>NC_090445.1:1161519165-1162830896 GCF_031143425.1 Pleurodeles waltl | reverse complement strand
GTTACATCCCTATGGCTTTTCATCAAAGCCCTTTTTGTTGTAGTTGTATGGGGCCAGCTTATCATTTCATTTTAGACAACATAAGCTTCTTTAAAGCCACAGAGTAAGACTAGCAGCTGGGTGTAGAGCATTACCTAAAGGTTACACGAGAGTACAGAAAAACTACTTAGCAACCGATTAGGGCTTTCTAACAGTCTATTAACGCTCAATGACTTAATCAATTCATCTCGGATACTTTTGTTCTGGGCTTGTTGGAATCACCACTTATCTCCTACGTTTTGGACGTTAGAGTTTTTTTTTTGCTTGCCTGTTCATATTAGAGAAAGTGAAAAAGCATCACCTGCCAGTGAGACTGCGCACCTGCAGTGGCATAACGCAAAGCACTGCCCCCTCCCTCTACGCAGAATTCCGTGTAAGGCCTATTTAACAGATACTCTTAGAGTTTGGACTGAAAGTGGAACCCACTGAAGGGCGAGGATGACCCTGCGCTGCAAAGACTGCAGGGTCGTGTTTTATTCCCATGACTTCAGACAGACGGGCGATTCCGCTGCAAACCGGGGAAGATATTAAAAACGTGCCATGAGCATTAGTGCAACAAAACCAAATGCAAGCAGTTCATTACTTTACATTGGCCTATTGGAAGAGTTGTAGTCCTGTTTCTATTTCCTTCCAAAGAGCCGCTCAACTACTATAATTACTGGTGCTACAATTATGATTACTACTACTTCTTATAATAACAATATTGGCAACACAAATATTGTGTATGTGAAAGCCAGCCCGCCACAAATTAGTCATAACCATACTTTAATATTCGGGTTATCCGATGACAATGTCCCTGGGAAGCTATCACCCAGTTAGCCAATAACCCTACTAGCGTATACTTTTATGTAATATATTGCATTGTAGTCAATCTCTAGTAAATCTTCTAATATGGAATTTATGAAGTCATATCATTTGTTATTTCACCATATATATTTCTTAATTTAGATAATTAAAATCAATCATCAATGCACAGGTTTATCATCTCAAAGAGAAACCTGTTGTATGCAAAGTTCCAAACAAAAAATAGGGACTTAGCTTCTTTTAACAATCCAGTGTTAACTGTTAGAAGTAATTACAGCTAGCATGTTTTAAGAGTATGGTCCCTTTCTTCAGGGATAGATCTTGCATGACGAGTACCATACTTCTCGTTAATTAAAACTCAAGCATCCTTCATAAGATGTTTTTAACCTTCTTATTGGGCTACACACACAAATAGATCTCACATCATGTTTAGCAGATCATAATCCACACAACAGTTAGTCCAAATTCGAGAGATTACTAGATCAAATGCTACTAACTCCAAATGTTTTTATTTCCTATAGTTTTGGGCCTGATTTAGATGTTGGCGGATGGGTTACTCTATGCTCTTACTTATGTCCTGTGGGATTTATATTTTGGCAGACAGGATATGTGTCCCCATTGTGACGGAGTCACCTGTCTGCCAATATCCAAATCAGTCCGTTTCTGTACTGTTAACGTTTTAGACATATCCATTTGTAAGGATGACAATGTTCCAAGCTTCTGTCCATGGCATGTTAAACCATTCCACAGATTGGGGTTTGGAATATCCTCAAATTGGTTGAATATTGTCAATGCATCGCTGTAGTTAGTGTGAGCATGACCTACCATTGCAGGTGCATGCATATGTGCTTAAGAATGGTACAGGTTGGTGTGATGCATATGTAGAGCAAAGTGTGTTGTTTGGGGGAGAATTTGAGATGCGTTACAATTTCTTTACAGAGAGATGGTAGTAGCATGGTGCTATATGGAAATAGTTTGGAAAGGCACTGGGTAGTGTAGGAGGCTGGCCTGGCTTGTACAGGGTAACAATGGTACTTACACCTTGTGCCAGGTCCAGTTATCCCTTGTTAGGAGAGTGTAGTAGTGTTCTAGCAGCTTAGACTGATAGAGGTAGCTTTAGCAGAGCCGCCAAGGCTAAACTAAGAGACATGCAAATCTCATTCATTACCACCTATGTCATATAGGTACTATATCATAAGAAAGACAATACTCATAGTTACTAAAAATAAAGGTACTTTGTTTTAGTGACAGTGTGCCAAAAATATCTCAGAGGATATACTCCCTTAGGAGGTAAGTAACATACACAAAATATACACAACAAACCAAATCAGGTAAGTAGAACAGTCAGAAAGTAGTGCAAACACTGTAGAATACAATAGATGCAATGGGCCTAGGGGCAACACAAACCATATACTAAGAAAGTGGAAGGCGAAACACAAATGGACCCCTAGGCTAGTGTAGTGTGTAGAGGGTCGCTGGAAGTGTAAGAAAACACTAAGGGTGTAAAGGATACCCCACCCCAAGATCCTGGAAAGTAGGAATAAAGTACTACTATTTCCCCAGAAACACACTAAAGTCATGATAAAGGATTTTGCAAGGATCACAACAGACTGCAAAGCACTGAAGATAGATTCCTGGACCTGAAGACCTGCAAAGGAAGGGGACCAAGTCCAAGAGTCGCTAAAGTGTCCAAGGGTGCAGGAGCCCACTAAACCCCGGATGAAAGTGCAAAATGGCTGCTTCCAGTTGGAAGAAGCTGAAGGTTTTGCAACAACAAAAGGAGCTAGAAAGTTCTTCTTCCTGCAGAAGATGTCCCACAGCGAGCTGGAGGATGCAGAGTTGTTTCCTTGACAAAAGACTTCAAACAAGCCTTGCTAGCTGCAAGAGTTGCGGTTAGAGAAAAAGGGTGCTGCCCGGGCCAAGGAAGGGCCAGGATGTTGCCAATTGGGAGAGGAGACAGAGGGGGCCCTCAGCAATGTAGAGAGCCCATGCACAAGTAGGAAACACCCACAGAAGTCCTTGAACATGTGTTCAAGAAGTCTGAACAGGGTGGTCATCTCAACACTGCAAAGAGAGGTCCCCCGGTAATCTCAGGGAGCTGAGCATCACAGGACAGAGTGCTGGGGACCTAGGCTCAGCTATGCATGCAGGTTTTCTTGGAAATCTCCACAGAAGCACTTGTCGCTGCAGTTCACGCGGTGCATAGGATTACCATCTGGAGAGGGCGAGGCAAGGACTTACCTCCTCCAAATTTGGACAGTTGGAACACTGGACAGTCTGGATCACTTGGATCCACTACCTGTGTTCCAGGGGCCACGCTCATCAGGATGAGAGGGGACACAGAGTACCAGTGAAGCTGAAGTTTGGTGCCTGCTGAAGCAGGGGGAAGATTCCGTCGACCCACGGGAGATTTCTTTGTGGCTTCCAATGCACTGTGAAGGCAAGCAGCCCCCAGAGCATGCACCACCAGGAAACAGTCGAGAAAGCCGTCAGGATTAGGCGCTACAATGTTGCTGGTAATCTTCTGGCTACTTTGTTGCAGTTTTGCAGGTGTCCTGGAGCAGTCAGCGGTCGATCCTTGGCAGAAATCAAAGAGAGAAGTGCAGAGGAGTCCTGCTGGATTCTTGCAAGTCATTATCTGAGGAAAAGCCCACTGGAGAGACCCTAAAAAGCCCTCAGAGGAGGATTGGCCACCTAGTCAGGTAAGCACCTATCAGGAGGGGTCTTTGACATCACCTGCTGGCACTGGCCACTCAGAGGCCTCCAGAGTGCCCTCACACCTCTGGAAACAAGATGGCAGAGGTCTGGAACACACTGGAGGAGCTCTGGGCACCACTCCTGGGGTGGTGATGGATAGGGGAGGGGTCACTCCCCTTTCCTTTGTCCAGTTTTGCACCGGAGCAGGGACTGTGGGTTCCCTAAACTGGTGTAGACTAGCTTATGCAAGGAGGGCGCCATCTGTGCCCTTCAAAGCATTTCCAGAAGCTGGTAGAGGATACCCCTCCCCAGCCTTTAACAGCTATTTTCAAAGAGAGAGGGTGTAACACCCTGCTCTCAGAGGAAATGCGTTGTTTTGCCTTCCTGGGACTGGGCTGCCCAGACCCCAGGAGGGAAGATCCCTGTCTGTGGGGTGGCAGCAGCGGTAGCTGCAGAGAAAGCCCCAGAGAGCTGGGTTGGCAGTAACAGGGCTCCATAGTGGAGCCCCCGGGATGCATGGAATTGGCTCCCCAATACCAGATTTGGCATGGGGGACAATTCCATGATCTTAGACATGTTACATGGCCATATTCGGAGTTACCATTGTGATGCTACATATAGGTATTGACCTATATGTAGTGCACGTGTGTAATGGTGTCCCCGCACTCACAAAGTCCGGGGAATTGGCCCTGAACAATGTGGGGGCACCTTTTCTAGTGCAAGGGTGCACTCACACTTAGTAACTTTGCACCTAACCTTCAGCAAGTGAAGGATAGACATATAGGTGACTTATAAGTTACTTAAGTAATGTGGAAATGGCTGTGAAATAACGTGTGCGTTATTTCACTGCGGCTGCAATGGCAGTCCTGTGTAAAGGTTTGTCTGAGCTCCCTATGGGTGGCAAAAGAAATGCTGCAGCTCATAGGGATCTCCTGAAAACGCAATACCCTGGGTACCTAGGTACCATATACTAGGGAATTATAAGTGTTTTCCAGTATGCCAATTGAAAGTAGTCTGTAGCCTATAATGACAAATTTAAAGGCAGAGAGAGCATGAGCACTGAGGTTCTGATTAGCAGAGCCTCAGTAACGCAGTTAGGCACTACACAGGTATACACATTTCAGGCCACAAACTATGAGCACTGGGGTCCTGGCTAGCAGACAGGCAAAAACATACTGACATACATGTAAGAATGGGGTTAACATGCCAAGAAAGATGGTACTTTCCTACAGGTAGATACTCTTGCATAGTGATTAAGAGCAGAGTGGTGGAGTTAGAAGTTGAGTGCGTGATTCTGAGGTGGTGCTTACTTGTTATTTGAATGAGGGCCAGAGATATACTGCAACAATGACACAGCAAGTAATATTTGCAGCTAGGCTGAGGGGTTGCTCATCAGGGCATGGGGTCCTGCATGCGTGCATGTGTGTGCAATATTGCAGAGGAGCAGCGCTGTGTATGAGCAGGTGCTGCCCTTGAGAACCAGAGATGAGCGACAGTGGCAGTAGAACAAACAACAGGTGCGTAGAAGAAAACTGGCAGAGTGTTCAAATACTACAGACAGATCTTAAAAGATTTATCCTTAGAATTGATCAAAATAAATAATATAATTTCTTCTTTGAAGGAGGAGTGCATGCATTGATGCTGAGCTCATAATCCATACAAATTTTGTTTGATAGTGGGCAGCCAGCCTTGGAGAAGAGAAGACTGTTCAATAGATAACAGTGCAATGCTCTAGCATCAACTTGAAGGTGTAGCCTGCAATTTAGGGACATTAATAAGCATGACAGTCCATCTCTTTATGATTCAGTGATGTACTGTTTGCCTAGGCTATGTCCTCAAACCATCTCATTTCTGGACAAATGTGAGAACTGCTAGAACAGCAAATTATTCACTGACAGTGAAAGTATATTTCCTGGAGTCCTGCATTTTAAGGGAGGGGTCCACACACTTTAGTGTGGGAGAATGGAGGCATGACAACCCATGGGAACTGATTAGGACCCTTTAGCATAGGATTGCTGATTATCCCTTTCTGGGTATAGTGTCTTACGTGATTTAGAATGGAACCTTTCTAGCTCCCTTCAGAATCTGTATCAGTGTGACGTCATCACTAGAACAGAATGTAATGAAAGCTTGGTTTAGAATGTTGGAGTTTACAGGTACACGCGGAGGAATGAAGGCATGTGATTTACAGCTCTGTGTGTGCCCTAGTCATTTAGCAGGTACCAGGCTGGAGAAGATGCTATACTGAGCAATGTCATTTGGAAAATGGTAGGGAAATGGGGGGAGAGTTACCGGTTTCTGTTGTTAAGGCTAAAGAGATTTGTAGGTAGACCTATCATTTTGTCTTTCTCTTAGTTCATCTTTAGAGAGTCTGATAACATTCAGATGCAGAGTCTTCAAACTTCCTTGTGTTATGAAGTAATTTATTAAACTCCTTCTTGGAATGAGCATCATTACTATCTGCTGCGAGTCATCACATGCTAATGGGCTTTTTCTGCATTGCTGCCAGAAAATGAAATGTGTGTGGAAGTCTTATGACACGTGGCTGTGGCCAATCTGGATTAATTTTATTTTGGTTAATTATTCCCTGGAAGGGCTGCCCTTTCCCCACACTCATCAACAGGTAGGTAAGTGAGGCAGCCTCCCATGCCTTTGCGCCCTTGTATCGGGTTGATCATGACAGGATCCTCCCAGCTCCACTCCCCTCAACCCTGCTCACATTTCATGATAAAGACCTTGTAACTTGGTTACTGGCTGAGGGGGTGAATCCTACTCAAGCAGCAACCGCATTTCTTGTCAGGATGAAACACAACCAAACCCCAAGATAACCTCTGCTGACTTTTCTGCTAGCTTAGCACAAAACTAGTCAGGCTTATCTTAGAACCAAAGTGTAAAGTGTTTATACAATAATTTAAACAGTAATAAAGCGAAAACACAACCTAAGAAAAATACCTCACCAATTTCGAAAACTAGAGTAAAGCTTAATAAATGATTTTAGCCCATACAACACAAATCCCATCAGTAGAACTAGAGATATGCAATTTTATCTAGTTCCGGTAACTATAGCACCTTAAAGCACAAAGCGCCAGTCGCAGTTATCTTGTCATGTAAGGCAGAACAAAAGTCACAAGTTTGGGCCAGCTGCAATGGAGGACAGGCCGGATACAGGGACTGGGTTAGTCCAGCTAAAAACGTTACCGTCCAAAGTCCAGTGTGAAAAGTTCTGTTTGTGGTGTTGGGGGCCATGAGGAGCAGGCAAAGCATCACTGATGGTTACAAATGTAGCATGAAGAGCAGGCTGGGCATCACGGGTGGTCATCCCCGCAGCGTGAAGTTCCTTTCATTTTGGCAGTCACTGCACCCTGTTGGTGCTGTAGTGTGAAGTCGGATCTCCCTTTGCTCGTAGCAAGAAGAGTCAGGTTTACTGGAGCTTTGTGTTGGTGGTCAGCGTGGGCAGCCGGATCTTGACAGGAACAGGCTGACAGTTGCTGCAGCAGCAGAGTAGCAGTCTTTCTTGCAGTAAAGCAGCAAAGCAGACCTTCAGAGTTCCACATGTCCAGAGGTGTACCGTAGAGTTAGGTCTGAGGGTCCACAGCTATATCGTTGGTGCAAGCTTTGAAGTAGGATAAGTTTCTAGATGGTTTCCCACTCACGGGAGCTTGGGATTTCCTGCCTCCCTGCCCTGGCCCACGCTTGTCGGGGGCACAAAAGACTAGTGTGTAACTTTTTGTGAGTGTGCTGAGGCAGAGCCTTCATGATGTGTAAGTGTGGTAGGTGAAAGCTCTGCCACCCTAGCAAGTCAGAGATGACCCACCCTGCTAACACCTATTCCCTATCTGTCTCACTGTCTGGGAGCAATACACAAAGACCAACTATCAGCTGCACCTAGTCATATGACCCATGATACAGGCTGTGGACACCATTTTCAGAAGTTTGACTTAAATCCAACTTTTCAATTAGAGAGGGTTTCAAATCACAATTCTTTAGACACCATGCTCAACATTCCTACTTACTGCAAATTGAAAGTTATCTCTTAATAAAGGTAATAAGGTAACCCAATGTTATCCTGAGTGAGAGGCAGGCCTTGCAGTATTAAAAAGGAATTTAAGAGTTTTTTGCTACCAGGACATGTAAAAGTTAAAAGTATATCTTCAAAGTTTTAAATATACCACACATTGCCCTAGGGGCTATTTAGAGCCTACCAAAGGGATGCCTTATGTGTATTAGAAAGGAAGGTTTAGGCCTAGCAAGGGGTTTATTTCACTAGGTCTAAATGGCAGTTAACCTACATACACAGGCTGCAATGGCAGGCCTGAGACATGTTCAGAAGTCTAGATAAGGACTCAATCAGGGCTGCAGGCCAACTAGTACAATTTACTTTACAGGATCTGGGCACCCTGGGTACATGTATTACACTTTAGCACTGGCTGGCAGTGATAAAGTGGCAGAGCCCTTAAGCCAGCAAAAACGAATTCAGCAAAAACAGGTGGATTGAAAGCAAAAGGTTTGGGGCAGTCCCCAAGGATGTCAGGTCCAACTGACTGGAATATGCAAAAGGACAGAACTGCCTAGAACTGGACTCAGAAGTGACTGTTGGAATATGCAATTGCCATCTGCAATCCTGGTATAAAGATGAGACAGAAACTTCCAGCCAGTGTACCAAGATTACTTTTCGATGAGGGGCTCTGTAAGGGAAGAATCAACCAGCATACCTGTGGGCCTAAGGTATAGAGGAACTTGTGACCAACTGAGATTACCCAGTATAAAGCACCAAGAAACTTCACAGCACTGAGAATAGTCATAACTCTGTCACCTGTCCACAATGGAAAAAGTTAAGAGTGTCAGAGGAGTCATACCTACTGAGGTGCTTCCACTAAGGACTCACCAAGACAATGGAGCATGGGTACCTCCTGTGTTCAGGTGGTGTTTTTTTTAATTTGGGCCTGAGGAAGAGCCCTACCTCAGGAGCCGACAAGTAGTAAACACTATAAATTCATTGTAGCCTCGTTTGGTGCAGACAACTGCCTCCTCTCACTTTGGTTCCATGCAGGAGATGCCACTTTGCATGGGCAAGTCAAGGAAGGGAGGCATAACAACAGAACAGTGCACTTCAACAACTGAAAGAAATATTGTCATTGGAGTTTTCTTCCTCCCCCAAAGAACTTCTCTGAGTCTTCCCACAAGAAAGAGCCAAGGACTAAGGCGTATCACCCCTAAAGCCTCTCTCTCCCCCATTAACGTGGATACTGTTTCTCACTAGTATCACTGATGAATGCCCTCTTTTGTATGTGTACAACAATTACATTGTATGCGAAGTAGCAAAAAAGCACATTCCTATTATAAACTCAGGCACTAGCTGATCGGTACTTTGTTATTTTTTATTTGATGTGTGTTTATTTGTGAGTCTTTAATCCCATATCGCCTTCTTGAGTCTTGGCCTGTTAGCCCTCACCACTCTGAAGATAAAGTGCTAAAAGGTCGCTCTTAGCACTCCACTTTGTGGTAAACAGTAAGGTTAATCCTCAGGACACGGTGGTAAAAAGGCTGTTTGTCACAATCCGAGCCCATTACTCCCCGCTTGTCCACGAAGGGGTTCACAAAAGGCAAAATAAGTACTTATTTTCATTTTAATTTAGGCCTTAGAACAACCGTGTCTCCAAAGAGGAGCAGAGCACCTCACAGTGAATTCGTGACGGTGAGTGTAGAACAGCATCCCTTGTTTCAGGGAACAAGAGACGCTGACAAGATATAACCTTAAAATATGTTCACCAGGTAGTTCTTCCGCCAAAAAAACGTAACAAATTGCTGTCAAGCAATCGGACAAGGGGTTGTTTTAAAAAAAGAATTCTGTGGGTTCTTCATTCACTAGTGAATGAAAACTTATGATTCTGAATATTTCAGATGATTTTGCCACATTTTGCAAGTGCATTTAAATATTACAGTGAGTCCTGTAATGTGAGGGTGCTGATGAAATGTTCCCTGTTTCATCTAAGAATTATGCAAATTGGGTCCAATGCTTCAATGGAGCAGGTGGTTGCAGGAGGGACTCACCAGCAATAATTCTGGGGATTGACACTTTGATCCCGAGCAAGAGACACAAAATAGGGAAAGAAGGAGTAAGACGGAAACGGAAAAATTGTAACAATAGAAGAAAGCAAAGATTCAAAAGGACCGGCAATGTGAAATAAAGCGTCAGGGAGTGATGCTAACAGGAATCGAGACTACCCATATTTGGTACTTGTCACATATCACTGGCTGCAGACTTCTGAGCAAACATTTTCAGGACCTGGCACTCATTCTATTACATACTAAGCACCATGTCCATCTACCAGCATCGCTAATCAAGTAGTCCTTGCCTTGACAGCGGCTCAGCTATTACAGTCATCAATTCACTAGGCCATGACAGGCAAACCACCCTTATATTTACCAGGCTATTGCCGTCTTTAGACGATTAATATCAAGAGGCCATTAAAGGCATCAAACCTCTACAGTCACAAGGAGATGCCGACAATCAGCCAAGGTCATCAAGCCATACACAGAGGAGGCATCCACAGTCATGCGCTTTCTGCAATCAGCAAGCATCTTTAACTATCATGCTTACCGACAGTATAATTTTTTAAGTTAGGCATTAGCCAGGACCTGTTGATATTAAAATACAAATATATAAAATACTTATATGAGCTTTTCGCCAGCCTTCGCCATGCACTGGCTTTGTGTTGAGTAATTCACATTTTTCTTCTACCCCCTACATCATGCAGCATAGAGGAGTGGTTTATAGCCTTTTGACTCCCGAGGATCCCCACTGAATCACAACTGGAATACGGGGACCCCCAAGCAATTTGTATGATTTAAATTTCAAACATCAAAACAGTAATTTGCAAAAAATACGCAAACAAGCACACTCCCAACAAATACTCAAATTGCTAAAGATATTATTATTTGATATTGAAAAAAATTGCAAAAATTGAAACATTTTAATGGGAGGGTTGGTGCTGCATCTCCGCAACTAACTTTCCAATGTTTGGTTTTATTTAGGAAAGCTGAATCCTCAGGTCAGATACTACATTTCCCAAGCAATTATTATTATTATTATTTTTTTCGGTACATAAGACCTAAGAAAGCTTTTTCATATACCATGTGGGAGGAGAAGGAAGTAAAACCATAACGGCCTCTCATCTCTCTATGACCTCCCTGTCACATGTATTTCATTTGTTTTTTAGCACCTCTCATACCAGTGTAAGGTGTCGGAGCACTTTACAGGGGACTACAAGGTGTAGGATTCACATGTCACCCATACTGGTAGACATTTTCTAAGAGTGTTTTGTCTGTAGAAGCACAAACTCAGGATTCAGAACATAACACAGTGGCTAGTGTTGACTTTAAATAATAATGTATTTCTACGCAAGAAAACCTTTTTTTATCAGCATCAGGATAACGAAAGACTGGGAAAAAACATAACTTTATAATTTGTTCCACGCAGTTTCCATACAGTTTTTTGATGTCAGCTCAGAGCTCACTGTGCCAGATCACGATTGTAACTAATGAATAGCACAGTAACAAAATAATCTCTGTGACAAAAGCCGTAAACCACTGTGCTATGCATATAAAATACCTTTCTTTGCATGATACACCTTGTTTGCAGCAGGCATATTAATCATCTATGCTACCTTAGATGAGTCAAAACTGCCACTAGACAAAACTTCTATCTCTCTTGAGCAGGTGCCTTAATCACCAGAATTATCTTGACACTTGAATTTTTGCCAGAAAGTTGCTGCATGTACAAGTAACTTTGCTGTGCTTTCAAAATCGCTTCACAAATGAAGTAACAAATATAAAAAACATGCACCTGTTTTTGTTGAGGCCTCAGCTGGAGAGGTGTCATCCTGCCGACCAAGCCTGCAGACCCACGGGGAATGTGTTACGGACCCATGGGCGTCCATGGACCATAGGTTGGGAGCCACTGGCATAGAGCTATAGGTGAGCCCACTGTATCTACTGCTAACTTCACAGTGTGTCATGGGATTCTGCTCTTTCACAAGGAACAGGTCCACACAAAAATAGCTCTAGGCAGTGCTGGGAACTTCCACAGCAATGTTTGATTTCTGAGATCAAAAATATTTTTGCTTTTAGCCAATTATTTCTTTTTTATATTGTTGAGGGCTCAGGAGGTCGCTCAATAAGACTGGCAGCCAACATCAGTCAACCCCAGACCTATTGGTTTTGCTGATGCTTGGTTACTGCTGCCTGAGGCTTCATGAACTATATTCACCAGGGTGGCAAAGTCCAAACACTGTTGTTAATGCTAGGAATATGTCCAGTTCCAGGGGACCCAAAAGCAGAGCTCTCAATGATCGCTGCCTCAAAATTAATTTCCCACACTACAGGAATACACTGTAAAATGTAATCAGATTACTAACATCAAAATTGTCAGTAGTAGGAAATAAATGCATGGTTGAGGTGCACTGTAAGAGCTTTGGGAGGGAACCACCCCTCACAAGCAGGCAGTCCAAGTAAAAACATGATGTTCATTAGGAAAGATGCATGTTGGTGCCCAAGGATCAGAAAATATGGTGAATGAACAGTGCTGCATGCATTTTCACATGCAATCATTCATTGATCATTTATTCGTACATATTGAGCTATGTGTCACAATAATTTAAACTGCAAGCACGCCCATCTCTACCACATCATGCTTCAATGTTATTTTTGGCAACCCAGGGACATATTTACAAAATACTGTAATGATGCAGCCCGACGCCGCAAGCCATTTGCAGCGCTGAGCTCCGGCCATTAGGAAAATGCAGGGATGCGACATATTTACAGCAATACAGTGCATCCCTGTACTATCCTCAGCACTGGTGCACACTTGGCAGCCTAGCACAAATGCAGTCACCCTTGCACCATGGTGCAAGGGTTCATGCAAGTCCCCTTGCACCATGGTGCAAGGGTGCCTGCATTGCAGGGATGATTGTTTATGTGCAAGAAGGAACACCTTCTTACACGTAATACATTTTTAAAGGCATTTCCCTCCTTCTATGTGTGCTGCGGAATGCAGCGCACATAGGAAGAGGAAAAAACAAGAAGATATAAAGATATATCTCCTCGTTGCACCACTTTTATGCCACCCATGGGTTGGCGTAGGAATCTGAGGCATTCCTAGACTTGTCAATCATGCTTCAGATTTCATGGGGGTTGCTGGTAACATCCACAGCAATAACCATGGAACGCCCCTTTCACCCAGAGTAATGTGTGAAAGGGGGCCATATTTACAAGGCAATTAAAAGCCACAGAAGTGGCTTTGCGTGGCCTTGTAAATTTGGGCCGGCACACTGTGCCACCGATCGTTAAAAAAAAGGATGCTCTGGTGGGGCTAATGGCTTGTAAATTTGCCGCCCAGTGAACCATTGTTCTAATAATGAAAATGATCTCAGCTATCAGATAAAAAAGAAATGTTTTAACACACAGGTACGCTTATCAAATATTTACTTACAATTATAATTGATTTCCATGCTTGAAACTATTTACGTTTGAAAGCACAATATATTCAAATACCTGTTAGACATGGCTTTGACTTCTCCTTAACTTAACTGGGCTATACTTTTAAAAACTCTTGTCAGTGTGAACACGCTTCATAAAGTCTGCAGAGATTTAGGGGCATATTTATACTCCGTTTGCACCGAATTTGCGTCGTTTTTTTCGACGCAAATTCGGCGCAAAACTAACGCCATATTTATACTTTGGCGTTAGACGCGTCTAGCGCCAAACTATGAGTAAAGAACGTCATTTTTTTGCGTGATCGCCTTCCTTGCGTTAATGAGATGCAAGGTAGGCGTTCCCGTCTAAAAAAAGGACAGCGCCGCAAATGCGTCGTATTTATACTCCCGGGCAAAAATCACGCCCGGGAGTCGGCGGGGCAAAAAACCCCGCATTTGCGCCGGATTTTAGCGCCTGGGTCAGGGCAGGCGTTAAGGGAACCTGTGGGCTCAAAATGAGCCCACAGCTGCCCTCCCATGCCCCCAGGGACCACCCCTGCCACCCTTGCCCACCCCAGGAGGACACCCAAGGCTGGAGGGACCCACCCCAGGGACATTCAGGTAAGTTCAGGTAAGTATAATTTTTTTTTTTTTTTTTTTGGCATAGGGGGGCCTGATTTGTGCCCCCCTACATGCCACAATGCCCAATGACCATGCCCAGGGGACATAAGTCCCCTGGGCATGGCCATTGGGCAAGGGGGCATGACTCCTGTCTTTACTAAGACATGAGTCATGTAAATGGCGTCTGGGCGTCGTTAAAAATGGCGCAAATCGGGTGGAGGCGATTTTTTGCGTCAACCTGACTTGCACCATTTTTAAGACGCCCTAGCGCCATTTTTCCCAACGCCGGCGCTGCCTGGTGTACGTGGTTTTTTTCCACGCACACCAGGCAGCGCCGGTCTGCTTGCGCCGGCTAATGCCATTCAATAAATACGGCGCCCGCATGGCGCTTCAGAATGGCGTTAGCCGGCGCAAAAACTTTTGACGCTAAACTGCGTTAGCGCAGTTTAGCGTCAAAAAGTATAAATACGGGCCTTAATCCACAAATGAGATGTCTTCAAAGACTGCACTTGACTCATGACTACCATTCAAAATCTTCCCAAAACAATGTGCCACTAAGGTTGATAGAAAATGCAGTAATGGATCTAGTGGTGCCCTGAGTGACGAGCAGTCCCTGCAGTGTACATTGAATCGAAACAAGAGTATCTTAAACATGTATGTTGCTTACAGAAAAAAAACGTGTGCGTGAGATTTGGTTAAAACAAGATTACAACAAACCTTGGCATAGCCAATAGCCGTGGCATGAGCCGCCAGGTGTTTGGCCTTTTCAGTGCGTGCACTGCCACGTGTTAAAAAAAACAACAAAAAAAAAACATTGTGTTGGGAGCTTTGGGGTCCTTTCATCTATTACAAACGTTTTGAAAAAAGTAAACTTGATTTTATCTCACTACCATATTAAATTGAACATTTCTACTAGAAACCTTTTAAATAGTAAGGTAAGCACACTAGTACCACATTAGTTCCTTGGTAGCAGAATATTTACATAAAGGAAGGAAGCAGATGACGAATGAGTCACTATTTAAAGTTTGTTTCCGCTTCTACTCGATCACATCTCTTTAATTGCTTATAATAATATGCTAACGAGTTTTTTTGTTAGGTCTTTACTCTGTTTATAATGTTATTTTGTCTCTTTCTTATTCCACTGAAAAGCGTTTTTTTGTCCCACAAACCTAGCCTGTAGTCCATAGAATCAATAAATGTATATATATACAGTTTAAAACGACTGCCCTACCCAACCTTTCTCCTTTATTATCTTCCTTATACCTCTGGTTAAGAAAGTTATTCTCAAACATGTTGATCCACCGTTATACCATCGGTAACAAAAGAGACTACAAGCCCCTCAAGCCGAAAGCCATCAAAGAAGTGACATCACATAACATTTGGCCCTGATGACATTACAGGAATTTATGGCACTTGAGTTTTACCTTGATCACATCAGAGAAAGTGACACTACTAGTAAAAAACACAAACTAAGTGCATGGTTGATAAAATAGCAAAACCAGTCACTGATGTAAATAGTACTACATTTTCGTTATTACCCAAATCAAACTGGGATTCAACATAGATATGCCGGAGGTACTTTTGAGATATGTCAGCCAAGCACCCATAATACGTGAGAGAGTAAGCCACCACATGCAGATATGCAAGCTACTATAAGTGGAAATACAGCCTAATAAGCCAGATTTCCGATTTATTTAAATACCCACTTGAAGCATAATTTGCTAAAGTGCAGCCTTCGTATAAGTAAGCACGATCTTCATTCATCCAGTTAATCCTTGCATTCTCAGGTACAGCATTTAAACCCCTGGAATACCTTAAAAGGCCCAGTCTAAGAACGAGGAACACCTAGATTCAGAACAACCTTCTGGCAACGCTTTGCATACCCTCGCCATTAATCTTATAATTTATTTTTGATAAAATATTTTAAAGATGAACTACTTTTATTACAGAATCGACCTCATTTGAGTCAAGTAATATGAATGGCTTTGTTTTCCAGTTCTTGTTCCACAGAGATATGAGACGTTTAACCCTCTTGTTAAAACCTTCTCAGAAAATAAACTGCTAAAAACTAATTCAAGCCGTCTCGTGGGCTCATGCTCAGTCAGAATTCTTAAATTGGTGACTCAAACTACAGCTCCATTTCTGACCAACTTGAGCAATCACTTTTTAGAATCTGCGACGGCTCCAAACATTTGAACATGTTTTGCTCGAAGTTATATTAGACAAACACAGACTCTTCTAACATAGCTGTCACACAATATCTTTGACCTGCAATGGCCAAAGTTAATGATACAGCCTATAAGGGACGTTGTTTGTTAATTGAACAAAATCGTATATTAGACCAAGATTTATAAAGATTTCATTCAAAGTATAAACTAGAACCGTTTCTTACTGCAGTCGTGAACTACATTAGGCCACTCTGGACTCGGGCAGTGGGGCTTTCCTGTTCCTAGAGCTTTTATTGACCTTTGAAACTGTTAACCGTCCCTTATACCATTTGCAAGAGATGAGGGTGTGGTGCAGTGTTTTGGTTTGGCCTACATCTTGCTGTTAGGCCAACCCTTGTCCCTAGTACTCCTCATATGTCCTCTTTTAAACCACTGCCATATAGAGTTTACCAGGGCTCAGCATTAATCTCTGTCTATATAACGCCACTGAAACTTTGTCACGGTCCTTTGGATCAAAGGTTTTTAGTTATGCTGCGACTATTTCAGCAGCTGGCCAGGCTTGTTAAAAATACACCCCCAGTATGCTCCACTTTTGAGCATTACCTCTCCACAATTGTGGACTGGATCAGAATAGATTTTTTTTACAATTGAATGGTGATAAAAGAGATGCCCTACTTTCAGGTAGAACTCCAGTGTCATGGGCAAACAGTGGCCTACTTCGATGGGCTCTCTGCCTCTTGCTGCAGATAATGCCAGAAGCCTAGATATTTCATTATCTATCAAACCCAAGATCTGTAGCTGACCTAGACAGTTTTATAAGGAAGGAAATAAGAAAAATGCTACCTCTACTTCCTAATCGTGGCTTCAAAGCTATCTATCTATTTTCACGTTGGTGTAGACTTTGAAAGCTGGGTGTATCTCAGCCTTTTTTAAACGTTTGTTGGATGAGTTGTGAATTATTCAAAATCATGTAGCAAGGCTGGCATTAGGCTTGCCTCAAAGAGTTTCAGTCTGGCAGGATTTACCGAAGCTGCACTGGCTACCAATTGACCTTCATCATGGTTCTACTACCATTCCATCATACAGTCTCTGCACTCGCTTAAATTAGTTGTTAGCTATCTCCTTACAAGTTCTCTGGCTAGATATTGGAGACAAGCGGAAATCCTTCTCATACTGTACTACCCTACTTTGGAACTCTTTTGCACTTCATGCTGTGTCAAATCACATAGTCAATTGAGCCATTTTATGGTTGCAGAAAAACTGCAGAGGGATAAATGATTACTTAAAACATGAAGAAATAACTAAAGAAATATGGAAAAGTGCTCGCTGCAGGGAATGGTATGTCATACTTTGAAAATTATCAAGTTTTAAAACAGGGAGAGCATTGGTAATCTAAAATGGCAATTAGATTGTCAGAGAGGTTAGTATGTGTGACACCATTTTCGAATTTAAGTAATAAATTGAAGAATCTGATTAATATGAAGTGGATTATTCTTAATGCAATGGGAGAGGAACAGCTGGAAAGACCTCACGTGCAAACATACGAAAAAGAAACTTAGGAAAAATATACCTATAGATATGAGCATAATAGTGACAGGCACAATTACGGAACACACTTTCTGTAGAAGGGAATTTCAGAGTTCCTCCTGTGGAATTTATGAAGCAGCAATCACGGGAAGGATGGTAGACTTCCATGTGAGAAAAACACATCAAGACCAAGATAATTGATCAATTACTGTTCTAAAAACATTGTGAACCCTGTAGCAAGGGAATGTAGGGTAAAGAGGACAAGAAATGCAAGCATGGCTAAATGAACCTCGGTTGGCCACATGTCCGAAAAGAGAAAACGCCTCTTTTATCTGCACTATTATGTATGGTCACATGGACAGAGACAGCTGTTGGTTTAATCTGGAAAACATTAAAATAGGACCCCATGAAGGTGATATTACAAAGAAACCAAAGTTGAGAGAACACCTATTATGTCAAATTGTCAAACCCATAACAAAGGCTTGATTGATGTGGCAGAATGTGATTGAATCTTGGAAGAGGTTAAAGAGTTCCATGCACATCTGTAAATGATAAATGTGCCTATATGGATTGACTGGTATTGGATATAGTATGGTAAAATTGGAAAGGAACTTTATGCCTTTTAGAATATAACAGAAAACATAAATTCTGTAATACATTAATACAGAAATATTTAGTCATCCGGTGGCTAATGATAAGAATAACATATTGCTAGTTATAGGTTAGAATTATGAAAGGGCACTTGCATCTCAACTTGAGAATAATTTTGTAAAATAATCTTTTAATCTGATAAGTAATAAGAAGTTATAACTATATGAGCAATAATAACATTTTACTAGTCCATTGACCTTTTAAGGACAAATTATAGCTCGCCTGTGTCTTTTTAATGATAAATAGTGAAAGAAATGATGAAAAGTTTTAGTAACTATAAAGGTTGAGAGAAATATTACTTGTTTTAAGTTAACTCAGGTGAAAGTATGAGTTTTAAAGTAGAGATCCATAATGGCGCCCAAATGAATTTCGATAGTTTGAGGTTGAAAATAAATGAGCCTGTTCCTTTTTTTTTTCTACTGCACTTGGTGGGCATTAATTGAGTTTTTATCCTGAAATGATAACCACTGATATGGAAAACTGTGAGACAAAAATGTAGTTTACATTTAGAGAGAAGATTGATGAGTGACGGTTGACTCACCAGCCCTGTGGAGAGGAGACTGTCACAGGGCTGGCAGTCTTCCCCCAGGGCCGATTAGAGGGTTTCCACTGGTCTGACTGGTAGAAATCTCAGAATTCAGAGGTTTCCACTGGTCAGCTGAGTGGAACAGTGCAACGGCATTGGCCTCGGCCCTCATGAAGCTGAGGCCAATGCTGTCATACAGAGGGCAGTACATGGACCCGCCTATGGCCCTCAGCACTGGCTTTCTGCCAGCCTTTTAATGGTGGGTCCCTGCCATGAAAAGGCTAGTGGAAAGAAGACTTGTGATCAGCACACTGACTATGACTCCGACCTCCTCCACCCCATCAGGAACCATGTTCCTGGTGGTGGCAGCAGTCCCCTGGTGGTCCGACCACTAGGGCCATATTTGGCAATCTGACCGACAGGAGTGTGGCGGTCTGACCGCCACCCACCACCATGAGTCTCGCTTTCTTAAGACTGCCAGACTCATAATTAGGCCCTTAGTGTTAGAGCAAAGTGAAGTCTATCTAACAAATAGACTCATTAATATTCAATCTTGCTCTGAGAATTATGTTGTATAATAATCTTTCAATATAATAGTGTTAGAAATGGGGTCTTTGGTTGACAGTCAGGTTACCCCTTGTTCAAGCAAGGACCCTTACTCTAGTCAGGGTAAAAGAGAATCACCCTCAGCTAAACCCTGCTTACCCCCTTGGTAGCTTGGCAGAGCAGTAGGCTTAACTTCAGAGCGCTAGGTGTAAAGTATTTGTACCAACACACAAAGTAACTCAATGAAAGCACTACAAAATGACACAACACCAGTTTAGAATAATAGGAAATATTTATCTAAACAAAACAAGACCAAAATGACAAAAATCCGACATACACAAGTCAAGTTATGAATGTTTAAAGATTAAACTCAAAAATAGCGTTTAGAAACAAAAATGCTTCGATGAGATGTTAACACGGCGTAGTGACGGAGTCGTTCCCAACAAGCCGACACCAGCGGCGCCGGACACGGAGTTGTGTAGACCCCCAAGTACAGTACCTTTGGTGAAGAGAGAAAACAAGCCGAGGCGCGAAGTCGGGGATCGCGGTGTCTGTGCGAAACGTTGAATACACGCGCTTCGAGCGGCGTCAGTCACGATGGGGTGCGGCGACTTCCACGGAGCCGCGGACTTCAGCGGGACTGCAGCGGCATCGGGCCTGCAAAGAGCGTCGCGTTCCAGCGAAGGTCACGGCGTCAGGTGCAGGCGGCGTTACCGGATTCAGCAGTGGCGTTGGTCCAGAGTCGTCCAAAGTCGATTTTCTTGGATTTCCACCAGCTTTCCTTTCAAGGGCCCAGGGACTGGATAGGGCACCACTTGTCAGAGCAGGAGTCTCTCCAGAGACTCAAGGTGCTGGCAGAGAGAAGTCCTTGCTGTCCCTGCGACTTCAAACAACAGGAGGCAAGTTCTGAATCAAGCCCTTGGAGATTTCTTCATAAGATGGGAGGCACACAAAGTCCAGTCTTTGCCCTCTTACTCTGGCAGAAGGAGCACTGCAGGAAAGCTCCACAAAGCACAGTCACAGGCAGGGCAGCACTTCTTCCTCAGCTATCAGCTCTTCTCCAGGCAGAGGTCCCTCTTGGTTCCAGAAGTGTTTCTAAAGTCTGTAGATTTGGGTGCCCTTCTTATACCCATTTTAGTCTTTGAAGTCACCTTTCTTCAAAGGGGACTCACACCTACTTGTGAAATCCTGCCTTGCCCAGGCAAGGCCTCAGACACACACCAGGGGGTTGGAGTCTGCATTGTCAGAGGCAGGCACAGTCCTTTCAGATGAGAGTGACCACTCCACCCCTCCCTCCTAGCAGAGATGGCTAATCAGGAAAGGCAGGTTACACCCCAGCTCCCTTTGTGTCACTGTCTAGTGTGAGGTGAAAAACAACCCAACTGTCAACTGACCCAGACAGGGAATCCACAAACACGGCAGAGTCACAGAATGGTTTAAGCAAGAAAATGCTCACTTTCTAAAAGTGGCATTTTCAAACGCACAATCTTAAAATAAACTTTACTAAAAGATGTATTTTTAAATTGTGAGTTCAGGGACCCCAAACTCCACATGTCCATCCACTCTC
Organism: Pleurodeles waltl; assembly: GCF_031143425.1. Classification (NCBI taxonomy): domain Eukaryota; kingdom Metazoa; phylum Chordata; class Amphibia; order Caudata; family Salamandridae; genus Pleurodeles; species Pleurodeles waltl. The sequence continues at coordinate 1,162,810,277 of NC_090445.1, read as the reverse complement.
TAGGGGAATCTACACTTTAATCATATTTAAAGGTAGCCCCCATGTTATCCTATGAGAGAGACAGACCTTGCAACAGTGAAAAACGAAGTTGGCAGTATTTCACTGTCAGGACATATAAACCACATTACTATATGTCCTACCTTATCCATACACTGCACCCTGCCCTTGGTGCTACCTAGGGTCTACCTTAGGGGTGCCTTACATGTAAGAAAGGGGAAGGTTTAGGCCTGGCAAGTGGGTACACTTGCCAAGTCAAATTTACAGTGTAAAAATACCCACACAGACACTGCAGTGACAGGTCTGAGACATGATTACAGGGTTACTTGTGTGGGTGGCACAACCAGTGCTGCAGGCCCACAAGCAACATTTGATTTACATGCCCTGGGCACCTCTAGTGCACTTTACTAGGGACTTAACAGTAAAACAAATATGCCAATCATGGAGAACCAATTACTTACACATTTTAAACAGGAGCACCTGCACTTTAGCACTGATTAGCAGCAGTAAAGTGCCCAGAGTAACAAAAACAGTAAAATCAGAGTCCAGCACACATCAACAACCTGGGGAACAGAGGCAAAAAGTTAAGGGCGACCACGCCAAGGATGAAAAGTCTAACAAATAGGTAGTGGCAAGTTACAAATAAAGATACAAAGTAGGGAATTGAGTCTGTCTATATTTGTAGTTCCTGCTAAGCAGGAATTCATAAAAGAAGGTAAAAGTTACCCTGTCGGCACAGTTTAGCATCTATGCAGAACTTAGGGGCAGAACTTATAGGGAGGGACACTTGACCAGGGACACAATAATATATATAAAGAATGACAGACTGAGCAACTGGCTTATGCTGAAATCAACTATACGTTTGGCTTTTTGTTCACTGTGTGTAATGGACCAGTTTCAACAGTAAGGAATAGATATAAATTAGGCTGAAAAATACGAAAATGGATGTAAAAGCTGTGTTACCTGCATAATTCGAAATAATACTTTTTGGTTCCTCATAGTATCTCTAAATACCTCTCGGGTCCTGCACAACTAAATACATTAGCATACTTTAAATAGGGCTCACTTAAAATTGTTATTTGTTCTGATTTTAGGTATGCCTATGCAAGAGTGTCTACTAGAAGTGTGGGCAAACGTGATATGCCAAGATAAGGCATACTACTAAAGGAACTGATAAATAGGTGATGAGTCTGAAACTACAGGATTAAAACCAAATCACTACCCCTTCAGCGGTTTCTGGGAAGAAATCTGAAAAAAAACTTGCACTTTTCAAACAGAAGAGAGAAAAATACACATTTGACTTGACTTTCAAAGTGGAAGTTGGGGCAGGTTCTCTTGACTGGGTGAGGTGAATAGATTGGGGTAGAAAATCCAGGGTGTCTCCTGTCCTTGTAGATATTGATACTTCATATTCTTATTGACAATGATGTGTCAATTAAAGATATTAACATAACTCCTGGTCATAGAAGTATGAATCGTATGGTGCCAGAGGGTCAACAAGTATTTGTACCTAGTGATTCTTCAGGCACGAATAAACAGAATAAGCAGAAATCGCTTTGAATTTAAGGATGCCACTGCCAATACAAAATTGTTTTTGTTGATGCAGTGAACGCCAAAAGGGCTCCTAAAAGCTGCTTTGTCTTTCAATAATCAGCAGCTTAATTAATACTTAATATTGATTGATGTGCTGGAGGAACTTCGCCTGGTTACGAAGTTATTGCATCAAAAGGGTCATTGTAAGGCTCAAGAGCAAGGGGATCTCGCTCAGGTTTTCCTAAAAGGAGTGTTACTAGAATAGGTTAACCATGTCTCTCATCTGTTACACTACTCAGAGAGAATTGTTAAGTGTTAAGTACGGATAGCATAAAGCAGCCTGCTTGTGGAAGGTACTTATAGAGTCAAAAGGTTTAAAGGGCAAATGAAGAAAGAATTTAAAAGTCATGCACGTTTAGTGTAAAGGAGAGATATAAAACTCTAGTTTCATAGGGAAACTATATCTACACGCAGATTAAACGAACTAACGAAGTAAGACCTCATCAAGAAATCGTCTTTCAGGATTGTACGAGTTAAGTTATCCAAAGTTGAAGAGATGTCTCGTGAATTATGACAACAGAAGGTGGTTAAAATGGAAAGGATGTTGGAATATTACTTAGTTTTTAGATATTTCAGGCACCCAAAAGAAAGCAAAAAAATATAACGCACAACAGTTAATAAGTCAAAGTTTTTAACCCAATCCCAGCACATTGTAGCATTAAAATAGACGATTTGTAAAATCGAAATCAAGTCAAGGTGGCCAAGATCACATTTTACTCCACTTTAATAGCATTGTAACACTGAAATTCATGGGACTGTTTAGGATTAGTTGGTCTGTGGCCGATGTACGAGGATGATATTGTACACTCTGGGGTTGCAACCATTCCCAGTGGAATGGGAGATGTGGGGCTCATAAAAACCCTGGTGAATATTTTTTTAAAGAAACCAATCTGTTGCTTTAGGAGTTTACAAAGGGATGATTCTTTGAAGTCTTCTGGTATACCTTGGGTAGTTCCAACGTGTGTTGCTTGAATCATTTGGCTTGGAATATGGGTGCACTTCTCTCACAATATCATTGTGTTCATATTTACGATTGTTTTTCAAATGATCAGCCAGTTGTAAAAGCCTAGATACATGGTAATTGGAAACATTCAATAACTATATTTTTCATAATTCCGGAATTTTTAAGTGTTTAGTATAAAATATTAGACAGTGGCCCTCTCACTGTACATGTAATGTTGGTGGGCAGTGTCCTAACAGAAGGTTGAGGTGAACTGAAGGTTAAGCTTTAGCATCTGCAATGCTTATTTACCATAAGCTCAGCAAGAGCTTTGGTAAACATTACTGCCCTACAAATTTTTCTAACTAAACAAGCACTTTCTGCAAAACTCGTTGTTGTGTAATATGCATTTATTGAGTGACTGATTCTTGCATCCAACATTTGCCCTAACAACTTGTATTTTAATGAAAGAAACTGGTGAAAGTAGGTATTCCACCTAAATATCGATTAAAAAGCATTCCCTAATTGTAAAATCATGCTCAAAATGTCATGACCATAAGAATGTCGCAGACCAAATTATTGAAGGTGATATACCATTTGTAAAACTGTTTTACTGTAATATCGACATTCAGAATATTGTCTAACTTAAATATTTTTAAGTTTGGTGTTTTATTACATATTTATGACTTTATTTATCATGTGTTATTCTAACATTACTATACTTTTACTCAAAATATTTTTATTGACAGATTTTCAGAGTATAGAGACATCAGAAAGGCATATCTTAGTAGTTTTAGAGCACATCAAACATTCTGGTACATTGTAAGAGGTGAAATCCAGCATTTGGAACAACCACAGTGCTTAGTACAGGTGGTTCGGTAATCCTTGGAGGCGGAGAAGATGACCTGAAAGTATCAATGCAACATGTCTATAACAGATATGCCATACACGTCAAGAATACTGAACCGGGGTAAACAAACAGTGGGAGGAAAATAGCCTGGATTGAATAGTAGCAGTACTAGTTGCTATCAGGCCAGGAAAGGGGCACGGGAGGATCGAGGAATGTAAAGGTGAGGTATAAAGCCAGCTGGGGAGCTGGAGGGGTGTCATGGATATTAGGGAGTCCCTTCTATTTCTATGAGTCAGATGGGGGGGTATCTACTTCAATCGAACAACTGGAGGGCTTTGAGTATGGGGGTGAGAAACATGAGTGTCCAAGTTGTGAAAAGGATCGAAGGAGTGGTTGCCAAATATAAGCAAATTTGCCTTCAATGCAGCTGATCCTATGAGACAGGATATCCATAGATAGGACATGTACATGCATATGTACCATTGAGCTATCGGTGGAGTGGAGGGTTTCTTCCAATGTACGATAATTAGTTACTTGGCGGCTTCCAGCATGAGGCTGAATAAAAGCCACTCAGCATGTGCAATGGATTTCAAATGTGGGGGCCTAATACCAAAGATCACTGTCTGGTAGAATTCTGGCAGGGGGAAGCCTATAATCCTTTTAGTATGACTGAGTATTTCTTTCAAAAATGTTGCGATGAGAGAACAAGACCACCATGTATGTAGAAAATATCGTGGAGCTGAAAAGCAGCGCCAGCAGAGGGGTGAGGAAGTGGGAAATCTTGAACTAAGCTGCTCTGGGGTTACATTATTATTTTTCAAAATAAAATATTATTGTAATGTATATATGTTGGGTTTATTTGGAATTGGGTAGGAAGTGTTTTAAAATTATGTTCTTATATTAATGCTAATTAATTTGCTAATTTTGTTATATAATTTAATTATTAGTTTGTCTTGATATTCATAAATGTATTTTTAATACATTTATATTTTGTGTTATTGGGGACTGGCTAGCTAGTGCTTTTATTAATTCTATATTAATGATAGTTAATTAATTTGATAATTATTTAATATGTTTTAATTGTTATTTAACCCCTTAACTGTTGCCTCCCTGCTATTTCACAGTTAGCGCTCCATAACTTCCACATTAGGTATTCATGCCAAATTTGTGTCCTTTTTTCCAACATCCTGGGAAGTCAGGCTCCAATTGACCGTGTTTTGATCTGTTCCTGATGTGGCCATTAGTCCCAGCCATGCAGGTAGCACATCGCTTTTCTTGGCACAAGTCGGGGAGAGCTGGGTGGTAGGATGTTTGTGGATTCCTGTGGATTCCAGAAGTTTCCATCACAGAAATGTAAGGAAAATGTGCGATATCAGGAAAGTGTGAGATTTACAGGGAATTGCGGGTAAGTAAACTGCATGGGATCCACCCACAGCATGCCACCCTGCAATCCACTGGTTGTCTAGTTTTCAAAAATGTCTGTGATTTGTATGTTTCCATGGGTGGCGGGCGAGCACTGCCACAAATCCCACAGCTACCCATATCACTTATCTCTCTGTGTAAAGCTTTAGCAATTTTTGTTTCAAGATCTCTTGGTCCACCCATACATGTGAGGTGCCATTGTTATCAGGAGATTTCGGGGGAATGCTGGGTAGAAGGAAATTTGTGTCTCCCCACAGATTCCAGAAGTTTTCCTCACAAACATGTTAGGAAAGTGTGTGTTTTTAGTCAAAGTTTATGATTTGCAGGGCATTCTGGGCAAGAAAATGCTGCAGGATTCACATGAAGCACACCAGCCTGGACTCCACCGAGTGTCTAGTTTTCAGAACTGCCTCGGTCTAGTAGGTTTTCCCAGGTGGCAGCCTACCCAAGCACAACAACTGCAGCTATTCAGCATTGCAAGTGGAATGATATTGGGATTTTGCCACACTCTCCTGGCCCACATGTAAAAACAACACCAAAAGGAATCAAAAGTCCTCTCATTTGCTATTGGGATGGGATTCCTTAGTCTGCAGTGAAGCAGAAGGACTGTTCAGGCTTTGGGTGTGAGGGTGGTGTGGATGTTAGGATGGGCCACCCTACAGATTTATAAAAAAAAATACATTCCTGCCGTACAGTGGACTTTCTGCCCCAAGTGGCAAATTGGGGCAAATCTCCTTCTTCCCCAGGAGGGAAGAGAGGGGCAGAAAGACTGTTCCTTTTTGGGGGTCGGATGTGGCCAAAACCAGGTTTCAACACCCACATCACTTTCATTTGCCACAAAGGAAAAATCCATGGTGTCTGGGTGAGTTTCTATCCCCCAGGGGCATATCTGGGACAATCTCCCCTATTGAGATGAGCCTTCAACCTGCCTCCCAAGAAAGACATAATTGCCCCTTCTGGGGGTATGGCTCAATGCCAGGGTAGGCTGCACCCTCCTTTTGCTTGTTTTCACGTATTTTTGAAATGCCTGATGTTTAGTGGGCTTTCTACTCGTCTGGGGCAGATTGGGGTAGAATATCCTTATCCATTGCCCTGAGGGGCAGAAATTCTATTAGGCAGTGATATGGTGAACAGCATGGGCCCATGCTCGGGGGAACTCATCCCCTCCCCCCAAAACATACTGCATAAATGTGGTCCCTGGTATCTAGCAGGCTTTCTGCTGCCTGGGGAGGGACAAATAGTGGTAATCCCCCAATCCACGCTAACAGGGGCAGAAGACTGTATAGCTTCTTGTTGGGGTGGTGGTGGCCATGCCCATGGTGGACAGCCCCACCCATATATTTTTTTTAAAGAAATTAGATTACCTGCTGTCTAGAGGACCCTTATCTTCCCTCTGCGGTGGGCAAAACGACTGTCACTATAGGGTTGGGGTGGGTGGGGGAAAGCCATACCCATAGTGGACAGCTCCCAGATCTATATTTATTTTAAAAACAGATTCTGGTGTCTAGTGGGGTTTCTGCCTCCCAGGGTGACAGATTGGGGGTTGTTACCCCATCTGCCTCCCATGGGGGCAAAAAACTATGGACCTGATTACGAGTCCGGTAGTCTCAAGACTGCCAGACTTGTGGTGGCAGTCGGACCGCCAAGGCAGTGATTATCCAACCGCCACATTACGACCCTGGCGATCTCTGACCCTGACAGGATGGTGGTGGTGTTGGTTGTGATCAGCCAGGGCAGTGCTGAAGTCAGCGCCACCCTGCTGATTACAACCTCGTCCTCTGCCAGCCTTTTCATGGAGGTCTGACCACTGTGAAAAGGCTGGCAGAGAACAAGTGCGGGGACCCCAGGGGGGCCATGCACTGCCCATGGCATTGTCAGTGCAGGGGTCCTCCTGCATAGCACCCTTGAAATGTGCACTGTCTGCTGTGCAGACAGTGCACATTTCTAGGGTGCTGGTGCACCCTGCTTGCGGCAGCATTGCAGCCGGCTCAATTATGAGCAGGGAACAATGCTGCCGCACCTTTCCCACTGGGCTGATGGACCCGCCCAGTGGGAAAGTTGTAAGGGGGCTGGTAGGGAGACTGCCAGCACCGTGGCAGTCTCCTCATCAGGAGTTTGGCGGTCAGATGCTTCTGACTGCCAAACTCGGAATGACCACCTAACTCTTGTTTGGGGTGGGGAAATCGCCCTGCCCATGGTGGGCAGCCCCGATCCCTATTTAAAAAATAATCGTTTCCTGGTGTGTAGTATGCTTTCTACCCCCGAGGTACCAGAGTGGGGTAATTACATCATCTACCTTCTGAGGGGGGTGTGGGGGGCAGAAAGACTGTCATCTTAGTTTTGAAGGGGTGGGGGCATGGGCATGCCTATTGTGGGCAGTCCCCTCCCCTACATTTATGTTACAAAATAGACTGTGGTGTCTTGTGGGCTTTGTGCCCCGCCAGCCAGAGGGGCAGAGCGGGAGTAATTAACCCATCCACCCCCAGGGGAACTGAAAGACTGTTCCAATATGGGGGTGGAGGGAGCACAAGACGGTGCCCAAAGGGATGCTTCCCCAAACCTCCTGAAGTCTTGTTGATGTATCCCTGCTTGAGGATTGCTCTTCATTGGTGATCCACTGGGGAAAGATATAATTGGAAAGTGGAGATTCTCCTCTTTCCAGTAATACCTCTCCCACCCAATATGTGCTCGGGGGCTGAAACATGGCCTGAGCACTGTTGCAGTGAAAGTAAAACAAATCCAGTGGCTCATTTTACTTTCATTTCATTTCAGTGTAATGATGTCAGCAGGCACTGTGTGCTGATCATCATCACACTAAAAAAAGGTTTCAGGCTGCTTGGGATGCTGTTCTGAGCAGCCTGAGTTTAAATAATAATAAAGGAATCCCTCTGGTTCACTGCCCGAGAGGGGCCTCTGTATGTCTCCCCAGTGTCTGCTGAAGGTAGTGCAGGTGTTGGCCATTGGCCAACATCCGCACTAAAGGGATTAACCGCTCATTTATTGAATGCTTACTTTATTCAGGTCGCGACATTTCTTGAGGTATGCGGTGGATAGTGTTTTTAAATGACATAATAATATTAACTCTTTCATTTATTATTTTTGTAAATGTTTTAGTTGTTTTATTGTTTCATATTTTCCTAAGTTATGCTTCAATTATAAATTGAAATCAATTGATTTATGATTAGTTATCTTAATGTTTAAATTGCTAATTATTTTCAGATGTAATAATTTTTTAATGTAAAAGTATTGTTTTGTATAAGTTGAAAGTGATTTTGCTTGTTTTCAATGGGTTGTGTGAGCACATTTAAACATTTTAAAGAACTAAAATTTTAAACAATGTTATAATATTTTAATGATTTCTAGTCAATGTTTAAAATAAATGTAAGAGTTGATTCTGTTCTGTGGGTGGCAATAGTGTGACACCCCAAATATATGCACTTTCCTCAATATCTGTACAAGGGAACTTAAAATGGTAAATCTTCCCCCACAGTCCCCCAGAGTGTGCTCTTTTCATCATTTTCGTTTGAGAGGAGATAGAATAGAAAATCAAAACCCCACTTTAATGTATGATCTGTTGCACTTGTTTATTAGACTGGAGTTAAAACAGTAAACCTGCCCCCCTATTGTAGTCATTGTCCCCGAATGTTTGTTGAATTGGAGTTAGAATATTACATTTGTCCCTCCAATAGATGTATTTGCCAATGTTTATGAGATTGGAGCTAGAATAGTACATTTGAACATCCAATGCATACACTTACTCCAATGTCTGTTGTACTGGAGTTAGATTAGTAAATTGCACACCCAATATAGGTATTTTCCAAATGTGCTTTAGATTGGATTTAGAACAGTAAAAGCCTCCAATGGATGCACCTATGCCAATGTTGTTGCAGTGGAGTTAGAAATGTCAATGTAATCCCCTTTCTATTTTTGTTTTAATCTGACCTGTTCAAATATATTCGCTGTCCCTAATTTTGGTTAGATTGAAGTTAGAATAGTACATTGGAAGCCCCCAATGTATGCGCTTTCTCCAACATAGGTGGATTTGGAGTTAAGAGAAACATTTCTGACTCTGAATGTAGTTACTATAGTAAATATTACATGCCCAAATGTATGCAGTTTCCCCCTAATATTTGTTAGGTGGGAATTCGAATAGTGTATTGGATCTCTTACAAATGTATGCATTTTTCCCTTGACTGAAGAAAGAATAGTATATTTGCCCCTTCCTCTTCTATGATGTGCCTCTTTCATCTGATTGGACTTAGAATAGGAAAAATGATTCCCTCCACACAAAATGTATGTTTTTCCCCAATGGTTGACAGAATTGTTGCTACTGTTGTGTTTTTTAATAGTTTTAATTTGTTCATTTTTTAAATATTTTGGATTGTGGGTAGGTTACTGTTTTTCTTTCTTTCTGTTGTTTTAGATAAATATTATGAGGAACTGTATTATATAACTATATATTTTCAGAACAAGCATACCTTTCAATTTTTGTATTTTTTTCTATAATCTATTCGATGTTTTTTGTGTTTTACTTTTTGATAAATATTAGTCATAGTAACTCATTTTTTAAAGATATTTTGAATGTTCAATAATATAGTATGCTATTACATTTTTTAAAAAGCAATATTCATACATTTTTATATTGTGTTTCGTTTTATCATATGAATTAATAATATTAATTTTTCATAATGGTATTTTAGATTTGTTCACACTTTTTAAATTATTTTGAAGTTATATATATTGTATGAATTATATTTTAAAAGATAGTGGATATCTTCTATTACATGTTTTAAAAATGTATTACATTTTATTGCAAATTAATATGTATATTATTAAGGCTGGCGCGTCATATAAAGCATCAGACACAAGTCAAGTTTCAAATGCCCATTGCATCGCGTTAGGCTTGTAAAATATGCACACTGTAGAAGCGAGAAAATTATCCCATCCTTCTGACACCCACGGAAAGAATAGTAAGAAAACAGCTTAGGACCTTAATTTTTCAGCATTGTCACCTTCGTGGTGGTTTTCAGTCTATTGCATTTTACGACGAAGCACTTAGAAACGACTCAGCGTCCGCTATACTGTGCTTTACAAATATTATATAGAAATACACATAAAAAATAACAAAAACGTGCATCCCTCCCCACAGTGGCATAGAAAAGGTGACATGGCACCAAGGAATGCATGGAAAATACCACCTATCTCCTGGATTAGTAGTGAAAAAACAGACATAGCTGAGGGGCAGGTGGCCCCAACACACCATTGGCCCTGGTGTCACTGCACCTACTGCACTATTTATAGTTCTGCCCCGACCTCCCCAGAGGAGCTTTTATAGTGACTTTCATGATTGATATAGACAATCTTACCAACAGCTAACTCCCAATCTAGGATACCTTCTGACAAAAATCTGGTCCCCAACAAGGAAGAACTGGCCAGCTGGCAATCCTAGTATTACCCTAAAAGAGTGTAATTGCAAATACATCTGCACCCTTGGCACAGATCACTTGAAAGAGCAGAACGCATCACAGAGGACAAACTTACAGATCAACCCACCTCCCCACTCCCTGCACATAACGGTCCCTTGACAAGCAGAAAGCTTGATGTTACCCGCTGCCCAGAATGAAATTCCGGGGACCTTACCACCTACAAAACTATAGTGACACCTAAACACAGTCAGACATGATCAGCACCACAGCACAGTATATAGGAACTTCAATGGCACACCCAAATCCATGCAACCTCCCAGAGTAATCTGTTTCAGCCACAATAGCAAAGATAAGAACGCAGCACCAGCCCAGCTAACAGCAATACTCACCTTAAATGCCAAACAGCTTCGCAAAGCCACCTTTCCCCTAATAGACCCGTGTATGAGAGCACGTCAAACATATCCACTAATAAATCCATGAGCACGAGATGAAGCCTACGTACAACGCTGCACAACTAAAAGAGTGAGTGGGTAATCAAAATTCCACATGGGAATGCACAAAAACTTTGCAATAGCAAATTGTTCCAATTAGAGCACACTTAGCACTGAAATACCAGATGGTGGTTGAGATTCGAGACCTTCCCAGAATGACACATCCAGGGCTGCATCCTACTTCGAAAACTGCAAACATCTTTAATGAAGATGAAATCTGCTAGAAAATAAAGTACAAGAATCTAGGGCGAACTACGTGGTCACTGCTGTAGTGTGCTGGCGTCCACTCCATCCTAAAACTGGCATAGGTTAATGATTTCACCACTTTGAGTGGAGCACTGGGACCGCATAATATGCCAGAAAGAGACCATTAGCAGGAACAAAAAGTTACAACACAGCCATGGTCATCGAAGCATTGGATAGAATTGTGCAGCTGGAAGAATTGAAGTGCAGTCATCACTCACGGTATACCTGTCAACATATTGATAAAAATAAAATGGCTAGTCATCAAATTGTGAGGGGAGCCTCTCATCTAAGAAGGCAACCTCCTCATCACATTGCCAGAGGACCCATATTGAATAGGGGAATTTCCCTCATAGACCAATGGGATTAACCTAAAAAAGCTGCTTCAATGATATGTACTCTAGTTTTCGCAATGACTCCATGTGAATCTGCTAGCTTTGTACTGCTACTTTGGTTCTTTCCCATGAATGCCTCACTCTGTGTTTGCTGTGAATGATGCTCCAGCAAAGAAATGGCTTAAGGGGGCTGGCCTAAATATTTCCAAAACAATGATTGACAAGAGTCTGCCTTCTCCTGCATGCAGTTACACAACTACTGACGAATCCAGTGCCGATCTACTGTAAATACTGCGACCATGGAGCCAGTCTTTTCTGTATGCTCTTTTTTTTTACTTTTAATGTCTAGCTAGACAGTGTCAATTAACTGCTAAACTTGTGTAATAAGAAAAATATTAAACATAAATAATACATATAGAGGTGCAGCAGGTCAGTCCACTTGAACAATTGTGTGCCTCAAGTGTCATTTACGTTGTGGGTCAGCCCAAATGATAAAATACAGAGCCTGGAAATTGGGTCAGTCCCATTTACTATTTGATTGGTTTTGCTGTTAATGTCATTCACATTCTGGCCCAGACTACAGGGCAGTCATTAGATGTTTGTAGTGTCTGGCACTGTAATTGACAGAATTTTGCCTGTTTAAAAGAGGGAGGTTTGAAAGGCATATGAGTCCACCTTTTGCGCTGCAATTCCGGCTCTCCATTTGATAGATTTGAGGGAGCTGGCATTCAAATAACAAAAAAACATGTAGACACATAAAAGGTGTTCATTCTAAGGCCCAACAGTTTCTAATTAAGAGCGAAGTTGGGTGACATAGTGTTCAGTCATCACTGTGTCTTTTACCATCTGCTTTCAGTGTGCACTAAAGAGGGGAAGCTGCTGAAGTGCTGGGTCTCATCAATTACTCTCCTACACCTTTTACTCTAATTTAGAAATTCTAACCCAGAGAACCTATAAATACAGTTGAGCTGACTGTTCAGGAACACTCTAAGCATTCACTAGAAGCGTAATTAAAATTGTTGGAGCATGGATATCATAACAATGATTCTAGGGTGGCTTGTCCATTACAGAGTTTGGGCTCTGCTCAGCTCCAAGTTGCAGCCTCTAAACTACAAATACACATTTCCAACTATTGTGTAGATAAAATTGGTAATTTTAATAAATTTTAGTCAATGCCCAAGTTGACTCTCGCTCAGGATCAGGCATACATGCATGTTTAGATTGTTCAAAGGCAAGAGCGCATGTACACTATTCCTGTAAATACATCATGCTGTAGAGTTTACCTCTGAACAGCCTCACACTGAAAATGAAGTGGACCTGAGAGGGCTATTGGTGCCATCGTGACAATATAATGGAGCTCCAGAGACTTCATTTTCAAGCACTGTTTGAGGTAATGTGTCGTAGCCGTCTCCCTAGTAAGGTCCCGTCCTTTCCTATTCAACACCACGTAGGTGCACCCAAGCCTGAGTGACCTGACCCTGCTGCCCTGGCCCTAGAATTTCTTCAGGATTTGTCTTTCTTGTCTATCCAAAATACTGCCACCTGCAGTTCTGTTTCTGCCATACACAGTGGGAGAACTTGGATGCAAAGTGGTCCAAACAGAATTGCACCAGCAGCTGCCAGGCAACGATCTTTCCTTCACACGCATATGAAAAGTAAAATGTTCTGCATTGTGCCAAGATACGGGCAACTGCTGAACGGCATTATCGATTTGCAGGGGAGACACCTTCTTTCTCTTTTCTATTATCTTGTAGTGTGCGCTAGATAAAACGGGGACGAGAGTAAACATTGTCGTATTTATACTTTTTTTAGCGCCGCATTTGCGCCGCTTTTTGACGCAAAACGGCGCAAACCTTTAAAATACAGTGGCATTTTGCAAGTTTGCGCCGTTTTTGCGTCAAAAAACGACGCAAATGCGGCGCTAAAAAATATAAATATGGGCAGATTTATGAGGTTCTAGCGCCATTCCAATGCCACATCAGCATCATTTTTTACGCTAATGCAGCATTGGAAGGCCGAAAACCCTGCGCCCGATTTACAAAGTGGCGCAATGTAATCAATGCAATTTGTGTTGTGGGTCAACTATCCTCTCCCTACACTGAGTCTCCCCGACTTTCATGTCACGTCTACTTTCTATTTACCTCTTCTTATTACTACCTCTCACCTCTCGTGTTGTTATTCACTTTCTTGCATCTCATCTCTCCAGTACCTCTGTCTCCCACGACAAGGTTTACTCTTCACCTTCTATTGTCTACTACCCCCTCTTGTATTCCTTTGTCACTTTTTGTCCATTTACTGGTCTCACCGCTTTCTATTACCAATGTGTCACACGGTGTTCTCACTTTATTCACGCATTCCTCGTGCTCAACGTCTATTTATTCAGTCTATAACTTTCGTCATGTTTCATTCTCGTTAAACCTCACCCTTTGCCAGATCTCTACTCATTGTGGCTCCTCTTCTTTTTGAATGTCTCTTTCTCTGATATTTGTCGTGTCTCCTCGTCCTGTGTTGATCCTCGAACTCTCGTCAATGTATCTATCCCACAAAGCTTGCATTTAAATGAGCAATATATATCTTCTGCTGATCGAAGTTAACCATGTCCATGGCCTAAAGTCTCTTCTAAGCATAGGGACATATTCAACATGCGCAATTACAGGCGTGCATTTTCACTCGCCATGATCGCTAAGACTATGACAAGGAACCTAAAAATAGATTTCCCCCAAAAATAATTCCTGTTGTGCTGTGTTTTTCAAAGTAGCGCTGCCAGTTGTGAGAAAAGAAAAATGTAAGTCGGGATGCAGTTAATTACTAGTGTTTCACTCTAAAAATGAAAGCAGTCGCATAGAAGCATGAGGCTGGACATGGAGGCCCAGGTTTATGACAAAGTGGCGCAGTGAGGTGCTGCGCCACATTTGAAATGCAGTAATGCGCTGTGCTTACAGGAGTACAGAACACCCCTGCTTTCCCCTGCGCCAGCACTGAAGTAAGCTGCCTACGCCAAAGCAGGCATTCTTGCACCATAGTGCCAGGGTGTCTGCGTTGAGGGGATAGATTGTTTCGGCCAGATTTACAAGAAATTGGTGCATCAGTTGTAATGTACCACTTTTCTTGAGCCCCCTTGCGCCCCTCCTAACGACACCATGTGTGCACAGTATTTACAATATGGCACACCATGGCGCACTTAGGATAATAGCGAATGAATGATGCTATTGTTGTACTTTGCAGGATTAGCGCCATATATGGTGGTGCTAAGCCTGCAAAGTTAAGGAGGCCCATTGAAAGAAAATGGTGTGTTATTTTAACTCTGCTCTGAGCAGTGTTAGAAATGGGGTCTTTGGTTGACAGTCAGGTTACCCCCTGTTCAAGCAAGGACCCTCACTCTAGTCAGGGTAAAAGAGAATCACCCTCAGCTAACCCCTGCTTACCCCCTTGGTAGCTTGGCAGAGCAGTAGGCTTAACCTCAGAGTGCTAGGTGTAAAGTATTTGTACCAACACACACAGTAACTTAATGAAAACACTACAAAATGACACAACACCGGTTTAGAAAAATAGGAAATATTTATCTAAACAAAACAAGACCAAAACAACAAAAATCCGACATACACAAGTCAAGTTATGAATTTTTAAAGATTAAACTCCAAAAATAGCGCTTAGAAACAAAAATGCTTCAATGAGATGTTAACACGGCGTCGTGACGGAGTCGTTCCCAACAAGCCGACACCAGCGGCGCCGGACACGGAGTCGTGTAGACCCCCAAGTACAGTACCTTTGGTGAAGGGTGAAAACAAGCCGATGCGCGAAGTCGGGGATCGCGGCGTCTGTGCGAAACGTTGAATCCGTGCACTTCAAGCGGCGTCATTCACGACGTGGTGCGGCGACTTCCACGGAGTCGCGGACTTCAGCGGGGCTGCTGCAGCGACGGGCCTGCGAAGAGTGTCGCGTTCCAGCGAAGGTCACGGCGTCAGGTGCAGGCGGCGTTACCGGATTCAGCAGCGGCGTCGGTCCGAAGTCGATTTCCTTGGATTTCCACCAGCTTTCCTTTCAAGGGCCCAGGGACTGGGTAGGGCACCACTTGTCAGAGCAGGAGTCTCTCCAGAGACTCCAGGTGCTGGTAGAGAGAAGTCTTTGCTGTCCCTGAGACTTCAAACAACAGGAGGCAAGCTCTAAATCAAGCCCTTGGAGATTTCTTCACAAGATGGAAGGCACACAAAGTCCAGTCTTTGCCCTCTTACTCTGGCAGAAGCAGCACTGCAGGAAAGCTCCACAAAGCACAGTCACAGGCAGGGCAGCACGTCTTCCTCAGCTATCAGCTCTTCTCCAGGCAGAGGTTCCTCTTGGTTCCAGAAGTGTTTCTAAAGTCTGTAGATTTGGGTGCCCTTCTTATACCCATTTTAGTCTTTGAAGTCACCTTTCTTCAAAGGGGACTCACACCTACTTGTGAAATCCTGCCTTGCCCAGGCAAGTCATCAGACACACAGCAGGGGGTTGGAGCCGGCATTGTCAGAGGCAGGCACAGTCCTTTCAGATGAGAGTGACCACTCCACCCCTCCCTCCTAGCAGAGATGGCTAATCAGGAAATGCAGGTTACACCCCAGCCCCCTTTGTGTCACTGTCTGGTGTGAGGTGAAAAACAACCCAACTGTCAAACTGACCCAGACAGGGAATCCACAAACACGGCAGAGTCACAAAATGGTTTAAGCAAGAAAATGCTCACTTTCTAAAAGTGGCATTTTCAAACGCACAATCTCAAAATCAACTTTACTAAAAGATGTATTTTTAAATTGTGAGTTCAGGGACCCCAAACTCCACATGTCCATCTACTCTCTAGGGGAATCTACGCTTTAATCATATTTAAAGGTAGCCCCCATATTATCCTATGAGAGAGACAGTCCTTGCAACAGTGAAAAACAAATTTAACAATATTTCACTGTCAGGACATATAAACCACATTACTATATGTCCTACCTTAACCATACACTGCACCCTGCCCTTGGGGCTACCTAGGGCCTACCTTAGGGGTGCCTTACATGTAAGAAAAGGGAAGGTTTAGGCCTGGCAAGTGGGTACACTTGCCAAGTCGAATTTACAGAGTAAAAATACACACACAGACACTGCAGTGGCAGGTGTGAGACATGATTACAGGGTTACTTGTGTGGGTGGCACAACCAGTGCTGCAGGCCCACTAGTAACATTTGATTTACAGGCCCTGGGCACCTCTAGTGCACTTTACTAGGGACTTAACAGTAAAACAAATATGCCAATCATGGAGAACCAATTACGTACACATTTTAAACAGGAGCACTTGCACTTTAGCACTGGTTAGCAGTGGTAAAGTGCCCAGAGTAACAAAAACAGCAAAATCAGAGTCCAGCACACATCAACAACCTGGGGAACAGAGGCAAAAAGTTAAGGGAGACCACGCCAAGGATGAAAAGTCTAACACGTGTCCCCCCCAGCTAAAAGTGGGGAGCAACTACCCAACCTCATGGGAGTTCTCATCACTAAGGCGGAAGAACCTGGACAGACCATCAGCATTGGCGTGCTCTGTACCAGGACGATGTTCCACCGTAAAGTCCATCCCCTGTAGGGAAATGGACCACCTCAACAGTTTTGGATTCTCACCCCTCATCTGCATTAACCATCTGAGGGGCCTGTCGTCGGTCTGAACTCGGAAGTGAGCCCCAAACAAGTAGGGTCTTAGCTTCTTCAGTGCCCAGACCACAGCAAACGCTTTGCGTTCTATGGCACTCCACCTACGTTCCCTGGGTAGTAACCTCCTGCTAATGAAGGCTACGGGTTGATCTAGGCCCTCTTCATTAAGCTGTGAGAGTACTGCTCCAATACCATGTTCTGAGGCGTCTGTTTGCACAACAAACTCCTTGGAGTAGTCAGGTGCCTGCAGCACAGGTGCTGTGCACATGGCAGCCTTCAGGGCATCAAAAGCGTTCTGGCAAGCCTCTGTCCAGATCACTTTCTTGGGTTGCTTCTTAGAAGTCAACTCCGTTAAGGGGGTAACAATGGTACCATATCCCTTAACAAACCTCCTGTAATATCCTGTGAGACCTAAAAAGGCTCTCACTTCAGTCTGGGTCTTAGGAGGCTCCCAAGCCAGAATCGTGTCAATCTTAGGCTGTAGGGGTGCCACCTGGCCACTCCCCACCTGATGTCCTAAGTACACCACAGAACCCTGCCCTATTTGGCACTTGCTCGCCTTAATAGTGAGGCCTGCCTTCTGCAGGGCCTCTAACACTCTCCAGAGGTGTTGCAGGTGTTCCTCCCATGTGGAACTAAACACAGCAATGTCATCCAGGTAGGCGGCACTGAACTCATCCAGTCATGCCAACACCTGGTTGACCAACCTCTGAAAGGTGGCAGGGGCGTTCTTCATCCCAAAGGGCATCACATTGAAGTGGAAGTGCCCATCTGGGGTAGAGAATGCTGACCTCTCCTTTGCCCCCTCAGTTAAGGCAATCTGCGAGTACCCAGATGTTAAATCAAACGTACTGAGGTACTTGGCAGCTCCTAACCGATCAATGAGCTCATCAGCTCGGGGGATGGGGTGTGCGTCAGTCTTGCTGACCGCATTGAGACCCCGGTAGTCCACACAGAACCTAAGTTCTGGAGTGGCACCAGGAGCAGCAGCCTTTGGGACCAAGACCACTGGGCTGGCCCAAGGACTGCTGGAGTGCTCAATAACCCCTAGGGTTAACATTTTGGAGACTTCCTCCTTAATGCAAGCCCTGACCCTGTCAGCCACCCTGTAAACCTTATGTTTAACAGGTGTACTGTCCCCAGTGTCCACATCATGTGTGCACAGGTGTGTGACTCCTGGGATCAGGGAAAACAGCGAGGCGAACTGTCCCAGCACATGGCGACAGTCCCTCTGCTGTTCCTCAGTCAGGGAGGGGGAGAGGATCACTCCCTCCACAGACCCATCTTTCTCTCCTGCAGACAGGAGGTCAGGAAAAGGCTCACTCTCTTCCTCCACCCCGTCATCTGTCGCTAGGAGCATGGATAGCTCAGTTCGCTCAAAGTGTGGTTTGAGGCGGTTGACATGTAGGACCCTCAAAGGGTTCCTGGGGGATTGCAAGTCTACCAGATAGGTGACCTCGCTCTTTCTTTCCACCACCTCAAAAGGCCCAGTCCACTTATCTTGGAGAGCCCTAGGCTCCACTGGTGCCATGACCCACACTTTTTGTCCAGGCTGAAACTCAACCAGAGTGGCATTCTGGTCGTACCACCGTTTCATATCCTCCTGGCTTGCTTCCAGGTTCTCCTGAGCGAGACTCCAGAAGCGGGCAGTCTGGTTTCTTAGTGCCAGCATGTAGCTAAATACATCCTGGGGTGGTTTACTAGGAGCTTTCTCCAAAGCCTCCTTCACCAGACTGAGCGGTCCCCTCACAGGGTGGCCATAGATGAGCTCAAAGGGGCTAAAGCCAAGTCCCTTTTGAGGCACCTCCCTGTAAGCGAACAGAAGGCATGGCAAGAGAACGTCCCACTTACGCCTTAAGGGCTCTGACAGGCCCTGAATCATGCCTTTCAAGGTGCGGTTGAATCTCTCAACCAGACCATTACTTTGGGGGTGGTAAGGTGTGGTGAACTTGTAGGTTACCCCACACACCTTCCACAGAGACTTCATATAAGTGGATATGAAGTTTGTACCTCTATCAGATACCACCTCCTTGGGGAACCCCATGCGGGTAAAAACCCCCATCAAGGCACGTCCCACCACGGGGGCAGTGACCGTCCTTAGAGGAATGGCTTCTGGGTACCGTGTGGCATGGTCCACCAAGACCAGGATGAACCTGTTGCCCATGGCTGTCTTGGGATCCAGAGGCCCCACAATGTCAATTCCTACCCTTTCAAAGGGAGTGCTGACTACAGGTAAAGGTTGGAGGGAAGCTTTGCATTTCCCCCCACTCTTGCCACTTGCCTGACAAGTCTGACAAGACCTACAATAAGCAGCTGACTGCTTGTGCATCAAGGGCCAGTAAAAGTCGGAGACAAGCCTCTTATAGGTCTTGTCCTGCCCTAGATGTCCTGCCAAAGGCACATCATGAGCCAAACCCAGTAGGAAGGCCCTGAAGCACTGGGGTACCACCAGCATACGAGCTGACCCAGGCTCAGGAACCTTAGGCTCACTGTACAGGAGGCCATCCTCCCAATAAATCAGGTGAGTACCTGGCGCCTCGCCAGCCGCCTGGGCTGCAGCCCCTCAAGAGTAGGGCACTCCTTCTGCGCTGTGCAGAATGCTTCCCTGGTGGGTCCCCCTTCCTGCTGCCACTGCGACAGCTCAGGGACCTCTCCCAGTTCAGCCACCTGCTCCCCTGTAGGTTCCGGGGTGTCACCCTCAGGCTCCGCCTCCTCCCGGACCGTGGGAACCTCGGGGGCCGGTTTCCCGCGCCCCCTGCCCTTCCTCTTCTTGGCAGTCCCCTGGGCCACTGTTTCAGGCTCCAGGGGCTCTTGACTACCCTGATTGGCTGCCATAGACCGGGTGGATACACATACCCACCCAGGCAGACCCAACATCTCCAAGTGAGACCTGTCTTTCACCTCCTTCCAAGGGGAATCCTCCAGGTTGTTACCTAGCAAACAATCAACAGGCATGGTTGGACTCACAGCTACTTTCCAGGAACCTGAGACCCCCCCCCATTCAAAGGGAACCTGCGCCACTCTGCAGAGGCGCTCAGAGTTGTCTACCGCAACTACTTGGTGAAGTACCCGGGGATCAATCTGCTCTTCAGACACCAGGTGACTCCTCACTGTAGTCACACTGGCTCCTGTGTCTCTCAGAGCCTCCACCCTCTGTCCATTGATGGTCACCCATTGCCTGTACTTCTTAGTGTTATCAGGCACTAGGTTTCTCTGGACCATCTCACTGTCCCCTAGTGAGATAAGGGTCATTTCTGCTGGTTCCCACCCACCTGAAACCAACTCCTCCCCAAGCGCTACACTGGCCAAACCCTGGGACGGTGCACCAGTGGGTGCCGGTGTACTTTTGGGGCATTTGGGGTCCCCCCTCACATGACCCACCTGGTCACATGCATAGCACTTACGTGGGGGACCACCTGCCACTGGCTTCCCTTTGGACAACCATGGCTTCTTTTCACTGGGGGGTTGGGAATCCTTACCCTGGGAATCAGTTTGGGGCCCTTTAGAGAACTCCCCCTGTTTGCCCTTACCCCCCCCTTTCTTCTGAGAGGGACCCTGCCCACCCTTGGCGTGGTCTCCCCCATACCACTTTTGGACCCTGGTGCTCTCCCAGCGGTCCGCTTCCTGCGCAAGCTTCCTGGGGTCAGTCAGCTTGCTGTCAATGAGGTGCTGGCGCAGCTCTGGAAAACATAAACTGTACAAGTGCTCCCAAGCAATAAATTGTAAAGCCCCTCATACGTGTTTACCTTACTGCCCTTCACCCAACCATCCAGTGACCTGCAAAAAGAATCAACACATTCCAACCATGTTTGGGATTCCTTTCTCTTGTATGATCTAAACTTCTCCTTGTACTGCTCAGGGGTGAGACCATACCTGGTGAGTAAGGCCTCCTTCATGACAGGGTAGGTGAGACTCTGAGCATCCCCTAAGGCCGTCAGTGTGTCCCTCCCCTCTGCCTCAAAATGCTTCCACAGGGCTGCCCCCCAATGAGCTTCAGGGACCAGGTTCATGTGGAGAGCTGACTCATAACCCTTGAACCACAAGTAGATATCATCCTCCCTCTTATAATCCCTCACAAGGTCTTTTGGGATGTGTACCCTTCTCTCAGGCTGCACTGTAGGATTGCTGCCACCATCTCTACTGGACTGGCTTCTATGATCCATCTCTTTCAAGCTAAGCTCATGAGCCATTGCTAACTTCCTCTCCTCAAGGGCTAGCCTCCTCTGCTCCAATTGGTACTCCCTTTCTGCCTGTCTGTCCTGTAACTCTTCAGGTGTCAGACCCTTGGAGGATACACTGCTACTTGCCCTAGAGACTCTTTCCCTGGGAATAACAGGCCCCCCCACTATACCATTATGTACTGATTGCTCTCCCTCCTCATCCTCATCCTCCTCCTCATCCTCAGTGTACCCTCCAGTGCTTCTGGTTGTCACCCAGGCCCTCAGCGCCTTTTTCAGCTCATCCTTCTTGGAAGAGCTCTTAATGGGACAACCAAAATTTTTACAAAACTGCTTTAGCTGAGCCTTGTTATAACTATCCAATTGCTTCAGGTCAAAAACAGCTTCAACTGATGCATCTCCAAGTAGAGACATGATAAAATGTTAAAAGAGTGCAAAGTTCCAAATGCAGAAAAGCAAGTTCTCAAATGAAGTTCCAGAAAAGTCAATCACCGGATCAGCGAAAAAAGAAACTGAATGCAGAGCAAAAACAGTCCAAATAGAAAAAAAACAAAAATCACAAGACTAGTAGTATGTGGTCACATAGTGGTCTGAACTCAAACAGTAGTGTACACTTAATTACTGTATGTCAAGCACAAATACAAGTCCAAATCCCAACCGCTGATCACCAATGTTAGAAATGGGGTCTTTGGTTGACAGTCAGGTTACCCCCTGTTCAAGCAAGGACCCTCACTCTAGTCAGGGTAAAAGAGAATCACCCTCCGCTAACCCCTGCTTACCCCCTTGGTAGCTTGGCAGAGCAGTAGGCTTAACCTCAGAGTGCTAGGTGTAAAGTATTTGTACCAACACACACAGTAACTTAATGAAAACACTACAAAATGACACAACACCGGTTTAGACAAATAGGAAATATTTATCTAAACAAAACAAGACCAAAACAACAAAAATCCGACATACACAAGTCAAGTTATGAATTTTTAAAGATTAAACTCCAAAAATAGCGCTTAGAAACAAAAATGCTTCAATGAGATGTTAACACGGCGTCTTGACGGAGTGGTTCCCAACAAGCCGACACCAGCGGCGCCGGACACGGAGTCGTGTAGACCCCCAAGTACAGTACCTTTGGTGAAGGGTGAAAACAAGCCGATGCGCGAAGTCGGGGATCGCGGCGTCTGTGCGAAACGTTGAATCCGTGCACTTGAAGCGGCGTCAGTCACGACGTGGTGCGGCGACTTCCACGGAGTCGCGGACTTCAGCGGGGCTGCTGCAGCGACGGGCCTGCGAAGAGTGTCGCGTTCCAGCGAAGGTCACGGCGTCAGGTGCAGGCGGCGTTACCGGATTCAGCAGCGGCGTCGGTCCGAAGTCGATTTCCTTGGATTTCCACCAGCTTTCCTTTCAAGGGCCCAGGGACTGGGTAGGGCACCACTTGTCAGAGCAGGAGTCTCTCCAGAGACTCCAGGTGCTGGTAGAGAGAAGTATTTGCTGTCCCTGAGACTTCAAACAACAGGAGGCAAGCTCTAAATCAAGCCCTTGGAGATTTCTTCACAAGATGGAAGGCACACAAAGTCCAGTCTTTGCCCTCTTACTCTGGCAGAAGCAGCACTGCAGGAAAGCTCCACAAAGCACAGTCACAGGCAGGGCAGCACGTCTTCCTCAGCTATCAGCTCTTCTCCAGGCAGAGGTTACTCTTGGTTCCAGAAGTGTTTCTAAAGTCTGTAGATTTGGGTGCCCTTCTTATACCCATTTTAGTCTTTGAAGTCACCTTTCTTCAAAGGGGACTCACACCTACTTGTGAAATCCTGCCTTGCCCAGGCAAGTCATCAGACACACAGCAGGGGGTTGGAGCTGGCATTTTTCAGAGGCAGGCACAGTCCTTTCAGATGAGAGTGACCACTCCACCCCTCCCTCCTAGCAGAGATGGCTAATCAGGAAATGCAGGTTACACCCCAGCCCCCTTTGTGTCACTGTCTGGTGTGAGGTGAAAAACAACCCAACTGTCAAACTGACCCAGACAGGGAATCCACAAACACGGCAGAGTCACAAAATGGTTTAAGCAAGAAAATGCTCACTTTCTAAAAGTGGCATTTTCAAACGCACAATCTCAAAATCAACTTTATTAAAAGATGTATTTTTAAATTGTGAGTTCAGGGACCCCAAACACCACATGTCCATCTACTCTCTAGGGGAATCTACGCTTTAATCATATTTAAAGGTAGCCCCCATATTATCCTATGAGAGAGACAGTCCTTGCAACAATGAAAAACGAATTTAACAATATTTCACTGTCAGGACATATAAACCACATTACTATATGTCCTACCTTAACCATACCCTGCACCCTGCCCTTGGGGCTACCTAGGGCCTACCTTAGGGGTGCCTTACATGTAAGAAAAGGGAAGGTTTAGGCCTGGCAAGTGGGTACACTTGCCAAGTCGAATTTACAGAGTAAAAATACACACACAGACACTGCAGTGGCAGGTGTGAGACATGATTACAGGGTTACTTGTGTGGGTGGCACAACCAGTGCTGCAGGCCCACTAGTAACATTTGATTACAGGCCCTGGGCACCTCTAGTGCACTTTACTAGGGACTTAACAGTAAAACAAATATGCCAATCATGGAGAACCAATTACGTACACATTTTAAACAGGAGCACTTGCACTTTAGCACTGGTTAGCAGTGGTAAAGTGCCCAGAGTAACAAAAACAGTAAAATCAGAGTCCAGCACACATCAACAACCTGGGGAACAGAGGCAAAAAGTTAAGGGAGACCACGCCGAGGATGAAAAGTCTAACAAGCAGGCATTAAAAATGACACTGAAAATGGTGCAGTGAAATGTTGTAAATTTCACTGCGCTATTTTTATGGGCCTCCCTGTGGGTGAACGCCCCCTTGCATATATTATGCCCGGGGAACAGGGCCAATTCTGATTTGCATATGGCTGGGACCAAACTGGAATGGCAAGCAAAAAAACTGATTGATTAAACCCAGATTTGTGACTGGGGGTGAATGTTTGCTTTGTTCCGAATTTCGTACATCATTTGTTCTTTTTGCATTTGTCACCTTAAGTGGGAAGGGTGTGCCCAGACGTGGTCTTGTTCTCACTATGCCATTAGATTCATGCTAGCCTGGCTCAAGAGAGGTATTACCCTGAAACTGGTCCGAGGATGTTTATTTCTGGTCTGGGGAAGAGATGGCCTGGCAGTTGGGGCTGGACTGTTCCTATGGGGAACATGGTCAAGACTGATTTGGATATGGCTGGGTCTAAACTGGAATTGCATGGCAAACAAAAAAACTGATGAGTTGAATCCAGATCTTTGACTGGGGTGAATGTTTGATTTGTTCTGCATTTTGTCCATCATCTGTTCTTTTTCCATTTGTCACCCAAAGTGGGAAGAGTATGCCCAGATCTGGGTCCCGTGCTCGCTATGCCACCAGATTCACGCTATCTTGGCTGAACAGAGGTGCCAACATAAATAACGCTAAAATGGTGCAAACAGAGTATAACTTAACTCCATAGTTATATTTTGATGCTAGACATGTCTAGCATCAAAATATTGCAGTTAGCGCTATTTTTTAGATGCCTGAACCGACGTTGCGTCAATGAGATGCTAGGTAGGCGATACCGTAAAAAAAAATGACTCTAAGCCCGAAGCTCCATATTTATCCCCCGTGCAAAAATGGCACACAGGTGTGAGGCAGACCTAAATAATGGTGCTCAGCCTGGTAAGCGCCATTATTTAACGCCTGGGTCAGACCTGGTGTTAGGGTAGCTGTGGACTCATTTCCATGGCTTAACACCATGGAATAGGCTCACAAATGCTCAACCCATGCTCCAACAACACCTCCACCCACACCAGAGGGACACCAGAGGATGGGAGACCCCACCATGGGTAACTATGGGTAAGTATAGGTAAGTACACAAATTTGTTTTGGCTGTGCCATTGGGGGCCCCTTACATGGGCCCTCCTTCATGGCACTGGGGCCAATAGCCATACCCAGGGGACACTGGTCCCATGGGCATGGCCATTGGGTTGGTGGGCATGACTCTTTACTAAGACAGGAGTCATGCTTGGGTGCTACTGCATCATGAAATTATGCTAGGCTTGTTAACGCCATATATATTGGCGCTAACAAGCCTAGCTTAATTTCGGTGCCCTAACGCCATTTCCCCCTACCGCCACCTCCCTGGTTAGCTTCTTTTCTTTTGATGCTAGCCGATCTTTACCGCCAGCTTGTGCCATTCTATAAATATGGCGCCTGGCTTGCGCTCAGGAATGGTGCAAGCTGGTGATAAACTTTTTGACACAAAACTGTGTTTGCACAGTTTTGCATCAAAAAGTATAAATATGGGCCTCTGGTCCCAAAAATACTCATCGCAAACGATGTATGCATTTCATTCTAGCTGCAATAAATATCCGAAACACTGTTTGCATTACGTGCATGCCAAAGAACAGAACCTCTGTGACACAAAGGACATGAATAAACAAAGGATTCCATTTTCACCTGTGTGTCTATGCTAATGCTTCACACCAAGGGGTATATTTATAATTTTTGGTGCAAAACTGCACTAATGCAGTTTTACATCAAAAAGTTGTGCACCGGCTTGCACCATTCTTTAGCGCCAGTTGGGCACCATATTTATGGAATGGTGCAAGCTGGCGCAAAGGGTAGGCTAGCGTAAAAAAAATGACATTAGCCGGGTGGGGGTGGCGGTATGGGAGAAGGGGGTTTTGCACCAAAAAATGATGTTAGGCAGGTTAGAGTAAAAAAAACTACTCTAACCACCCTAGCGTCATTTTCGGACACAAAACCATCCATACCACATGACTCCTGTCTTAAGAAAGACAGGAGTCATGCCCACCACCCCAATGGCCAGCACAGAGGACCAGGGTCCCCTGGGCATGGCCAGTGCACCCAGTGCCGTGTAGGGGAACCCATTTCAGGGCCCCCAATGTCACTTAAAAAAAAATATTTACCTGTACTTACCTATACTTACCTGGGATGGGGTCCCCCATTCTCCGCTGTCCCCCTGGTGTGGGTGTCCCTGGGACCTGGGAGGGCACCTGTGGACTTATTCCATGGTGTTCCATCATGGAAATAGGGCCACATGTCCCCTAACAGCTGCCCTGACCCAGGCGTTAAAATATGGTGCAAAGCAAGCTTTGCACCATTATTTGACCCCCTCCCCCATGCGTGATTTTAGCATGGGGGGATAAATATGGCACTAAGGCCATAGAGTCATTTTTTGCTGGAGAGCGCCTACCTTGCATCTCATTAATGCAATGTAGGTTTCCACGTCCAAAAAATGACTTTAACTCCATAACCTTGGCGCTAGACGGGTCTAGCGTCAAAGTATAAATATGGAGTTAGTTTGGCACTGAATGTGCATAAAAAAATGATGCAAATTCGGTGCAAAACAAGTATAAATATGCCCCCAAGTTTTATGTGGTGTGAGGGGACTAGCATAGTCAGTGAGATTCGGGTAGTCTAAATCTCAAATTTCCAAATTAAAAAAGAAGTGGACCACAGGGTGGAAGAATGAGATGACTAAGGTTCGGGGTGGACTGTTTCATGAAGGACAGGGTGAGGAATGATTTGCATTGTGGGCCTCTACCTAGAGTGGCACAGTGGGGTAAAAATGATGGGTTGCAATGCTACTCTGAGTGATTGCCATTCGTTAGACTATTTGCAAGCATTCATCCCATCACCATTTGGGTGTTTGATTGCCAGTAGTATGCCTGGAATCTTGAGACTGGTGCAGCTTTCCAAGCCTATTTCTGCTAATGTTTGTGAAAGTGTGCAGATTTGCTACTTTTTTGGTAAACCAGTCACTATAAACATTTAAGATCCCAGTCCAAACAATGAACAAGTTAAAACCTTTAAGTGAATTTAGAACACAGAGAAAAACTGATACAGACACAACAGATGTGACTCAGGGACACCTGACCCACTATCAAACCAGCACTTAATTTGAGGGGTGTCACACCCCAAAACACCCCCCTGCTGTTGTGCCCATCTCAACACTGCCTGGTAGTTCTCCCTTGGAACTCATGACTATGGTCACACACAACGGCCTGGAGTCACCACCCAGGATTCACTTCATTTAAACTTAATTCACTGCACACTCACTTCTTCATATCTGCTACAAGAAACCTTTATGATAGAATTGTGAAATTGGTGCATGCTCCTTGTTTCTAGTCCTCTCGCCTTTTACAAATAATTTTATCAAGCTAACAAAAGCAGCAAGTACTATGCCCGAGTCACAAATGTAGAAAGGCGCTCAGACAAATTAATGGGGAGAGCCAAGCCAGCTGAGCAATGGGTCTTGTGTTTGGCTGCAAGATTTCATGCACAAACTGAGTCATTAAAACAATTGTATTTGACATGTAAATCATCCAACAAAGGTTTAGGTTCAAAAAAGTGTATTTCTTTAACATGTAGGTATTTTACCTAGTACATTGTAATGTATCACTGCATTGACTGATATTTGTTAAAAGTGATAATTTTTAGAATTATTCACTGCTTGCCCCCAACGACATAGTGAGCTATGAGGCAAGTCACGAGCCATGTAAACATTAAATGTAACCTGGATTCTTATTATAGATGGAGCAACATAATATTCTACTAAATCAAACATGAGATGCTTGTACAGAGCACATCCTGAACTCAAAAGCTCATATGTGAAAATAAAGAAAAAGCAGGCTCTGTGAAATATAATATTTGCCTGGGATGAAACAATTTGGACAAGCATACAAACTGATATTGATTGTACGTTTTCTGGTTTCACATTTTGAAATTAAGGCACCAGCTAGGTATTTATGTTTCTCTTTCTCTCTATCATTTTTATTTACTTTAAAGGTCATGTTTTGCCTTTAATTCTTAGCTCACAACAAGAAGAAGTGTTGCAGAGATGACAGGACAGACTCAGGGTACTCAGACCCAACTAGCAAGGCAAGAATACTTTTATTTGGATGTGTTTTAGAAACAGGGTTTCTGTTTGGCCTAAGTATGAGCCCTGTCCAAGTAAGAAAAAGTGGAGATCTGAAGCAGAAGTCCAGCAGCGGAGGATGGAGCTTGGAGCCGAAGCTAAGCCAATTGAGGGGGCCATGCAGCGTAGCATCAAGAGGAGAGGCGAGGCTAGCGAGAGGCGAGGTGGGGCTGGGTTGGCACACGGGTTGTGTGGGGTTACGGGTCAACGGCTGCCTTAGAGGGGTTGTGAGGCTGTGAGGTAGACTGCAGGGGCTGCAGGGCCACAGGACTGTCAGGACAGGGGTGCAGTAGTAGCATGAGCAGGAGTGTGGGCTGTAGTCAGCTTCCACCAGCCATCCACCCATACCACACACCACAAGCACCATAGTCACCACTGTTGCCCCCCCGCCTGGCCACCCCACTGTTCGCTGCTCAGCTCCCCTCCTCCCACTGTCCCTCTTGCCCTGCCTCGACCCTGCCTGGACCCTCCCTGCATGGAACCCCCACCTCAGCCACGACCCTTGTTCCACCACCCTTGTGCCTGAGCACTCAGCCCACACCCGCACTCCTGCATTCTTGTACCTGAGCTCCCCGCACCAACCAGGAGGCCAGTGAGGCGAGGGGAGGAGGGCTGGGGTGGAGGAGGGTAGGAGTGCTGGGGTCGCTTATTCCTTCCTGCCCTCCTGGTCTGGCGCCTGTCCCCCGACTGCCCCTTGATCCCCTCAAGCTACCCCTCCTGTGCATCAACCTTATCAGCCACATCAGGCACATCAGGTCTTCTCCACCCTCATTCGGGACACTCGCATCACCAGGACGCCATTGCGCCACCCATCCATCTCACCACTCAATTCACCACACATCCAGAACCTTAACATTGCAGCTTCTGGGGATGACCAGTGCTACTGACAAGAGTCAATCCTCATAGACGCAGAAAGGCAGGCAGCAGGCGAGTGTGGTGACTGTACTCAGTTATCGCAAAGGGTGTGCCCCAGTCAACCGCAGAAGCAACCCAGCTAGAGTGAGTGTGGCTTGCAGGGTCTGTCGAGCCTCACTTGCGTAAGTATCGTTGTTAGACCTGACAGCCTTAGGGTGGTCACCCCTAACTTTTTGCCTGTCTCTCTCCACTTTTGAGATACTGTTTTTGCTGTTTTTTAGACTCTGCACACTTTACCACTGCTAACCAGTGCTAAAGTGCAAGTGCTCTCTCCCTTTAAACATGGTAACATTGGATCATACCCAATTGGGCTATTTATTTACTTATACATCCCTAGTAGAGTGCACTATATTTGCCCAGGGCCTGTAGATTAAATGCTACTAGCGGGCCTACAGCACTGATAGTGCCACCCACTTCAGTAGCCCCTTAACCTTGTCTCAAGCCTGCCATTGCAAGGCCTGTGTGTGCAGTTGCACTGCCAATTCGACTTGGCATTTAAAAGTAGTTGCCAAGCCTAAAACTCCCCTTTTTCCACATATATGACACCCATAAGGTATGCCCTAGGTAACCCATTGGGCAGGGTGCTGTGTAGGCAAAAGGCAGGACATGTACCTATGTAGTTTACATGTCCTGGTGGTGTTTAACTCCTAAATTAATTTTTACACTGCCGTGAGACCTGCTCCCTTCATACGCTGCCCTCATACATTGAGTGAAAGCTGCTGATCTGAAAGGAGTAGGAATGTCATATTTAGTATAGCCAGAATGGTGATATAAAATCTTTGCCGAGATTTTTCACGCGAATCGGGTACTTTGTGCTTGAAAGAGTCTTTGCTTTAAAAAGACTTACGACACTTTATATCACTTTTCAGTGATATCTCAACATATACTTATTGCATTTTAATCATTTTGACCTGCATTTATCCAGATAAATATTATATATTTTTCTAAACAGTGTGTGGTGTATTTTTGTGGTGGTATATTGTGTTATTGTATGATCTATTGCACAAATACTTTACACATTGCCTTCTAAGTTAAGCCTGACTGCTTGGTGCCAAGCTACCAGAGGGTGGGCACAGGATAATTTGGATTGTGTGTGACTTACCCTGACTGGAGTGAGGGTCCCAGATTGGACATGGGGTAACCTGACTGCCAACCAAGGACCCCATTTCCAACAATCGTCAGCAGTGGTATCTACAGCGCTTTCGTCTATCAGCAACTGCATCTGCAGAACCTAGCATGGCAGTCACAACAGCCGGCCATTACCCATCAGCTCAGCATTTCCACTAACCCCATTAACCCAACGGTACAATCCTAAGGGGCTGCCGGGACACAAAGAAGGGAAGGGCAACATACGATCATGAGGTCTGGTAAGAGAAGATAGTCACCCCCCACCAAAAGCAAACCAGCAATGGGAAGAAGAAAAGGAGACTCCAAGCTCCGGACAGCCACCACACGAAACAGACAGAGATTCTGTCACCTCGCATCGAGATTGAGTCAGAGACAGATCAGGAAGGAGAAAGTTCTATTACCAGGCCCAGTGCTGAACACGGGCTCAAACAACCAAAAAAGCGTTGCACCGCAGAATGTCAACCAAAAATCTCATCAAGTTCCCCTTCCTAAAAAATTATAGATCCACCTTTTTTTTCAAACAAAAGCCATATACAGGGCCTACAGCCAACACTGGAACCTTCAATTTCCACAAAGACTATTGACAGCTGCCCACCTCAGCATGACATTCCCACAATGGGGCATACATCTTGTTCAAACCTCACCCAACCTGTCAAACCCAGCACATCTTCACCGTCCACAGGGCTTCCCTTCAACAAAGTAACACCTGCCAAAATTTTTCAAGGCTACATGGAATAGAAGCAGCTGAGCTCGCGCCCGTCAAAGAGGAGAGCCAACTGTCAACAGACATCCAGGTCATGATGCTGGATTCCGACCCTGCCACCCAAGAAAATCCAACAAATGCTGCAATTCAGGTGCCCAGCTTGCTATCCCCCCCTACCAAACCTAAAAACAGAGGGGGTTAGCATAGCAGCAGATAAATAAACATTATCTTACATAGACATGCAAAAATGGGAGGATATGCTGATCGCATACTCCCATGACTCCCTGTCAGCTACTCGACTTACCCCCAATTCAGACCCAAACCAACTGTCCCCTAAGGATGGTGCAAGAATCAGCAATAGCACTGACACGAGTATTGGAACACCAATTGATCAAGATCTTGTCGCAAACTCTTGAAACTTAAATACGGACGGTGCTTGGGCCTCCCTACTCAAAACCATGCAGACCAGTCAGACAAAATGGATGTTCAGCTAACTCTGCTTAACACACAGGCACACTGGCAGTTTTTGTAGCAGGAATAGATGGGAAAATAGGTGACCTAAAATCCCTCCTCACACAGCCACAAGCAAACCCCACAAGTGCTTGTAGCGTCTGCTCATGTGGGCCAATAATAGACAAACTATCTTCGCTACCCTCCATGCTTACCCATCTTTTTGCGTCTCTAAAAGCAGGAGATCCCAGTCACCTTACACACTCCCACATCGAAACCGACCCTACAACTCACGACTCAGCAAAAATCAACCTGGACCCATCTGAGAGCACAACGCACAAACTAGGAACAAGGAGCAAGGAACTGAAATACGGGCCTAACCAGACGTTACCTACAACAGCAGCCCTCTCCTCCTTGGTTCTAATAACAGCCACCATCCAACCTCATGGGAAGAGGCAATCACCTGGCAGCTACATGGACAGCAATCCCACTGTGAAAGCCAATGGCAAACAAAGACGTGCCCGAAGGAGGAAAAGACGTAAGAACGAACTTGTAGGGAATGGAAAGATCAGCACTTGGGCATCCAAACCAGTAACAGACCCCAAACTGGGAACATCAGTAAATGTGTCCCCCAATTAAGTCAAATCTCCTCAGCCTCCTGGCTCAATGGTGAATGCAGAGTATCCATCTTCCAATATTGCCATTGATCAGAGATCTCAGTCACAAATGATCCCTCTTCGCCAGGAGAAGGGATGGGCACCGCCGCAACAGTTAAAATTCCACAGTTCTTGCAAACTGCAGCAAATCCAATATACAGAAATGATAGACAACCTACACGTTCGACCTCCTTGAACCCTTCACTCGCACTGTCAACAGACTATCACCCATTGGACCACAGGAAAGTTCAGGGAGTGACCAGAATATCAGCTAGCCCTTTACAAAATGCACAAGCAGGGAATAACTGCTGGAGTCAGGACGGGGGAGGACCACCAAACCAACCACTGAGAAACTGGAACCTCGACCAGAAGCTACAAACACCAACATACTTACTTTTCATCTACATTACAATTCTAAGGGCACCAACAACTTCCTGAATAGGGGAAACATTCTCTGGCTTCTATTGCATATTCCTTCTACATGCAGCCTGAACACAACTGACCTCCTTGAAGTAGAATTTATCCGCCCAACCACCACTCCTGCCCTTGAAGCAACTAGGGCCACATGGAAGACAAGATCCATTGCCCAAACAATCCTAGCTGAAAGAACAACTTTTGAACGCTGGGGCATCAGTATCACCATGCGTTGTGAGGTTGGCTACCCGACACCTCCACTAACATCAGGACCTAAACCAGACAAGATTAGAAAAACTCGCTCTATACTCAAGAGTGCCAGGGGTTGTTCACCACCGTCTTCAAGTGCTTCCACCACCAATACGGGCGAGTCGTGGAGCCACACGGTGTAGACATCAACAGACCATTTTCAACCCTACAATGACTTAAGGTGGATCTCAAGAACGATCAATATCTGCAACTTGTCCCAGTGACAAACTCCAGACAAAAGGCAGGGCCTCACACCACCAACCGAAGCCCTCCGCCTTTGTTCCTGGAATGTGAACGGCCTACTTTTCAAAGCCTTAGACCACAAATGTATTCAATACATCAGCACCTTTGACATAATACTAATGCAGGAAACTTGGCTGGATGAACAATTTCATTTAGAAGACTACACATGCTTCTTTACACCAGCAAACAGAAAGGTGAAGTACGGTCACCCCCAGGGTGGCCTGGCCACCTATGTCTCTCTAGCACTGTCTGTCAGAGCCACCCCTCTGTTCTCCACCCTCTCTTTTACTAACATTGTTATGATCACCACCTCCATGGACACGCCCACAGCAGGAAAAGGTCTTGTAAACACGTGCCTTCACCTGAAGCTCAAATCTAACAATGCCACTGAATTAATGGAACAACTTGAGACCTATATAAGCAGTGGAGGTATAGACAAAAAAGGCAGACATTATCGTCTCAGGCAACTTCAATCTGAATCTACTTGGAGCCTCCACGGATGAAGCTGTGATTGTTCTCTCCAGTGCCTGGGGCCTCCCAACACAGGAGGCCAACAAACACGGGATGCCCACATTGAAAAGCTGAACACTGCTCAAAGGCTTTGAACAGCTACAGTTAAGAGCCCTGAATGGCAGATTTTAGGACGACTCACTACCAGTGGCAAAATATTTTTCTACCACAGCCTCTACAACAATCGACTACACGTTTGTCACTCTGCCACTATTTGACCAAGTAGCCACCTAACACCTAGGAGACAGGAGTGAAAGTGATCACTGCCCACAGGAATTAACCATTAATCTGAGGACCTCCAAAATTGAAAAAGCAAGCATCTCACACATCAATTTCTACACCACCAATTACAAGCGGGTTAAATGCAGACAAGCAAATGTGGATCTCATATCCAAAGTAGCAATGGATCTGGCAGCTGAACTAGAAGTGAACGACAGCAGTGAGGTGCTGAAGTGGGAACAACTAACTACTAGGCTAAGCATCAGTTTTGCTAAATCAATCACGAGCAGACAACCTTCAGCACCATCAGCAACAACTCACTTGCCACAGGCCCACAGAACTGCTCTACGGGATGCAAAAAGGAAAATCAACTCCACCATAAGGCATCTCCGCGGCAGACCTGGGGACCCAGACCTGCGCGAAGCGTTAAGGCACCACAAACAGTCACTAAAAAGCTGAAATGGTCAATCAACAGGAATCGTAGTGAAATCTTATGGACCAAGCTACACTCAGTCACAATGAGTAACAACAGTGCACGCTTCTGGCACACAATATGTAATCTTACACCCCCTTCACACGGCGGTATAGCACCATACTTACTAGAAACTGTCTGGGCTCAACATCTTGGAGTCCACTTCAACTCCCAGGCTTCAATTCAGACACCATGCAGCCCATCCACACAAAGACACTCTGCAGAATCCCACCTCCCTTAGGTGTCTCCAGAGGAGACTCCATTCTCAGTATTTACTCACATTGTAATGGTAGAGGATCAGATAGCCAAGGGCAGAAGAGAAGGTGCCCTGGCCCCATCTGTCTTCCCCCTGCAATTTTCAAGCACAACAGCCCCTTCAAAAGATCCTGGAACCTCTCCACCTGGAAATACGCCTGATGGGCATCATTCCACAGTCCTGAAAAGGGTCCATAATCTCCCTGTTTGGGTCTCAAGACCCAAACAGGTTTCTCTAAACAAACTGGCACCATCACAAACATAATGGAAATTGGTGTCTTAATCGACAACGCTAAAACACAGAAACAGAAGCTTCATCTATGTTTTGTTGACTTAAGGCCGCATTTGACCATGTGAAAACTAAATTGCTGTGGATGAAGTTATCAAACTGGGGACTTTCACATCCGCTTTTACACCTGATAATAGCTCTTCACACAGACACATGGGTTCAAATTAAACAGGGAACATGCACTCAATACTCAAGGAAAATCTCAACTACCAAAGGTCTAAAACAGGGCTGTGTTCTGGGCCCCACACTTTTCAATTTATACTTAGTAGACCTTGCAGGCTCACTCTCTCTTACTAACTCACACGCCCCAGAAATCAGAGACCTGGAGCTACCATGCCTCGTGTATGCGGATGACCTTGTGCTGATTAGCCACACTAAAAAAGTGCTCCAGAGGCTGATAAATGCCACTCAAAAGTACTCGGCTGCCAACACCCTGAATGTGAACTTCAAAAAAACACGCACAATGTCAATCAATGCCAAGGCATCCCCAAGCGCGTGGTACTGGGTATGACACATCTTGTTCAAACAAAAAGGTACATATACCTCGGTGTCAACATTGACAAATCAGGGAACTTTGCCATCAAAGAGGGTGTATAATGGTAAAAAGCCTAGCGATAGCACTATCTTTAAGAAAGCTAAAAGTACACTTGAACGGTCCCTCACACACACCCCCTCCTACAAGTACTAAAAGCCAAACTTTTGCCCACAATAACATACGGAAGTGAAGCAGAGACACAGAAATCATAAATCACACAGTAAGAAAAGTATACCGGATGATCTTCAATCTTCCAAAATGTTCCTCCCCGCCCAACTGAGACTGGAGTTCAGCCTACTGGATTGATCTTTGGCAAGACGTGGTGCATACATCAACTTCTGGAGTAAAGCCTGAGGCACCACTTCAGACTCCCTCAACCTTCATCCGTGGCAGAAGCTCGTACATAAGAACACCTTCCCACTCAGGTTCAATTTGGATGACTCACTGACGGTGACGGGGCTCACCGACCTCTGGAGGACCTCAATCCCACACAGTGCCTTCAAAAAAGCAGCTGGGAAATCAACTTGAGGACAAAGCAGCCTTTTCACGGAGATCTCATGCGTGGATGACTCTGTATCTTTACACCTCTCTGGTACCACAGCTGTGCCTAGGCCTTGGTTTCTCAAGGCACACAAAGGAGCAATTCTTAAAGTATCTGCTAGGGCTTCTACCATGCGCTCTAAACTCAGCCCCCTGGCTAAGAGATGTGACAGACACTACCTGCCTCCTATGCTGTGAGGACATAGAAGACCTCCTTCATGTCCTCTGCTCATGCGATCATCTTGTATCAGAAAGAAAAGCCTTACTGAAAAACAAATTTAATGGAGAGGCCTACAGACAAGGAGGCAAGCAGTGATGGAGTGTTTTGCACCTGGGGGCGTACAACTGAACTGCGCCCTAGTGAAATTTCTCTCCTTAGTAACACAAAAGCAGCATTCAACACAGCAGCGCTATCCTTCTTCAACCTCTTACACGGTCCCCCAGGTATATGACCCCTCCACTGTGACTAACTGGGCCAACACAGGTCCTCAAATCAACCAACTAGAAGGAAATATGAGCCTAATGACTGCTAAAAAATCTTAGATGGCTTCAGAGAAAATTGTTTCATGCAAGGCTGCACCAACTGTTCATGCAACAGTCCCAGGCAACTATGCAAACAAACAAATAACAATAATTACACATCAGGAATGGGGTGGGGCACCAGGAAAACTGAGCGATACTATAAGATGACGTTCCTTCCTAAACGCTTGACATCAGCATTCAGTGGTACTAAGAGATGTTTTAACTACAAATAGAATGAGCTATATTTTAAGAAGCAAATGAACTGCTATGAGGATAGGACAGCTCAACTGAGTTACTGCAATGTGTTTTATATGCATCTGGAACAAGCCTACAAATAAGCAATATGGCTACACTAAACTAACAGGACTGCCAATTGCGGCTTACTAAAATTTGTAATGTATCTTCAAACTTTTTTCTTTCCTACTTTTTTACATTGTTATGGTTTTAAGTAACTAAACAACACATCTATCTATCTATCTGTCCAAGCAAGAAGCACAAACTTAGTAAGGGTAAGTCACAAACACACCCTAAATTAGCCTGTGCTCACCCCCTGGTAGCCTGGCACAGAACAGTCAGGCTTTAGTTGAGGCAATGTGTAAAGTATTTATGCACCACTTCAAACAGTTAAACAGTGAAAACACCACACAAAAAAGATACCACAATGGTTAGATAAATAGAGCTTAATTTAATGAACAAAACAAGATGAAAGTGATAGAAATACAATAAGTAGAATTTGAGATATGGATTTTTAAAATAGACTGAACTGTAGTACTGAAAAAGCATAGAGGGGCCAGCTGGGGTTAGCTGGTCCCGCTGGACCAGGTCAAATCTGAAAAGTCAGGCTGATCATGATGGAGCAGGGGTTGGATACAGGGAGCAACCTTGGTCCACTGAAACAGTACCTTGGTTTGTGGTTGCGTCGACATCGAGAACAAGATGCGAGGAGCAAAGGAGGCGATGTGTTTGTGTTTATCTTGAGAATGTAGGCGATGCATTGGCTCTGAGCTGCACAAAGTTCGGGCTAAGCTGGG
This sequence comes from Pleurodeles waltl, assembly GCF_031143425.1. Lineage (NCBI taxonomy): Eukaryota > Metazoa > Chordata > Amphibia > Caudata > Salamandridae > Pleurodeles > Pleurodeles waltl. The sequence continues at coordinate 1,162,773,029 of NC_090445.1, read as the reverse complement.
AATGGAGGCATGTGCTACATAGTCAGAGATGCAAGGTTCATGATCGTCACAGCAGCGGTGATGTTCTAGCCTTGACAGCGATGCGGTGTCCTGGCTCCTTGCAGCAGCAGTGATGCATGGGCACCAGTGAAGATGTGCTAGTTCTGAGCAGAGTAATGGTGTTGATGCATGGATTTTGGCAGTTTCAGCAGTTTATACCCTCTTCCAAGGGTCTAGGACTGGAGTGGCACCACTTGACATGGGAAAACTATCAGATAGCAGAGTCTTGGTGCTGTGGGTGATGAGTTCGAAGTCTTTTGTGTCCCTGAGACTTCAGAAGAACAGTGGAAAAGCCAGCAAGCCCTTGGAGTCACTCTGAGCTCAAGTATTGTGGGTCCAGTACATCTCACCGAGGCATGGAGGGCAACAAGTCACCATAGCAAGACAACAGTTCTTCCAGAGTGGCAGTCTAGCAGAGTAGTAGTTCTTGAAGCAGCACAGGGGTTCTTCTTCCTGGCAAAGTATCCATAGGTCCAGAAGTCTAGTGAGTTGGTAGGGTCAGAAGTCCAGTTCTTATTCCCAGTAGTGACTTTCAAGTGGGGAGACGTCACAGAAGGGCTTTGAAGTGCATAGAAGTCCTCCCTTCCTGCCCTGGTTCCAGACTCACTACAGTGGGTTAAGCAATCCTTTGTGTGGGGACAGGACACAGCCTATTCAAGTGTAAGTGTGAGGTTGTGGCCCGTCCCTCCCATCCTGCACAGGATGACCATTCAGGAAGTTGATGATCCATCAGTCATACGTAAGCTCCTCTTGAGTGTTGCTGTCTAGGGGGAATGCACAAGGCACAGCCCCCCCCCCCTCAGATGTGTATTGAAGTCAGGCTGCAGGTGCACAGAGCAAAGAGCAGGAAAATGCCAAATTCTTTCTTAAATGTGCCATTTCCAAAATTGTAACAATAAATCTAACTTTACCATTAAAGAGGATTTATCATTACCATATGTACTAAAAATGAAAGATCTATCCCTTCCCAATCAGGAATTACAGCCTATAAAATGTAATAAGGGATTGCCAATGTTATCCTATGACCGAGTAGGCCTCACAGTAGTCAATAACGACTTTGAGAGATTTTCACTACAAGGACATATAAAACATAAAAATGTAAGACCTGCCTTTTATTTACGCAGCACCCTGCCCCATGGGCTACTTAGGGCCTACCTTTGGTGGTGACTTTTGTATAAGAAAAGGGGAATTTAAGGATTGGCAAAATGTTGCCAAGTCAACATGTCAGTGTAAAACTGCATTCAGGCTGCAATGGCAGGCCTGGGACATGTTTAAAGTGCTACTTAAGTGGGTGGCACAAGCAGTGTTGCAAGCCCACAAGTAGCATTTAATTTACAGGACCTGGCCATCTGTAGTGCACTTTACTAGAGACTTGTAAGTCCTAAGGCCAACAAGAACAAATTCAGCAAAAAAAGTGGAGGATAAAAGGCACAATGTTTGGTGGTTACTCTGAAGAGAGGGCCATTTCTAACAAGGTGTCACACCTGCAACATTTCCTCCCTGAAGCCACATCCCTATGTGCTGCTGCTGTATCTTCATTGCTCCGCACAGTTACTAATCTATTTTCTAAAAATGTCTCTCAGGCCACCTGAGCAGCTGCAGCATGTGGGACCCTGAGAGGTTACACTGAATGTTGTGCCTGTGTAGGAGTTGCATACATTCTCCGACAGATTCATTGCTCATGTAGTGGTAGGGACAATTGGAGGGTGTTAGTATAAAGACTGCATTCTCTCATTTTATGTGTCGCAGGTGCAGAATTTACGAAGCCTAAGCAAATCTCGATTTTCTTACCATACTACAAATATTACTACCGGTTTTCGCCAGCCCTACCACAATTAAGGGTACTCCAGCCGGAAGAAATGCCCTGGATGTCCTAATGTCAATCCCAAATGTGTGCACTTGAGCAGCATGTTATTACCTGATAGTTGTTGTTTGCTCTTTGGCTTTAACCTCAATTCTCCCCACCGCTCAGCAGAAGAGAGAGTGACCTGGGTAAAGGAAACTAAAAGGCTTGCAACAGATTTCCCAGGATCTTTACTCCAAGTACTTCAAAAGTGATGCCTTTATGTTCATTTCCTCTTTTACAATACACACTTAAAGCATTCCTCTCTGCTCAGAGATTTTCTGGCAACTATTATGGCAGACATGAGCAAGGAGAGCAGTGAAATGTGCATGAAAGGACCTGTTGGGTGTGCAAGGAGAAAAGCAGCATGTTGAAACCAGGAAAACAGCAAGAGCCGCTTACAGAGGGCCACCAGGGGCTGCATTACAAATTCAGAGCATTTTCGTTGTTTGTGCTGGGCGCACCTTCTAAAACATGCACCTTGTGCAAACAAAGAGAATGTGCCATATTAGAATGAATGCGCAGCCCCCAGTGCAACTATAAATTTGTGCTGCCCTGGGAGCAGTGCATTCAAGTGAAATACAGAGCAGCTTTGAAGCAGCATCTCTGTGTTTTACCGTACAGGCAGCAACCTGCCCGCACTTTTAAGAGGGGTGCGAGATCCCTTTGAAGGCGGTTGCAGTGAGTGAGTGCACCTGCCTGCAAAGGATGTTTGGGTGCTGCATAGAGCCCTCCCATTAACCTCCCCAAGAGGCCTGTCACCAGGGGGAGCGTTGGCAGTATGCCACCTTTTTTGTGCACTGGGTGGCTTCTTTTCCTTTGTGCCCATGTCTATAATATGGCGCAGACGCAAAGAGATTACCTCATTTGCATTGAGCCACGACCCCATGCAAATGAGGGAACGCCCTCTCATGATAGTGTTTCCGCTTTATATGTGCCAAATGTATCTGTATTACAGAAGGAGCCGCACAAGCATCTGCATCCCATTCTGTAATACCAAGACGTGGGCAAAGTTGGTGCAAACGCCGTGGCACCCCGGGACATTTTGTGTAATACAGCTCCAGGTATGTTTGGAAAGAGTGGCCGCAGGCAGGAGAAAAGAGTGTAGCGAGTTGCATGAAGGGACCCATTGGGATGGAGAAAAGAGAAACCTACCGGATGCTCCTGTGTGACCCAGCTGACAAAGGAGAGCAGCAATAGCAATGTGAAGGGACTCTCCCAACCTGCATGGGAAAAAGTGGCATAGAGAGAAGGAAGAGCTGCACGAAGGTACCAATGGCAAGACGTTCTGCTTCTTGATTAGCAAAGTGGTGTGGGCTGATATCAATGTTGTTGGTCAATAGTTTTAGCCAGTGCCTATTGCCAGTAAAGCCGCAATAATTAATGGCTGAAGAGGTCTGTCCAAAAGCCTATATCTGTTTTTTATGTTGTATGTGTGATGTATCTCGCATTGAGTGGTGACCATAGCCCTCGCCTGTCAGCTAAAGCTGGTTGTAGAGAAGACCTAAAATGAGGTATTAGCTAAAAACAATGATGCCTTTAGTGATGGTTGGCAAAGCCAGAATAACAGTGTAAGAAGAAAAGCCTCTACATGGACTGGTCAATGCACCAGCCCGTCTATTTTTATTCATTTCTTCTACCCACCCATTCACTTCCGAACCACTCAGACACTTCATCCACCTACCTTCACAAACGTAGCAAAATGAACACTGCCTCATTAAGCATTCCTGCCAACATTCACACACTCTATGTCTCACATCCACACATTCACTGACTCACCTCTTTAAATACTCACACACTCATCATCCAAATCACCCATCAAATAGCAATCACAGCCTCATACAAAATGTGAGATTTACTGGTCTTGCCACTGGTTGCTTCTGTTATGACACAAGCTCTGACAGACAGACAAGCTGTCTCAACCCAGACCTTAAACCCCAATCATGGTACTTACTACATTGAATTTGAAATTCTACTGTGACATTAAATCACTGTGAATTCCTTGTTAATCCTGCTGAAGTGGATCAAATGCCATAGAAATGCATGGGTCTGTCTTAATATTAATTAAGTTAAAATAAACCTTCCCCTGCTCATTAACTTTGTTCTCCGCCTCCCTGCTAAGAGATCTGAATGAGGATGTTCCTCCCAGAATAAAGACACATATGCATGAGTGAGGAGTTCTTCATATGCTACCGACAATAGGCATATTCGGTGCGTGGGATTTCTGCCTGTACTATTCTCATTATTGTCATATTTATTGTACCCTTGTATGTGAATGTACGGAATGGTACCTGAGTATCAATTTTTAAATATCGGTCTACAAAAATAATGATGGCCTAAATATCAATGAGCTAACACATAGGTCCATATTGGTATAGTTTATGTCTGTCCACATATATTATCTTGATAATAATTACATCTTTAAGTTACAAAGATGTGGAATAAATAATAGTAATTCCGTACTTAATATTGGATACTTACCAGCGTTATACTTTGGTTATCGATGTTTGTTACGATATTCTTGTCAGTGTCATCTTAATGGCGTTTTGTGCCCTTGGCATCAGTCGTGGCTCATGGGTCGCAGAAGGGGAGGGGTGCCAAGCCCAGGGTAGGGGCGGAAGGGGGACACATTAAATTATAAAAAATGTTTTTAAAAAACACTTACCTCGTGCTTCAACTCGTCGCTCCACTCCTCCATCTCGCTGCAGACTCAAACTCCCAGCCTGCCCTGCGGCCAATCCTGACACTGCTCAGAGCAGGGTCAGGATTGGCTGGGAACACCCAGCATGGGCGCTTCCAGGCAGACTGGGAGTCTGCTCAGGCTCTCTCCAGCTCGGCAACTGTATTGCTGGGCTGGAGAGATCCTTCTGCGCATGTGTGTTTGGCCAGCCCGAGACGGCCAGCCAAACATACATGCCCAGTGAGGGGGGAGTGCTAAGCACTCCCCCTCATTGGTCATCACCCCCGTGGCACCACCCCCTTTCCCAAAAAATTATAATAAACACAGTTTATTATCTTTTTTGGGTAAAAGTTTTGTGGCTGCCACTGATGGGGGCAGGGAGGGGGGGCAAAGCTCCTCCGCCCTTTTGGAGGAGCTGTTCCTGATGGGCATGACATATTTTGGGTGCCCCTGTTCAGAGCAGTTTTGGATTATGTTACCTATTTTCTGCTAATTGAAGCCTGAATGATGCACAAAAAGCTTTCAGAAAAGGGGTCTTACAAAGACAGTTAAAATATATCTTTCTGGGGGAAAATGTCTTAGGATGATATTGAGGCAAGACAGACAGGGTGAGAATGCTGGTAATGAGAGAGAGAGAGAGAGAGAGAGAGAGAGAGAGAGAGAGAGAGAGAGAGAGAGAGAGAGAGAGAGAGAGAGAGAGAGAGAGAGAGAGAGAGAGAGAGAGAGAGAGAGAGAGAGAGAGAGAGAGAGAGAGAGAGAGAGAGAGAGAGAGAGAGAGAGAGAGAGAGAGAGAGAGAGAGAGAGAGAGAGAGAGAGAGAGAGAGAGAGAGAGAGAGAGAGAGAGAGATGTTAAGATCTAAAAACAGAGGTGAGTCACAGAGAGAGAAATTTCACTTGGGCCATGGACAATTGCCCATATTGCTAATACCTTAAAACTTTTCTGATGCTTGTAGCGTGATATTTCTGTGCTCAATTTTCCAGGATACCAGTGAATGTACAGTTTACAAATGGAGCCGACTTTAATAGTGGGACCCATTTTTGCTCAGACGTAGGAATAACTTGGAGATTAGCATTATTGTACACTTGTAAGATGAAGGGGTGGCAGTGACTAACCTAAGTCACGTTGAAATATCCTCATGTCAAATTTCAAGACCTCTACTGTCCCCACGCACGATACAGTAGGGTGACTTATTTTTCCAAACCTTACTTACACTAGTATTTTTTGTGCTTCATTTATGCACACTGAAAGAAAAGTTTTCTTTGCTTCTCATAACATGTCTTTCCTCCCATCAATTTGCATGCTATAATTTGCAAGTTAGATTACCCGAGACACAAACAACATGGGGCCGATTTACAATAAAGTGGAGCAGCGTGACGCCAAAATTGGCAACACCGCACTGCGTCACTTTAGAAATGCAGGGTTGCAAGATATTAACAAGAATATGGTGCACCCCTGTGTTTCCCTTGCGCCAGTGCTAAATTTGATGCTAAGCACCAACGCAGCCACCATTGCGCCATGGTGCAAGGATGGCTGTGTTGTGCCGGAGATTGTTTTTGTGCAGGACGGGGCATTTTCCTGCAAAAAACAATCCTCAATAATGGTTTGCTCTTTCTATGCGTGCTGCAGAATGCAACACACATAGAAAGCATTTCTCCTTGTTGTGCCATGCTAACACCACCCCTGGGGTGGCGTTAGTTTTTGGTGCTGCCTAAGATTTATGAAATCTCATAAATCTGGGGCAGCGTAAAAAGGAAATGGGTGTTGCTATGGAACACCCACAGCAACATCCATTGCAAGCCCCTTCCACACAAAGTGCTGCGTGTGAAGAGGCCGTATTTACAAGGTGGCATTAAGCTACACAAAGGGGCTAATTTAAGAAAAGTGGAGCTGCACCCAATGCAGTGCCACTTTCCTTGTGCCCCTTAGTACCCCTCTATGGACACCATGTGTCAGACGTATTTAAAATATGGCATACCATGACGCAGGCTAGGGGCCAATAGCATAAATATTCTGATTCTATTGATGTACTCTGCAGAAGTAGCACCAACATTTGGCACTACACCTTGTATTCAATGGCATTTAGCCCTTTTAGATGCCTTCGTAGATTTCCTTGCGCCATTTTTTGGCAACCCTAACGGGGAACGCCCCCTTTGCATACATTATGCCTGGTGCAGGCATAATGTGGCACAAGGGTATACAATGTGGTTCAATGCATGCATTGCCCCACTTTGTAAATATGGCACATGTAAAAAGACACTGTAGCGCTGCCTTAGCGTCAAAAAATGATGCTATGGTAGTGCTAAAGTGGCACTAGGGTCAGTTAAATCACGCCAAAAGTGGCTTAATGCCACCTTGTAAGTACGTCAGAGTGCACCATGCCACCAGAGCATCATGAACATGATGCTCTGGTGGCCCTGGGGCTTTTAAATATTCCCTACAGACTGCAACATTGCCAGGTAAATTCACCAGAAATTTCATAGAATAGCTTGAAATCTAGATGGAAATGTTAACATATTTACAATTCTGCAAGCAGACCCGTACCTGACACGAAGCACTGTAAATTACACTCACATGTTCTACTCATTTGGAAACATCAGTCCTGATTACTGTAATTCATAATAAGCCCTCTAGCCTCTCCTCTCTGTGGCTTTAAGTGCCATTTCAAGAACAGGGCCAAATGTTATCTGGTGGTACCTTATCAGCTATTTCTGCATACCTGTGTAAACTCCAGTCATCAGCTCCCGAGTACACATTTGGATAATCCACAATCATCTAGTACCTGACTAACCTTTATTTATTACTTGCGTTAGGGCACCATCGCCTGGTAAAAGTCATCTAAAGGTCTTACCATAATATCAGTATCAAAATGGGAGTAAGATCCATGTCCTCTGTTGGCAAGGCAGCCAAACTCCATGCATGTGTGGGCCACCTAAAACACCATTTGCGGAAAAATCCTCATGAGCAGTAAGTATATCATGAAGTTCAATCTGTTGGCGCTAAAGAATGTTTGATAATGGCACTTAATACCTCAGTGTAACTGAAAAGAATGAAATCAGCTGTCTTTACAAGGCAGTAACATTTTTTGTGACTGTATTGGGTAGCCTCACGGATGAATATCGGTTCTCGACAGGAGCAAACTCCATGAGTATTGAACCAGAGCCTTTCCACCACCATTCTATTCTCGGTGTGCAAAATCAGGGTCAGAGGATTTGGAGTAGGTAAGGGAGAAGGACATGTGGACTTGACAAATGTCCGGTGCGCCACCCATGCAACCACTTGGAGAGACAGTCCTCCCTCTGGCATTGTAGTCGGACAATAGCTTCGAGTATCTGGGCAGACAAATCTTTTCCAAACCACTCCAGGTGTAGGTCTCTAAACGTCTAACCTCAGGCTCATTGTCTAGTCTTAGCTAAATAGCTATTACCTCTAATCTGTATGTTCATTTCTCTAAAGATTTTTCAAATTAATTTTACTTGCTTCTGTGTAGGAACTATTTCTCTGGCAAAATAGCCCCGCTTTACGCGCTGGATGTAATTATTTTAAAAGGGCACTCTTCATCTAGCAGTAATATTCAGGCACCCTTAATCATTTTGCTGAAGTGAATTGAACAAAAACATGCCCCTCTCACTTAGAAAGCACTCTGGATCCATTGTTAAAGACCTACTGGCTCTAAACAAAAAGTAATTAAACAAGAAATAGAAATTCTGTCCTTCAAAAGATAGAATGCTTCTCTTCACTGGGAACCTGTGCCCACTCATACCGCGTTTCCTATATCTACTCACTCTTCCCCAGTGCCATCATGAATTGGCTGCGTTTACGAACGACACCGAGCAGAAACTCATTTAATGAGTGAATGAAAGTTAATCAGGTGCACCAGCCATGAAGGTCATGGCGTATTTGCCTTTTTAATACCACGTGGCATGAACATCGGGGATAGCTTTATTTGTGCTCCAGGGGGGATTTTAATAAACCCTTGGGATTTCCTGTGCTATGGCAGGGATGCTGTGTCGCGCACCTGGTTTGCATAATGGGGGTTGCATAAGTGCCAGAAGGACGTCTTATCGCTGTCTTTGGGTCTTAAATGTAAGCTCCTAATGAACTATCTCAATAGGCACATTTTTCGTGCAACCACGGTGCTTAAAACCACGAGCGCGGAAAGCTCTGTGACTAAAACGGGAATTAGACAGCGTGTGACCCAATCGCCTGTGCCTCTTCAGACTCGAGGAGCCAATTAACTGTGAGAAAAGTTTTGCTCAAGTGAATTCACATATGCAATATGATAAAACTTTTTTAATCAACTGCTGAAATATACTGCTGGTGTAGATGACTGCTGCTCTGAGCCCAAGCATAATCCATGAGGGAGACGTGAAGCCTCTTAAAGAAAAGCCAAAAATACTATTGCCTAAAATGTCTTCATCAGAGACCACGCTCTGAATGCTAATACATGCACCCTGCGTGCTATTCCGATTGTTTTCATTGATCAAACAATTAAACGCAAGCCCCTTTGAAACTAAAGCCCTGTGGTGTTTGTGACAAAGGGCTTGTTAACTGCAGGAAACATGAATTCCGAATGCAATACTTATATATGAGGCTACCATGAAGATGTCGCGGCCCGTATTTATACTTTTTTTTAGCGCCGCATTTGCGCCGCTTTTTGACGCAAAATGGCGCAAACCAACAAAATACGATGGCATTTTGTAAGTTTGCGCCGTTTTTGCGTCAAAAAACGACGCAAATGCGGCGCAAAAAAAGTATAAATACGGGCCGTAATTCCTTCAAAAAACGAAATGTTGCCCTGTCCCAGAGGAAAGATGCATTTATTTTGAGTGCCCGGTGAGACAATTGAAGTTCAATGTATTGTGCGTTATTTGTAAACAAAAATGTCTGCATTTTTTTGGAGTGAAGTACTCACCGTAAAAAGTCAAAATCATACTTTGGCCACTACATGCAAATAATAACCTAGTCCCAGGCAGCGGTCGAAGTGCATTAAAAAAGTATGGGAACTGTTATGCGGCATGCAATGGAGGAGGGGTCAATGGGTGTGGGGGCCGGGTGAAAATGTGTGGCTAAAACAACACAATACAGTCTCCTTCAGGTAGCTATGTATATAACACCTCACGGATTAAATGGAAAAAATAAAATGTAAAGTTATTCATTGGTATGTGCACTATTGTGTATTATGAAACCTCTGTTCCTTAATGCACTGAGAGATCTGTGTGTGACCAGAAAGCCAAAAAATGAAATCTTGGTTGGTGCAATGGAGATTTGTGTGTTGTTAGTTGGAGGAGGGCCTAGCCTGTGACAGGAAGCACCAAGAAAATGTAAGTCATTATTTTTAACTTGCATTACACGCAGTACAAGATAGACTGTTACTAAATGTGCAGACTTGTTTCAGATAAAATGGTGTTTCCAAAATATAGGTTTCAGTAATATCCAGACTGTAGGTAACAATTTCGTTTTATTTAACCCCTTCGCTGCCAGGCCTTTACCCCTCCTGTGCAGAGCCTTTTTTGGCTATTTGGGGCAGTTCTCGCTTAGGCCCTCATAACGTTTTGTTCACATAAGCTACACATGCCAAATTTTCGTCCTTTTTTCCCAACATCCTAGGGATTCTAGAGGTACCCAGACTTTGTGGGTTCCCCTGAAGGATACCAAGAAATTAGCCAAAATACAGCAACAATGTAATTTTTTGAAAAAAATGGGATAAAAGGGCTTCAGAAGGCGGCTCGTGGTATTTTCCCTGAAAATGGCATCAACAAAGACTTTGCGGTGGCAAGATCACCATCTTCCCAGCTTTCAGGAACAGGCAGACTTGAATTAGAAAACTCAATTTTGCAACACAATTCTGACATTATACTGGGACATACCCCATTTTTACTATTTTTTGTGCTTTTAGCCTCCTTCCAGTTAGTGGCCAAAATGGGTGAGAAACCAATGCTGAATCCCAGAAAGCTAAACATTTCTGAAAAGTGGACACAATTCTGAATTCAGCAAGGGGTCATTAGTGTAGATCCTACAAGTGTTTTCTACAGAAAATAACAGCTGAAATAAAAAATATTGAAATTGAGGTAAAAGAACAGCCATTTTTCTCCACGTTTCACTCTGTAACGTTTTCCTGTGATGTCAGATTTTTGGAAAGCAGTATACAGTCATGTCTGCTGGACTCTTCTGGTTGCAGGGATATATAGGGCTTGTAGGTTCATCAAGAACCCTAGGTACCCAGAGCCAATAAATGAGCTGCACCTTGCAATGGGTTTTCATTCTATACCGGGTATACAGCAATTCATTTGCTGAAATATAAAAAGTGAAAAATAGGTATCAAGAAAACCTTTGTATTTCCAAAATGGCCACAAGATAAGGTGTTGAGAAGCAGTGGTTATTTGCACATCTCTGAATTTCAGGGTGCCCATACTAGCATGTGAATTACAAAGCATTTCCCAAATAGACGTCTTTTTTACACACTGTCTTACATTTGGAAGGAAAAAATGTGGAGAAAGACAAGGACCAATAACACTTGTTTTGCTATTCTGTGTTCCCCTATGTCTTCAGATAAAAATGGTACCTCACTAGCGCCCGCGAAAGGAAATGCCCCAAAACCCAACGTGAACACATCACATTTTCACAAAGAAAACAGAGCTGTTTTTTACAAAGTGCCTAGCTGTAGATTTTGGCCTGTAGCTCAGCTGGCACCTAAGGAAACCTAGCAAACCTGCGCATTTCTGAAACCTAGACACCTAGGGGAATCCAAGATAGGGTGACTTGTGGGGCTCTGGCCAGATTCTGTTACCCAGAATACGCCAGTATTTTATCCAGTATTTTATAGTCTGTGTTGAGCATTGCCAACGGTCTATTGGAGCCAAGCTCCATTGGGTCTTTTTCTGGCTTAGGAAGGGACACCAGTAGCGCCTCGTTCTGCGATACCGACAAAGATCCTCCCTGTGTAGTTTCCTCATATAGATGGAGGAGATGGGCAGGAGGATAGAGGAGAAAGTCTTATAAAAGTCAGTCGGAAGACCTTCTGGACCAGGAGTCTTGCCTGCAGATGGGTCATGGATACTGCCCTGGATCTCAGAGAATTCCAGTGGTTCCTCCAGTGCATCCTGCTGGGTCCTCCCCAAGCGGAGGAGGGTAATTGACAAGAAGAAGTCTGCCCGGGCCTGCTGATTCCGTGGTGTAGTCGAACTGTAGAGAGCACCATAATACTTTGTAAACTCAGAGTGAATCTCTGAGAGGGTATGAAGCATATTCCCAGTCAGTGAGCGAATCTCCATAACCGGGCCGTGGTCCTGTTCACACCTGGTCAGCCAGGCTAAAAGTCTGCCCGATTTGTCAGCAGAGGCATGTGTGCATGCCGAATGAGCAGCATAATTTAAGCAACTTAGAGGGTCATTCTGACCCTGGCGGCCGGTGGCCGCCAGGGCCACCGACCACGGGAGCACCGCCAACAGGCTGGCGGTGCTCCAATGAGCATTCTGACCGCGGCGGTTCAGCCGCGGTCAGAAGCGGAAAGTCAGCGGTCTCCCGCTGACTTTCCGCTGCTCTTTGGAATCCTCCATGGCTGCGGAGCGCGCTCCGCAGCCATGAGGATTCTGACCCCCCCCTACCGCCATCCAGTTCATGGCGGGAAAGCCGCCATGAACAGGATGGCGGTAGGGGGGGTCGCGGGGCCCCTGGGGGCCCCTGCCGTGCCCATGCCAATGGCATGGGCACGGCAGGGGCCCCCGTAAGAGGGCCCCGAAAAGTATTTCAGTGTCTGCCTTGCAGACACTGAAATACGCGACGGGTGCCACTGCACCCGTCGCACCTTCCCACTCCGCCGGCTCGATTACGAGCCGGCATCCTCGTGGGAAGGTCGTTTTCCCCTGGGCTGGCGGGCGGTTTTACTGGAACCGCCCGCCAGCCCAGGGGAAAACTCGTAATACCCGCCGCGGTCTTTTGACCGCGGCGCGGTAATTTGGAGGGCGGGATCCTGGCGAGCGGCCTCCGCCGCCAGCCAGGGTCATAATGAGGCCCTTAGTCTCTCCAATAGAGATAAATGCTCAGCTCGGGCCAATGACAGGTGCGCCAATCCCGTGGGGCTCCGAGTGACCTTCCGCTCAGGTCGCAGTAAAGTCTGCTCCACCCGGGTGAGTTCCCTCTCTACATAATGACGCAGATTCCATTGCGTTCCCATACAGTGGGCCCTAACAAATACCTTAAATGCATCACACTTGATCAGACCGGAGGATGCCATGCCTTCGTTATGTTCGAAGTATTCGGGAACCGCCCCATTTAGTGATGCCCTAAACGCTGCGTCTTCCAAAAGCTCAGGTCGGAGCCTCCAGGTAGGGACAGTTGGGGGGGGAGGTATCCCATCCCAGACATACAAATTGTGGGTTGTGATCTGAGTGGGTGCGACCCAAGTAATCGGTGTCCAGTGCTGCAGGATAAAAATTATGTGTGGGTAGTAGTCTGTCGAGGCCCACATGGAGACGATGTGGGGCAGAATAGTATGAGTAGACTTTGTCAGCGGCATTGCAGTGGCGCCATATGTCTAGTAGGTTCCAATTCTGAACCCAGGCGTTTAACGCACGCGCAGCAACCATGGTAGGCGCTGTGGGTAATGGAGGATAGGATCGGTCTTAGTCAGGGCCCAGTATACTGTTAAAATCACCTCCCAACAACCAGGGGTAATCGCTCCAGCTCGACAGTTGACTGGACAGAGAGCGGAGGAAGGAGGCCTGGTCCGAGTTCGGCGCATATATGGAGCCCAATACCAGAGCTCGGCCCGCAAGTCACCCTCTCACCAGGATGTAGCATCCCTTCTCATCGACTATTTGATCTTCTGCCACAAAGGGGATGCCTGGTCTGATCCAAATCAGAGCGCCTCTGGTGTAAGGGGAGTGACCTGTCGCGTATAGCTGTCCCCTCCAGCGCTGCCGTAGGCAGGACACCTCTGGTTGCGCTAAATGCATTTACTGTAAGAATGCTATGTGTACTGAGTGTCTTTTAAGGTAAGAATATATGGAATATCTGCGCGCAGGTGTGTGTATGCCTCGCACATTCCATGTAAGAGCGGAGTACGTATTCATAGTGGGTTCTGATAATGGTAGTAGCTAACTAATTGGATGCCCCGTGCATGTGTGGCTATAGAAAAGGTAACGGGGTTCCAACAGATTGGCAGGCTAATAATGTTCAGACTCCATTCCAACACTAACAAACAAAATGCGATTAGAGCAGAGGGACAATCGGTGTCTGCTCAAACCAAATAACTCATAAGGTCAACAAAAACAAATGTGAACAGAAAGTCTCCACTAATAGGAGAGTGGGGTAGGCTAGGTAACTTGGAGGCGGTTGAGAGGTGAAGTGCGCACCCCGGAAAATATGTGTAAGGGTGAGACCAACGGAAGTTGACCCATGGGAACTGCAAAATTATGAAGTAGCATTAGGTGATCCGTGGGGGAAACTCTTGCCGGTGCCCGGGCACACCAAAAAAAAAAAAAAACTACTTCGCAAGAGTCAGAGTCACCTACAGACTTCAAATCTGGCAACACATGATGTACCTACAAACATTGCAAACATTGCCATTAAGGGGAGGACAGTTACGGAGAAATGTCCGCTTGAAATGTCGCTAGTGGGCTAGATTCAACACAAGGGTGCTAGAACAGTTTGTCAGCTGTCCGAGGCGTCACCTCCGGGCGCGCCAGGGACACCATCCCAGAAAGGTGATCAAGAGAAGAAGGTTCCTCGCAATTAGACTGTGAAAGTTCACTTTCTGCTTCTGAAGCAGCCGAGAGTACATTAGTGGCTGCCGCTGACTGGAGTGCACCACGACGTTCCAAGATGATCTGCTCCAGGTCAGGGATATGCTTTGCTTTCTCCGGGGCGGCATCACGAGCCCTGCGGCCGCGTCTCACATGGGAGCGGCGTCCCCGCGGTGCTGGTGGGTTTATCTCTGGGTCTCGCCCACTGATACGGCCGGTAGATTCTTACCATTCCCATGCCGACTCTGGTGTAGGGAAGAAGTAAGATTTGTCCTCGGCTGTTATACGTAATTAGGCCGGGAATAAAAGAGAGTACGCAAGGTCAAGAGCCCGGAGCTTACGTTTTAAGGGCAAACATGAGGCGCATTCTTTCTGCACAGCCAGCGTATAATCAGGAAACAGCATGACCTGGGTGTTGTCCACTCGGATCGGGGGTGACGATCTGACCGCCCAAAGGATGCTATCTCTGTCTTCATAATGAAGTAAACGGAGCAAGAAGGGACGAGGTCCGCTCCCGGGTGGTCGCGACCTAACAGGTACCATGTGCGCATGTTCCACCGAGAAGAAAGGCGCCAGGGATCCCTCCGACACCAACCCCCGAAGCCAAGTCTCAGAGTAGGCGACCGCGTCTCAACCCTCCACGCCTTCCGGAAGGCCCATGACCCGAATGTTGTTTCTCCGGATGCGGCCCTCAGCGTCTTCTGCGCAGTGCTCCAGTTGGCATATGCGGGTCAGTGCATCCCTCAGTGAAGTCTCAAGGTGAGACGTTGTGGGCGCCAACTCGTCAAGTCGACCCTCAAGTGCGCTCGTCTTATCTGCTAACTTGCGGTGGTCTGCATGTAGCAAGGTGAGATCGCTGGTCACCCTATCTATCTTACCCTCCAGGGAGGTGCGGGCCTGCTCCAATGAGTTACCTATGCATTCCACCGCTACCAGTACAGCGTCCAATTTTTGGCTGTCCTGAGGTAAGGTCTCTGGCATGGATTTGACGCCAGCTCCAGAGCGAAGGCGGCCAGTGCCCGCCATATCTGCGACAAAAATGTTGCTGTCGCTGCTATAGTTTGTAACCATGCGGCAGGTTAGGCCCCAGCAGGTATGGCCGGGAGGGGCCCACCTACACGCACCACTTATACCGCGAACTTAGCAGCACGAGTAGCTCCGACTCCCACCTTGTCCCTGCCAAAATTGTAGCACCTCTGCGAGTCTCTCAGCAGATGCTTGCCGTCTGCTCCCCCATCCGTGAATCTGCGGTAGGTGACTAGAAGGCTGGCAAGGGCCTGTCCAGGGCACAACCATCAACAGGCCACCACGCCACTCCGGAAAAGAAAATCCGCTCAGGACTGCTTGCGTGCGCATCCAGTGCAGTATGGCTCAGCAGCACGAGCAGCTTCACCGTTTTGTTCAGCGCTGTCTCCCCAAGTGCTCAATCCAGGTGGCTACTGTATGGGATTGTGCCAGTACGCGTCGGTGACCACAGGGTGTTTTGGGTATAGAGGGACAGAGCCTCCCTGAACCTGTCTCGTTCGCAGGGCCGCAGTGAGATCCAGGGCTCTCTCCGCGTGTCAGATGTTCCACAACAACCCAGGGCGCCTCAGCCCGCTCGGCTTGGGCACACACCAGTTGTCTGCAATTTTGTGAGCGTCAACGCCACTACGGGCCATGTGCGGTCGTAGTGCGCTCACCCAGCAAGGTCTGCTCCCCACTCTCCATCCATGTAGGCCGCTGCCAGCAGCCCCACACGCGTCCTCGCAGGATTCGTCTTGATCGCGGGGTCCCATACCAACGCGATCAAAGTCATCAGTGCTCTGGGGGTTTAGCTCGGTAGGGCGCCGGGTGTATGGCACTCAGTGGTCCCCCATGCATGTTGTGGTGCGGGATAAACCGGGGATAAGGCGCGGAGCGCGATCAGTTCGCGTCCGCAATATTGGCTGGCCAGCCACACCCCCAATGTTCTGTACTAGGTTGTCTAATTTCTCCTTCTTGGCTTCTTGTACGTCCAATTGAGTCAGTACTATTAGTGCTCTTACTTAGCAATTTTAAATTTAGGTTTGTATTGTGCCTTAAAATGGGCAATCCACAAGCTATTTCTCCTGAGTTTATAGACATACATATGACAGAGTGCTTTCCTGTGCACAAACATGGAATCCAGAGAAAGTCTCGAAACACGGGCATATTTACATGTCCCTAGCGCCTTCCTGCTTCACATTAGTGACATTTTCTTTACACCAAAATGGCGTTAGGAAGACTTTTTTGCTGTGCAGAATTTACAAAGTGGCACAATACATGTATTGCGCCACTTTGCACCATCTTGTGCCACATTATGTCTGCACCAATCATAATGTATACAAGGGGGCATTCCAGCGCTGGGAGGCCCGCACAAATGGCGCAGTGAAATATCCAAGATTTCACTGCACCATTTTCGGCATAATTTTTTAATGCCTGATCAAAGCAGGCGTTCAAATGACGTACACATAGAAACCTATGGCCCGCCTTGCACTTTGCTGCCCTAGTGTCAAAATGTTTGATGCTAGTGCAGCAAAGCGCCACAATAGCGTGAAAAACATTGACGATATTGGCCTAACCACTGCCATGATGCACTGTATTGTAAATGTGATGCACCCATGGTGTCGTTAGGTGTGGCAGGGGAGATGCAGGAAAACTGGTGCATCAGCACTGATGCCGCTGTTTCTTGTAAATTTGCCCCACCGTTTTTTTGCCCGCTGCAACAGTAATGCAATAACAGACTCATGAACTTGAAACATTGGCATCAATGTGCTGCAGTCTCTCCAGCTATCTGTGAAAAGGTATAGGGCATTTAGAAACCTTAGGGCTTCTTTGGTCCCTAACAAAAAACTCTACATATATTATTTTTGTTCACATTCCTAATATTTTACCGGCTGATGATTTACATATTATCCCAACATTGCCTGTCATTTTTGTTGTACTAGATTAGCATATAATAAAGACTGGAAACTTGACTTCAGGGACCGAAAGTGGGACGGGCCACCAAAACAAGAGTTTCTTCCTTGTAGTAGTCTCAGTACGGACCCAGCTGCTGTGACTTATCCCAAGGACGGCAGTGAGATCTTTGTCCATTTTCCCTTCTCAACTAGCCAACAGCCTATCTACACGTGCTGAAGGCTAAGAAAGATCTAAACAGGAGCAGGTGGGCTACTTCACTCTGTCTCAGTTAATCACAAGGACGTAGATCCGATTGCAGAAAAACTGGAAAAATATTTCATTTGTATTCTTAAAAATGATTTCACCGTTGGTCCCAACCAATCCCAAAAAAGGTCATAACCAAAAGCAATTAAAAATTCTAAAATATTATCTACAGTACTCTATCGCTCCAAACGTGCACTCGTCTCAAACAGATAACGATGCAGGAGTAACCTTTGACTTATTTGACTGAGTCCACTAAACCAGAGTGTTTAATTAACAAGAACACAGGAAGACGTCCAGTGAGACGTTATTGGACCTCACAGATCTAGCTACCATTCGAGGTTTAATATTTTATGTATGATGCCCTTTGCAAATGCAAAACCTGTACACAACAAAATTCCATGCCCTGCTAATTCAAAAGAACAAGTTGCAACATACTAAAAGTACATTGTGGCTCACTGCAAACTGGATGGCGAAAATTAATGCAATGAACATCCACTTCTTCTTTCAAATCAAAATGCCATGTATCAGTTCGTAGACCTGGCATCCTTGGTGTGGTCTCCCCTAACTCTTTGCCTCTGCTTCCCAGGTTGTTGCTGTGTGTTGGGCTCTGGGTTTGCTGCTTTGTTACTCTGGGCACTTTACTTCTGCTGACCAGTGCTAAAGCGCAAGTGCTACCTATGTGAAAATGTATGTGTAATTGGCTTTTCCATAATTGGCATATTTGATTTACCAGTAAGTCCCTAGTAAAGTGCACTAGAGGTGCCTAGGGCATGTAAATCAAATGCTACTAATAGGCCTGCAGCACTGACTGAGCCACGCACATGAGTCGCCCTGTAAACATTGTTCAGACCTGCTACTGCAGTGTCTCTGTGTGCATATTTCAAACTGCCAATTCAACCTGGCAGGTGTACCCACTTTCCAGGCTCAAGCCTTACCTTTTTATACATGTAAGGCACCATTAAGGTAGGCCCAAGGTAACCCCAAGGTCAGGGTGCAGTGTATGTTAAAGGTGGGACATGTACTGATGTGGTTTACATGTCCTAACAGTAAAATACTGCCAAATGCAATTTTAACTGTTGCCAGGCCTATCTCTCTCGTAGGTTAATATGGGGGCTGCCTTTAAATATTCTTAAAGTGTAGCTTCCCTTTGAGAGCAGATAGAGATTTGGAGTTTGGGGTCTCTGAACTCATAATTTGAAAATACAGCTTTTAGTGAAGTTGTTTTTTTAGATTGTTAGTTTGAAAATGTTACTTTTAGAAAATAGGCATTTTCTTGCTTTAACCATTCTGTGACTCTGCCTATTTGTGGATTCCCTGTCTGGGTCAAACTGACAGCTGGGCTGTTTGTCAATCTCCTCTAGACAGTGACACAAAGGGAGCTGGGGTGTAGCCTGCATATCCTGATGAGCCATCTGGGCTAGAGTGAAGTGAGGAGTGGTCACTTATACCTAAATGGGATGTTCCTGCCCTCACACAATACAGTCTCCAACCCCCTGGTGTGTGTCTGGGACCTGGCCTGGGCAAGGTAGGATCCTATAAACAACAGATACTTTTCTTTGAAGTTGGGCAACTTCAAAGGCAGAAAGAGGTATACGTATTGGACCCCAAACCCCAGACTTTAGATTTCTTCAAGATGTGCTTCTGGAACCAAGAGAAATCTCTGCCAAGGAGAAGAGCTGAAGAGAAGTGCTGCTCCTGCCTGTGACTGTGTTTTGTTGGGCTTTCTTGTAGTTGCCGCTTCTGCCTGTGAAAGGGGACAAAGACTGGACTTTGTGGTATATTCCTGCTTGAGAAGAATCTCCATGGGCTTGGACTGAGCTTGCCTCCTGTTTCTGAAGCCCTAGGGACAACAAAGGCTTCACCAACCAGTCTCTGAGTCTGCATGCTGTGGACTCTAGCTTCTCAGAGGGTGCCATTCCAGTTCCTGGGGCCCTGAGAGTGAATTTCTGGTAAAATCCTGTGAAATGAATTCAGACAATGCCGTGTAACTTCCTAAGGATGCCGCTGCACGAAACAGTGATGCCTCCTGCACCTGAAGCCGTGGACCTTATGGAAGTGCAACAACCCCGCTGACATCGGAGACCCAGCATCACCAATGCTGCTGATGTCCCAAGAACTTAATAGATCGGAGTGTTGTAGCACCGATGTTCGTGACACCCAACTCCGGTGCAGTGCCTGTGAGCCTGTCATGAGGCGACGACCCCATGAGGTCGCCACACAGCATTGTGACTTCACCGGACTTTGACTTTGCTGGAGATCCCCAAGGACCGACTCCTCACAACCGATGCTACCTCAACTCCACCATTCTGCAGCATGGAACCAACACCTCTTCATGACGCCTCCGCTCCTTCGCCTCGCAGCACCGGAACCAACATTACATCGGATCCAGGGATGCCTCGCTCTGTGCACCGGCCTGATTTCCACACTTTTGCTAAGGTAGTGTACCTGGGGGTCCGTGTAACTCGGTAAACGTGCCAGCGACGTCGCATTGTGGGAAACGACTCTGTCATGATGCCGATTAACATCAAATTGCATAATTGGTGTTTCTAGGCACTATTTTTGTGTTTTTAATTGCTAAAGTCATATTTTTAATTGTGGATTGTGGATTCTTATCGTATTTGGTCTTGTTTTACTTAGATAAATATTTACTATTTTTCTAAACTTGTTTGGTGTCCATTTTGTAGTGTTGGTATAAATACTTTACACATTGCTTCTGGGTTAAGCCTTTCTGCTCATGCCAAGCTACCAAGAGGGTGAGCGGGGGGTTAACCAGCTGCGTTTCTCCTTTGCCCTCACTAGAGTGAGTGTCCTTGCTTCAACAGGGGTAACCTGACTGCCAACCAAAGACCCCATTTCTAAGATCAATGGTTTACCATCATAATTGCTATGGCAAACCATTGAGTATAAACTGATATCTGAGATGATATCTGCAAATTGATAACTGTCCCTAAGTGACAGTTTCTACTTTGCGAATGAGGACTGTTGGCATTGGGGAAGGCAGACTGCAGTTTATAGGACCACTACACGCTCTACCCATGTTTTCACAGAGTGTGTATTTCATTTTGTGATCTCAACACCTGTTGCTACAATGAAAAACAGTAGCAATTCTGCAAATGCATCAGCAGGGATGGAGATCTTCTTCCTCTCCAAGGCTTCTATCTTTGCATGCTCAACCTGTTTGGTGGACTTTGCAAACAGATCTCTGCATTGTTAATATTAGCATGCCAGGATTTTGCAATCCCTAATGAATGGCCATTTTGCACTGCAATGATATAGAACATCAATTCCAGTACAAATCAAAGGTCAGGCCACAAAGCAGCTGGTATGCAAAACTGTCACTCTTTTGCAACCAAAATATTAGCACCTCAGGCCTTAGTCT
The DNA here is from genome assembly GCF_031143425.1 of Pleurodeles waltl. Lineage (NCBI taxonomy): Eukaryota > Metazoa > Chordata > Amphibia > Caudata > Salamandridae > Pleurodeles > Pleurodeles waltl. The sequence goes on along the minus strand of NC_090445.1, from coordinate 1,162,752,179 downwards.
TCTGCACCAGAAAAGTGTTTGTGGAGTTAATCTCTGCTCAATCCAACCATTTAGGATGTGGACTTGCTTTACATTTAACACTTTTGTTCAGTGGCATGTTCCAAAATATTACAATGCAGTACAGAGTAAACTCTGAGTCTGATTTCTTGGGTTACAGCTATTAGTACTACAGTTAAATATAAGTACTGAATCATTATTTTAGATCTACAGATATATGCCCACACTCTAGAAGCAGAGATAAACAAACACCTGCAAGGAATGGGGTTAGTTCAGGAGCTCTAAATGCCATACAATAATATTAATACACATTTACCTATCTACAGAAGCATCTACTCGCAACCCACAAGGGCACCATCCAACAGCCTACCCTTCCTCAATGTCAACTGTTCCCACATCCCCAGGGGACTCCCATTCATCAAACACTTCCCTCCAGGAAAATCAATAGGTCTGCCTCGCACACCCCTAGCTTCCTCCCTCTGAAGTGTTCTTTCTTCAGCCGGTGCTCAGCGACTAACATCAGACACCCAAGTCACAACACTAGGTCCCCTGGGTGATAGTCAGGCCATGGCCACACGCTGCATGGCCAAAGCCAGGGCCAAGTCCACAAATCTATTTCTCACCTGGTTGGGGCCTGGCCACAAGAAGAGGCCAAGTAAATAACAGGAGGTGTATTAGTAAGTGATCTAGACAGGGTCTTACTAAGATGCAAAATTACCTCCCCTCAAAACCCGACTAGTCCAGGACACCCCAGGGTCATGTGTCCAAATTCTGCTCTTAAAGTTACACAGCAAGGGTAACCCCTTGACTCTCCGCCAGATATTGATTGGATCCTTTGAGGGGTAAGATATGTCCTGTGGATATAATTAAATTGAATATATTTAAGATGTGTGTTGCAAGAAACCTTATGTGGATACGCAAGTACCCTCCCCCACTCAGCATCTGTCATATCCCTCCTCAAACCAGCAGACCAACAATCCCGGAGAGCGCCCAAAGGCTTTGTTACCAGCCCATTTAGGGCTTTATAGAACCAAGAGATCAAATGAGATCCCGATCCTAGGGTCAGCAGTAACTGAAGGACTGCATGCTTTGGAGATTCCACTGTTGCCCCCCACAAATCCCGAATAGCATGAATAAGGGGTTCATATCTAAAGGTTCGCAGAGCCCAGAGTATATCAGATGGACAAGAAACTGGGTGATCCAAACCTGCAACCACTTGAAACACACGTCTTATTCCTATTTACCTGGAGATCTGAGCACTCGCCAAATTTCTCTAGGTGTCGCAGAGCTGGAGGAATATCTGTTACACTATCCCAAAGGTAAATGAGCAGATGATCCGCAAATAAGGAAATAACATGCACAGAGCCATCCTGTCTAATCCCCGACCCATTCCTTCCATTGTAAACCTTTCAGCCAGTGCCTCTACAGCCAAAGCAAATAAGAGCAGTGACACGGGACAACCCTGCCTTGTTCTTTCAAACAAGGAAACAAGGAAATTGTGCTCCCTGTTTTAATCCTAGCCATTTGATGAGTGTAGAGCAATCTGATGCATCTCACCCATTTAGCACCGAGGCCAATCCAATGCATAGTAGATTCCAGGAATCCCCAGCGCACTGTGTCAAAGGCCTTTTCAAGATCCAGTGACACAATTACTTCAGCAGAGTCAGGTAGTAGATCATGGGTGTACAGAATTAAGTAAAGTCTTCGCAAATTGTTTGTGGTGTTGTGTGTCAGTATGAATGGATTTGATCCTCATCAATCAGAGCCTGCGTATGGGGTAACAGTCTGACGCTAATACCTTACTGAGAGTCTCCTACTTTTTTAATCAGAATTTGACATGGAAAGGAGCTGGGAATCAGGGGGAGCAACATCCCACGATGTAGACTTAGGCAGAGGCACTACCAGCGCCTCTCTTGTCATTACAGAAAAATATTCTTTTCATAGACATCTGCATACATTTCCACCAACTTAGGTGCCAGATCATCCACAGCCTCAGTTGTGGCTGGCTTATGTTTACTGGGGGGAAGGGGGGATGGGAACACAATAATAATAATAATAAAAAAGAAAAGACAAAAAAAGGCACCTTTACACGTCCTCCTTGCGGCATCCTCCTGCTCCTGGAAGATTCAACGCAATGGGCCAGTTACCGTTACTGACCAATCCTTAAGCTGCTTTCATGCTGGTAACCAGAATGAAAGCAGCATCAGGACTGGTGGGAGCTGACTCTCTGAGCGCTCACCAGACCGCTGGAGGCCTGTGCCTTCCGTCATCTCCAAATCTGTTACTGGACCACCGCTGGAGGCCTGTGCCTTCCCTCACCTCCAAATCTGTTACTGGACCACTTAACTTTATTGTTTCATCCACGCAAAGATTGTAGCGGATGATCCTCCAGGAAGGATGTCAGAAATTCTACTCTAGTAATCGATAAAGGGACACAAAATAGGACCTGAATGCTTCATTCATATGGTTCAGCTGTAAAACAACTGTTCTTTCCAATGACACCAGACAAGTATTAGGAACCCCACTACCATCCACCCATACCAACCATGCAAGGAGCTGACCCGATCATCCCTCCTCTTCAAGTACTCTGCTTCAGCAGTTTTTGTAATCAAGGCATCAGAGGCACTCCAAAGTCACATTGTACTGCTCACGTACTTCCACCAATCACATAAGGGCTCCCGGGCTACTACCCAGATCGCTATTTCATTTGTGGGGATCATTCTCCAACTTCACAAGGACTCTCTCCAAATCACGTTGGATACCCACTGATTGTCCTAGGCATTGCCCTTTCATCACTACCTTAAATGTCTCCCACTCAACACCATGGTTTGAAGCCTTGCCCGAGTTGGAAGCAAAGAATTCTGAAATACTGGTTGCAAAAGAGTCCCTAAATGTGACATCTTCTAGGGAAAATTAATTTAGTCACCATGATGGTATAAGTGGATGCTCTTTTCCCAGCTGCAGTGACAAACGCATAGGACTATGGTATTCAGTGTGTGAGATACAGCTATTAATGGACTTGGAGCAGTTGAAGCGATCAGTCCTAGAGTAGACCTGATAAACATTTGAGTAAAAAGAGCAATCTCTATTGGTGGGTTGCTGTGTATGCCAGGGGTCTTCCATACCCTAATGAGAGATCCAAGTCGACAAGCCTGTGGATGCCCTAAAGGCCGCCGCCCCACCAGTCGATCGATCCAGGGAAGAGTCAAGAATACAATTAAAATCACCTCCAATGAGGTAAGGACCCCCGTCAGCAGTGCTAGCCGAGGAGACACGGTATGAAGAAATTAGGTCTGGTTATGATTTTGTGCATAAACACTGCCCGGCACTACAGGTCTCCCAGTAAGTTCTCCCTCTACCAAGACATATCACCCTTTTATATCTATATCAGTTGCAGTGTTTTCAAAGGGAACTTCTGAGAGCAGTTAGAGCAGGGCACCACTCACAAAGGGTGAGTATGTAGTCGTGTGAAGCTGTCCCTGACACCTCTGGTGGAGACGGTCTGCTTCAACCAGAGTGAGGTGTGATTCCTGAAGGAGTGCAATATGCACACCACGTCTCTTAAGGTACATCAGAATTTTATGCTGTTTAGTCGGAAAACCCATGCGTGGAATGCTCCATGTCATCAATTTATAACTATTACGTGTGTTAGCCATAGGAATTTCCCTTATCAAATCTATAAAGAGTGCCACTCCACTCGCCACCCCAAACAATCCCCACACAGTGCACGTTGATAGCATAGGACAATAACTGTAAAACAGAGTTCAAAACTCCCCATCCCCAGAGCACCCCAGCAACGGCCAACCACCCAAACAATACTCATAACATATAACATCCCAGCTCCAAAAACCTTAAAGCAGTAAATGAAGGGGGAAAGGAGAAGGCAACTCAACATCAGCCCAAGCATTAATTATGACTAAACCCATTTGTGACTTGTGTAGTAAAAATGAAAAAGAAAGTCACAGTGATATTATCAAATAATTTCATCTGCTGTTTGAGAAGATCACAACTGGCAGCCTAATGTTTAAATCTGAGTCAGAGGCATCAACTTGGTCGTCAGAGCTACTCTACTGATGGCCTCCTTATCACATGTCACGACATCAGTCAGGGATGCCGCCGCTTGCAGTGCTGCCACTTGACTCATCTCTGTTTGATAAAGGACCTGCTGGCAAGTAGCCCCCTGACCTGCGTCATTTTCGGTGGCAAAGGGGGGTTTCCACTTTAGTTGCACATGTATTGACAGATCCAGTGCAGCGTGCTTCCAGCCAGGCTCAAGCCTCATCGGGTTTCTGGCAGAATTTGGTGCAACCATCCAGCATTATTTTCAGTTTTGCAGGGAATATGAGAGAGTAATGGATGCCTTCATTGCAGAGTGACTGCTTTATTTCTGAGAAGGAGGCTCGTTTGACTTACACTACCATCGTAAAATCTGAAAACAATGTGACCTGGCCATTCCCCACCTAGAAAAGGCCCCCCTTCCGCGCCAGCCTCAGCAGCTCATCCCTCCTCCTGCGCTACTGCAGCAGCTCATTCTTGTCCTTGTAATATAACAATTTCACAATTAAAGGTCTAGGTGAGCGACCCGGGGCAAGCAAACAAACTGGCACTCAATGCGCTTTCTCCAGCATGAAAAAAGGGGTGAGCCAGGACAGAGCCGCCACTGTCTTCAGCCAGGACCCCAAGTAGGCCACCACGTCAGACACCTCAGTTTCCTCCGGAAGGCCAATTATTCACAAGTTACTCTGCCTGCTATGTCCTTTTGCATCCTCTATTATAGTCCAGCTGTCCTTTGGAAGATTTTTAGTATTCATTTTTATGAAAACCAGATGCCAGTGCCCAATTTTCATGTCCCCAAAACTCCATTGTTGGGGATTGCCATTAGCCAACTGTCCACCTTGAAAGGATCCCAAGATTTGGCTTTTTATAGCTATGCACCTGGTAGCACGTCTGACCTTAATAAGTAAATTTACAACAGGACGCAAATAGGTTGATGATCCTTTTGACTCGCAATTAAGATGTTCCCACCATAATTCCAGTACATTCAGATCAATAATCAATCAATAAAATAATAAATGACATTAGTAATCCATTGGAGTCAGTAATTGTCACACACCATGGCCTTTCAGTCATGAATAACCACACCTTTAGTAAAAGTTAGAAATATTTATTTCCATATATTAACAATGCTAAAGTCCCATAAATTAATCTCAAAATCAAATGATAAACATACAGAAACAACACTCGCTGTCCAAAGCACCGGAAGAAATGCAATCTAATCAAAGCTTGAACTATTACACATTCTAAGGTTACGGTACAAATTAATATCAAGAATAATTGCGCAAACAATATCACATTCATTTGGATTCAGCAAAGAAAAGCTTCAAACGTTATTCCCTATTAGCAGAGTAAGAATCCTTAACTAACACCAGATTAGCATCAGCATGCTGGGATTCATGCCAAGCAATTTAGTAAACACAAATTAAAAAAAACATCTAACTATGGCTCTATCAAAACAGTGCGGTTGGTACCTAGAAAGAAAAAGCAAATAGGCATAACAAACACATGGGTACAAGTATACCTCTCCTGGATTGGATCGGCAAACTAAGATAGTCTTTGTCATCAGGACATCAGTTCAGTCAGCAAGGCATCAGGATTCAGCATCAAAGTTCAGAAAAGGCAAAGTCTTTAAGCAATAAAGTTAAGCATGTCTCTCATCAAGATGCACAAGAAAATATTGACCTTTCGGCCTGCAAGCAAATAGGCAATGGGCTGTCCTTCCTCGGTGCAGTCCTATTAAGTTAAATTCCCCAAAACTATTTCCCTGGTCCCTATTGGTCAAGGGATCGCATGTTCATACTTTGTCCAATAAAACTAAAATTTCAAACCTATTAATTCTACCACCACTCTGTTTCACATGTTGCTGATTGGCTTGTCTGGAAATGTTCTCATCATCCGGCTCATCAGGTAACAATATAGTTGCAGCTTATACTACATTCAGTGTCTTCCTTGTTCTCCTTGTGAGAAAGTTAGGCTCACACACATTTAAATCATAATGTTACATTTAGCAAGAACAGCATCTTCTAGCACTTGGTTCTCATGAGAAAGACTTTTATCTACAAGCACATTTACACAATACAATAGAAAATCACAGTTTAACTCTCTAGGACATCCATTTTATTAAACATTAAGAAATACAGCTTGACATGAGGCCAGGCAACTAGTCAAGACCTTCGCTAAGTTAAGGCCTACACTTAATAAAGCTACTACATGATGCATAACTCTTAATATTACATATTACTACATTAATCCAACACATACTCAACATTTCATATTAATGAACTATTAATAAGTACACTTCGTGAACATTGACAGCCACTCATAGTGATCACATTTTCGAATGCGTGCATTAATTTTCTGTTTTATTACTTTTTCTCAACAAACTCATTACTCATGGTACATGAATACTCATTAATACATTTTTAATAAAACACCTGCGCTAGCACACCTGGCTTACTTACTGGAAATTGCATCAGGTTCTCCTTTACATTAACTGAATTCCCAGAAAGATTATAATATGCCAACTAGGGAACATCTTTACCCAGTGAAACGAAAATTCTGAATTTGATAGGGCGTATGTACATTTTGATAGCAATGTTTATAAAACGAGCAGAAATGTGCATTCGGCTTATGCATATTTGAACTCCGTTTTTAAGCTTTTTTCTGATAATATTAAAGTATTCTGTAGTAATTTGGGCACACATATATTCATGAAATTGACTTTGGTGTACTTCTTAGTTCCTGTGAATTCCAGTTTCTATGGTAAGAAGATCTGAAGTTTAATAAGATTTTTCTGTTATGAATTTATCATCCATTCTGATCCAGCTTGAGGTTTCTACACATGTTCGTTGTGGCAGTTGTATTACTGTAAGGTGAAGGCAAAGGAGCTTCGAATGTTCAAAATATTTGCGTTGTTTCTACATCGTGTATGAACCCTCAATCACTATATTGGTGATGAGAAGCTCCAGACGAGAGCCCAGGGCTTCAATTAGCCAGTCACGAATCCCTTCTCAAATAAGTATGCAAGGGCATTTCTCTCCAGACACAACTCACACTCTATGAACTGCCGGTCCTCTTGTGCAACTGCTCCTACCGGCTAATCCGTAGCAGAAGGTTCAAGTGTTGGGCAACGCAGTGCTGACCATTCACCTTATTTGAAACTATTTGGTGTTGCCCAATGCTGTGAACCACATAATGTTGACAAATTTCACGTTTTGGCAAATTTGCTTCACTATAAAACATCCGGCAGCCGAGCGTGCATATGAGCTGCTATGTGGCTCATTTTGCAACACTCACCGGTACCTGGACCCAGCATAAAGGACATGAATAAATTGTCACACTGATACAAGTTCTTCCTTCATTTTGAATGGCACTTGAGTTTTTATGGTAGCTCATCACATTCTCCACTGTGTCTAAGTTTGTTTAACATTTAACATCAATGAAATACAACAGCTGTAATACATTTTTCAACTGGAGTGTTAGTCCCCGCGCAACTCATACAACCCTCAACCTGCATTCAGTACGATCCTCTACACACAATATTTGGTTATCATTGTTATAAATAAACAAACACAATGAAAAATAATGTAGTGAGCTAATCCAACACCACCCTTTCTGCAGGGTCCTTTAAACTGATAAAGCATAATTTGGCTGCGCCATGGTGTTTTTCCAAAATGTGAATGGGGGAGTCATCTTGTGTAAATTACTTTTATATAAGGTGATACACTGAAATGCATATTACTAAGGTGCACATATCATTAAAACCCTATGAATGTTCCCATGTAAACCACCTTTATTAAGCCTGTTTCACATGCATGTTATAGTGCTTAGAAGTAAAATCTTCATAATAATTTTTATTCATTGGATTATGAGAAAAATATTTATATTCATTCAAATCAAGTCTGCATTTATGTTTGTATTAATTTGGCCAGAGTGTAGGCCTGAATTTCTTTTAATGGTTTAACTTCCCATGAGAAGCTTGTTTTGTTGCACATTTCTTTGAACTGTAGGTGTGATGGTACCAACTACTGGCTAATGAACAGTTTATTGTGTGATAAGGGTGCCTGAGAAGAGGTGTTACCAGTGAAAGAAGAGCAGTGTGGAGATGATAACTGAACTCCCTTCCAAGTTCCTGAAGCGCTGAAGAGACCAAGGATAAGCACATCTAGGATGAAAGGGTGAAAGTGACAATTTAGTATGCAATGTATAACTTTGTTTTCCAATGGAAGGTTTTGGCTATGAGGTCAGCCTTTTGGAGATCCAGGGTGTTAAGTATTCTTTAGTCAGCTGAGGATTCAAATCCCATTTGCCCCTTGACTAGAGCGGACCTATAGGAATACATACTTCGCACCCTTTGCTAAATTCTGTGGCTATATGCTGCTCAAATCTCTCTTGCTTGATCCTCTACAGAGGATTCTTTAGTTCTGACATTTTTTCTCTAAAATCCTTTTGATATAGAATACCCAGGAACATATAATAGACAGTCAGGCCGGAGGACTTAAGCCTGATTTCAAGACACCATGCACTTTTCCTAATTTTCTGTAATGTTGCTATTGAAATATTGGTCTTTTAGATGTTGATCAAGTTTCATGTGGTGCGCCGCTTTGATTCCCCTTTGGTAATACTTTACATTTATGGAATGTTCTTGAGGCTCATGTAAGTCTGACTTTGAGACTGTAATAAAATCCTTTAATCTTTAAATTTGTCTCAGAGGTTGAATGTGAACCAAATGGGTTATTCTGGAATAAATGTTTGAAATGTTATTTTAATCTCTTCACCCATCAGAACAGACAGAGAAAAAGGTTCATTAGCCTGAGTATTGGAATTAGAGTAAAACACCCTTTGAGATGGTAGCAGACATAGAAGGTCCTCTTTCTGAACTGAGAAGAACTAGAAGTAGGTTCTAGATTAGCTAGTCCCAGAACCTAATCTCTAATGCTCCTGCCAAGAGCTGGAGGATCAGTGAAATCGCAGAAATCTGAAGGAGAGTTGTGGTGGTGGCAGGGGTGTGAGTATCAATAGTGTTGTGAATAGCAGCAGTTCATGTTTAGTTTGCAGTGTTTGTGAGCTAAATGCTGTCTTGCAGAGATGGTTTGTAATTTGTGTGAGTGTGGTGATTTATAAAGATGTTGAAGAGGTAATTGGGTCTGATGTGACTTAATATCCCAGAATTGTATTAGAAGGTGTAAAAGACACCATATTACATTGTCTGCTAAGTGTTTTTTTTCGTTGTGAGATGTCGTCAACAGCACAGTTAAGACAGATTTTGTGTGAATGTGAGGTGATTAGTATAGTGAATCGAAATGCACAGGGAGAAGCTGTACTGATCTAAATGATACTCCGCAGGTTAAGGTTTCATTTGAAGGTTTTGGAAACCTCTTGGGTGTTTGTGGAACTATTTGTTTCTTTAACGAAGCAAACAAAAAAGTTATTGTACCATATTTTTGTACATGTGTGATATTGCCAAGAGAGTGTGCTTGCAGATTGTAAAGGAGGGGTACTGCTGGGTGGAGTGAGGTCTATGTCATAGTGTGCCACACTGTAATAGGTCAGGTGGTGTGGTGCCATGCTGTTATTAGCTGACAGTGTCATGAGGAGTCGTGCTGCAATTGGTGGTTGCTTCGTCGCAAGGGATTGTGTATACAACATTGTTTTGAACTGAAATGGACTTTCTGAAAATTGTTGACATTGATTAAGAAAATGAAATGTTTTAAAATTATGTGAGATTTGTTTAGAGGTGATGTTCATGTTCCTAACAGGGAGGGTGAGGAGGCGCCTCCTGAACATACACCAGGTCACGATAGGGTGATAAATGTAGAGCTACATACATGTGTTTGGCTTGATCAATGGCACAAGATCACAAAAAAGGAGAGTGCATTTAGGTTCTCCAGATATGGCACATTTAATTCGAGAATTATTTGAGGAGGGTGCTATATAAAATGAAGCCTCCTCCTAGACCTTCACAATATGAAGCACTTAATGTTTGGGAGCATGAAGCACATTCCAGAGAGAAAGAGAAATATCACGGTAGAGCACAGGAAACTATATCCACCTATGAGGATGCTAGGTGGGTGTGATGCTATTAATTGTGTTTGACCAATGACTTTGTGTTTCACCACTGCGCATATTAGTTGCTTAATGTTCACCAGTAGCACATTATATGTTTTGTTCAGTTTAGCCGCCTATTGGCTTTGACATTGCATTAGCCATTACATTCTGTATTCTGCCTATTGGCTTTGACATGCTGTATTCAGTTTAGCTGCCTATTGGCTTTGAAATTATATTATACATTACATTTTGTATTCAGCTCAGCTGCCTATTGGCTTTGACATGATATTAGACATTGCATTTTGTATTCAGCTCAGCTGCCTATTGGCTTTGACATGACACTAGACATTACATTTGATATTTAGGTTAGCTGCCTATTGCCTTTAACGTGGAGTTAGACATTGCAGTTGAGAATCCAAGCTGTATTTTTCCAAGCTATGTTTTTCACACTAGACTAGACCTGATAAGAGAGAGTACATTTGGTGTTTTCCTTTCTGCTCAGGCTTGGGAGAGGAGAAGTCTAGGAGATCTGGCCAGTCTCCAAAGGCTTGCGTAGTTTTCCTGAGTCTGAGAGGAGGGGGCACGCTTTTGTAAGGATGACTATGGGGCTTCAGAGATTTAGATTCGAATCTGCTGGACTTCGGAATGGAACTTGGCGCCAGTTGCCAGTCTCCCGTGTGGGTAGATAATCTCTTTCTCGCAGTGGACCGGAGTCATCAACTTGCAGACCCCAGAAAGATGAAGCTGTATATAGGTCTTACACGGTGAAGAATTTAATTTGTTTTGCTTTGAATTGAATATCTTATATATATATAACATGCTGTGTACATTGCAACTGAGAAATACTGTGATATATTTTGTTTTCTTGCTGCGACTACTTTTGTGCTTGAAATGTAATAATTAGTCTCTCAAGAACTTGCGGGTGGGGAAGAATTAACAACAATAAAGGTCTTCTTTGAACTCAGAAGTGCATTCCAGAGATGTTCTGTAAGCTCTAATACGAGATAAGTAGGAAGGCAGAACAGTGGGATGCTGAACAGAAAATATGGAGGACAGATATAATTGAGGGAGTTCGGCTGCATCCAACCATAACCACTGAGAATGCAGAAGGAGAGGGTGATAAGGGAAAGGCAAAGAGACCAAATAAAATTAAGCCAAAGGACTGAGTGATGTGAACAAAACTAGCAATAACAAGCTTGGATATAGTTTTTTGGACGCACTTTTGTCCGAATGCCCCCCTCCATATAAAGAAGCCAGAGGTGAGAGTGGAAGCAATGAGGCTGATGGTGGTGGGCCAATCATTTTTGCTACAGCTCTGAACTATGATGACTCCTAGTCCTGTGGGATAGACCTCAAATAATGTACCTCATGGATCCAGGAGTGAGGGTTTGAATGAGTGTGTTTCCTTTGATCCTACAAAAAGCACTGTAGATGCTCTGACTATTCCAGTTATTCTTGGTCCCGTAGTGTATGAAATCAGACGGGTCCAGGAACAACACCTATAATTTGGCTGTACCTAGTCCTGTTGGTGGTCAAAGAGGAGTTCCAAGTAGTCCAGATACTAACAGAGTTTTTGGCACTTAGGGGGTGATTCTGACTATGGCGGACGGCGGAGGCCGTCCGCCATAGTACCGCCGCCAAATGACCGCACCGCGGTCAAAAGACCGCGGCGGCCATTCAGACATTTCCTCTGGGCCGGCGGGCGCTCTCCAAAAGAGCGCCCGCCGGCCCAGAGGAAATGCCCCTGCAACGAGGACGCCGGCTCAGAATTGAGCCGGCGTAGTTGCAGGGGTGCGACGGGTGCAGTTGCACCCGTCGCGTATTTCAGTGTCTGCAAGGCAGACACTGAAATACTTTGCGGGGCCCTCTTACGGGGGCCCCTGCCGTGCCCATGCCATTGGCATGGGCACGGCAGGGGCCCCCAGGGGCCCCGCGGCACCCCCTACCGCCATCCTGTTCATGGCGGGTTTCCCGCCATGAACAGGATGGCGGTAGGGGCTGTCAGAATCCTCATGGCGGCGGAGCGCGCTCCGCCGCCATGAAGGATTCCCCCGAGCAGCGGTAAGTCGGCGGGAGCCCACCGACTTGCCGCTTCTGACCGCGGCTGAACCGCCGCGGTCAGAATGCTCGTGGGAGCACCGCCAGCCTGTTGGCGGTGCTCCCGTGGTCGGTGGCCCTGGCGGCCACCGGCCGCCAGGGTCAGAATGACCCCCTTAGTGCTCTGCTTGATGCGCGGAGTTTGCCACAAAACTCTGTCTAGCCCTACCAGCGGAGCGGAGCTCGCCTCGTGTGCACTGCAACCCAGTTATAGGTCACACAGCGCTAGTGCACATTGTCTGCACTTGCGCTGTGCATCCTATAAATGGGCTGTAGTGTGCACTCACCCGATGTTGGTAGAGCTGCTCGCTGGCAGCTCTGGAATGGATTCTGGGCGCAGGGGGGCAGAGGGAGGCAGAGAGCCAGGCCGCAACGCTGGCAATGAGGACCACCTTGAAGAACCCAGGCAAGTCCTCGTTTATTTTTATGTGCACACTGGTACAGAAGAGGCTGAAAACGGCAGCTTTCGCTGCCTAAAGACCTGGCCTGAATTGGTTCAGGCATCTTGTGACCTGGCCTGCTCAGGCCTCTTGTGCCCTGGCCTGCCCAGGCCTCTTGTGCACCAGCCTCCCTCCCTTGTGCAGTGCACGCACATGGGGCAGACTGGTGCACAAGATGCATGAAACAACAGCTTTTACTGCCTATGCCCTGGCTTGAATTCAGGTCAGGGCTGTAATCAGCAAAACAAAGCTGCTGTTTCAGGCCTCTTGTGCACCAGCCTGTCCCGTGTGTACTGCACAGGGGGGGGAAGCCGGTGTACAAAAGGCCTGAAACTGCAGCTTTCACTGGCTAGGACCCTCTCCTGAATGCGCCCGATCTCGTAAGCGCTACTTAGCGCTTCCAAGATTGGGGGCATTTGGGAGAGGGTGCCACTCCGGAGCACACAGAACTCTGGCTCCACAAAATACCACTGTGTTTTTTATCAACTCCGCAGAATTCTGTGAAGTAGAACTCCATGTACTCCGCCCAGGGCTATTCGTGACAGGGTTGAGATGAATGAGAAAAATTTGAAGGAGAAGCCTTTGGTCACACCAAAAAAAACTGCTAGTCCCGCCAGAGGAGCGGAGCTCGCTTGGTGTGCCCTGCAGCCCATTTTTGGGCCACATAGTGCAAGCGCAGACTGTCTGCGCTTGCTCTTTGCAGCCCATAAGTGGGCTGCAGTGAACACGCACCCAACATCAATGGAGCTGCTTGCCGTTACCTCTGGAAAGGATTCTGGGTGCAGGTGGCAGAGAGCCAGGCCGCGGTGCTGGCAACAACGACCCCCTAGAAGAACTCAGTTAAGTCCTCGTTTTCTTCCCCACTGGTGCACAAGAGGCCAAAAATGGCAACCTTTTGCGTCCTATGGCCCTGGCTGAAATTCCACTGCATTTTCTATTAACTCTGAGGAATTCCGTTGAGTGGAACTCCGGAAACTTCGCCCAGGCCTATTTGTGACAGGGTTGAGGCAAGAGATCAGCATGATGATCTAGCAACATTTAATTTGTTGACAAAATAAGTAGATTGATGAAAGTTTGCAGTATGCCAAATATTGATACAACCAGATTAAGATGAAGCAGAGAAAGTTGAAGCAGAAGTCTATGGTCGCTCAAATGAAGGCTGCTCAAAGAACTAGCCGAATTTCCCAGTTGTAAGTAACGTGGGGATGATGCAGGGTGTATATGAATAAGCACAAAACCCAATGCAGGGTAGGGTTCACAGGGTTCCTATTGACCCAGGTACAGGAATGGATGTAAATAGTCTAAAAAGGTCAACTCCTTGTCACATTTTTAAGAGCTGGGATATTGGAAGTAGGAATGTCGTTTCAATCCAGCTATCAGATCCAAAATGCAGTATTTGTGCCATCTCAAGGTAATAATCCTAATCAGATGCAGGTCGCACCCTGGAGTTAACATTCTTATGTGGCTCTGGCTCTGATAATGCAAATTCCACAACCTCCAATGCCACAGCAAAATGCTATTATGCCTCAACAGAATTTTAATCAGGGTGTGAAAATGAATGCTAATATGTCACTGTATAATAATCCTTTACAACAGTTTGCTTTGTTTGAATCGGGTGAGAGGAATGATTCAGACCAGTCAGCCTGACGGTGCCTGAGAGGGGAGGACTTCATTTTTAGTGCAGCATTAGAGGTAGACTAAAGTGGATCATTCACAGATAGTGAAGTGGATGTTCCTCCTGTATTATTCTCAGTTGACACTTGCGCTACCCATTATACTCTGAGAACAATAGAAATCCCAAACCTACCCCTCATTGGGAAAACAGTGCAAGTTGTTGGTGAGGAGAATAAACAGATGGTAACTCAGGAAACTGCTTCAGTTACAGTAAAGATAGGATTGTTTGAAGACAAACTCAAATTTATAGTATGTGACTCTAGCCCAGTGAATTTCTTGGGAAAAGATTTGCTTTCCAAACAGAATTGTGTTATCTTTTGCACAGCTGAAGGAGTTGAAATACAAAACCAAGATGAGGATGCTGCCTTTAAGGTATTGAGAAGTGATGTCTTTACTGACTGTTGATGACCTACTGATCTAGGGGGTCATTCTGACCTTGGCGGTCTTTTCGCAAGACCGCCGAGTTACCGCCGCGGTGAAGACCGCCGACCGCGGCGGTATGCCGCTGTGCGCATTCTGACCGCTGGGAGCGTTCCGCCGGAAAACCACCAGCAGCCACACTGGCGGTCGGCGGGAAAGTGGAGACTGGTCAACCTCCACCGCCACGCCAGCAGAACACCGCCCACAGAATTACGACCCACATTTCTGTGTGGCGGTCTTCTGTTGGCGGTCTTCTGTTGGCGGTCACGTCCCCATGGCTCCTGTCACCTCCCGGAGGACCAACGCACAAGGTAAGTTGATCGTCCGTGAGGGGAGGGGGTGGGGGGGTGTTGTGTGATGTGTGCGTGCATGGGGGTGTGCGTGTGAGTGTGTAGAGGGGGTGTGTGAGTGCGTGCATGCGGGCGGGGAGTGCTGCTGTGCCTATGGGCAATGTGTGTAGTTCGGCGGGTGCGCATGTCGGCATGTATGTGTGCGGGTATGTGTCCCCGTTGTGTATGTGTGTGTGTAGGGGGTGTGTATATGTGCATGTTGGGGGTGTGTGCATGTCGGGGTGCATGTATGTGCATGTCGGGGTGGGGGTGGGGAGGGGGTTCGTACCACCTCTGGGGGGTGGCAGGGGGGTGGAGGGTGTGGGGGGAGGACTCGGGGGGGCAGTGGGGGGTGGGGGAGACCCCTATCAGTGCCAGGGAAGGAATTCCCTGGCCCCGATAGTGCCTACCGCCATGGTTCGCATGGCGGTTCCCGAACGCCAGAAACCGCGGCGGTAAGCAGGGTCATGATACCGTTGGCGGTCTTGGGTCGACCGCCGGACCGGAGTGCGCAGACTCCAGCCCGTCGGTCATGACCGCCGTGGCTGTCGGAGTGGGGAAGTGGCGGTCGGTCGCGGCGGTGACCGCCGCGGTCAGAATGCCATTTTTAATACCGCCGGTCTGGTCGCGGTCCGACCGCCGCCTCTCCGCCGACCGCCAAGGTCAGAATGAGGGCCCTAGTCTCTATTGAGAGAAACAGTCAAGCTTGAAGTGAGGAATTTTTACAGGAAAGGATATCGGACTGATAAAAGGTGTTGAGCCTGTCTAAATATCTATTAAGCCAAATGCTGAGTTTCCGACAAAACCACTATACAGTTTGACCCCTGAAAGGATTGCAGGGATAACTCCTGTAATCAAGTCAATTATACAATAGGGAATTTTAAAAGAAATAATGGGCAGTCCTTGTAATTCACCAAAAATGGGTCTTCAGAAATCAAGTGGCACAGATAGGATTGTGCCGAACCTTCGAAAAATAAGCAACATTGTTGTACCTTGTTGCCCTGTGGTACTGAATTCTATGTCAGTCTGAGTGGTTCACTGTTATTGATTTGTGTCAAGCCTTATTTCTATACCATTGCATGAGGATAGCCAATTCCTCTTTGCATTCTGATTCAGAAATAGGGTCTTGGCATGGTGCTGAGTTCCACAAAGGTTTACAGAGCTTCCTTCAATTTGTAATCACATACTAACGAAAAAACTTGAATCTGTGGTTATGTCCTGCAACTCGGTCTTGATTTAGTACATTGACGATCTAATGGTGGCATTGCATACACAAGAAGCTTGTCTTAAGGATACTATTGCATTACTGAACCACTAGGCTGATAATGTGCACAAGGTATCCCCAAGAAAGTTCAAGTATTGCCAAAAAGAAGTCCAATACCTTGGACACCATATTGAGAAATGTGCAGGAAAAGTGTCACATGAGAGAATCTCAGCCATCTTGAGAATGGATCCACCAACCACATACAGAGAAGTCAGCATGGTTTGGTAATGGTGGGCTACTGTAGACAGTGGATACCCAACTTTTCCCTGGTGGCCAAGCCTTTAAAGAGACATACACAGAAGGATGTGTCTGAGTTGGTACCATGGGATAACAACTGTCTCATCATGTTTCTAGAGCTGAGAGAATGTCTCTGTCGTATGCTGGCTCTAGGGATGCCTGATTATAACAAATCCTTTGCACTTTTCTGCAGTGAGAGGAAGGCCTGTTCTCTCTCATTGCTAACAAAAATGTATGGAAATGCCAAAAGACCTGTAGCTTATTTATCTGCCATGCTGGACCCTGTAGCTTCTGCATTTCCTGACTGCCTTAAAGTGGTGGCCACAGTCAGCACTAGCATAGAGAGATGTAAAAACATTGCTATGGGTCACACATTGACAGTGTACATTCCAAGCTCTGTGGAATTGTTGTTGACTGGAACCCTACACCTTACAAGCAGCTGGCTCACTAAATACAAGCAGGTTATTTTGGATGCAGAGAACGTGACTGTCAAACATTGTGGCATTCTGAATCCTTCTACTTTGTTGCTGATACTGCACCAAAGAAGCAATGATGATTATGAAGGGGCTCATGAGCGTCTCAATGTCACTGAATTGTGCACTGAGCCGAGCCCTGACATACGTGATTAGCCATTATCTGTAAGTGATTTTGTGCTCTATGAAGATGGTTAATGCTTACGAGACTGGTGGAAGCTTAAGAGCAACTTATGCTGTGTGCACAATTTCAGTAGTTGTGGAAGCTTCTTTTTTTCAAGGAGTGTTCTCCACACAAGCGGCTGAGTTGATTACTCTTACCAGAGCATGCTGTGCTTTGGATCAATTGAAAGTGACAATCTTTACCAATAGTCAGTAGGGCTTTAGTGTCATTCGTGACTTTGGACAACTATGGTCGCACAGGGGATTTATGATGCCCTCCGGATCTCTGATTCAGAATGGCAAACAAGTAAGAAACCTCTTCGATGCATTACAATTGCCTGAGATGGTTGCAGTGGTCAAGTGCCCTGCACACCATTCTGGAGATGATCATGTGACCGTGGGCAATAGTTACGTCTATGAGGTTGCAAAGTATTGCATCCATAATGTGTGCACATTTAATGGTGAATTTACAAATGAAGGTTTGGATGACTTTAACCTCTTGTTGACAACTGCTGTTACCTTGGAAGAAGTGAAGGAGTTGCAGGAGGAAGTGTTTGAGGGGTTACAGCAGGTTGTGTGAAAAGAGATGATGACATCTGTGTTTTCTTACATGGAATACCAGGGTTGTCGAATAGTCTGTTACCTTAAATGGCTAGACAGTTTCATGGTCCAGCTCACATTGGCAAGGATGCTATGGTGAGGTTGTTCAGACAAACTTGGTTTAATCCTAAATTTAGGTTTATGGTTGAGGCATTATGTCACAGGTGCATTGTGTGTCAACAGAACAATGTTGGGAAAAGAACTACTGTTACTCTGAGTCACATAGGAAGGTGGGGTGGGCCTTTTAAAAGGATGGAGTTCGATTTTATAGAGATGCTTGTATGCAATGAGTTGAGATAAATTTTGATTGTGGTGTGTGTTGTTCCTGTTAGATAGAGGCATATCCAACAAGGCAAAATGATAGTCTCACAGTGGCTGAATTGTTGTTAAGGGAGCTTATCTCCCGGTTTGGTTTCTTGACCTCTTTGGAATCAGATCAAGGAACATATTTCAACAATGAGGTCCTGAGACTGTTGTGTACAGCGCTGCAAATGGAATAAAGGTTATATTGCAGCTATAGACCAGAGGCTTCAGGTCTTATGGAACAAATGAATGGCACTCTGAAATCCCGGTTGGAAAAAGTGTGTGATTCAACATCTTTGGAATGGCCTGATGCTCTGCCTCCTGTGTTGATTCAACAGCACCAGTTCCAAAAGAACTGTGGTGAGAGAGAGAGAGGAAGCAGGGGCATGTTAGTCAAGCTGTCAGGGACCAGCAAGAGCCAGAAACAGCACTTGGCCAGTCTGAAGAAGGTTGTGAACAAGCTAGAATCGAGGCTGAAACAGAAGAAACCAAGCCTTGTCTGGTGGTGAACAAGTCGAACTCAGAATCAGACTCTGACTAAGGACCCAGTGCTCAAAGAGAATGAGAGTGTGTTTGCCTAAAGAATGTGTGCCTCAGACTATTGCTAAAGAGACCGAGAACTCTGATGTAAATAAAAGTGAGAATTAAGGTGTTGCCCTGAGAAGGTCAAAGGGAACAAGAGTGCCTGGTTGTAGGTATTATTCACCTGAGTGGACTTACTTGGCAAATTAAACAGATAGTGAGTCTTGGGAATATTAGAGTCAATATACAAGTTTGGCTGAACCTCTTTGAACTGAATAATGTGGTTGAGCTGTACATTGAATTTTCATTGCCAAATCTAAACTTGGTCTATATAACCATTAGTGACGTTTATATTGATTGGGACAGAGAATTCAGAAAAGTATCTAGGCCCGAGTAGGAGAAAAAAAGGGTTGTCATTTTAGAAGAACACAGAGTAGGGCTGGAGATGTCTCATGAAGATTTGTACACATGTTAATGAACTTTTGAACATTTGAACTCTGTTGCTGTTTATGCTACTGAAGCAATGAAGACATATCTTGCTGCTGATGTCTTTTATCGATATTAGATCTGAGTTTAAGCCGTAATGGAGCCAAATCAGAACAGTAGACCTGGGTACATAATAGGTGCTTTAGTGTTTATTTTCTTTGTGACATTAGTTGTGCTGTTAATAGGTGTGTTTTCCCCTACATGTCTGTAGGGAAACATTTACCCCTCGTGTTTTCCCACAGAATTGAAATCCTAAATATCCAAACATTTACGGGTTAGATGAGAAAGTATTACAATTAGATGAGTATAGAGGAGATTTTTCAGCAAATGTATATTTCAAGTTGCTGTATGAATATATTGCAAGAGACTGCTACATTTGCACAGTTACTTGCTTCTTTGTCAGAAGGTATTCCATATCATCATATTCCATTGACTAATGTATTTTATTCCGTTTTTTATTGAGCGTATTTTACAATGAGGGAAGTTTTCAATACTATTTTTCCAACTACTACCTAGTGTTGCTAGATGTACCTTTGTTTAAGCATTTGAACAAGAATCCATATTTTAAAAACAATGAAATATCAGGGAAATATTTTCTTTCATTGAAACCTTTAGACACTGCGTATGGACACAGATACAGTGCTACCTGTTGCATGACTGAGATAGAAAAGAAGTTTTTGAATTTAGTAGAAAACCAAAGGATGGAATTAGAACCCCGATCCAAGATAAAGATCTTAGAGCAGAACACAGATGTAATTAGGACGAAATACAACATCAAGTGCTAGGGAATTTACAGACATTAAATTTAGATTGTCAACACAAAGGGAAAGTGTGCTTTCACAGTGATCAGAGTTACATAGAGCCATTGTTCATAGGGAGATGTGATTCTTTACATGTTTTTGATGACAGAGGCAATAGTGAATTCTTTTTGGATGGAAAAGATCCTGTGATTCCTGGAGTATATTTCATTTGTGGACAATGTGCATATTTTAAGTTACCAAAGTGATTGCATGGTACGTGTTATATGGTGACAGTATTTCCAAAGAATTATCATGTGGAACATCTGGTGGATTCTGTGTGGAAGGTGAAACCTAGAGTTAAAAGAGGAGCTAGTGCTTCAGAAATAGTTGGAGATATCTTTGGTGAGTTGATTCTATCAGAAGGGGTGATCTTGAATAATCTTAAAATGAGAAAGTTGTCTATGGTAGTGGATAGGTTAGCTACTTGCACAGCAAACTCTTTGTTGCTTGTAAACACAGAGATGGTGGTGATAGGATTGATGGTATTACAAAATCGACTTTCGTTAGATTTGTTACTCGCAAAGGACGGTGGAGCCTGCCGGATGGTGAAGGTTCAGCAATGCTGTACCTATATTCCAGACAAGAATAAGGATTTGGAGAAATATATTCAGAATATTTCAGTTTTAACAAAGTATTTGAAGGAGCTGGGAGCGACAAAGTGCATGGGAAGCAACTGGAGATAGATTTTCTGCTATAGGCAGATGGTTTGGGAAGTTGGGAAGTGGAATTGTAGGCTTTATTCTGTAGCCATTATTGATTATCAAAATAGTGGCAATGGTTCTGATGCTTGCATATAAGATCTTTCAGAGGACGAAGATTCAGAAGGGAAGGAAGAGAAGCAGAACAGAGGTTAAAGTGGAAGACATTCAGTGTAAATATTATGATGACATGAAGCATTTACAGTAGAGGAATCCAGATGAAAAATGATGAAGACAACCAGGTGTTAGAGAGTCTCACCTGAGAGGAAATAGGTTTGTGATGACTTAAAACATCATCAGAGGAGGGGGCGTTGATAGAGCATAACACGGCTGTGCCATTGTGTTCTTCGAAAAATGTAAATGAGTGAGTAATCAGCTTTACATATAATGGGTGTAAATGACTTTTATAGGATGTGGTGCAATAAAATGCATATTACTAAGGTGTACATATGATTAAAGCCCTATGAATGTTTCCATGTAAACCTCTTTTATTAATCCTTTTTCAGATACTCTTATGTTATAGTGCTTAGAAGTAATATTTTCATAATCCTTTCTATTCATTGCATTATGAGAGAAATACATATGTTCATTCAAGTCAGGTATGCATTTATGTATGTACTAATTTGGCAAGAGTTAAGGCCTGAATTTATTTTAATGGTTTAACTTTCCATAAGAAACTTGTTTTGCTGCATATTTCTTTGAACTGCAAGTGTGATGGTACCAGCTACTGGCTAATGATCATGTTATTGTTATTGTGTGATAAGAGGGCCTTAGAAGATGTGTTATCAGTGATGGAAGAGCAGTGTGGAGAAGATACCTGAACTCCCTTCCAAATTCCTGAAGCGCAGGAGAGTCCACGGACAAGCACATCCAGGATGAAAGGATAAAACTGTCATTTTAATATGAAATTTATAACTTTGTTTTCCAATGGAAGGTTTTGGCTGTGAGGTCAGACTTTTGGAGGTCCAGGATTATGAGTATTGTTTATATTCCCTTTGCCCCTTGCCTAGAGAGGACCTATGGGAAGTAGAGACTGCTCACTCTTTGCTAAATTCTGTGGCTATATGCTGCTCACATCTCTCTTGCCAGATCCTCTAAAGTGGATTTGGTAGTGCTGACACATCTTATCTAAAATCCTTTTGATACGGAATACCCAGAAACAAAGAATAGATGGTTAAGTAGGAGGACGTAAGCCTGATTTCAAGGCACCATATGCTTTTCCTCATTTTATGTATTGTTGCTATTGAAATATAGTATTTTATTTGTGGATCAAGTTTCATTTGGTGTGCAGCTTCGATCCCTGTAGGAAAGTACCCTCTTTCTTGGTATGGTTACTCCCTTTTGCTGCCTGATGTCAGTGTGTTTGACTCTGTTCACAGGGATCCTGCTAACCAGGACCCCAGTGATTATGTGGTCTCCCAAAACTCTGTATTTCATCCCACTATTGGCACACTGGTGCCCCACTGTAAGTCCATAGTATATGGTATGTAGGTGCTCAGGGCATTGGGGGTCCAGGGGATCCCTATGAGCTGCAGCATATATTTTGCCATCCATAGGGAGCCCAAGCAAAGGGTTCTGCAGGACTGCCATTGCAGCCTGCGTAAAAAGGAGCAAGCACCCTTTCATTGCCACTTTTCACTGCACCAGATCACTTATAAGTCTCCTCTGTGGCAGGCCTTCTAGCCCAGAGGGCAGGGTGCAAAGTACCTGTGTGTGAGGACACCCCTGCACTAGCAGAGGTGCCCCCACAAACTCCAGGCCCATTTTCCAAAACTTTGTGAGTGCAGGGACACCATTTTACACGTGTACTGGACATAGGTCAATACCTATATCCAGCTACATAATGGTAACTCCGAACATAGGTATGTTTGGTATCAAACATGTTGGAATAGAGGACCCCCAATACTGCCATTGCAGCCTTCTGAGGTTTTCCAGGCAGCCCAAGCTCTTGCCACCTCACAGACAGGTTTCTGCCCTCCTGTTGCCTGAGCAGCACGAGCCCAGGAAGGCAGAAAAAAAGGATTTCCTTTGGGAGAGTGGTGTTACACCTTCTCCCTTTGGAAATAGGTGTTCCAGGCTTGGGAGGAGTAGCCTCCCCAAGACATTGGTAATGCTCAGAAGGGCACATTTGGTGCCCTCCTTACATAAACCAGCCTACACCAGTTCAGGGACCCTCAGTAGCTGGTCTGGTGTGAAACTGGACAAAGGAATGGGGAGTGACCACTCCCCTGTCCATCACCACCCCAGGGGTGGTGCTCAGAGCCCTTCCAGAGGGTCCCTGGGTTTTGCCATCTTGGATTCAAGGTTGGCAGGGAACTCTGGGAGCACGCAACTGGCCAGTGCAGGCGGGTGATGTCAGAGCCCCCTCCTGATAGGTAGTCAACTTCTGACTGAAAAAACTGCATCTGGATGCTCCAGGACCCAACAAGCTGCAACAAAGAAGCAAGACACCTCCTGCAACATTGTATCCATGGCTCCTTCCAGCAACTGCAACATTTCCCCAGTTGTGCATCCTCTGAGGAGAGCCCGTCTTCAGCCTGCACCACAAAGAAGATGGAATCTCCCTTGGATTGAAGGAGTCACTCTCCTGCATCCGCAGGAACCAATGCAATGACCACTGGCTGCATGGATCCCCTCTCCTGCTGAGCTGCATGGATCCTGCATCATAGGTGGTGGACTGAAGTGGCCCTGATGGTTCTCTCTTCCAGCTGTCCAATTTGGGTGGAAGTAAGCCCTTGCATGCCCACACAGAACAGTACCCCTGTGCACCGCGTCATTTGCATCTGCAAAGGCTTGTTGGTATCTTTGCCAAAGGATCTTCAGGTATCTTGAAGCTCCAGCCGCCCGCACTCAACACTGCGATGCACAGCTCCCTGAGTAGTTCTTCGGTGGCATGGGATCACTTTTTGTAGTGCTGCATGGCCTCCTTCTTTGACCTTCGTGTCGCCGTCCTGTGGGACTCATGTGGGTGCTGCCTGTGCTTTTGGGGGCTCTCTGTGTTGTGAGGGTCCCCTCTGACTCCACCTCCTGTGTAGAGTCCACCTGGTCCTTCCTGGTCCTGGGCAGCTCCACTTTCCGCTAACTGCAAGTCTTGCATGTGCCAAGGCTTGTTGGCAGAATCCGAAGACGCAAACCCGACTACAATCCTCCTTCCGGTATGGGACATCACCTGCATCCTGCAGGAACTCAACTTCATCTTCTTGGGTGCAGTGCAGACTCTCCTCCGTTGACTCCTCTTTTGCACCCTCAGTCTGGTTTGTAAGGGCTCTTGCCACTCCTGGACTACTTTGGTCCTCTTCTTACACAGGTCTTCTTACCCAGGAATCCACTGTTGGTGTCTTGCAGTCTTTTCCGGGCTTTGCATTATTCTTCTTTTCTTCCCAGTGGGTGTTCTGAGGAATTTACAGTGATTTACTCCTGCTTTCCTTACCTTTGGGCTTTCCTAGTACTCCCAGGTCCCCTCTACACACTCCACTGACCTAGGTGGGGGACTGACTCTCGCATTCCACTTTTTGAGTATATGGTTTGTGCTCCCTCTAGGACTATTCTCTCTTTTGTTATTTTGACTGATTGCACTTTTTTCTAACTGTTTTTATGTCTATTTCTGCATACTAGTGTATATAATGTGTGTATTATGTACCTCCTAAGGGAGTATAGCCTCCATGGCATTTTTGGTATTTGTGTCACCAGAAAGAATACTTTATTTTTGTAACACTGAGTGTTTTCTTTCATGTGTGTAAGTACTGTGTATCAATACAGTGGTATTGCATGAGCTTTGCATGTCTCCTAGATAAGCCTTGGCTGCTTATCCACAGCTACCTCTAGAGAGACTGGCTTCTAGACACTGACTACACTACACTAATAAGGAATACCTGGACCTGGTATAAGGTGTGAGTACCATAGGTACCCACCACACACCAGACACCACACACCAGGCCAGCCTCCTACAATCCTCCTTTGGTAATACTTTACATTTTTCATCTCTGAGGTTGAATGTGTGACAAAATGGGTTACACTGGAATAAATGCTTGAAATTTTATGTTGATCTCTCCCCTCAGAACAGAAAGAGAAAAAGGTTAATCAGCCTGAGAATTGGAAATAGTGTAAAGCGCCCTTTCAACGTCCTTCAATGAAGTGGAATTAGTGAATAAGACTATGACATAATTGCATGTTAGCCAGAAATTGGAACATATTTGAACCATTAAGTAAAAATGCATTAGTGCTCAAAATATTGGACATTTTGGGCAAAGATGTATTTGAGCACTTATTTCTAAAATACCTTGAAATGGTATTGCTGTTGGTAGCCATAGTGATGAATTCAATACATTAAAGCTCACTTTTATGGAACAGTCTAACATCATTATGAATGAAAGAACTCGGCCATTAACCATCTTTCATGCACCGCAGGGCAGACACTAAGTTGCTGTGCTGCATTGCATGAAATGGAGAGAGCTGAAATGCTCCATATTTACTAAGATATGGAGCATTTCTGTTTTTTTCTTAAGCTTGCACACTGTATGCTGCTTAACGTCAATACAGACAACCTTGCAGCGTAGTGCAAGGGTGCCCGAGTTTGGGCAAGACTGTTTTTGTACAGGAAAAGATAACTTCATGCACAAAAACAACCCTTTGAGGCATTTTCCACTTTTAATGTGTGATGCAGAATGATGCAGAATGAGAAAGTAAAGAGGAGAAATGAATATATTGCACGTTGTTTTGCCTCCGTTTTGATATATTTCCAGGTCTACTAGCTTTAATAAGTCTGAGAATGCACCAAAATCCAGAGGTGGATGCATGGGAATGCTCATATTCCACCCATAGAATACCTCCTAGCTTGAAATGCAATGTAATGCAGCATATGCCACTCTATTGCATTACATTTCTTATCAAAGCCACCCAAGGTGGTGCAAATCACTATTTGCATGATTTTCTAAATATTACTGAAGCCTTTGCATTGTACTTTTATCAGCTTGCACAACACGAAAAAGACTTGATAAGTCTGGGCCACAGTATTTAGACCAAATGAGTGATGTGCCAACTGAAACATATGTGGCTGCCTGGAGGATATTACCTGCCAAATATGACTTCAGTAGGCTTGCACACGTTAACATTGTGCTAGCAAAACAGATTCAGGAACAACTTTTAGGACACCAAATAAACCCAAAAAAGCTGTGAAAGTGCACAATGAGGATAGGTTGCCTAATTATAAGTTCCCGCCCTAAAGACTACCAACTACCCACAGCCACTTCCTAGAACCCTGACATAGCCACTGGCAAACCAGACGGCTACAAGATGAAACTTCGAAACAGCACCGACAAACGTGGTGGAGACATCACCATCAACTTCAAGGAAACCATCTGATGCATCGCCACCGATGATGACCCCTCTACTCTCATGGAACACCTCAACTTCCTGCTACAAACCAATGCCATTACAACCATAATAGGCACCCTTGTATACAACCCACCCGGGACCTCAACCCACTTTCTGCAATGCTACCCCCAACCTTATCGTCCCACAAACCATTGACTCCAACAACCACATCTTACTCAGAGACCTCAATTTCCACATTGACAACCCCAATGACGCCAACTCCACCATGCTCCTGCAGTACATGAACATCATTGGCCTCACCCAGCTCGTCACACACTCCACCCCAACCTTACCTCTACTGACAAACTCAAATTCAGCCATGTCACAGAACTCACCTGGTCCGACCACACCATAGTTCATTTCACGATCCCCAATGCTCAGCACACCATCATCAGGCCCCACAACCCCTCCCACTGCAGCTGGGGCAAGGTAACAGAGACACAGTGAACCCAGGCCCTCAGCACCTCCCAACCCAAAGCCTCAGCCGACCTAGAACAGGTTGTCCAAAACTCCTTCTCCTTCACCTGGATCACTGAATGCACCAACCGAGTTGCCCAGAAGAAGCCAGCCAGAACCAACAAATCCTCAAGGCAAGCCAGCTGGTACACCCCACAGCTCAGAACTACCTAACGCAACGGCTACCGACTCGAGAAATAATGACGAGTCACCAGAAACCCCTCTGACATAGCTGCCCACAAGGCAGCCCTTAGCGACTACCACCAGCAGGTCAAGGAAGAGGGCAGCCATTGTTGCCCGACACAGCAGCCAACCACACAAGAACCAACAACACAAAGGTACCGTTCAAAATAGTAAAAAATACTCTACCTCGACAGCCACAGAGAACAAAATCCACCCTTTCCAAGAACTCTGTGACATAGGCCCTCATTCTGACCTTGGCGGGCGGCGGAGGCCGCCCGCCAAAGTCCCGCCGTCAGATTACCGTTCCGCGGTCGAAAGACCGCGGCGGTAATTCTGACTTTCCCGCTGGGCTGGCGGGCGGTCGCCTTCAGACCGCCCGCCAGCCCAGCGGGAAAGAGGCTTCCACGATGAAGCCGGCTCGGAATCGAGCCGGCGGAGTGGAAGCTGTGCGACGGGTGCAGTTGCACCCGTCGCGTATTTCACTGTCTGCGCAGCAGACAGTGAAATACATGTAGGGGCCCTCTTACGGGGGCCCCTGCAATGCCCATGCCCAGTGGCATGGGCACTGCAGGGGCCCCCAGGGGCCCCGCGACCCCCCCTACCGCCATCCGGATCCCGGCGGTCCGACCGCCGGGATCTGGATGGCGGTAAGGGGGGTCGGAATCTTCACGGCGAGGCCCTGTTCAGCAGTGCCTATCTTCACGGCGGGGCCCTGTTCAGCTGTGCCACCTGGACGGCGGGGCCCTGTTCAGCGGTGCCTTTCTGGACGGCGGGGACCTGTTCAGCGGTGCCTTTCTGCACGGCGGGGCCCTCTTCAGCGGTGCCTATCTTCACGGCGGGGCCCTCTTCAGCGGTGCCTATCTTCACGGCGGGGCCCTGTTCAGCGGTGCCTATCTTCACGGCGGGGCCCTGTTCAGCGGTGCCTTCTGGACGGCGGGGCCCTGTTCAGCGGTGCCTTTCTGGACGGCGGGGCCCTGTTCAGCAGTGCCTTTCTGCACGGCGGGGCCCTGTTCAGCGGTGCCTATCTTCACGGCGGGGCCCTGTTCAGCAGTGCCTTCTGGACGGCGGGGCCCTGTTCAGCAGTGCCTTTCTGGACGGCGGGGCCCTGTTCAGCGGTGCCTTTCTGCACGGCGGGGCCCTCTTCAGCGTGCCTATGTTCACGGCGGGGCCCTCTTCAGCGGTGCCTATCTTCACGGCGGGGCCCTGTTCAGCGGTGCCTATCTTCACGGCGGGGCCCTGTTCAGCGGTGCCTTCTGGACGGCGGGGCCCTGTTCAGCGGTGCCTTTCTGGACGGCGGGGCCCTGTTCAGCGGTGCCTTTCTGCACGGCGGGCCCTCTTCAGCAGTGGCTATCTTCACGGCGGGGCCCTGTTCAGCGGTGCCTATCTGCACGGCGGGGCCCTGTTCAGCGGTGCCTATCTTCACGGCGGGGCCCTGTTCAGCGGTGCCTTCTGGACGGCGGGGCCCTGTTCAGCGGTGCCTTTCTGGACGGCGGGGCCCTGTTCAGCGGTGCCTTTCTCCATGGCGGGCCCTCTTCAGCGGTGCCTATCTTCACGGCGGGCCCTCTTCAGCGGTGCCTATCTTCACGGCGGGGCCCTGTTCAGCGGTGCCTATCTTCACGGTGGGGCCCTGTTCAGCGGTGCCTTCTGGACGGCGGGCCCTGTTCAGCGGTGCCTTTCTGGACGGCGGGGCCCTGTTCAGCGGTGCTTGTTCTGTAAGTCAAGGGAGTCAGACCTGGCCAGGACTCCCTGCTCAGTCGCCCTCCGACCGTGCAGTTGCTGGACCCTTCGGTGACGGTGTCCTGGGCCCTTGGGTGTTCTCCCTCACACCCGGGATGGGGCTTGTGGGGTCCTCCTGGTCCGCGCTCCCGCTGGCTGACTTCTCCGCCCTGCTGCCCTTGCCCTCCTTCGATGTGGCTCTCTGGGCCTTGCCTCCCCTGGATGTTGTGGCAGGTGAAGTGGCAGAACTTTGGTCCTTGGGGGCAGCCGTGTCAGTCTTCTCGCGGCGGCCCCTTACTTTACGGGTCCTCTTTCCAGGGGGGGGCTGGCTGTCCCCTTGCTGCAGACCGATGTATCACTGCTGTCAAAGGGGGGACTCCAAAATCCCTGCACTACGGTGACCCTTGAAGCCGGGCTGGTGGTGGCTGAGGCGCTCTTGGGACTCTTAGCAGATGGAGGGGGTGGGTCAGGTGAGGGAAAGAGGTCAAGAGTGGAGAGGTAAAGTTTTTTAGGACCAAGGTAAAGGGTAGGTGTAGTGGTTATGGGAGTGGAGGAAGAGGAGGTGGTTGTAGGAGAGTCAGGTGTGCTGTCCTTGGGTGAAGGTGCATGGGCTGGAGGCTGTCGTGAGGTGGTTGGCTGTTGGGTGGGTGGCTGCCTGCGTTTGTGTGTCTTGGAAGAGGGGGTGACAGACACAGTGGGAGAGGACACAGGGGACGTGTAAATGGCAGTGGGGGTGGTGACTGCACGTGTGCGGACTGTACTGGAGGGTGTGCTGGTGATGGAAGTACTGGCTGTTGGTGGTGTGCATGCAGGTGTGAGTGGAGACGTCACAGGGAGGGAGGAGGGAGACGAGGAGGTGGGGGACACAGAGGTGGTAGTGGCTGTTGGCATGTCTGCATCTGGGTGTTGCTTGGGTGATAGTTTGTGTGATCTGTGGTGCTTATGTCTGGATGAGCTGCCCTTGGGTGTTGAGGTGTGTGCAGGCTGGTCTGATGGTGTGGATGGGATAGGCTGAGGAACAGGAGACAGAGACAGGGTGGAGGCAGTTAGAAGAGGGAGGCTGGAAACAGGGACAATGGCTGCCGTCAGTGCTGAGGCCAGAGCATTGAACGATCATTGATGGGCAGCCTGACCCGAATGAATGCCCTCCAGGTATGCATTGCTACGATGCACCTCCCTCTCTACCCCCTGGATGGCATTCAAAAGGGTAGACTGCCCAACAATGATGGTCTGTAGGAGGTCAATGACCTCCTCACTGAGGGCAGCAGGGGTAACAGGGGCAGGGCCTGAGGTGCCTGGGGCGAAGGAGATGCCCGCCTTCTTGGGCGAGCGGGCACGGAGCGAAGGCTGAGGGGCTGCTGGGAGGGTGGAGCTGGTGCGCTGGGTGGCGGCTGTACCTGTAGAGGCGGGGGGCACGGATGTTGCCGCCACAGCTAGGGAGCTCCCGTCCGAGGATGTGTCGGTGTCGCTGGTGTCACCACGGGTCCCCGTTGTGAAGCTCCCCTCGCCCTCCGTATCACTGGTGGCCTCGGTGTCTGTGCCATGGCCCACCGGGGCCTTGTGAGTTGCAGCTCCCTCGTGCTCTGGTGCACAAGAAGATAAAGAAAAAGGGTGGGGGGAGAAATAAAGACAGGTTGAGTACATGCATTGTCAACACCGTTGGCGGAGAGGACAGACACAGGAGCCTCGTGCACTAAGCCGCGCAATCGGGGTACACTACTCAGTACTTGTGACTAGGCCAACAGGTCTAGGGACAACAAACGCGCACATGGGTGATGCAGGACCATGGATAGCTGTACTTGTCACCCTACAGAGGTGGGGGGCGGGGGCACAGGGACATGGCTAAAGGAGAGGACTACACTACAGAAAGCGCCCTGGCCTAATGTCACCCACAGCCCTCCTCCCCCACCCAGACGCCTTCACTGCGCGTAAAGATAGCTGAATGTGCTGGTACTCACCCCCTTGTGTCTGCTGTGATGTCCTCACGCGCCCATCCAAATCGGGGTAGGCCACTGCCAGGATCCGGGACATCAGGGGGGTCAGGGTACGACTGGCACCCCTCCTAGGTTGGGAGGCCATCCCCAGCAGTGACTCGGCGGTCTTCCTGGTCCCGCGGCGGATGTCCTCCCACCTCTTGCGGCAGTGGGTGCCCCGTCTGTTGTGGACCCCCAGGGTCCGGACTTCCTTGGCGATGGCATGCCAAATGTCCATCTTCTGATGGGCGCTGACCTATTTGACATGTACAAGTTGGAATTGGAAATATCATCAATTTTCCGCATGAGAGATGTGATTGCCCCCCCCTCCCCAACCTTGTCATGTGGCACATGCTCTCATCTGTCGTGCCTTGCACTCGTCATTGTCTCCCCACCCCACCATCTAATCTCCACCCCACTCAACGCAGGCATAGCCCATTCAACGTGCACACAGTGTACTTACCTGTTGGTCTGGAGGACCGTAGAGTAGCGCATACTGGGGCAGGACCCCATCCACAAGTTCCTCCAACTCTTCTGTAGTGAAGGCAGGGGCCCTTTCCCCAGTCGCAGCAGCCATTGTCTCTTCCAGACCGAGTTCACAGCAGCACTTGCAGTATAGGTCCTCTCCTGTGGATGATCAGGTCTCGAGTGATTAATCAGATAGGAAATGGCGGTCACGCCCGCGGCGGTGTGTACCGTGGCGGTGCGTACCGCGACCGCCGGCGCACCTCGTCATTGGCTCCTGAAACCCATAGGGTTCAATGTTAACCAATGCGGCTTGGCGCCGCGGTCTTCGACCGCCTACCGCCACGGTGTGCCACGCCAGCGCATTGACCTCACATCCCACTGTCACACTTCTCAGGTCAGGCAGCCGCCATTTCAAGGGCCCACATGGCTTAATTTCTACTGCGTCACACAGGCCTAGGCCTTGCATTGCCACTCATACAAGCCATTCTATGCATAGCGATTTGTGTACTGTGCAAGCTGGGTGAACGTACCTGTGGGTTGCTTGACTCTGTGCTCCATGTTGTCCTTCCTAGGCACCGTCCGCTGGGACTTGTGAGGAGAAGGAGGAATCCTCCCGTGTACCGACCGCTGGTGGACCTGTCGACAATGGAGTAACGTCATATAATACTTCGATACCGACTTGACCGAGCCACTATACATGAACTGTGTGCCCAGCTGGAGCCAGCACTGATGTCCCCCATCCGCCAACCCACAGGAATTCCCCCTCTGGTGCAGGTTCTGTCAGTCCTCCATTTTTTGTCAAGTGGGTCTTTTCAGACAACAGTGGCCATGTCATCAGGGATGTCTCAGCCTATGTTTTGTAAGATTTTGTCCAGAGTGTTGTCTGCCCTGATGAAATACATGCGGAGCTACATTGTTTTCCCTGAGGAGGGTGATTTGGCCACTGTGAAGGGTGACTTCTATGCCCTTGGACATATCCCCAACATCATTGGTGCCATTGATGGGACCCATGTGGCCTTAGTACCCCCAAAAGACGATGAGCAGGTGTACAGAAACAGGAAAAATTACCATTCTATGAATGTGCAGGTGGTCTGTTTGGCTGACCAGTACATCTCCCACGTAAATGCCAAGTTCCCTGGGTCAGTGCATGACGCGTATGTTATGCGAAATAGCAGCATCCCCTATGTGATGGAACAGCTACAGAGACAACGTTTGTGGCTAATAGGTGACTCTGGTTACCCCAACCTGCCGTGGCTACTGACCCCAGTGAGGAATCCCAGGACAAGGGCAGAGGAACGGTACAATGAGGCCCATGGGCGAACTAGGAGGGTCATAGAAAGAACCTTCGGCCTCCTGAAGGCCAGGTTTAGGTGTCTGCATATGACAGGGGGATCCCTAATGTACTCACCAAAGTAGGTGTGCCAGATCATCGTGGCCTGCTGTATGCTTCACAATCTTGCATTGCGACGCCAGGTGCCTTTCCTGCAGGAGGATGGTCCAGATGGTGGTGTTGTAGCAGCTGTGGAGCCTGTGGAGAGTGAAGAGGAGGAAGACGACGGGGACGACACGGACAACAGGGACACAGTCATACAACAGTATTTTCAGTAGCACACAGGTAAGAATCCCCAACGCCATTTTACATTTGCTTCAGGCCTCCTGCATCTCTACTTTCTGTGTTTCCCCCCAGTTCCTTTCAACTGAATTGTGACTTTCCCTTCCCTTTTCAGAGCTGTATGACCCACTGCGTGACTTCTGCTTTGTTTGCCCATGGAGTAAAGCACATTGACATTGGTATGTTGTCATTACAATGTAACTGTACATTTTTGAACCGTTATGTGTAATACATTTGTTAAGAATACAAGCAGACTCCTGACTGTTTTAAGTGCAATTAGTGATTTATTTTTAGTGCTACATATAGGTCCATGATAGTAAAACGGTGATGGGTGGGGGTGGAGTAATGTCCATGGCAGAGTCCAGTTCTCAGTCGCACAGGTGCATTGTCCATATGCCTGTGGAAGGATGGAGCAGGGGCAGTTCAAGGTTGGACAGGGTGACAATGTGGGACAGTGGAATGACATCAGGGGGTATCTTATGCTGGCAGGGGTCTTGGCATCCTACTCTGTCTTCCTTTGTGATCTCAGGTTCCTCTTGCGGGGTGGTTGATCTTCAGCAGGAGGTGGGGTTCTGGTGGCCTGTCGTTGTGTGGGGGCCTCCTGTCCACTAGCGCCGGCGGAGGTGGTAGGCTGTTCGTGGTCCTGGCTGGTGACAGGGGCCCTTTGGGGTGCCACATGGTCCCGCAATGTGGTGACTATTAGGTTGAGGGCCAGGACGATGTTCCTGAGCTCCTCTCTGTACCCCATGTACCGTTCCTCCTGCTGTGCCTGGATCTCCTGGAACCTGGCCAGTACCGTCGCCATCGTCTCCTGGGAGCGGTGGTATGCTCCCATGATGGTGGTGAGGGCCTCTTGGTGAGTGGTTCCCTGGGCCTGTCCTCCCCCCCCTGTCGCACTGCAGCCCTCCCAGTTGCCCTGTTTCCCCGGGCCTCTGTCCCCTGGACGGTGTGCCCACTACCACTGCCCCCAGGTCCCTGTTGTTGTTGGGGTGTTGGGTCAGCCTGGGTGCCCTGTAGTGGCGGACACACCGCTGATTGACCTGTCCTGGAGACAGAGGCATGGGCCCGCTGGGTGGGAGCTGTGCTGATATTCCCAGAGGGGGTTAGGTCTGCTGTGGCCTGTGTCTGTGTGTGGGAAACCGACTGTCCAGAGGTCCCCGATGGTCCGGGCTGGTCATCAGGTTCTAGGTCGACAGAGCTGCTGTCCTCACTGGGGGCCTGTTCTGGGGGTGGGATGGACATATCTGGACCCTCCTGGCCGGTGTGTTGGCATTCGGGCCCTGCAGGGGTAAAAGAGTATGGTTATTGCTTCTGTGTGTTCCATGGCGTGCGATTTGTGGGTGCCCTTGTCCCCCAGTGCTGGCATTCCCTTGTGGGAGGAGTTGTGAGGGTGGTTTGTGGGGGGGGATGGGTATGTGCAGTGGTCATGCATAGGTGATGGGTGTCCATGGTTTGTGTTGGCATTCAGGGTTTGGTTTTGGGTTGGGTGGGTTGTGCTGGTGAGACATTGGCAGGGAGGATGTGTGCTGGGGGGTTGGGGGTGAGGGTGGGGGTGTGGGTTGGCATGCTGGTGGTTGGGGGGGGTAGTAGTTGAGATTCGACTTACCAGAGTCCATTCCTCCGCCTACTCCAGCGAGGCCCGCAGGATGCAGGATGTTCAAGACCTCTTGCTCCCATGCAGTGAATTCGGGAGGAGTGGGTGGTGGTCCGCCGCCAGTCTTCTGCACAGCGATGTTGTGTCTTGAGACCATCGACCGTACCTTCCCCCGTAGGTCGTTCCAGCGCTTTCGGATGTCCTCCCGGTTTCTGGGATGCTGTCCCAGAGCGTTGACCCTGTCGACGATCCTTTGCCATAGCTCCGCCTTCCTGGTTATTGTGGTGTGTTGCACCTGTATGCCGAAGAGCTGGGGCTCTACCCTTATTATTTCCTCCACCATGACCCTGAGTTCTTGGTCCGAAAACCTGGGGTGTCTTGGGGTGCCATGGGGTGATGTGGATGAGGTGTGGGGTGGTGTTTGTGGTGATGTGAGTGGTGGTGTGTGGTGATGTGTGAGTAGATGTGGCCTGGTTGATGATGTTGTGTTCCTGTGTATGTTGGGGTTTTCGATAGCTGTGCTCTCTCTCTCTCTATCGCCTTCTCTCCGATTTTCTAGTAGTGGGGGTTTGTGGGTGATGTGGGTGTGTGTTTTGTAGTTGCTTGGATGTGTGGGAGTGTTGTTTGTATGTGTATCAGCTGTGTGTATTTCAAATTGTCCAATGTGGCTGTGTTTTGGAGCTGGGTGTGTATTTTGACCGCGGCGGTGTGTACCGCCAATGGAATACCGCGGTTGTAAGACCGCCGCGTGGATTCGTGGGTCGTAATGGCATGGGCGTGTTTGTGTTGGCGTGGCGGTGGAGTTTTGGTCATCTCCAGTTTTTCGCTGCCCGCTGATGAGGCGGCCTTCCGTGGATGTCGGATTTTCGGCGGTTTGGCAGTTGGAGGTCAGAATGACCGTGGCGGTTTACCGCGGCCGCAGCGGTATGATGGCGGTCTTCTGACCGGCGGTATGGGCCTTTTACCGCCGAGGTCAGAATGACCCCCTTAGTCACTACACAGGTACACACATTCAGGCCACAGACCATGAGCACTGGGGTCCTGGTTAGCAGGCTCCCAGTGAGACAGGCAAAAACAAACTTACATACATGTAAAAATGGGGGTAACATGCCAGGCAATATGGTACTTTCCTACACCCACTTAACAACAAACACACTTCTTCTCAGGGTGAACAACAAAAGTCACTAAATTAACATATGCTTAACCCTCTGGTAGCTTGATACAAAGCAGTCAGGCTTAACTTCGAGACAAAGGGCCCTATTTATGATTTGGTTTGCGTCACTCTTGCACCATGCAACATGGTGCAAGAATGACCCAAACCTTAAGTGAGATTTATGACGTCATGCAAGGCCACCTTCAAGGAGAGGCGTAACGAGGAGAACTATCTTTATTTCTGCTTGTTTTCTTCCTCTTTCCATATAAAGAAGAAAAAGCCTCTCAGGATTGTTTTTGTGCAGGAAGGTGTCCCTACTTCTATCACAGCACATGGTAAACTGTACATTGTATGCATTATCATTTAAGAACAACAAATACTCCTGCGACTGAGTCTGAAAGCCAGTCCAAATAATAAGGACATCATATATGAAGCATCCCCAGAAATAAATATTTTCCATCCATTGACTCGCAGCCTGGGACCAGGCATGCCCCCTCTCAAAACAACACATAAACAGGTTGGCATAAGATGGGGCACTCTTAAATCCTACAGCATTTACCCGAGTTTCATGGTATCACTCATAATTAAAGAGAACAGTGTTATTCAGCTAAATCAGAACTGCCCTCTCAACCATCATTTGAGAACATTTATAAAGACCTGGCCTTATAGCTGACAAAAAATGTTGTAAGGCCTTCAATCCAAATTCATTGTGGATACCTGTATATAAACCCACAATGTCCAAAGACACAAAAAGCATATTGGAAACCCAAGTTAAGTCACTCAATTTATTGAGAATATCCATGGTATCTCATGTGCAAGAAGGCAAAATCACAACCAGAAGATTAAGAAATCTATTGACATATTCAGATAGAAGTTCTGTCAAACTACCCAGATCGGATATAATCCGTCTTCCTGGTGGAGAGATGTTCAACTTATGCATTTTTGGTAAAATATATATGACAGGAAAACGGTTGTTCTCAACTCTCAGATAGCTAGACCCTGATTTATACTTGGGAAATGGGTGTGAAACCAATGTTGGATCCCAAACAGCTAAACATTTCTGAAGAGTAGACACAGCTCTGAATTCAGCAAGGGGTCATTTGTGTAGATCCTACAAGGTTTTCCTACAGAAAATAACTGCTGAAATAAGAAAATATTGAAATTGAGGTGAAAGAAAACTGCCATTTTTCTCCACGTTTTACTCTGTAACCTTTTATTGTGATGTCATATTTTCAAAAATAATATACTGTTACGTCTGCTGG
This sequence comes from Pleurodeles waltl, assembly GCF_031143425.1. Classification (NCBI taxonomy): domain Eukaryota; kingdom Metazoa; phylum Chordata; class Amphibia; order Caudata; family Salamandridae; genus Pleurodeles; species Pleurodeles waltl. Next base: position 1,162,715,783 of record NC_090445.1, on the reverse strand, counting down.
ACTTTTCTGCTTTTGGGGATATATATGCCTTGTAAGTTCATCAAGAACCCTAGGTTCCCAAAGCCAATAAAGGAGCTGCACCTTGCAATGTGTTTTCATTGTATAGCAGGTGTACAGCCATTTATTTGGTGAAATATAAAGAGTGAAAAATAGGTATCAAGGAAACCTTTGTATTTCCAAAATGAGCACGAGATAAGGTGTTAAGAAGCAATGGTTATTTGTACATCTCTGAACTCTGGGGTGCCCAGACTAGTATGTGAATTACAGGGCATTTCTCAAGTAGACGTCTTTTTTACACACTGTCTTACATTGGGAAGGTAAAAATGTAGAGAAAGACAAGGGGTAATAACACTTGATCTGCTATTCTGTGTTCCCCCAAGTCTTCCGATAAAAATGGTAACTCACTTGCGTGGGTAGGCCTAATGCCCGCGGCAGGAAACCCAACACGGACACATCACATTTTTACATTGAAATCTGACGTGTTTTTTGGAAAGTGCCTAGCTGTGGATTTTGGCCTCTAGCTCAGCCGGTACTTAGAAAAACCTACCAAACCTGTGCATTTTTTTAAACTAGACTTCTAGGGGGACCCAGGATGTGGTAACTTTTGGCGCTCTCACCAGGTTCTGTTAACCAGAATCCTTTGCAAACCTCAATATTTGGCAAAAAAACTAATTTTTCTCACATTTCCGTGATAGAAAGTTCTGGAATCTGAGAGGAGCCACATACTTCCTTTCATCCAGCATTCCCCCAAGTCTTCCGATAAAAATCGTACCTCACTTGTGTGTGTAGGCTAGTGCCCGCGACAGGATTAGATCACACAACAGTCAATGTTGGTCCTTACATGAAGGCAACTGCTGACCCTGGGGTGATCCATTCCTGCCGCAGGCACTAGGTACAGGCACTCAAGTGGGGTAGCGTTTTTATCAGGATTTTGTGGATCCCAGCATATTCCTGTAGTTTACGTGATAGAAATGCAAGAAAGAATTGAGTTTTCATTCAACATTTCACCTTTGTAGGGTAGTCTGGGTAAGAAAACTTTGGAGAATCCACGAAAGTCACACCTCTGTGGACTCCCCCGGGTGTCTAGTTTCCAGAAATGTCTGGGCTTTGTAGGTTTCCCTCTATGGCTGCTGGGCCCAGGACCAAAAAAGCAGGTGCCTGTTTTACAGAACCAGGTTGTTTTTGTGATAGATAATTTTGATGTCTCCACAATACGATTTGGGCGGTGTAATTTGGGGCTTAACTGAATTGGGGAGCTCCAAGACAGTACTCTCTCTGTACTCTCCACATGCATCTGCTTTCTGGGATGGGCTAACCCGCTATTGTCCCGCTGCACAGACTATGCTTGAGAAGGAGCAGCAGGACTGTCCTCATCACCTCCCTCATAATCAATGGAAGAGGAGTTATCGAATGGGACTCCTCCAACTGAAAAATCACTCCCAGAGTTTGCGCCATAGTCCTATCCTGGAAGATGCTGTCTCAGTAATTGCTGTCTCAGTCTCTGATCCTACGTCAGAGCTGTCCTCTATAACCCGAGTGAGGGTTTGAGCAGCAGTCATCCAATGAGATGCCATCTTTGCTACTGGCTAAACTGCTGCTCTAAAACACTAGCCTATGTACACAGTCACAAAATTGCTGGTGTCTGTGTGTCTGTTACGTGCAACAGTAGCAGTAACCTTACCTTCGCTACTTCCCTCAATCAGCTTGTTCTTTCATGACACTCAAAAAAAGATATACTATTACTACACCTTCTCAAATACCAACCGTCACAGTCTTTAGCGGCTCTAGCACCCAGACCAACAATCATTATTGGTGCTCCCACTCCCATGACCTCCTCCTCAGATTCCCTCACTACCACCCAGCAAAAGTGACCTTCATCTCTCCATAGCCCCCCTGCACATACATTTCATTTGTAACATAGCGCAGGTAATGGCAGACTTTACTAATCTACTCAGCTATTTACATAAAATACAGATTTGATCTTTGCAGTAGGAAACCTTCTGCGCTACTTTATGGCATCAAAATTGCCACTAGACAAAAGTCAGATCCTTTTGTAGCAGAAACATAATCACAAGACTTACTTGACTTTTTTATTGCTGCCTTAAAGCTACATTTGAAATGCAGCAGTTGAAGTATGTGCATTGCTTTGAAGATGCAAGCTGTAACTGCAAGTGAACGGGTGGCGAATATATATATCACTTTTATATGTGGGTGTGGTTTTCCTGGGGGCCGATCGCAGCCCCCTGGGAAACCACACACGCGTTGACAAAAGTGATCGCTATATATCTATATTGACAAACACTGGAAAAGTGAGACTGATTCGAAAACATTTAACTTGCAAAAGCCGATTTACAGTGTATGTGATTGAGTGTCCGTGTGGCTTAAAATACATTGGCAGCACGATATGTGAGACTAAAAAGCGAATTTTAGAACATATTCAAGCAACCACTAACTTAGATAGGAGCTCTGCTACCGCAAGGCATATGGGTCAGAAACACAGTAGCAAATGGGAATTAATGAATTATTATGTAATTGACCAAGTACCAAAACAAGAACAGGGAGGAGATAGAGAAAAGAAGCTACGCCAGTTGGAATCCAGACATATATTAGATATTCGTTCCTTAACTCCGCTTGGCCTTAATCAGGATGAAGAATTATTTGTACACTTATAAAGATAATGAAAATTTGCTTTTAGCTATAGCTTTCGGGCCTAATCAGTGGGAGGCAGACATCTCTTTATAGTTAAGTTGTTTTGTCTCTTTTTCATTCATTTTTATTTATTTTGTGTGACATTCATATGGGCGCATTTAAGTCAGTTAATAAACCTCACAGGCATAGGCACACTTATGTTCAAGTGCAGGGGAGAGACTAATTTCGATTTGTTATAGTTTTCAATGTATTTATAAACATTTATATTATTAAATACTTATATTATTCATTCAGGATTGGATCCAACAAGTAACTACTTGAGATTTAGGATGAATTAATGTAACAATATAATTCAACTCCATTGTATACAAATATCTGTTTGAATATATCACACTGATGACTACATTTACCAGAAGTCATTGCATGGGAATTAGAAAAAGTAGAGATACCATTGCAAAAATGTATACACTATTCAACAGAGTTGTTTACATTAATACATGTTTGATAACTTTTTGAGATGTAATAGAGTGGGATTGAAGTTGGTCTTTTGTTTGTATTGTATAATTTTAGGTTTCTGTTTGTATATTTAAAGCGCTAGAGGAATCCACAGGAAGTTCCTGTGAACAAGGTCTGGTGAGACCGAAACGCGTCAGGGGACTCCTGACATTGTTTGTTTTTCATTGAGCTTGCCAATAAAAGGAATGAAAATAATGGCACAACCTCGGAGTGCAGTTTTCTCTTTCTTGTAATTTAAAGAGATTTAGTAAAAGTATGATGCGGGTGTCCTACCAAAGAACCGGCACCACCGATGAATGAAATCGCGCCATAGCACGCCATCGAGGACAACACTTCTTTCTATTTTCAAATCGGCGTGGACAGCTGCCATCTGGAGGCATTTGGAATCGGAAAGACATTGTTAAGCGAAAACAATTCCAAATCGCTTTTGCAAATGTGGCAATCTGTATATATAATGACGAACTGTTCAGGAGTGAAAAATATAAATATCTGCCACATTCGCTTGAAGTTTTCTAAATACCGATGTTTTGTTAAACAAACCAACACCAAAACTATTCCTCAATTTGATGGCTGATAAACAGGACCTCTAAAATAGGTTTGGGCAAAAGTAATTGCAAACCGTTAATAGAGAGGTGGAGGTTGTGCAAAGAAAGGAATAAAAATTAAGTATTAAAGTGAGCTCAAGTGGTACAAACAGTATTGGACAATGGATGAAAGAGAAGCCAAACGCACAGCAATAGCTGCAGAAATTTTCAATGAGGTAACCAGCAGCCCCAATTTGAATGGCAATAATGGTGGTGCAGTACAGAAATATGGTGGTGTGAAAATGAAACTGCGTGAATGGGAGAAACTATCCCGTAAAGAGATAACTAAATGGTGGGAAGTGTTCACCCTGAGGAAATATGTTGAAGTAAATAGAATTCCAAGAGGTCTGCGGATAGGCATTATGCCGAGCCATCAGGATGCCAGCAGTGCACTACTAGAGGAATGGAGCGCACACATTTTGGATTCTTCAAAGGGATTAATTTTAATATTAATCAAGCACGTGGAAACAGCACTGAACAAAATTCAGAGCCAACTAAGGATTATAGAACAAGAAATTGAAAGCATGAAGCTAACAGAAGAAGAAAGTAAAATTTGAAGTGACATTAGCTTGAAAATCCAAAAGCATGAGGAAATTGTAAAAACACGCGAGCAGGTTAAGTTCCAACGGGATAAAAAACATTATGAAGACGGGAGAATTTTTCACATTTGCGAGGAGATTTCAGAATGCCAAATTAAGAGAACAAATTGATACGTCCCAAACAGAAAAATCAGATAAATCCAGCATGGAATTAATGTCAACTGATAATGAATCAAGTGAAGAAGAATCAACTTCAACAAATACACAGGGAGTTAATTTAACTTTGTTAAACGAGATGCGCCTCACCCTCCAACAGCAATCAAAGGATCAACAAGTCAAAGCAAGAGGGAGAGGACGAGGATGGGGTGCAAGAAGAACAAATGTACAAGAAGGGGACAAATAGGGAAAACAAAGAAAAACCAGAGCACAAACAGCAGCAGTTTTCAAGAGTTAAACATTATTAACCTTTCCACCAGGGAAATGTCCCAGTCGGAGGAATCTGTTTTGAAAAAAGGATTACATTTTTGTCCCAACACCAACTTAGACTTGGTACAAACATGAATAGACTTTTATAAGTTTATACGCAAAATTAAACTTGCAAAGACATTTGCAGAAGTCATGACTAAAGAGAAAAATGACCTACCAGGAAATGAGTACAACTTAACAGTGTCAGATAAAGAAACTTTGATGACTTTGGTGAATTTAGACATAACACCAGGAGATTAACCACTTGAAGAGACTGAAGTTGTGGTACCTTTGGGGGCAGGTCTCATGGGAAAAAGACCACAATCTAAGTTTTATCCCGCATTACCAGCAGGAAATAAAATTTATCTGTTCGCCGAAATGATAATTCATGACTTGTATAAAAAGTGTTGGAATGAAAACAAGGACAACTTAACCCTATTGGAGAAACAGGCACTTCACAAATTACAAACTGATACAACCGTGGAAATTAAGCCAGCGGACAAAGGTGGAAATATTGTGATACAAAACAAACAGGATTATGTGAAAGAAGCCATGCGGCAATTAGCAGATATAACATGTTATGTACAGATTGGTGGTAATCCATTAATAAAATTGAAGGAGAGGATCCTATCTTGATTTACAACGTGGGAAGATTTGGGCCTTATTGATCAGGATGAGGCCAAATACTTGAAAGTGGAACATCCTGTGATTCCAACAATATATTTCGTCCCCAAAATTCACAAAGATTTGATACATCCTCCAGGTAGACCAATAATATCGGCTAAGTCATCTTTATTAGATCCAATGTTGGATTACATTGATTTCTTTCAAGCACCTTTAGCAAGGAGTTTGAATTCCTATTTACGTGATACAGGAGATTTATTACAACAACTGGAAGGCATACCCTGGCAAAACACCTATAGATTGGTAACTATGGATGTAGTTTCACTCTACACAAATATTGAACATCATATAGGGATTAAGGCATGTACATTCTTTTTGAGTCAAAGAAATATACGTTTCTCTCAACATAATGAGATGTTGTTGGAAATGACTAGTATTTGTCTGACCAATAACTATTTCCTCTTTAATCAACAACTATATCTACAAATGAAGGGTACAGCGATGGGATTCTCCTTCTCTCCGAATTTTGCCAATCTAACAATGGGCTGGTTTGAACAGCGATTTGCATGGGCAGAAGAAAACAAGATATCAGCAAAAGGTGGTGACTTGGCTTAGGTTTATTGATGATTTATTCCTTATTTGGGATGGCACAGAACAAGAATTCGAGGCATATTTTAGGATTTTGAATACCAACATAGCAAATTTGAATTTCACCTATGAAATCAGTGCCACACGGGTAACATTTTTAGATACAGAAATCTACATAAAGATGGATTAATTCAGACAACATTAAATAGAAAACTGACAGCCACTAATTCAATCCTGGTGAAAGAGGTGACGGAACACCAGCACCAATTGTTCATCACCTCTAAATTGCCACTCAGTAGGAGAGAGGCCATATGGAAACAAATTGTGGACAAGATCAACAGTGTGGCTGAAGAACGCCGCACAGTCACCGAGTGTAAGAAACGCTGGCATGACTGCAAATGTAGGACAAAAGAAAAAATGGCCAGGAACAGGAAGGCAGCAATGCAGACTGGAGGGGGGAGTCCAGCACAACAGGAGGCCCTGGACCACATGGAGGAGATGGTCGCAGCCGCCATCCCGGAGGAGATCGTCACAGGGATTCAAGGACAGGACAGCGCAGACTACCACGACACAACGCACATGCAGGGTAAGTCGCATGGGGAATTAAAATGCAATAATGGGGACTGTAAGCGGGGGGGGATACCTACTACACAATGCATGTAAGTCAGCACATATATGAAGTGGCATGGGTAAAGGGGCACGGCAGGGGGGCATGGCCAGCACAGACTGAATCTGGGGCACGACAAAATACAACACCAACAACAGTCCCATGGGGCCATCCTGTAAGTACAACAATAGAGCCAAGGGAAAGCAGCGACAGGTGGGAAGGCCACTACGTCAAACTCACATCCAGGCACTTGTCTTGCAAAATCTATCCTACATCAACTCGGTCCCTATCAGTAATGCAGTAGCCAAAACAACAACTGCAATGTAACTGCCACAACAGTTGACAATAACACCTCTCATCTCTGTGCAGCTATAGTACCAAATGGCAGGAACCTCCCCATGGAACATACATACCTAAATTAGGGGGTGAGGATGACATCTGCAACTATTCATAGAAATAAGACAAAGGCACCAGTACACTCAAATGCCGAATGTCCATACTTGACACATACATAAGCCAAAGTAAATAGCAATAGGAGCCACTCAGCACTAAGGACACACACATGCTGCATACGTCAGGGTCTCTCACGTGCCTGGCTAACAAGGCTACATCACTAATGTCATACTGCTCAGACAACAACATTGAGGAGGGGACACAGGCAACTGGTCACTGAAACACACCTGCACAGTCTGACAACCAAATAGAATCTTCATACGATAAACAGGCCAATCCAATTAAACACACATGACCCAACATCATCTTCAAACATCAACAATGTTTACATCCATACCACATCCTAACATTGACATGCATAGGATATGCCACGTCACATGTACATTTCGGGCAATGTGAATAAAAAGTGTTTGGGGCAGGTCCTGAGAGGCAAGTGTGCTGCCAGGGCATTCACAACACCCACAGTCAGTCAAAGTGTAGTGTTGTAAGTGTAACGTATACTTTGCGCATTAGCTTCAGGCTTTAGGCCTTTGTGCACCTTGCCCTGAATGTACTTTTACTCATTTGCTCACATCTAAGAGCCTCAGAGCACTTTGCACTAAATGCTTTTTATTGGCCTTCCTATCAGTTAATTTAGCAAATAGCCAGTCCTACGGTGTTGTTAATTAGTCAAATCACACTGTTTTGCCTACTTCTGCACTGGAGTTTGCCAGAACATATTCACTCTGTGCCCCAGTCAAGGATACAGTCTGGTACATTGCCGATAGACGTGGTAGGGGTTAAGATTTGGCATTCCTGCGTAGGGACACTTTGTCATCACGATGACATATGACTTATAAAATCACTTCCTTGTCCCAAGACACGCAAGAGGGAGTTTCCAAACAGAGAACCACAACTAGACGCTGCCTGCCTTGCTGCAGATGCAGAACCAGATCACTGGCCATTGCTCTGATATGAGGGATGATGTCTCCCCAGTGATTCAGACAGGCAAGCTCCAAGCTTAACATGCTGTGCTATAATAGAACAAGCAGAGGGATAGTAGAAACAGTTAGGCTGCATGATAGCTTTGTACAAATGTTTTACTCTCCTGCTGACTATTTCAATTCTAACAGTTTGTATTGTTTGGGTTATTGTGGCTCACACCTAAATATATACAAGTCAGTTGTACAATGAAATCATCATATTAAACAAATACTGTCTTTGTCATTTGTGTATGAGAACATACTGGAAAAGAGAGAATTGTGTAGGATCTGAGTGACCACGACTTCCCTGAGAAGTTCCAAAGATGTCATGCGCTCGGATGTCTAAACATTCCTTTGCTGTGGGAGACCAGAGGCACTGCTAGTTAGCCAGAGCAAAAAGAAAGAATCAGGGTGACAGAGTTAATTACAAGTGTGTCAGACTTAGTCCCCCACACCATTAGCTATCCTGCTGCCTAGAAAGCCAGTAATCTCATGTAGGATAATGAGCGCCCACCCAACAAAATGTCCCTCCATAAGAATAGTTAAACACAGAGGGAGGAGTAGGACAAAAACATGCCTATTCCTAAATTTTTACAAAGCAACACCTAGAGGCGATCAGGCAGACAAGTCTGATAGCTCCATATCATACATGTGACACACAGGTGGGCCATAGGCCAACAACAATGCCCATATGAAGGACAGCAGATACCAAGACAAAAACAGAGCACAAAGTTAAGGCATCCAAAGGCTTGTATCTTAGTGCAAAATTGTCACAACACAGACACACTAATTGTACCCTGTTTCATTGCAGAGGAACATGGATCTCCTGCCGATATGCCTGTCCCTGATTTCCCTGATGACATGGATGACGAGCCCATAAACATTCCACAGGAAACCATCCAAATGGTCCTTGAAAGCCTCCAAACCCCACCTTCAGTCACAAGGAGGAGCACAGAAGAAGCAGCCACCACAGGAGAACCACCCACCACCCCAATTGTAAGAGCTGCCAGCTCCAACACAGCTGAGGACTCTGACGACACTGGCACCAGCTTCGAAAGAACCGTCGTTGGGGTACAGCGGGATCTGGCCAAGGAGGTGCGGGTGGGGATGCAAACTATGGCAGCCAGCCTTGAGGGGGTGCATTCGTGCATGATGTCTTCTGCTGATCAGGCAGCTGCTATGCAAGCCAGAACATCTCTCTTGCAGGAACTTGTCAAAATACAGAAGGAAATCTGCACAGCTGTCATCCAGTTGACACAACAACTACAACTGCAATCCAGTCAACGTGTGCACGAATGCAACATAGAACCCCTCAGGGCCGACCTGGCTGCCTACCATTGTGATGTGGCTGCCATTCTCAAAAAACAGCAGGCCCTCCTTGCTGCAGTACTGCCCTTCATAACTCCACAGGGAGCAGCCCCAGGGATGTCTGCCTCCATGTCTTCTAACACTGAGGTGTGTGTTGCCCCTTCACAACCAACAACAACAAGGACAAACCAGGCAACACACACATCAGAAGAAGAAGACATGGAACAGATAACATTCTCACGGAAGAGTACCCGGAAGCACTAGTCCCTGCACCATGGCCTTCTTTGACCAAGGTCCTACGTTTTGTCAAATGCCAGTCTCACTACAACTACACTCAATGACTGTTCGGCAATCCACTGTATGACTTGTCCCCATTGCCAGTGAATGTCTCTCTCCTACTATTTGCCAATTCCTGTCCCTCTGCACTGTCTGTGACATCACCCCAGCATGTCAGGAGCATCATCCACACCCCTTCTGTAGGATCACCATGTAAGAATGCACCAGAACGGACTCAGCAAACATGGTGAAAGGACATTTTGCACTACAGCACCTATAAATAAATAGCACTTGCACACCTATTATGTCTCTGTGTTATTTCACACTTCAACTGTGCAGTACCTAACTCCAAAGTGCCTGTGTGGCAACCATGTCGATTCTCAATACTACTGTCCTGATTTCATGTATTCTGAAACATCTGTGCAGTGGCCAGGATTGCATCATAGCCTTACCATACTGAGGAAAATAACTGATGAAGGGACTAACCCCACACAATCATGCTGTGTTGGACAGAATGATGCACCATCTATAGCTATTCTAGACAACTAATGGTGGCTGAGAAATGTAGGCACCATGCAATACTAAAATAAGAAATAATGCCGCAAAATGTAAGGAAACATTAACAAATTACACTGCATCAATCACCCTTACGGAGTGTACTTCCATGAAGGAAAGTCATGCAGAATCAGTACACACATGATGTAGGTCAGCAATGAAAGCAACAAGACAAGAGTGTGAACAACTCCTCATCTACAAAGATCTCCCTGAACTTCACACTGCTGTCCGACCGATCAATTTACCCACAATAACAAGTCTGGAAGCACTCTTTGTGAAGTAGGATACATACCAACACAAAACCTCGGTGATCAATGCACACTACCAATGGTGGGTCTCCCAAATGGTGGATACTTACCAAGTTAGCACACGGGTAGCTGGCATGTTAAACCTCAATTTCCTGGGGATGGCGAGCATAGGACACAAATATCATACTAAAACATTCAGCTACACTGATGTCAAGTCCATGATAAAGTAGCACCTAACGCATCATGTAAAGGGTTAACTATATATTTATTTCTATTGAGTAACACAAGAGGCAACTAAGGGAAAGGTAAACCTACACTAATCTAACCTGACTACTACTAACCCACAACTGTCCCTAACTAACCTAAGCTAAACTTACTCTACACATGTAACGAAACGATCTAAACATCAACCCCCCACCCACCATTATGAAACAGGACACATGCAGGACAACACTTACTAACCTACACACATACTATGCTATCCTAAACAAACATATATATATATATATATTTTTTTTTTTTTTTAACAGGAATCCCAACATTGCCCCCCCAAAAAATACAGATAGAAAGAATAAGGACCCCCCACCCTCTTCCCTAACACTAACTAAGCTAATTACCTATACTTACCTAATACTAATCCCCAAAACCCAACTAACAGTAGAAAATAGGAAAGAGGAGAGAGGGGAGGGGTAAAAGTTCTACAGGGCAAAAGTCCTACAGGTTCGCCCTCCGTAGTGTCCGCCTGATGGAGCGGACCCTTTTTTTATATAGCCCATATCCTGGCTCAGGTTGTCCACCTTCTTGACAAGCTTGTCCATTTTTCTACTTAATGCCAAGAAGGCAGCTGGGTCCACAGGAGGGGCTGAGGTTGTTTGTGTGCCGGCGGAGGTTGAGGTTGTGGCAGGAGTTGGTTGCCCACTGGACTGTCCTGGTATCACAACACGGCTGGGTCCAGGTCTGGAGGAAGAGCCAGGGTCTATTGTTCCCGACGTTGCTGGGGACACTTGGGGAGACCTGGTGGATGTGGTGTTGGTGGCTGTTCGTGGCAATGTAGGGGGACCCTGTGGTGTGGCCCACCACGCCCCGGAGGCCCGATCCGAATGATATTTGCAGGCCATCCTCCGGTACCCACACTGCACCTGCAGGATGTGCCTGTATCTCATGGCACGCCTCTCAAAATAGTGGCGATCTGCGGCACTCATGTTTGCAGCTTTGAAGAGAAAAGGCAAATATTTACCTTTGGAATTGCATTGGGTGGAATAGCACAATGGGTTATTTGTACATTACTAGAAATGTATTGGTTGCAGCAATTGTCACAACATAGTTCACTGAAAGGCTCAGAGGAAGTACATGTGAAGCATGCATACATAAGGGCATATCACACCTAGCATATCCATGTCTCTACGTGATGGATGACATCACCCTAAACTACTCATCCAAATTATACCTAAGGCATCTGACGTTATGGCTGCACCTCTTCCGCATACTGACTTCACTAGATATGTCCCTCTATGTGATAACTATCACAATCCTCACTCAATGCCATTTGTAATTAGTTGTGTGCTAATATTGAACCCATGGGCCATAACCGAATGTGTACACTAGGGGCCAGATGTAGGAAGATGGAAAATTGCGACTAGCAATTTGCAATGCAGAACGGTGTCTCCGACACCATCTGCAAGTCGCTATGGGGTCGCTAAGACCCACCTCATTAACATCAATGAGGTGGGTTCCAAGTTGCGCCCCCTTAGCGACTATGGTCACTCACGGGGATGGAGGCCTGCTGGGAACAGCAGACCTCCATGGCCGTGACTGCTCTTAAATAAAGCAGGTTATTTTTTCCCAAGTGTGGCCGTTTACCTGAAAGGAAAACGAGCTGCACTTAGAAAAAAATACAAAATCTTCAATCTTGGATTATTTCAGGGCAGTTAGTGGTCCCTTGGACCACTGGCTGTTTTGTACATGATTATTTAGGTCCACTCACAAAGGGGAAGGGTTCCTATGGGGACCCCTTCCAGTTAGCAAGTGGGTTCCCATCCACTTCAAGTGGATGATAACTGCGACTCCCTTTGCGACCACGTACTCGGTTGCAAATGGAATTGCATACCACTGCGAGTCGCAAATAGGAGGGGAAAACACCTTCCTATTTGCGATTTGGAAAAGCATTTTGCAAGTATGTTCAGAATCACAAAATACATTTCTGAATAGCAAACAGGCGTTTGCAACTCATAAAGAGCAATTTATGACATTTGCAACTTGTAAACAGTTTGCTACATCTGGCCCTAGGTTCTAAATCAAGTCGCAAAAGGTCGCAATTACGTGTAACATACTGGTTGCTACAGTCCTAGGTACCCTGTTTCACATTAACATGGCAATCTTTGAGGGTGGTGTGGGAAGAACAACCAACAATCCCATGTTCAATGCACACCCAGGAATGTATAGAAAGTTCAACAAGTATGTGCCTTCACACACAACACCTATGAAGGGCTAGCAACACGTTGGAGTCAGCCAAACATTGTCACATCCAAGGTCGACACATGTCAAAATGCTATGACTTAGGCCAACATCACATACTATCAGTGAGGCATGTTTTACAACACACACAGAGGAGCAAGAACACCCATTATCATGAGTCGACAGAACACCTAGGCCATTGCACTCAAGTCACACACACTTCTAGTTCACCTTGTGGAAGTACATGCCCCCGGAAGATCCAACCTACAGTGTACACAGTCCATCCTCAACTAGGAAGATGCACTTTTCATCAAAGCCATTTGCCAAAGCTATAAGGGAGAATGTCAGTCTGAAATGCAGACTCAGTTCATGCCAAGTCCCCGACCAAGTCTTACATTGACCAGTGTATTCCAAATGACTCATCCCATTCCCCATTGCGGCCCAACTGGAATGACCTACAGCCCCTAAATCTGAAAGATGGCTAGGTATTGGTTTACAGAAACAGAAGTGCTATTTGATATCCCACTAAAGCATCAATGCCAATGAACGGCCAGCGCATCAAATCATGAATTCTGTTGAACACACAGTAGTCCATCATGCATCAGCACTCAGGCCACACTCACTGTAGGTATCGAGGTCCTCAAAATGTGCCACCTCTCCCACGGTGTACGGTGCTGGTCCACCTGTAAAGCATGAAAGGAAGAATATACTCAGACTAGGTGCACTGACAAATAATTGCAGTTACAATGACACTGTGTGAATATGGCATGGTAATGATACACTTTCCCACATGCTCATACTGCATGGATGAATTTGTATTCAACATTCACATTGGATGAGTCTCCTGCTACAGTTACACACCCTACTACACACATGCAGTGGCCAGGACAGTCAGGTGTTGTCAAAGATACCCCTCCATTAGTATGCCCCAACAATAATGTCTTCCATACATCTCAGCATGTGCATCCCAGAGACATCCAAGAGCTGGTTACTTGAGGACTGCATGACCCCTCACAATCAAACAGGCTAGGTGGACATGTTCAACACACAGCAACCAGACACACATGTGACATATGTGTGGACAACATATCTAACTTCATGTTACATGAAGGCAACACACATTTATAGCATCATCATGGGTTTCAAATTTTCTGTCTAGCTATGGCGTCAACATATGTAGGTATGTTGTTTCTACATGACTTACTCACTGGCCAATATGACCTGTAGAGTACAAATAGAGGCATTAACGTGTCGCTTGTCTGACACAAATGCAACACTACATTACATACAGCTACTGGCATCTGGTATGTGTTGAAAACATGAGCCATCTGACTGCTAGCATTGGTCTTCCTACACATTGTGCAACAAATACACATTAGGGCACATATTTATACTTTTGTAGCGCAGCATTTGCATCATTTTTTGACGCAGAGACGGGGCAAACTAGCAAAATACAATTATATTTTGTAAGATGGCGCCGTTTTTGCGTGAAAATGTGGGGCAAAATCGGGGATAGAAATGTATAAACATGGGCCTAGGTTTCCCTAGCATTACACACAGTCAGCTACTTATCTAGCAGATTGGGTAACTATCATCACATGTCCCCACACAGATTTCTATTATTCCCATGTAATTGATTTGTACTCACCAACATGGCCACCAATCCTGATTCCCAGGTGGTCCAGCAGGTCCTGTTCCCTGGATATCAGATCTGCCCAGCGGTGCTTTAATTGATGGTCATTCCGCATGCTCCCATACACCCGGACGAGGTGATGGCGCACCTTCCCCCATCGGACTTTCCGTGCCTCCGTGTGATACCCCTGTATCACACGGCCCCCAGCCTCCAGCATCAGTGGGAGGAAATGGCAAACTAGCCAAATGAATCCCCCCAATTCATCCTAACCCATCCTGGAAAGGCGAGGCCTACCTGACATATTTACAGAAAAAATTTGACAAATGAAATAATAAAGTAAAAGTGGGAAATGGGGAAAAGTAGAGTTGTGAAGGAAAAAGAAAAATGAGAAAAATAGCCCAACTAACCCCAAAATTATGCTACCCAGAACAGACTCCCACAGACAATACAAACAAAAACAGGATTAGACAAAACTAAACTAAACAGACTGAGACAATATTATGCAACAAGACTAGGATCACAAAAAGACAAAATACAAGGTACACAGGACACAAAAGCAGTTAAAAACAGGACAACACCTTTCACACAACCACACAGTCTAGATAAATCTGAGACTGCAAAGTGAAAGTGAAAGTTAACTCCCAGTACAGATTTAGTAAACAGGATATCCTATTACATCACTTCCTGCATAAAATGGCCGCCGTTTTTATTTTCCCGTTATGCGTCATATTTTCACGCATACACAATGTGCGTCATTTTTTTTGACGCATAACATTGCACACGATGCTGAGTCAAAAAATATGATATGAAAATTAATAACTTAATAAGGTACATGAGATGTCCAACATATTGTCCATGTTGCATCAAATTTACCACGCATACATCATGGGCGTCATATTTTTTCCACGTACAGGAGTGCACATAATGCAGAGTCAAAAAATATGATATGAAAATTAATAACTTAATAAGGTACATGAGATGTCCAACATATTGTCCATGTTGCGTCAAATTTACCATGCATACATCATGGGCGTCATATTTTTTCCACGTACAGGAGTGCACATAATGCAGAGTCAAAAAATATGATATGAAAATTAATAACTTAATAAGGTACATGAGATGTCCAACATATTGTCCATGTTGCGTCAAATTTACCACGCATACATCATGGGCGTCATATTTTTTCCACGTACAGGAGTGCACATAATGCAGAGTCAAAAAATATGATATGAAAATTAATAACTTAATAAGGTACATGAGATGTCCAACATATTGTCCATGTTGCGTCAAATTTACCACGCATACATCATGGGCGTCATATTTTTTCCACGTACAGGAGTGCACATAATGCAGAGTCAAAAAATATGATATGAAAATTAATAACTTAATAAGGTACATGAGATGTCCAACATATTGTCCATGTTGCGTCAAATTTACCACGCATACATCATGGGCGTCATATTTTTGCCACGTACAGGAGTGCACATTATGCAGAGTCAAAAAATATGATATGAAAATTATAATTTCATGGCTAAATATGAGAAACATTTATGAAAATTTATATTTGACTCTGCATTCTGTGCACTCCTGTACGTGAAAAAATTATGACGCCCATGCTGTATGCGTAGAAATTTAAGCAATTTTTAAATTATGTCTTCATTTTTTAAACTTGGGGAAGGTGATTTGTCATGGCCAAACGGTGCTATGTGATACACATTTGTGGTTAGCTATGACACATGTCCGTTGTTGTATGTATAGAAGGCATTCACACTGTAATATTTATGATACGTTAAATAATGTATTGACCATATTTGTCCACATATTTTGGGTAATTGCTGATGGCTATTTTGAAATGATGGATGGGATACCATGATGTATTCCTTCTCCAAAATGTGTCCACAATTATGATGGTGATGCTTTTATCTATAGTCCGAACAGGGAGTGCAATAGTCACTTACAGTTGTTATGGGGCTAACCATGTCCCATTATGAATTTGTGTTTCTGATTTTTGTTTTACTTTTGACATGTAGCCCACACATGTGCCTTATGCATGTGTTTAGTTCACAAGCACAAGATTCTTGTATATTTGTGGGGCGGTAGAGGTGGACTTAGGCCCCCAGCACCCTAGGATTTGCCCATCCAGATTAGCTAATGTATCCATGGCTTTTATTTATTCTGTTATGCAAAACCTGCAGCAGCAGGCTAATGTAAGGCCATATGGTATGAATCACTGTTAACCATTCTTTCATCTCATTAGCCCATTTGACGTTTGCACTATTGATGATTTGGAGCAATCTGGCATACCATTTTCCAATGACTATGTTTGCAAAATCTCAGCGTCCCTCAATTGCTGATGACAAATATTTAGTTGATGTCTGTGGCCCTTTCTGCATTACCTGGTTTAGTGGCATGTTACATTCTTCCTGCTAGGTTCAAACTGGGACACTACTGTGATGGGCTGCTTTCAAATATTTGGTTGATTGGATGACATATGTGTACATGTGTGTGGGAATGTGGATCCACTATCACCTGTCTGGGTGTATGTTGTCACTGTAACTTCAAGGTCTCCTCATGAGTTAGTGGCAGCTAATGTTGTTCCAATTGGGTATTGCTCACATCACACACTTGAGAGAAGCCATTGATGACATGGTCACGTACACATGGATGGTCCCACCATGTCTCTGAACACGTGTAATGAGACTTTCAAATGATCTACATTTTTGGCCTGGGTGAGAGACTGTCTCAGGTGTCTGGATCAGGCATGTGTAATTGCCACATTTGTACTCCTGTTGGCCTCTGTGTATGGTAATGTATCATGTCACATCCTACCCTCTGTGCATACATTTGTGATGTTTATTTTTGGTGTGATGATTGTTATAGCATTCTTGCTCAATGAGACGACATTCTTCTTCAGCAATTTCAAACTAAAGGTGGTCAGAAATGCATAGGCCAAAGCATGATGTGGTGTTTGTTATCTGTGTTTATTTACAATTGTGCAATACGAGTTGTTATAAGAAATTATGAAAAATTTTTATTGACAAGCTGTTGGCGCCTACGCACTCCTGCTGCCGTGTTAGGTTGTTCCCCCTCCTGTTGCAGGCCAGCATCCTCCTCTTCGTCATCCTCAGGCATGTCTGGGTCCGGTTCAAGGAGGGGAATGTTCCTTTTTACACAAATATTGTGCAATATGGCACAACTGAGTATGATCTTACAGACCATCTCTGGGGAATAGAGTAGGCTACCGCCAGTTATGTCAAGGCAGCGGAACCTTGACTTTAGGATCCCAAAGGTCCGCTCCACAATGCTGCGTGTCCTCCTGTGGGCGTCATTGTATCCCCGCTCTGCAGCAGTATTTGGGTTCACAAATGGTGTCATTATCCAAGGCTGGATGCCATACCCCTGATCAGCTGAAAGAAAAACACAGAATGGGATCAATTAGATGTAGGAGGCACTGTTGTACAGATCTTTGATGGCAGTAGTTGTCTTGTGTTGTCTGTGACTCTTTTGTGTACTAATGTGACAACATATAGTTGTTGGTGAAAACTTTTGCATTGAGTTTTTTGCCTTGGCTGAGCAAGTGTTTGTTGGCTAACCGTTTGTCAGCAGTATGTATTTGTTTTTTGAGTACAGTGTGCCCTCCCTAGCATTGTGACTTGTCATACAGGTGTCCGTGTGTCTTCACTGGGGGTGAGATGATAGTTCCATGCAGAGTTGAAACATGAAAGTGTAGTTAACACGTTCATGTGAAAGTACCCAGGCCATCCCATACCTTAATACTTATGCAATGTATTAGTGTACAGGTTATTGTGAGACTTCCAATTTGCAAGGTGACATTTAGGCAACCACACTCATTAATGTCTTCACATTAAGCTGTAGAGTAAAATCAAATGTGTGACAGGTTCAATGGTGACTTCTGAAACATGGCTAGTGATGTGAGTACCTCAGTGTGTTCCTGTCTAGGTGTTGCTATTGTGGTGTATGTGTTGTTTGTCCTAGAGGTTTGCTGTGCAGTGTGTATATAAGTAGGATTTTTGTCCTTACCAACAAGTAGTCCATTGCCATACCGTCCATCCTGGAAGTGTTGGTTGATGGTGCAGTGACGGAAGATGAATGCGTCATGTACACTCCCAGGATATTTAGCCACAATGTTGCTGATCAATCCTTGGTGATCGACTATGGCCTGCACGTTGATGAAATGTGTGTGCTTCCTGTTGCGGTAGAGGTGTTCAGTCGCAGCAGGTGGCACAAGGCGTATGTGTGTGCAGTCGATTGCACCAAGGACGTGCGGGAAGCCACTGATGGCGTAGAACCCCTGTTTAGTTTCCTGCTGCTTCTGCAGTGTGTTAGGGAAGCAGATGTGGAGGGGTGTCAGTCGAATGATGGCATCCAGTACTTTTGGCAGGAATGCAGAGAATGATGGTTGGGATTTTCCACCAACCAGGGCACCAGTTGTCTGAAACGAGCCACTTGCCAGCAGGTGAAGTACGGCAAGCAGCTTTGTTTCTGTTGGGATAGTGCGGGGAGTCACTAAAGTGGGGGCCAACTGCTGTTCAATATTTCTCAGCAGCTGCTGAATGGCTTGCCAGTTCAACCGGTACCTCTGGATGATGTCCCGTTCCCTGAGGCCATGCAGGGTTGTTCTTGGGCGGAATATCCTCTCCTGCCTTCTGCTCTGCCTTTGGGGTCCCTGCTGTTGTTGTTGTAGCTGCTGTTGTTGCTGCAAGGCTCTGCGTCTACGTGCACGCTGAATGAAAATCACCTCCATGTCTCCCTGTTGCTGCTCTGCTGCTCTGTTGTTTGTTCTGTGTGTTCTGATTAAATACAGGTGTGTTTGCCCCATTTTAACGCCTGCCCTGACCCAGGCGTTAAATTTTGACGCTATTCGTGCTTTGCGTCATTTTTTTGCTACGCCTACCGACCGGGAGTCATTTTTGCCCGGAAGCACAAATACGACGCACGGCTGTGTGCGACGTTTTTGGACGGGAACGCCTACTCTGCATGTCATTAACGCAGGGCGGGGTGCCGCTTCCAGAAACTGACGCACATAGCGGAATTTTCCTTTGCGCCGGCTCGGGCGTCAGTGTTTAAATATGGGGCAGCGTTTGCGCTGAATGTGCGTCAAAATTTATGACGCACATTCGGCGCAAACGGAGTATAAATATGCCCCTTAACTTGCAAAAGCCGATTTACAGTGTATGTGACTGAGTATCCCTGTGGCTTAAAATATATAGCTTTCGGGGCTAATCAGTGGGAGGCAGACATCTCTTTGTAGTGTAAGTTGTTTTGTCTCTTTTTCATTCATTTTTAATTATTTTGTGTGGCATTCATATGGATGCATTTAAGTCAGCTAATAAACCTCACAGGCATAGCCACACTAATTTTCAAGTGCATGGGAGAGACTAATTTCGATTTGTTAGAGTTTTCAATTTATTTATAGACATTTATATTATTAAATACTTAATTCAGGATTTGATCCAACAAGTAACTACTTGAGATTTAAGATGAATTAATGTAACAATATAATTCAACTCCATTGTATAAAAATATCTGTTTTAATATATCATAACTGATGACTACATTTACTAGAAGTCATTGCATGGGCATTAGAAAAAGTAGAGATACCATTGCAAAAATGAATACACTATTCAACAGAGTTGTTTACATTAATACATGTTTGATACTTTTTTGAGATGTAAACAAGTGGGATTGAAGTTGGTCTTTTGTTTGTATTGTATATTTGTAGGTTTCTGTTTGAAGCACGCCATAGAGGACAACACTTCTTTATATATATATATATATATATATATATATATATATATATATATATATATATATATATATATATATAGATATATCTATCTATATAGATAGATGCATCTACATAGATATGTCTATATATAGATCTTTATATACGTAGATCTAAATATTTTTTTAATAGCTGTATGGTTTCCTTGGAGGCCAAAGTGGCCTCCAGGGAAACCATGCAACTATTAAAAAAAAATATTGTCCCCACAGGGGCTCGTCCTGCTCACGGGCGACCCCCATGTCAATTTATTTTTAATTTTGTTAATTTTTAGACCGCTAGGGGAATGATTGTGCCCCCCCCCAGGGGTAAACCTACCTTTTTTTTTTTTTTTTAATGCCCCTGGGGTGGAGGGGGCAGACCGTTTACCGAGGGGGCGGACACCCCTCCAAATTGAAATCCCTGGTGTCTAGTGGGGTTTCCTGGCCCAGGAAACCGGTTCAGGAAGGCCTTGTTTGAAAGAGGAGAATCTCCATTTTGAAATGAGGCCTTCCCGAACGTTGGTGAGGCCGCTTGGGCCTGTTTTCCTCACTGGAGCAGGAAGCGGCCGCAAGGCCACTTCCTGCTCCAGTGGAGAAAACAAACAGTGACGTCAGCATCACAAAGGGGCAGGTGAGGGGGGGGCGGGGCAAACAAGAAGATCTCCCATGTCTCACAGGCTTTTCTAAATAAAAATAAATCCTCGGGTGCGATGCACCCTAGGATTTTTTAACCCCACCACCCCCGGTGTCGGCCACTGGGCGTAACCCACACCAGGGAGGTAGTGCAGGTGTCGGCAAGTGGCTGACACCCACACTAAAGCAGTTAATCATTGCGCCTTGTCATAAGGCAAAATGACGTTAACGGAGGAAAGATTACTCTAATCCGGTTTACGACATGGAAACACGTCACAAAACAGAAAAGTGCCATTTAGGCCCGCAATAGCATAAAAAACAGATGCTAACGGAGCAAACACTGCAAAGGAGCCCCAAAATGGATCCCAGAAGCCAGGACAGACCCCAGGGAGACCCCATTCGACCAGGAACCAGCCAGCAGGACACAGACAAGACCCAGGGGAGGGAGAATAAAAAGAGAAAGTGTCGTTCCAGCACAGAGGAGCATGAAATACTGGTGAGAGAGGTGACGGAGCATCAAAATCAATTCTTCGTCACCTCTAAATTGCCAATTGGATGGAGAGAGACAATATGGCAGCAGATTGTGGATAAAACTTTGCACTTGTGTATAGCGCACTACTCACCTGTTAGGGTCTCAAGGTGCTGTATGCATACTGCTGTGGAACCCCTCCTGGCTTTTCCCTATGAGGCACCCTCTCCTGGACAGTCCCAAGGTGAAGCCAGACATCCAAGTGCTGTGAGGATTAAGCAAGCTATTGCCCAGAGTTACAGAGTGGGACCCATTAATTAGATTAGGCACCAAGGCGAGAATTATCTGGTCCAAGGGAATTGAGCCCAAGACCCACTGAGGTGGGGATTGAACCCTGGTCCCAGACAAGGGGGGTCATTCTGACCCCGGCGGTCATGGACCGCCGGGGCCAGGGTTGGCGGGAGCACCGCCGACAGGCTGGCGGTGCCCCGCAGGGCATTCTGACCGCGGCGGTTTGGCCGCGGTCAGATGCGGAAAACCGGCGGTCTCCCGCCGGTTTTCCGCTGCCCAAATGAATCCTCCATGGCGGCGCAGCTCGCTGCGCCGCCATGGAGGATTCTGACACCCCATACCGCCATCCTGTTCCTGGCGGTTCGCCCGCTAGGAACAGGATGGCGGTATGGGGTGTCGTGGGGCCCCTGGGGGCCCCTGCAGTGCCCATGCCAATGCCAATGGCATGGGCACTGCAGGGGCCCCCGTAAGAGGGCCCCACTTTGTATTTCAGTGTCTGCTTTGCAGACACTGAAATACGCGACGGGTGCCACTGCACCCATCGCACCTTCCCACTCCGCCGGCTCAATTCTGAGCCGGCGTCCTCGTGGGAAGGGTGTTTTGCACTGGGCTGGCGGGCGGCCTTTTGGCGGTCGCCCGCCAGCCCAGTGCAAAACCCAAAATACCCTCAGCGGTCTTTCGACCGCGGAGTGGTATTTTGGAGGGGGGAACTCTGGCGGGTGGCCTCCGCCGCCCGCCAGGGTGAGAATCACCCCCAAGATCTCTACATCAGGGTGTGCCTCTCTAACCATTGTGCCACACTTCTCCACTGTGCTGTGGATAAGACCAACAGTCTGGCAAAGGTTAGGAGAAGTGTGACTGAGTGCAAGAAACAATGGTGTGACTGCAAGAGAAGGACCAATGAAAAAATGGCACGGAACAGAAAGACAGTACTGCAAACTGGAGGTGGGAGTCCAGCACTACAAGAGGAAATGGATGAGATGGAGGAGATGGTTGCAGCACTCACCCTGGAAGAAATCATCACAGGGATACCAGGACAGCGCAGAATACCAGGAAACACCACAAATGCCGGCTAGGTTGCATGGGGGAAATATATGCCTAAATGTCAAGTACAAGAAGGGGGAGGCACATAGGACTCACACACTGTATGTCAAAGGAGTGCCGAGGGATACAATGCATATTAAGCAAGTTGCACCATGTCAACGTAAGCTTACCCATGTACCTTTGCCTTGGGAGTGCCATGCAATATTGAAACATACACAACCTGGACATATTAAGAACTCCAGGCCTAAACACCCACATGTACAAATGCAGCACAAGGGATGGATGGCATGTATAATCACTGTGCCACTGGTCGTGACATCACAATATCCCTTGCATGTAGTCACATCAGCACCACTGACACGACCAAGACCTCAGAGACCAGGTAGTCAGTCAACACAATTCCTGGGGTAACTACATAGTGGTGCCTCTTGCTGTAACATTTTGCAACAGCCTTGCCTCATTGCCAAAACGCATGTGTGCTGCATCTCACAGCACACTAGTCATTGCAACTGTCCCAACAGTACCCAGGCATGTGCCAGTAGCACCAGCACACTTAGACAGCACATCCACATGAGACACATCCCTACATCACACAGTCAGGGTGTCCCATGGGTGCATAGAACAATTAGCTCAACAGGTGCTGGGGGAATAGCAGGCTGGACTGGTATAATTGGTAACATGTCACTACCCAGACCAACTAAACTGAAGTTGTGTTCAACCACACATCTTGATGCTGATCTGAAATGTGCCACTACAGAAAATATGTACCACAGATAGCAAACGGTAGGTCACAACAGTCACAGGCTGAGCCAACAACTATGTGGACACAACCATGTCAGACACATGGGAATGGGGCAATAAACACACACGTACAACACATGGGGTATGGCTGTCACATAATGGCAGTTAATTCCACATCAAAAGGCAGGGGATGGGGCATGGGCAAGCCCGGTGTTGCTAAGACTGGCAGTGCAGTGTACCTATTGCACTTGGGAGTATGAATAACACATTGGGATTGTGGCTGGTAGTATATCTACACATGGTAGCTATGTGGGGCACTTACAATACATTATAGATAGATCAAATAGAGTCAGTACCAGTTGTGGCCTTCATTGGGCGTAACAGGACACACTGCACTCAGCCCTGCAAATCTGGCAGCAGAAAGGACAAAGGGCCACAGTATGGGCAACAAGATCACAGTGTTGCGTACATGCCATCCCTGGGGTGGTGCAAGGTCTCAGCATAGCTTGGGTATATGTGAAACATGTAAGACTGGGACAGGTGAAAAATTGCCATGTGTGGTGCTGTGGCATGAGCACAGCAACACACATTGCAAGGCCTCACTATGCAAATGGATGCAAAGGGAGGGTAGAACAAGATAAGAGGCTGTCAGGACACAGTTAGGATAGACAACACACTCAGAAGATATGATGCAGCCAATAGTGGCAACTGGGCTTCCATTTATGTGACATGCAGGTTGGGCATAGGGCTGTAGACTGCAGCTGTGCATGATGTACTGGAACAATCCATTGGGACTAAAGGGCCCCTAGCACCACTGGAGCGTCACTTTCAGTGACACTCCTGTGGCGCTAATCACTGTGCTGTATTGACAAGGTAGCGTTAAGCCACGTTTTTGGCAGTATGTCACCTTGTTAATACATAGCGACCTGATCATGACTGTGCGTGGGAGGTGGTGCAATTATTGGCACCATGCTGGGGGACAAATGCCCACACAATACTACACATTACATTTTTATGCTGCCTCAGATAAATAAAATATTGTAAACTTCAGATAGGGCCAAACCTATTATGCCAGCCCCAGGGGTGACATTAGCAGGGTGCAACGAGGAAGAATACATTTATACCTCATTCATTTCAGATTTTCCAATGTGTGCTGCATTCTGCAGCATGCATAGGAAGAGCAAAATGGCAGAAATGATTGTTTATGATCATGAAGGTGTTGCTTCATGCACATAAACAATCATATGTAAATGACGATTTGGCTCTTCCAAGTGTGCTGCGTTCTACATCTCACACAGAAGTGCCAAAGCACCACTGGTGATTGCTAATGTGCATGAAGGGACACTTTCAAGCACATAAACAGTCACACCCCTCAACGCATACATCCTTGCACTATGGTGCAAGGAAGCCTGTTATGACGCTGGCAGAGTGCTGCACCACATTTACATCAACATGGGCCTATTATGACAATGATCCTCAAAGATCAAGCCACAAAACAGATAGACTGATTTTACACCATCTTGTTGCAGAGGGTGATGGTTCTCTTGCAGATCTGCCTGTCCTGGAGTACCCTGATGACCTGGATGACCAGCTGGCAACTATAAGCCAAGAGACCCTCCAAGAAGTCCTTGTGAACATGCAGATACCACCTCCAGTCACAAGGGGTAGTAGTGAATTAGCAGACGTCCCACAGGCCTCACTAAGCACCCCAAGAGTACGACCTGCCAACACCGACACAGCAGAGGACTCTGAGGACACAGGCACCAGCTTTGAGAGGACACTGGTAGGAGTCCAGGGGGAGCTGGCCAAGGAGTTGCGGGTGGGGATGCAAACAATGGCAGCAGCATTGAGGGATGTGCAGGGTCAAGGCAACAGAACAGACTGCAGCCAACCAACGCACACACTCCCCAATGCGTGGAGTCCAGGACTGTCTGAGGAACATAGCTGCTGCCATTAGGGAGAGGCCACAACAACTGCCCTCCCAGATTGGCAGCAGTAGCAGTGTGCCTGAGGACAATAAGGACTCCATGCACTAGGAATTAGTCTCCCTCAGGGCAGACATGGCGGCCTACCACAGAGGTGTTGCAGCTATACTTAAAAACCAGCAGCTCCTCCTTGATGCAGTGATGCCATAGGTAGTGCCACAGATAGCAGCTGTCAGGAATTGGGAGTTCACATTTTTAACCACTGAGGTGTGTGTGGCCCCTCCACCTCCTCACTACCACCATCAAGGGTAGAGGAGGTGCCACACACATCGGAGGATGGAGATGTGGAACAGATCATCTTCACCTGTAGGAGTTCTAGGTAGCACCAGCCCATGCAACATGGGCAGTGTTTAACATTGGACTGCTATTGTCCCTAACTTTCCATTTGGCAATTTATGTTCTCTTACACTGAAAGACACTTTACCCAAGCATGTCCCATGACATGCCCCTCAACCCTGGACTTGTGTAGTGTCCCAATTGGATGGATTCCACAAATGAGGTCACAGACCTGGACATTGTATATACTTAGCACTGTTACACTTGTAAATAAACACCACCTACACAACTAGCATGTTTATGTGTGTTGTGACACTTCTACTACGCCTAGTGTTTGTGATGTGTGTAACATGTCTCAAGTCACAGAGTGTCAGTACAAGAGTGCATGAATATGTGGGGACATATCTATGCACATGGTACCTACATGTTGTATGGCGATGTTGGCCTCATCCCCTACAAGCAAATCACTGAATATGTGTTACATGTTGAACAAAGGTATGCTACACCCATTACATACTGCAAGAATGGGTGTGAAGCAGTAATCGGGCAATATCGTCAGCTGGGAGTACCAGTAGAACACATTGGTATGAAACAGAGGGACTCAAACTCATCCATTATTGCCACTGCTCAGTTTAGCAGTATAGGAATGATATGTAGGCTGTTGTAATATGTCCCACAGTGCCCAACATTTTAAAAAAAACGCATACAATGTCAGCTGAATTCACACACCTATCCTGTCCTATACATGGTCAACATAGCCAGCTTGAGTGGTGGGAACACTGGATGGCAGGTGCACAGGTAAGTAGATGAGTTGTAACTGTCAATGTGACAGTTCAGTCAAAGGAGGTGTTGAACATGTCAGTCAACAGAGGGATTTGGATGCAGGATGGAGCTCCCAGGACAACACACAATTTGCACTGTACACCTATGGAAACACCCTGAGACCCAAGCATATAACACTTGAAGTAAGGGAGTACCCAATATTTTTTTTCATTACAATTTTATCAATAAAACAATAGTGATTAACACCTATCCTACTCTAACCTATCCCAACTATACATAACCCACAACAGACCATAACTACTCTATGCTACACTTACCTTAGACATTTAACGACACATCCTAAACATTCGCCCACCATCCCCTATATATCACAGGACACATGCAGGACAACATAAACTAAACTAAACATTGACTAACTATGACTAAACAAATATATATTTTTTTGCATTTAAAAAAAAAAAAAAAAAATTGTATTTATTTTTATTTTTATAAACGTATAAAAGCCCCAACATCACCCGCAACCCACCCACCCACATAGCAAAACATTAAAATTAAACATCTCACCCCCAAACTAACTTATGCTAACTACCCACTAACCTATACTAACCCCCTAATACCCACAAAAAAACCTAGAAAAAGAGGAGGGAGGGGAGTGAACTTGAGAGGAGTGACAAGATGCCAGTCAGAGGTTGGCCCTTTTCAGTCTTTCTTTAAATTTTTGATGGCCTTGCTATTCTTGGCCACCTCCTTCTCAATGAAGTCCAACTTTTGGAGGACATGTTGTACATACCCCTGAATGTCTGTAATGGCACTCATGTCCATGGCAGCAGATGTGGTTGGTTGTGTGATGGTACTTGTGGGTGCAGCAGCTGGAGCAATATTCATGTTGGCAGCTGTGGGCCGCTGCACAGCCACAGTGCTTGGTCCGGCCTGTCTGGGCAGTGTGGGTCCCCCTTGGCTGAATGCCCGCCACTTACCAGTGGATCGCTCCGAGTGATAGCGGCGTGCCATCCTCCTGAACCCAGATTCCACTGCCAATATGTGCATATAGCGCACTGTCCTCTTCTGAAATGCATGGAGTTGGTCGTTATTCATGTTGGCAGCTGCTAAATGAGACAGGCAACCATCAGTGTCAGCATTGTGTGGCATGTGTACAGTAAATTAGCTTACTATCTACATCGAATAGAACATGCACTCCTACTCACAATCCAGATGATACAATGGTCCTGATGGAAGAAACAACAACGCTGCCTTAGCACCATAAACTTACACCATAGCCATCCACAACAAGATTAGGTAACAAACTAATTTAGATCTGCTTAGACTTTGCACCATGTGTGACAATGCTAACGCAGCATCAAAATCAAATTGATCAGGGCCAGTATTCCTCTTAATATGTGTCAATTTTTCTAACATACATCACCCGAAACTTGATGCTGTTATTGGGAGTATGGGATGCTGCTGTTTACCGTAAGGGCTCAGTGTTGATAGGTGAAAATGACTGTCACCTACACTGTGAGCATCTCATCTACCTACACACTCATTAATCCCACCCCCTGTGCCTCAGGGGGTATGGCCTTGCAGATCAACATCTCAAATGTCCAGGTCATCCACCAATGCATGCCCACTCAAACATGGAGTCAGGGAGTGAACCATAATTTAGTTGATGACAAAAATGAAGATGGTATTAACAGGTCTATAATTTCTACATTCATGTGTCCAAGTGTAGACAACCATCTATACCTGATCAGCCAATAGCATTCCTCACACACCCATATAGTTGTCACGTAAGTGGACCACAAAATTATTGGCACCATGCTGGGGGACAAATGCCCACAAAATAATACATGTACATTACAATACAAGGATGCACCAATTTGGGTTAAAAATGGTGCATCGCTGTGTTGTGGGAATGACGGTGTGTTACAGTACCATTATATACACACCTGTGCACATCTAAGTCACATATGGAGCTACATGTGGCTTGTCATCACCTTGTTTACACATTCAGTGTCAGAAGCCTCAAAAGATATGACACTCTGCTCATGCATGGAGAACCACTTAAATGTGACACAGTGTCACTATGCAGCCTACTTTGAATTCTGATCATTTTACAGCTCATCAGTCCTAGCATTGGGTGCTGAACTCATGACACTTCAACACTACACGCAACAGACAATATCACACTTACTGGATACATATGGGTCCTCTAGTATTGCCACCTCGCTCATGGTGTCGGGGGAGGTCCACCTGAAATATATGGATGGAAAACCATGGTTAGTATCACATCACTGTCACTATTAGTGGACAACATATGGCTATATGTACTATTTCAGAAGAGTGAGTCAATCATCCAGGTTGTGGACAGTACAACAGACACATCACTGCAAACTCACATTGAGACCGTCACTTTGGTGAATGAGAGCCATACATCTTCACTCTTACACTGCGCCTGAGACTCATGTAGTGTTACACCCTGCAACAATCATGTGTGGTTAATCTGTAGAAGATGGAACTCTATGGAATGAGGGGGAGTTGGGTGACAGATAAATGACATGACACTTGTGCCTTGCAAGTCAACTGATTCATGTATTCTGACTTGTCCTCCAAGGCACACAGAGGCACCTTGTGGAGGACAAGTGGCTAAATAGTCAATCTGCAATTTTCATGAATTGAGTAATCCATGACTGATGTGTCACAGTTGGGTGATGGCATCAAATGGTCCATTGCCAGTGCCTGCTAAGGCGGGTATTCCCCCTTCGTAAAACTAATGGCAGGGAGGATGTATGTGAAAATCTGACATTATTGCATCATACATGGATTGTCCTACTTAGTTATCACAATCCACTTACAAATGGTATGCTAGCAGTGTCTTGGCTTATCATACATGACACAGTGCTGGGGCACAGATGTTGCCATGGCCCTTGAAATGTGTGACTAAGTGATGGATGTGCATGACTCTCCTATCTTCTGACTTGCATTGGTAAAATGTTAGAATATGTGAAGCCCATGTTTATACTGGCAAAGTGACACTTCATTCTGGTTGCATGCAAACCTGTCCACAAGCATTGCATGCAGCACACCAGCACATGTGCTACTGTCATTCAAGTGCAGTGAACAGTAATTAGTTAGCCAATCGGGTACTCACCAACAGGGCCACCAATCACCACAACAAGATGCTCCAGAAGATCCCGCTCCCTGGCCACAAGATTAGCCCAGCGATGCTTCAGCTGATGGTTATTGCGCCTGCTGTGGTTTCACCCTCTTCAGGTGGTGGTGCACCTTTCCCCACCGTAGTAGTCTTGCCTCTGACCGGTAGCCCTGGATCACACGGCCACCCATCTCAAGCATCAATGGGAGGTAGTGGGCTACCAGCCAAAAAAAGCCTCCCAGCTCCTCCTTCCCCATTATGTGCTGTGTGTAATTGTCTCACAGAGCATCACATTTCATACAACATTCACAGCTCAGGGATTGTTGATGATGGCTGATGAGTGCTATTTGGCAAATGTTACCTGACAAATGCCTCCATATGTTGATCTTGAGTACATGGATGGCTTGTGTGTGGACTACACATATGTCGGACATGGGTACATCTTCGCTACATACTGTGATTGACACACTCTGCCTACATTCCAACCATATCATTTATTCAACACAATGGACAGTTGAAAATCATAACATTTTATTTTGCAATTACAATTACTTTGTGGTGGACCTGCAGCCCTATCAGCATATGTTCATATCCATTCTGATGTGCATTCCATAGACATGTCCGTGCAAAGTGTAGGTCATGTGTACCCTGTGACAGGATTGGGCCCCATGGCAGTGGCAGGAGTGATTTCCATGGGTGTACTGTGCATGCTCCATTTCCCCCATTGCTTGTCATACCTGGGCTAATCATGTTGAGCGTTGTCACCAATGATGTCCCCACCTTGTCACACATGCATTATGTTGTCATTGCAACTCTCACACTGAGTTGTGTTAGTGGTCTGTTCAAACATTACAGTCTCACCATATTTTTAAATCCACTGCCTCATGTGTGGGCCCCTTATTTTGGTCATTTTTAGACATGTTGTTGTTGTATGTGATGAGCTATTGTTATGCAAGTTGGCACCATGGATTTAATTAATATGTTGTGGTCTATAAACTGTGACCTTCAGTTGTCACATTCAAATGATTAGGCTAATTGTGATGTGTGTGATGGTAGCAGTTCACTCTTACACTTCACATGTGATGTTGCTACAGTACTCTTCAGATTTGTATTTGTGACATGCTCCCTGAGGTTAGACTCATAATCCTAAAATATATGTTTAAGAGATTGAAGACACCAAAGCCAGATTGTGTGAATGAGTGAGATGTTTATTGACAAAATTTACAATGTGAGTTACATGATGATTATGTGAAGAAGTTCTCTACAATATGCATTCTGTGGCGTATCCCAGCAGCTGTGTTGTGGTCTTCCCCCTAATTTTTTCTCCACCATTCTCCTCCTCCTCATCAGGCAGGTCATCAACAAGCTCATATATTGGTACATTCATCTGTACACATATGTTGTACAGGATAGCACAAGTCAATATGATCATGCAGATCATTTGTGGGGCATATAGGAGGCTGCCTCCTCTGATGTCCAGGCACCCGAATCTGGACTTCATGGTGTCAAATGTCCTATCCACAATGGTCCATGTCCTCTGACGTTCCTCATTATATGCACGCTCTGCTGTTGTGCTTGGGTTGTGAAATGGGGTAATTATCCATGGCTGTATGCCATAACCAAGATCTGCTAAAAAAAAATTATTGGAGTAATTTGTTGTAATGAACTTGCAACAGGTAGGTCATGTAGCATGGCAGTTGATATTAGGATCTGGTTGAGGCTCATATGTGTTTTTGTTTTGGTGTGAGTTCCCATCCTTGTGTGATCTTTCTTCAGCACTAGGTTATTGGACATGACAATCTTGTGTATGGGTCAAGGACACTTGATTTGGATTCCACGCTGATAGTCATTATGTATGTGCCATGGGTTGTGTAGTTCACCTTTGTATCAGCGTGCTATCACTAGGGGGGACATGACACACCCTAACAACACAATGGGGTCAGATGTGGTGGCAAAATGGTAGCACTGCAGTGTCTGGACATCCCATTCCTATTACCACGTGTCATTGCAGATGATCTGTGACACTTAGGGCCTATGAAATTGGTAAGTGTGAATGCAAAACATGTCTCCTAAATTGGCTGCTGTGTCCTGCAACATTTCAACTATGCAAGAATGCCCCATGTGTGACATGTTACTTCGCAACCCTTTGTTGTCCCCTGCGCCAGTTGCTCATGCAAAGCCATGCACCAGCGCTACATACCCTGCATCTGAGTACTTGCCTATCTGCCTTGTGCACCAACGCTACATACCCTACATCAGAGTACTTGCCTATCTGCATTGTGGAAGTAGATGTATCTGTGCTGGACAGTACATCACCCTGGACATATGCTTTTCTGATGGCCAATTGGCTTTCTGTGTGTGCAGCCCTGTACAGCATGCATTTGTGTGACATTCATGAGTTCATAGCACAGTCTCCTTCCTATTTGCAACCTGCATACTGCACCCCTGGTGTGGTATTTGTTTTTGGCACTTCCTCAGGTTTTAGGTGACAGCTACATCTGAGTCTCACCTTCATGCTATGTATCTTGTGGTGACAGACCTGCAGCGAGAAACATTGCATACCCCTTCCACGCTACATACAGCATGGCAGGGTGGCCAATTTAGAATGTGGCTTCAAGTAATGAAGAGATGATCATCTGCCAAGATGTACATAGAGTGCAGGCCATGGCTATGGAAATGTGGACTATTACATTGTTCCCTTAGTGTTCCTGAGTGGCAGCTAATGTCTGTGTCAGCCATGAGGTGTCCAAGGGTGTGTATCCCATTGTCACAGGATGATCAACAAAACTAGCAGTGTCTCTCCTATCTTCATAATCATTAATGTGCATTTCTACTGTCGACACATGCACAGTGCAGGCTAGGGGATGTAGCTCAGCTACTTAGCAAATGTGCCCCTTGGCACAGTGCATGTGAGGTCAGTGAAGTCCTGTTGTCTTCTACTGGGTCTCACTATGACATCCATGATTTGCAATGTCTGGCTGTGTCTCTGCCCCGTGTTAGGCCATTTCTTGTATCTGGTATAGACAGAATGGTGTTGTGAGTCAGTGAGTGTTGCATGTGAGGTTGCACTACAGTGACTGTGGTTCCACTTCTCACACATCTGGCACATGGTATTTGATGGGGATTAGTCTTGTATTCCTATTTGCGTGAGCCAATGCGTCAGGCAGATGTCTCTGCACACTACAGGTTAATTAGTTATGTGTTGATGAGATGCAGTTGATCTAGGCGCAAGTTATGTGGTGTTTGATATTTGTTCTGGCAGTGATTTGCACAACATGAGGAGACATCTGTGCCTATTTGGAAGTTACGTGACATGGTCATGGTGTATGCCTTTGATATGTCTGTGATATTGTTTGTTTGGTGTAGTGTTTGTGATGTGTATGTAGTGGGCAACCTGAGGGCACTTGTGGCAGTCTGTGTAGCTCTGCTGTTTTCAAAGCATACATGTCTGCACCTGTCTTTCCTGTGGTGTGCCTGTCAAGTTGTGGGTGTGTTCCGTCCATGTGGGTATATGTATTGATGTTGTGCACTGATTGTGCTGTACTGCAGCAAGGTGCATATGTGTTATCACCTACACAAGTGTGTAACCCTGGCCAAATGTTACTGTAGTGGTGTATGTCTTGCGTATCCGAAAGGGTTGGGGTGTTGGGTGTACATTACTAGATGTGTAGACTTACCCACAAGTAGGCCATTCCCAAATTGTCGATCCCAGAATTGTTAATTGATCCTACTGTGCCGGAATATGTGGCATCATGGACACTCCCAGGATACTTTGCAAAAATGTTTATGAATAATCCGCGGTGGTCCACTATGGCCTGCACATTAATGGGATGAGTGTGCTTGCAATTCCGGTATAGGTGCTCTGTTGCTGCAGGTGGTACGAGCCTGACATAGGTGCAGTCAATTCCACAGAGCACATGCGGGAAGCCATGGAATTGATAGAACCCCTGTCTGTTCTCCTGCTGCTTTTGCTGGGTGTTGGGAAATCTGATGTGGCGGGATGTCAGGGAGATGATGGCGTCTAACACCTTAGGCAGGAATGCAGAAAACGACGGCTGTGAGCCAGCACCAACCAGTGCATCCGTTGTTTTGAATGAGCCACTTGCCAGCATGTGCAGGACAGTGAGCAGATTTGTTATAGGTGGTATGTTGTGTGGGGTCTGCAGGCTGGCTGCAATTTGTGGCTCAATGTGGTGCAGCAGGTGTAGTATGGCTTGCCAGTTGAGTCTATAAGTTCTAATTATGTCCCTGAGGCCAAGGAGGGTTGTCCTGGTTATGAAAACCCTCTCCTGCCTTCTGTGTTGCCTTTGTACAACCCCTTTGTTGTGCTGGTGAGGCTGCTGTCCTCTGCGCCGTCTAGCAAGCTGTATCAGTATCACCTCCACCTTCTCCTGTGGGTTGTAATGTTGCTTCTGTGTGTTTTCCTTAAGTAGTGGTGTGTTTGCCTCATTTTAACGCCTGACCTGACCCAGGCGTTAAATTTTGATGCAAATCAGTGTTAACGTCATTTTTTGGGTCCGCCTCCCACGTTGCGTCTTTTTAGCCAGGGTGGTTAATTTGGCGCTAGGGGGTTGGAGTCAATTTTTGGACGGGAACTCCGACCCTGCATCTCATTGACATAAGGAGGTTTCACGCATCTGAAAAATAACATTAACACCACTATTTTGATGCTAGACGGGTCTAGTGTCAAAATATAAATATGGGGTTGTGTTTGCGATGAATTAGCGTAAACAAAAATGACACTAATTCAGCACAGAGTATAAATATGGGCCTTATATTCCGCATCATTAATTATACCTATTCCTTTCCAGGCAAAAAGTCAGTCGAAAATAACTTGTTTTGCCCCTACCAAAGGACTGCCATTAGCTTTCACATAACACTTACCATCCTTCAGCTGTCTTAAAATTTCATTATCATAATCTTATTTTCGCATGATAACTATGTTGCCACCCTTGTCCGCCCCCCTTATTACAATGGACTCATCAGTGCCTAAGGCGTTCAAGGCCCTGTGTTCACCGTTAGTCAAGTTATCATGCCTATAAATATGTATAGTGCTCTTACTCTTCCCAGCACTATCCTCAAGTTTGTGTAAATCCTCCATTATCTGTCTAAGGAGCACACATCCACTTTAGAAAACTGTCCCCCCCGAGGAACAAATTTGGACGACGGACCAAGGCATCATACACATCACAAACTTCCAATTCACGTTCATTATTTAATGATTAACATGTGCATGTCATGGACATCAGAAATCGATAAATCTGATCATTCCATAGTTTTTTTAAATTTTAACTTGCTTATTTTCTAAAGTTGCAAAGAACTCTTAATTTCTAACTTCCTTGAGAACTTATATAGGTTGATTTCCAATGCAGTGAAGTCACAATGTCCAACAGGACACAAAGCTGAACTCTTTAGAAATACTTTCATTTCTGTGTCACTCAACTTTCTGTCAGATAGATTAATAACCTGTAGCATATGAGAGTGTCCAGAAACCATATAATCATAGGAAATGTCATCATATCACCCCATTGTCTGTTCCTGGTTAGATTGTGAGTTTGCATAGGTGTATTTCTTGTTCCTCCTCCCTCCTTTTCTTGTTTTCATATGCCTCTTCTTGTTCCTATTTTTAACCTATTTACTTCAACTGAAATAAGAAGACCACTAAGAGTGAATCTTATGTGTCACTCTTTACTCGGTCCTAGTTCCTCAAAGGACGACAATTCAGAGTTACTACAAGTTACTGATTCTATCTCTGATAGGACGTTCTTCTTTGGTTATCACCACTCTTAGATACCTAATCAGATTGTTTTGCAAATTTAAAGACCCTGCCACAACTATAATCTTTTGCCTCGCTTCCTCTCTTTTATAGACCACGGATGTTCTTTAATTACACCCTTGAGGATTTCATAGTGTTTATCAGTTAACTCCTTCAAATTAATTCCCTTTCTTTCATTTTCCAGCTTCATAACCTGAGACTTCAACATTTCCACCTTTCTTAGATAATTCTTAATCAATGCCTTCATCATATTGAATTATGCTGTACATACATTCTCCTCCCATTCCTTAAGGAGGTCATCCTCCATATCATCAAAAGAGCAGAATTTAAAATGTGTAGTATGACATGGATAAGTTTATTGTCAAGAAAACTCTTCAAAGCTATCCCATCCCACCATTTAGACAGTTCCATAATTTTTTAATTCTCAAGTTTAGTACATTTAGCTTTTAAACTATCTTCTGTTGGTGCTCTTGTTACAGCTCCTGGTAGTTTTTCTTTACTTACTTTGTATAAAAACATTGTCTGCAAAAATTTTCTTTATTACATTCTATACATTACATATTTATTTCTCCATCGAGTCACAGGGCACCCCCTCGCTTTTGAGTTATTACAAAAAGACCTTCTGGCATTAGGTCCCTAGGAGTGAATTCTCATCATTAATCCACTCTAATGGATCAGTCACTTGTGCTGTAGTTGGGGGCCTTTACTGCTCATCGACACTGTAGATACCATTTGGGACTTGCCCAGAGCAGCACAGATCCCCTTTATTTATCCCTTCAGCTGCTCCTGCCATAGGGGTGCATGATGTGTTCACTCCATTACACACGGGAGACTCACTACATCCCTCCCCACATTGCATTATGATTACAGTGTGTTGAACAGACATATGGCCTCATTATGAGGTTGGCAGCCTTAAGACCGCCTGTCTTGCGGTGGGAGTCAGGACCGCCGCTGCTGTGGCAGTCCAACTGCCACATTAAGACCCTGATGGTTAATCAAATGAGATGTACCAGGTCACACCATAAAAGTTCAAGAGGTCCAATCCTTGATGTGCTGGATCACTCAAAGCATGACATGAGTGTGTAGTACGTCAAGAGGATTTTATTTATCCAATATCAAATAAGTCCAATCAAAGCAAAAGCCAGTCCAATGACACAACAGCCGACACGTGTTTCGTCAATATGACTTTCTCAAGGCAAATGTACAAGTACGGAGCCAATTTCATGGGTTCTGGCAATTCCCAATATCCAAGACAAAATAGAGTCCTGTAGGTGTAGTATATAAAGCATAAAGTATGCCGTCATTCAGTAGATAGCTACAACCATGATAGGTTGTAATTGGAAGTGTCCATAACGCGTTGTTGAAGCGGGCGCTTAGAACGCCGGTGTACCACCAGCACCGCTGGGATCCATGATCCCGATGGGCTGGTGGAGATAGCAATCAGCCAGGGCAGCACTACATGAAGCGCCACCCTGCTGATTATGACTTCATTCTCCACCAGCCTTTTCATGGATGTTTTACCACCATGAAAAGGCTGGTGGAGAACAGGTGCAAGGGGCCACAGTGGGGCCCATCCACTGCCCATGCACTTGGCATGGGCAGTGCAGGAGACCCCATGCCCAGCACCATCGCAATGTGCACTGTCTGCTGCACAGACAGGGAACATTGCAAAGATGCCTGTACACCCTGCAGCCGCAGCACTGCTGCTGGCTCGATTAGGAGCCAGAGGCAATGCTGCTGCCTTTTTCCTGCTAGGTTGATGGGTGGAAACCTTGGTTTCTGCATGTCAACCTAGCGGGAAACAACTTATAGGTCCGGCAGTGTGGTAGCCACTATGGCAGCAGCCATCCTGTTGGGATTTTGGCGGACGGGCTATTCCATCCGACAAACTCTTAATTAGGCAATAGTGTCCGAGCCACTGACTTGGGGGTAATATTCTTGCTGACAATCCTCAAACCCTTGAGGCATTCCTTGAATTCTGTCAATTGAAATGGGGGCCCATTGTCAGTGCATACTACTTCAGATGGGCTAAATATTATAAATACCCTCATCCGCAACAATTAACAATTGGGTAGCAGGAATACCCATCAACCTTCACCATAGTGAGTCGTCCATTGGAAAAACTCCCAAAGTCAAGGCTGGCCTTGGTACATGGGGCTTTGCTTGCCTTTTCGGTGATCACTGGGGCCGGGAGCCTCAGCCCTCCTATGAGTTGGCTTAACAGGCAACCATTTACTCTGTCCCATGCCAACGAGTCTGACCCTAGGAACCACACCTTCCTTCAGATGTGGGATTTAGTTATTTCTACTCTTTGGTAGGGTGCAGGGACCGGGTACCTCTAGTCTGTCCCCATTTCATGAGCATTTCATCCCTTGTCACATAATATTCTGCAAACAGTTGGGAGAACATGTTTTTGATGGTGGTCACCCATTAATTGGTATTTCAAAGGAAGTGGTTCCAAGTGTCTTATTGCAATGCTTGCAACACTTTCTGAAGCCTGTCATAATTTTTGGTTGCTTCCTAGACCTCAGCTAGTGTCATGGTACATGGTCATGCCCTGTGTGCCACTCTGTTGGGCATGCCTCCACATCTGTTTCCCTGTCTGTTCTCTGTGGTCCAAGGGTCCTGTGTGGTGTGTCAGGAAATCTGCTGGAATGTGACAGTAAAATTGTATGGCTGCAGGCTGGACTGGCATCCATCAGTAGTTCTGTGGCTTTCTGTGGTTTGAAGTATGCCTTGGTCATGTTGACCAGTAGGATGTCTTTAGTGCCTTTGAATGCACCTTCTTCCTTGGTGCCCCACTCCATTTTGGCCAGAGCTTTGATGAGGGGCCAAAAAGGTTCTGCCAACGTCACTGAGTTGGCACGAAGCACCTGTAATACATTGTCGTTTCCAGAAAACGTTGGACCTCCCTATCACTAACAGGTGCTGTGGAGTTCGATTTGCTGGAATCTATCTGTGGCCATTTTTTGAAAAAACGTATCCAAGAATTTCAGTACTGGATTCCTAGAGCAAGCAGTTTTACCCGTGTTGTGTGAGCTTACAGTCTTGAGGCGATGCAGGGTACATCTCAGCCATTGATGGTGATCTATTAAGGTTGTGAAGTAAATCAAGATATCACCTTTTATATTCAGGACCCCTTCAAATCCTGAGTGCATGTCTCAAATGGTGTTTTGAAACACCTTCACTGCTGAAGGGTTCCCAAAATTCAGTCTCTTGTAGCATCATAACCCTAGATAGGTGCGTATCAACTCTCCTGATGGAGCATTGGTTGGTGGTACACTGAGTTTAGGTCAAATTTGAGAACCACTGCACCCCATTCTGGTTGGTAATGGAATTGTTCATCATTGGCTTGATGTGCCTCTTTTGTTTTGTGGCCCTGTCAGGCAGATGCATGTCAGTTCACAGTCTGATAGCCTCAGGTTGCTTTAGCTATTCAGTAATTACCATGGGCGGGGACCAATGGAGTCGTACCAGATGTATATTCAATAATGTCTAGCTTTTCTAGCTTATCTAGCTCCATTTCCAAGGGAGGGCGTAATTGGAATGGCACGATTCTGTGTCTCAACGCAGTGTGCTGAATGGCCTTGTCAATATAAAGGTGTGCAACGTTGACCTTTAGACACCCCACTCCTGGAACAGTGGAAGGAATTGGTCCAGCATGTGCTGTATCTGCAGTTCCTATACTTCTCATGTGAGAAAAACTAGACCCAGATCCTTTGCGGTGATGCACCCCAGGATGGTTTCCTTCCCCTTCAATGGGGACATGGAAGTTTACATGTCGGTCCCAGCAGCTGTGACACACCATCACATCAATAGTTATTGCAAGAGGAAGTGGGTGATGATCTCCACTGATGGTGGTGGGTGTGAGCTGGGGTTGTTGCTGCAGATTTTGGTATTGACCGGCAACGACTGAGGCTCCAGTGTCTCACCGGGCTTTCATTGCCGTGGCCATATAACTATCACCTCACAAACTGACCACCTCCCTTTCCTGCCCTAGAACATTAACAAGATCAAAAAAGCCTCCACTTCCTATGACTTATCATCTTCTGGGAGATTTTGCCTTCAATTGCCAGTATTCCTGGTAGACCATGCTTCTCCTTCACCCATCATGAGCTGTCCAAAGACTGATGTTGGGGGTCCACTGCCCCTTGACTGTTGTCCTTGGTCACTCATTCAACCCATCCTGGGAAAGTGGTTTGCTTTCCCAAACATGGAGCATGACTTTCCTTGAGCCAGACACTTGTCTGTGGTGTGGCACAAACCACAAATAAAAGAAAGAAAGAAAAAATAGAAAAATATCTAACTAGGGCAACTCACTATAAACATTATGCTGGTGTTATTATCTAACTAAAGAGAAATAAGAAAACACATTTAGTTATACCACTCCTCATGGAACAGCAGACAAGAGCAGTTCGTCAGAAAGGAGGGTCACCTTCTTCCAGTGTCAGTTAATAGCAGCATCAGGGCAGTGCAGAACACAGGCGCACATAGAGCAAGTCAGCAGTTCAGAATTAGTTGGACTTATTAGTACTGAGCCATATAACAGAATAGTGCAGTTAAGGCTAAGATGAAAAAACTAATCCAGCGACATAGAGAATAGGAGGGTAACAGCAGACTGGAGCAAGAATAGACAAACTCCACCTGAGTTCTAAATAGCATCAAGGCAGGGGAGAAGGGGAACTGAAGACTCACTTCAAGTTTAAAGTTTCTCATTAATTAAGATATGCACAATCCATTCATGGTCCTTCAGGTGGGTGCACTTTGGACGTCAGATTCAGCATCCAATTGCTGCAGATGGCACAACCAACTCTGCTTCTTTCCCAGATCTTCTCAGCAAAAGTCCATTGTTAATCGCATGATTTCACACATTTCTGACAAAATATTAAATTCTCAAACTATTTGTTATTTGAGATCCTTTCTCATGACACAGAATAAACTAAACCAATACTTTTCACATGAGAACTGCAAGTTTCCTGTCTTGTTTGACAGCTAGAACAAATAGTGCTACTTTGCTATTTCTAAAACCTTTCTTGCTGTCACTACAATAGGACATTCAACATCACACTTGCATCTTAGGGATAGAATTCAGGTCAGAGAGGCAGAACAAAGTGATTTTCCATTCCTGATGCAGATATAAATCTTTTATGCCTAGTCAAGCTAAGAAACCACAATACACATTAATAGAGTTAATAGAATAATAAACTCTATTGCCCCCCTTTCAATTCATATATGAAAAAAAATATTTTTCTGCACACATAACTCCCAATAAAAATGTATTTATTCAACTATAAGTACATTTAATTCTTATTCATTTAGCATTCTCAACTCGTATTCTACTTTTTAATAAAACACTCTTTAATGTTAATTTATTTTAATACTTCATTAATAAAACTCAAAACACTCATGTTACAACATGGTGCACAATATGAATTGCGGCCAAATGGTCCACCATAATTCAAACATGCACATTTTACAAATCATGTTACTTTTTCTGTTAGGTTTTTAAATGTACGTAAATTTGTAACCATATGCTAATTTCTATGCCACTAATGTATTAATACAATTTGATCTCTCTCAGGACCACACTTGCATGTTTGAGATTCTGTGTCAAAAGAAGTCTGTTGTGTCATGAATACTTTCATAATGATAGCAAACTAAAACCAAAATAAAAACTTTGAAATCAAACATCAATGTGTACCTCACACTAGTTTTTGTGCTACACGCACAACAATTAACCATTATGCCTCTATCAGTAGGTAGTGTAGTAACACATGGTCTCACTATTTAGGCTTGATTATGAGTATGTCGGAATTACGAGTTGGGTGTTATCAAACTCACCCATTAATCACTGGGTGAGTTAAATTCCTTCCTTTGTTAATTTTCGGCAAACTGCCTGAATTTAACAGGGGAAAAGTATATGGTATTTAGCGCACCAAAATCTGCCTGTCAATCCTCAAAACCTCATACCCTATGATAGGTGTTATGTATTTCATTCAATAAATAAAAGCCCCCGCTGTATTGTTATTTAAGAGGTTCAATAAATAGCACCTTGAGTCTGACTAACTTGGAATCAGGGCCTTAGTGACAGGCTCATTGCTTCTCGGTGTCATTGTCATGAGTAAGGTGTGCACTGTTTTCCCCTGTATGTAAGGAAAAATTATAACTTATTTTAGTTAGTGCTTCGTACTGCATTTTTTTTTTACTGTAGCGCCATAAATATCATTAATTACTATACACATATTTGATGGCACTCACAGAGACTATGGGCCTGATCATGACCTTGACGGGGGGATTATTGCGTCACAAACGTGACAGATATCGCGTCCGCAGTATTACAAATTCCATAGGATATCATGGAACATGTAATACGGTGGCCATGATATCCTTTAAGTTTGTGACGGAGCAATCCCCTCTGCCAAGGTCATAATCAGGCCCTATATCTTTCATTACATTGCCCATCAGGAGAAAACTTTTTTGAGAATTGCGAAACGTAGGAACAACCTTCTCTGCAAAGATTCTGTAACAGAGGTTTACTTCCATAGCTAACACTTAAAAGTATTTACTCAACAATTAGCATTATCTGGTAGGCCTGGCAGTAGGCTATGGCAGGTTCAGGAAGGCACAAAATGAGACACTACTTTATAGGCTCCTAAAAAGGTGGGGCACTGGGCACTTGCCCACTCTGCCCATGCTTTGAAACATCTTTGGTTCACACATCACTGCATTCCAAACTTTATCTGCTGCATGTGAGCTTAAAGTATGCATGTCTATAAGTGCTGAAGGCTATTTTGTAAATCAATTGAT
Source organism: Pleurodeles waltl (assembly GCF_031143425.1). NCBI lineage: Eukaryota > Metazoa > Chordata > Amphibia > Caudata > Salamandridae > Pleurodeles > Pleurodeles waltl. The sequence goes on along the minus strand of NC_090445.1, from coordinate 1,162,673,582 downwards.
CTTTAATGGGAAGGTCCCTTGTTTCGAACGTCCTTGACGTATTGAAGCTAACCCAAACCCACTCAGTGGCAATTCACAAAGAGTGCACTAAATCCTATTTGAGGTCTATGGGGTTATTCAAATCTATGTCTTTGCATGGCCTCATGGATAGGATTGGTGGTTTGCGCCGCCCTTTAATCACGAAAATTGATGCAACAGCAGCACAAATATACATACATATTTGGAATAGATAAAAGTAGTCCCTTTCTAGAGACACTTTATGAAACAATTTCACATTTACAATTATTTTGTATTTCGGTATCTGTTTTTTTTTTAAAGTAGGTAATGGCCCTTTGGTTAGTAGCACTCCTGTTCCTCTTTTTAGGTTGCAGTCTACCAAACAACCAAGCTGTCTGTTTTTCTAAAGACATCTTGGGTTCTTTCAGAAAGTTGACTTAGGAATGCATCCTGCTCGTTGATTATCATTGGCTTTGTGTTTTGTAACTTACACTTTCTTGCTTTCCATTTGGTGACTTCACTTGCTCTAGGCTCTCCAGGTTCCGTTCATCCCTCCTGTTGCCTAAACCATGTTGTCTGTATCCTTTCACAAACTCGCTTTCTGTTAACAGGCCTTTAAATCTTGTTCTTATCTCGTCACCTTTGCTGTGCGTTCAGAGACTGAGGTTAGATGTCAGGCACAAATGTCACGGCGCTTGTTTACTTTTCTTTCCCTGACTTCAAAGTGAGAGGATTTATGTGACAATCTTGTTGGAAACTGGGAGTAGAATAGTATTTCTTTCTAGCATATGACAGCATTGAAATAAGTATAAATATTTCATAATATATCAGAATTACGAACGCACAAATGAAACACTTTTTTGTTATTTCTGAAGTGTGTTGGAAACAAATACTTTTATATGGTAAATCAATGAGTTTCCTTATAAACTAGGTGATGCAATGTCCACACATTTTTGGCTGCGCACTGTATAGTTTCATTAGAAAAACCTATGGCTTTGCAAATGTAATGGTAATTTCAATTGAAAATGTACTGTCTGTAATAGCAGTGTGTTACTACACCATGAACACTCTACTCTGCACCACTCCACACTACTGCACTCTACTCTGTACCACTCTACCTTTTACCACTCCATGTATCTGCACTTTGCACCACTCTACTCTATGCCACTGCACTCCATGCCACTTCAAGCTACGCCTCTCTACTCTACCCTGTACCACTCTACTCTATGCCAATGCATTCACCACTTTACTATACACCACTGCACTCTATGCTTCAGCACTGCACTCTAGACCACTCCAGTCTAGGCCACACCAATGTACTCTGCACAACTTCACCCTATGCCACAGTACTCTACACCATTCTGCAACACTGCACTCTGCGCCACTGCACTCTATGCCACTACACTCTACACCAATGCACTTTACACTGTAACACTCAACTCTATGCCCACACACTCTAGGCCATTCCACTGTATGCCACTCTATTCCACTTTAATCTACTCTGCACCACTGTGCTCAATGCATCTGCACCCTACTCTGCATAACTCAACTCTATGCCACTATCCTCTATACCACCCTACACCACACCACTGCACTCTGATACTCAACACTGCAACACCGCGTACTCTCTGCCACTAAACTCTACACCACCCTACCCTGCACTACTCCACTCTATACAACTGTACTCTATGGCACTAAACTCTACTCTGCACCACTCTATTGTACTCCACTCTGCACCATTCCATGCCACTGCACTTTATGCCACTCAGCTCTACGCTGCACCACTACCCTCTGCATCAATCAACTTTACGCCACTCCACTCAACAGTTCTATACTCTACGCCACTGTTCTCTGTGCCACTCTACTGTACTTCGTGCCACTCTACTCTACGCCACTCTGCGCCACTCCATTCTGTGCCACTCCATTATGCCCCACAGCACTCTACACCACTGCATTCTACTATGCACCATTTAAAGGTACGCCACTGCATTCTACAATGCTGCATTGTACGCCACTGAATTCAATGCCACTATCCTTAATGCCACTGCACTCTATGCTACTATACTCTGCAACACTCTACACCATTCCACTCTACTCTATGCCTCTCCAGTGTATGCCACGCTACTCGACTCCACACTATGCCACTCCATTACATGACACTCTCTGCCACTCCACTTTACAACACTCAACTCTACTCTTTGCCATTGCACTCTTCTAACACCACGCCACTCTCCTCTATGACACTAACTTTTAGCCATGCTGAGCATCACCCACGCTGGTGAACAACATGGCTAAAACACATTATCAAAGCCAATTGCTCTTGTATAGGCGAGACCTATAGGCTTTGCCAATGCATGCTATTATCAGCAGTTGACTAATGGAAAAACAAATCAGTGAATGTCCGAAACAGGCAATAAAAAATAAATGTCTAGGCCATATGGACGTACCTCATGATGTTTTGTTGTTGAATGTTTTAAAGCAGCCCACATATTTATGTTTTTTTTTTGTTTCAGAGCTCATTGGGTATGCAAAAGACAGCTCCTCAGGAACCAAAATTTGAATGAAGCAATAGAAGAAAGGGATGTAGAATCAACTCTTTCTAAAAAGGCAGTTTCACAGGACATAGTTGAAAAAATACTGACAGCAGGCAAATTGCGTATAGTTATGTCAACGTACCATGAACATTTTTGTTGATTGGTGGTCATATTATAGCTTGAAATTACGTATCTAATGCCGAGATTTAAAACATCCGATTAATGCTCACTGAATCCAGGCATGGCAAAAGCTTTTGCACAACGAAGCAGGCCCTTCCTAGTTTTAACAAAATGTTCTGTGGACTAAAATGTGTCAACATAGCGAATTCGGTTTTTGGTGCCAGCTGGTGGCATTAGTTGTATCAGGTGCTTATTAATTAACAAGGACAATAGGTTTGCTTTAAAATCATTAAATACATGTTAGTGGCAAAAGCACCTGCCATCAAAAGTATGGGCCAAACAAGCACATACACACACACACACACACACACACACCTACTCACGCATGCACTCTCTCTCTCTCTTTTTTAGGTTTTGTCTGCACGGCATGCGCTTACACCCTGTGCTTGCAAAATCTTTTCTGTTTATGAAAAATTATAAAAAGGGCTTGGAACCTGCCCAATAGTTACCTAAACTTACCATTTGTCCATTCCATTGTTGCCTCGAATTTACTTAATCTTCATTGGTCGTGCACGTCGACATCTGAATTCACTTCTTGTTTTTCCAGCTCTGTTTTTGGTCAAGCGGAGTTTTGACCAAGTACTCCTTCGAGTCACTCACATTGTCTGCTGAGAGTGTCCTTCCACTGAATACTCACTTGCCAGGTACTATTTTGTGTAACAATTCCGAACAGCCACTACCATCGACAGGGCCTAGCCAGTAGAGGGACCCAGTGAGTGGTCTCATTGCCCTCAAGGTGCTGTGTCCAAGATCCTCCCCGCCTTGCAGCTTCCCAGTTCTTTTTCTTGTTGTGTGGCAGATTTAAATAGCGCAAACTCAACCATGCTTTTGTACCCCTGCCATTCGGCCACTCCCCACTTTCTGCCTACTTTGTTTGGTACCTAACCCAACCCTGCAGCAGCTAATTCCAATCTGAGCATTTAATAATTGATACCCAGCTCAGTTCTGACATTTGTACTTGCAAAGCATCCTTTGTCGCGCATCAGGCAAATTATTTCGTAGTGGAGGTGGAGGAAGTCCCGGGGCCGAGCAGATAATCAGCACTCAGGCTAAGCATCTGGAGCACTTGTGATGAAGCAGAAAATGAAGGTTTTGATTTATTAACGCATAAACGTAGTGCTGACATAATCGTGTGTGACATTAACCGAATTAATGAAGATTGTACGGGGACAAAATGTGCCCTCAGAGTAGTTTGCCATCATTTATATGCGTGCTTTATATAACGTGGTGTATTAGAATTGCACTAATCCGACATAATCATAAACATGTGCTACGATTTGCTTATTTGAAATGCCTTAGCTTAGCATTACTTTAGCGGAGGCTTTGGCCTAGTTGCCTGGTCTCACGGTTTAAATGTTCGTATTTTTCCACTGTGCTATTAAACGTGTATTTCTGCTTGAAGCTGTACTTTTCCACAGAGACTGTTCACATGCTTATCTTAAAGTTGGTGCCAGCATGGCATATTTTCTCTTTAATTCAAGGTCGGCTTGCAGGTGCGGACAATGGAGGCTCTGAGAGTAAGCTAATCGAGAGACAATGTTGCAACTTGCGTACCCATCTCCAAGGATAATGTATGCTTAAGTAAAAGCTTGAGAACTGTCGTTTTTGATTGGTCAATTTGAAGCTAACCTATGAACCCTCCAATGGAGACCCTACTGGACTTGAACTGTTGTCTATAAAACCCAGGTGCACGAGAGGAAAGCTCTCTATCTTCGGACATCCCGCCATTTTGACTTCGTAGCTACTATGACCCATTTTGCTGCGACGCCATTTTGAGAGACTTTGATGCTTTCTCTAATCGAGAGAAAGAGACCTTAATGATTCTTGCCCTAGAGACTTTAACTTTGATTTGCCCCTTTGCATGAAGTAGTAATCTTATCTTGCCGCCGTGAGGCAATTGTCCCGTTCACCTTTGCCCCTTTTGTCCCGGTCCCATGCTGATCGAGAAACGGTACCTGTGAGACGAAGACTTCATTGATTGCTGATTGGAATTGGTAATTATGAAAGGAAATTGTAAAATTGCATTGTGTTCCTTTTAGGTAACCAACTGCTGATTTTGATAAAGACCCTAGCTAGGAGTTTTCTAAATTGATGTTGCCAAATTGTTGTTGCATGAAGTCCCACATGCTGATGCTAATTTGAGGTTAGACGAGGATTCCATATGTCGCACGATGCAATTTGAGATCTTGTTATGCTGACTAAATGTACGCAATTAGCCCATTGCAGATTATCGTATTAGTGCTTTGCATTGCCACTATCGAATGCCTTGTGATTCAAATGCTACATAGATTACATTTGTTCCGACGATATGGACAGCTATTAATGTTCATTTATGTTTATCATTTGGTGTTGAGACACATCTATATCGTGCTAGCTTTGTTAATATAGGGAAATAAACTCACTAACTTTGCAATAAACTGGTGTGGTTATTCCTGGCTGAAAGGTCAGGGTTCGCCAAAATGTATTCTGGATTAATTGTTAAGTGTTATGTTGTTCAAGGTGTTGCTTATGTTCGTTATTGATTATCGATTTAAGGTGATTGATCGATTAAGAGTACAGAGAGTTCCCACTTAGTCAAAAGATTCATCGACCTAAAGAGCGTCCGAACGCGGGTAAATTGTTACCACGTTCCGCTCTATCAGTAGATGGTAGCAGAGGACGGTTACGTCTTTTGGGACCCTGTACCATTAGAGTACATGGTGTCGAACTAACGGTTACGCATTTTGAGGCCTCATTCGAAAAGTTGAATCAGATTTTCTTGGATGAAAATAATTGACAAGATGATGATGGGCTAGGTCCACCGCGACTTTCCCGGGATCTCGGAGCTTGCGAATGGAGAGAACGGAGATGTGGAATCAGCGCCGGCGGTACTAGTGATGGTATGAGTGAAGTTAGGGTTTTGCGCTTGCTCAGCTTATTGCCGCAGAGTGTGTGAAAAGGTTGTGAGGATTTTTCTTTAAGGATAGCGGAGGCGCGACTCCGAGTGTAGAAGTAGAGAAGTCGTCGAACTTCATAGAGACATCGGAGGTGCGGCTCCGAGTACGAGAGTAGGGAAGTCGTCGAACTTCATGTGCGTCTGGCGCTTTGTGCATAAAAAGGTCCACGTGGTTGTTGTTGTTGAGAAGGGCCCTGCGAGGTCAAGAGACTCCGGAGTATGTTGATCCATGTTGTGGTCTGGGCGGTTTAGTAGGTTGATCGGGCGTGGTCAACGAGTGGGTACGTGTGTTAGGGAGTGATAGGAACTTCGACTTCGGGCTTTGACAAGATTCTAAGTGCACTAGAACAGATCATTGACAAGTTGAGAGTAGGTCTGCGGGTCAGATTTGCTTGCGAATGTGGGGACTGAGAAAGACGGAATAGCGGCCGAAGCTGGTGAAAGAGATCGAATAGTGGCCGAGGTTAGTGAAAAGTCCCTAAGGTCCTGAAGCGATTATGTTACCCTTCCTGTAGTAAACCGACAGATCTGTTTTGGTTTTTGGTAGCTCGTGATACATGCAAAAAGTTGTTACGGGAGGACCTGAGTGAAGGAGGATTAGCCGCGAGGCTTTGTCAGCCGCAGTGTGTGTGAGTGTGACGTCACTAAGAGCCGCGCTGGGATAGGTTGGTTGGAGAGAAGGGTCGCGCACGGATTGGACGCAGTCCGTGGGACTCGATTGGAAGGGGAAAGGCAGGTGAAGAGTATTCCGGGAATTAAAGTCACCTATTGATTACAAATTTTGTGGAATAACAGTGACCTATTGATTGTAAACTTTGTGAATTAAAAGACGAGAAAATGAAATTCCTTAAAGCATTCAGGAGCGCGATGAAGGGAGAGTCTTACATCAAAGCGAGCGTAGGGGAGGAGACGCCGCCTGAGGGCACACCAGCTTACATTGTAATGGAGGAAAAAGGGGTAGCTCCGTGCCTTTGGCTAAAACAATGGCACAAGTGGACAGAGAAACATGGGAGCGTAGCATTCCCGATACATGGGACATTCAATATAAGGGTCCTAGAGAATTTGAGATTCGCGATGTATGACATGAAGGTGCCTCCAAGGCCAGCACAGTTTGAGGCTCTAGCAATTTGGGAACTCATTGCTAGACAGCAACAGAAAAACAAGTTTGAAACAAGGATGAGGAAGGTAGAAAAGACACTAGCGGATGCTAGGTGGGATAATGCGCAGAAGGTGTGGAGGTCAGATGTATTGCAGGGAATAAAATTGTTCCCCGCAATTACTAAAGATGAAGAGGAGACAGGTAAGAAAGCTACCTGTAAGACAGACAGGAAATGTTCCAAGGATAGAGAGAACGAGGAAAAGTTGAGAAGAGAAGAGGAGTTAGAGGATGAGGAGTTGATAATGCAATTGCTGAACGACCGTCCACCACCTTATGCAGAGAATGGACAAGGTCCAAGTACCAGTTCTGCCCCTCCGGCATCGGTACAGAACAGTGAAACGCAGAATCCAGAAGCACCATCGGGATCTAAGGATCCGAGTTTACTGCTCACCCCACAGATACCGCAGGTTAGGAGAATGTATCCAGATGTGCCCGTGTTGAAACCAGCAGAACATTATCAGCCGCAGATGTCAGGGTACTACAGCAGTGACAACAATGGAGGGATGATTCTAGATCCAACCATAAGGGGCGTACAGAATGGTTACAACCCAACTATGGCACAAGCTGAATCAACTCAGTTTATGATGCCTCAAAAGCAGATGCAGGGAGGAAATGTTCATGCTCAAATGACGGGGAGTCAGATGGGCATGCCGGCAATGATGGCCCATAATATGGGGATGAACATGCCTCAGAATATGGGAAATGGACAGAATCCAGATGCAATATCACTGCCCATTACTGTAGGTCCAGTGGTACCTTTGTATAGTCAGCCTAACTTAGGTATGAGCAGTCAGGGACAAATGCTGCAGAATGGGACAGAAAGAAGGTGCATAGAAAACACTCCAGGGATAACCCCGATAGTGGCTCAGCCAACTGGGTCTGGGTCCTTGATGGAGTTTAGTCCCGTATGCGCTCAATCAACACTGGTGAGGTCGAGCCCCCCACTGATAATACCATTAACATCGAACACTGAAAAGTTGCCGCAACCATCGATGGCAGTCGATGTGAATGCTACACTGATGGGGGTAAATGTGCAACAGCTGACACAGTGGTTCAACAGTCTAAATTCCACACAAAGTTCAGACAGTGGGAAAGGAGACGATTACTTGAGCAGGATGAGGCTGAACATGGAAGCACAAGAATTGGTGGAAGGGAATATGGGTGTGAACAGGTTAGAATCCTACACGGAAGAGGAATTGAGGTATCTATGTCCAAAGATCACGAAAGAGGTAAACAAGGTACATAAAAGTTTGCAGGAAGTAGCAGACAGGAACGGGATTGACATAGGCAAGACGAAACACTTGAGCAGGAGCTATAGGTTGGATTTTGGGACCACAGATTTTGAACACATGAGATCAGCAGGCATGAAGGCACACCTTAGAGAATTGTTGCAGAGTGCCCAAGTGTGGAGGTGCTTAGACAAGTGGGAAAGCAGATGGGTAAAGAGGAAGGATAAGAGGAGGGACAGTGCCACAGAGCACAATGAGAAAGGACCGCAGAGTAGTGATACAGTAACTATGTTACCAATGAGGGAGACAGCAGGGGGAAAATTAGTACATGTACCATGGCACAGGAGTGATATTCAGTCTTTTACGAATGATTTTCCCAAACTGAGGGAGAAGCCGATCGAATGGTATCAACAGACTGATAGGTTTGTGAAGCTTGCCAAATGTCTCTGGGAAGACCTGAACACTCTATTCGAGATTGTGGTTCCGGCAGATTTGTGGGAGGATTGCAAAAGAGCTGTAGGTTGGCCGACAAGTGAACCAGAGAGAGACAGAGAGACGGGCGCACCATCACCTATGGTGATGTGTCTGTACTATAAGGTGATTGAGCATTTGAAGACGAAGGTTGCCGCGAAAAATGTGGATTGGCAGAAAATTGATCGAACTGCCCAAGAGGCTAAAGAATCGATTCATAGTTACTATGAGAGGTTGTTGAAGGCGTTCAAGAATTACAGTGGCACGGAAGCAATCGAGGCGAAGGATATGCTTCATTTTGTGTTCAGATTTGTGGAAGGGCTGAGACCAGAGATAAGTCAGATGATAAAATCGCATTTGATCTGCTGGCAGTCAAAACCGATTGATGAAGTCTTGACTTATGCGAAATACTGTAGCGACGAAATTGAGGTGAAACAGAAAAAGCTGAAAGAGAAGGTGATGATGATGCAGCTTAAGGCGGCTCAGACAGGCTTGCAAGGGTTGCCAGGGATGCAAGGGTTCCAACAGCAGGTACCGCAACAGCAGCCGCAGTTGCAGGGAAACATGGTGTTTCAGCAACAGCAGCCGCAGTTGCAAGGAAACATGGCGTTTCAGCCACAGGGCAGAGGCAGAGGTAGAGGAGGTTTTGTGAATAATGGTCCGGATTTGAACACTGTTGTGACGGGTGTGCAGGCAATGAAGAAGGTGATGCCGTGTCACGCGTGCGGAAACGTCGGTCATTTGAAACGCGAGTGCCCGATGGTGGTGCAGGAAGGCGCAGGTGCAGGTGTAGGTGTTGGTCAGCAAAACAATGATGTCAATGCATTTCAGACAATGAGAGGACCGAAAATGAGAGGTCTAAACCCAAATTTTCAGACCATAAACCAATTGCAGGGATTACAACCTATGCAGCCGCAGCAGATGCAGATGCCCCGGGTGCAGATGACGCAAATGCAGCCGATGCAACAGCAGTTACCTATGGTACCTAATCAGCAAATGCAAATACCTTTGGCACCAATGAGTCAGCAGCAAATGATGGTTCCTCCACAGGTAACGGGTCAGCTAATGAGCACAAACGGCACAGTACAACAGTTCCCATTACACAGTGAGAGTGGAATAAACAATGTATGGGAGAGTGAAAGCTCAGAAGAGGAAGGAGATTGTGTGCTTGCGGCATCTCTAGAAGTTGATCAAAGGGGTCCGTACGTAGAAGGAAGAGTAATAGGTCATCGCGTCTCATTCCTGGTTGACACGGGAGCCACACGTTCAACTGTTAAGAGCAGCGAAGTACCAAATTTGCCACTCTCAGGGAGGACAGTTCAAGTGGTGGGAGTAGCAAACAGACATCTGACGAACCCAATAACAGATCCGATACCAGTCAACATTGGTAACTATCAAGGGGTACATCAATTTGTGGTGTGTGACTCAAGCCCGATAGCACTGTTAGGAAGAGACCTATTGTGTAAATTGGGTTGCTCGATCATGTGTTCAAACGAAGGAATAACAATAGAGACGAGTAATGATGGGGAAGACGAGGACAGTGTAGAGGGGGATGAGATAGAAACAGTTGACGAAGAGTATCCTCTGATTTGTCTTTTACCAATGATAACTGAAGAAGATATCCCAGCAGAATTACGGGAAACAGTCGGAAAGGAAGTGTGGGACATGACAGGGAAAGAGGTGGGATTGATGAAAGGAGTAGAACCAGTAAAAGTGATGGTAAAGCCCAATGCGATCTTTCCCCAGACCCCACAATACCACATGCCACAAGATACCCTCATGAAAGTTGCCCAACTTATTGACGAATTCGTGAAGCAGGGCGTACTGAAAGAAGTATTAAGCAGCCCATGTAATTCACCGATAATGGGACTAATGAAGCCAAGTGGGAAAGTCCGACTTGTACAGGATTTGAGAAAAATAAATGACATCATAATCAAGTGCTGCCCTGTCGTACCGAATCCGGCTGTGATAATGTTTCAGATCCCTTGCGAAGCTGAGTGGTTCTCAGTCATCGATTTGTCACAAGCATTCTTTTCTGTGCCTCTTCATGAGGACAGCCAATTCCTCTTTTGTTTCAAATTCCTAGACAGAGTATACAGTTGGTGTCGAATTCCTCAAGGGTTCTCTGAGTCACCGTCGATATTCAATCAGGTTCTAAAGAAAGACTTGGAAGAGTTAGAGTTGCCATTCGAGTCAACCTTAGTACAGTACATTGACGACTTACTGGTTGCATCAAAGACAGAAAGTGGCTGCACAGCCGATACCATTGCTCTGTTGAACCATTTGGGAGGGAATGGACACAAGGTGTCTCCTTCCAAACTGCAGTTCTGTCAGAAGAAAGTGAAATACTTGGGTCACCAGAGAGAAAGGGTCACGGAAAATAATGAAGGAAAGAATTACCAGTGTACTTCAAATGAGTCCACCAAAGACAAGGAAGGAGGTGAGGAAGTTTTTGGGAATGGTGGGATACTGTTGCCAGTGGATTCCCAACTTCTCATCTCTAGCAAAGCCTCTACTGAAATTGACCCAGAAGGATGCCTTGGATCAGATCGAACTGAAAGGGGATGAGATGGATGCTTTTGTTGAATTAAAGGAGTGCATGTGCAGGGCTCCAGCTTTAGGTATGCCTGATTACACGAAGCCTTTCACATTGTTTTGCCATGAACGTGATGCATGCTCTTTGTCTGTCTTGACCCAAGCCCATGGTGGCGTAAACAGACCAGTAGCGTATTTTTCAGCTACTCTGGATCCGGTTGCAGCAGCACTCCCAGGGTGTTTGCGCGCCGTAGCAGCAGTTGGTATCAGCCTCACTCAGAGTGAAGGAATAGTGATGGGACACCCAGTAACAGTCATGGTCCCTCACTCAGTTGAGATACTTTTGACCCGATCCCGAACGCAGCACATGACTGGAGCAAGACTCACAAGGTATGAAACGACTATTCTGGGCTCACCGAATGTGCAGCTGAAAAGGTGCACCACGTTGAACCCAGCTACCTTGCTTCCTGGAGAACATGCTGAAATTGAGAACGCTGAAGACGTCGAGCATGACTGCCTTCAGGTGACTGAATTTTGCACAAAACCCCGACCGGACATCAAGGATACAAAACTTGATGTAAATGACCAAATTCTTTTTGTTGATGGTTCATGTCTAAGAGATGGGGTGGGAATTTTGAAAGCAGGATATGCTGTATGTACTGTGACAGGGGTCTTGGAAGCGGGATGGCTCCAAGGAGTCTATTCTGCACAAGTAGCAGAACTTGTAGCCCTTACTAGAGCATGTCAATTGTCTGCATTGATGAAAGTCACCATTTACACTGATAGCCAATACGGGTTTGGGATTGTGCATGACTTTGGACAACTGTGGTCACAGAGAGGTTTCCTGACTTCTTCAGGATCCCCAGTGAAAAATGGGGAGAGAATAAGGGAGTTGTTACATGCCATTCAAGTGCCAGCTGAAGTTGCAGTGGTAAAGTGCAGTGCTCACACGAAAGGACAGGATTATGTGTCTCTGGGAAATGCCTATGCAGATCAAGTCGCAAGATTTTGCGCTTTGAACTGTATATTGCTAAGGGATGATTGGAATACAATAAGTGAACCAGAACTCGAACCAGCGGAAGCATTTGCCTTGAAGGTCGTAGATACAATAGAAGAACTAAAAGCACTACAAAGTAATGTCAGGGAGGATGAAAGAGATTCCTGGATTAAATCACAATGTATAAAGAGACAAGACGAGCTATGGGTTTCACATGAGGGAAAATTTGTTCTGCCAAATGGTCTCTTATCACAGCTTGCGCGGTTCTATCATGGGCAAGCTCACCTAGGGAGAGATGCCATGATAAGATTGTTCAAAACTGATTGGTTTAACCCCAGATTTCGTCAAGCTGCAGAAGCAGTTTGCCATCGATGTGTCACTTGCCAACAGATGAACCCAGGAAAGGGAACAGTTGTGAACGCGAGCCACATTGGTAGGGCAAGCGGTCCTTTTAGTCGTATGCAGATGGACTTCATTGAGATGCCTGTGCATGGAGGTTTAAGATATGTGTTGGTGATTGTGTGCATTTTTAGTCATTGGATTGAGGCATACCCCACACGTAGAAACGACAGCCTTACAGTTGCCAAGCTATTATTGAGGGAGTTAATACCACGTTTCGGATTTCCGATCTCTTTAGAATCAGATAGGGGAAGTCACTTCAATAACGAGGTGATGAAGTTACTTTGCGAAGCACTGAACATTGAGCAAAAGCTGCACTGTAGCTATCGCCCTGAAGCATCAGGACTGGTGGAGCAGATGAATGGTACGCTGAAGTCGAGAATGGCAAAAATATGTGCATCAACAAATTTGAAATGGCCTGATGCATTGCCCTTAGTGCTAATGTCAATGAGAAACACTCCGGATAGAAAAACTGGATTGTCCCCGCACGAAATTCTCATGGGCAGGGCTATAAGACTTCCTGCAGTTCCCGCAAACATGCTTTTGAATATTACAGATGATATGGTGTTAGACTACTGCAAAGGTCTGGCTGACGTGGTTCGCTCTTTCTCTCACCAGGTGGAAGCGACCACCTTGCCACCGATCCAAGGTCCAGGACACGCACTGAAAGCAGGTGACTGGGTCGTGATAAAGAAGCACGTGAGGAAGTCGTGTCTGGAACCCCGTTGGAAAGGCCCTTTCCAAGTGATCCTGACGACAACTACCGCTGTGAAGTGTGCGGGGGTTCCCAACTGGATTCACGCCAGTCATACAAAGAAGGTGCTGTGTCCCACAGATGAGGAAGTTGAAGCGCTGAAACTACCAGTGCCTGATAAAACGGTGCCGAGTGCTGGGACAGAACAAAAGCGAACTGAAAGCGAACAAGCAACAGCAGGAGAAAAGGAAATATTATTGGAGAACGAAGAGTCCGACTCACTTAGGGAAGACCAAGGAGAAAGTTCAGACAGCGACGACGAAGCTGCAGGTGACAAAGAACCTGAGGCAGCTGAGGGTAGCAAAAAGCCTGAAGCAGCTGAAGGTGACAAGGAACCTGAAGCAGCTGAAAGTGATACAGAGCCTGAAGAAAGTAACAGTGACGAAGGGCTCGAAGAGAGTGAGAAGGCAGGAGAGCCTGAGCAGAAGGGGGCTTTCCCAGAAACAGACGATACAGAAAAAGAAAAGGAAAACGTGACTGATTCCCCTGAAGGTGGGGACAAAGAAGAGCAGAACGAAAGAGTTCAAACCTCTACAGAAAAGGGTGCAGGTCCATCAAATGGACACGGTGCAAAAAGAAGACTAAGTATCTCACCGATAAAAGAAAAGGGTAAAGAAGGTTTGAACGAAGGAGGAAGGCCGAAAGTGAAAGAGAAAAGAAAGGAAGTGACTGTCGTGGAACAATCGTCAAGTGAGGAAAAAGACTTGGCGAAGGAGGAGAGTGCCAGCGAAGCAGAATCAAAGAGAGAAGCAAAATTGAAAAGGAAAAGGATACCAAACAGGAGGTATTCCGGTCCTGAATGGGCATATGCGGTAAATGATGATTGGACTGATGAGTTTGTATCTCTAAGCATCGAGAACGAAGAAGAAGAAGAGATACCAATAGAAAAGAAAAGTTTCATAGACTCTGTTGATTGAAACGGTAGTAAATGGTATTGCTTGCTGCAATATAACGTGAGACGAACAACCAGCTGAGACATTGCTAAACCGAATTGAGACAAATGCTGCTAACCGATAAGTGACTGGCCTTTTGAAGAAGACGGTGTGAACATTGTGCTCGTTCAAGCTTTGTAACTGAATTGCTAAGTAGTTTCATTTATAGGTGCTTCTAGCTCTCTGATTCTATACAGATCATGCCCGGGTACGCTATGCAAAACAATAGAAAGAAATATTGTAAATACGTGTGTATAGGCTTGGTACTAACATGTGTACTAATAATAATGGCAATTGTGTTTGGAATGCATGGAAAGGGTGAGAATGAGACTATTGCTGCTTCTACTATTGTTCCTATTACTGTCACTGAACTAACACCATTGAAAAGACTAGCAATGGATGAGAGGCTCTTGCATGATAAGAAAGAGCTTTCGTATAACGTTTTCTATCGCTTACTAACAGAGTATGTTGAGACTATGGATGCGAAAGATTGTTATGTGTGTACCCAGATACCGACATCAGTAAAGGAAGGGGTGACTTATCACCACATGCCTCTTACATATGGGATTACATGTAGTATAGTAATGTCTAGGTTTTATGGTCAATCTAATATACAGTATTTTTTCTCAAATTATGATGTTACCTTTGCTTATGTTCCTATAATAGCACAGCTAAGCGAGACTGCAAAATATTGGGATTACAAAATTATGAGGGACTTTTTCGAGCCAATGCAACCTTTTGAAACGGCTCATGCTCATAGGGAGAACCTTACTTGCTCCGTCTCTGCAGTAGAAATAAGCTTTTTATATCGCACGGATGATAGAAGGGCTCAAATGAAGGCGAAATTAGAAAAAGAACTACATAAGAGGACTTCAGTAGATAACTATGACTTTGCTGCTATAAAGACACAAGGGAAAATTGCTTTAGATGCTTGGCATGTAGGGAAATTTTGTATATATCGAGGTGAATCTTACTATGATAATATTTTTGTAGGAGCGAGTGAATGCAAACATACGTTTATTTTTAAGGCCAAATGGACATTCATGATGGACGGACTTGACCCTGTCATTCCAGGGGTGTATTATATTTGTGGGCATAATGCCTATTATCGTCTTCCAAAGGGATGGTGGGGAAGATGTTATTTGGGTATAGTGTTTCCAAAGGTTTATCAACTGGATGACATATCGATGATTGAAAAGACACCTGGATCCCATCGTATCCAGAAAAGAGAGACCGCAGCTGCTGTGGTAGGTGATATATTTGGAGATATGATTCCTTCATTGGGAGTTGTGCTGAATTCCATCAAAATAAGGAAGTTGTCTACTATAGTGGATAACATGCTGACAAAGTTTTCAGGTGCTATAATCCTGATGGATGCTGAACTTGCAGCGGAAAGAGCTATGACTCTTCAAAATAGGCTTGCTTTAGACATTCTTTTAGCAAAGGATGGAGGCGTTTGCAAAATGATTGGTGCACGTCACTGCTGCACCTATATACCTGATAATAGTGTGAAGATTAAAACTATGCTTGCTAATCTAACAAAAGAAAGTGCAGATTTGAAAGAACTGAAAGAACCAGGAGTGTGGGAAAAGGTTGGAAAGGGACTTGCTTCAGTGGGACATTGGATTGGGGGAATTTGGAATGGAATATTATTGAAAATAATAGAAGGAATATTAATAGTAATTATTTGTGTATTTGGAATTTGGGGAATAAAAAGGGGAATAATAATGATTATGGAGAGAATTAAAAGAAGAAAGGAGGAGAAAATAATGAAAAGAATGGCAGAAGAATACAAAGCGCAAACTAGGGGAACTAAAAGGAAAAGGGAGCTGACAGAATTTTAATGGGATAAAATTTGTGGGCTAAATTTGTGTGATGACAAGTAGTCATCAGAGGAGGGATTGATGAAGCAGAAAATGAAGGTTTTGATTTATTAACGCATAAACGTAGTGCTGACATAATCGTGTGTGACATTAACCGAATTAATGAAGATTGTACGGGGACAAAATGTGCCCTCAGAGTAGTTTGCCATCATTTATATGCGTGCTTTATATAACGTGGTGTATTAGAATTGCACTAATCCGACATAATCATAAACATGTGCTACGATTTGCTTATTTGAAATGCCTTAGCTTAGCATTACTTTAGCGGAGGCTTTGGCCTAGTTGCCTGGTCTCACGGTTTAAATGTTCGTATTTTTCCACTGTGCTATTAAACGTGTATTTCTGCTTGAAGCTGTACTTTTCCACAGAGACTGTTCACATGCTTATCTTAAAGTTGGTGCCAGCATGGCATATTTTCTCTTTAATTCAAGGTCGGCTTGCAGGTGCGGACAATGGAGGCTCTGAGAGTAAGCTAATCGAGAGACAATGTTGCAACTTGCGTACCCATCTCCAAGGATAATGTATGCTTAAGTAAAAGCTTGAGAACTGTCGTTTTTGATTGGTCAATTTGAAGCTAACCTATGAACCCTCCAATGGAGACCCTACTGGACTTGAACTGTTGTCTATAAAACCCAGGTGCACGAGAGGAAAGCTCTCTATCTTCGGACATCCCGCCATTTTGACTTCGTAGCTACTATGACCCATTTTGCTGCAACGCCATTTTGAGAGACTTTGATGCTTTCTCTAATCGAGAGAAAGAGACCTTAATGATTCTTGCCCTAGAGACTTTAACTTTGATTTGCCCCTTTGCATGAAGTAGTAATCTTATCTTGCCGCCGTGAGGCAATTGTCCCGTTCACCTTTGCCCCTTTTGTCCCGGTCCCATGCTGATCGAGAAACGGTACCTGTGAGACGAAGACTTCATTGATTGCTGATTGGAATTGGTAATTATGAAAGGAAATTGTAAAATTGCATTGTGTTCCTTTTAGGTAACCAACTGCTGATTTTGATAAAGACCCTAGCTAGGAGTTTTCTAAATTGATGTTGCCAAATTGTTGTTGCATGAAGTCCCACATGCTGATGCTAATTTGAGGTTAGACGAGGATTCCATATGTCGCACGATGCAATTTGAGATCTTGTTATGCTGACTAAATGTACGCAATTAGCCCATTGCAGATTATCGTATTAGTGCTTTGCATTGCCACTATCGAATGCCTTGTGATTCAAATGCTACATAGATTACATTTGTTCCGACGATATGGACAGCTATTAATGTTCATTTATGTTTATCATTTGGTGTTGAGACACATCTATATCGTGCTAGCTTTGTTAATATAGGGAAATAAACTCACTAACTTTGCAATAAACTGGTGTGGTTATTCCTGGCTGAAAGGTCAGGGTTCGCCGAAATGTATTCTGGATTAATTGTTAAGTGTTATGTTGTTCAAGGTGTTGCTTATGTTCGTTATTGATTATCGATTTAAGGTGATTGATCGATTAAGAGTACAGAGAGTTCCCACTTAGTCAAAAGATTCATCGACCTAAAGAGCGTCCGAACGCGGGTAAATTGTTACCACGTTCCGCTCTATCACTTGTCATGTGAGGCAGGCAACGTGCTCAGCTTTGGGACTAAGGGCTGCTAGGGCCTTGGAACGTGCTCTGAGGCTGCAGCCACCAGGTTCCCCACGGTTGCCCATATGTAGTCTTCACCAAACTTGTTTTCGTTTCCCAAGCCATAGGGGGACAACATTGATTTCCCAAGCTGCTTTCTCCAGGGGCATAGACAGACAATAGCCTGGTTGGTTGCCTCGCTGTGCCCTCTTTCAGTGATTCGCCTTTCTGTGAATGACAATCGGCGCACACTCCCAGCTTTGAGCCAAGTGTGTGGCTCTTTCTCTCTTTCACTAGCTCTCACCCTCTGTTTTTCTTTTTCTTTGTCTCCCTCCCGCCTCCTTTTTTCTCCCTTCTTACTCTTTCTTGCTCTGCTAAAGTACTATAATACAGTGCCCTTAAATGTAGTCTGACAAAAATATATTGTGCCCTAAATATTGTTTTCCAGAAATATCACTCAATAGGAGTTATTAATAGAAAATTTACACCCAGTGGAACTATATTGTTGTAAACGACCTTTAGGCCACATTATTTTAGTCCGACAATACTTTTATTACGATATTTTGGCACACAATCCTTTGCTTCTCTCATTAGTGCTCTGTTGTAAAGTAATTTACAGTTGTTAACACAAGAATTCAAGCCATCCAGAATAGGTATTGCTGAAGGAGTAAATTGGTTCATCATAAAGAGTGGCACTTATTGCGTTTGGAGTAGTTCCCACGTGAGGTGTTACCTGTGGAACAATTTGTGGTGTACTGGTTCAGCTTGCAACGAGGTTACAGAAAGAAAAAATTGGTAGGGTTAAGGTAGTTACTACACCATGTAATAGAGACAGCACACTGTGCAGTTATTTTTTTATATACTCTCGATTTTAGTCAAAGCTAGGTGGTGAATTGTATCACAAAGCTTTTCTACAGGGCTCTAGCTCTAACCTCACTCTTGTATGAGGCAGGTCTTGAAACCTCTGCAGTGTTTATCTTCCTGTAGGAGTCTAGAACTGATCAATGCACTCTCTCCTTTGGTCTTCTGGCATCTTGCCCTTTGACTTGCTGTCTGTTTTATGTGATTGGTGATCGCATGAATAATCATAGCTAAATATCAAATCAACTGACATATTTATCCTTTTAATGGCTGGGGGTTAAAAAAGGAAACAATTCGATCTTTATGATGCTAGGGCGGGTGTTTTAATAAAAATTATTATTGATTGTTTATGTATTCTGAAGAATAGGCTTGTGTAGAAAATAAAATAACGTAGAAAAATGATGCCCGCATTTGAAAATGTGATTACAAAGAATGGCCACGAAATGTACTAATCAATGATTTAATAATATTAAATGTTGAATATATTTTTAATGTAATAATATGTCATATTAAGGGTTATGCAGTAAGCTTTAGCTTTATTAATTGTAGGCCTTAACTTAGCGATTATCATGGCCTACTTGCCAGGCCTCATGTAAATGCTGTATTTCTTAACGTTTAATAAAATGGCTGTCCTAGAGAATTAAACAGTGATTTTCCATTTTGCATTATGTGCTCATAGCTGAAGCTTTTTCAAGAGTACCGACTGCTAGGAGATGATGTTCTCGTTAATGTAACATTTTATGTGTATTGAGTGTGAGACTGACTTTCCCAGGACAAGAACAATGAAGATACTGACTAGAGTGGAAGCTGCAACAATATCGTTACCTGACAAGCTGGATGATGAGGACATTGCAAGACAAACCAATCAATGACATGTGAATGGAGTAATATTATAATTCATAGATATGGGATTTTAGTTTTATTGGACAAAGCTTGAACATGTGATTAACTGACCAATAGGGATTTGGGAGGTAATTTAGGTAACTGACTAAAAGACACTGCAGAGGGGGAAGACAGGCCATTTTTTCTATTCTTCTAGAGGGTTTACCTCTATTGTTTTGAGTACTTAAAGACTTTTTTTCTGAACTTTGATGCTGAATCCTGATGACTTGCTGATCGACTAATGTCCTGAGGATGAAGACTGGTTCTGCTTTGCTGATCCATACTGAGGATAGGTATTATAACCTAATCTGTGATTATCATGCATATTTGTTTTTTCTTTCTAGGTACCAGCAGTATTGTTTGATACAGCCATAGTTAGATGTTTTTCCAAATTTTTGTTACAAAATTGTTTTGCATGAAGCCCAACATGCTGATGCTAATCTGATGTTAGTTAAGGATCATCACTAATGGAATTATGATAACAGGGACTAATGTTTGATGAATTTCTCTGCTCAACTTCATGTACATAATCACATCGACTCAGTTGACTTTGTTACTGATTTGCACCATAACCTTAGAATATGTTGTAGTTTAAGCTTTGATTAGATTATGTTTCTTCCGCTGCTTTGGACAGTCAGTATTGTTTATATATATGTGTTTCATCTGATTTTGAGATTAATCTACATGAAGTTAGCATTGTTAATTTAGGGAAATAAATATTCTAACTTTCACTAAAAGGTGTGGCTATTCATGACTGAAAGGTCATGTTGCGTGACAATTACTGACTCCATTGATTATTGATATTATTGATTACTAATGATTATTGATTATAGTGTATTGATTGTTGATTATGTACTGGAGCAATGGTAAGAACATCTTAATTGCGAGTCAAAAGGTTAATCGATCTATTCTCGTCCCCTTGTAAGTTTACTTATTAGGGTCAGATGCGCTAACAATGACTGGATTCTATATTATGCAATCACAATGATAGACCGAGCATGCAACAGTTCAAGGGTTCCTCCGAGGAGTCCTGTTGAGACATTGCTGTGCACTGGAAGTTATGCTTCACACACTGACACTGACCCAGGATTCTGCACCAGTTTTAGGTCTAGATTTAAACAGTGCTTGCTGTTGTATCTTAAAAAAAAAACTCTAAAAGGGGCTTGGAGCCGGCTCGTTGCTTACTATTGGTAAGCAACATACTAACTCTCATTTCATCGATCCTGATTGGTCATTACGTCAGGTCACTTTCTCTTTGTTTTGTCCCTGTGATACAGCATGGACCAAGTACTGATTGATAAATTGATATGTGTCCTTCCACTGTCCGCAGTCTGCTTGAGGAACTTTTTTTCTCTCCATTACTTCCCCAGTCCCCCTCTCCGTTGCTTGTGATTAGTACCCCCTCGCTGCTCGTGTCGATGAGTCTCTGTTTTTCTTTTTTTTTCGCATTCCTTGAGTCACGCACTAAAGGTTTCATTGGACACTGACCCTATCTGGCCTGCAGACCAGAAAGGCAAACACACTCGCCTCTTAAATCAACTTTTAACTTCTGAGCCGTGGGGAAGAGGTTTATCTTCCATTCAGGCAGTGCGATTTCAGCCAATGACGGGTATTCAGTGGTACATCAATCCAGTCTCCTCATTTTGACTCTCTTCCCTCCATTCCTTGTCGCACTGATGAACAGCTTTATTAGCCCATTCTTTTTTAACTCATCGTGCTCTTCCTTGTCTATCTTTTTTACCTGTTGTGTAAGACAGAGATCTAGAGAAATAATCATTGCTGTTCGTGTCAGAAGTAGCAAGGAGTCACTGGTTAATTATGGAATTCATGCGCATGAAGCAAAAGGGCGTATGGTTTTGTTGGACAGTGGCCCTTTAACGTTTTGGACTGCAGCTTGGAAAGGCACACCCACTCCTCTTGTAAATCCGCTTTTTATTTCAGTGTCCCAGAGTAAGTGGCACAGAGGTTTCCATACTTTCACTTAGTGAGACTAGTGCCAGTGATGGCTTATAGGTCTCATATTCGGTGGCAAAGGAATACAGATTCCCTATTTTCACTCTATATCTTCTATTCAATGTCTTACTGACAGACAGCATCTGGGTGTTTTCCTCAGCAAAGTGCAGCTCACCACAAGTGCCTGCTTTTCATATCTGCCTCGGGGATAGTAGGAATGTTTTTGTTTGTTTGTTTAAAAAAATATATATATAACAACTGTCATCCAAGTTAATGTACCAACTGTGCTGTTTAGTCTCATAATTCAGAAGTTTCTTACATGGAACAAATTCTCCAAACTAAGTGCAGGGCACACTGTGAGATGCAAAACCTATGTATTTACAGTGGCATTCTTCTTCCAGAGCACCTGTGTAATAGAAGTCATTTGTTTGCATCACGTCGTAGCTTTTTACTCACTGTATTCCTTAAGGTGGCATAAAAGCTTCCAACAAGCCCAAGAAGAGCCTTGAGAAGATTCAGTCTTCATTAAGTCGCTAGTTGAGCTCATTCATTTGCTCTTCTGTACTTTTCTTCGAATGGCCTTTGTGAATTGCAAACCTTGAAGAAACTACGGTAAGACGTACTTCATGTAGTAACAAGGTTTAACTGCACAAAATGTTACTTGTTTGAGAATGTATTTATTTAAAAAACTCACACTGTGCTTTCGCTCAAGGCAGCAATTTACAATTCTGCAACCATTTTTGCACCAGTTTTTGTTTTGCTGAATAGCTAAAACAACAACACATGACTATAAGTGTATCCATTGTAGGTCCAGGAAACCCAAATGCATGCTAGATTTTCTTACCACCCACATAAAAATTTACTTGCGTAGATTTGAATAATAATTTAGGTAATTAGTCAGTGGTTAGCCTATCCTTAAATTATGCTGTGAATCCCGCCCATCTGATATCTGTGTTGGACACCCATCTATGCCGCATATGTCTTCTAGACACAGCAATCCTGCAGTCGCAGCTGTTCTAAAGGAGTGGGGAGACCTAAAATTGAATTAGATGAAATTAAAAATAAAAAACACTTACCTTTTTGACGGCGTCCCACGCCGAGCTCCTCTTCCCTGATGGCTGCACGCAGGCACAGGCTCCCAGCCTGCCCTGCGGTCAATCCTGCTGCTTCTCAGAGACTGGGAGCCTGTGCAGGGCTCTCTCCAGCCTGGCAACTGTGTTGCTGGGCTGGAGAGAGCCTACCGCACATGTGTGTTTGGCCGGCCCTAGACGGCCGGCCAAACATACATGCACAGTGAGGGGGAGTGCTAAGCACTACCCCTTAAAGCTACTCATCCCAGCTGCCCCGCCCCTTTCACAACAAGGGGATAATAAACCTAGTTTATTATCTCCTCGTTGTGAAAGTTTTGCAGCTTCTGCTGCTGGCGGGGGCCGAATCTCCTCCGCCCTAAGGAAAAGCCACCCCGGCCTACAGGTGTCACTCTTCACTGACCAACACCCTCACATTATAATAAGTTTCACATAGAAATGTTAGGACAGATTTGGTAAGTATGTATGTGTAACACAGCAAAGCAGAAAATGGGTGGAGTGTTTCACAGGACATCTATTTTAATCAGGCATCTTCCTCCTTAAAACTTTACACACTTACAATATGTGCCAAATAGGAGGCATGAGATGGAATTATTCCAATGAGGTTCACAAGCAAGTTGTTTCTAAGTCACTTCAGAATCACCCAGAGTGTTTATGCCCAGTTTTACTATTTTGAGCTTTAATATTGTCCTTGAGAGGTAGATGAGGGTGCATTGACTTCTGCATTTCAAGGCTTTTTATAAGTGTGTTCGAATGCTGTACAGTGCGTCACTGAAAAGAGGATTATAGCAACCTACTGAGCTGATGTGATAGTTTTTACATTGTGGATACATTTTTGGTCAGCCGTTTTTGAGCGTAGGTGCACCATAATAAATGTTAAAGTAAAGCATACACCTTACAACACAATGCAATATAGAATAAGATAAACATAGATAAAATAAATATGTGAGAACAATACAAATTGATCAAGGGGAAGAAGGTGAATGAGTTCCTAAAGTGCATATAATACAGCTGAACACCAGCATAACAAGGCTTTTAGCCACCATATGGATTCAATAATAATAAAACGATCTTGTTCTTTTTAAGTCCTCAGTTTTGCTCCCTGCATCCAACTCTCAGCAGAAACATTATTACCTCAAAAATGTTCACCGAGTTATAAATGTCGCTGGCTACTATATTTTTATGAGCTTTGGGCGGGGATGGCGGTGCTGCAATCACCTATCCATTATCTTCTCAATGTGCCATAGGTGGAGCAGATTTGGTTTGGCAATATCTGGTTTGTGACTGAAATAAAGCAACATTGCAGACGTGCATATTATGCCCCCAAGAACCTTAACAGGGTTAATGTGTATTAATAGGCTGTGAACCCCACTCCAAGTCATCATTGACAGCGTTTCCAGTAAAAATACTTTGCACCTGCGAATCAATAGGTGCTGCCTGAGACAGCCCATCCATTGCCTTGTTTCTACAGCATTCTCGTTCTCTTGCTTCTTTTTGGTCAGCTCATGCCAGCTTCACTTTCTTCTGGATGTGTTTGACCCTCCCCTCAAGCATGGCCAAAGCACTACTTCTTTGCTCATGAGTGCTCACCCATTTGGGGCTATTTTTTTCTTTTAGTCACAGCACTTCAAAAGAGTTCATGTGTTTGCAGGCCTTCTCTCTCCCCACCCCATCCCACATTGTTGCTTGCATGTCCCACTTCCTGCATTGTTGCTGTTGCCTCTTTGCTGTTTGCCCCTTCTCTCCTGTGCTATTTCTTGCCCGTGATTGCTTGCCCCATTCCCCTCCCATGCTGTGTTACTTGCCACATGCCCTCCTCGCATTATGTTGCTTGCCGCGTCCTCTTCACACACCTTCTGCGTTGTTGCTTGCCCCATCGCCCTTCCGCACTGTGTTGCTTGCCTCATCCCTTCTGGCAGAAAAAAAGTGCTACAACGCAAACACCTCTGGCTGCACAATAACACATTTTTTTGTCTAATTTCCAGCCATGCTACACACCACTCACGCTGCTTTACAATATGGCTAAAAGATATTGACAAAGCCAAACGCTCTCACATAAGGAAGACCTATTGGCGTTGCTAATGCTTGTTTTTGTTTTGTGTTCTCCCTCTCAAAATAACGTTCATTTGTGCGTTTTTTGAGAGGTGGAGGTTTCATGCAGATTATGCATCTGCCTTGCGCAAAACTTGTCACCATATAAACAACCTCGTAGTGCTGTTCTGGGCAGTGCTTAATTTGTAAATAAAAACGTGCCAGTGTCCAAAGCCCTCCTCTTAAACACGCGGCTGCTGCTATTAAATGTGGGAACATGAAATACTGAGGCAGCGTAATCCTGAAGCCATCTGGTGCCTCCTCAATCCATGTAAAGCCACTCCCTGCCCCCTTCCGCTCACTCTTGCAGCTTTATACTTTCTCCCGTTGTGACGCTTTTTCGTTTTTCCCTTCTTCCATCTTTCCATATGTGTCTTTTCCTTGCAGCAAATGCTTGAGACAGAAGAATAAGCCCCAGCCCTCAAAAATAAGTGCCCTTGCTCAGCACTGGAAACAACAAGCACAAATTAAGCACTGGTTCTGGGTGAAGTTGGTTTACGAAGCTCTTTATTATGCTTGGAGCTCACAAGACAAGCGTTTTTAAAGAGCTTTTTAAATTTACATATTTTACTTTGGTGATTTGGTGGTAGTACGTATTGTAGTGGTACTAAACATCCCCATTCGATACAGACACATATCAAGAAAATACACAACAGTGGCCCTTTATTTTGTAGTGTTATTAAAGGAACAATCGTGGGTGGGGGGTGGGGGGGTAATTGTATTCTCCTTCTCCCACCCACCGCCGTTCATATTTACATCCACCCCCGTCCATGTTATCCACCCACCCCCTGGCCTCATGTTGCTTAACCCACGAACCCCCTACCCTGCGCATATTTTACTCATATTGCACAGCAGCATGATCTGCTGTGTAGCGTTTGTTTACAAAAATGTTTTATATTGTGTTAACCCTGCCCGCGTCAAAGCACTTTTTTTTTCACATTAAGCCATGCTGCATTACAGATTTCGTTGCTGTGCGACATGTCTAAAAAATTTACAACACCTACAGATTTGGCAGAGGCTTTCCCAAAACTTATTTATTTTCTTAGCACCGGGGAAAGGCTCAGGGTGACATTGCCTCTTTACTGTGGCTTGAAATATATTTAGGCTGTAAAAATTCAAGTCTTATAAGCGTTCTTAAAATAACCAACAACCAATTGGTTGTTGCTGAACGTGCTAGCAGGCAGCTTTCCTAACACATGGATTAACCTTACTCATGAGGAGTCAGGGTGACGACAGGCTCATCCAGCAAAGCAGCAGGCGTTCTCTTCTCTGAGCTAATAATCTTCTTTAGAAGTCACATGGAAGTCAATGCATGGCCTTGTTATACACTGGCTGCAACATCGCGGACATGCATCACCGTCATTCAATTACCACTGCTCTACAACTCCTAGCAAACTATGGGAGGCCATAATGCCTGGGGCAAATGATTTAATTCTGGGAAGACATATGTCTTACATAATTAGTATGCAAATCTGTGTAAGGCAAGTGGATCACAGCAAGAAAACGTTTGTCTCTAATTGCTCGGTAATTAATGAACCATTACCGAATTTCCTGCAAACGCACAGGAGACACAAGCAAGTAGTTCGATTTGATTTATATTTGCCACAGAGGTGGTCTTAACTATATCAGTCTTTCAGTTCCTTGCCTGAGAAGAAAGAAAGCAGCGGTGCATGTTACTGACTCGCCAATAGTTACGCACAGGGCAAAACTGACTCTTTAGGCCTCATTTGCAAGGTTAAAATAACTGCAAATGTGCTTTTGCAACCAAATTTATCTTTTTGTCTGGTAATATTGCCCAAAGGGATTCCTGGTGGCAGTCGTGACTTGCTTCTTTCTGAAGGAGCGCGGTGAGTGCGGCGGGCGCACGGGGGTCCTAAAATTGAGTAAAATGAAACTTTAAAAAAACTCTTACCTTTTCGATGGCGTTCCGATCCGCGCTCCTCTTCCCTGCTGGCTGCACACAGGCACAGGCTCCCAGCCTACCCTGTGCCCAATCCTGACGCTGCTCAGAGCAGCGTTAGGATTGGCTGGAAGTGCCTAGGCTGGCCGTTCTCAGGTAGACTGGGAGCTTGTGCAGGTTCTCTCCAGACCGGCAACTGTGTTGCTGGGCTGGAGCGAGACTACCGTGCATGTGTGTTTTTCCGGCCCAAGATGGCCGGCCAAACATACAAGTACAGTGAAGGGGAGTGCTCAGCACTCCCCCTCACAGCTCCTCATCCCAGATGCCCAGCCTCTTAAACAACAAGGGGATAATACACCTACTTTATTATCCCCTCAGTGTGAATGTTTTGCAGCTTCTGCTGCTGGCGGGGGGGGAGGGAGGGTGACACTCCTCTGTCCTAGCGGAGGAGCCGCCCCTGCCTGGTGAATGTAATTGCATTTACTAGTACGGATCTCTCCACCAGGAGTGGAACAAAACCCGCTGTATGAAATTTCACTCAAGGTGTGAGAAGTGGGTGTTCCAGGCATGATTTGCCTTGGAAGTTTGAGAATGCCTACAAACATGTACACATGGATATTCCCATACCACTCTCCATCATCTTGGATCCTGAAAATAGTCCACGATTTAAATCAACCAATGGTTGGAGTACCTCTCCTTCCATGATGGAAAGATAAATGGGCCATCCCCAGGTTTGAAAGTATAAGGGAATGGCTTTCAACAATGGAAAATACGTTTTATGTGTGGAATAGGAGTAGCCTTTAGAAAAAGTAATGTGTCATTCAGCGAAGTACCCTTTGCTACCTGAACTTGACTCAGCTTTGCAGCCCTGCTACTGGGCATGTTTGTGAACAGAAAAACACCATAAAATTACATCAACACCATAAAATACATTTGACTGGAAAGGTAAATGTCTGCATGCACCTTGAAAACCTTTTTTAATGATTATGGGGGTTATTCTAACTTTGGAGGAGTGTTAATCCGTCCCAAAAGTGACGGTAAAGTGACGGATATACCACCAGCCGTATTACGAGTTCCATAGGATATAATGGACTCGTAATACGGCTGGTGGTAAATCCGTCACTTTTCCGTCACTTTTGGGACGGATTAACACCTCCTCCAAAGTTAGAATAACCCCCAATGTGTAATAAGTATTGGGCCAACAGGTTGTTAGTGACAGCACTCCCTGCAAAGTCTAAAAGAGTCTTCCTGATTCCCAGGTGACTATTTACCAGCTCATTAGCCTGAATATTCTAGTATTGCTACAACTGAGAAATCCGACGCTGGTAAATAAAAAATGCTGAAATCTACGTTGCTTCGGTATCTGCCTATTATTTGCATAGATTTAAGCATTTTCCACACTTTAGACATGTACGTGTATGCTACTAACAGGCAAACATTACCTGTGGAAGGCTTCCATCAGAATGTGCTTTCTTTGTATAATGTTCTTTGAGAAGGTGGGCAGGTACTTTTGACCTCAATAAGGACTGGTACTGAGAGTAGTGAGAATGGTTTGTCTCTTCATCCATAACTTTGCGTAGCCTTGGGAAAGGGCGGTAGCCAAGATTTGGCTCCTGTGGCTACCATGCCCATTCTGAAATCAGCGTCAGAGAACACACTGGAGCAGGCTTACCCACAGACTACTGATATGAAAGTGATCGAGCCCTGCAGGAAGAAACAGGTATTGCAAGGGCATAGGCAATTTCACAAGTATGGACAATATGGAAAGACCACTTGGAGGACACAAACAGGAGGAGGGGTTCATGTCATACTTTGAAGCCATGGCATAGCCAACTGACATTGGAGTGTTAGCTTCAAGGGGGGAGAGCACGAGATTAAATACTCAGTTCTTCGACTGGGGGTCACTCTCTCACCCTCCAGTATGATTTGTTCACACACCCGCAGAATGTTTAGACCGAATACATGAAACAGAACTATTGTGGGTCAGGAATTTTAAGGACAAAAATATTGTGAAGGTAAGTTTCTATAGGTAATCAAAGTTTTAACTAGTTTTCTCTCACTTACTGGCAGTGGAATTCTGTTCCTGTTCTAGGTTTACCATGTAAGGTGGTTGGGAAAGCATACTGTTTTATGGATCCATATTTGTAAGCAGACCTTTTACCTGTGTCAGTGAAGTGGTTGGGAAAAGGTGAACTTGCATACGCAAAACCAGATCCTGGTACTAACATCCCATGTGTATATTATATTTGTTTGCATGTGGCCTGTGAGGTACATGCACTGTATGTGTGAGACAGATATGGGCTTTATTTTAGAAGCCTCTGGCCTGTTCTTGTGCACAAGATTGTTTTCCCAGACAGTGGAAATGTTTTGTGGTAATTTCCCTGCCACAAGGAGAGCTAGAGAGTGATGTGGGGAGAGCGGATACAAGGCTCCTTTGGAATGGCGATTATGCCTTTTGCTAGTCTTTCTTTAGCACTGCCATTTAGTAGATGGTGGGCATGAACAGTGGGGCTGAATTTTTACATGCCTTTGTGAATCCCACATGAAATGCTCAATTTCCTCCTGGTAAAGACCATAAGAGTGGACAATCCTTTCTTTCTGTCTGTACTAAATGTTCGTAAAGGGCACTGCAGGAATACTACTTTAGCTAATCAAGAATCTCTTTATAAATTGACCCCAATATGCTCAGACTAATGTTAACATTATCTTTATAATTTATCATTGAGAAAATGCAGTTTGTTCTGTGAAAATATATATTTCATGGGTGCAAGTTGTTGATTTTCCTGCATAGCAAGTCAAACCTCTTATGTGTCGAAATGTTAACAGCCGGTGATCCCAAAGATTAATAAATCATACCCGTGAGGCCCGTGTACATTCATAATTTCATGCTGGCTCTGCGAAATCATATTTCTGTAGCCTTCTACCTAACCCAGTATGCGTTATAAATGTATTTTCCCTGGTGCTTCTTCAGAGCCTGTGGCCTAAGTAAGAGGGCTGAGTAACCCCTGGAGAAAGCATCACAGGAAATTCGAAATATTGCAGAATGTGGTAGAAATTAATAAGGAAGAAGCTGCAGCTCTCTCCATTCATTTTATTGTGAATAACACAGGAATTAGCAGCGCCGCTGAGCATCATGGGAATGCCTCATGAATCAGTAACCCGCTTACAGTTTTGCTGTTCTCGTATTCACTTGCAATTATCTAAAGGTCATATGGGACATTGTTATCTAGAGGGGTTCATTAGGATTGAAAGAAGCTTGAAACAAGCCCAAACAATGTTGAGTTTTAAGCATTTTAAGCATTAACTACTTCGCAGGCCATTAGTATTGTGTCGCACGGATTTAGCATGCTTTTCTAAAGTGGAAGGGATGATACTTTCCAGGTCCAGGTTGTTAGTAAAGAAAATATTTTTTTGTGGACATTATTTAAATCAATTTGATTTTGAGCTCAAATTGCGATTTATTTTAGGAAACGTGAAAGCTTAATTTGACTGGGTACTTTATCTGGTACTAAGCCAAGTTAGAGATATACTTTAAATGCTTGATTTCGTAGATACTTAGCTCTCCTGTAAAGCTCTATCAATGAGTACAGTGAAGGTATTTTATATATACATGTTTAAAATGCAGTTCATAATGATGTCTGGTCCATACTGCCATTTAATAATGTCAAGCGACACTGGAATTGGGCAAGAGCAAAGGTTGACAGGTAATTTTTCAATAGCATATTGCTGTATTTGGGTGTTAACTTGGTTCTAATAAGGAAACATTTTTGCCCAGAGAGCGGTATTATGCTTACAAAGGACAAAATATTGAAGTAATACTAATAATGCCATCACAACATGTTCCACATTATGCAGCACAATTTGCCTTTTCTTACAGAATAATTTAGTCAACTGATTCACATAATATATTCAGCCCCACCACATAATTTGGTACTTCCTGCCACATAATTCCAGTGGCCCTGCTTATGCTGTCGCTGCGCACGGGAGTTTGCTCCACAAACACACCGCATCAGGTCATACACATGGCACTTAGCTCTGTGCTCCGTCCTAATTTAGTTTCCCAAGCAATATCAGTTCACAAAGGTCAGCTACCACTGGTGACTCATTTCCTTGTGAAATTTCACTGTGAAGGCCTTCACAGTGAAATTTCACAAGGAAATGAGTCACCAGTTCTGATCTGACAGTGTTGTGTCAATGAGCATATTTATCTAAGGCACCCCTTGAGATCTCATTATCTGCAAGTAGTGGTAACCTCTACAAGTAGAGACATTTCATGTTGTAAAAGGGGCAACATTCAGATCCTCGTCCTAATCTGGACTTTAGAATTTAAGCACAAGCTCTTAGGTCACACCAGTGTATCACCCTTGCAATGCAGTGGTAAACGTACCTGGGGTAATTAGAGGCCTCGCAACATATGCAGCATGCAAGGGTTGTGTTATGTGTGGATAATATGTTCTGACAGTACATTGGCCCTCATTCTGACCTTGGCGGGCAGCGGAGGCCGCCCGCTAAAGTCCCGCCGTCAGGTTACCGTTCTGCGGTCGAAAGACCGCGGCGGTAATTCTGACATTCCCGCTGGGCTGGCGGGCGGCCGCCTTCAGGCCGCCCGCCAGCCCAGCGGGAAAGAGGCTTCCACGATGAAGCCGGCTCGGAATCGAGCCGGCGGAGTGGAAGCTGTGCGACGGGTGCAGTTGCACCCGTCGCGTATTTCACTGTCTGCGCAGCAGACAGTGAAATACATTTAGTGGCCCTCTTTCGGGGGCCCCTGCAGTGCCCATGCCAGTGGCATGGGCACTGCAGGGGCCCCCAGGGGCCCCGCGACCCCCCCTACCGCCATCCGGTTCCCGGCGGGCGGACCGCAGGGAACTGGATGGCGGTAGGGGGGGTTGGAATCCCCTCGGCGGCGCAGCAAGCTGCGCCGCCTTGGAGGATTCCAACGGGCAGCGGAAAACCGGCGGGAGACCGCCGATTTTCCTGCACTGACCGCGGCCAAAGCGCCGCGGTCAGAATGCCCTGCGGGGCACCGCCGGGCTGTCGGCGGTGCTCCCACCAACCGCGAGCCTGGCGGTCACAGACCGCCAGGCTCGTAATGAGGGCCATTGTGTTTTCCTTCTGACACACTCATCATTCTTCTATTCTATATGTTGGAACAGTGCAGATTGGCTTTAACTGAACAACAACAACATGGAAGTATATAAACATCATTTCTCATCTACTGATGCTATCACAAAGAGCTTTTATTCATGTATATGCCAGGGTTAAGTAGCTAAGAAGCTGCATGAGATAGCCCCCAACTCTTTGTTGAAGGAAGTACAGATCACTAGAAACAGTGTCTATCAAAATTCCTTTAGCTGCAGGGGATTTCATTGAAGGAACCGAGCAATGAGGCCGAAATGGAAATCAGGAAGGACATTGGCAATATGTTTACTTAATTGGTGATAACCTACAGAAATGGCTGGCACATACAAAGGTGTTGGAGGACATTGGTTGGCCCCAGCCAGCTCATTCTAATGCTGAGAAGAGTGTTGGTGATGACCTGCATATAAAGCTCGTAGCACATGATCATAAGCAACTCGGTGAATATTATACAGGGTCATACAGTTCACGTTTCATCCCACTGCTGTCACCATGTGTTCACATAAAATTCAACAGAGTTGTGTTCATATGCCAACATGCATACTACCAAAACAGGACACTACTAAATGTAGGTTTTTGTTCAATGTAGTCCTCTGAACATACACAAAGTGTTGGATACAACCGTGACAATCCCTGTAGTCTGTAAATGTGCACTCTTTATGGCTAGTTTGTGTATTTATTAATGCTCCTGATCCATGGATATGTGCAAAGAGATGTGTGAAGAGAATATCCCCGTACCTGAGTGACATGTTTTCTTCTACATTTACAATAATTTCAAGCTGACCACAAATTTAAGGAGCATATCTGACATAAATGCACCACACATCTGAGGCATACAAACACTGTATGTTTCCCGATACACACAACCTCACATGATACACACACACGACACCCACAGTCTATGCAATACCGATGCCCCACTCCTGGCTTCAAACATCTGACACTACACTTTCTTGAAACACACACCTAACGCCACACCTACATATCCATAAAACAGATACATTCTTGCCTCTATATAGACGCGGGCTAATATGCATGCCCAACACACATTACTGATACATTCTGTGACTTACACACGATACACACTCCTGGTTGCTGACACACACAGTCTCAGTGACTGATAAACATGCACAGTACACCTGACTGCACCCATACACTCCACGATGATACATGCACCCTATGCCATACACACATACAAAATACACACACACAAACAGACACACACACACTTTCCAAGTAATATGAATAAGTAACTAATTTGCCTAATAGACACATTTCAGGACAGGCAACTCAGACACAATATACATGATACATATATTGATCCATAGGGCCTGAATACGAGTTGGTTGGAAAATGCCCCCATGGTACGTTATTTATCAGGTGCGGTAAATTGCACCTATCATTAGTTTTCAAGGACTTACTTGAAGAGTTTGGTGTTTGACGCACTAACATCCACATGGTACAGAAAATACCATGCCCAGTTCCCTTGTTAAATTTCAGCTGGTTTGATATACCAGAATTATACATCCGATCATTGTCGGATGCAATAAATAACTCCCAATTCTGACCTGCGTGCAAGCAGACGTTTATACAGGGTTCGAAATACACGAATTCGCTAGTAATCAGGCCCAGAGAATGCATGCACACATTTAACAACACGAGCACACATATTACTACTAATTATACACCAAAAACCACAGATTCCACGTTATGCAGTCTTTGTCCACATTCATTCTTGAAAGACATACTCCTCACTCCTGACAAGCACACATATAAAACACATATACCTCATGAATGTATGTACTGTCTGATATAGATGTTCGGCCCACACTTAACACAGATCCCACACAAAACAGGTGCTTCTCTTGGCTGCATACTCCGGCCTCAACACACTTTTATTTTAAAAACATTTCATATGCAAGTATGGAACCTACATCATTCATTACGCTTTGAAGAAAAACAATAAAAAATATTAGAGCATGAAATAAAGTAGTGCACAACATACAAATTTTGACAAACAAGAAAAATCACTCGAGTGAGTCCACAGTGCCTTTTTCTACCTGAAACCCAACAATCTGCTAACCCACCTCCAACAGCAAGCAGAATCCTACCTATCACATCCATTCCAGAAGCACTGGAAACTAGATAAAGACTATGAGACACAATTACTAAATTATAGTACAACTAGCGCAGTAACCAAAGTTGCTCCAATGTGTTCGTCTAGGTGGAGATGTATGGTCTGCTCCTCATCTTTTCCCCTGTGCCGTTGCACAAACAGCTGACTAGCCCTGATAACACATCTGTGCACCATCGAGAAAAAGGTGTGTGCATGATGTCGACCACACGATTTGTGCTGGAATGGAACTCTTCCAGTGTAAAAATGCTATGCCTTTGCAAACTGTAAAACATTTTACATGTGCAGTACGTATGTAATGCATGAACTCCTAGGACGAATAAAAAGATTTCTCCAGTTTTGCACGTCTCAAGGAGGCATTCTTTTTTTTATGTAAACCTAGTCCTACAATTTTTGTAGATAGGACTTTTAAAAAAAACGTTATTTACTGAGTCTGCAAAAAGTACCTGCAAAAAGATGAGGGAAAAGGGTAAGGGACTTGGCAATAGCAAACCTACTTAATGCATTATGCATAGAAGGAAAAGTCATTG
This sequence comes from Pleurodeles waltl, assembly GCF_031143425.1. Classification (NCBI taxonomy): domain Eukaryota; kingdom Metazoa; phylum Chordata; class Amphibia; order Caudata; family Salamandridae; genus Pleurodeles; species Pleurodeles waltl. The sequence goes on along the minus strand of NC_090445.1, from coordinate 1,162,639,391 downwards.
CATAAGAAGTACAACTTGGATGTAGGAGCGGCAAGGGTAACGGGGCATGATGGGAAAGAAAGGGGATAAAGTAGGGCCAGTGCTTAATTTGTAAATAAAAACGTGTGGTGCCCAAAGCCCTCCTCTTAAACACACAACTACTGCAATTAAATGTGCGAACACGGAATACTGAGGCAGGGTAATCCTGAAGCCATCTCGGGCCTCTTCAATCCAGTTACAGCCATTCCCTGTCCCTTCACCTTACTCTTGCAATTTTCTGCTTTCTCCCATTGTTATGCTTTTTTGTTTTTCTCTTCCTCCATCCGCAGTTAATGCTTGAGGCAGAAAAATAAGTCTTGGCCCTGCACCGGAAAAAACAAGCACAAATTAAGCACTGAGAGGGGCTAAGAGGGCAGAAGTGGAGGCGGGGTCAAGGGGTGGGGGAATGTTGAGGGAAGGGAGGAGAAGGGAAGCACTCAGGCTACCAACAAATCAACTGATTCCATGGCTGAATAAAGGCATCATTTCAACATATCTCCAGTGGAAGAATCGTATCCAGCTTTAATTCTCAACTCAAAAGCTCAGAGAAGGTCTTGGTGAATCAGCATTGTTCACAACCAGGTAATATACCAGAGGCAACCAAATATCTTCAGGGCACGAGCCAGCAGGCATCAAGTCCCATTATGTTTGTAATTATTTCTGGCAGTATGCTGCCTCTTGAAGCCATTCAGTTTTACAGGGTACTCTGCGACGTCCTCAGCACATCATAATTCTGCGCTTTGCTAACAGCAAGGCAGAAAGAACAGATGATGGATGAAATGGTGAACAATGAAAACATTCACAACCAGTCCCAAAGATCTGGGTTTACTCCATAGTTTTTTTGCCCACCACGCTACCCCAGTTTGGACTTAGCCATATGAAAATCAGTCTTGACCCTGTTCCCCATGGGAACAGTCCAGCCCGAACTGCCAAGCCAGGTGCTCCCTGGACTAGAAACGAGCATACTGGGAACGGTTTCAGGATATCACCCTTCATCATCCAGGCTAGCTTGAGTCCAACAGCAAGAGCATACCCGCCAGTCGTCTCCCCCCATCAGGGACATCCAGGAAGTACAGAGCCCACCATGGTATCAACAACATCAAACACTTCCTGCCAAAAGTACTGCACAGTAGGACAGGACCATGCTAAGTGTACAAAATACACATCGAATGAAGAACATCGCTGACAGAGCGCATCTGCTCTGAGGCCCAGTCGAGGAAGGCATCATGATCAAGCAGCATGGGAAAGGACAGGAAAGCAGGACCTCCCATTCCTGGATCGTTTGGGACCCCAGGGAAGGGACTATGCTGTGAGCAGACCGAGGTGTGCAGCTGGAAATAGGTACGTTTGAGCAAGAAGGTGTTTGTGGGCCCAAGGAGGGCCTGCTCGGCTTCAATAAACTGAGCATCTGGGTAGAGTGCTCCAATGATAGTCAGTGGCAGTGTGCAGAGTCAGGCTTGGGCACCTGCCTCCTCTGTGAAAGGCAATGCTGGGTGACCCAGGACAGGCACAGAATGGGCAAAGAAATGGTCCGCATGAGCTCTGTTTTGGAGGTCATTCCAAGCCCAAGTCATACAAGCGACCACGTCCAGTCATGCGCATGGGCAATGTAGGGGCAGGTACGGTGCCATAAACAGTGGGCAGGGATGGACGTGTTCCAGGATTGTATGTGCCTGGTCCTGCATGGGTAAACCTAGAAGTGTGCAAACTGCGCTTGAGCACAATTATAATATAGATCCATGTCCAGTGTAGCAAATCCTCCTTGCTCTGAGGGGAGGGTGAGGAACTCGCTTGACACCCTGGGCTGCCTCCCCACCCAGACAAGATTTATCAAGTGTGAGTGCAGGTGCGCCTCAAAAGCTGTGGCATAAGAGTAAGGAGTGGTTTACAAACACATAAAGGAATTTGGGAAGCACCAACATTCTAGCTATCGCCATCCTCCCTGTGAGTAAAATTGATAGTGAGCGACAGCGCTCCAGTATTTCCTTCAGTCAGGAGACTGACTGACCACAGTGAGCTCTCCACAACTCATCTAGGTCTCTGCTATGTCAGATACCAGATGTCACACATGTTCCAATTCCCAGCAAAGAGGGAATACAGAAACATATTGGGTAATGGCCACTGTCAAGCAGAAAATTATAGTTTTTGCCCAGTTAATCTTGATTCCCAACATGCCACCAAAACTAATTAACTCCCTAATAAACATCAAGATTTTCTTGTAGGTCCCTCACATAAAGCGTGATGGCATCTGCACACATGGATACCAATATTGCCCGTGGCGTGAACGTGAGGCACCTATATGTATGATGTTTTTGTAAGTCAGCGGTCAAGGGCTCCATCTTTATGGCAAACATTAAAGGTGAGAGGAGGCATCCCTGCTGGGGGCCCTCGACACTGGCAAGGCTGTGGAAATAGAGCCATTGATACGCAGGCGGGCTGTAGGCTTCTCGTATAGAAGCCCTCTAAGATTAAGAAACTTAGGGGCACATTTATACTTTCTTTGCAGGGAATTAGCATCATTTTTTACGCTAATTCAATGCAAACTTAACTCCATTTTTATATTTTAATGCTTGACCCGTCTAGCGTCAAAATATTGGAGTTAAAGTCATTTTGGGGATTTGTGAAACCACCTTGCATCAATCAGATGCAAGTTAGGTGTTCTCGTCCCAAAAATGATTCAAAGCCCTTAGTATCCTCCCGTGAAAAAAAAGGTGCACGGGGGAGGCAGACCTAACTGATGGCGCTAAGTCTGCTTAGCGCCATTATTTAATACCTGGGTCAGGGAAGGCATTAGGGGACCTGTGAACCCATTTCCATGGTCAAACACCATGGAAAGAGCCCACAGGTGCCCACCCCAAGCCCCAGGAACACCCCCACCCACACCAGTGGGACAACAGGGGCTGGGGGGACCTCATCCCAGGTAAGTAGGGTAAGTAGAGGTAAGTATTTTTTAAAAAAATTAAGAAAATTAAAGTACCATTGGGGGCCATGAAATCTGTAGATTGTGCTGTGGATCTACCCAGTACAAACCTGGAAAAGTCTGGGTGAGTGATGAGCGACAGAAGGGTGATCAATCTGGAAGCAGTGTATTTGCCCAGTATTTTGTTATGAATATTGATCATTGAGAGCGGGTGGCAAGAACCACACTTACGTGAATCTTTGCCAGGTTTAGAAATTGTAACTATCAGCGCCTGGAGGGGGAGCTCTGGCTTCTAGAGATTCATCATACATATCTAGATGGTGAAGCACTAAAAGCTTGCCATATTCTTCATAAAAAGTGGCTGTGAGGCGGTCAAAGCCAGGCACCTTATCCTCAGGTAACTCCTGGATGATTTAAACAATATTCTGTGGCATCTAAAATTTACCTGTGACCGTCTTCCAGCCACAGTAGCTGGAGTGTTTTGAAGTAATCTGTGTAAGTGTCCAAGGCAATGGTGTGAGTGGAGGAATAAAGCGAGGTGAAAAAGGCAGTCAATGTCTACTGGACCACTTCTGTGCTCACCTGGAGGTTTGCCTGGTGATCCTCTAATTCCACCACATAATTGTTAGCCCAGGGATTGCGTAAGAGGTTCACCTGGGTCTTCCCCATCCTGTCTCCTTCTCCATATTGCTGGGCCTGAGCTTTGTGTCCCAAATAACACACCTCTTACTGCACAGCCTCCTCACATTGATTAAGCTTGGATCTAACCTGAGCAAGAATGGATTTTTCACCTGCAGCATAGTAGTGGTGCTCAGGGTCTTTCAAGGCTATCTCTAATGAGGCGAGCTGACATCATAATGTTCGTAGGATCCTTGATTGCTAACAAGGAAGACCCCGATGACCACCTTAAACGCATCCCACAAAACAGAGAGGGATTGAAAAGAATCCCTATTATGATTGAAAAAGTCAACTATTGCTTCTCTGACTTCTTCTCTAAAGACCTGGTCCCTAAGAGCTCCACTGGGGAGGTGCCAGGTGAAAGTGCGCTTTACCCCCTCTCACGAATGTGTAATTGTAGAATTACTGGAGCGTGATCTGACAGCGTGCACAGGCAGTGATGTACGCGGTGGGTCCAGGACAAAAAATCTCTAGTCGTAATACACAAGTCTATGCAGGACCAAGTGTTATGCATGGTGGTTGAGCATGAACCTTCCATGGTAAATCTGTGTTTGTAGTGCCAACAATTCACTAAGTCGAGTGACTGCTCCTGAGTGGCTGCATTAGGATATGGCAATCTTGTCGTGCTACTGCAGACTGCTGTGGGATCTAGTACAATATTAAAATTGCCTAGTAAGGGCAGTCCGAGTTGGGGCCATGTACTAATAAAAGATGGAAGGGACAATGATATAGCACACCTGCCAAAAGCACTAAGTGGACTGAGGGATCACATAGCCCTGTCCTAGGAACGCAAGGAGAGGCTGTTAGGGATAACACTCAGCACCCCCAGGCACATTTGTAGTAGTGCGCAACATGACATTCTTCTAACCAACCTGCCCTTATCTGCATCTTGGTGGCTGCAATGAGTTGCAGCTCCTGGAGCATACATATATTATCCACCTTATGATGGTTCATACCTTGTGCGCATCATCTAGATGGCAAACATTTCAAGTTAAGCAGGTTAGTGTATTAATAGCTGAGTGCAGTGGTATGGTATCATCAGTGAACGCTTCACTAGTGGAGTTACAGCGCAAAATGGTATTGATGTGTATGATTGTGAAAGGGAGCATGGATTAGGATTGCAGCAAGGACCACAGGGACAACCAACAGTGAACAAACCCCAAACATCCTCCCCCCCCCCAAAGGGGTCAGGCAGTGTAAAATCACCCCAAGAAAATGTCACAAAACCTCCCAATAAGTGGAAATACAAAAAGAGACAGCAGAATCATCCGTGGGGTTGATTTGTAATCCCAACATTCATGACTGTGTCAAGGTCGGATGGCCAAGGAGCCACGAATGAAGGGCCAGCGGACTGTCCGGGTACAGCACAAGCATGTGAAGGTTCCAGTCAAGTGGGCCAAAGCAGAGCCTGGAGTCAGACAGGGCAGTCCCCCACCTTAGTCATTGTCACTCAGTGGGGCACTAGACGCAGCTTGCTCCGCAGGAGAGTCAGTGCTTCCAATTTTTGGGAGTGTTTTCCCAAATTTGGCTGTGACCTCGGGTCAGTAAATTTATGTGCCATAGTTGGACTCTCGCTCTTTAGCGAGACTGCTGGTTTAGTGAAGACAGCCCTTCTTTTTGTAGGTGACTGAGTTAGTCCCAACTGTCGGCCCAACAATCCTGGCTCACAATCAGTACCTCACTAAAACTGAGACATCAAAGGTGATTTCTGGTAGCCTTATGCATAGGCTCTAAATTAGACCTCTCAGAGAAGTTTTGGTGGAACAGAAGTTACCATTTTCACTGGTCAGCAACAAGTCTAATACACATGAAGGCATTGAAGGAAATGTAGGAGAGTTTTTCAATATATTTATTGAAAAGACTGCAATCTACAATAAAATGCATGTGCTGCAATGATTAGGATAATGAACAGTAATAAGAGCTATATGCAAGGGGCATTTTAAATACGCAAGAAACATGGGTTTTCTTAAATATGCTAGGGGCATATTTAAGAAATGTAGTGCTGCACTTTTTTAAAACCATATTTAAAATACGGCACACCATGGCAGTAGTTAGGGGACAAGCATCTGAATTTTTTACGCTAGTCCGGCGCTTTGCAGGTTTAGCATCAAAAATTCTTATGTTAATCCGGCAAAGACCCAGAGACCCATTGTAAACAATGGAAGCCTCTTTTTAATGCCTGCTCTGAGCAGGTATTAAAGGTGCTGAAACAAAAGGACCCAGAAAATCTCTTAGATTTCCTTGCACAATTTTTTGGCCCCCCTAATGGGGGAACGCCCCCTTTGCATACATTATGCCTTGCACAGGCATAATGTATAGCAAAGGGATACAAAGTGGCACAGTGAATGCATTGTGCCACTTTGTAAATATGGCACAGGAGTTTGTCATAATATTGCCACATTAGCGTCAAAAAATGATGCTTATGTGGCAATATTATGGTGCAATGGGCTCTTAAATCTGCCCCATAGTGTATTAACGCCTTTCTCAGACTTCAGCATCTTGGTTTGCTGTTTTTCTGCATTTTGCCATTGTGCCCAAAAGGTGCATTGTCTTGAAATGTGCTTTTGATCTTTCTGCATTTGTCCACAAGATGCCTTGCATGGCTGTGAGTATATAATTGGGTTGTTGACTTCAGAGGCATTCGGGGATTGACAATTCAACATCACTTCCCATTGCCTACTCCTCAACCCTTTCTGGTCCCTCAACCATTGGGTGGAGCCATTGACTTACTGGAGCTGCTGACGAGGCATCCATTGCATTGTCATACGTGGGAGCCCTATGCCTCCACCATCGCAGATGAATAAAATTTTCCATTTGCCAAAATGTCACATTTATTTAAACTTTATATTTAAATTTTTTTTTTAATATACATTTATTAAAACACTAACAAGTTTCAAGAAAAAAACAAGTTGAAATGAAGTTAAGGTGTTCTAATATGTCAACACTGGCTCGACGACTATGAAACTGAGGTCCATCATACTGATTTTCATGCTCATCATTGCAGGGGAAACCGTGAAAGGGGAAGTCTAAAAAATGTGTTTTTCCATTTTAGGTCCCATAGTAAATTTTGTTCCTTCCTACAGAACCGCTGAATGGATTTAAATCAATCCTGACATGCATGTAGAAATTTACTTCCAGTAGGTTTCGAGATATTGGCATTTTAGAAAGGTGAGGATGGGCTTGAAAGGGTTAACACGTTTACATAGCTTGACAGATGAAAAGGCCTTTTAACTTTAGTAGCGAAAAAAAATTAATTTGCTAATATCAAGGTCAGTATACGGTCAATCTGCAAACAACGTATCAGACGTTTTGAAGGATTCAGTTTTAATGGTGTGCTACTTTTTGTGCAACATCAGTTCTTCTCGGTCTGTTTCAGTGGCTGGGGGTAAGACTGTAGCCACACTGGGCCTGCAAGGTTTTGAAAAAAGGTTCTACTGGTCAGTTTATGAAAGTAAACTTGTAGATATGTGGTGGCTGACGCAGAGAAGTATTGTGCAGGTTATAAGTGATTGATAGTTTTGCCAAGGGAGCTGACCTACTTTGGCCATAGGTATGTTGCACTAACAAGGAGAAGTGAAAAAAGAGAAGTATGTTGGTGAATATCTCTGTGCTCTTTAGATGGTCTGTTAAATGTGCTTTCTGAACAATCAAGCCTTGCAGCGTATGGTGGTTGTTAGACATTTCATCCTTGGCGTGACCTCCCTTAACTTTTTGCCTCTGTTTCCCAGGTTGTTGATGTGTGCTGGACTCTGATTTTGCTGTTTTTGTTACTCTGGGCACTTTACCACTGCTAACCAGCGCTAAAGTGCAAGTGCTCATTTACAAAATGTGTATGTAATTGGTTCATCCATGATTGGCATATTTGATTTATTAGTAAGTCCCTAGTACAGTACACTAGAGGTGCCCAGGGCCGGTAAATCAAATGCTACTAGTGGGCCTGCAGCACTGGTTGTGCCACCCACATAAGTAGCTCTGTAATCATGTCTCAGACCTGCCACTGCAGTGTCTGTGTGTGCAGTTTTAACTGTAAATTCGACGTGGCAAGTGTACCCACTTGCCAGGCCCAAACCTTCCCCTTTTCTTACATGTAAGGCACCCCTAAGGTAGGCCCTAGGTAGCCCCCAGGGAAGGGTGCAGTGTATGGTTAGGGTAGGACATATAGTAATGTGTGATATATGTCCTAACAGTGAAATATTGCTAAATTCATTTTTCACTGTTTCAAGGCCTGTCCCTCTCATAGGTTAACATGAGGGCTACCTTTAAATCTGATTAAAGTGTAGATTCCCTTTGGGAGCGGATGGACATGTGGAGTTTGGGGTCTCTGAGCTCACAATGTAAAAATATATATTTTAGTAAAGTTCATTTTAACATTGTGTGATTGAAAATGCCACTTTTTAGAAAGTGAGCATTTTCTTGCTTATACCATTTCTGGTTGCACCTCACGCTAGACAGTGACTCAAACGGAGCTGGGGCATAGTCTGCATTTCCTGATGAGCTATCTGTGCTTGGAGGGAGGAGAGGAGTGGTCACTCACACCTGAAAGGGCTGTGCCTGTCCTCACACAATGTAGTCTCCAACTCCCTGGTGAGTGTCTGGGGCCTGGCCTGGGCAAGGCGGGATTTCACATTCAAGAGAGACTTTTGCTTTGAAGTAGGCCTACTTCAAAGGAGAAATTGGGTATGAGAAGGACACCCAAAACCACAGACTTTAGAACACTTCTGGAAACCAAGAGAAACCTCTGCCTGGAGAAGAGCTGAAGAGCTGAGGAAGAAGAGCTCCCCCGCCTGTGACTGTGCTTTGTGGAGCTATTCTGCACTTGCTGCTTCTGCCAGAGTAAGAGGGCAAAGACTGGACTTTGTGTGCCTTCCATCTTGTGAAGACCTCAAAGGGCTTGACTTAGAGCTTGCCTCCTGGTGTTTGAAGTCTTAGGGACAGCAAAGACTTCTCTCTGCCAGCACCTGGAGTCTCTGGAGAGACTCCTACTCTGCCAAGTGGTGCCCATCCAGTTCCTGGGACCCTGAAAGTAGAAGCTGGCAGCCTAAGAGGAAGAAATCGATGCACAGGATGCCGTGTGGGGAAAAGATCGGCGCAACTCCAATCTGCGTCTGAAAAATCGACACGCCGCCGGCTTTGCGGCTGAAAATCGATGCTCACCTGCAATGCAACTGAAGACTCGACGCACAGAGCTGGGCAAATGATGTGCAGCATCACTGACGGAGACTGCTGAGATCGCAACCCGCGCTGAGCGGTTTTCGGATCATCATGCGGCTGGATTTTCCGACGCAAGTACCGCTGGATGTGTACAAACAATGCAAGCCTTGCCTGGACCCGAGAGTGCTGACCGGATCGATGCATCGCTCTCCTGCGGAAAGAAGAAATGGCGCGCCCCGACGAAAGGAGAAACGAAGCAAGGTCTCGCTCGTGAGAGAAATTGACGCATCGCAAGCCCTTTTTGACGGCACTTGCCCGTGCAGGGTTATTTTTGACGCACCCAAGGTACATTAACAGTGTTAGTTTCAAATTACATGAAGACTCTTTTTGGTTTTTAATTAATAACTGGACTTGTGAATTGTGGATTGTTGTCATTTTGGTCTTGTTTTGTTTAGATAAATATTTTCTATTTTTCTAAACCTGTGTTGTGTCATTTTGTAGTGTTTTCATTGAATTACTGTGTGTGTTGGTACAAATACTTTACACCTAGAACTCTGAAGTTAAGCCTACTGTTCGTGCCAAGCTACCAAGGGGGTAAGCAGGGGTTAGCTGAGGTTGATTCTCTTTTACCCTGCCTACAGTGAGGGACCTTGGTTGGACAGGGGGTAACCTGACTGCCAACCAAAGACCTCATTCCTAACAGCAGTACATTATGTCATCACCACCAGAAAGAGACAATGCACCAAATGTAAAAAGAGCCTGTCAGCAAAAGTGGGCACTGTCTTATGTACTACACCATTCGCAAAATAACTGGGAGCCTCAAAATTACCTGCCTAATTAATATTATTTAGGGACGTTGTAATTTTCATCGCTCTGAAATTGGCTACAAACAGAGATGGTGGACTAAAAGGTATTTTCGTTTCCAAATAGAAGACTTTGGGGCATATTTACAATCCTTTAGCACCATGGAGCATCACTTTTTGTGACGCTCTAGGGGTGTTGTGCACTGCACCACGTTTACAAGGCAGCATTAAGCCCCTTTTTGTGGTTTAACGCTGCCTTGTAAATGTAGCCACTCTGAACCCAGTTTTCTGCTGCAGAGGGGTGTGCAAGGGGTGTTGCTGTGGGCGTTCCACCGTAACACCCATTGCTTTTGATGCTGCCCCAGATTTACAAAATGTGTAAATCTGTGGCAGCACAGGAAACTAACATCATCCAAGGGGTGGCTTTAGCATGGCGCAACATAGAGAAATACTTTTATTTCTCCTCGTTTTAGCTTTTTCCATACTTGCTGCATTCTGCACATAGAAAGAGCAAAATGCCATGAAGGATTGTTTATGTGCAGGAAGAGACACCTTCCTGCACTTAAACAATCATTTCCTTCAACGCTCTTTGGTGCAAGGGCGCCTGCATTGGCAGTAGCAGCTAACTTTAGCATCAGTGCTTGGGGAAACACATGGGTGAGCCGTATTTTGTAAACATGGCGCATCCCTGCATTTCAGAACTGATGTAGCATGGCGCTGCCAATTTTGGCACAGCACCACGCTGCGCAAAGTTCTTTGTAAATCTCGCCCTTCATTTTTAAAGCAGCCCATGTTCCATAAAGAAACTGGAGCTGCTTAAAATACAAAAAGGTTTGTTTGGCAAACCACTAGAGTCAGCAGGAAGTGGTCGCCTGTACATCTGTCCACTCCCACTGATGCTGACAACCTGATTTCCAAAGAGGAAGGGGTCACAGCTGCAAATCAGTTATAGCCTTCTTTAAGAAGTTGGTAATAGGTCAATGCTTTGCGACAGAAATTGCTGTTGCCAACCATTGACACATACCAAACTTGCTATTTGGAAGGAAAGCCCTTTAAACACGCTTACGAAATTTCGCTTTGGTGTGGTCTGCAAAAAGCCATTTTACTGGTCGAAAAAAATGGTTTTGTGAATATTAGGGTTTAGAATTGCTAAATTCTTCAGAACATGTGGTCCAAAGTTCCGAATGTTTTCAGTTCAACCGTTTACAAAAGTTGTGTTACTCCATAAATGTAACTGACAAAGTTTAATAAATGTCCAAAATGGCCTATTGTGTAGAGCAAAAGCCAGATTTTTTCCAGGAATAAAGCATTTGAGTCAGGCATGATAATGTTTTCTGTTCTCCTTATCAAAACATATGGGCATATTTAGAAGGAAGTTGCGCTACTGTTGCGTCATTTTTTGATGCACCGGCGGCGCTAGTGTAGCTCCATATTTACAAGGTGATGCATTTAGCCAGATGTGTCACTTTTTCGGGGTCTATGTCAGAAAAAAACCTGCATGGGAATCAGCTGAGTCACGCAGATTTTAATGTATGCAGAGTGGGCATTCCTTCTGAAAAACTCCCTTGTTCTGCAGTGATAGCTACACATTTTTCATTGTGTGATGCTTCTTCAAGATGCGTCTCGCAAAGCTTGAGATGTGTCAGAATTCATATGCCTCCATAACTCAGGCATAGGAACTAATGCAGTGGCTTTATAACAGGAATCTGATCTGACCATTAGAAGTCACTTTAAACACTGCAATATGTCTGTATTTCACATCCCCACTAGTTGTAGTAAGTCTACACATGAGACAATCATGTTGTAGGACCCTTTGACCAAGCTGGGACCATGGCACTTATGATATAATCATCCACTGCAGCAAGGCAATGTGACATTGTGTACTACTTGTATGGGACAGGCAAGGATTGTCACTTCTTCATGAAGGAAGGGGTCCCCAAGCCAGTTGAGCGTGCACCAGAGGACAACAGGCAAGTACACATGTAAGGTTGGTAATACATGTATTGCCACTTTACATTACACACGCATCCTTCGGTCCTTTCGCCATGGTACCTTGTATTGTTAATACAACACATCCATAGTGTTGTAACCTGTTTTGACGCAGCACAACTTTTTTTTACACTTCGCTGCTTCAACGCAGCAGTTCATCAATCATTGTAAATGAGGCCCATAGTGCTATCTAGTGAAAACAGTACAATTAAATTTAAGGTACAAGAGCTATAAATTAACAGTTTAAATTACACACAAAAAGGATATTTAAGATAGCATGTAGGATGACAATGCATATATTTTCATAATTCAAAAAGTATGGAAAATGGTGAGTTCAATATATCAGTGTTTTGGCTCATTGTTCATTAATTGGACTACATCATCATATGGCCTCTAGTTTCATGGTAACATTCAAGGTTCTGAAAAATAAATTATGTGGAAGCCCTCAATGACCTTTTAATAATTGCAGAATGCCACAATATGTGATTTTTTCCGAATCGAGTAGCTGAGGTTTTGAGGAGTGGACTAAAATCTCCAGAGATGAAAAGTTCAGAGAAGAAAGAAAGTCCCTAGTAAGCATATATCCAAACGGTTGTTTCTTGTCTAATTTGCGCAGAGGGAAGAGGAGAAAACATGCTTATGGTTTGTGAGATTTGTGACTTGTGTACACATTGAAGGTTTTTAAAATACATTTACATGTATATTATAGTACACATGCACCATTTTTTAACAGGGAGTCAACAGTCTAATGTGCATTTTTGAACTCTCGATCAATTGAGTTCTAATTGGATTACCCCTTTTTACTGACAACTACTTGCACATTTTAAAACTTGAGTCCAGGAAAATACTGGCTTACACCATGGACATGAACTCACCAAAATGACAGTGACATCACATACCTTCGGACCCATGGATGACAGAGGAAATTATTTCACATGATCTTTGACTTTATGACATCAAAGTTAGTGACATCATATGCTTTTTTGATGTCCATGTATGGTGTCACCGTCTCCTGGGCTAGTGCATTTTAATGAAATTCTGGGAAACCATCAACAGTAAAAGCTCCAGCAATATGACATGCTTGCTCTTAGTTTATCCCTATTTTGTCGGTATGACCTTCATTTTTCGTACACCTGACTGTAATTTTCAGTAACAATGAATGCAGACAAACCAGGCTAATGAGAAGCATTAAACTGCATGTTCGAACCATTACATTACAGATTGTTTTAAACTGAGCATTGTAGTGGGTTTCATAACAGCTTGTGAGATTTTTAGTTTTTTGCCTTCGCATAACCAACTGTTTCAGTCTTCTTTCTGCTGATGTTAACCATGCCTTCAAGTTTTGCCTGTCTATGACGTTTAAAGTTTTGGTTCTATGCTTAGCATTTGAAGTGAGAGCATTCTGACTGGCACAATGGAATTAGATCACATTTCTTTGTGTATTTGAAGATTATTTGTGTATTTTCTGAAAGTTTTCTCCTTCAGGGTGACATTTTCACAGCATTGACTGTTGGTTTTTCCTGGATAATTTGTGGCTTTATTATATTCTTTTTCTATTATTTTATTGGGGAGCACCCGCCATCAGGATTTTACCATAATCTAATTTTGCAGCAACGACTGTTTTGTTTAGTATCTTTATGCCAGTTTCATCTAAAAATGGTCTGGCCCAGACGGACTGCAGGCTAATTTCAACCTGGAAAGGGCTATCAATGAGAAGAAAGCTCTGACGAAGGGAAAAGTGTTTGGTCACCGTTTGGGAGTGGCATAGGGGTTTATCATCTTGATTTCCCTTGTCCGAATGCATAGGTGGGTGTTAACGTATTAGCGATTTGCTAAAATTATAGAAAATGGGATACGGAAGCTTTAGACCTAAAACTAAGGAATGGAGGCCTCGCCCTCCTAGGTATATTTAGCTTGCAGTATTCGGCTTACGTATAGTCACTGATTAGCATACACGGTAACATTTGGTTGTACTGTTATTGCTGTAAGGGTTTCCGCACAGTAAGTATTTTGTATTTAAATGGTGCATTCTTGTCTGGTGAATTTCAATGCTGCTATCAATGTGGTGCTTTGATATTGCAAAATCTAAATAAAACTATATTAAAACAAATTAAAATAGTCTGGCCCCTTAGTGTATTTTTTTATGCTACGGTGACGCTAAACAGGCCCTCACTCTGTGCTATATTTACAAAGTGGCACAATGCAAGCATTGTGCCACTTTGTAACCCCTTGTGCCACATTATATCTGCACCAGGTATAATGTATGCAAGGAGGGCGTTCCCCCACAAGGAGGCCCACAAAACTGTCACAGTGAATTTTACAAGATTTCACTGCACCATTATAGCATCATTTTTTAACACCTACTCAGGGCAGGTGTTAAAGTGACCTTAGTGCATTAGCAACATTTTGGGCACTAGTCCAGCAAAGTTCCACAATAGCATCAAACATTTTGATGATATTCTCCTAACCTGCGCCATGGTGCACTCTATTGTAAATACAGTGCTACCATGGTGTTGTTATGGGGGCGCAGGGTGACACAAAGAAACTGGCGCATCAGAGCTGATGTGCCAGTTCCTTGCAAATTTGCCCCTTAGTGGTTTGACTGTTTTATACTGATATTAAAAATATGTTTAGTGGTCCTTTTTAAAATTTATTCAGCCTCTTTTAATAGGAACAACATTTTTGGGTTATAAATTTGGCAACTTTTTGATCATCTATTGGTGGACGCTATGAAATTTTCAATTCATGTCTCCAGGTCTACATCCATGTCACACTTTGAATGGAATACTATCTAGGTATCAACTGTATTCTTCTGAGGCAGGAAGGTATGTTTGAGATTCACCAAAAGTCTTTGAGACTCACTGGGCTTATGGTAATTTTTGGGTGAAGTGGTATAGTCCTGGAGCGTTTAAGCTCATTAAGAATCAAGACAATTTTAAATTATGTTTTGTAAAATGAGTTATGGATTTAACAAACTCTGAATTACATAGCTTAATGACCTTCAACTAAGTGGGATCCCACAAATATGTAATGGGATTTGAGTTATGACTTTAAAACTTCACCTAAATACTTATATCCTATTACTACCACTCTTTGCAAAGTATATGATGATTTACTCCTCACTTTTGAACAAAGAACAGAAAGTTTTGACTGCCTTGCATCCTGCCTCTCAGTCATTGCTACTTCAGTATCCAAATGAAACTCAAGCGTAATGCCCACAAAATAGTTTCTCCCCTGTGCTTTGAATAGTAAGAGGATATACTGCAGTAACTGGTTGAAACACAAATAGACCTTATCACTGCTGTGTACCTTCAAATTTAGCACGTTATTTTTATTAACTTTTGATTCATTGCCGCTAACAGCATTTTTTGTTAAAATCAGCAAATTACGAGCAGGATGAGGGGGGTATGTGGCAGTGCAGTAAATCAAATATTACAGCAAAAGTATCTATGATGCATGCCTGAACTTGACTGTTTCCTACAAAACAGATTCCTTCAATCAATAAATCAAACATTTATAGAGGGCAGTAAATCACCACTGAGGGTCTTGAGATGTGGAAGATGTATGATCATTCAAACATCCAGGTCTTTGGTTCTCTTCTGAAATGCTGTAGTGATGGTGCGGTCCTGAGGTGCAGGGAAGGTTGATCCAAACCTTGGCTGCCAGGTGCGAGAAGGAGGGACCTCTGCTGTTGGCTTGAGGGTTCCGTGGGGTGTCTGTGAGGGAGAGGGAATCTGATCGCAGGTATCTGGTTGGTGGAAGGTCAGGCATTTGTTGATGTATGCTGGTCCTTCATTGTGCAGGGCCTTGTAGGCATGGGTTAGCATCTTGAACTCGCATCTCTTCTGAATTGGGAGCCAGTGTAGCTTCTTGAGATGGGGTGTGATGTGGGTCCTTCTAGGGAGGCTAAGTATGAGTCTTGTCACTGAGTTCTGTATTGTCTGGAGTCTCTTCAGGAGACGAGCTGTGATTCCTATGTAGAGAATGTTTCAGTAGTCCAGTCTGCTGGTGATGAGGGCCTGTGTGAGGGTCTTCTGGTGTTTCCTGGGATCCACCTGAAGATTTTGCAGAGCATGGAACGGGTGTGGAAGCAGGTGGATGAGACTGTGTCTACTTGTTTCTTCATGGATAGCTTGCTATCCAGGATGATGCAAAGGTTGTGGCTGTGATCTGTTGGGGCGGGGGGTGCCGAGCTCTATGGGCCACCATGTGTCAGTCCACAGCAAGGTGTTGTTCTCAAAGATGAGGACTTCAGTTTTTTTGGATGTTGAGTTTGAGATAGTTGTCCATCATCCAGTCCACTACGTTTATTATGCATCTGTGGAAGTTAGATCTTCGGACAGTGTGAGGATGAGCTGTGTGTCGTCGGTATAGGAGATGATGTTGAGTCTGTGTGATCTGACGGTGATGGTCACGGGAGTCATGTAGGTGTTGGAGAGGGTCAGGCTGAGGGATGATCCTTGGGGGACTCCACAGATGATCTACGTGAGCTCTGAGGTGAATGGTTGGAGATGGATCCTTTGGGCTCTGCCGATGAAGTTTGGAGGGCATTTCCTTGAATCCCGATGTGATCAGAATGTGGTGGGAGATGGTGGCAAATGTGATGGACAGGTCCAGGAGGATGAGGGCTGCTGTTTCCCCATGGTCCAGGAAGGCTCTGATGTCATCTGTGGCTGCAATCAGGGCTGTCTCAGTGATGTGGTTAGCTCGAAATCCAGATTAGGAGGGGTCCAGGCAGTGTTATCCTCTTGGTATTGGGAGAATTGCAGGTTGATCGCTTCCTCAAGGACTTTTGATGGATAGGGGAGCAGAGAGATGGGCTGGTAGTTCTTCAATTTTATTTTTTCTAAACAAATTCATAGACTAGTTTTTCGTAGACTCTTCTTTGCAGTATACATCTCTTCAGTGCCCCTGTACCTGATTATTGCTCTATAAAAATGTATACATTATACTAAAAATAAATCACTAGACACAAAAGCCATGTATGCTTATTTGTTTCCATCACCACATATGCTGATAGTGCTAATTGTAGTTCTCATGGCTGTGCCATCTTGTTTAGCATGCAGAGTGAGCCTATTGCATTTATTTTACTTGTAAACATATTAACAATATTATTTTAGTTATAAGTAATATAAGTCACATATTTAAAAAAAATTCAAGCACATGCAACAAAACTGCTACTGCAGGATTAGGAGGTAAGGGCTCCACTACACTACACCAATGAACAAATGAAACTCATTACAACAGCCACCAATCACCAACAGCTTCCCCCATAAGAAAGCACGTCACACACCCAACATAACATTTGTTTGACTATATCTATGAATATCTTCATTGGTTTTACTCCATTTTGAGGAACAATTATTTGAGGAGGAGGAAGAAAGGAGTTATTAATGTGTGTGATAGTAAGTGGGTTGTTTAGTTATACCTTAGGTCATTTGTAGTGTAATGTGTGAATAGGCAGACATTTGTTGTGATGTCTGCCTATCAGTGAAATGTACAGGCACTGACAATGTGGCATGAGTATGATATGAGAACTAGTGGCAAGAGAAGAATCTTGAGTCTTTAGCTGTCCTTATGTTGGTGTTCCAGGAAAAGGTAGTTCATAAATCTGGACACGCTCCTTGAAGGGGATGAGACATGGATGGGAAATAGCTCAGCCTCAGGCAGAGGTATTCCATTACTGGTGTCAGGTCATCAGGGGATGTCATGCAGAGGATGATGTCCCTGTAGATGATGTCGATTCTGCATCCATGCTTGTTAGTTTGGTCCTGGTGTGTTATCTTTTAAACTTCGGGGATGGCAGCGGCGATGTTTGGTGTTGAGGCAGGGTTGAGCCAGGCTCCTATGAGGAAGATGCTGTCTGGGGTTAGAAAGCAGATCGTGTGCCAGACTTAGGTGGCATTTTTAACTAGTGAATGTACATTGAGTAGGATGCACCAAAGTTGTGTTGTGGTGGTGTTGATCGATGTTTCAGGTGCGGCTGAATTTGCGAGGTTACTGGTGTCATTGGCTGCTTCAGTGCTGAAGGTGAGGTGGCAGTGTCAGCAGGAGAATGATCTACTGGTGGTACGTGGGGATATGGGGCAGCAGTGGTTGTTAGATAATCCAGGGTCCAGGGCTCAAAGGTCAGAGGCAGGTTATCTTTGTGGGGTGGGAGAGTCAGGAGCCCTGACGCTGGGCGCAGTCCAGATGAGGACAGGTACCGATGGGCTTGCCTTTGGTGTGGCAGCTGAGGATGCCGGCAGCTCAGCCACTGTGTGCACCCCTTTGCGCCCGCGTTGTGGACTCCATTAAGTAGGTCCTGGGAGGAGGGAGGGGAGCTGGGAAGTGGTGAGTGCCCCTAAGCGGGAAATGGGGAAATGGGCAGCAGGCAGGACAGCAATGGGGAAAAAATGAATGAACAGTGAAAAAAAGGAGGCAAAGAAAGAAAGTATTCAGAAAAATGGGGGTAAAATGGGGGAAGGATGGAGAAAGCAGTGAAAATGAGGCAAAAAGCAGGAGAGAGCATTCATAAAAAATGGGGGAAGGAAGGAGAGGGCACTGAAAGTGAGGCAGAAAGCAGGGCAAAGCACTCAGAAAAATGGGAAAGCAGGGTGAAAGCAGTGCAAACGAGGAAGAAAGCACTCAGGAAAATGGGGGGAAAGGAGGGAGAAAGCAGTAAGAACAAGGCAGAAAACTGGAAGGAGTGATGCAGTAGCAGGGGAGAGCTGGCCTGAGACCTGCTCCTTAATTTCCCTTAATTTTCTTTACAAAAAAAATCCTTAATTTTCTTTAAAAAAATTCCTGGATCCCTCTTTGTTTTACAATGACTTCACATTTATTACACCTTTTCGTTCAGAGTAATAAACACTTCCAAGCTAATGTAAAAGGTAAAACTTGCAGAATCAACCAAGAACATAGAAAAACGTACACTAATAAATCCTGCCCCAAAAACCGATTGCATATAACAAACTCGCCAATTCAAGGAGCATACAGTATGTGACTGGGGCAGTGAGTTATTCATTAGGCATCATGATAAAACTGCAGGATTCGAGGACAATCAACCGTTTTAGGTTATGCAACATATTCTGAGATTTGCTATTCTAATAAATTAAAACACACAGGCATGCGTCAAAATCAAAATACATAAATAAGATGAGTAATATGAATTCAGCAAATAAAAGTAACGAAAACACAGAGATCCTAAAAAACAGACATTTCTTGAAAACGCTGCTGTATTAATATATTAATTACAGATAATTGTGGAACGTCCAAGGCTTTCATTACATCTTTACAAAGCACTGAATAGTCCAATTATATCTCAATTAGATACACTTATGAGCTTCATAAACTGTCATTGTTGTGTAACTGTATGCCAGTTTTTATCATGGTATGTCATGCAAAGTCTCAAAAAAACAATTAGGTATCACTAATATTCTGGGTGGGTGATATTGCCAGAGTAAATTTACATGTTTCTCAATGAGCACTAATCTACCATGTACTCTCTAGCACTGTTTGTTTATGACACTGATTAAGTGTTAAATATCTAAGGCAAAATTCATTTTACCAAAGTCAGTGCTTAATTTGTGAAAGTAGTTGCAGGTGCTGGACACACGCCAAGAAGTGCCTAGATTTTTTGTGAGGCTTGTGGCAAACACTTGACGTGAAGTTTATGTGGGACCATCTTCACGCTTCTTCCATTTTTACCAGGTGCAATGAGCACTTGTTTCTAAGTATCAAGAAGAATACAGTCCAGGAAAAAGAGAAAAGGTGTACATGTAAGCTCACTATTAATGAATATGAATGATTTCCTCAAATCTATAAATACATTTTGCTTAAGGAGAGTTGAGTCCTCTAATGTGCAGGCATGCAACATAATGTTTCCTCTTTCCCTTCGGCCTTCTGATGGACTGACCTGCACTCAGTTTTGGGGACTGGGGCTCATTTCTCATCTTCAGTCTTTGACCTTAATCAAGAGAGAGAAATGCAGAAAAAGAATACAAAAAGGAGGAAGACAAATTTAGAAAAAAACAATGACAAATAGAGAACGCAGGGGTGTAAAGTAACTGTAAAAGTGAGGAAAAGAGACTGAAAGTGTGGGGTATTGGAAAAAAAGAGGCATGAGTTGGAACCAAAACAAGGCTGCCATAGTACTGGACAACCCTGGCATTCAGCTAAACTGACCGTGGGCTCCTAAAAAAAACTCTTAGACCCTGCAGTCACACTTTTTACAAATTATGCATTGCCAATGTTCTAGTACAGTCTAATTTGTCCCCCTGTTTTTTCAATACTTTATCAAAGTGCTGGGGCAGCATCATTTTTGGCCTCACCCCTACATGTCATAGAACCAAAACAAATGTGTAACTGACATCAAATACTCTGTGTGCCCTTAACATCACTCAGGTAAAATGAAGCGTGAAAATGTATTATTGGAAGTGTATTCACTGTAGAAACTAAAGGTTTATGCACGTCTGTTCTAATGTTTAACTTGAACATGAAAACTTGTAGTTCTCATTCACATTTACACTTGTATTTTGATATATTGCATTTATTGAAAGCACATGGCATATGTAATCATGAATTAATTTACTCACGTTCTTCATTTATCCGAATATGCGTGCACCTATAATTGTGTACTAGAAGTGCACAGTGACAATGATTAACTAACTTTAGATCGGCTAGGCCCTTATTTTACCATGAGATGTGTTAGACCTGACAGCCTTAGGGTAGTCACCCCTAACTTTTTGCCTGCCTCCCTCCTCTTTTTGGATACTGTTTTTGCTGGTTTTTAGACTCTGCGCACTTTACCACTGCTAACCAGTGATAAAGTGTATATGCTCTCTCTCTGTAAACATGGTAACCTTGGATCATACCTGATTGAACTATTTAATCTACTTATAAGTCCCCAGTCATGTGCACTCCAGGTGCCTAGGGCATATAGATTAAATGCTACTAGTGGACCTGCAGCACGGATTGTGCCACCCACTTAAGTAGCCCCTTTTCCTTGTCTCAGGCCTACCATTGCTAGGCCTGTGTGTGCAGTTTCACTGCCACCTCAACTTGGCATTTAAAAGTACTTGCCAAGCCTAGAACTCCCCTTTTTTCTGCATATAAGTCACCCTTAATGTGTGCCCTGGGTATCCCCTAGAGCAGGGTGCTGTGTAGGTAAAAGACAGGACATGTACCTGTGTAAGTATATGTCCTGGTAGTGTAAAACTCCTAAATTCGTTTTTGCACTACTGGGAGACCTGCTCCCTTCATAGGCTAACATTGGGGCTGCCCTCATACACTGTTGAAGTGGCAGCTGCTGATCTGAAAGGAGCAGGGAGGTCATATTTAGTATGGCCAGAATGGTAATACAAAATCCTACTGACTGGTGAAGTCGGATTTAATATTACTATTCTAGAAATGCCACTTTTAGAAAGTGAGCATTTCTTTGCACTTAAATCCTTCTGTGCCTTACAATCCACGTCTGGCTAGGTTTAGTTGACAGCTCCTTGTGCATTCACTCAGACACACCCCAAACACAGGGTACTCAGCCTCACTTGCATACATCTGCATTTTGAATGGGTCTTCCTGGGCTGGGAGGGTGGAGGGCCTGCCCTCACACAAAGGACTGCCACACCCCCTACTGGGACCCTGGCAGACAGGATTGAACTGAAAGGGGACCTGGTGCACTTCTTAGCCCCTCTTTGAAGTCTCCCCCACTTCAAAGGCACATTTGGGTATAAAACAGGGCCTCTGCCCTACCTCATCAGACACTTGCTGGAGAAGAAACCGGAACCAGAAACTACATCCTGCCAAGAAGAACTGCCTGGCTGCTCAAAGGACTCACCTGTCTGCTTTCTACAAAGGACTGCTGTCTTGCTGTTGCCCTGCTGCCTTGCTGAACTCTTGTCTGGCTGTGAAAGTGCTCTCCAAGGGCTTGGATAGAGCTTGCCTCCTGTTCCTTGAAGTCTCAGGACCAAAAAGACTTCTTCCTTTCACTTGGACGCTCCGTGCGCCGAAAATTTCGACGCACAGCTTGTTTCGCGGCGAGAAAAACGCCGCACACCGACGCTGATCGACGCGACGCCCTCGGGACGATCGAGACTTCGACGCACAACCTCGCAAGGACAAAGCCGCTCGACTTTCCAGGGGAAATCGACGCGACGCCCACCGTGAGTGCGAAACTTTGACGCACGGCCTCGCAAGGACAACGCCGCCCGACTTCCAAGGAGAAATCGACGCGACGCCTGCCGTGAGACCAAACTTTCGACGCACGGCCTCGCAAGGACAACGCCGCCCGACTTCCAAGGAGAAATCGACGCGACGCCTACCGTGAGATCGAAACTTCGACGCGCAGCCCCACAGAACGACGCGCAGCCGGAAAACAAGCAGGAGAATCCACGCACAGACCCGGGACATCTGGTAATCCCCGCGATCCACAAAAAGAGACTGTCTGCGCGCCGGAAAACGACGCCCGACTTCCCCGCGTGGAAAAGAACGACGCAAGTCTGTGTGTGCTGAGGAGAAATCGACGCACACACCCCTTTTTCCACGCATCTCTTCTCCTGTGGCCCTCTGAGGAGATTTTCCACCAGAAACCAGGTACTTTGTGCTTGAAAGACACTGTATTGCATTCTAAAGACTTAAGACACTTTATATCACTTCCCTGTGATATTTCTACAATTTTCCATTGCAACTTTATTCTTTTTGACCTACAATTATCCTGATAAATATTATATATTTTTCTAAACACTGTGTGGTGTATTTTTGTGGTGCTATATGGTGGTACTGTATGATTTATTGCACAAATACTTTACACATTGCCTTCTAAGTTAAGCCTGACTGCTCGTGCCAAGCTACCAGAGGGTGGGCACAGGATAATCTTGGATAGTGTGTGACTTACCCTGACTAGAGTGAGGGCTTTTGCTTGGACAGGAGGTAACCTGACTGCCAACCAGAAACCCCATTTCTAACAAGATGTATTTTGCCAGGCTCTCTAAGTTCTTCCTTTGCATATGTGCATTTATGATTATTTATTTACAGAAAGGAGTATTGTATATTAGAATTAGAGGGGTCTGTGAAGAGAAATCTTGGAAATAACAGGCCGATTTAATGAGGAGAAGAAGCCTCCTATTCATTGTGTATCAGGAATGAAGGTGCTCAAGGATCACTTGGTTGTTCGAGGTCTGTGGGGTGGCAAAATCAATGACTGCTACAGATGTGCCATGTGAGAAAGTGAAATAATTGGGGTTTTGGTGACGCATTTAGAGATATGGAGGTTCCTGGAGCTTTCCGCTTTAAGATAGTGTTCACATGGTTAGAATTATGGCAGATTCCTTTGGACTTGGAGAGGTACAGAACTCTCCACATTCCCTTGCTCTTTGAGTGCATAGCTTTATGCTGACACTGATTAGCGTTTTTAGAAGACTTCTATTGGAAACTTCATTTTGCTGATACCTACCTTACTTCATTCTCAAATCCTTTGAGACTTTATTCTGTACTTTTCCATTCTAGCCTAGAAGCTGAATTAGATGATCTTAGAGTTGTTCATGTTTAGGAGGAGTAATCTGAATTCCTTGAAGGAATGTCAATTCCTGTTTCTTAGTATCTGAATTGCTGTGACTGCAATCATTGTATGCTTTATGCTATTGAGACTGAATTTATTCCAGTGTTTCACCTTAACGGTTCTGTATTGTACCTTTGGTATGCACCTATTTTGGATAGATTACTTATGAGAAAAGAGGGCTGATTGCAGAGGCCCCCCAACTTTTTGCCCCCATTTTCCACTTTATGCTGGTGTTTTCCTGACTCTGATGGTGCCCTGGGTACTGCTAACCAGTCCCAGGGCCAGTGCTCTGTGTAAAATCAATATGCAAATTAGGCTAATTATAATTGGCTAAGTTAACCTACCTATAAGTCCCTAGTATATGGTAGGGCATGTAGGTTTAGGGACCACAGCATAGGTAGTGCACCCATAGGTGCACTGCTGAGGTGCCCAGTGTCATTTTAAAGGCAGGCCTGCCTTGCTGGCTGCTTTTAAATTAAAGTTATATGCAAATTCGACTTTGGAATTAAAAATAGTTCCAAAGTCTAAAACTACCTTATTTTTACATATAAGTCACCCCTAAGGTGTGCCCTATGTGCCCCTAGGGCTGGGTGCCATGCAACTATAAGCAGGGACTTTATAAAAATAGTTTTATAAGCCCTGGTGAGGTAAAAACAGCCAAATTCGTTTTTCCCTCATTGTAGTAAATGGCCTTCATAGGCTAGAATGGGGAGACTTTGTTTTAAATTTTAAAGTCTCCTTAAAAGATGCATACCAAGAATTTGGTATCAAATTAATTGTTGTAATAAATCCCACAACTTCCAGTTGTGGGATTTAATATAACTTGTTCAGGTAAAAAGTTTTAGACTTTACCTAAAAAGTTGCCAATTTCAGCCCTGCATTGTTTTTGCTGCTATGCTCTGATTGGCCAGCCTGCAGCAGCTTAGCCAAGCTGCCTTGATGAGGTGTGAAGTGGCCTGGCTTCACACAAAGGAATGTGCTTGTGAGAGAGAATCTCCCCTCAGCAGATGGTGAGGCAGGAAGGGGGGAGGCTCCCAAACTGGTCTTCAAAGGCAGAGAAGGACATTTGGAGCAACCAGCAACACCCCCACATCCTGCAACCCCAGACAACTAGGTGCCCCCTTAATTAGATTAGGAGAGGGCAGGAGAGGGGTGTGTTTATGATTTTTAGCCACACCAGTGGGTGGGCTCAGCCACATGTAACCTCCAAAAATCAGATTCAGCCATGTTGGATTGTTAGAGAATGTTGCCTTCTGGGATGGATTTTTGCCACACTTCCCAGGAAGTGGTCATCACAGGGGGACGACCCTGTACCTGATTGGAGAACCAGGACCCCCCTGCTTTTCACCCAGGAGCAAGGATAAAACTGGCTGACCTGCACCCACACCTCAGATCCCCACCAGATTTCAACAAGAAAAGAACTAAAGGAGAAGAAGGACTGCCCTGCTGGACCCCTGGCCTGCACCTGGAACCTGCACTCAGAAGGACTGCACCAGCTGCACACTTGGGCTTCACCACAAGAAGGACTTTGCCTGGCTTCAACTGGTTCAAGGAGGGACTCCCTGTTTGCTACAGGTGAAAAATTGCTAACCAGAGTCCCCTGCACCAACTCCTGAAGAAAGCGACCAGCTGACCACTGCCCAGTGGCCAAAAAGGAGTTTGCGCCAGGTGCATTCTGGGAGTTGTAGTCCGCACCCCCCAAGGACCATCTCAGAACTTCTGGACCCTTGGGGTGAGCTGTGGACCCCAAAAGAACCTTAAAAGAACATCTGGGTGAAGCCCCAGAAGTTTGGAGAAGATTTGAGAATTTTTGTAAAAAGCTCCATAGAGGGACCGACCCGCCGCGGAAATTCTAGCCGGCTTGCCTCAACCGCGACCTGGCCTGACTTGGTGGTTCGTCCCGGTAAAGAAAAATCTCAGAAAAAGAGACTAAGTCCGAAGGTAAAAAGTTGACCGGGACCTCCCAGCCATCGTATCCGAGAAGGGCTCCATGGACGTCGGATCAAGATCCAGGTTTACCCCGGTCGAAGGATTTTCACCTCGAAAAAACGACTAAGTCCGAAGGTAAAAATCTCCACCGAGGAATCCAGCATCGCGTATCCGGAGAAGGGCTCCAGGAGGTCGGATTGGACTGGCAGGCTCGTCCCGCTGAAGAAAATCTTCAAAATGAAGACTAAGTCAGAAGGTAACTTTTTAACTGAGGCCTCCCGCGACCTGTAGCCGAGCAGGGTTCCATCGCGGTCGGCCTGAAACTTTGACTTTGCCCCGGTCGAGGTGCAACCAGATGACCCGATTGGCACTTTTTGTTTCTAAGCGCTAGAAAAATAATAATTCTTTAAAAATTCATATCTCCGGTTCCCCTTATCCGATTTTATTTGTTTTTGTGTCATTTTAAAGATAAAAATATAAACTATTTTTATAAATTGGTTTCGGATTTTTAAACTGTTTCCTGTGTTTTATTTAATTACTGTTTTGTGATATTTGAATGCTTTACACATTGTCTCCTAAGTTAAGCCTTGACGCTCGTTGCCAATCTACCAAGGGTTGAGCTGGGGTTAATTTACTGAGACCTAACTGGACCTAAGTGGAGGTTAGTGGCTTGTTGCTAGGTGTAGGTACCTACCTGCCCTTACCAATAACCCATTTTCCAACATTTTTGGTGGCAGCGGTGGGATCCTGTACTTGTGTTCAGTATCACGTTACAGTTTTAAGTAAAACAAATTAAAAATCCTTTAAATTGTCTTAGTGCAAAAATTGTTTACAAAAAATAATGTAAAAAAATTACTTTTTTACATTTTTTTAATTTGGATTAATTTCTATTATTGAATTTTTGTAATTTTTCTAAATTATTGTTTCCAATTTTTGCAAAAAGTTTTTGTTGACACAAAACCAGGGAACCATAGAGCTTGATCTGGCTAGCCTACCCACACTGACAGTAGTCCAGCTTAGGGGGTTGTGTACTGAAAGAGGGTTGCCTGCAACCACTGACCTCAGGAAGCAAGTCCTGATCAAATCCCTGACAGCATGGGCTGAGGCCCAGAGGTAGATCTAGGGGAAGCTCCAGAGGAGGAAGAAACAGGGGAGGGTGCTAGCTCTAACCACTCAGGGGAGGGAGGGCATCTGAGCCTAAGTGAGGATGAGGAAGAACGGTCCTCAGTACATACAGTCACTAGGGGCAGACCCAAAGCTAGTGGTGGGAAGGGGATGCTTTCAGGAGGAGAGAACCCATCCATCAGGGAAAGAGAGCTGGAGGCCCAGCTAGCATATATAGCTTTGGAAGCAGACAAGCTGGCCCTAGAAAAGAAAAAGTGGGCAAAGAAAGAGAAAGAGATGGTGGCAGCGACAGAGAAGTTGAGGTGTCCATGGGTGGGGGAGTTTGCCCCAGATTACCCAAGGGGGTGGTTCCTGCTTATGTAGAGGGGGATGATATAGACAAGTGGTTGGAGGCCTTTGAGAGGGCATTCCAAATGAGAAGGGTTAGGCCTCAATACTGGGGTTCCCTTTTGTGGGAGTTGGTCCCCAACTCTGGGAGGGATAGGCTCCTAACCATGAGGGGGGAAGATGCAGACTCATACCCCAGTATGAAGAGTTGCTTGACTAAAAAGTTTGGTCTGACCCCAGAGCAGTATAGGCTCAAGTTTAGGGACACCCAGAAGGTCAGTACCCAGTCTTGGGTTGACTTTGCAGACACCTCACTAAAGGCACTGGAGGGCTGGATTATTGGTAACAAAGTAAATACTTATGAGGGGTTATACAATCTGATCATGAGAGAGCACATCTTGACCAATTGTACCCAAGAAAGGTTACGCCAGCATCTAGTGGACTCTAAGCAGACCAACACTAGAGAGCTAGGGGAGGCAGCTGATGAGTGGTTGAGAACCAGGGTGGTTGTCAAGTCCCAGGTGGGAGACTCCAAGAAGGGGGGGTCAGGTCCCCAAAAACCTAAGGAGGGAGGTGGTAAGCCCACCACAGAGACTCCCTCTGTACCCCAGAACCCTAAGAAGGAGGAGAGTAAATCCCACTCCCACTCTGACAAGCAGAGACAGGGAGACCCAGGGTTAAAAAAGCTCTTGGACAGTAGGGCTTGCTTTGACTGTCAGCAGACAGGTCACTTCAGAGGGGATGCAGCCTGTCCAAAGAAGGTGGTTAGCACTGGGCTGTCCAGTGTAGCCATGGAGAAGGACTCCTCAGATGATGAAGTCCTCCTAGCATTGAGCTGGGAGACAGGACCAGATGGTAAGCTGGTGATCCCTGAGGGTGGAAGTAGGCACTTCCACCACATTCAGGTGAATGGGATCCCTACCACTGGCCTGAGAGACACCTGTGCCAGTCACACTATAGTGAGTGACCGGTTAGTGACCCCAGACATGTATGTCCCAGGAGAGACAAGGAAAGTCAGGATAGCCACAGGGGAGGTCACCACCAAACCTGTAGCCATAGTGCCCCTAGAGAGGGAGGGTATCCTTGACTGGTTTAGGGTGGTAGTCAGTGCTGACCTCCCCCTAGATTGTATCCTGGCCAATGACCTCCCAGAGGTGGGTCTGGTCCCAGATGGGGCGGTCGCCCAGGGCGCCCCCCCAAACCAAAGTCTTGGGGAGTCAGTCCCTACAGTTAGGAGACAGGGGTCCCCAAGAAAAGGAAAGAAGAAAAGGAAGGGTAGGCCACTCTTAAAGAGAGTTCCA
This sequence comes from Pleurodeles waltl, assembly GCF_031143425.1. Lineage (NCBI taxonomy): Eukaryota > Metazoa > Chordata > Amphibia > Caudata > Salamandridae > Pleurodeles > Pleurodeles waltl. The sequence continues at coordinate 1,162,611,614 of NC_090445.1, read as the reverse complement.
GGGAGCCAAAGGCCTTCTGCCCCAGTAGGGAGGGGGGGGAGCCCAGAGTTGGCACTGGTGAGGCCTCCCCTGACCCCAGGGAAGTCCTGAGTAGTCAGGCAGCTGTCCAGATGCAGGGTGTTGCCCTTGCACTGACAGAAGGGAGAGTGGAAGGAGGGTGTCTGCCACAGGAGGTGGTAGCCCCCCACTGTAGACAGCAAGAGGGGTACCAGGACCCCAAAGTTGCCCCTAAAGCAGCTCAGCCACCTGTCAGTGGAGAGCTTAGGGTGTGGTTCTGGGTACTGACAGCTGTCAGTAGCCTCTGCTGGGTGCTAGCCTTCCTGGCAGCACTGTACTTGGCCTGGGAGGCAGACCCCAGGGCCAATAGCAAAGTAGGCCCCGTGACCCTGTTGGTCATGGTGGGGCTGCTCAAGTGTTGGGTGACCTCTTTGGGTAAGCTAGGTGTTGCCCTAGCAAAGTTAGGAGTAGGGGAGGTGGGCACCTCACTACCCAAGTTGGCAGAGAGAGAGGAGGAAGACCCCCCTAGAGGGAAGTTTCAGTTTGAGATGGGTCCTTTCACTGTTGGGATGGCTTCACTACCCAGAGGGAGTGACCATGACAGGAGGATGTAAGGCAGAGTAGGCCCTGCAAAGGGACAGCCAGTTTTCTTCACTGTCTTCCTCGCCTAACACCCAGGAAGACTCTCCCAGGGTTGGGCTGAGTCTCCTGGGCGTGTGGGCTGGGGGGGGGGCTTGTGTGAGAAAACAGGGCTGATTGCAGAGGCCCCCTAACTTTTTGCCCCCATTTTCCACTTTATGCTGGTGTTTTCCTGACTCTGATGGTGCCCTGGGTACTGCTAACCAGTCCCAGGGCCAGTGCTCTGTGTAAAATCAATATGCAAATTAGGCTAATTATAATTGGCTAAGTTAACCTACCTATAAGTCCCTAGTATATGGTAGGGCATGTAGGTTTAGGGACCACAGCAGCACTGCTGAGGTGCCCAGTGTCATTTTAAAGGCAGGCCTGCCTTGCTGGCTGCTTTTAAATTAAAGTTATATGCAAATTCGACTTTGGAATTAAAAGTAGTTACAAAGTCTTAAACTACCTTATTTTTACATATAAGTCACCCCTAAGGTGTGCCCTATGTGCGTGCCCCTAGGGCTGGGTGCCATGTAACTATAAACAGGGACTTTATAAAAATAGTTTTATAAGCCCTGGTGAGGTAAAAACAGCCAAATTCGTTTTTCCCTCATTGTAGTAAATGGCCTTCATAGGCTAGAATGGGGAGACTTTGTTTTAAAATTTAAAGTCTCCTTAAAAGATGCATACCAAGAATTCGGTATCAAATTAATTGTTGTAATAAATCCCACAACTTCCAGTTGTTGGATTTAATATAACTTGTTCAGGTAAAAAGTTTTAGACTTTACCTAAAAAGTTGCCAATTTCAGCCCTGCATTGTTTTTGCTGCTGTGCTCTGATTGGCCAGCCTGCAGCAGCTTAGCCAAACTGCCTTGATGAGGTGTGAAGTGGCCTGGCTTCACACAAAGGAATGTGCTTGTGGGAGAGAATCTCCCCTCAGCAAATGGTGAGGCAGGAAGGGGGAGGGCTGCCAAACTGGTCTTCAAAGGCAGAGAAGGACATTTGGAGCAACCAGCAACACCCCCACATCCTGCAACCCAAGACAACTAGGTGCCCCCTTAATTAGATTAGGAGAGGGCAGGAGAGGGGTGTGTTTATGATTTTTAGCCACACCAGTGGGTGGGCTCAGCCACATGTAACCTCCAAAAATCAGATTCAGCCATGTTGGATTTTTAGAGAATGTTGCCTTCTGGGATGGATTTTTGCCACACTTCCCAGGAAGTGGTCATCACAGGGGGACGACCCTGTACCTGATTGGAGAACCAGGACCCCCCTGCTTTTCACCCAGGAGCAAGGATAAAACTGGCAGACCTGCACCCACACCTCAGATCCCCACCAGATTTCAACAAGAAAAGAACTAAAGGAGAAGAAGGACTGCCCTGCTGGACCCCTGGCCTGCACCTGGAACCTGTACTCAGAAGGACTGCACCAGCTGCACACTTGGGCTTCACCACAAGAAGGACTTTGCCTGGCTTCAACTGGTTCAAGGAGGGACTCCCTGTTTGCTACAGGTGAAAAATTGCTAACCAGAGTCCCCTGCACCAACTCCTGAAGAAAGCGACCAGCTGACCACTGCCCAGTGGCCAAAAAGGAGTTTGCGCCAGGTGCATTCTGGGAGTTGTAGTCCGCACCCCCCAAGGACCATCTCAGAACTTCTGGACCCTTGGGGTGAGCTGTGGACCCCAAAAGAACCTTAAAAGAACATCTGGGTGAAGCCCCAGAAGTTTGGAGAAGATTTGAGATTTTTTGTAAAAAAGCTCCATAGAGGGACCGACCCGCCGCGGAAATTCTAGCCGGCTTGCCTCAACCGCGACCCGGCCTGACTTGGTGTTTCGTCCCGGTAAAGAAAAATCTCAGAAAAAGAGACTAAGTCCGAAGGTAAAAAGTTGACCTGGACCTCCCAGCCATCGTATCCAAGAAGGGCTCCATGGACGTCGGATCAAGATCCAGGTTTACCCCGGTCGAAGGATTTTCACCTCGAAAAAACGACTAAGTCCGAAGGTAAAAATCTCCACCGAGGAATCCAGCATTGCGTATCCGGAGAAGGGCTCCAGGAGGTCGGATTGGACTGGCAGGCTCGTCCCGCTGAAGAAAATCTTCAAAATAAAGCCTAAGTCAGAAGGTAACTTTTTAACCGAGGCCTCCCGCGACCTGTAGCCGAGCAGGGCTCCATCGTGGTCGGCCTGAAACTTTGACTTTGCCCCGGTCGAGGTGCAACCAGATGACCCGATTGGCACTTTTTGTTTCTAAGCGCTAGAAAAATTATAATTCTTTAAAAATTCATATCTCCGGTTCCCCTTATCTGATTTTATTCGTTTTTGTGTCATTTTAAAGATAAAAATATAAACTATTTTTATAAATTGGTTTCGGATTTTTAAACTGTTTCCTGTGTTTTATTTAATTACTGTTTTGTGATATTTGAATGCTTTACACATTGTCTCCTAAGTTAAGCCTTGACGCTCATTGCCAAGCTACCAAGGGTTGAGCTGGGGTTAATTTACTGAGACCTAACTGGACCTAAGTGGAGGGTAGTGGCTTGTTGCTAGGTGTAGGTACCTACCTGCCCTTACCAATAACCCATTTTCCAACATTACTAATTTGTAATAAACCTACTAAACTTTCCATATTGATTCCTGGTCCTAATTGTGTGGCCAAATGGGCTTTGTGAAGATTAAGTTGGAAAGCTGTTGCTAACTTTCAGTTACAAGCTCCAACGGATGGAGGCTACCTTCCACTTCCATGCACGCTCTTGCAGTACGCAGGTTATGTGTATTTCCCACCAAGAAGATTATTGAGGGGGCTTTATTCCCAAAACCAGTAAACCTTCAGATTCAGTTGTGTGGATGTTTTCAGCACAGTGCCAATTCTTACAATTGTGGACACTTACAAGATAATCCCACATCTACTTGTACTTTCACTGTGAGATTCAGGATTTTAGAAAAAATGCATGGTTTCCCAAACATTTTGTATGGCCATTCAGCCTCTCTCTGTGTGAATGGAATTTCCTTACTACACAAAATGTGTACATATGGTTGAGAAATAGTGATATTTCACAAAAACGTATATAAAACGATTCATTGACATGAACATACTTTTGTGTTTTTAATTCCATTATCTTCCATGTGAAAATTGCGTTTTTATGCACTTTCACTTACTTCCCATGCTGTTGTCGTCTTATCATGTTTTTATAAGTCTAAAAGTGCAGCTCAGTGTGGGAAAGGCATTGCATGGAAAGTTCCTGGACACATAATGTTATATAATCAATTCTCAGGCGTTTAGTCCATAATTGAAATCTAACCGGGGATGCAAAAACCAATAGAGAAGCTAGTGACACTGCTGGAATTTAACACCATTACAGCGCCATATGCAACAAAGACATTATTTAGATTTGTATTCATTTGAGTGCGTACAATTGAGAGCTTTTGACCCCCCACCCCCAAATAAGTTGTTCGTCAGCACAATATATCACTTTGTGCCAGGTTTAAATTACATCAGGAATGGTGCAAAAGTACAGTGTCTCAATATCACATAAAAATAGCTTCCTTGGAGCCCCCCCCCAAACTGAGGTTCTTTGACCACCTCTCTCCATATTTCACCTCTCATCTCAGGGCAAACATACCAGTCGTAGTCATCTAGATAAAGGGTAAAAAAGATTTAAGGCATCTCTCTGCATCATTGTGCTAATTTTTGGGGGGACTTTTTTGGTTCTGAAAAAGGGCTTAGGATAACACCCTCCCCCCCTACTCCTCTGCATGTCTTCTCTCGATGCATGCTGTTGTCACTTTTTATTTCTCCTTTTTTGGCTTCATCCTTACAAATCATTAGCCAGCAGCACCTTCACCTTGGCCCTACGACCACCCATTCTTGTGAATTGCACCAACCACATTTGTGTAATTTGTCAGGTCCTTCTATAGCCTTCAACTCCTCTCATCAATCTGATTTTTAAAATCCCATCCAAGGGTTGCTCCTCGTCTGCTCACAGGGGATGCCTCAGAGCATATGCAGTCATTGCCTGTGTACTGTTATTTTCTATGGGTCTTCTCAAAGCGTATGCTCTATCACTGCTGAATGTGCTCATCAGAGCATACACTAAAACTAATTCTAAAAATGTCCATATGTGTGGGCTGCTGCCTGCTGCTCCTAGATGGACACAAAAGAGTGAAATACACACAAAAACGTTGTCTATTATCGTTTTTGTGGAAAAGGGGCGGGGCCTCGGGGGTGACGAGTGTGAGAAGGAGTGCTCAGCACTCCCCCTCAGGGTGCATGTATGTTTGGCCGGCCGGCCATCTCGGGCCGGCCAAACACAAATGCGAACAGGGTTCTCACCAGCCTGGCAACACAGTTGCTGGGCTGAAGATAGCCTGCACAGGCTCCTAGTCTGCTCTAAGCAGTGTCCGGATTGGCGCAGGGCAGGTTGGGAGCCTGTGCCTGCAGAGAGAGAAGAGGAGAGGAGCAGCGTGGCGGTGAAGGAGGCGGCGGCACAGATAAATTCATTTTTTATTTTTATTTTTAATTCAATCCCCCCCATTAATCCCCCCTTGCGCCACCCCACCCCGCTCCTTCACTGTTGCGTGAGTCGCGACTGGTATGAACACACACAATACTTCTCACACACAGTCACTCCACGCAAACTTGTATCTATCCCTCCACTAGCAACTAAAGCGTAAACGTCCTACCTTTCTCTCTTTTTGCTCCACTGCACACCAGGGTGCATCAACACAACTCTGGTATTCAGACACAAAATTGCAACACTAGTTGCAGAGGCCACATAACACACGCACGGTTCAGTCTACGGTTCAGTCCAAGCACTCCCATAGAGCAGCGTGCTACCTGTACACTAATGCACTCCGTTGTCTCCTCAGTGTATGAAGCGCTGTATAAATACAACTAAAATAAAGTAATGCGCATTACATCAGACCTATGCTGAGAACTGATAACCGAATGTACGTCATCACAAGGTATCGCAGCTGTTTCAAGACCCTGAAAGTCAGAGCCCTCGGGATTAGTAAAGACTAGCTCGCTAAACAAATATTCTTGAATTGGCCGGTGTATTGCCTGCATCTTTTTTACTGATTTATCTGGATTTTTGAGGTACTGTCGTGAAGTCCTAAAAAGAGGACGTCAACGGTGCAGAACTAGTCTAAACACAAATGGTTTTGAACGTTGAAACAATGCACTCCTTCCTTTATATACTCGTAGTACATGAGCCAGTAACGGGTGATATACATGAATGTTCACGTTCATACCTGGGTTCCCTTCAAGATGAACATATTAAAAGTGTACAACTGTTTTGAGTCATTTATTCCAACCACCAAACAACAATCTGAAAACATATTACTTATTACGTTCATTCTATCTCATGAAAACCTGTAGATTCTAGTTCATACAGTATACCTGTTTGGAAACTCCTGCATAGCATTATACAATGTTAAAAGCTCAAAATTAGTAAATTACATTTCAGCGTAATTGACGATTATTTCACTATTCAAAAATATTGCATTCGGACCCATGTATAAATTATGCATGTAGTCATCAGCGTGTGTATATTCACAGCAATTCACGGAGGCTGACAGTTGACGTCTGTTTACCTAATAAATTCCAAAGCTCATGCACTTTTTGAGTTAGGAAAAAACACATTCACAAATATTTTTTCCTCACGTTTCTTTTGAGTCATACTCGCCACAGTCCTTACTTCGTGAGGTCAGACCTACCCAACAAGACAAGTATTTAATACCTTCCAACCTTCATTTTATTTTCAATAAAAATAAATTCTTCCATTTCCTTTTACTATTCTTACGACATAATCTTCACCTAGCCTCACAAGATCCTGTTTCAATCTTGCTCTATTTTGAGATAAGTTCTTCCACTGGTGCAGTCCCCGAACCGAGTCAGTTAAACTAAAGGGGTTTTAAAATTATGTTTAGGTTCTGTTGTACGATGTCCGCATATCCAGAGGCATCTATTATAACGGCCTTTGCTCTGTGCCATAGCAGGGGCCGGTACTTCTTATATCGCCATAACAGGTGTCGGCTATAGAGAAGCCATGCTTGAGCTGGTGCTCCCATCTCTGAAAGCGGAGGATACTAGCAATACCAGGCGCTCTTCAAGAAGGCTCATGCGTGTCCAAGTAATAGAGGTAACCCTCTGGAACAGTCCCTTTCAGGTGAGCTCTAGGAGGGTTTGAAATCTGAGGAACCAGGCAATCTAAAGGTAAGTCTGGCTATATCAGAGTTTTTAGGCTTGTAACCTGTAATGACGCAGAGCAAAAAGTCATCACCGAAAAGGAAGCACACGGATTTCCCGTCGCTTTCGCTGAACGTAGAGAAAGTTCGTTATACCAAGAAGAGTTGTAATACATTGTGGATGAAGCTGTGGCTGCAGCTCTACAGGTAAAAAGTAGAAAGAGACCTTATTTATTGCCTAAAGCATTGGGTGAACTAGGAAGTTGGGTCCAATGGACTAAGAGCCAGTTCATTAAAAAATGGTGGCAAAGTGGGCACCAACTTTTTGTGACCTGCCTCTGACTTAGAGAATTATCCAAAACTCTGACAGATCATGTTGCAAAATGGTCATACTCTAGGGGTTTAAAAATGACCTGTGCTATCCTTGCATGTTGTGGACCAGGAGTTCTACATGGGACTTGGACTCGGAGTCCCAGGCTGCATCACTGTCCATCAGGCCAGGAGGAGGGGCTTGACACGGCATTCCTGCACCACTAAAGTGCTTATATCGCTACACCCCATCCTGCTGTACAGGATGTGCGCAGGCCATACCCAGACGAAGCCCAGGCCAAAGGTGGACCCGTCCTGAGTCCATAATGGCCCGGAGAAGGCTGGGCCACACTTGGTGCTTTTAAACTTTCTTCACCTTCCAGTGACATTTTACTGACGTGGGCAAGCACAAAATCAGAGGTGTACCTACTGGGGGCAGAGGGGATGTCCAAGGTCTACACTTGATGGGTTTTTAAAGAGGGGGGTTTTGGCTACTGACAAGGAAATTCAGCAGGTCGAGCGCCACCTATCACTCTCCCCCCACACTGTGTCTCTTAAGTCAAGCCTTACGTTTAGTGGGGGACGTGAATCCAAGTCTCAATATTGAAACTATACCTCCCACTCTTGAGCAGGGTCTGAGCCCCTTTGTATCTCCACACCCACCAACCACGAATGCTCCACTGGCCGTATCACCAGTGGAACTGATTACACCTCAACACAATGGCCCCAAAACTAGAGGCCAGATTGAAATAGGCCATCTCTGAGTCTAAACCTAAGAGGCCAAGCATTCAAAATCTTGATACACAGTCCACCCCACAGCCTGGCAAGACATAACTGCTGGGAATCCTCTTTCGACCAAACTAAGAAACATCTGCAGTGATTTCAAGACTTTCGTGGAGAACAAGATTGACTCTATTTTTACCTGCTTTAGAGGCAACCAAAGCCAAAATAAATCATTTGGGTATGCCCCATCCTGTCCATAATTCAATCATATCTGCACAAGCTGTTTCCTGCACAGGTTCCCCACCTAATACAATCCCTCTCAATAACTCAAACAATAGCTCAGGCAAAGGAACTACATCCATAAGGGGGTCTCTCCACCATGCCCCTAAGCAAGTTCTTCCATCAAATGTCTCAGGGCCAGTTTCTGTTATTGTGGAGCCTGATCAAGCCATAAAGGCAGCCAGAATGTCTAATGGCAAAGGTAAGGATAGACCGATGGGAGAAACAACCACTAAAAAGGGGGAAACATTTTCATATTTTCTACAACTCTCTCCTGAGTGCACTCCGTACGTTTTAGTATTGAAGAACATCCAGCCACTTGTCACAAGTACAGAAGAGGACTTTTACAGTCTAAAGAATAAAACAATGAAGTAGTTAAGATTCCAGTTGGGGGGGGGGGGGGGAGGGCAGTCCTGGGCCTACTGTCAGAAATAAAAATGGTCAGGAGAACCTCTGGGATTGGCCTGGGGCTAAAGGAGGAAACTGGTGCCTGCGTGATCATAAGTTTTAAAACTCCTGCACTAGTGAAATTCCTCCTTCGTTCCCTTAATTCACACTGTTCCTGCTACCCCATGAGCTGTATCCAGGTGGTTCTGCTTGGTTATTTTTATAGCCCATTCATGTTATCATGTGCAAATTTGACAACCAGTAAAATCCAGCACAACTTGAATAATTTAATGTATACTGTTCCAACATACAACTCCTTCGAACCTTCAGCTACCCTGAAAGACTTGGATTGACAACATTGCAACTCCCTTTTGTTACAGGGTGAGAGGTCAAAGAGTCAGTGAACCAAGGGGAACAACGCTTTGGAACTTTGACGGGAGTAGATGAATGCCCCTGTACCTCCTAAGTAATAGTTTCTCACATTAACAAGGGTTGTGTGGCATGGATGCAATCTTTATGTAATGAAATAAGGAGTCAACTCAGAGAAATTATACAGCCCCCTTCGCCTGTGGGCACTGGGAAGCTAATGTTTCTCTCCTGAAACTTGGCTGGTATAAAGACCAACCTCAATTGTGAGTACTGGGGGAACTTTATAGATAGGTTTGATATATGCCTCTTTCAAGGGACCTGGACCACAAATGTGGTCCATATGGTGGGGTTCACTAATTTCAGTATAGAAGCGTCTTCTTCAGCAATGGGGAGACCAGTAGGGGGTCTTATCATTGGATCACCAACAACTAACATTGCACCTTTAAAAAACTGGCTGTTAATTCCAGCGACTTATTGGTTGTTAAATGAGTAAGCACTAAGGGGAACCAATCTGGCCTTGTAGTTAATATCTACAATATATTTCCTACACAGCATCAGGATTCCCCAACTGTAACAATACTGAATGACTTTCTAGAAAGGGTAGAGGGTCATGATTCCCTACTGCTGAAGGAGATTTGAGCACAGCATACAAACACTGGGAACTGTTGCCAAACGTTATAGAGGAGGAAAATGATGAGTGGAAAATTCCTGGTTTGTGCCATGCTAGTCCATCTAGAAATACAAAAGTTGCCTTTCAGATAGCATAATTCACACTTAAGCACAGTTTACGAGCTTGCAAGGGGCACTCAAATAAGAATCTAAAACACACACTTAAGAGGGTCAATTGTCACTCGCAAACTGACTATATTTTATTGGACTTACCGTTCTGGTGATACATGAGTGATATGAAGTTAACTGAAAAGCAAGATAGTGACCGTAATACCTTGGTGTTAGACTTGGTCAACATGTTTATTGCCTCTAAAGGTAAATTAGTGAGGGAATTTGCTTACCCAATAGTTACGAACAATAATAGGAGAAGCATGAAATGGCCCAAGATACAGTGAAACCAAGACATTATTGCCCAGATATACGCTATATTAGCGTAAGCACTTATAGCTCTGAGAAAACAAGAAGGTGAGGCACAATTTATTTAAAATACATACTAATTTAATGGAAAAGATTAAATACTTCTTTTATAAAAAATGGAAGTGCACTGCAAAATATCAAATTAAAGTTGAATGATTTAATGAGTCTTGTAAGGCAGCAGGGAAAGATTTGATGGGAGCCATAAAATCAGGATGTAAAAATACAGTGGTCCTCAAAAAAGGACCAACATACTAAGGTGCCAGAAGAAGCTAAAAGAGACTGGGAACAATGTTAATGGAGAGATCTATCTATTGCAGCTAAAACCTAGGATAGGAAGCAGTTCTGGCACATTGTAGATAAGGGAACCCAGAGACAGATTATAGATGAAGACTATTATATTCAATCGCAGTCTTGGGTAAACCATTTTAGTACACTTTATACAGGACAGATTACCATGGCACTGGGGGTAGATGATTCACCAAGTGTAGGCACAAATAGGGAATCTTGGGAAGCTGACGCTATTAATTTCAGTTTGGAGGAAACCAAGCTAGCCCTTTTCACTCTACAGAGAGGAAAGGTGCCCAGACCAGACACATTTCTAGATTACCTTTTCCTTTTTGAATCAGAAGTATGGAGTGTTATTCTCAACTTTTTAAAAACCCGTCTCAAAAAAGGATCACAGGTTCCTCTCTCCTGGTTGGGGGCTGAGGTGGTGCCAGTATATAAAAAAGGGGAACAAACACTACCCTGTGAACTACAGGACTATTAGCCTTGTAGACATAACACAAAACTGTTCTGCAAGTATTTGCTGGGAAGATTACAGGATTGGATTAAGGAGAATGAAATCCTCTTGCCCCTACAGACTGGTTTTTAGAGAAAACACAGGGATAATTGATCAGTTATTCAGGTTTCTAATAATTTTATGAAAGTATGTATTGATCAAAAAAGAACACATATACATTGTATTTGTAGAATTATTCGCCGCATTCGACCTCATCCCCAGGGGAAAATGTGGGCAGTACTAGAGCAGTTAGATGTTCCAAACTACCTATCTCTAATGATTATTAGGTTTAACTAGGGGAATTACACACAGATAAGATGGGGACGAAATAGTGAGCTCACTGACTGCATTAAGGTGGAAAGAGGGGTGAGGCAAGGGTGCGTCTTGGCCCCAACCCTGTTCACCTTGTACATTAATGCTCTAATAGAGTACCTGCATTATTGTAATGGGGACCCTTCCAAGATTGCTGGTAGCCCAGTTGCTACTGTTCATGGATGATACACTACTTTTATCTAGAACACCAATGGGGCTCCAAAATGTATTGAACAGATTTTCAGCTGCATGTGATGAAATTGGTTTAGAAGTTAACATCAATAAGATGAAGTTTGTGGCATTTAATCCACATAATTCATTCAGCGGTAAGGTAAAGCTAGGAGATACCTTCCTAGAACAAGTTAAAGAATTTATTCATTTAGGGGTAAGGTTCACCAACACATTACATTGGACTCCACCATTACTAATTGCCAGCTTATGTTTCAGCATGTTAGCTCTGCTTTGCTCAAAAAGGTTGGAAGTATGTACATATAGGCCACCTGCCCCTGTTACAAATATCTACCGGGCAAAGGGGGTGGGTGCTGCACCATACGGTGCTGAGATCTGGGGTTCTCAGAATCTAGGTATGATTGAAAAAACAGAGAACATTTTCATGAGATTAATGCTGGGTATACTTCGAAATATGATCTTAACCCCAATACGTGTGGTCTTTAAAATATCATATATGTAGCAGCATTCAGAACCCTAGGTCACTGAATATGAGTCTGGCACAATAGCCCTCCACTTCCCATGAGAGAATAATTTCTCGAAGTAATGGCACTCATCAGCAAAGGAAGCATCCCTTGGTTAAAATATGTTAAAACATGGCTAACTGGTCTTGACATGTGTGAATTGTGGACTAATCCCCTTAGTATTAAGAAAACACTTTGTTGTCCCTTAAGAAGAGTAATTGGCTCCATATCTGTAGCCTGTGGTTGACCTATGGCAGAGTGGGGGATCTGTGAGGAGTTCATGAATCAGATCGAACCTGCTCAAGTGAAATCCTTACACCTAAAATTTAGATGAAGCATTTTGCCACTTAATGGTTTCCATTGTAGATGGAACTGCCAAAATATTTTGTCACTTTGTCCATTCGGCCACGACAACCCTGAAACACAAGAGCACTTTCTATTTCTCTGCCCTAGAAATGCTGTGAATAGGAGATCCTAGCTAGTTCTGATTTGCCATATTCTGTCGGCATGACAAATGAGGCCTACTATTAGAATTCTCAGAAGTGACACCACTGCATGACTGATTTTTGCTTTATCTAAATACTTGTATACATGGACGCTGATTAAGAGCCTCCAGCGCCTCCTCGCACCACATTAGCTTACTTTATTTTGACACTAACATGGCCCAACAAGGCCAAAATCACCACGCCAAATTTACAAAGTGGTACAGTGCATGCATTGGACCACTTTGTAACCTTTTGCACTACATTATGCCTGCGCCAGGCATAATGTATAAAGGGGGTGTTCCCCGTTAGGGAGGGAATGGCGCAAAGACATCTAAAATATATCTTTGCGTCATTTATTTCAGCACTTTTGTTGTCTTTATATTTTTATTCATGTGATTTCATGGTTTTTACTCAAAATGAAATAAGGACTAAAGAAAGAAAATGACCTCTCTAAGGAATATTAATTAGGTAGGTCACTATTTGTGACCCCTTGTTTGGTTACAAAGTCAAGGAAGGTGGCCAGCTAGGAACAGCAGGCCACCAACCCTGTGTTGCATTGCAAGATGTGAAATCTCTTATTTCAAAGCAGCTTCTATTGATTAAGGAACGCGTGCTCTTTAAAAAATAGTTTTCTATTTGAAACTACATTGCTTCACTACACTACTGTCTTCTCCCCCGAGTGCTCCTTACAAGATTACCATAGGGGAAGGTGACATAGTGGCTCCACTGTGCGAATCACTTGTCACCTCTTTTGAGATCTCAGCATATATTCAAAACATACTGTTGCAAATTCCAAATAAGAGAATATGCCCTTTTCAAGTCCTCACTTAATTACGATTTGAAACAGATAACAAAAGCCATTTTCGTAGTTGGAAAGGCTGTTCTGACACCCGGAATGTGTTTAGTACATTGCACATTACAGTTTTGTTTACATCAACCTTATGTTTAGTACAGCAGGGCCCTTGATGCCCAACCACATAGAGGAAAATTTGTGTAGGGCTCAGGTTTCTTAAATACTGCACCCTATCAGAGAAGAGCTGTGTTTGCCATTCCTGCACTTGAGAATTAAGATGAATATTTTAGGTCCTATGTTCCAAGTAATACACTCTGTTAACCTGTACAAAACATAATTCCACAATTTTTGGCAAGGCGATATAAACTGAAAGAGTTTTAGACAGATTCTCTTCAGTCTGTTAAAATGAATTCATTTTGGCAGGTATGTCCAATATAGTTACAGAAGATGCTTTACTTACCACATGATCCAAACTGCAAAAAAGATGGAACCTACAATAAAGGTAGCGTATGCAGCCGTAGATTCAGCATTTCAAACAGCTTTTCATGTATCTCAATCTCTCCTGAAAGATGCTCTTATTCCAGACCTGCCCTCTTCCAGACTAAAATGAATCGGTCCTTGTTGGAAATGACCCTTTTTGCAGGGTTATCTCCCTGCCTTTTTGCCTCTGCCTCCTGTATTTTTGACTGCGTGCTGGATTTAGTTTTTGCTGGTTTTGGTACTCTGGGCACTTTACCAATGCTGATCAGCGCTAAAGCGCAAGTGCTCTCTGTGTAAATTGTGATTATGACTGACATATTTGAATTACAAGTAAGTCCCTAGTATAGTGGACCATGCGTGCCCAGGGCCTGTAAATCGAATGCTACTAATGGGCCTGTAGCACTGATTGTGCCACCTCCCTGTAAATATGTCTCAGATCTGCAAATGCAGTGTCTCTGTTTGCAGTTTTAAAGTACACCCACTTGCCAGACCCAAACCTTCCCTATTAGTACATCTAAGGCACCCCTGAGGTAGGCCCCTGGTAGCCCCATGGGCTGGGTGCAGTGTAGTTTAAAGGTAGGACATGCATTACTGTGTTCTAAATGTCCTGGCAGTTAAATACTGCCAAATTAGTTTTCTCTATTGCAAGGCCAATCTCTCCCATAAGTTAACATGGGGATTGCTTTAAAATATCTTTTAAGTGTAATTCCCCTTTGGGAGCAGATGGAGATGTGGAGTTTGGGGTCTCTGAACTCACAATTTAAAAATACATCTTTTAGTGAAGGTGTTTTTTTAATTGCGTGTTTGAAAATGCCACTTTTAGAAAGTGGGTATTTTCTTGCTTAACCATTCTGTGCCTCTGCCTGGCTGTGGAATACACGTCTGGGTCAGGATGACAGTTAGGCTTTTGGTGATTTCACTCTAGACGGTGACACTAAGGGAGCTGAGGTGTGCCCTGCATATCCTGATGGGTCTTCCTGGGCTAGAGTGGTGGGAGGAGCTGATACGGGCACCTTAATAGGGCTGAGCCTGTCCTCACACAAAGCAGTCTTTAACCCCCTAGAGTCTGTTTTGGGCCAGGGCAGGAAAGACAGGGTCTCGTGCATGTTAGACTTTTTATCCTTGGCATGGTTTCCCAGGTTGTTGATGTGTGCTGGACTTTGTTTTTGTTGTTTTTGCTACTGTGGGAACTTTACCACTGCTAACCAGTGCCAAAGTGCAAGTGCTCCTATGCAAAATGTGTATGTAATTGGTTTATCCATGATTGGCATATTTGATTTACTAGTAAATCCCTAGTAAAGCGCACTAGCGATGCCCAGGGCCTCTAAACCAAATGCTACCAGTGGGCCTACAGCACTGGTTGTGCCACCCACATAAGTAGCTCTGTAATCATGTCTCATTAAAAGTACAAATTATGTCTCAGAACTGTAAATTCGACTTGGCAAGTGTACCCTCTTGCCAGGCCTAAACCTTCCCTTTTCTTACATGTAAGACACTCCTAAAAATACATCTTTTAGTAAAGTTTGATTTTAAGAGTGTGTGTTTGAAAATGCCACTTTTAGAAAGTGAGTATTTCCTTGCTTAAACCACTTCTGTGACTCTGCCTATTTGTGGATTCCCTCTCTGGTATACTTTGACAGTTGAGCTGTTTGCACCTCTCTCTAGACAGTGACACAAAGGGAGCTGGGGTGTAGTCTGCATTTCCCGATGAGCCATCTGTGCTAGGAGGAAGGGGAGGAGTTGTCACTCACACTTGAAAGGGCTGTGCCTGCCCTCCCACAATGCAGTCTCCAACCCCCTGGTGTGTGTCTGGGGCCTGGTCCGGGCATGGTGAGCAAAAGAACGATGGATTAAACCCAGATCTGTGACTGAGGGTGAATGTTTGATTGGTTCAGCATTCCATCCATCATTTGTGTTTTGCTTTGCTTTTGACGCGATAAGTGCTCCAGGTATGCCCAGACGTGGGTCCCAGGCTCACTATGCCACTAAATTCAAGCTAGCCTGGCTGATGAGGGTAAAACCCTGAAACCGGTCCCTGGATTATTGTTTCTGGTCCATGGAGGACCTGGCCTGGCAGTTCGGGCTGGACTGTTCCCATGAGGAACAGGGTCTAAACTGATTTGCATATGGCTGGGTGTAAACTGGGGTGGCATGGTGAGCAAAAGAATGATGGATTAAACCCAGATCTGTGACTGGTGGTGAATGTTTGATTGGTTCTGCACTCCATCCATCATTTGTGTTTTGCTTTGCCTGGTCTGACCAAGGCAGGATTTCACAAACAAGAGAGACTCTTCTTTGAAGTAAGCCTACTTCAAAGGGCAAAATGGGTATAAGAAGGGCACCCAGAACCACAGACTTTAGAACACTTCTGGAAACCAAGAGGAACCTCAGCCTGGAGAAGAGCTGAAGAGCCTAGGAAGAAGAGCTGCCCTGCCTGTGACTGTGCTTTGTGGAGCTATCCTGCAGTTGCTGCTTCTGCCTGTGATAGAGGACAAAGACTGGACTTTGTGTTGCCTTCCTTCTTGTGAAGAATTCTCCAAGGGCTTAATTTAGAGTTTGCCTCCTGTTGTTTGAAGTCTCAGGGACAGTTAGTCTGGCTGATGAAGGGTGAAACCCTGAAACCGGTCCCTGGATGATTGTTTCCGGTCCCGGGAGGACCTGGCCTGGCAGTTCGGGCTGGACTGTTCCCATGAGGAACAGGGTCTAAACTGATTTGCATATGGCTGGGTGTAAACTGGGGTGGCATGGTGAGCAAAAGAATGATGGATTAAACCCAGATCTGTGACTGGTGGTGAATGTTTGATTGGTTCTGCACTCCATCCATCATTTGTGTTTTGCTTTGCCTGGTCTGACCAAGGCAGGATTTCACAAACAAGAGAGACTCTTCTTTGAAGTAAGCCTACTTCAAAGGGCAAAATGGGTATACGAAGGGCACCCAGAACCACAGACTTTAGAACACTTCTGGAAACCAAGAGGAACCTCAGCCTGGAGAAGAGCTGAAGAGCCTAGGAAGAAGAGCTGCCCTGCCTGTGACTGTGCTTTGTGGAGCTGTCCTGCAGTTGCTGCTTCTGCCTGTGATAGAGGACAAAGACTGGACTTTGTGTTGCCTTCCTTCTTGTGAAGAATTCTCCAAGGGCTTAATTTAGAGTTTGCCTCCTGTTGTTTGAAGTCTCAGGGACAGCAAAGACTTCACTCTGCCAGCACCTGGAGCCTCTACTGAGACTCCTACTCTGCCAAGTTGTGCCCATCCAGTTCCTGGGACCCTGAAAGGAGAAGCTGGCAGGCCAAAAATGAAAAATCCACGCACCGACCGCCATGCAGGGAAAAAGATCGTCAAGACTCCGATCTGCGGCTGAAAAATCAATGCACCGCTGTCTTTGCGGGTGAAAATCGATGCTCGCCTGCTACGCAACCGGAAGATCGACGACCGGGGCTGGAGAAATGACACGGAGCATCGCTGACGGAGGCTGGTGAAATCGCAACCCGCATTGTGTGTTTTTCGGATCATCGTGCGGCAGGATTTACAATGCAAGCATTGCTGGGCGTGTAAAAACGACACAAGTCCTGGCTGTTCCCAACAGTGCAGTTTGAATCAACGCATCGCTGTCCTGTGAAGAGAAGAAACGACGCACGTAGACTCGCCTGAAGGAGAAACAACGCACTGTCTCGCTCATGAGTGATATTGACGCATCGCAAGCCCTTTTTGACACACACTCGTCCGTGCAGGGTTATCTTTGACGCACCCAAGTACATTTCCACGCTAACATCGTTAGCTTTGTGTTTAAAATTACATGAAGACTCCTTTTGGTTTTTAATTGATAACTTGGCTTGTGTATTAAGGATTTTTGTCATTTTGGTCTTGTTTTGTTTAAATAAATATTCTCTATTTTACTAAAGCTGTGTTGTGTAATTTTGTAGTGTTTTCTTTGAATTACTGTGTCTGTTGTTACAAGTACTTTACACCTAGCACTCTGATGTTAAGTCTGCTGCTCGTGCCAAGCTACCAAGGGGATGAGTGGGGGTTAACTGACGGTGATTCTCTTTTACCCTGACTAGAGGGAGTGTCCTTGCTTGGATAGGGGGTAACCTGACTGCCAACCAAAAACCCAATTTCTAACAGTGCACTATAAAGATTTTCCTTTGAAGGTTGCCTACTTCAAAGGCAGAAATGAGTGTTAGTATTCAAACCAAAACCCTAGACTCTTAGAACACTTCTGAATCAAAAGGAGGCTCTGCCAAGGAGAAGAGCTGAAGAGCTGTGAGGAGTAGTTCTGCCACTTGTGTGTGCTTACCTGGGTTGGTCTGCAGTTGCTGCTTCTGCTTTGGAGAGGAAAAAGACTGTGCTTTGCTGTGTATCTTGCTTGTGAAATTTTTTCAAAGCTGTACTGAGTTTGCCTCTTGTTAAGAAGTCTCAGGGACATCAAAGATTTCAACTGCCAGCCCCTGGGCTCTCTTGATGAGGACCCTCACTTGCCAAGAGGTGCCCACTCCAGTTCCTGGGCACTTGGTAGTAAAGTCTGGCAGAAAAACAAGAATAGCCAGGCACATCAACTCCAGACGACTCTAGAACTGGTGCTGCTGCCCGACTCTGCGCCGCTGCCTGACCCAAAGCTGTGGTCCCCGCTCAAGTACAACGAATGACACCGCAGGCCCGATGCCGCTGCAGCTCCTCTGAGGTCCTGCAACATCATGAGTCCTGAGTGTCATGTCATTGATGTCCGTGATACCCGACTCCGCTGCAGCACCAGTGGCCCAGTGGTGTGACCGCGACCCTGTGCAGTCACCTCATCACATCTTGACCTGCTGGACTCAAAGACCCAGCCGGATCGTACGAAGCCGATGCCTCACCACCAATGTTGACTCACCTCCACTGCCTCCATAAGGAACTAAGTCCTCACCTCCCCTGAATAGCAGTAAGGAACCGATGCCTCACCTCCTGTGTAGCAGTAAGAAACCAACACTGCACCAGCTCCAGCGACACCTCACCTCCCTGACTCTGTGCCATGTCTTTGACTCTGACTTATTTCTAAGGTATTGTACCTAGGGTCCGTGCTGCTCTGTGACCGGCGTCGCACTCCCTCACGAGTGGCGTTGGACTGTTGGGAATAATTCCGTCACGATGCCATGATAGCACCAGCTGGAACTATTGTGTTTCCAAGTGCTTTTATTGGATTTAAATCTTTTAAAATTCATATCTTTGCTTGGGAATGCTGGATGTTTGTTGTTTTGGTCTTGTTTTATTTAGATACATAGTGGCTAGTTGTCTAAAATGGTGCGGTGACCATTTGTAGTGGTTTCACTGTGTTACTATGTGTGGGTACAAATACTTAACACTATGGCTCTGAGATAAACCTGACTGTTCGTGCCAAGCTACCAAAGGGGCGAGCGGGGGTTATCTTGGGAGTGTGACTCCCCTACCCTGACCAGAGTGAGGGTCCCTACTTGGACAGGGTGTGAACTGATTCCCAACTAGAAACCCCATTTCTAACAGTCCTCAGTTGCATGAATTGTTGAAAAAGTTGTTGCAAGAAAGACAATTCTCAGCGCCTTTTAGAGGTCTATCATTAATGGCACATTATATTTTGACACAGAACAGAGCCAAAATCAGCAGTCACAATACATGCAAGATGCAGAGTCAAGCAGGTCCTTTATAGTTCTGGCCTGCAGTCAATGGCGGCACATTTTATTGAAAAACTTGAACATCAACAACCCTTTTAATGCCCTGGAATCCAAAACTCTGAATAAACAGTTAGCTGGAGAGAGACTACTGAAATTCTAAAATCACTGGAAGACTGGAATCAAGATCAATGGGTCGTCTGACTTGTGGAACAATGGTATGAGAAAGAATTTCATTTTTCTCCACTAGAACATCTTGTACTGATCACTCATCTACCTTAAGAGAGGATATAACCAGAAGTACTCAAAAATGTATTTTGTTTACTAATAAAAAATAGGCTACTGTCAAAGTTCTTAACAAAAGAGAGGCCAAGCAGTATATTCCCTTCTGTTTGTTGGACCAAAACCATCAGGGTCTGTAACACCAGTACTGAATTTAAAATGGTTAAACAAAAATACTCTATCAACAGATGCTGTCTCTACAGAAGGTAATACCACTGGTCAACTCAGGAATTTTATGATTACTTTAGACTTACTTGATGCTTACCTGTAGGTGTCAATTCATCTGAGATCTCAAAGATTTCTATGTTTTGCTGTAGGGGAGAAGAACTTCAATGTATTTTATCATCGTTGCCCAGGACTTTTACAAAGAAGTTAGATTCAATTGTAGCTTTTTTACAACTGCAAGGAATTTAGTTATTTTCATATTTAGATGATGCACTAATTTCTGCATCACTTTTCTTTAGGACAGAAGAATACCATAAATGTGTGCTACACTTTGCAAAACTTTGGTTTTCGTCTGAGGAAAGAAAATTTGAATCTGGTGCCAGCTCAGGACAGATTTGGAGCAGGATTCAGGACAAATATACAGTTTCTTTATTCCCCTAGAGAGAACGAATATTTTCCAACAACATCTGTTAACATTACAGACAAAAATCTGGCAGTGCTACATTTCAGTCACAATGTTGTTTGTTTCATGGGATTGCCTGAAACTGAAGCTTTTGCTATATTATGCCCTGGCTCATTGGGATCCAGCCAATATAAAACGCAGAATGGAGTTGCCTCAGATAAAGAAAGGACTGTTCTTGTAATTGGACTCAAATCTAGAAGAAGGAGTATCAACACTCTCCTACCCCAAAAGTAGTAATTGTAGATGCCATGCTATGGGAAGAGCAGCAACATTGGTGAACTCCATCATGCAGTATTAGAGATCGCTGTGAGAGATGGCACACTTATCCAACTGAAAACAATTAAGTGCAGTGTTGAGAGCACTCAAAGCATGTGCTTCTCTCTTGGTTGGTTGAGCAGTGTTAATCCACATGGACAACTGAGTGACAGGTACATACGTGAATCATCAAAGAGGCACAATAGGTCAGGATTTAGGGAAAAAAGCAAGGAAGCTAGGTCTGTGGGCAGAAGGTAACCTAATATCTCTCACAGCAAATTAACTAGTGGGAATGGTGAATGTGAAAGCAGATCATCTAAGCAGGATAGCCCCACCCTCCTCTGGGTTTCTCCTAAGACAGGGGATTGACTTGGAAATGGAATGACCCTGGCTTGACCTTTTACACCTATGGTGGATGCTGTCCTTTAAAGGTGGTATACTCTGAATCATCGCCAAGTGAACTAGAGGGATGGGCGGCCCATCCCTCTAGTTCAGTATTGTCAGTCTGGGAGAGACTGATATCTGTATTTACTCAGATTCCTCTACTCCAGAAGGTGCTCAGGCAGGTGCAGCAGCAGAAGAGTCATTTGCTTTTGATAGCCCCATTCTGGCAATGAGGCAAATTCTTCTATTAGGCAAACTGGCTGCGAATTCGCCAGCGCACCTTATAATATCGGCAACTTTATTTGTCTGACCAGATGTCCCCAGAACACCCCTAATAAAATTCTGCTTGGTGACTTAGAATCTGAAATGTTAGATTTACAAACGGAAGTAATATAAATAGCATTGATTTACTAGGAGGTTCAACAAGTCGGTGCTCTCACTGACACAGTTCCTCAGCTCTAATTATAGTAGAACTATGAGAAGTCACAAATGGTTTTCCTCTTCAACTCCGAGTTTAAAAAAAAATAAACTCAGCAACCTTTTTGAGCATCAGGTATCTGGTAATGTTCTGTAAAACATAAATAACGATAGAAAACATCATAAAGCTGTTTCTTGTTACAAAAGGTTAGGGACAAAAATAGAAGGGCTGTTTTGCAAAAAAAGATTTTCAAGAAAGTTCTCCTGAACACCGTTTTGTTAGGTTGAAAACTTCTCAGGTACACTGTTTGAAGTAGATTTATTTGCCTACATTTTAATAATTATCAAAGAGAATATTTTCACTTTACCCGCCCACAATTTACAGACCCTGTATACTTCAACAACCACATAGGTTTCTAGAGAGAAAGCCCACAGTAAGTAATAAGACAATGAGCATGAAGTGGAATATTGTTATGTTAGCTAAACACCCTTACCAGTTGTGAGAAATTCATTACTGAGTTTTTACTGGAAATGTGTGCAACATGTTAAAAAATGTAAGTTAAGTGGTACTAGTAATAGCATGCTATTAATCAGCCTTAAACATTCTAGAACTTCACTAAATCAAAGGAGGACACAGCAGGAAAGTAACCGATAAATCATCACAGCTTATCATTTTTATTGCAAGAATTACCAGACGTTGGTCTTTACCTGGTATACCAAGATAATGAGGTTGAAATTAATATTTGCATATTGATACACAAATGGAAATTTGCATGTGATGAAAGAGCTTGCAAACTTGGAAACATCTATGGGCCTGATTTAGAACTTGACGGATGGGTTATTCCATCACAATGGTGACAGATATCTCATCCGCCGAAATATAAATCCCAGAGGCCAAAATTGGATTTAGATTTTGACAAACAGAGGGGCAGATTTGTGGAAAAGGGTACTGTACTGAGTGCAGCGCCAATTTCCCTGCATCCCTTAGCACCCCCGTACCGCCACCACGTGTGCGCCGTATTTAAAATACGGCACACCATGGATCAGGGTAGGGGGCAATAGCCTCATTTCACATGAGTCTATTGATGTAATCTGCAGGAGTAGCACCAAAATATTGGCCCTACTCCTGCAGAGTACATAGGGCTCTATTCTAAAGAATGGAAGCCACCTTTTAAAGACTGCTCTTGAGTAGGCGGTAAAAGTGCCATAAGTAATGGTGCAAGGAAATCTCATAGATTTCCTTATGCCATTTTTCCAGCCCCACTAACGGGGCAACACCCCCTTTGCATACATTATGCCTGGCGCAGGCATAATGTAGCGCAAAGGGTTACAGGGTGGTGCAATGCATGCATGGAGCCACTCTGTAAATACGGCGTGGGGATTTCAGCCTAGTTGGGCCAAATTAACGTAAAAAATAATGTGGCTCGAGATGGTGCTAAGGAATTATAAATATGCCCCAGAATATCAATCACCATGTGACGGAGTAGCCCATCCGCCAAGGTCTAAATCAGGCCCTATGACTTAATGTTGAATATTTGATACAAACTTTACACGTGCTCCTATTCAACTAGAACATTAAAAGGAAGAATAAAACAGGAAGATCATCTCTTAGTTTTTCCGCCAGCTTTTACTCACCTGTGATGAGATTGTCCACTAGTGTAGTTGGCATGCAGAAGATGCCCACCAGTAGGTCGCTGATGGCTAGGTTGAGGATAAACATGTTGGTGACTGTTCTCATCTGCCGGTTCTTCAGCACGATGAAGCACACCAGCATGTTTCCAATCATACACATGAGAAAGATGAAGATGTAGGCCAGGATGAACATGGCTGCCACGGGTGTGGCATGCTGATAGTAAAAGGAATAGGTAAAGTTCTTGAACACAGCATGGCTCACGTTCTTGGTACCAGGAAAGCTGAGATTGGAGAAACTTTTTGCGGAACCTGGAGAATGAAAGAGAAACCAGACGTTTGCTCTCTCGTCAATGCTAATTCTACATGCAGTAGAAGCTGATACTTTTTATTGACACAACACATTAACCATACACGTTTTTTAAAAACATTTTTCTGATGTCATCTTTAATTTTCTTCCAAATTCAATAATAAGTTACAGCAAGAAATCACAAAATCAAAAATCAAACAACTGTAGGAGATGCCATTCAATACAAGATAGCGAACACACAATTGTAGCATCATTAGTCCCATTAAGGGAATCTCATGTAATTTTTAAACTTAGCTTTACAATTAAACAAAAAAAAATCATAATTGAACAACACACTATTAAAGCACTCAAAAGACTGCTCGCTCCTGCAACAGGTCTTTTCCAAGGTTAAGATTTGCCCCGTTTTTAAGTTTATGCTATAATAAAATCAGATAACAGCAATGCAGTCACTCATTAAACAATACAATAAGAATAAGATGTCAGAAAGAACTGTATAATGTTGTTTTAGACACTTTTTAAATTCACATGGAAAAAGGGTTGAAATATAAATCAGTAATCTTCTTCTTTAATGGGTGTAGATTGATATTCTAGCCTTATGAAAGTGTTCAGTAAAATAACAATCCTGAAAAATGTAACAAATCACATCAAACGTAAGAAATTCCCAACCGTACTGTTCAGGTCGCTGCCCTAGATTCTTTCATTTTTATATTATGGTAATGAGTTAGGCACTATGGGAGGTAGTTATGAATGCCAGCATTTTTGCAATGATTATATCCACCTTTCAAGGTGATCCCATACGGCACTATCGAGCATTGTCACCTTTAACAACTTCAAAGTGTAGGTGTTTACATCCTTAAACACTGAGGCCCATATTTATACTTTTTAGCGCCGCTTTTACGTCATTTTTGACGCAAAAGCGGCGCAAAGTTACAAAACACAATTGTATATTGTAAATTTGCGCAGCTTTTGTATCAAAATGCAGTGCAGATGCAGCGCTAAAAAAGTATAAATATGGGCCTGAATCTCCCATGTGGACGGCAACGTCCATACTGTGCTAGCCGGGTTTGCAGCGCCTTCTCGCCGCATGAATTATTTGGGACTGTGGCATTCCTACTGTCGAGTTCCCATTTAAGCAGTTTAAAATCTACCATGCTATGATTGAATTTTACAATCATGTAAAGCATCTTTTGGCTCAGAATGCACAGTTCGATGATGACGGAATGTTATGTATGGTCGAGTGAACCACCACCAAGGTATGCATCTTCATCAGTCTCTTCTTTTGTAACTGCTTCCCCATGACATCAGTGCATTACTTGGGTACTCTTTAATACTGCCTCATTGAGGGGTCAGGCAATAAAATAGCAGACTTGAATTCCTATAACGTTATCGCAAGTAATGGTTTAGGAAAAACCGGTTTTTCCAAGATTTCACCACATCATTGACACTCCTAGAACGCAAGCCTGCAAGCTTCTTTGATAAGTCAAAAATAAAAGGATAATGAAGCACTCGCTGTTGGACCTGGCCTGGCCCTTTTACAGGGTCATTCCCCAAACTTTTTGCCTTTTTCCTCCTTACTTTTCTGACCCTTGTCAATCAATCAATCACTGGATTTATAAAGCGCACTACATACCCGTGAGGGTTTCAAGGTGCTGGGGGGGGGGGAGCTTGAGTTTCTGGTCGACGAGCCAGGTCTTGAGGAGTCTTCTGAAGGTGAGTAGGTCTTGGGTCTGTCGCAGGTTGGTGGAGAGGATGTTCCAGATTTGGCGGCGAGGTATGAGAAGGATCTGCCGCCAGAGGTCTTTCTTCTGATGCTGGGGACGATGGCAA
The DNA here is from genome assembly GCF_031143425.1 of Pleurodeles waltl. Lineage (NCBI taxonomy): Eukaryota > Metazoa > Chordata > Amphibia > Caudata > Salamandridae > Pleurodeles > Pleurodeles waltl. The sequence goes on along the minus strand of NC_090445.1, from coordinate 1,162,586,767 downwards.
GGGCGAGGTTGGAGGAGCGGAGCTGACGGGTGGGGGTGTAGAAGCTGAGTCTGTTGTTTAGGTAGGCTGGTCCGGTGTCGTGGAGCGCTTTGTGAGTGTGGGTAAGAAGCTTGAAAGTGATCCTTTTGTCCACGGGGAGCCAGTGAAGATTTCTCAGGTGGTGGGAGATGTGGCTGTGACGGGGTACGTTGAGGATCAGTCGGGCGGAGGCATTTTGGATGCGTTGGAGGCGTAGTAGGTCTTTCGCCGGGATGCCTGTGTAGAGTGCGTTGCCATAGTCCAGCCTGCTGCTGACGAGGGCCTGTGTCACTGTTCTTCTTGTTTCTGTCGGGATCCACTTGTAGATTCTGCGGAGCATGCAGAGTGTGTTGTAGCAGGAGGAGGAATCTGCGTTGACCTGTTTAGACAAGGTGAGGGAGGAGTCGAGGATGAAGCCCAGGTTGCGAGCATGGTTGGTCGGTGTCGGTGGGGCCACCAGGAGTCGTCCCAGGTGGAGGGGGTGGATCCGAGGATGAGGACCTCCGTCTTGTCCGAGTTCAGTTTCGACAGCTGATTCTCATCCATTCGGCGATGGATTTCATCCCCTCGTGGAGGTTGGTTTTGGCGGTGCGCGGGTCTTTGGTGAGTGAGAGGATGAGCTGGGTGTCGTCGGCGTAGATGAGAATGTTGAGGTTGTGTTGTTGGGCCACTTGTGCGAGGGGGGCCATGTAGATGTTGAACAGCGTCGGGCTGAGGGATGAGCCTTGGGGGACGCCGCAGATGATGTTGGTGGCTTCGGAGCGGAAGGGGGGGAGGCGGACTCTCTGGGTTCTGCCGGAGAGGAATGAGACGATCCAGTCGAGGGCTTTTCCTTGAATTCCGGTTTCGTGGAGGCGTGATTCCAGGGTGCGGTGGCAGACTGTTTCGAAGGCAGCAGATAGGTCCAGGAGGATGAGGGATGATGTTTCGCCATTGTCCATTTGGCGTCTGATGTCGTCTGTGGCAGCGAGAAGGGCGGTTTCGGTGCTGTGGTTTCGTCTGAAGCCGGACTGAGAGGGGTCTAGGATGCCGTTGTCTTCGAGGTGGCTGGTTAGTTGTGTGTTGACGATTTTTTCAATCACCTTTGCTGGAAAGGGGAGCAGGGAGATGGGTCAGAAGTTTTTGAGGTCATTGAGGTCTACTTTGGGTTTCTTGAGGAGGGCGCGGATTTCGGCATGTTTTCCATTTTTCAGGGAATGTTGCTGTTTCGAAGGAGATGTTGATGACCTTCCGTAGTTGGGGGGCGATGGTGGCGTCGGCTTTGTTGTATACGAGGTGTGGGTAGGGGTCTGACAGAGATCCTGAGTGGATGGAGTTCATGATCTTGTGTGTCTCTGTGTCGCTCACGTTGGTCCAGGAGGTCAGGTGGTTTGCACAGGTGGAGTGTTCGGGGGTGGGGTCTGGCGTGTTCTTGGGATGGAGGGATGTCGTTGACGTTGGCGCTGGGGTTGGAGAGTTCTTTCACGATGCTGAAGAGCTCTTTGCTGTCGTGTGCGTTGTTGTCCAGGTGGTCTTTGAAGTGGGATCGTTTGGCTTGTCTGATGAGTTGGTGGTGCTTGCGGGTGGCGTCCTTGTGGGCTGTGAGGCTGTCAGGTGTGCGTTTGAGGAGCCATTCCTTTTTTAGCTTCCGGCAGTCGCGTTTGGAATTTAGCAGCTCGTCGGTGAACCAGGTGGCTTTTCTTCTGGATTGGTTGTCGGTGGGTTTTTTGAGTGGCGCGAGGGTGTTGGCGCAGTCGTTGATCCACTGGGTGAGGTTGTTGGCGGCGGTGTCTGGGTCGGTGAAGTCGGGGGGTGGGTTCTGGACGAGGGCGTTGGTAAGCTGGTCTTCCGTAACTGTTCCACAATCGGCGGGGTGGTTGTTGTGTGCGATGATGCTCGGTATGTTTTTTGTAGGTGAAGTGGATGCAGTGGTGGTCGGTCCAGTGGAGTACGGTGGTATGGTTGAAGGTGATGTGGGCGCTTGAGGAGAAGATGGGATCAAGCGTGTGGCCGGCGATGTGGGTTGGTGTGTTGACGAGTTGTCTGAGGCCGTGGTTGGCGAGGTTGGCGATCAGAGCAGTGGAGTTGGTGTTGTTGTTGTTCTCCAGGTGGAAATTTAGGTCTCCGAGGAGGATGTAATCTGTTGAGGTGAGTGCTTGGGTGCTGGTGAGGTCGGTGAGGGATTCGCTGAATGGTGCTCGTGGTCCGGGGGGTATGTAGAGTGGTGTTGGGGTCGGTGTGGATGCGGAAGTGTAGGTGTTCGGCGGTCTTGAGGGAGTCGTCGGTGGGTGTCAACTTTGAGGGAGGATTTGTGGGCGATGGCTATGCCTCCTTCGGTTCTGTTGTTGCGGTCCCTACGGATGATCTTGTAGCTGTCCGGGATGGCTATTGCGATATCGGGCGTCGAGGAGCCGTTCCACCAGGTTTCGGTCAGGAAGGCTACGTCTGGGGCGGTGTAGTCGAGCAGGTCCCAGAGCTCGTTGGCGTGCTTGCGTGCAGAGCGGGTGTTGAGGAGTATGCAGTGGAGGTGGTTTGTTCCGGTCTTTGTAGGTTTCCTAGTTCTGTCGCAGGTGAATCTGTAGGCGCGGCATGCGAAGGGTCTGTGGGTGGTCCTTGGTGATGACTGGGAGCAGGCTGTGGTGCGGCCGGGGTTGAGGGCGTTGAGTTGGTCAGCCGTGTAGCGGCGTCTGGAGGCACAGGGGTCTTGTGGACCAGTGGGGGTGGCGCTGGGCGCGGTCCAGGCACGGACGGGCACGGACGGGCACGGACGGGCGCAGAGGGGCTTGCCTTTGGCGCACCAGCGGCGCGGCTGTGCCGCGGCTGCCATAAGAGGAGGGGAGGGTGGGAGTGGCAGCTGGGAGGTGGGAGGGTTCGTCCAATGAGAGGGGTGGGGGGTGGGGCCGCAGGGGACGCAGTGGTGGGGAAAAAAGAGGGAAGCAAAAGACGGTGAGAGAACGAGGGGGAAGGCGGGAGGGGCCGAAGGGGACGCATTGGCGGGATAAAAGAGGGAAGCAAAAGACGGTGAGAGATCGAGGGGGGAGGCGGGAGGGGCCGCAGGGGATGCAGCGGCGGGGAAAAAGAGGGAAGCAAAAGACGGTGAGAGAACGAGGGGTAAGGCGGGAGGGGCCGCAGGGGCCACAGCGGTGGGGAAAAAGATGGAAGCAAAAGACGGTGAGAGAACGAGGGGGGAGGCGGGAGAAGCCGCAGGGGATGCAGCGGCGGGGAAAAAGAGGGAATCAAAAGACGGTGAGAGACCGAGGGGGGAGGCGGGTGGGGCCGCAGGGGACGCAGCGGCGGGGAAAAAGAGGGAAGCAAGAGTGAACGGCAAAGGTGGTGGTGGCACGGAGGGCAAAGGTGGGGAGCGACCTACCTGCAAGCAGTTGGCTGATGTTATGACTCTAAGCACTTTTTCACTGCTAATCAGTGCTAAAGTGAATGTGCTCTCCCTTGTAAACTTGGTATGATTTGCTTATACCTATTTGGCATATTTAATTTACCTATAGATCCCTTGTAAAGTGGTATCCCTTTAGCCAGGGCCTGTAAATTAAATGCTACTAGTGGGCAAACAGCGCTACTTGTACCACCCACTGAAGCAGCCTTTCAAACCTGTCCCAGGCCTGCTAGCGCAGGGCCTGTGTGCGCAGTTTTCTGCTACAGGGACCTGGCATCTAAATTTCCTTGCCAGGCCCAGAACTCCCCTTTTCCTACATGTAAGTCACCCCTAAGGTATGCCTAGCTAGCCCTATGGGCAGGGTGCCATCTATGTAGAAGGCAGGACATGTGCCTAGTAATGTGGCCTGTCCTGGTAGTGACAAACAGGCTATTTGTTTTCTCACTTCTGTGAGTGCTGCCTTCGCGTAGGTTTGCATTAGAAATGCCCTGCCTTATGTGTAAGGGGTATTGTCTAATTTATGAGGGGTAGCGTAGGCATGTTTGGTATGGTTGTAATGGTGGTAAGAAATGCTGCTTACTGGTGTGGGTGTATTTTTTATTACTATTGCAGAAATGCCACTTCTAGAAAGTGAGCATTTCTCTGTGATTATGACTCTGGTGTTTTGCAGCTTGACTCCCGTCCACGTCTGGGCAGAGTTGGGCTTTGTGCATACTTTTGAGACAGACTGTACACTTGGAGGGTGGAGGTGTCACAGAGGTGTATTTGCATTTTGTATGGTCTTCCTGGGCTGAGAGAAGGGAGAGGCGGGGCACACCTACATTTGTAAAGGCTGTGCCCTGGCCTCACATAATAGGGTCGTTTATGCCCCACTGATGTTTGGAGCTTGTGCTTGAGGAGAGAAGGGGGCACTCCCAGAACCAGTTGTAACTGGTTGAAACCCCCTCTCTTCGTCATTGTAAAACACACTATAAACTGAGTATAAGTACATAGGAATTTTCCCCACAATTTAGACATTCTTGGGACTCCAGAGACTTATTTGAAACTGGACACAGGACACTGCTGAATGGACTCACCAGGACCCACCTTGGACTGCTGCTGCTGTGCTGACCTGTGACCTGCCTGGTCACTAGGAGGAACTGCCACTATCTGCATCCCTTGTGCTGGCCTGTTGCTGGGCCTGCTAGCCCTGTGCTTCTCTCGTCTCCAGGGGCAGGGTGCCGTGCCCCTGACCCCTGTAATCATCTACAGCACGAGGAGTGCTGCATCGCCTGATAAAGCGCTTATAGAGCACTTCTCCTTTGTCCTCATGGCGCTTTGGGAAACATAACGCTGTGCCCATTCACCACCGCGACCCAGGCTCCACAGGATTCCCCCTGCGCTTTGAAAAGTGCATTGTTGCCGTAAAATTGAAATCACCTCCGCAGCCTGGGTGTTTCTTTTCACAAGCGTGTCACCCTTGAGCTCTGGTAAGTGCCCCCAGGGCACCAACAAAGTAAAGAAAGTAGCTAGCACGCGCCAGCCGTGCCCCCGGGGTGAAGCATGCTCTAAGAAGTGCCCCCGGGGCACAAGCATGCACCTGCTTTGGGGCTTGCACACTGCAGCGGCAGGAGCGGGCCAAAAGGGAAGAAGGAGACATCGGGTGGGGAAGGAAGCCTCGTCCGAGGCTCCCTGCCCCATCGGAGCCCCTTTTTGTTCCCGGAACAGGCAGAGGGTAAAAGGAAGCCTCATCGGAGGCTCCCCTGCCCCAACGAAGCCCTCATTTGTCCCCTGGAGATCGCTGGCAGGGCGTAAGCCTCAACGGAGGCCCCTGCACTGCAGGTCTCCTTTGTAGGCCCCAACTGTGGCTTATTGCTTTCTTGGGCATTATTTTGTCCCCATCCCTTGTTGGAGGGCCAGTGAAGGCCCAGGGGGGCCCTCAGAGATTGTGGGCCCCAGGAGGGGCCTGTTATAAATACTAGAGAGGGTGCAGACCGCCCTTCTCCCCCAGGAGCAACACGTGGCCCGTTTCAGACACAGGAGCGCCGGGGGCCCCCAAGTTCATCTTCTTTGCACTAGGAGTGCACTCTCATCATAAAACAGGTACTCTATAAAAGACGTACATATTTCTAATGGTCCTGGGATGGACATTATTGATTTATATGTTACCTGCATACCTTTATGATGCTACATATGTGTGCTGATGTTCCTTTTATGGGCATGATATGCTGATATGTGTTTTATGACTTGCCATATGTTCTCTAATGTTCCTTTTATGATATTTATGAAGTGTTTTTCAAGTATATATATTTCTGAGTACTTAGGTGTTCTAATGTGACTACTGCTTATTCTTGTAGAGTATTAGTAACCTGTGTAACGTTCTGACAACTGCTAAGGTAGCAGAATATTGTGGCAAATAATGTTTGGTCTAATTATGTTTTGTGCAATGCAGTTGATTTTTACATAGCTCAGTGTTGTGTTTACTTTGTGGTGTACATATTGCATCACGTATGTTGCGTGTGTTGTGCTAATGCTGTACACATTGCCTCCAGGTTAGGCCTGACTACTCGTGCCAAGCTATCAAGGGGCTGAGCAGGGGATATCTTGGACGTGTAACTCCCTTGCCCTGACTAGAGTGGGAGGGTTCTGCCTGGCTTAGGTGCATACCCTAGCCAGCCAGAAACCCCATTTCTAACACTCGCCATTTATTTTATAAAGAATATTTGTCTCTTAGACAGCAGCCCTTCCTTATATGGCTGAGCAGCTGGTAGGGATTTGAAGTCTCCCTTACTCTGAATGGAATTAGTGTAACATTTTCATGACAGACAACTGTCGAGAGAAAGTGTTTTCTTTCACAGAGCGCTTTCTAGATTTAACTGTCTTGGGGCACCTGAATCAGTTGGTACATGCACTTTCTAGGAAAAACAGTTGTCTCCATCTTAACTGATCTACCAGTGACCAAACAAGTGAAAATCCCTACCCTTTACTAGGAACAGAGCATGTTACTTCAATCAATCAATAGTTTATTCGGTCCAAATTTGGGCCATTTAAAAGGTTTAAAAATATATACATACATACAGAAAGGTAAAAACCATAAACCAATACACAGTAAAAGGAACAATAGTAAAAAAAGTAGGGGTCCAGTAGCTGCCTGAGAAAGATTTCATAAATAGGTGGGGTGAAGGAAGTGCTCGGAATAGTCTTTGGATCTTACCCTGTACATAACCCTGAACAGTAAAATAACAATAACGTAAAAACTGTTGTGTAGCACATCTCTATATAAAATCAGGCATTGAAACTCCAGACAGTAAAACCGATTAAAAATTTAAGAAGTCAGACAGTGGTAGATGATGCTCTAGGTTAATTAGTTCTTTTGGGTTAATTAATCCAATAAATTGCATCTTGACAATTATAAAATTAAGTATAAGTTTAAATTTATAAAACACTTTAGTTAAAATAACTCAATGTAGCACTTATTCAGAGATACGGTCTTTTGGGCTCAATAAGTCGCGGTTTACAATTAGAGCCCAAGGCTAATATAACAGGATGCTGATTTACTATTTTCTAGACAGCTCTTCAAACAGTGAGTTAAAATCTAAAATAGTCCTATTACGAATTTTCCATGCTGCTGCCAGATATTTAGAAACAGCGCTGATTATCAGTATGGAAGTGTCGTATTTACATATTCTGAATAGACTGTTGCGGGATAGTGGTTGAAGTGTTCTGCACAAGGGAATAATCCACTTCCCTCGGGGACATTTGTACAGAGGGCAAAAAAATAGGACGTGTTCAGCAGTTTCCTTGCATAAGTGACAATTTATGCATTTGTCCGATGGGGAACTGTTAGTCGACCAACCAGCCGTGTAGCTATTGACCGCCAATGTCCCGTACCTGAGCTGGAGTAATAGAGAGCGAGCACGGGCTGGTATGGGTAGATCCAGGGAGCTTTCAGGGAAGGGAACGTGTTTGACCAGCAGGAATTCTGCTGTCAGCCGACCTGACCCATTTGGACCGAGAGATTCCTCGTTGATTTTTGCCCAATAGTGTTCTTTGATCAGGCGTTTAGCACTGCCAGGAATCATCTCGGGGTTCTCCCAGTACTGGGATAGACTCAATTTGGCCCATGCCGCTTTCATCTCCCTAAGCCACCGTACTTTTTCCCAACCGTGATGAGGTGGTAATAGTTCTTTGACTGCTGCCCTGTAGGGTTCAAGTTCATCTGTTTTCCATAGTCTGACCCAATACAGGAGTGGTCTTAGATATGCTATGTCTTTGATACTATTTAAGCCCAGGTCCAGTCTGAGGGGGAGCATTGGCGTGCCCCTCCCCAGTCTAGATATGTGTCTAAGGAAGTTATTTTCTTTGATTTGGAGAGTATCCATCTGTCTGTGTAATCCCCAAAGTTCTGCTCCATATAGGGCCGCAGCACGGATTTGTGCTTTATATATTTCAGAGATAAGGATCAGAGGGGGGCTTGTGGCAGTACTAGCTTTGCGTCCTAATACTCCACATCTTTGGCTAATTGTTAGTGCCCCTTTCCTTATGGCTGGCTCCCAGCTGCCCTTGTCAGATAGTCTAATGCCCAAGTAGTCATATTCCATTACTCTCTCCAGGGGAGTTAAATCCATCTTTATGTTTGCGCTGAGCTTCTTGTTCAGGGCGCTGTATATCATAAGTTTAGTTTTCTTATGGTTTATGTCTAATCCATAGTTTCTGCAGTATACACCAAACTGGTTTACCAAGTTTTGAATTCCCATGGGTGATTTAGACAAAAGAATAGTGTCATCTGCGTAGAGTAGGCAGGGAACTTTGGTTCCAGCCTGCTTGGGAGAATCATTTGTGCAGTTTACTAAATACTTGATACAGTTGTTTATGTATAATAGAAAGAGAGTTGGGGCCAGGACGCACCCCTGTCTAACTCCCCTCTCAATAGCCACTGGTTCTGTGAGATCACCCTTCTTGCCGTTCCTGATTTGGGCATAGGTATTTTCATGTAGGCGGGTAATAAGTTTCAGAAGGCCATGTGGGACACCCATATTGGCTAGCGTCAGCCATAACTGGTTTCTGGGGACCAGGTCGAACGCGGCTCTGAGATCGATAAAAACTACGTAAAGGTTACCCCTTCCTATTTCTACAGTTTTCCATTTTATTGTTAAAAATCTTAGCACCTGATCTATAGTACTGACTGCTGGTCTGAACCCTGCTTGTAGATCAGAGATGGCATTTGTTTCTAAAATCCAGTCTTCTAGACAGGACAAAATTTGCTTTGCAAAGATTTTTTGGAAGTTGTCGAGTAAGGAGATTGGGCGATAGTTGGCAGGGTTAGAGGGGTCGCCTTTCTTAAAAATGGGGACCATCTCTGCTCCCAACCAGGAGCTCGGAACAGGTGCTCCAGCAGCTATCTCATTGGAAATGAGGTTTAAGTATGGGGCCCATACATCTGGATTCGTCTTGTAAAGGTCTCCTGGTATTTTATCAAGGCCGGGGGCCTTTCCCCATTTCATTGAGGCAATCGCAGCCTTGGTATCTGCCAAAGTGAATTCAATTTTGGGGGTCTCGGTGGTCATGATATGGATCAGATCCCGGGAAGCAGCATCGGTGGTCCCCAGGTATAATTGGGAAAAATGGTCGGACCATTCTGCAGGGAGTATTGAGGCACCAGGCGAACGGTGTGGTTCATTGCTGGCATCAGCTACCAATTTCCAAAATTTCGTGGTGTCGTTTGTTTTAGCAGATTCCAGGAGGAGGACCCATCTTGATTCATCCCATTTCCTACGGGCTCTACCTTGTTCCTTTTTGTAGTCTTTTCTAGCTTCCCTTATATAATCCATCTGGCCACCTCTTAGGGCTCTCAGCAACTTATGCTGTGCTTCTCTGCATGCTGTGTTGAACCATCTTGCGTTAGAGTTCTGTTTAGGCTCTGTTGCCGACTCTTTAGTAAGTAGGGTTTTTAGAGAGTTAAAAAACAGTGTGTGGGCTGCTATAAGCCCACCACTATCTTTCGTGGGTTGAAGTATATATTCCATATGATCCGCCAGCTGCCTGTACACTTTTGCCAAAGTGGTTATGTCAGTGTTCAGGGATTTCCATCTAACATTTCGCCTGTTGTTGGTCAGTGCGAGCTGCTGTCCATAGGACTTGGGGCAGGAGGCTTCAAGTAGGGGTAGTAGGTTCCTGAGAGATAAAATCAATGGTTCATGGTCGCTTTCCTCATGTTCTGTGATGTTCATATCGACCATGTGGCCCCAAAGGCGGATGTCGAGCAAGATGTAATCAATCTGGCTCTTCTGCAACCCACGCCTAAATGTGGGGTGAAGGTTAAGATCCGAGCGGGAACGGCCATTGCAAGCCCGGAGGCCGTGTGCCAATGTAATGCCCATGAGCTGGTATGATAGTCTGTTGATTTTAGGTCTTTTGCTTGACACCAGCTGGGGGATGCCCCAGTGAGCATCTTCATCTTTATATAGTTCCTGGGCCAGCGAGTAGGGTTCAAAAATGGTGTTAAAATCTCCGGCAATGAGAATAAAATGAGAGGGTGATTTATCGGTGAGAAAATTGTCTAAAATAGTCAGTGCGTTGGACTCATATTTATTGCCCAGGCTCCTATTATAGATGTTAATTATTAAAAGTGGTTTCTCTCTAAGGGATGGTATTGATAGACCCATTAGATCAGGGCAGCCCAAGTCAATTGGTTCAATTTGACATTTGAGAGAACAGCTGAGCCATATTAGCAGGCCACCTGAGGGTCTCCCTGAATTCGCCTTATTTGCTGGAACCCAGTAGCTTTTGTAACCGATTCTATATTTAGGCTCCAGCACCCATGTTTCTTGGAAGAGACATATTTTATGTTTGTCTATAAATTTTCCCCATTCAGGGTTGTTCATTTTACTCTCCAACCCGGCAATGTTCCAACTGAGGATGGTATCTAAGCCATCTGGTTTGTTATGGGGAGCTTCAGCCACAGGATTCTCTCTTGGGGCTAGGGTACCGTGGGGAAGCATTGTGCCCTTCTCAGTCGTGTCTAGGGTGCTTCCAGCCCCATCTAGGTCGGGGGGTGGCCTAAGCCATTCAAATACCTGGAGTAGAGGTGGGTCTGCGGGTTTGCTGTGATCTAGTGGGTCTGTAGCTAAGTTAATCTCAATCGCCCTGCGCTCCTTATCTGTTCCCCCGATATGGATTTTAGAACATTTAAGATAGTCTGACTGGGCGAGAGCGGGAGTTAGAGTAGACTCACTAGTGTTGCTAATGGGAGTATATTCGGCCCACAGTTGATTTGCCCTGTTTTATAAGTTTCATTTTTCCCAGCTATAGGATAGTTTTTGTTCCAGTTGCTTGAACCTCGGGAATTAGGAAAAGTCATGTGTAATAGTCAGAGCATGTTACTTAATTTTTGTTAGAATTGACAGGGTACATTTTATTTTCAGTGCTCTGTAATTGTCCTTCAAATCAAAGATGATACCACTTATTGTATCCAGGAGGGCAGGGATTGCTGCACATGGTGATTATATTCTGGTACATTCTTATTACAAAAGCCTGAACAGACCCTTTAGAAAGATGAGTTGAGGTAGAAGATGTTTACATAATTACATGCGCACTAGACAAGGACACTCAGAGAGGAATGGAAGCTAAGGCTTGACCCAGGCTGGAGAAGCTTGTGCGGTATCAAGAAAATATATATATTTTTTGTCTGAGGAATATGAGTGAAAGAACTAGTCTCAGCAGATGGAAGTGCTTACTTTGAGCAAGTGGTTGTAAGTGGGACGCACTGTCACTCATTTTTTATAACAGACACGTATTTTTCCTCGCCAGTCATTTACAGAGAGAAAACACACAACGTGGAAAGAAGGAGGAAGAGAAAAACAGAAATTGTCAAAATAAATTGTCATAAACAAAGAGCAAACTCACTATACTATTGCTCACGGACATTGAGGAAGTGCTTTGTGCTGTACCATACAACAATAATCTTGCAAGTCCTTATAATAATAAAAAATATTTTGCCAAAAGTTTGTTTTTCGCCCATATTAAATAACAAAAGTTTGATGAGCCACCACCAAGTGGAAAGTGAAGGATCTGTTTTGTAAGGGTCTCACTAAAAACTCTAAATACAACTGGACTTCCCTTATAGTTACTATATGTTAGAAATGGGGTCTTTGGTTGGCAGTCAGGGAACCCCCTTGTCCAAGCAAAGACCCTCACTCTAGTCAGGGTAAGTCACACACAATCCAAATTATCATGTGCCCACCCTCTGGTAGCTTGGCACTGAGCAGTCAGGCTTAACTTAGAAGGTAATCTATAAAGTATTTGTGTAATAAATCATGCAATAACACTGTAGAACACCACAGAAATACACCACACAGTTTAGAAAAATATATAATATTTATCTGGTAAAATGCAGGTCAAAACTATAAAAATGCAATAAGTATATTTTGGAATTTCACTGTAAAAATGATATAAAGGGTCTTTAGTAGTATCTTAAAAGCAATAAATGTCTCTTGTAAGCACAAAGTACCTGGTTTGCGTTCAAAATCTCTGCAGGGAATCGCAGAGGAGGAGATGCGGGGGAAAACAGGGAGGTGTGTGTAGATTTCTTTGGCCTCACATGGGGATGCGTCGTTTATTTTCCATGCAGGGAAGGCTTTGTGTTGATTTCTGGCGCTCGTTCTTGGATCCTCTTCGGGTCGCGGGGTTTTCGGACACCCCAGGGATGATGCATAGAAATTCGGCACTGGCAGGACAAAGTCACAGGGGCTGGATCGATCCGGTGGGCGTTGTGTGGAAAATTCTACCGCACAGCAGGTGCTGCGTTGATTCCTCTCAGGAAATCGGGCTACGTCATTCCAGCTCGGCTGTGCATCGATCCAGTGGACCGTCCACCGAATTTCCGGTCGCTACTCTGGCACTGCATCGATCTTCTCCTTGTGAAGTCAGGCTGCGTTGTTCCGGTTTGGCGTGTTGTGAATTTTTCACCACGATGCAGGCTGTGCGTCGTTTTCTGCTGGCTGTGCGTCGATTTCCGCCACACAGGGAGTTCTTCTTCCAGAAAACAAGTCTTTTTGGTCCTGAGACTCCAGGTAACAGGAGGCAAGCTCTATCCAAGCCCTTGGAGAGCATTTCTCAGCACAGCCAGAGAGCAGCAAGGCAACAGGGCAACAGCAAGGCAGCAGTCCTTCACAGAAAGCAGTCAGGTGAGTCCTTTGGGCAGCCAGGCAGTTCTTCTTGGCAGGTTGCAGGTTCTGGTTCTGGTTCAGGTTCTCTTCTCCAGGAAGTGTCTGTGACAAGAGTGTCTTGTCAAGAAGTGTCTGAGTTGGTAGCGGCAGAGGCCCTGTTTAAATACCCAAATGTGCTTTTGAGAGTGGCTTAGAAGTGCACAAGGTCTCCTTTCAGTTAAAAATGCTGTTACCAGAAGTTGGTGTGGCAGTCCTTTGTGTGAGGGCAGGCTACTGTCCTTTGACATGCAAGTGTCAGGCCCTCCACCCTTCCAGCCCAGGAAGACCCATTCAAAGGCAGATGTATGCAAGTGAGGCTGAGCATCCTGTGTTTGAGGTTTGTCTAAGTGAATGCACAAGGGAGCTGTCAACCGAACCTAGCCAGGCATGGATTGTAAAGCACAGAAGGATTAAAGTGCAGAGAAATGCTCACTTTCTAAAAGTGGCATTTCTAAAATATTAATATTAACTCCAACTTCACCAGTCAGCAGGATTTTGTATTACCATTTGGCCATACTAAATATAACCTTCCTACTCCTTTCAGATCAGCAGCTACCACTCAAACAGTATATGAGGGTAGCCCTAACGCTAGCCAATGAAAGGAGCAGGCCTTACAGTAGTGCAAAAACGAATTTAGGAGTTTTACACTACGAGGACATGTAAACTACACAGGTACATGTCCTGCCTTTTGCCTACACAGCACCCTGCCCTATGGGTTACCTAGGGCCTACCTTAGGGGTGATTTATATGTAGAAAAAGGAGAGTTTTAGGCTTGGCAAGTACTTTTAAATGGCAAGTCGAATTGGCAGTGAACCTGCACACACAGGCCTTGAAATGGCATGCCTGAGACATGGTTAAGGGGCTACTTAAGTGGGTGGCACAATCAGTGCTGCAGGCCCACTAGTAGCATTTAATCTACGGCCTTGGGCACATATAGGGCACTTTACTAGGGACTTATATTTGGCTTTTATAAGTAAATTAAATTATCCAACTGGGTATAATCCAATGTCATCATGTTTAAAGGGAGAGAAGATATGCACTTTAGCACTGGTTAGCAGTAGTAAAGTGTGCAGAGTCCTAAAACCAGCAAAAACAGTATCCAAAATGTGGAGGGAGGCAGGCAAAAGGTTAGGGTTGACCACCATAAGGTTGTCAGGTCTAACAATGTACTTAAACTTGATGATAACCTTTCCTTTGGTATGGGATTCAGAATAGGTAATCAGATTTTTACCTTTAATCCCTGGCAAAGCCAAAAGTGGGCATGCTGATCAACCATTAGAAAAGAACACATATAGTGATACCATCCACTTGATTAAGCAGAATTGACAGATTTCACTAAGGATACGGACCACCATCAAACAGTCTTTGTTCAACCACTGTGCATGTTTCAGTTAAAGGTTTTGCACTTCAATTCCAAAAAGACGTTGGGACACCAACCTGTGGAAAAGATTTTCTTTAACTGGAGGAAGGAATATTTGATCAGGGACACCGGCAGAATCTGCTCAGACTTCACTGTTCACTTTTACCTGCATTAGGTTCTGGCTTGGCAGCCTAATATTGTCCACAGGTTGTATACTCCTTGCCCATGAGTTATATTATTACTCAATAGTGAAGGAAAGTTTTCTGATGAAGTGTCAGTGGCTTCCCCACAATACTATCTGATGATGCATTTGTGTTTTTCTTTACAAAACATTAAAGCATGTGTTTGTACTGTAATGGTCCCGTTTCAGTACAAAACCTATGCTTCAGAGAATGCACACACATGCACCATGGGGCAAGGGTGTATGTGTTGACGCATGGCTGCTAAAAGTACACCAGTGTACAGGGAGAGAAAAAAACACACTATCTTAGTAGATTTGGTGCATTTTATCTCGCTCCCTTTGATGCAAGGCAGTGCAGGGAATTTGGTGCAGTGCTATTTTGTGTCAAAGAATAGTAATTCTGGCACAGCATAGTGAAATATAGGCAGAGAAATAAAGAATGTGGAGCTGTCCCGTGTTTTTTGCACTGATTCTGGCACCTCTGAGGCCAGGGTTCGCAAAGTCAGCGCCAAGGGCTCACAAGGGGCAAGCCAGGATTCTCAGCCGCCACCCCTGGACTCCTAAATGACATCCATGAACTGGTATTGTTTTCATTTGCCAATGCTGGACTCATCATGTCTGACCTTTGAAGAGACCACACCAAGGACCATATTTAGAGCTGATTTTATAGTGCATGACACTAAGGGGCGCTATGCAATGCAGCGTGTGAAGATGCAAAAGAAGCGTAATCAGCTGTTTTTTTGGCAGCAGTTTGTTATATGTGATTGTTTCACGACTTGACTTTTCACTTTTCACTTTGAGACAACACTACAGCTGCCACCTGGCTGTTTTTTTTTTTTTTTTTTTTTGTCCGAGCCGGTAAAAACAAATAGGAAAACCACTTACATCCGGGATTTTTCCTCTTCTCGGTACATACTTAAAATAGTAATAATTATACAAGAACTTTAAAATCTGATCTAGAACTGCCTTAATGATACACACTGACAATTAAAGTAGACAAAGACATACAGTATAGGATATGGTGAAAATGCAGAGGATTTTATTTAAAGTTCTATTCAAATGTTTTTCCGGCCTCTCGAGGAAGTTACAACCTGCATACATGGTGATATTTTTCTCTGTGAAAGGTGGCAACCTAAGACAGCACTGAACTTCCTGTCAGATTTTCCATCAGATGTGTTGTGGTGCTGCAATCATCTGTAGTGCACAATGCTTGAGTATTACATAACGTGCTACACTGATCTGGAGGGCTGTCCTGTGATCTCATGTGATGTGCAGTTCCGATTCTTGTGCTGTTGTGTCTGTAAACTACCGTGCTGTATTTTTGTATGTTTTTTTTCATGTTATGTGATATGATTCTTTGCACTCTGACGTTCTATGCCTATATCTGTTGCAGTGTATTGTGGTCTCAATAATTTTTCTATTCTGGGAAGCCCCACTATCAACATGAAGGACTCCTCCCCAACTCTAGTGGGGTAACAACTCAAGAGTGCTCAGGAATTATGAGCAGGGGATATGTGTCGCCTCCTGGTGCTGCAAATGCTGCAGCACCCTTCAGGTTCTGCAAAGCCAAAAAAATAGTTAATATGATTAAAAAATAAAAATGAATGGAGAACTTTACGCACCATCTCTGGCATCGAAAGATGCTATGTTTTGAGTGTTATGTGCACATGTGATCAGTGCCAGTCACTGAAGTGGATGGACTTTGTGCCCCATGCTGCATGCTATGATGGGCTGAAGCAAAGGCTGAAGAATAAAGTAACAGACGAATGGATGATCACTGATCCCTGCTGACTAAAAGCTGACCAAAAGAGCCTCTTTATCTAAGTGTAGTTGATATTATCTTTTTTTTTTTATTAAAAAAAAAACAATGGCCTGGCAAGACAAGTAAACCATATATATATATATATATATATATATATATATATATATATATATATATATATCTACAGTTAAAAAAACAAGGGTTACAGGGTTACAGGGACGTTATAGTTAGCCTCACATTTTAAATGTACAAAACCATAGAAATTCACCTGTTAAAGTTAGAGTTATCACGAGTAACTATAATTCGTTCCCTAAGGTAACTATAACTCGTACCACAGCCATGCACAGTTTTTTAATAAAAAATTGTACTGCAAATATTACATTGATATTATCAATGATGTTATAAAAATGTCGTGAGTGTTGTAATTTGTGTGGTATTTAGCAGTGCACGGCTAGGGCGCGAGTTATAGTTACTTTAGGGAATGAGTTATAGTTACTTAAGATAACTCTAACAGATCCATTTCTGTGGTTTTGTATGTTTAAAATGTAAGCCTAACTATAACGTCCCTGTAACCTCTGTTTTTTTCAACTGAATTTCAATGCTTTTTTAAATTCTATTTCCTAACTCTAATGTCCCTGTAACCTTTGTATTTTCATTGAACTTCTACGTTTTTTTTTAACATAAAGTAATTTTTATTACTATATGTTAATCCAACCACTTGCGCAGCAGCGGTTGGCCACAGTCCATTCGTAGTGGGGGTCGGCTGCAGGGTCTGGCCTGTAGCCAGACCCTGCGGCCAACTTCCCTAACCACCCAACCCTACACTAGGTACAGACTTCAGCTGTGCACAGCAGGAGTTGGCCGTGGCCTGTCTCACTGGGTGTGAGAATGAGTGGGACAGGGTGTACCTAGGTGTGAGAGTGGCTGTGAGAGTGCCTGTCTGGGTGTCAGAGTGGGTGTGTCAGTATCTTAGTGGGGGTATGAGTGCAGCTTGGAGTTGGTGCACGAGGGTCTAAGTGGGTCAGTGAGTGGCTGCATGAGTGTCTGAGTGGGTGTGTGAGTGTATGCGTAAGGGTGTGAGTGGGTGTGTGAGTGGGAGAAAGAGATTGAAAGAGAGAAAGAGAGTGACAGGAAGAGAGATAGAGAGTTTTTTAGACTTTGACAAATGTTATGCTTATAATTAGATGTTTCTTGACAAATTGAAAGAAAAATATATTTGTCAATTAAAAAGTGATATCACCTTTCGATATGTAGCTTAAATATCTGAATTTGAAAATAAAATAAATCAGAGAAACAACCTCTAGCACACCTAGATTGGAACCCACAAACTTTGAGATAGAGGCCTGAGAATTGAACCGCTGGGCCACTGGGCCACAGACAACTTTTTGCAACAAGGTATCCACACATAGCTATGACATTCAAACTGAAAGGTGTGATGGGAAATACATGAATATTGAAAATAAAATAGTAAATAAACAGACACACTACGGGTATTAGAACTTTCAACTTACAGGGAGACTGTTCATGCACTTTACCAGCAGGCCACCAGTGACTCTCTCATGCTGTGTAGCAAAACATGTCTATGACATTCAAACCTAAGAGCTGCCCAGTGTGACACTTTCAAGTCATTGTATAGAGAGAGCATTGCAAAAACAATCTCTCTCTCTCTCTCTCTCGATGGAAGCGCGCGCGAGACAGAGAGAGAGAGAGACAGAGAGAGAGATTGACAGGACCGTGGGGAGGAGAGCCTCAAGGCCCCTGTTGTCCTAGCCGGCAACCTATGTCCTGCGGAACCTGGCATTGCTCCCAAAAGTAGGGAGCTGCTTTAAATAGCAGCTCTCTGCTTGTGGGAGCAATGCTTTCATCTGTTTTTATATGTTTTGATGCACATATTTGTGTGTAAGGAAAAAGATCAAAACTCTGCTTTCTGACAGCGGGAGCTGTTTGACAGCTCCCACTGTCAGAAAGCAGACTTTATTTGTTTTTGATTGGTGGAGGCTGTCAGCTCTCACCAAGCCAAAAGCAAACAGCTATGTCTCGGGGTGGGCACCCCGGGACATAGCAGGAGCCGGCCCTTGTGAGTCCCCTCCAATGAGCATTTCCCCAGGGAAATAGTGGTCTTGGGGCTCTGAAACTGACCCCCTTCACTTTTTTATTGTAGCCCCATGGAGGTGGTGGTCCCTGGGGCTGCACGGGCCTGTATGCCAGGAGGCTTCTAAAACCATATTTGTTTAAAGCCCCGGGGTGGTAACTGTAGGTGTTGCCTCTGCTGTGCGCAGTTTTTTCATCAAACATTTTACTGCAAATATTACATTGACATTATCAATGATGTTATCAAAGATGTCATGAATTAAGTCATTTGTGGGGTAATTAGCAGTGTATTCCGAGGGTGAGAGTTATAGTTACCTTAGGGCTCAAGTTATAGTTACGTGAGATAAGTAACTATTAAAGGTGAATTTCTATGGTTTTGTTCATTTAAAATGTGAGCCTAGCTATAAAGTCCCTGTAACCTTTGGTTTTGTACGTGAATTTCTATGTTTTATTAATTCTATTTCCTAACTATAACACCCCATAGTGTTTGGTTTTTCAGTGACTTTCTAAGATTTTTTAATGTATACACATTTTTTATTACTATGGCGGTCATTACAACATTGGCGGTAAAAGCCGCTTACCGCGGTGCAGAAGACCGCCAACACACCGCCGTGGCAGCGGAATTCTGCCACAGCTATTATGACTCACATCTCGGAATCCGACAAAATGCAGACACCCACACAAGTCCGCCACTCCAAAGGTCAGTGATAAACTGGTGAAAACAAAACCTCTACCGTCACGCCAACAGAAATACGCCCACACTGTCACGACACACAAATCCACGTGGCGGTCTTTCAACCATGGTATTCCATTGGCGGTACACACCGCCTCGCTCAAAATACACAAACTTTACCAAAACACAGCCACATTGGTCAATTTGAAATACACACACCTGATACACATACACACACCACTCCCACACACCCAATACAATATAAAACACACACCCACATCACCCACAAACCCCTACGACCACAATTCACGACCTAAGGCCAGAGAGAGACACCACCATCAACAAACTAGCATCCACAGGCACACAGCATCCATCACCCACACAACTTCCACGCCAAGAAATGAGACCACCCTGATTGTCATCCCACTGTCCCACGTTGTCACCCTGTCCATATTGAAACTGCCCCAGCTCCACTTCCTATGCCCATATGGGCAATGCACCTGTGAGAATAATAGACTGGACTCTGCCATGGACATTCCTCCGCCATCAACCCTCACCATTTAACTTGCCTCTCCAATTTTTTATATTTAAATAAACACACCTAAAGCACCAAAAGATCTGGAGTCTGTCTGTGATTTCGAAATAGTGTATTAGCAATTACAGTGACAAAATGTTTTTGAAATAGTAATGTCAACATACCTATGTCACACAGCTCTAGTCCATGAGGAATCTAAGCAGATGAGACACATTGGTACCCACACCTGTGAAACCGTAAGGGAAAGTGACAACTCAGTGACCATACACTGGGTGAAAACGACAGACAGGATAGAGGTAGAAGTGTAAAAGTACATGTAGTAGGCAGGAATGTATTCTCACCTGTGTTTCACTGGAAATATTGCTGGATGACTGAGTCCCTGTTCTGCATGTCTTCTTCCTCTGCTTCATCCTCATCACTGTCCACAGGCTCCACAGCTGCCACAACACCACCATCTGGACCATCCTCTTGCAGAAAAGGCACCTGTCGCCGCAAAGCCAAGCTGTGAAGCATACAGCAGGCCACGATGATCTGGCACACCTTCTTTACTGAGTACAATAGGGATCCACCTGTCATATGCAGAAACCTGAACCTGGCCTTCAGGAGGCCGAAGGTCCGCTCGATCACCCTCCTAGTTCGCCCATGGGCCTCATTGTAGCGTTCCTCTGCCCTGGTCCTGGGATTCCTCACTGGGGTCAGTAGCCATGACAGGTTGGGGTAACCAGAGTCACCTAATAGCCACACACGGTGCCTCTGGAGTTGGCCCATCACATAAGGGATGCTGCTATTCCGCAGGATGTAGGTGTCATGCACTGAACCAGGGAACATGGCATTCACATGGGAGATGTACTGATCTGCCAAACATACCATCTGTACATTCATGGAATGATAACTCTTCCGGTTTCTGTACACCTGTTCACTCCTGTGGGGGGGGACCAAAGCCACATGGGTCCCATCAATGGCACATATGATGTTGGGGATATGTCCAAGGGCATAGAAGTCACCTTTCACTGTAGGCAAATCCTCCACCTGAGGGAAAAAGATGTAGCTCCACATGTGTTTCAGAAGGGCTGACAACACTCTGGACAATACGTTGGAAAACATTGGCTGGGTCATCCCTGATACCATGGCCACAGTTGTTTGAAAAGAACCACTTGCAAGGAAATGGAGCACTGATAGCACCTGCACTTGAGGGGGGATTCCTGTGGGATGGCGGATTGCTGACATCAGGTCTGGCTCCAACTGGGTACACAGTTCCTAGATTGTGGCACGGTCAAACCTGTAGGTGATGATCAAATTTCTTTCCTCCATTTACGACAGGTCCACCATGGGTCGGTATACCGGAGGATTCCGCCATCTCCCCACATGTCCCAGCGGACGGTGCCTATGAAGGACAACAGCAAGCACGGAGTCAAACAACTCAGAGGTATGTACCCACAGTCTACACAGAACACCGATCATACACTAAATGTGGCCTGTATGTGTGTTGAGACTAGGCCTAGGTATGTGTGACGCATGTGGAAATTAGGCCATGTGGGCCCCTGAAATGGCGGCTGCCTGAGCTCTAAAGTGGGACAATGGGATGTGAGGTGACTGCGCTGGCATTGTACACCGTCGCGGTAGGCGGTCGAAGACCGCGGCGCAATGCTGCATC
The DNA here is from genome assembly GCF_031143425.1 of Pleurodeles waltl. Lineage (NCBI taxonomy): Eukaryota > Metazoa > Chordata > Amphibia > Caudata > Salamandridae > Pleurodeles > Pleurodeles waltl. The sequence continues at coordinate 1,162,565,938 of NC_090445.1, read as the reverse complement.
GGTCAACATTGGACCCTATGGGTCCCAGGAGCCAATGACGATGTACGCCGGCGGTGATGGTACACACCGCCGCGGACGTGACCGCCATTTTCTATCTGTATAATCACTCGGTACCTGATCTTCGACAGGAGAGGACCTATACTGCAAGTGCTGCTGTGACCTCGGTCTGGAAGGGACAATGGCTCGTGCGTCTGGGGAAAGGGCCCCTGCCTTCACATCGGAGGAGTTGGAGAAGCTAGTCGATGGGGTCCTCCCCCAGTACACGCTACTCTACGGTCCTCCAGAACAACAGGTAAGTACACAGGGAGCATGTTGTATGGGCTATGCCTGTGTGGAGAGGGCTGGTTGTAAGAAGGAAGGGGGCCGAGTTCAGCGTGCATGAAAGACGGTGGGTGCATGTGCCACATGGCAAGGGTAGGGATGGGGGCCACTCACTTTGACGGTGCAGTTGGTAATGACTTCTCTTCTTCCCCTGCACATTTCATTTAGGTCAGCGCCAACCAGAAGAAGGATATTTGGCGTGCCATCGCCAAGGACGTCCGGACCCTTGGGGTCCACCACAGACGGAGCACCCACTGCCGGAAAAGATGGGAGGATATTTGCCGCTGGAGCAAGAAGACGGCGGAGGCTCAGCTGGGGATGGCCTCCCAACGTGGGAGGGGCGCCTGTCGAACCATGACCCCCCTGATGTTCCGGATCCTGGCGGTGGCCTACCCGGAGTTGGATGGACGCTTGAGGGCCTCACAGCAGACACAAGGGGGTGAGTACACTCTCATTCAGCTGACTTTGCGCGCAGTGGAGATGTCTGGTTGGGGGAGGAGGGCTGTGGGTTTCCCTAGGCCAGGGTGAGTTCCGTAGGCTAGGCCCCTCCGTAAGGCACGACCCTTTGGCCCCCCAGCCCACCTCTGTAGAGTGCCAAGTACAGCTATTCATGCACCTGTGTCATCTATGTGTGCAAATGTCGTCCATAGCCTTGTGGGCCATTTCCCAGGAATTGCACTGTAGAGCCCAAGAGCGCGACGTAGTGCAGGGGGCTTCTGTGTCTGTCTTGTCCACCAACGGTAGCGGTAATCCATGCACTCAACATGTCTTTCTTCTGTCCCCCCCCCTTTTTTGTGGTCTCCCTGTTCTTGTGTGCATTAGCATCATCAGACGGAGGAGCAGTGGCACCAGAGCACGAGGGAGCTGCATCCCACATGGCAATGGAGGGCCACACTACAGACTCAGAATTCACCAGTGGGACGGAGGGCGAGGGGAGCACCACGGCGGGGACAGGAGCTGAAACCAGCGACACGGACTCGTCCTCTGATGGGAGCTCCCTTGTGGTGGCGGCAACATCTGTGCCCCCGCATCTACAGGTACAGCGGCCACCCCCCTACCAGCACCACCCTCTCAGCAGCCCCTCTGCCTTCGCCCCGTGCCTGCTCACCCAGGAGGGTGGGCATCACCTTCGCCCCAGGCACCTCAGGCCCTGCCCCAGTCACCCCTGCTGCCCTCAGTGAGGAGGCCATTGACCTCCTCAGGTCACTCACTGTTCGGCAGTCTACCATTTTGAATGCCATCCAGGGTGTAGAAAGGCAGTTGCAACAAACTAATGCGTTCCTGGAGGGCATTCATTCTGGTCAGGCGGCCCTTCACCGAGCCTTTCAAACTCTGGCCTCAGTACTGATGGCAGCCATTGTCCCTGTGTCTAGCCTCCCCCTCCAACTTCCTCCACCCAGACCCAATCCTCTGTACCTCTGCCTATCCCAAGCAAACGATCAGACCAGCCTGCACACACCTCACCCCTCAAGGGAAGCTCAGGCAAACATAAGCACCACACATCCCACAGGCACTCACGCAAGCATCACACACATAAAGACACACCAACATCCACTGCCTCCACTGTGTCCCCCTCCTCGTCGTCTCCCTCCTCCCTCCCAGTCTCATCAACACTCACACCTGCATGCACCACCTCTACAGCCACTATGTCCCTCACCAGCACACTCACCACCACACCCCGCTCATGTGCAGTCACCACCCCACTACCATACACACGTCCCCTGTGTCCTCTCCCAGTGTGTCTGTGACACCCCCTCCCAAGATACACAAACGCAGGCACACACCCACCCAACAGCCATCCAGCGCATGCACCTGCACCCAAAGCCACAAAACGTACACCTCCTACAACCAGCACCTCTTCCTCCACTCCTAAACCCCCTCCAGCTACCCGTCCCAGTGTGTCCAAACAACTTTTCCTGTCCAGCCTTGACCTATTTCCCACCCCCGTCAAACTCATAGGTCCCGAACTAGCACCTCAGCCACAACATCTCCTGGACCAGTGGTGCCTGTTGTCACAGGTATGTGGAGTGCACCGGCCACCAGGACAGCCAGTGTGTCACGGAGCCACAGCACAGCCAGTCCCTCCGTGAAGCACCAGAAGTTGGCCAGTGCCCAGTGGGAGAGGGGGAAGACTCCAGCAACCCAAGCCGCTCCCAGGGGTCCCGGTGGGAGTGTGGACTCAGCTGTGACTCCTCCCAAGGTGGGGAAGGGCCACAAGAAACCCGGCAAGTCTGGGAGGAGCAGCACGGCGGAGAAGACTGCCATCATCCCCGCTGCCCAGGAGGGCCGTCCCAGCCCCATCCCGCTGCCCAGGAGGGCCCCACCAGCCCAATCCCCGCTGCCCAGGAGGGCCCCACCAGCCCCATCGTCGCTGCCCAGGAGGCCACTGTCAGCCCCATCTTCGCTGCCCAGGAGGCCACCGCCAGCCCCATCGTCACTGCCCAGGAGGCCACCGCCAGCCCCATCGTCGCTGCCCAGGAGGGCCCCGCCAGCCGCAGCCCAGCTGACCAATGAAGGACCGCCAGCCCCAGCCCAGCTGGGCAATGAAGGACCGCCAACTCAAGCACCGCTGAACAGGGCAGGCACCGCCAACTCAAGCACCGCTGAACAGGGCAGGCAGCGCCAACTCAAGCACCGCTGAACAGGGCAAGCACCCCTAAACAGGGCAAGCACCGCCAACTCAAGCACCGCTGAACAGGGCAGGCACCGCTGAACAGAGCATGCACCGCCAACTCAAGCTCCGCTGAACAGGACAGGCACCGCCAACTCAAGCAACGCTGAACAGGGCAAGCACCGCTGAAGAGGGCAAGCACCGCCAACTCAAGCACTGCTGAACAGGGCAGGCACCGCGGAACAGGGCAGGCACCGCCAATTCAAGCACCGCTGAACAGGGCAAGCACCGCTGAACAGAGCATGCACCACTGAACAGGGCAGGCACCGCCAACTCAAGCACCGCTGAACAGGGCAAGCACCGCTGAACAGGGCAAGCACCGCCAACTCAAGCACCACTGAACAGGGCAAGCAACGCTGAACAGGGCAGGCACCGCCAAATCAAGCACCCCTGAACAGGGCAAGCACCACTGAACAGGGCAAGCACCGCTGAACAGGGCAGGCACCGCTGAACAGGGCAAGCACCGCTGAACAGGGCAGGCACCACCAAATGAAGCACCGCTGAACAGGGCAAGCACCGCCAACTCAAGCACCGCTAGCCCATGAGCGGCAGGGGCACTGATGCAACAGGGACCGTCACGGGGTGAGTGATGCACTCTGGGCACCAGTCCCCCTCCAGAACCAGTGGAGACATGCATTCACTCCGTCTGTCTTTCCCAGGATTAAGCACTCTGGGCACCAGTCCCCCTCCAGAACCAGTGGAGACATGCATCCACTCCGTCTGTCCTTCCCAGGATGAAGCACTCGGGGCACCAGTCCCCCTCCAGAACCAGTGGAGACATGCATCCACTCCGTCTGTCCTTCCCAGGATGAAGCACTCTGGGCACCAGTCCCTCTCTAGAACCAGTGGAGACATGCATCCACTCCGTCTGTCCTTCCCAGGATGAAGCACTCTGGGCACCAGTCCCCCTCCAGAACCAGTGGCGACTGTTATCCATTTGAGAGACTGTGGCTTTGCACTCCCCAGGATAAAGCACTGGGCAAGCCACCCACTGTAGAGACTTGAGAGACTGTGGCTTTGCACTCCCCAGGATGCAGCAGTGGGCAAACCACCCACTGTAGAGACTTGAGAGACTGTGGCTTTGTACTCCCCAGGATGCAGCAGTGGGCAAACCACCCACTGTAGAGACTTGAGAGACTGTGGCTTTGCACTCCCCAGGATACATCAATGGGCATGGAGCCCCCTGGTGGATCTGGCGTCGTGCACTCATCCGGCTGAGGTGCCTCCCCCTTCCCTTCCCCCTGAGGTGCCTGTTGTATTTCTATCTGATGCCCCTGCAGTGTTCTCTCTGTTTTAATCTGGTATTGTGTGTGGGCCTCGCCCATGCATTTTGGGCCTGGTGGTCCACGCACTATGAATGGTGCAATACCTGGACTACTATTCTTGGTGTATATTTTGTTTTTAGTGTATATATGTATATTTTTGCTTACTGAATTTTGATATATTCCAATGGTTACACTCATTTCCTTTTGTCTTTGCATTCTTCCGGGGGGGTCGGGGGTGTAACTATAATGTTTAGATATGTATTAGTGTGTGTGTTGTAGTGGGTGAGGGTGGGGGTGGGGGGGTTGCGTGCTGCGTGTGTGTGTCCGTGTTTTTTCCCTCCTCCCTCCCCTGTGTCGTAGGTGCAGTACTCACCGTGGTCTTCGCCGCCGGCGTTGGTGCTCCTGGTACAGGAGCAGGAAGACTATCGCAGGTAGGATTTGGAGTTCCGGGTCCATGGTGTCCTCCTTTCTTGTGGAGTGTTTAGAGGTGAGCGTTTTCCCTTCGAAATTCCTGTTTCCGCTGTGTTTTTATCCGCGGTGAATCTGCCCCGAAAAAGGTGGCGGATTGGCCTGTCATAATAGTGTGGGCTGTACATTGTCCTTTGCCTGTCTGTTGGCGGTGACCGCTGAGCTGTTTGTCTGTACCGCCGTGGCGGTCGGAGTGTTAAAGTGGCTGTCTTTGTTGGCGGTTTCCGCCACGGTCGTATTCAAAGTTTTTACCGCCGGACTGTTGGCGGTCTTACTGCCGCTTTAACACCATCCGCCGGGTTGTAATGACCCCCTATATGTTAATCCAGCCACCGCTGTGCAAAGCCTTCAGTCATGCGTGGCAGCAGTTGGCTGCTGGGCCTGGCCTGGCCATAGGCCAACCCCCTATAATCAACCAGCTTTGCATTGCACACATCGGTGGATATGACCTGCGGCCAGGCTCTGCAGCCAACCCCACTAACCAGCCAACCCTGAGAAAGAGAGAGAGAGACTGAAGGAGAGAGAGATTTAGGGGCATATTTATACTCCGTTTGTGCCGGAATTGCATCGTTTTTTTTTACGCAATTTCGACGCAAAACTAACTCCATATTTATACTTTGGTGTTAGACGCGTCTAGCGCCAAAGTCCATGGAGTTAGCGTCATTTTTTTGCGTGGACACCTACTTTGCGTTAATTATATGCAAGGTAGGCGTTCCCGTCTAAAAAATCGACTCCGAGGCATGTGCGTCGGATTTATACTCCGGGGCAAAATTCACGCCCGGGAGTGGGCGGGTCAAAAAAAATGACGTACGGCCGCTTTTGCGCAGTTTTTTAGCGCCTGCAAAAGGCAGGCGTAAAGGGACCTGTGGGCTCTGAAGGAGCCCAGAGGTGCCCTCCCATGCCCCCAGGGACACCCCCTGTCACCCTTGCCCACCCCTGGAGGACACCCAAGGCTGGAGGGACCCATCCCAGGGACATTAAGGTAAGTTCAGGTAGGTATTTTTTTTTTTTTTTTTTTGGTGGCATAGGGGGGCCTGATTTGTGCCCCCCTACATGCCACTATGCCCAATGACCATGCCCAGGGGACAGAAGTCCCCTGGGCATGGCCATTGGGCAAGGGGGCATGACTCCTGTCTTTGCTAAGAAAGGAGTCATTTCTATGGGGGTTGGGAGTGAAAAAAAATGGCGCAAATCGGGTTGAGGCGAAACAATTGCCTCAACCTGACTTGCCCCATTTCTTGATGTCCAAGCCCCATATCCCCCTATGCCGGCGCTGCCTGGTGTACGTAGTTTTTTTTAACGCACACCAGACGGCGCCGGCGGCTAACACCGGCTAACGTCATTCAATAAATACGGCGCCCGCATGGCCCTTCAGAATGGCGTTAGCCGGCGCTAATTTTTTTGGCGCAAAACTGCGTTAGCGCAGTTTTGCGTCAAAAAGTATAAATATGGGCCTTAGGCTTTGATGAATGATATACTTTGACTGAGATATTTCCCGACAAACTGAAAAAAAAAGTGTTTTTGTCGGTAAAAAGAGTGAGATCACCTTTCAGTATGTAACTTAAATGGTTATAGTTGAAAAGAATCTAAAACAGGAAATGACCACACCCTCACCTAGACTAGAAACCTTAACCTTTAGTGTGAATGTTTGAGACCTTAACCACTAGGCCAGAGGTGACTCCTTAGTGGGTAGTGTCCAGACTTAGCTATGACATTCAACTCACAGACTTTTAGGAGAAAAAAATTCAATGTTCCATCACTAGGAATGTTTAACAGTCAAAACACTAGAAAATAAACATACACACTCCCAAAAGATACTAGGGTTTGAATCTACAGCACAGTGAGTAACAGCACAAGACCTTGACCATTATGCCCAAAGTGACTCTGTTCTGCTCTGCATTCAAATGTAACTATACCATGTGTAGTCTGACTCTGTGAAGTCTAACCAAGTGGGTGAAGGGTAGCACCCTAGTTGTGACAAACAATTATAAAAACGTGAGATGGGAAATGGTGGCAGACGATGCAAATTTCCAGGCATCAATATATAAAGTAGTGATATTGTTGCTTCTCCCCCTGAAGCACATTGACTCTGTATCGGTTGACTTGATCAACTTGCATAGTATCTTCGTCAACCAGTTAAGGCCCTATTTCCATGTAGTAAGGAGGTGGGTAGAAATTAGGGACAGACCCTTGAGGTGATGCTCTAGCTCCTGCCGACAGGCCAAATTACAGCTTCTGGGAGCACTGAAGGTAGGGAGTCGTCAAGAGATAAGAGCCACCAGGACTGAATATAAAACAGTACTGAGCACTGCTAAAAAAGAGTGGGAAACTAAACATTGGAATGCCTTGGTAGACAATCTTCAAGAAAAGGACTCAAAATTGTTTTGGAAATTAGTGGCAGAAAAAGGACACTCTGAAAACGTGGAGACCTACCCAGTAATCCAGCCAGCACTCTGGGTGTCGCATTTTGGACACGTGTATAGAGTGGCTCAAGCTAGTAGTACCATTGTTCCTCCATCTACCGAGGGGCCCTCCCATCTACCTCTTTTGGGGTCAGTTATTCCACCCAAATTTGATCTGGATCCTTTTTCCTTAAAAGTAACAACTTTGGCTCTCCAAACGCTACGTAAAGGGAGGGCCCCTGGGTTAGACGGTATCCCAGGCGATTTGTATTTGTCCCGACCCAGAACCTGGTCCTTATATTTAAATACACTTAGGAACGAGATTTTGAGGGGCGGTGGGTTCCCCCCCACATGGCAAGGAGCAATCATAATCCCTGTTTTTAAAAAGGGCTCAAGGGACCTACCAACCAACTTTAGGTCAATAAGCCTAATCGATATTAGTCAAAAAGTTTTCTGCAAGCAAGTCTTGACCAGACTGCAGGCATGGATAGAGGACTCACAGATCCTCTCCGACCTTCAGGCAGGATTCAGGAAAGGAGTGAGTACAATAGTTCAGGCATTTAGGTTTAACCTCCTTTGTTGGAAATATCTGACTCTCAACAAGAGCCACTTGCATGTGGCCTTCATTGACCTAAAAGCTGCTTTTGACATGGTCCCAAGGGACTTATTGTGGAAAGTCCTTGAGACCTACAAGCTCAACAAAGTGATGCTGAGATTGATCAGGTGTCTCCACGAGGGCACTTATGTCCAGGTACGCTGGTCTCAAGGTGGAGACTTGACTGAAGCCATACCCGTCGACAGCGGGGTCAGACAGGGGTGTGTCTTGGCCCCCACTCTGTTCAACCTCTTTATCATCGGTGTGGTTGACCAGTTGATGAACTGTAATCATGACGCCCCAAAGTTAGCAGGAGTTCCTGTTCCTATCTTAATGTTCGCGGATGATACCTTATTGATCTCAAGAACCCCTATGGGCCTCCAAAACTAACTTGATTCTTTTTTCTAAATTTTGCATCAAGAGGGGCCTTGAGATAAATCTTTCCAAGACCAAATTTATGGCCTTCAATCCGCACAAGTCTTTTAGGGGGAAAATGACTTTAGCAGGACAACTGGTAGAGAGAGTTAGTCAATTTGACTATCTGGGGATCAGACTATCGGATGACCAACTGTGGTCGGCACAGATTGAGAAGAGTTTGTCCGTCCTCCGACAGAGGTCAGTTGTGATAGGGAGGAAAATTGGCAATATCTCGGAAGGAGAAATCTCACCTGCCATTACAGTATATAAGGCAGCGGCAGTGGCTGCTTCAATTTATGGTGCTGAGTTATGGGGGCACTGCAATTCAAGTTGTTTGACGGCAGTGGAAAACCGCTTCTTGCGTAATTTTTTTGCGATTACCGATGAGTACTCCTCTCACACCCCTTAGATTTGACTTAGCCCTAACGAGATTCACAATGAGATTGCCTTAAGACCTCTTATGTACTGGGTCCGTCTTTGGACATCTGAATATTTGTCCACCTACCAAGCAGCAGTAGCTGAGCTTTTAGCGGACAGTGGTGTATTAAAAATCCCTTGGCTTAAATACATTTGAGATATATGCCAACTTATCAAAATGGAGGAGGTGTAGAGAGATCCTTGTAATCTAACAAAGGAAGTAAAGGCACAAATAAGTCGGTGTTACTGGGAGACCATCTTGGTGTAAACCTGGACCAATAAGGTCCATGGTAGCAGGACGCTACCATTTCTAGACCATAAATGTAGCCCTAAATTTGAGACCTATACGGATAACATCAATCCCCCCTATGTTAAAACCCTTTTTATTAAATTTAGGCTAGGGATATTGCCACTTAATACATTCACTGTAAGATGGAGCAAGAAGGATCACAAATCGAGCTTTTGTCATTTCTGTCCTGAGCAACCAGAGACACTCGCATACTTTATGTTTTTTTATCCTAGATATTCGGCGTCCAGGAAGAAGTGGATCATCCCTCTATGTAGACTAATGGGGATAAGGAAACATAACATATCCTTGCGAATTCTCGCAAGTGACACAATTGATTAGGTAGTTTTTGCAGTTGCAAGGTTTCTACAAAGCACACGGGCCATAAGGACCAGAGAAAATGCTGCCGATTGATTGGTATAGCCATAACCACTTTAGGCAAAAGAAGACTACTATGTGCAATCAAGCCAGGAAGGCTTAGCTTTAAAGAAAAAAAAGAAACCCTGATGCTAGTCTTGTATCGTTGTTACAATCCTGTGTATCAAACATTCATTTCAGATCAAATTATTTTAGGCAGAACAGACCACTACGTAGAACTAAGATAAGATAGGCTCATAGGATTTTAAAACTTGATATTCGTCCTGCATTGTTTTTATAATTGAGTTTTAACAATTTAACCCAGTAGAACTTCTAGCGCTTTTAATGTACTATGTGGAACCCTTCTTTTTATCTATCTATAACTTTACTGTATGATTATGGTTTGTTGTTTACGGGATACTTTTATGGCTTTTAGCCGAAATAAAGTTATTTATTGATATTTATTGACTCTGTGAAGTCAGTGTATGGAGAGACAATTGCAATGACAACCTATCTCTCTCTCTTCCATTATGGGATGGAAGAGAGAGAGAGAGAGAGATAGAGAGCGAGAGTGTGGGACAGGACCATGGGGGTGGGGCGTCAAGGCCCCAGTGGTCCTAGCCGGCTTCCCGTGTCCTCCTGGAGCCGGCATTGCTCCCACAAGCAGGGAGCTGTTTAAATAGCAGCTCCCTGCTTGCAGGAGCAATGTTTTAATTTGTTTACAGATGAAAACTTCATTTTCTGCACATGAGAGCTGTTTGACAACTCACACTTGACAGGAGCTGTCAAAAGTCCTGTCAAGTCAGAGCAAACAGCTATGTCTCCTCGAGGGGGAATCCGTGGACATAGCAGGAGCCAGCCCGGGGGAGTAGCGGTTCTCAGGACCATCTACGACTCCTCCAGGTGGGTCACGCAGACCCCCTCCAACAATTTAATTAGCCCCGGGGAGGTGGTGGGACCCAGGGCTGCAGGGGGCCAGGTGGCCCCCCACCTTCTGTCATTAGCTCTGGTGAAGTAGCAGTCCCACGGGCTGCAGGGGGACTGCACAGCCCCCAAAATGTATTTCACTGAAGCCCTGGCAGGTTGCCAGTGCCTGGGACTGTGGGGGGCCATGCAGCACCCACACTCATAATTTTAATGCCCCAGGAGGTGGAGGTTCCCAGGACTGTGGAGGCGTGCACCCCACCTTGTATTTCTTTACAACCCTTTTGAGGTGGTGTCTCCAGGGCTGCGGGGCCGCGTGGCCCCCTCAATCATTATAAATAAGCCCTGGGGTGGCAGTCCCTGGGGCATCAAAATGCCCTAGGAGTGGGGCTCATGCACCCCCCTCCTTAAATTTTACACAACGCCCAGAACCTGGGCCACCCAGGGTCCTCCTAGAAACAAGCACGAGAGCCTGCGCTTGGTTTTCAAAACAATATTCCTGTGATATCACAGCAAAATTGCAGCACTGTTTTTTTTTAAAAGTGCTTCTTAGCTCTGGTGGGGTCTCTCTGGGACCCAAGCACCAGATCTAAGGGGTCAATGTGCCTCTACTCTGGCTCCTTTTCTTATTTTTTTACTTTTTTCTGTGGGACTCTGCTGAAGTTGAGTCTCAAGATGGCTGGCAACACTTCCTGGTTGAAGTGTTGGTAGCCAATCAGAGCTCTGCAGGTCTCTGCACAAGCTCATTAATATTTGCAAAGTCGTTGTGGCCACAGATATACCAATTTGGATTTCCTTAAATTTCTTAATAACTACTGAATGTATTTACACCAAATAACTGAAAGCATAATCTGCATTCTTAAAGTTACCTTTCTGCCAAACTTAGTATAATCCCCAAACTGCTGGAGGGAACACTTACGTTCTATTAAAAATGTAGATCAAACATATCCAGTAGCCCGACATTTTGCTGAGACACAAAAGTGATACTGAACAGCTTATGTCCTTTGGCATTGAAAGGCTGGTGAAATACATTTTTAATATCACATATGTGTTCCAAAATCTTCTTGAGAGGTAATTTTGTACTTCTGATACACCTCAATTTACATGGACATTCTAAGGCATAGATTGTGAAGCCCGATGTGCAGGTGATAAATTTTGAGATATACTTTTTCCTGCCAGTAGGGAGTGTCTATTTGTTTGTGGTTTATGCTGCATTTGCACACTTTACATGATTCACACTTAAATAAATCTTTCTGTTCATTCAGCCATGTTGCCATTATGTTGGATTTTAAATGACTGCATACCAGCATATCCCTAATAGATCTTGGTTTCCTACAAGTGATTAAGTGATGGATGATAGGGCACCTATTTCATTATGATGGTGTTCGTGGTCAATGAGCCCCAATGTTTCTTCATTATGTCCTAATTTTATACAAACTCCTATTGTAGGTCGTAATAAACCTTGGTGTCTGATTGTTGTTGATCAAGTGTCTTAGGTTTTCTCTAAAAAGTACATCTGCTTGTGTCATACTTTGTATTTTTTTTGTTTGGCTTGTATGAGAACATTGCGGGAATATCTGCATTCATTGACTCTGTGCAGCATATTATGTACTGCAATTATGGCATGCCCTCAGGTGCTCCCCATAGGAGATTGTTAGACCTGTCAGGCTTTTTTTTGTAAATCTGTTTTTATTATTTTACAACAACATCAACAACTGCAAAACCATGGGAAGAAGTGGGGGGGAAAAAGAGAGCCCCCAGTTCAGGTGAAGCTAACAATTATATTTGATTTGATTAGGACCGCAGGCACATTATATAGGAGATAGCAAATTTGTTACAAACCAACATGTTCCTATAGAACATACAGTCTCACAAAAGTGGGAGCTGCAAAATGTTGAACACATATGGGGAGTAAGGGCAAGTAACGTACTCCGGTAGTAGAGGCAGTGGTGGCCACAGTGACAGGGGGTGATCAAGGTCCCCAAGTATGCCGCCCACAACAGTACACTGCCAGAATACAATCATTATGGTGGAAGAAGTTTCACAGTGTTACCAGTATGTGGTGGCTAGTGACTTCCTCAGAATGGGCAGGTGTCATTTTTGGCTTCAATGTTCACTACAAAAACATCCCAATTCACGCTTTCTACTTGTGTCATTCCTTTGTCTCGTAGGGAGAGCAGTACACCTGCCTCCACCTGTGCGTACTGTAGTAATGCCTGGATCCATTTAGTAGTGTCTGATTTGCCTTTGCAAAGTACAAATGCCAGGTCAATAAACCTGTGGAAGTGTTTATCCTCTTTGGCCCGATGACAGATTCCAAGAAGACAGGATTCAGGAGGGGGATCAGCGAGTGGCCTGTCAATTCAGCCATAGTGGCAGTTATCTCCCACTAAATGCAATGCAGGGGGTGTAGTTCCACACCATATGGTAGAACCCCACCTCTGATAACCTGCACCGCGTTGTAGGGAACATACAGTTAATGCATTGGGTGATAAATATGCCTGGTGTAGAAAGTTGAATTGGGTAAAATGGAATTTGTTGAAGGGCTTGCGTCCACATCTTTGGTGTTAACGGGTGCAGGAGGAGCATGTTCCAGTGACTGAGCACTCCTTCCATAGTTGTAAGGGTGCTTGTGGATAATGCTTCATATGGTAATGAGGTAGCTCGGTTCTGACCCGCCCCGATAACAGAACATGGAGGATGGACGATTATGGTGGTTTCTCATTGCCAGCTCCCAGGTGTCTCTCACCAGTTGTTGAACAGCATAATAAGTTAGGGAATGCCCTGGACCCATGTAGTACGGGTCCATAATGTCCGCATAGGACTTTAAAGACCCATCATTGAAAAAGTCCCCCCGGTCACCAATTCCGATGAAGTCCTCTGAGTCAAGTTATGGTGCACAGTAAGTGTATGTTTGCCTGGCACATGGGTTACGGGAATCAGGGGAGAATAAGGTAGAGTGGAGGATTTGCCAAGTACAAATTGACGCCAGCACGCTGGAGCCATCATCATTAAATTAGAACCCCTCAATGGGGGACATGTGCGGTTGAAAGACCAAGTTTACATACTGTTCGTGTCAAGTCTCAGACGTACTATTTTCCTTTCCACACTTGGGGACTCACCAACCCAATGTAAAGATGACTGTAACTGTGCTGCAGAGTAATATAGCTCAGAATTAGGCATGCCCAGGCCTTCCTCGAGAAGCAGATATTATGTTATGGCAGGGGCCATTCAGCGTCATTCTTTCCCCCACAACAGTTCCAGTACCGGACCATTCAGTTCACGGAAGAAAAGTCTGGGCATTACTATTGCCAGTGCGGCAAAGAAGTACAGCAGCCTGAGGAATATCTCCATCTTAGCTATCGCCACATGTTCCAGTGAGGAGAGTGGAAGGAAACACCAGAAGGGGGTCGAACCATGGATGGAACGTAGAGATCAGACCAAATTGCCCTCTCTAAGGGCTCCATCTGGGTGATAAATGTGAATGCCCAGATATTGGAAGGTTTCATAGCACCATTGTAGGTGATGGTCCGAGAGGGCAGATTTGAGGAACGGGGGTAAACGGGAACAGGCAAGACATCAACCGGTTTACATGGAAACCGGAGATGTCCCCAAATGCATCTAAGAGGACCGTCAGTTCCGGGAGTGAGGTCCCACCGTTGCATAGAAAATAAATGCATTATCAGCATAGAGCAACACAATGTGGTAAGTGTCTAGTCCCCAGATCCCCCAACACTGTGCGTGGAGGTGCAATTGGCAGGTGAGGGACTCCATAGCAATTACAAAAAGTAACCGCAAGAGCGGCCATCCCTATCTGGTACCCCTCTGTATCAGAAAGCTGTCAGATATCAGCTGTCCTGTTTTTATTCTAGCCAACGGCTTGAGTATAAGGTATGGAGCTACTGCAAGAATCCTGGACTGAATTCCATACAGTGAAGGGTCAAAAGTCGTTTCAATGTCCAGGGAAACTGCACCCTTTTGCGTATGACCTGAGGGGTATTGTGAATAATTCTCAGGAGACACCTAATATTGAGGAATAAATCAAGCTTGGTCTTCGTGGATTAGCATCCCAATCTGTGGGAGAAGCCTGTTCACAAGGATCTTACCCAATACCTTACAGTCAAGGTTGAGGAGTGATTGCCTATAAGACCGCACATTCATTGGATCTCGTCCTCATTTAAGAATTACTACTATCAGTGCCTTGTGCTGTGAGTCCAAAAGCTGACTGCAAGCTTGCGCTTCACTGAGCATGTCCAACAAGGCTTGAGTGAGGAGTGCAGAGAATGTGGTGTAATGCTGAACCGGTAGTCAATCCGTGCCTGAGCTATCTGGGTTATAGGAGTCCTAAGCTCCTCAAGTCGAATGGGCTTGTCGAGTTTGGTCCTCTGAAGTGGGGGAGACAGATCAGAGATAGGTCACCCAGAAAGGCCTCCAACTGCATGGGGGCAGTGACTGGAGTCACAGCATTCAGAGTGCGGTAATAGTTGCGGTGGGCATTCTTAATAGTGACTTGCATTGTGACCAAGTAGCCATCACTTCATTTAATAGTCCCAATTTGGGTATGTTGGTGTTTTTCCTGGATGAGCCTTGCCAGTAGTCTGCCTAAATGATCGTCCTTGGCATGTAGTCTAGTTAGGCGATGTTTATAGTCATGCCTTCTTAACCACGTCTCCACCTCCCTGTGTTTCTTCTGAAGATGATCAGGTTCGACTATCTGGGCCACCATTGCCTGCTCCAAGGGGCGTAGCTCCATCTCCAATTACATCAGTTCATTATTCACCATTTGCCTCACTCCCAAGGTAGCCGACAGGCAGTGGCCCCTCACCACCACCTTGTGAGCATCCCACTCCGTGGCACAAAGGGGTGAAGAGTCTTTGTTATTTTCAAAGTAGTGCTCGATACACGTGGTTAGCTCCTCCCGAATTGGGGGGGGGGGAGGGGTCAAATAATTGCAGGCGCCATGCTGGAATATATGGGCATGTTTTCCCCCATTGCAGTTCTGCCTGAAATGAGCAGTGGTCCGATAAGGTGTAGGCCAGGTATTCTGACCATACAAGCATTTGTCCAGTCAGGCAGAACCCAGGTCCAAATCGATCCTGGTATGGAGATCATGGACCGGACAATAATAGTACTCATGGTCCAGAGGATGGCTAATCTGCTGCAAATCATCGAGCCCTCTATTCATGAGCTATGTATCAAAATAACTTGATATCTTTCTGCTCGACATGCCTTCCAGTAAGGGGATATATCGAGCATGGTCTACACCTAGTACGCAGTTAAAGTCTCCGGCCCACAGGCAGGGTGCTGCTGTGTCTTGAAAGAGTGCAGGGGAAAGGGTATCAAAAAATTCTCTGTGGTTATGGAGGGGTGCATAACTTCCCACAAATGTCAAAGACGACCCATCTAGTTGTCCCTCCATCACTACATATCTACCACCTGTGTCTGCATTGTATTGCTCATCATGTAGCAATCTATATCAAAACTGCCCGAGTAAATGATGATGAGGATGTGAAGTATATTTGTCTATGACACTTTGATTTGAGCTTCCGGAGCTCTGTGTCAGTGAGGTGAGTTTCTTGTAAAATAGCAAGGTGCATATGGCGGTGCTTGAGATATGCATGAATTTAGTAGCATTTGGTAGGCTTTGCCATTCTGCACACGTTCCACGTCAGTATATTATAGTGTGTGGTAGTGTTGTTGTCAGTGATGTGTCCATGGTAATTGACAATATTACAGGGATTGGACAAAGAATGACACAACCAAAACGGTCACCGGCCCAACAGTGAGCATGACAACAAAACAGGTACCCCTCCTTTGTGGACATCTAGCCTCCCCTCCCAGCAGCATACTACGGCCCTGCGCAAACAAACATGAATTAGCAAACATAACAATGCTAATTAATACCCCCCAAGGCGGGTGACATTCGAACCACCCGTCAATTACCCCAAAACAACAATGTATGCAATAGAAACTCTGCAAGGGGTAGAATGTATCCATATAGAAGTTTCTCAGTGGGGCATGGTGATTCTGAAGGTGTCTTACCTCATGACTTGGGCACCAATTAAGTAGTCCCACACCCAGTACCTAAAAAGAGTCAACAGCTTGCCCATGGAGAGCTCTCAAGTCACAGCAGCCAAGGAACACCTAGCACACTCTGGGGCACTGTAGAACTGCAGTGTTGCAGAATTGCAGAGACCAGTAGGTACTGATCACCTGCATCATAATGCACCCATGGTTAAGGCAGGAGCAATTTGTGCTTTATGTGTTGGGTAGCTAAGAGCGATGCACATATTCACACAGGGCCGTTTTCTGCAAGGGATGATTGCGAGCTGTTTGATAACCACTCCTCAAAGATCATCAGCTGTGCGTGGGGTGATCTGTGGGCCCCAAGTTAAATCTGCAGATGAAGTTTAGGGGCCCCCTGTGACAGAGCCCGATTCCGAGATGTGTCCTTCCTGAAGCACTGTAAAGGAATTTGTGGTGTACTGAGTGGCCTTCTGCATTGCTCCGGCCCGCTCCTCCGCTGCTTGGCCTTTGGTGGGTTTAGCACTTAACAATTTGCACAAATGGCAGCAAGGGTGAGGTGTCAGCCATTTGCCATCATTGGATTCTTCTGTTGAGCTTGGGCAATGCCTTTGGCGTACATCCAAGTCTAGACATCCTCAGGTGTGAAGAAGATGTGGGATGTCTCACCATCTACAACCTGGAGTTTTGCAGGAAATAGCAGAGCATATTTGATGGTCATGTCTCGAAGGCACTGCTTAACTTTAATGTACGAGCCCTGTTGGCCCTGCGCCCCGCTTTGAAGCCTGGATACGGAGTGATGGAAGTGACCTTGTACACCAGTGTCTCTGAGCTCGGAAGCGCTGAAGTGTCAAGTCTCGATCTTGAAAATTAAGGAGATGGGCAATGATCGGCCTTGATGGTGCCCCTACAGGAGGCGGTCTTCCAGTTATTCTATGCGCTCTTTTGATCGAGAAAAATGTTGGTATCTTGTCAGCTAGCACAGTGTCCATCAACCACTTCTCAATGAAGAGCTCTACACTCAGCCCTCCGCTTGTTTCAGAAACCCATGTAATTGATATTGTTGCATCTGGAGGGCCCTTCGGTGTACCCTACCATGCGATGTAGAGCCACTACCTCCATGCTCAAGAGTTTCATTTGTACTTGCAGTTCCTGGATGGTGGGTCTCAAGGCGACAAGGGAGGATTCCGTTTTTTCACCCCTATCGGTCAGTTTACAGTGGTTGACTTGGAGCAAGTTCACATTGTGAGAGACTGTGTAAATCTTGGCTTTCAGTTATGTTTTGGTGTCCAGGATAGCCTGCAGGGCCTTCTCAACTGGGCGGAGTGTGTGTGGAGGGTCACTTCCAATTGGGGTAGGGCAGTTGAGTTGCAGTCTGTGCTGACAGGGGATGACTTCGAGTCTGAGCGCTCCTGGAAGATTGGCTTGGTGGGTTTAGGCTTCACCATCAAGCTGTGGCATGGCACTGTGTGATGTGGCAAGCAACACAGAAGATGGTAGGTGCTGCTGCTATGCGTCCCGTGCCGATGGGGGAAGGATACCCCTGCAGGAGCCCATTGCTCAGGATAGCATGTACCTGTCTCCATGCAATGATGTTGTGCAAAGATCCTCAGAAAAAGGCAAACCTCTGCAGGCTCAATTAGAGCAAGAGAGTGCTAGTCCCTAGCAGACGAGGAGCAGGTGCCAGCAGCGGGTCAGATCTCATGAGAGAGAATGAAGATCGACACAGAACTTGCCTGAGAAGCATAACTGCTACACTGCCGCTAACTAGTGCTGTGCCAATTTGAAGTTGTACCTAGGTGTGATCCCTTGTGGCACTCCCCAGGTGCTATTGTGTCCTAGCTGTTGTTATTTACACGGGAGCGGCAATCAGCAGCCAATGGCATAAAGAAGAGTGCCCAGCTAGGAGGGAGCAGGGGAGCAGTAGGCCGTTTCACATGGTCAGGCTCAGGTCTTTATCATGAATCGGGCCCAGCCGAGCCCTGCACTTACTGCAATAATCCCCCTCAGGGTGGCAGAGTCTGGAGTGCGCCTTCAGTGTTTGAGAACAGGGATTCGCTCACCAGCTTCTGGTTGGAACTCACCCTGGCTTCAGAGTTGTGGGCTGCAGGTACTCACAAGGCTCCATCTCTGCTCTTTCAGCAGCGACGCGCAGGACGGTGCCGGTAGTGCCAGCTGGGAGAGGTCATCCCCACAGAGTCCAGTCTTGGAGGCACTCGGAGAGAGCAGCCACCTGCTCCTTGGGTCCAGGTATGTGCTCAGAGAGATAGGAGGGAGGGTATGGCCACCCTCAATGCCTCACGTTTGCCTCATAGGTCAACATAGGCCACACTAGGAGCAGACAGGCTGCTGGGCAGCCAGGGCCTCTCCCTGTGCCACCAAATCTCCTAAACTGGTTCTGTAGGAGCCCCCCTCTCCTGGTGTGTGCTGGCAGTGGTCAGTGGCAGTCTCTTCTCAGGTGCGAGGAGATAGGCAAGGCCACATCGCCATGCCACCTTCTCCCTCCTGGTCTTCTCTGGCACCACATCCCGTCTGGTGGTAAAGGCAGTGTCCAGGTGCCCGTACTCTTCTGGATGCATCCGGGCATTGTTCTTCTTGAGGTGATCACTGGATGGGCAGGATTCAGCCAGATTTTTGTGGTCCTGAACCGGAGCTTTTCGTTAAACATCCGGTTTGGCCGCCATTTGGCCATCCCCCACTAGACCTGTCATTCTTAGGGTGGTCTTCCCCAAAACTTTTTGCCTGGTTGCATAACATTTTCTCTGTATCTTTTAGTTGGCTTTAGGACTCTGAACACTTTACCACTGCTGACCAGTGCTAAAGCGCATGTGCTTCTCCCTTAAACATGGTTGCATTGGTGTATACCTAATTGGCATACCTTAATTACTTGTAATTCCCTTGTAGATTAGCATACCATCAACCCAGAGCCTGTATGTTAAATGCTACTAGTGGGCCTACAACACTGATTGTGCCCCCCACAACAGTAGCTTTTGAAACCTGTCTCAGACCTGCCATTACAGAGCCTGTATGTACAATTTCACTGCCACTTAGACTTGACATTAGAAACTTCCTGCCAGACATTATACCCCCTTTTATTACATAAGTTACCCCTAAGGTAGGCCCAGGTTGCCTATAGGGCAGGGTGCTATGTAAGTAAAAGTCAGGGCATGTACCTTATGTTTTATATGTCCTGCTAGTAAAAAACTCCTAGAGTTTTGTTTCACTACTGTGAGGCCAACTCCTCTTATAGGCCAGCATTGAGAATTCCTTAATATACTTTGAAACTGTAATTCCTGATCAGAAAGTGGTAGCTACTCCATGTTTCATATCATTGGAATGGTAATGATAAATCGTCTTCAGTGGTAAAGTAAAATTTAACATTAGTTTTTTAAAAAGGACACTTTTAGAAAGTGAACATTTCTTTGCTCTGTGTGCATTACAGCCTGTCTCCAATGCACATCTGGGGTGGGTGACAGATTCATTTTCTGCACTTTCTACTTTCTACACTTTCTGCATCCCCCTAGACAGCCATAAACACAGAAAGGTTAAGTGTGTCTGAATACTCCTCTGCATTCATCTGCATTCTGATGGGCCTTCCTGGGCAAGAAGGGGAGGGGAGCTGACACTTGCACATGAATAGAGAAGTGCCGCACAGAGGGCTGATTACCACCTACTGTTAGTCTGTAGCTGGTCCTAGGAAGAAAGTACCTTTGTCCACTTCAAAAACCCTTCTTTGAAGTTGCTCCCACTTCAAAGGCACATTTGGGTATAAGAACTGGGTCCCTCACCCCTACTGTCGCGTGGGCTCTCATTATCCTAAATGAGACTACTGGATTTCTAGGCAGCAGGATCGATAACGGTGTGGGGGACTGAGTCTGACCCACGTGTAAGGAACTCTGTCACCCTAAATCCGGTTGTTGCTCCGGCTAACTAGCAGTGCCTCATTTCTCCCACGGGGAAGAAATGATTGGGCAGCCGAGCGCATGACATCTTCGGAACTTCTCAGGGAAGTCGTGGTCACTCAGATCCAAACCAACTCTCTCATTCACAATATGGTCTCATATACAAATGACAAAGACAGTATAAGTTTTATATAATGTTTTAATAAAACGACTGTATTTTAGATATTAAGGCGTGAGCCGCAATAACCAGAACAATACAACATAGTAGGATTGATATAGTAACCAGGAGAGTAAAACATAGAAATAAAGCTATCATAATTCCTAACCGTTTCTACTCTCCCTCTGCTTGTTCTATTTAGAGCACAGCATGTTAAGCTTTCAGCTTGCCTTTCTGTATCACTAGGGAGACGGACACACTCATACCTGAGCAAAGGCCTGTGATCTGGTTCAGCATCTGCAACGAGGCAGTCAGCGTCTAGTTGTGGTTCCCTGGTCGGAATCTCCCTCTTGATGTATTGGGACAAGGAAGTGATTTTATAACTAACATGTCATCGTGATCACAAAATGTTCCTGCGCAGGAATGGCAAGTCTAGACTCCTACCACGTCTATCGGCAATGTACCAGACTGTATCCTTGACTAAAGCACAGAGTGAATATGTTATGAAGAACTCCAGTGCTGAAGTAGGCAAAACAGTGTGATATGAATAAAAAACAACAACGTAGAACTGGCTATTCTGTAAAATAACAGTACGAAGCCTAATAGAAAGCATTTAGAGTAAAGTGCACAGAGGCTCTAAGCTGTTAGCAAATGAATAAAATATATTTAGGGCAAAGTGCACAGAGGCCTAAGGCCTGAAGCTAATGCGCAAAATATACGTAAAACTGACCACACTACACCCTCCCCTTGTCGGTAGCAAGTGGTTCTAACAACATAAAAAAAAAACATGACCTAAATTTAAACCCAACATTTCGACAAGATGAGAAGACAGCAAAGTCATAAATTTAGGAAACATGTGACGAGAGAGCGAATTGCAATATAGTGTCAATTTAGTCGGGAGAGAGAGAAAAAAAATCCAATTGTCAGACAGAAGCAATAGAACGTAGAAGCTCCTCCACTTCGAGATATTTCAATATCGGAAGATCCACGCCACAAAGTACCATGGAGCAGGTGTGTTCCAAAGCCCCAAAACCATTCAGGGCGGCACCCCATGTAGTGCCAAGGAAAGAGACAAAACCATCTTCCTCCAGGAAGGGAATCTCATAATCCGCTTCACGAAGCAAACGCAACCGTAGTGCACAAGTCTGGGAATGAGCCCTAATCGGGAACATCAACAGATCAAGATCAACCACTGGAGAGCGCTGCAGTGAGAGACAGAAAGCCAGTGCATGTTCAAACGAGCACCAAAGGCATCGAAACACGGGTTGCACACAATCCAAAACCGGTCGGAACGACAAAGACCAGTCACACTCCAAATGAGCCAGGAGTGTTGCTCCAAAACACTGCATCATGCGTTCACGACACAGCTGCGCTGACGGGAGCAGCAATACAGGATCTCGTTGCGGCGGGACAGCCATTGCGAAAAAATAGCAACAATAGCAAAACTCCAGCCAATAAAGCCAAAGTAATTGGGAAACCCCCAAAAATGCTTCCGAAAATAGAGTGTATAGCCGAAGGTATCAAACCGAATATGGAAGAGAAGGTGTGAACGAAACCAACACCAACGGCTTTGAAAAAATGAGCAATACCAGCAGTGCTGGATGCATTAAATATACGTCCCACAAGTTCACCGAAGTGACTCGGAAAGTTAGTATTCAAAAGGGACTGTATCTCCGCCGATGACCTTGCCACTTGAAGTGCGTAGGTCTCGCTAGCAGATGTAAGGGCCACATGCTTTTGAAACAATAAAGCTTTCAGCCGACTCAACTTGTCGAAATCAACCTTGGAAGTAGCAATATGAGGCCAGATGTCCGCTACCTCCCTAAATTCAGTAGGGGGAAACAACACATTCCCGCAGCACGTAACGGCCTTGTTGACAACGACGATGTAAACTATTCCGGCACGCATGCCACAGCAGCGTTCGCTGTTAAGAACAATGTAACTGCCGTTAGAAAGCACCTGGAAAGTGTTTTTAATTACCGGAACTCCCTTCAGATAACAAGCTAAGTTAGCAATCGTAGCATTACACGCTCCGTGCAAGGACAGCTGTTTACAAACCATGGAATGGCTAACAGAAGTTTCGCAGTCGCTACCGCTAAGAAAAACTTCCCGCAAACCATTAACACATCTGTACTGAAAAGGAAGCTCCCACACCTCGTGTATGTAACTGTCACCCAATAGTTCATATCTTCCCACCGAAATGTGCTTCAAACAAGAAGTACATTTCAGAGTGGAGATAGGCAAATTAATAACCCCATGAATCAACCACTCAGCTGACGGAATCTCAGCCACCGTAAAAGGCAGTTTCTCCAATTTTTCAATATTTAACATAACATACGTCGCTTCCTTCTTAGCCATCAATTGTTGTTGACGAGTTAAATTAAAGGAGATAAAGATCTCTCTGGCACGAATGTGCTGCCATGGAAAGCGACCCGCCTTCAAGGTCTGAAGAGTCCAACCCAGCTGCATGATAGATCGTGTCTGACTCTGCCCATGATATAAAGAAGACATGTCTGATTTTATAATGTCAATAGCAGAAGAGACAATGCTGACAATCGTGTAAACACGGTCAGAAAGGGTATGCATGCCATTATCAACAACAGACAAAGTCTGCAGCAGATTTTCTCGATCAATCTGTCTTAACCTGGCTGCAGCCTCCTGCTGGGAAAGTTTCCAAAACTCATTATTCACTTCGTATAAGAACCTTTTTCTCCGGGGCACCTTGGGACCTGACAAGAAATCTTGTAAATCAGTACCATTAGACAGTAACTTGAGGTGTGACTTAACTGCACCCAGCGTGGAGTACTTCAACCATTGTTGACAAAGTTTCCCCACACTGTATGTAGTTATTATATCTGCATGTTCTGGTGAAATGTAACGAGGGTCTGCCCTACTAGTCCTGAACCCCCCAGAAGAGGTAACAAAACGTTGATGACACTGATTAGTGTCTACAGGCCACAATAACCACCCGCCCGGATGTAACGATGAAGCGTTAAGCGTACCATTCTGGACCCAATGCGTAAATTCACTAAAAGTAGCATTCACATAGTGCTGCCAGTTATTTAATTTAGAAGGGACAGGTATGCTAGGCAAAGTCAATTCTCTAATCGACACCAAGCCCAAACAACTAGTCTGTTGTACTGTGTCATTGAGGAAAATCATTTGCACAGGGATAATGCATGCTCGAAATAATG
Source organism: Pleurodeles waltl (assembly GCF_031143425.1). Lineage (NCBI taxonomy): Eukaryota > Metazoa > Chordata > Amphibia > Caudata > Salamandridae > Pleurodeles > Pleurodeles waltl. The sequence continues at coordinate 1,162,542,538 of NC_090445.1, read as the reverse complement.
TATCTGTGCCTTGCATCTGCCAATTTTTCGTACCCCAAACACTTTTCAAGTCAACAGTCTTCAACCAGTATTCATATCCTTCGACCGAAAGTTTAGATACAAACGAATTAGAATACAGTAATTTAGTATCGGTCAACAAAATCTGCTTATTAGAATACGGTGTCACTTTAAAATAGTAAGACTTAGCGCTTCGCTGATCATGCCCAGAAAAATATGCAAATTTATCATTATACGTTTTCGAACTCCCTTGTGGAGGAGTCGAGCAATGTTCCCATTGTACATAATTAAAGATGGACTTAGGGCTACTCGCTTTGTGAATAAAGTGGTGTCCATAATAGGTGTAGCAAAACATATCACCATGATTATCTTTAAATTGGTAAGCATCTTCATCGTCATAGACAGTATAATATTGCAAATCTTTTAGCATAGCATCTACTGTCTTCACATCCCAATCATCAGAAACAATGCCTGGAATAACAATATCATTCATTGATAACTTAAGAACATACGGTATTTGAATCAATTCAGTGGGACCATATATTTCAAACATTACTTTATCCCACACAATTCCATCCGGAATTGGTATTGCAGAAATGTTCACATTGGATAAGTCTCTTCGAACCATATGAGACGAAAAATGTGGTCTCAACACAGTCTCCACGTGCTCAATGTCTGTACAGCCATAAAAAGCCACAAATAGTTCCAAGGAACAACAAAATATGTACGTTTAAGCCAACTTAGTAGCTTACGTGGACCTCGGATTGAAGACAGCGAAGACGAAGAGCTGGATACAGCCGCATCCGCGTCATTGAAGCAGCCAGAGGCAGTTCTTGCAAAAGGTGCAACAGTGAACAAGGAAGCTGATGGAGGTTCTCTCCTAGGCACGCTATAAATCACATGTTCAGAAACATCAGTAGAACGTACAGCAACTTGAGAAAAAGAATCGATATCAATCGTTGACTGTGGAACAATCGCAAGATCATCGTCCACCCTCCCCAAGCTCGGAGAGGAAACATGGTCGGTGCTAATCACCTGCAGCGGGACTTCTTCCCCAGTAGTGAGAGGGATGCCGGAACTACTGGGTGTCCCTCTTGGTCTGCTGTGCAGAATCGGCCACATGTTGTAACTTGACATTATCAATGGAAACAAAACGATTTCCTTTGGCCCCTTGCAGCGGCGGCAAAATCACAGTTCTCGTGCCGCTCACCCCCAACACCGGGACAGGTGCTTGATAAGAAGGACCAAATTCTTTCTTTACTGCGACCTTTTCACGCACTAGATCCCCAATCCTGGGTATCCAACCAGTAGGTGTTACTGGCTCATCCTTAATTCCAGAGGAGGCAGCACTCGCAGAAGAGTTATCTTCACGAAATTGTTGTAAATCCTGCAAAACAGTGACACGATCATTTATGTCAAAGGGCGTATCTGCCGCCTCCACACCAGGACCATCTAGATCAGGAACATACATTCGTGTTCCGAACAGGCACTCATATGAAGTACGACCCCCCAGTGACCTTCTAGGCAAGTTATTAAGTGCTCTCTGTACTCCATACAGGTGGGCTAGCCAACTACGACCCGTACCTATAACCCTGGCTGTTAAGGATTGCTTTAAATCACGATTTAAACGCTCCACGACAGAATTTCCCTCAGGATGAAATGGAGACGAGAATTGGAGTTGGACCCCCAACGAAGCCATGGTGTCCCTGAATGCCTTAGAGGCAAAAGCAGGGCCCTGGTCCGAATGAAAAGCCACAACTGCAAATGTATCGACAAAGATACGCAAATCTTTAATAACAGTCCCAGCGTCAGCCGAGCGCTGTGGCCAGACCCACACAAATCTGGAGCACGAATCTACAGCAACCAATATGTATTTGTATGCACTATCTGGTGTCAGTGGACCACAATGGTCCAAGTACACACACTGTAATTGTCTATTTGATATCAGAAGAGGAGTCTGCTGCGGGCGTCTAGCCGACGATGCTTTAATTTGTTGACAGACGTCACAACAAAGGACATACTGCTTTGTCTGCTTATAGAGACCAGGCCACCAATAACGGGCCTGTAAAAGCGAAATCGTGGCAGCCACACCAGCATGCGCAGATGCCACCCCTTCATGCGCCGCAGAAATTAATCGAGGTCTCTCAATCTTATTCGGTAACTCACGTACACCAACGCCTGGAATATTAACAACAGCATTTAGTGCACCACTCAAGCAGTAACTATATTTAGAAGGGAATCCTTTAGGAAATGGCGTGCCATCAGCCGTAGCTTTTATGGCAGCCGAAATCTCTATGTCTGGTTTTGAACTCGAACGAGTTACCGCGGCTACAGTGGCGATAGCCACTGCCGACTTTGCAGCCTCATCAGCCAAAGTATTCCCAGCAACATGTATTCCAACGCGCTGGTGTCCAAGTGTATGTACAACATGGACTTTAGGAAGCGTGTCTTTCAGACCCGCAACCTTACCCCACAACAATTTATGTTTAATGGTGTTGCCTTTAGAATCTCTGAACCCATTCATTTTCCAATAATGCAGATATTCATTGAAGGATTGCACACAGTAGTAGGAGTCACAGACCAGCAAGGTCAATATCGCCGGCTCTGCATGCTCCAACGCTAACAAAAGAGCTTTGAGCTCAGCCAGCTGCGCCGTGCAATCTCCCAATGTTTTAGTATAAGTATGTCGGGGGCAGAAGACTTCCCCCTCCATAGTCCCGCTCACCACCACACATGCAGCTGAATACTGTTGTTTAGTCCAAACCGCCGGTTGCGCAGAGCCATCGGTATACATGACCACTTCATATTGGTCAATAGGTAATGTGCCAGCAGGAACCGGGTACTCTATTTCATATTGAAGAAATTCTAGAGTCTGCAGCTTAGGGTCAAATATGTAATCCACATCAGTGGCCGTCAAAGACGTAGCCCATTGTATCCACCGCGGGTGTAAAGCTTTCGAATTAGGAACACTCGCTTTTGTAACAGCCTCCAAGGCCGGAATTGGGGAAACGACAATAATGCGTTGGCCCTGGGCTAGCGGTCTTTCTTTGATCACAGCCATCTGTACTGCAGTGAGAATTTTCTCAGTCTGTGCAAAACGTTGTTCTGCAGCAGAATACAAGTGGGACTTGTATGCTATCGGGACTGTCTCCCCTTCATTAAAGGTGACATACGTAAATCCAACAGCCCCAGGAATCACCCTGATGACCAAATGAGTTTTATTGTCCCGTGTGTGTAAATGTTTAACTGCTAAGAGATCATTCTGCAGCTCTCGTAGTATGTGTGTATGCTCAATCGTCCAAAATCTACTTGAAAAATTCGGGCGAATCAGTTCATATAAGGGTTTTATACGTGTAGCATAATCAGGAATGTAAGTTCTGCCAAAATTCAGAAACCCCAACAAAGACTGGAGCTTCCGAACCGTATTAGGAGGCTGCAGTAAAGCACATTTCTCAAAAAAATGTGGCGCCAGGCTCTTGCCCTCACTCGATAACTCATATCCCAGGAAAATAACACTGAGGAAGGCAATCTTCGATTTCTTAAAATTAAACTTATAACCAATATCAGCAAAACCCACAACAATGCGCGATACGCGACTGAGATGTTGTAGAATCTCATCGTCCGTCAAATAAATGTCATCAACATATGATAACGCCTCAGGGTCCAACTCGTGCAGAAGTTCAGTCACACGAGCCGAGAACAGTCCTGGGCTATTCTTATACCCCTGAGGTAAACGACAAAACTTTTTCTGAGAGCCAAACGTGCTGAAACCGGTATAGTCCCGACTTTCGGGTGCTATATTCTGGCAGAAAAATCCATTCGAGATATCCAATGTTGTTTTGTATTTTTTACGCACTATATTATTCATAAGCGCAGCGCTATGTGAATTCTGTATAGCATATGTGCGTGTATGACTATTCAAATGTCTGTAATCCACCACTATCCTATAGGAATGGTCCGGTTTAGCAACCGGAAATAAGGGATTATTCATCGGCGAGGCACAAGGCTCAATCACACCTTGGTACTCCAATTGTGTAAGAATTTTCCGAACCGATGCCCTTGCTTTAAATTTAATAGGATATTGCGGCTGTGGCTGAGGTTCTCCTTTAATGGGAATGACATGATAAGGTGATTGTTTATCCCACCCCACATTATTTCTATATAGGGCGGGGGCTTGTGCTAGAGCCCATGATTTACCATATGACTCCGCTAGTTCTCTCGGAACAAGTGGTGAAAAGGAAGGCGCAATAACCTCCTCCCCAACTGGACAGTCGCGAACAAAGTCAGGTGGCCAATCTTGTTCGGCCAACAGGACATCATATGATTTCACCATATGGTCCCAAAAGATGGCGTGTACAACGCGGTCAATGTCCCCTTCTAATCGTAGAGTCACAAGATATACTTGATCAGGATCAGAGACTCGCATATCCGCCGTCTCGACTTCTATGAAGTCATCAGTTGCTTTCGCCTCCAGATGCTCTAGAAGACTCCGGCGAACTATTGTGACCTCTGCCACGCTGTCTAACAGCGCTAACGCCCATGTCTTATTCGTCAAGAGAACTCTCTTCTTGAGCGGCATGTCTAACTGAGACTGCTGCCACTTTCTTCTTTTTAAACTGCTGTTTTTGTTGCAGCGGTTTCTCTTCTTGTTTAATAGAAACCTCCGCTGAGCGTTGTGAATCCTGTCTCGGTTTCACGTACTCCGTCCTCCGCTCTGACCGCCCACCTCTCTCACTTCTTTTCTCCGAGGAGTCCTGAAAGGAACGAGATTGGCGCGTATCAGTATATTGATATCTATCAGGCGTCTTCAAAGTATCCCTATTCCTGAGATTATACTTATTTTGTGGGGTCTCCGGTTGCGGAGACTGCCCACCATCTTTCTTAGGTGTTTGCTGTTTCTTATCCCAGCGCTTTTTCGCACCCTCAGGTTGCTGTTGCTTAGAATTATCCTTATTATTTTTACCCTGCAATTGTGGTTTCTGCGGTTGAGCCCCTAGGCTATCACGACCAATACTAGAATATGTTTCAGCTATTATTCTCGGAAGTTCCCGCTCCTGATTAATCTGCGGAACGTCCCGAAGACGCATTCGCACTGCTAGTGCTACAGCCTCCCCCTTGAGATTACTCAAAATAATAGAAGAAACCGCGTCAAAATTACCCATCAATTGCATGCCTAAATCCAAGGCAGGGGCAGCCCCATATTCATCCTGAATTTGTTTAAGCACCTCCGGCAAATTAGCCAAAGTCGGTGTACCGTGTGCTGTAGTATAGAGAGCGGCAAACACTGTGCCCCAAGTATTACAAAGATCCACTGTAGGAACCATCCCATACGGCAAACACATCGTCAAAAGTCTATGCTTATCCTGAGGTCCCGTATGGGGAAATACTGCTTCCAGCGTATTCATTTTTTGCGCCAGCCAAAATGGAGTCTCCTCACGTTTAGCCGGTACCTTGCCCATTACAGAGTGTACAGTGGCCGGATTTATTCCCGGCACCACCGCATGTGGATGAGCTGGAGCAGCACGCGCTGCATTAGTATTTAATGTCTGCATCACAAACTGAACGAATCGTCTGTACGTTGCAGTTAATTCCACATATAAACGACGCACTTCAGCCACTGCCACATTTGCCACTCCAGGATATGGTGTATATGTAGCCAATAAAGGCCAGGTCGGACCATCATTACTCAACGGACCTAACCGTACTGGTGTTACTGAATGTGGGAGGGTGCCATCAAGCCAATTATGGTGTTCTTGATAAGATAAAGGTATTTCTAAGTATGCATAAGCCCTCTATTGTCCAGGGACATTCGCAACAGTATATTCGTGAAAAGTATTTGTACCCCCATCAGCTGCTGGAAATACGACCCAAGAATAAAAAAGTTCTGATCTATAGGCTGCATGGGCGTCCACCACAAAAGTGACCGGACCCCCCTGGACCGTCAGTCCATGTGCTATCAGATGACCCGTGAGCGGAAATCGCATATTAAGCGGTATATCTACTACAACTGGATTCGCCATTAGTATAACAATAATAGCTCTAGGACAGAGAAGGCACACCAATATCGGGGTATTTCCTTTCAAAGTTCAAGCTTGAACAACCAACCACTAAGTAATAGGATGTACCCAACCTGTGGTGGCGGAAACCCTCAGCCCCACGGACGTCTCCGCATACGGAACCGAGGAGTCAAAATATATACGAGACCGAGAGAGTCAGTCGGACCCAAACATTAGAGCCAGACCAAACGTTGGCGGCGCCATGTCGCGTGGGCTCTCATTATCCTAAATGAGACTACTGGATTTCTAGGCAGCAGGATCGATAACGGTGTGGGGGACTGAGTCTGACCCACGTGTAAGGAACTCTGTCACCCTAAATCCGGCTGTTGCTCCGGCTAACTAGCAGTGCCTCATTTCTCCCACGGGGAAGAAATGATTGGGCAGCCGAGCGCATGACATCTTCGGAACTTCTCAGGGAAGTCGTGGTCACTCAGATCCAAACCAACTCTCTCATTCACAATATGGTCTCATATACAAATGACAAAGACAGTATAAGTTTTATATAATGTTTTAATAAAACGACTGTATTTTAGATATTAAGGCGTGAGCCGCAATAACCAGAACAATACAACATAGTAGGATTGATATAGTAACCAGGAGAGTAAAACATAGAAATAAAGCTATCATAATTCCTAACCGTTTCTACTCTCCCTCTGCTTGTTCTATTTAGAGCACAGCATGTTAAGCTTTCAGCTTGCCTTTCTGTATCACTAGGGAGACGGACACACTCATACCTGAGCAAAGGCCTGTGATCTGGTTCAGCATCTGTAACGAGGCAGTCAGCGTCTAGTTGTGGTTCCCTGGTCGGAATCTCCCTCTTGATGTATTGGGACAAGGAAGTGATTTTATAACTAACATGTCATCGTGATCACAAAATGTTCCTGCGCAGGAATGGCAAGTCTAGACTCCTACCACGTCTATCGGCAATGTACCAGACTGTATCCTTGACTAAAGCACAGAGTGAATATGTTATGAAGAACTCCAGTGCTGAAGTAGGCAAAACAGTGTGATATGAATAAAAAACAACACCGTAGAACTGGCTATTCTGTAAAATAACAGTACGAAGCCTAATAGAAAGCATTTAGAGTAAAGTGCACAGAGGCTCTAAGCTGTTAGCAAATGAATAAAATATATTTAGGGCAAAGTGCACAGAGGCCTAAGGCCTGAAGCTAATGCGCAAAATATACGTAAAACTGACCACACTACACTACCGAGTCTGTATACTACTGGATCTGGGAAGAACTGAGCCCTGGGTAAGGTCTGCTGTGCTGCAAGGAGTGTCAAGGATCTGGATTGCTTTCCAAGAAGGACTGCTCTCTGCTTTGATGAGCTACCCTGCTGCCTGCTGATCTGTACTCTGTTGAGGAAGGGCTGGACACTCTCATATGATCCAGAGAGACACCAGGGTCTCACTGGCTTTCCACCTGTTCTCGTGCAGTCTCATGGTAATCAAAGACAGCCTGCAACTCTACTCTTTTGCTGCTGGAATAAGCCATCTGTGAGTCCTACCTTTGCCTGAGGTGCCAGTCCAGTCCTGCCCTTGGCCTTAGAAATGGTTTTGAAGCTGCTTTTTCTGCAAGAATCGACACATCTGAGCCACCGCGCCGCTCATAACTAAAACAGTGCTCTCCAGGGTAGACAGGTTGCTAACGCAGGACCCTGACTACGGGGTTTGACAATGATACATTGCTGATTTGAGGACATCGTTGTGTGGCTTGACAAATTACACATTGCATACATCTCCACACAGTTCGATGATGATGCCAGAACCAACTGCAAGGCTCGACACTGATCCATCGACCTGAATGCATGGATTGGAAGCAGCGCATCACCTCTGCAGTGCTTCTCGATTTTGACACTTGCTCCATCCAAAGTACTTCTTCAGTGGGCTCTGTGTGAGTCATGTGGTCAGTCTGCCCTCTATCACAGTCAGCCTGAAGTTTGGCTTAACCTCGTTCTAGGGTGATCTCAAGTAACCTTTCAGCACTATTAACTTCTAAGCATTATTTTTGGTTCACTCTTTAAAAAATCATATCTTGACTTCTACTGATTGTATTTCTTTTGTTTTGGTTTACTGAGATAAATATTCTCTATTTTTATAAACCTGTGTGGAGTCAATGTGTTACTGTGTGTGTGTTGTACAAATACTTTACAGATTACCGCTTTATAGAAGCCTGACTGCTCTGTGCCAAGCTATCAGAGGGTAAGCACAGATTATCTCTAAGTGTGTATCTATCTTAGCCTGACTAGTCGTGGTCGTTCCTGCTTATACAGGGTGCATACTCTGACAACCAGAAACCCCAATTCAAACAGGGATGCTCCGTTTTAATGAGATTGGGTGATGGCAATTTGCATGCAAAACACTGTTTCCAGCTGTGTCCTTTCTGTGTAGTGAAGGTTTTAGAGTAGTTTTATCAACATGGGTGGCTATATCTAAGTATTCACTGTAGTTCCTACTCATCCTATATGTAAGTTTGAGATTAAGTCCATTCCTCTCCAAAATGTTTACAAATTCCAGGGTAAGTTTGGTGTCACCCTCACAAATCAAAAAAAGGTTGCCAATTAATTTCCAAATCATGTGCTGCAAGGATAAACTCTACATCTTGTAAGTTACAGTCACTTCATACGGCGTCACTCGTAACTTCTGTATTAGTACGATAAGAGTTTTTCTACATTTTGTGAAGTTTCATAAGTTTCAATTCCTTCACAAACAAAAATTAAGCAAGCATTGTGCTGGTATTATTCATGTCTGTTACTGGACAAAGATAGACTAAATTTTTAAACAGATTCTTCTTCCTCTGACAATGTACGAGTCCCTAGATTAATCACAGATTTGTCTTCCCACTTAGGGGTATCCCTTTCCCCTTATTGATGTTGAAGTGATCCATCTCCACTATTTGTTCCTACTACCCCTATGAGTTATTCCATTGATTTCTACCCCCCACCCCTCCTTCCTCCCACTGCCCTCTGTTTGGTTTAGTTGTACTTTGTTTAAACTTGTTTCTGTTTGAGGAGTCAGAATTCCTGATAGAAGTTTAAGGGGTGAATCCCTAACAGGGTCAATCCTGATTGATCCTCTGCTTCTGAACTCACGTCTGAGCTAGGGCCAGTTAATAGCAATTCCTGTCTTCTTTGTTGTTCCATCACTCTTAAGTCCCTTTGAGCCAAGTTTAAACCTTTTGCAAAGTAGCACTCTGCCCTCATCATAAACCATTTTGTCCTGCAGAAATTTGCATTGTTTCTTAGTTTTGATGTTTTCTTTTAGGTGGTTAACCTATCTTCGAAATCCTTTAAAAATTCAATGACACTACTTTCTGTTTTGCATTACTCTATTTCCTAATTTATTTTGAATAGTTCTTTTCTAGTTGTTTGTAGACCAATCTTGACATATTTCACTAAGAGTTCCATCTTTCCAGGGACTTACAATTAGTACCATTTTAAAGGATTCTGTCTGAATATATATAAACAATGTTCTGCATTGGTTAAATTCAAATTCAAATTCAAAGAAGCTTTATTGCGGCTACAAGAGCCAAAAAAGCACGAGCAGTAATAAATACAAGTAAATGCACATAATAAAATAAAATTGCAGGTAAATATGGTGATAAAAGGGAGTAAAACATAATTAAAAATTAAAATGGAATAAAAATGAGATAGAATAAAATGGAATGAAATTAGATGAAATGAGATGAAATGAAATGCACTGTGCAGGATGTTGGGACAGTCTTATTTGGAGTCTTTGTCCAGGAGAGTTTTCCCTCTAATAAGCCAACTAGCTCCGAGGAATTTGGCGATAGCGATCACTAGCGTTGGCCTGGTGTCTGATCTAAGGATTCGCAGAGCTAGCGCAGAGCAGCGTGCTCCCAGTAGTCTGCATGCCGGGGCCAGCCATTTCCTACGGGGGGCAGTATACGCGGGGCATGCAAAAAGGAGGTGAGGGAGATTCTCGACGGGGGCTTTGCAAGCAGGGCATGCGGTGGATTCGTTGTGTGACCAGCTGCTGGTGAAAAGTCTTAATGGGAGTGTTCCAATGCGGAGCTGGAAGTACAGTTTCCTTTCCCTTGGGACCGTGATTAGGTCCCAAAAAGTTTCGTACTTGCATGACTCTTTTAGGTTGGCAAAGTCACAAGATAATGTAGTGTGGAGTGCAGCCCGAGTGTCTTCGTTGTTGGCCCTTTGCCAGTAAAGTTTCTTTAGTTCGCTTTTCGAGGGAAAGACTGACGTGGCTGGTGAGTTCCAGAGATCATCGAGCCCGATAGAGTGAAGTAAATCCTTGATGGATCGTAGCCAGGGGATTCTGTGCAGGTGGTCTGCTTTTAGGATGACCTGTAGAGCTTCGGTGAAGATGTCAAGTTCCGGAGTGGTCCAGAGACGTCGCCAGTACAGCAGAGGTCGCAGGCGGGCTTTGTGACCAATGCGTTTGATGCCGAGGTCCTTGAAAAGAGGGAACAGTGGGGTGCTTAGCGGAAGGGACACAAGATTTCTTAAGAAGTTGTTTTCAGCGGTGGTTAGGTCTTGGGTTTTGGTATAACCCCAAAGTTCAGCCCCGTAGAGCGCTGAGGAAACTGCCTGGGATTCGTATAACTGTAATGCTGGGCGAATTGGTTTTGTGTGTGAGAGGTGGAAATTTTTTAGTAGAGCCCCAGTTGTTTGTCTTAATTTAAGGGCTTGTTTTCCTATGTGTGGCTTCCAGGACATGTTGTCAGTGAGTGTTATGCCCAGGTAGCTGAAAATGCCCACCTTCTCGAGTGAGGAGCCCTCTAAAGTAAATTTCCCTTTGAAAGATCTGTGGGGATTAAGGGTCATTAGTTTGGTTTTCGTTGCGTTGATTTCGAGTCCCTGGGATGAACAGAAATGCTCGAAGCACGCAAGGAGTTTCCTTAGACCACTAGGGGTCTTAGATATCAAAAGAGTGTCATCGGCAAAGAGTAAGACTGGGATTTTTTGTGTGCCAAGTGAAGGTGCGTCAGCCTGCAGTCTGAGAAGGGAGGGGACAATTTCGTTGATGTACAGGGAAAAGAGGGTCGGGGCAAGTACGCAACCTTGCCGCACACCCCTAGAGACGTGGATTCTATCGGTAAGTTGGCCCTTGTTGCCCCACCTGACTTGTGCGTAGTTGTCCTGGTGGAGTCGTATCAAAATGGCAAGGATGTGTTCCGGGATTCCCATCCGAGAGAGAGTGACCCACAGTTTGTTGCGAGGTACTAGGTCAAAGGCAGATTTGAGGTCCACGAAAGCTACATAAAGGCTGCCTTTACCAATGAACACTGTTTTCCAATATAATAATAGGAATCTGAGGGCTTGATCAGTGGTGGAAATCTTCTTTCGGAAACCGGCTTGGAGGGGGCTAAGGATATCGTGGTCAATTATCCATTCTTCTATCTTCCCTAGGAGGCAGTGGCAGAAGACTTTTTGGACACAGTCAATTAGACTAATGGGTCTATAGTTACAGGGAAGAGATCTGTCGCCCTTTTTAAAGATTGGAATAACAATGGCCGCTTTCCAAGAGTCGGGAATTGGCGCCCCAGATGCTATTGCGTTAGCTAGAATGGTGAGATATCTTGACCAGGATGCTAGGTCTGTTGAGAATAGGTCTGCTGGGACGCAGTCTGAACCAGGGGCCCTGCCGCGTTTTAGAGTGCTTAGAGAATAAGTTATATCACTTTGGGAGAACAACAGGGGTGCTGCGGTGGTTGGTGCTGATGAGTGAAGTAGGAGGGGGCCCGTACAAACAGAGGTGGGGCTATCATGATCAGGGGAGTACAGACTACTAAAGTGGGCTATCCAGTCTCTTGGGGCAATATTGGTTGTGATGTCCAAACCACTGGTTTCTGGGCCTCGCGCTGCCAGGGACCAGAACAGACTATAATTTCTCTCGCGCACAGCGTCGCTGAGTGCTGTCCACCATTTGCTATCTTGATCACGCTTGGCTATGCATATTGCAGATTTATAGGACTTCCTAGCTACGCGGATGGCGATGGGGTCCTTGGATTTAATGGCTTGAACTAGGCGCTTGTTTAGGGACCGGCACGTTTTGTTGAACCAGCGGTGCCTGGCTTTGGGTCGTTTGTCGTCGTGGGCTGGGGGTGCTGAGAAGTGGGCTGCGATATCCCTAAAGCAGGAGGTGTGGATTGAGCTAATTTCCTGGTGGGGTGTTGCAGAACCCGCCTCTAGGTCCCTTAGTGTGGATTTTAGGGTGTTGTTGGCAGCATTGATGAGTGCGGGCCGGGCCACAATATTGACCCATTTTAGGTGTCTTTTGTTGTTGGCCAGGTTAATACCCTCGGGTGCTACTGCTGCGGGGTTAGACGTGGCTGGGAGGTTACCTAGGGCTAATGTGTGGACAGAGAGAGGGTTGTGATCACTTTCGGTCCTTTCGATGATTGTCATGTCGATGACTAGAGGCCATAATCTTATATCGAATAGGCAATAATCGATTCTGCTGGTGTGGTTCGTTTTGTTGTATGTGTGACTACCGTTGGTGTCTGAATTAGTTCTGCCATTTAGCGCCCTGAGTCCAAACTCCATGGTCAATGATTTAACCTGAATGGCAACCGACGTCCACCTTTTGATGGGTGGAATTGACAGGGCGGGGATAGACCAGGCTTGATCTTCCTCGCGGGTGGACCTGAGATCGTCCCAGTCAAGGGGTTCGAATGTGACGTTGAAGTCCCCAGCCACAATGGTTTTATGATGGCGGGGATAATTTTGTAAGAGGGCTACGAGGGCGCAGAGGGTTTTGGAGACTTGACCCCCCCTGACCCCTCGAGCGTAGATATTAAAGATGTTCACCACAGAGTCAGGCCCAAAGGATAGACGAAGGCCTAACAGGTCGGGAGAGGCGGTAGGTAGCTGTGATATATGGCAGCTAAGCGATGTTTTGATCCAGATGGTCAGACCCCCTGAGGGCCTGCCTCTCGTGCTGGCCACAGCGGGGATGTGGAAATTTGAGTAGCCTGTTCGGAAGAGTGGGTCGAGTGACCATGTTTCCTGTAGGAGACATATGTCATGTTCGTCAATAAATGAGGAGAAGGATGGAAGGGGAAGAATAGATTTCAGACCTGCCACGTTCCATGAGACAAGTCGTACCCCAGATTGTGACTGAGTTGTCCTGCCTAAATGCCCGGGGTTTGTGAAGTTGGCTGTCGGGGGTTGGTTTGGCAGATGTGGCTGAGGGAGCAGAGATGGGTAGATACCAATGTTTGCCCGTGAGGCTTGTGGTGGTTGGTGATGTTCCTCTATTGGAACAGGCCTGGTCCTGATCAAGGAGATGCTTGCGGGCCTAGACAGCAGCTCTAGGTTTGGTGGGCAATGTGCCTGCAAGATGGGTGGAGCATCGTTGTCATGATTGCTCGGTGAGCCGGAAATGGTCGCGGTGTCATGGGTAGGGGGGTGAAGACATGGACAGACAGTGGTGGGGTAAAAGGAGGATCTGGGGGTGATAGATGTTGGAAGGTTGCAAGGTTTGCCTGCATAGGTTAAATGTTTGTCAGCACTTCAGTCAAAGATAACAAGTGTGGACTGAAGTTTAGCTACAGTAATGTGGAAGTGTAGTGGGGGCTGGCTGCTCTCTTAATAACAGGTGAGGTCAGAGTTACTTTTAGCTTCAGTGCGTTTCTGCATAGTGATTGGCTTCAAAGTGGATCAGGGTTTATGAGCCCATCTCTTCTCTCTATTGTCCACATCTTCCTTACCAGGGCACTTCCCCTATTAAAGGCACAGGGGTTCAATGCAAGGCATAGAAATATTGAATGCCACTGCAGCCAGTGCAGGAAAAAATTGCGAGGAGACAGATGTAGACACAGTAATGGAGAAGGTGGACTCAAAACACATTAGAGTTAATGATTTAGGCTCATATTTGCACCCTGTTTGTGCTGAATTAGCGTCATTTTTTGTAAGCTAATTCAGCGCAAACCTAACTCCATATTTATACTTTGGCGCTAGACCTGTCTAGCGCCAAAGTAATGGAGTTAACGTCATTTTCTGGACGTGAATACCTATCTTGCGTCAATGAGATGCAAGGTAGGCATTCCCGTCCAGAAAATGACAATATGGCCTTAATACCATATTTATTCCCCCATTGCTAAATTCATGCAGGGGGAGGGGGGCCATAAATAATGGGGCTAAGCTTGCTTAGCGCCATTATTTAACACCTGGGTATGGGCAGGCGTTAGGGGACCTGTGGGCCTGTTTCTATGGTCAGAGACCATGGAAGGAGCCCACAGGTGCCCTTCCCTGGTCCCAGGTACACCCCCAGCCACACTAGAGGGACACCACAGGATGTGGGACCCATCCCAGGTAAGTCCCGGTAAGTATTTTCTTTTTTCTTTTTATTCCTGCTCTGGGGCCCTGACTGGGGCCCCCTGCATGGCACTGGCCCCAATGGCTGTGCCCAGGGGACATTCGTCCCGCTGAAATACGTTTGGAAAAATCTAAAATTACTGATGAGCAATACCAGAGAAGAAGAGGAAAGACTGAAGAGTCAAATAGAGTTTGACAGAGAGGGATCACCATAGTAACTAGCCTGTGCTCCCAACATGCTCTACTTAATGGCCAAAGAACAGCTGGATTTTAGATACCGGAAACTTCTGACCTGATGTCCAGTCTTACATATGGCCATCATCTCATAATTACATGTGGCTGTACTATACATGGGTTGGGTGATCATCACTAGATGCATGGGTGTTTGTTTGCAAATCTATTTGTTTGCAGAACAAAATAAGCAGCACAACTCATAAGTTGTTTTGTAGGGCCCCAGGAGTAGCAAGTAAACAAGATTAAATTTAAAAACCATCAAGGGGAGTGCTTGTTGGCTGATTGGACCCGCGGGCTACCGATGCTTCCTATCAATCTGAGTTTCTATAGCTGCCTGGTGACACACCAGCCTCCTTTGGGCTTCTATAGTTAAAAGTAAAAACATGAAATCTTATGATGGACGTTGGGCATTCCCCATAAAAAAGAGACAGCCGTTATGAAAAAAAGGTGGTGCTCAGTGCGTTTTGTCTTGAATTTCTGTGTGATATTAGGACTCTTAGACGTACCCTTCATAAACAAAATTAACAATTTTTTGCTCACTGTTAATAGCTTGCATGTCTACAGATGAAACTGTTGCTACCTATGTGTCCTTTCTTTCTCATTAGCAGGTGCAGTCACTTGGGCAGATGAGTAATTTCTCATCACCAGCAGCTATGTTGGAGGTATTTTCCTATTGACCCCTCGTGTGCATGTATTTGTCTTCGTGTGTGCATCTACCTGTTGTTGTGTATGAAAGAGATAACATTACTGTGTTTAAGGTTGAATGTGACCTTCAGAGCTAAACACTCACCTGGTGTGTTGAATAATGCTGCTGACGCACTCTCTTGTTTTAAGATGCAGATTTTCAGGCCTCACCTCCACGGAGCAGAGGAGTTCCAATGCCCTTTCCACCAGAACATCTGTGGCAAATTGGTGCCAAGGAATACCGGACCTTGTGGCAGCCAGCTTAGCACCCCGAACACAGAAGGCTTATCAGGGAGCATGTGCAGCATATATTAATTTCAGGGGTGGGGCGGTATCGTCCGCTTGTTTTGATCCGTCTTCATTCTTCGCATTTTTAGAGTTTTTGAGGGCTGAGGGGAAGTCAATTGCATGTGCCAGGCATCACTCTGCTGCTATTTCTTTCTTTGCACAACTGTGGGGGTTGCCCGATGGTACAAAATTATTTATGGTTAGAACGGCCCTTAAGGGATGGCAGCGCATTCAGGGCACTAAGCTGGAGTCTAGGCAGCCCATAGATGTGGCAAAGTTGGGGGCCTTGCTAGTTGCTTTGGATCGCGTTTGTACTTCTCCTTTGGAGGTCACCTTATTTAAGTTTACCCTGGCTTTTTATGGGGCATTTATATTGGGTGAACTGGTCACGCACAATAAAAGGGACGACTCTGGGGGACTGCAGTTGGTAGATATTCATTGGCCAGAGGGATCTGGGTGTCTGGTGATCACCCTTCCTCGCTCTAAGATGGATCAAGATGGAAAGGGGGACCACATCCTATTGCACAGAGTCCCGGGTAGCGTGTGTTGTCTTATATGGAAATTAGAGGTCTTCCTAGTGCAGTGTGCTCCGGGGGAAACAGGTGCAGTTTTGGTACATGCGGACGGCATGCCACTTACTAGGTACCAGTTCTCACAGGTGCTCAAGCGCTCCCTTCTGGCAGCAGGTTTGGATAGCTCAGATTTTGGCACTCTCTCCTTTAGGTTAGGGGCAGCCACAGCAGCTGTGGCAATGGGATTCCCATGAGTAGCCGTTAAGAGAATTGGAAGGTAGTCATCGGATTGCTATAAGCGATAGGTGAGATTGCATTTGCTATGAGTTCATGTCCTTGATGCCTTGCTTTCTTTGTACTCTTTGTAGACGCTTGTGACAAGTGGTTGACGTGTCGAAGACTGCGGTGCACGCAGGATTTGCTGGTGTCACCAAAGTGTGGGTAATTGGACATTCCCATGTCCGATGTGCAGGTGAACTATTTACAAAGAGTGCCTTTGTGTCACGCGCATCGAAGGGTGGTTTCCATATCTCTTTCTTTGGCTGAGGCAGGCTGCGGCTCACTCAATTAAGGACATTTCTGGATTCAATGCTCCCCTCAGGCTACTCGTCACCGGACATCATTGTGCTGCACCTTGGGGGTAACAATCTGGTTTCTCTAGGGTGCCGTTGGCTGTTTGAACTGGTAATATCAGAAATTGGATGGTTGGCCAAAAAAAATCCCTCAGGCAGTCCGAAATACACAAGCTTTATTCAGTCACATATAACCATCAAAGCATAAAAATCACAACAATCGAAAATTTATATACATAATAAATAGGTGAATAAGGAAATTTAAGAACAACAGTCAGTAAAAGATGATTTTTTTTTTTAAACGGATACGTATATACCATGCGGTCGCAAGGAACTTGCTAACCGCACCAATTAAAACAGGAGAAGTATCTCTCATCAACATCCTAAGTGCAAATTTACATTGTCTTAAGCCCAGGTTCCTACAGACTGGACGAATCCATTTCCGCAGGGCCGAAGCATAAGCTGGGCAGATACACATAAAATGTACTACAGATTCAGATACACAGTTACAGCGAGGGCATAGATCAAGTGTTGGTGATAATCGCCAGTTACCGGTAAAAGACTTTATCTAAAACAGGGATACAAACTTTTACTTAGTAAATCGGGGATTAGGAGCAGGTAAGGTTCAAACTGAGGATACCATTTAAAATCAAGAAATTGTGTTGCCAATCGACCATATGATGTGCATAGGAGATAGTTATTCCTAACATAGGACCAATAAACTGATTTCAAATGTTGTTTCTGAGCCCTCCCCAAATTATGGGGATACTTCCAAAAGTCCCCAAGTCCCAAAGTATAAAACCACTTCGAAACATACTTAAGCCAAGGACTAGAAACTGCGTTAGGTCTGCCTAGAATATCTAGAATGGATTCCTTGTAAATAGTGACCTCTGGAGTAGTCCAAATATGTTCCCAGAAAAGTAAAGGTTTTAGAGCTATCACATCAGAAATGCGGGAAAACCCAATGTCCAGAAAAGCCAGAATCAATGGTGTACTGCGAGGGCATGCAAGAAGACTTCGTACAAAATTATTTTCACCTACAGACAGTTAACTAACATTAGAAGGACCCCACACCTCAGCACCATAGGTCACCGCACCCTGCGCCTTGGCCAAATAAATCTTGATAGCTGGAGAAACAGCTATCACAGTGATGGAATTGTAAAAGCGCAGAATGGCACCTGACCTGTGCTGGAGGAGTGAGACACACTCACCAATCTGGTCCTCCCACTGCATGTTATTTGTAATTCTTACTCCCAGATAGTCTATTGAGCGTACCTTACTTAAAGGAGCCCCATCTAAAGTAATAGGGCATTTCCTATCGGAGCCCATGCTTAATATCATTAATTTAGTTGTGCTGGCATTAAGTTCCAAGCTATGGTCCGCACAAAAAGCACTAAACCTGTCAACCAAGATCTGAAGACCCATAGGGGTTTTAGAAATTAAAAGGGAGTTGTCAGCAAATAATAATATAGGAATTTTTTGCACATTCAGTGAGGGGGCATCATTTTGGCAGGAAGACACAGCATTCACCACCTTGTTGATAAACAAACTAAAAAGGGTAGGTGCAAGGACACATCCATGACGGACCCCATGCCGAATATCTATATGATCAGTTAGCTCACCCTGGCTGCCCCATCTCACTTGGGCGTAAGTATTCTCATGCAACCGTTGTATTAGGTGTACTATGTTCACAGGAATACCTATTTTACACAAAACTTCCCAAAGCTTCCCTCTGGGGACCAAATCAAAAGCCACCGGGACCACTGACAATTACACACTACTCTCTGTGCCTGTTCTCCCAAAGATTTATTCAGAACTAATAGCACCAAGTTCTTTAAATCGTCCAACTTCTGAGAGATCGAGGCCAGATCAAGTGCCCCACTTAATCGTGCTTGTCTGTCCTGAGGCAGAGATGAATAAGGTTTAGTATTTCCTCCTTTGCATTCTTTGTGGAGTGAGCGCAAATCACATTCAGATGATTCTCTGAATTCAGTCAGGACATCATAGTGATTAGAGCACAGAATGTCAGGTGAAACCAAAACCTCTACGCCAAGAGAAGGAAAAGATGCCTTTTCCCCAATTGAAGGGCACTCAACATGCTCAGCACACGGGGATACTCATCGTAGATGGAAGAGTGGGTATCTGAACTGATGGAACAATATGAAGTTCGGCCTCTGTTGTCAAATTGGGCATCTGTGGCCTTTTCCTGAAAATATCAGGAATCTTTTTACATGAGATGGTGTCATGGCGTATAGGAGGTGGAATAGAAGTGCTTCTCAAAATAGCTTCCACCTCTTCAAATAAGGTGTCTATTTCCTCAAAAGGATTACTACTATTATTAGGGTGGCCACTCATTTTACTGTTCAACCGTTTTTTTTATTTCTTACTGACAGAAGAGGGCACAGGTAGGTCCGCTGCCTTCCGTTTCCCCATAGCTAATCCATCCAATGTAGAGACAGGAAAAAGAAACCAACAGCTACCTTACCAGGGGGGCTTGCTTCCCAGGGCTTAAAGAACAAGCTGAGCCCAGGATCAGTCAGGCGATGACGGGCGAAGACGGGCCCTTCTTGGCCCTGTCTTTGCCCGGGCATGTCCCGTGCTGCGCGCATCCAAAACATCTTTATAAGGGCCAAGGGGTGCAGGGAATGCTGGGGGATGTGGTTCCCTCCCCAGCCAGCAAGCGTCTTTCCTCACCGGTAGCGTGTCCCACGCTGCACGCGTCCAAACCCCTTAAGATGGGCCAAGGGGTGCAGGGAATGCTGGGAGATGTGGTTCCCTCCCCAGCCAGCAAGCCTCTCTCCTCATCGGTAGCAGGTCCCGCGCTGCGCGCCTCCAAACCCATTAATATGGGCCAAGGGGTGCAGGGAATGCTGGGGGATGTGGTTCCATCCCCAGCCAGCAAGAGTCTCTCCTCACCGGTAGCGCGTCTCTCTGCAGGCCTTGCTTGGTCGAACATGATCCCTCGTACTCTGTGGAGGGGTGGGCTCACAGTAAAAGCCCTCAATGACTCAGTGAAAAGAATCAATAGCAAATTGGCCAAGTTGTTTCGGGCTCGAAGGTTGGCTGTGGTCCCGCATGGCTGCATTAAAGGAGACAGATTTTTCCTTCAGGACGGAGTCCGTCTTTCATGCGTCAGGTATTAAATGTTTTTAGAGAATATATTCACCTGGCCATCTCAGTTTACGTGACCTCTGCTGGTGGGGGGGGTATGCCACATCGTCCGTCAACGATGTGGGCCTGTGGTGAGGTGAGATCATGACTGGAAATATAAACGGGTACCTTTTTATTACAAAAAATGGGTGACAAGCTAATTGGACCCTCCAAGGGGTGCTGGCCTGGGAAGTGCGGACGACATACAGGGGCACGGGGGTTCGGAGCAGTCAAATTAGTTTATCTTACAGTTAAATTCAAATGCTCTGAATGTTCAACTGTGTTTTAAGGGCTAACAATTTGTTTTTTTCTCAGGTGACTCGATTTGAGGTAGAATTAGACAATTATAGTTTGTTAGTTTGTCATATTTTAGGTGTGATGGTGAGTGGGGTGAGATCATGACTGGGAATATAAACGGGTACCATTTTATCACAAAAAATGGGTGACAAGCTAATTGGACCCTGCAAGCGGTGCTGGCTGGGAAGTGCGGATGACATACAGGGGTGCAGGGGTTCTGAGTGGTTGCTGGCATCTGGCAGTATCTTAGCGTAAGGAGGGGCAGGGTTTGGGGTACTAGGAAAACAGTCATGATCTCATTCACAACCACCAACATTGGGTACGCAGGAACAAACTCTTTTTAGTCAGGGTCAGGAATGTGGATGTATTAGCGTACTCTGTTAAGGCTAGGCATCCATTAAAAACTCTGTAAATACTTTGTGAATATGACTGTGGTTACTGCATGTAATTTTGATTATGATTACTAATATCTTGTCAATAATAAAATACAGCTGGGGTTTACGACTGCTAATCCCAAAGCAAAAAGTATCTAAAGTTTAATTCAAGCTTGGGGGGTGAGTGGTGTTTGGTGGTAAGAGGCCTCAGCGATACCCAGCCATTGCTTTGTTTGCTGCTGCATCTGCTTGTACAAACTGGGAAGGACATGGGAGGGAGCATCAGCAGCTGGTGTCACTGATGTGTGGGCTTCCCTGTATGTGCTCTTGGTCTCCAGCGGTCACCATGCCTCGCTTCTTGGCAGCCCTGAGGCTTCAGGTTTCCTAGTCAATCATTATCATTATCATGGCTGACAAATGCACACCCTCCTCAGTGGGTCTGTCGGCCACTGTGAGACACCAGGGAGGGCTTCAAAGAATCCTCCAGTGCAAAGCGCCAGAGGACTCCTTTCCCACCCTCCTCTGTGGAGATGCAGAATCGCTTCTGCATCCCACCCCACCCCATTCCCACCATGTGTGCTGTCAGCATGCCGTGAGGTATGCTGCTGTCACATTATTCCTTGTCGGAGCAGAGACATGGGCAGGTAAGTCCGCTCTCTACTCCAGTGAAGGAAAAAAGGCAAAACAGCCTCCCCTAGCATTCAGGGAGGCCTCGTTTGGAAGAAATCCCAGTAGACACTAGGGGCCATATTTATACTTTTTGACGCAAAACTGTTCCGGGGGCAGTTTTGCGTCAAAAATAATACCGCCGGCCATCGCCATTTTGGTGCGCCGCGCCGGCGTCAAATTTATACTTTGACGCACGGCGGCCCGAACCACAGGTCGGGGTCATTTATTTTGACGCACACCGCAGCGTCAAGTCGTAATGCAAAACGACGTTAACGTGGCGGAAATGACTGTGGGTCGATTTACGACCCCGCAAACCGGATATGCGCCGTTTTTTAACGCAATAGCGTCAAAAAACTCCGCAAACACTGCCATTTCACCAGAGGAGAGCCAAATGGAACCCAGATGCCACTACAGACCCCAGGAAGATGACAACAGACCAGGAACCAGCCAGGAGGACCCACACAAGGGCACTTATAAGAAGAAAAGAAAGTGTTGCTTCAGTCCAGAGGAGCAGGAAATTCTGGTTAAAGAGGTGACAGAACATCAGCACCAACTGTTTGTCACCTCAAAATTGCCAATTACTAGGTTGAGAGGCAATATGGCAACAAATTGTTGACAAGATCAACAGTGTGGCAGAAGTACGCAGAACAGTAATCGAGTGCAAGAAACGCTGCCATTACTGCAAGCGCAGGACCAAGGAAAAGATGGCCAGGAACAGGAAGGCAGCACTGCAGACTTGAGATGGGAGTCCAGCACACCAGGAGGCCCTGGACCACATGGAGGAGATGGTAGCAGCTGTCATCCCTGAGGAGATCGTCACAGGGATTCAAGGACAGGACAGCGCAGACTACCAGGAGACAACGCACATGCCGGGTAAGTCACATCGGGAATTAAAATGCACTAATGTTAACTGCAACCGGGGGGGAATACCTACTACACATTGCATGTAAGTCATCATATACATGGAGGGGCATGGGTAAAGGGGCATGGGGGCATGGCCTGCACAGACAGAAGCTGGGGCACACCATTACAATACACCAACAACAGTCCCATGGGGGCATGCTGCCATGTCAACGATGGAGCAAAGGGAAAGCCACGCCAGGAGGGAAGGGCACAACGTCAAACTGACATCCCGACACACGTCAGCCACCATACCCCCCACATTAACTAGGGCCCTATTAACAACCTCTAGCCATACCGACAACTGGAATGTAACTGCGACAACAGTTGCCACTACCACCTCCGCTCTGTGTGCAGCTCAAGTAGCCAATGGCAGTAACCTCCCCATGGATCATACACACCTAAATTAGAGGGTTGAGGATGACAACTTCAACAATCCCCTGAAGAAAGACAAAAGCCCCAGTACTGTCAAATGTCAATGCCCATAGTTGTCGCAAACATCAGCCAATGTTCACAGCAATAGGAGCTACACAGCACTAAGGACATACCCATGCTGCATATGTCAGGGTCCATCCTGTGCCTGGGTCACAATGTATCATCCCAAATGTCATAGTGCTCAGACAACAGCATTGAGGGGGAGGACACATGTAACTGGTCACTGAAATACACCTGCACAGTCAGAGGAGGAAATAGGACACTGATACGATTATCAGGGCAATCCAATGTACCACACATTCCCAACATCAGCTGTACACATTAGCAATGCCAACATCCATATCGTGCCATAACATTGCTATGCATATGATATGCTACATGTCAACTACATTTAAGTGGATGTGAAAGATCAGAGACTGGGGCAGGTCCAGATTGTTAAGTGTGCTGCCAGTGCCATCAGAACACTCACAGCCAGTGAAAGGTCTCACCATGAGAATGGAAGTAGGCGGAGGGTTGAGTAGGACAAGAAGGTGGCAATTCACTATTTGGCCAAAACCAACACCTAGAAGAGATGATGCCGACAAGTCCAATAACTTAATAACATCCATGTGACATGCGGGTGGGCCATAGGCCTGGGAGAATGCCCATCTGAAAGACTGGAGCAATAAACACGAAACAAGATCACAATGTGAATTCATCACAAGGCAGGCATGTCACATCACTAATGCCACAACACACATACACTAATTGAATCCTGTTTCATTGCAGAGGACAATGGATCTCCTGCAGATATGCCTGTCCCAGATTACCCTGATGACATAAATGACGAGCTGATAAACTTTCCCCAGGAGACCATCCAAGAGGTCCTTGAAACCCTCCAGACCCCACCTTCAGTCACAAGGAGGAACACAGAACAAGCAGCCATCGCAGAGGATCCACCCACCATCCCAATTGTAAGACCTGCCAGCTCCAATACAGCTGAGGACTCAGACAACACAGGCACCAGCTTTGAGAGAACTGTAGTTGGGGTACAGCGGGAGCTGGCCAAGGAGGTGCGGGTGGGGATGCAAACTATGGCAGCTAGCCTAGAGGGGGTGCGTTCGTGCATGATGTAATCTGCAGATCAGGCAGCAGCTATGCAAGCCCTAACATCCATCCTGCAAGGACTACAAGAAACTGTCAAGGAATTCACCACTGCAGTAAGGGAGTTGCCACAACACCTCACACCCCAAACCTTCCACTGCATGCACGAATGCATTCATGCCCCCCTCAGGGCCGACCTGGCTGCCTACCATTGTGATGTGGCTGCTATTCTTAAGAATCAGCAGATCCTCCTTGCAGCAGTACTGCCCTTAAGACCTTCACATGTAGCAGCGACCGGGATGTCTGACTCCACGACTTCTAACACTGAGGTGTGTGTTGCCCCTTCACAACCACCACCACCAAGAATAGAGGAGGCAACACACACATCAGAAGACGAAGACATGGAACAAATCACATTCACACGGAAAAGTACCCGGAAGCACTAGTTCCTGCTACATGGCCAACTATTACCAAGGTCCTGCGCTTTGTAACATGCCAGTCTTACAACAACTCTACTTAATGACTGTTCTGCTTACCACTGTATATCTTATCAGCCTGCCCCGTGATTGTCTCTCTCTTACTCATTGTCAAATCGTGTCCCTCTGCACTGTCTGAAACATCACCCCGGCATGTCAAATGCATTTCCGTAACCCCTTGTGTATGATCACAATGTAAGATGTCACTATAATGGACTCACAATCATGGACAATGTACATATAGCACTACCGCACTTTTCAATAAATAGCACTTACACAACAAATCTGTCTCTAGGTAATGTGACATATCAACTGTGCAGTAGATAACTGAAATGTGCCTACTGTCAAATAACGTAGCTTGTCAATACAACTGTCCTGATATTATGTAGTCAGATAATTCTGCACAGTGCCCATGATTGCATCATACTCTGCCCATCCTGAGGGACATATCTGATGAAGTGAGAAACCATACACCATCATGCTGTGTTGTACAGAATAATGCTTCCTCAAGGGATATCTAAGTCATCAAATAGTGGCTGCAAAATGTTGTCACCATGCAATACTAACACATATAACAGTGCACCCAAATCTAAGCAAACACTACAAAAACTGCATGAATGAAGCTGTCTGAGTTTACATACAAATAGGTACTCATGCTGAACTGTGTCACAAATGACGTATGTGAGTCATGAAGACAAGAATACAAGAGTGCCTACGAGAACTCATCTTATAAGAGTGTCCTTGATCATCACACTGCAGTCAGACCTAAAACTGTTCCCCCAATACCAAGTCTGGAAGCACTGTTTGTGACGTAGAAAACATACTTATCAACAGAAACACATTGGGATCCATATTAACTGTGATTGGTGTTTGCAACGAATGGTGGAAACTTTGAAAGGTAGCTCTGGGGTAGCTGCCAATCTTACAGCTCAGTTGGGATTTGTTTGTAGCATAGGACACAAATGTAATAGAACAACGTTCATGTACACTAATTCCAAGCCCAGGATGAAGTAGCATTTAACACATACTGTTAAGGGTTAACTATATATTTATCAAATGCTAATCACAGAAGAGGAAACAGAGGGAAAAGTCTTACCTACCCTAATCTACCCTGACTACTCATTACCCACAACTGTCCCTAACTAACCTAAGCTAAACGTACTTATCACATGTAACAAAATGTTCTAAACATCCCACCCCCCTTATGATACGGGACACATGGAGGACAACACATACTATCCTATACTAAACAAATATATATTTGTTTGTATTTTTTTATATATATTTTTTTTATAAACACACAAGAACCCCAACATAGGCAAAACACACGTAATAAGTAAAAATAGAAAGAATCAGGACCCCCCCCACCCACTAACACTAACTAAACTAACAGCCTATACTAACCTAACACTAAGCCCCCTAAGCCCACTAAGTATGAGAACAAGGAAAGAGGAGGGAGGGGAGGTAATCATGTCCATATCAAAAAAGTCTAGAGGTTGGCCCTCCGGAGGGTCCTCTTGATGGACGTCACACGCCAGGTTAATGTGGCGAACACCCCGGCTCAGATGGCTTAACTTGCGCAACACACGGTCCATCTTCCGTTCCATGTTGTGGAATGCTTCAGGGTCAACAGATGGAGCTGGGGCAGTCTGGGTACCGATGGAGGGTGTCTGTGTGTGTGTGTGGAGCCAAGGCCAGTGGGCTGTCCTGCACCTATAGCAATGCTGGGGCCTGGAAGTCCGGCAGATGTAGGGACAATAGTCCCAGCTGTGGGTGGGGCCACCTAGCTTGAAGTGGTGGTTGTGCTGGTGGTGGCTGTGGTGGGCAAAGTAGGGCCACCCTGTGGGAAGGCCCTCCATGCCCCGGAGGCCCGTTCATGGCGATATCGACGGGCCATCCTCCTGAACCCCGACTCCACCAGCAGGATGTGCTGGTATCTCATGGCCCGCCGCTGGAACTCACAGACCTGGTCTGGAGTCATGTTTGCAGCTGTGAAGACAAATGCAAATAATCTACATTAGGAACTGCATTGTGTGAAATGGCACAAGAAGTCAATCAGACCATACATCTACTCTACTTCTAACAGCTCATATCACAATACATATCATTGAATGTCCCTGAGGAAGTACATGGCAGGCCAGCCTACAAATGTCACATCATACATAGCACATCCAAAACCTACAAGATGGGCAAGAACTGGCATTGACTTGCCATCTGAGTTCTGCCAGTTATCAGCTAACAATCATGTTGCATATCCTCTGCCAATACCTGGGCTACAAATGTCAGTGTACGGAATGCAAAACTAAAGCCACATGGTCTGCAAGTTGTAACAGGACTTGCCAGTATAGTACCCATTTGCCAAACCTGAGTGTGTATACTAGGTTCCAACCAAACAGTCACTTATTCACATGTATGTGTAACATACTGGTAGCATCAGTCCTAGGTCCCCTATTCACAAACCCATGCCTGTGTTTGAGGGGGGGGTGGATAAACAACTATCAATTCCAAACAACATGGACACCGAGGAGTGTATAGAAAACTCCACACGTGTTTGGCTCTACACACACGACACCAGTTAAGGTCTATCAACAATTAGGAGTCTGCAAACCCTTGACCAATCATAGCACTACACATGTCAGGAAATGCAGAGCTTGGTACACAACAAATACTTCCAGTAAGGCCTGACTTACATCAGACACAGAGTTGCAAGAACACCCATGATCATGATTAGCATGCACACCTAGGCCATTGCACTCAAGTTCCACATACTTGTAGCACTACATGTGGAAGTACATGCTGCTAGGATGCTAGGAAGTTCTACCTACAGTTTAATAAGTACCTTAGTAAATAGGGAAGCAGAAGTCTTTTGGAAAGCAATTTGCTGTACCAATCTTGGAGAATGTGGGTCTGGAAGGCTGACTAAATCTTAGCTGACTTCCAGTGCGACTCTTGTTGATACAAGTGTCATCCACATGACTCACCCCAGAACTCACTGTGGTGTCTACAGGAATGGCCCACAATCCCTAGATAATACAAAAGGATACGCATTGGCCAACTCAAAACATTTGAGAAACTGAAATCCCACTCATGGAACAAGACAAATGATTGCCCAACGCATCACACCTTGCTATGCGTTCAACACACAGGAGTCCATAACCAGCAAACACAACACATAACAGAAATATCAACACTTACTGGAGTGGTCGGGGTCCTCAAATGTAGCCACCTCTCCCACAGTGTAGGGTGCCGGTCCACCTGTAAGGCATGGAAGGAAGAAATGTGCTCAAAATCTGTGCACTGACCAACAGTTTCATAAACATATACAATGTGTAGGCTGAATAAAGAAATGGCAGCCATTCAGACATGATGATACTGCATCTGATATATCACGGCCAACTTGTACATAGCATGGGTCTCCTGTGACAGTTACACACATATCTGCACACATGCAGTGGCCCTAACTATCATGTGGTGACCAGAAAACAATATGGAGTTTAATCGTCTCATCATGTGCATCCAAGAGAGACATCCAAAGCCTGGTTACTTGAGGACTGCATTACCAGTCAACCAGCCTATGTGACCATGACGCATTTCTTACACATAGGTACAATGTACAGAGGGACAGGGACTTTTGTAAGCCCTCAAGTTGTTACAGTATCTTCATTTGATGTGGCCCAGCTATGGTGATTTGCACCAACCATGGAGATGTGAACCCATGTGCATACCTTTGGACTGCCATCTCCAATTGGAATGTGGCAAAACTAACTCCAAAAACCATTCTAAAATGTTAGTTGAGGGCACCTTACACCTTTTTCACTATGTTTTCAAATACAGATCTGACATGTATCCAAAAAGATAAAGGACCACAATAATCCCTAACATTCATAGAACTTCCGTGAACGCTTTCCTTACACACTCACCAGACTCACATGAGACATATGTTTGGGCCACTTTGCTATCATCAATTGACGTGAAGCCAGCACTCATTTTCTGCATCATGTAGTGATTATAAAGTCAGTCTAGCTATAGCGTCAACAAAGTTAGTCAATATGTCGGTACATCTTTACTTCTCTGGCAAATGTGGCCTATATAGACACGATTGGCTCCTATTTTGTTTGGTTATCTGACACAAAGGCAGCACCAATTTACTTCACGGAAAAGTATCCTGTAAGTTTGCTGAGCACGTGCTACCTGACAGCTAGCAATTGTGATCCTTCCCATAGTGCATCAATTACCAGTATGTTTCCACAACATTACACACAATCAGCAACTTAGCTGGCAGACATTGTACAAATCATCTGATGTCACTACGGAGCATTTACTCATGCATATTTACATGATTAGTACTCACCAACAGTGCCACCAACCACGATGCCCAGGTGGTCCAAGAGATCCTGCTCCCTGGTGATGAGGTCAGCCCACCGGTGCTTCAGTTGGTGGTCACTCCTCTGGCTGGCATACAGACGCTGCAGGTGATACAGCACCTTTACCCACCGGATTCTGAGCGCCTTAGTGTGATACCCCTGTATCACCCTGCCCCTTGCCTCGATCATCAGTGGCAAGAAATGGCACACAAGCCACATGAAGCCCCATAAACTCCTCTTCAACCATCCTGCCAAGACGTGGCCTACAAGACATTGTAGAAATGTGAAAGGGAATAGGGGTTAAAGAAATAGAAAGGGGAAAAGGGGGAAAGTAGGGGTACAAATACAGAAGAAAAGTAAACTTAACCACTAAAAGAGCCCAACGATCCCCAAACTAGCGCTACCCACAACAGACTCCCACAAACAACAAAAGCACTAGAAAAATGGACAAATGTACACAAAACACAGTAGGACGGTATACACCAACAATATTTATTTCACAAATTGACAATAGAGACAGCACACAGGACACAAACGCAAACACAAACGCACAAACTCAATGGACACCACTATCTACACAGCCACCCGGTCTAGAAGAATCATAGACTGCAAAGTGAAAGTGAAAGTACACCCACTGTACATGATCTGTAAACAGGATATCCTATTACATCACTTCCTGAATAAAATGTCCACCCTTTTTCGCGTTATGCTTCATAATTTTTTCACACATACAGTTTGTGCGTCGTTTGTTTTGACGCACAGGAGTGAAAATTAGCCCGCATCCAAATAATAGTAAATAGCCTGTACAATTATCTGGATGCGGCATCACGCTAGCAATGTCAAAATTACAGTGCATGAACTGGTTTTGGCCTTTTTTTCTGTTTTTATGTTATGTTACATTTGGGACACATCAGAGATAGCCTGATGGCACCCACTGTGGTGTTGATGGTGTATATTTACATGTGTGACATCATACTGCAGCGGACCATGATCCGCTACTTCCTTCACAGTGTTTTGACGGTTGGCTGACGCACTAGATGGCCATAAGTGTGGCCTACATATATGTATTGCACAAATTGGGCATGTTTGGCATCAGGAGAGGATAGCAATGTGACGCACATATGTACAATACCTAAATGCCTTTGGCTCAATGTGTGTGCTGTGGCAACTAATGTATTTGTTGACCAATTGTGTGTGTATCACATGATGCATTATTGCACATATGCTTGTATGAATGTGACGTCCATGTGTCCAAACCTTAGATGCAAGTCATTATGGAAATGAGAGAAGACATGTGTTAGTCATACATGTAGCAACATCCGTATTGTGCACATCCAAGATTTAGGGTAACGGAGACACCACATATGGCAAAGCATGCACCATAAGATGGCAGATGCTTGTTCATGTCATAGGTCCACATTTTCAACATCCTATGTCCTAGAGTTTTGGTAACAGCTTCCTAGGCACTAGTTGGTGAATCCCACAGTGAGTCATACACATGCATTGAGGAAGTGGGTACCATGTTGTTTGCCCAGACAGACAAAGGTGAATCACAAATGTATGATGACACCACAGTAGAGGTCATATACCTGAGCCACAACTCTCAAGTGGCTGTGGTGGACCAGCAGACGAGGCAGCACGTGTCCACATATTTCCAGTGATCAATTGGAAATAGGTGTCTTGTTCATGTGTGTGGTCCAATGTTGACCCTGTATATTTTTTGGGGTGTAATTTGTCACTGTTCGGTCCAGGACTCATCATGAGTCAGTGGCACCTATTCCTGTATCTACTGAGTATCCGTTGTTGATCAATGTGAGTAAAGTGGATGTGGACCTAAGAACCTACATGGGGATGGTCCCAACCTGTCACTAAAGACGTGTAACGAGACAGTCAACAGGGCAACCTTGGTGTGCTGAGTGAGATAATGTCTCAGGTGTCATGTTCCGGCAGGCGTCATTACAACATTTGTACACAGGTTAGCCTCTGCATTTCCCACTGCATCTGGGAACCTCATAGCCTCTGTGCTGATTATTCTCGCAGCTATTCACCACACACGGCCCATCAATATGTTGTGAGCAATGTAATTCTGTGTGTGAACTGTCTGGGTCCTGACGTGTGGATTTTTCATGGACATTTTTCATTGCTGGTTCTGCTGAAAGCCCCGTACCCAATCCCTGCATACGGCCCTGGGACACTGTCACACTTTGTCATTCATGCATAAGTGAGACCCAGACAAGGGATTGGCCATGAATTTTGGTTTTCACAGAGGATTTAACTCATGTGGTACAGTTAAAAGGCAGATGATGCTATACAATGTATTTGGGTATGCATTGAAGAAGCACATGCCCAAATACCCCCTGATGAATGAGAGGTTTGCTAACGCAAGTGTGGTACGTATGTAGACACAGGGATACTTTAGTGTGACACACAGACAGATGCCAGTCAGGCTGACAGAATGCAGGGTGAATCAGGATCCAGCAATTTGACAAGTTACATAATGAGTGGCATGACTAAGACTGTTTGGAGGACGAACTAGACAGTTGACATGTCAAACTGTGTATGTCCTCTGTTTTTGAAGGTGACAAATGAATCCAAGGGCTGTGTTACACGGCTAAATTAGTATCAATGTTTAACGGTGTATTTGACAAAATAGCAACTCCTATGCTGTTCCTGGCATCAGCAGGGGCAGTGCTTGTTGAAATGGGTGGTGTGCATGGAGGTGATCACAGGTGTGGGCTGCATCTGTTTCTCACAAGTCCTGTAGGTGAGATTTGCATTTTAATGGCCAACAGACATTTTCACACGGGAAGCAATCTACAGATGCTAACAGGGCTTGGAAACTAGAAGCCAGTGTATTAATTGACCTGACGTCCATGCAGTCAGATGTTCTATGTCAATGGCATACCATAGGAAAGGGTGTAGCACACTGGATTGCTATTGACAAGCTGTGTGTGTAGAGGAGGGAATATCAGGGTACGCATCTTAGTATTCCAGGGACCTCTTCAGACAGGTGGGTTGTGACCAGGTGCATGGGTGTGTCAGGAGTTAGGAAATGGGCTGACATGTACATGGAATGTCATGTGTGCAATGCTGCTCATATGTGTGTCACTTGTGCTGTCTATGTACTGCTTCTATGGAACTCTGGTCACAGATAGTCCTTGCAAATATTGGATGCAGTTGGACTTACTGCTGTCAAGGGTCTGGTCAGACATTCCTGTTAGTGATGCAAAAGCACATCAACTGCCTCATGTATGAGGCTTGTTTTCCCCTTATTGAGTCATGGTGTCTTAGTTGTGTGCCATATGCTGCGATGGACCATGATTTCAACATGATGTGTAAAATAAGTGTGGACCTCTGCTATTGGCCTTCAAAGGAGAAATGTACGTGATATATGTAATTTACAGTGTGTGTGTATATGACCATTGTATGATACGCATCACATTAGCTCTGGGATTTTCAGTGTCCTAATCGGTATATCAGCAATGCTCCATGAGGCAAAACTCTTAATCTGATAGTTAGAGATGAAGGTGTGCAAAAATTAATAGCCAAACAATGATATGGTGATTATTATAGGTGTTTATTTAAATTAGTTCATAAAGTGGTGATGGTGATTATATTTAAAAGAAATTGTTCACGATATGTTGCCGCCTGCATAAACCAGTGGCCGTGTTCTGTCATTCCCCCTCATGTTGCAGGCCACCATCCTCCTCTTTCTCCTCTTCAGGCATGTGTGGCTCGGGTTCCAGGAGGTGAATGTTTTTTTTATGCAAATGTTGTGCAGAATAGCACATGTTAGGATGATCTTACAGACCATCTCCGGGGAATATAGGAGGCTACCACCAGTGATGTTGAGGCACCGGAACCTTGACTTGAGGATGCCGAAGGTCCTCTCGACTATGGTGCGTGTCCTCCCATGTGCGTCATTGTAGGCACGCTCCGCTGCAGTACTCGGGTTGCCAATAGGTGTCATTATCCATGGCTGTGTGCCATACCCTTGATCAGCTGCAAGAGAAAATGAATGGGATCATGTTGATGTAGCTAGCCCTATTGAAATGACCTTTCATAGCAGTAGTTGTCTTGTGTTGTCTGTGACTCTTTTATGTTATTATGTCGTATCCTAGGCTTGTAGGATGTACCATCTGCATTGTGTTGTTTCCTTGGCTGAACGAGTGTTTGGCTGCTGACCGGTTGTCAGCAGTATGTTTTGGGATTTGCAGTACAGTGTGCCCTCCCTAGCATTGTGACTTGTGCTACAGGTGTCCCTGTGTCTTCACTGGGGGTGAGATGATAGTTCCATACACAGATTCATTTTGACAATGTTGTTAGCACGTTCATATCAATGTAGTCTGGACATCCCATACCTTTAGACTTATGCAATGGATTAATGTAAACGTCATTGGGACACTTACAATTTGCAAGGTGACATTTAGGCAACCTACTCCACACGTTGTGATCTTTGACGTCTTAACATTAGACTGTACACTAATTTCCGATGTGTGAAAGGTTCAATGGTGACCTAAGAAACATGCCTAGCGGTGTCACGACCTCAGTGTGTTCCTGTCGACATGTTGCTGTTGTGGAGAATGTGTTGTGTCCTAGAGGGTTGCTGTGCAGTGTGTATATATGTAGGTTTTTTTGCTTACCAACAAGTAGTCCATTGCCATACCGTCCATCCTAGAAGTGTTCATTGATGGTGCAGTGACGAAAGATGAATGAGTCATGGACACTCCCAGGATATTTAGCCACGATGTTCGTGATCAATCCTTGGTGATCGACAATGGCCTGCACATTGATGGAATGTGTGTGCTTCCTGTTGCGGTAGAGGTGTTCAGTTGCAGCAGGTGGCACAAGGCGTACATGTGTGCAGTCGATTGCACCAACGAAATGTGGGAACCCACTAATGAGGTAGAATCCCTGTTTTGTTCCCTGCTGCTTCTGCAGTGTGTTAGGTAGGCAGATGTGGCGGGTGTAAGTCCAATGATGGCATCCAGTACTTTGGGCAAAAAGGCAGAGAATGATGGTTGTGACATTCCGGCAACCAGGTCACCAGTTGTTTGAAAAGAGCCACTTGCCAGCATGTGAATTACGGCAAGCAGCTTGGTTTCTGTTGGGATGGTGAGGGGTGTCAGCAAAGTGGGTGCCAACTGCGGCTCAATGTTTCGCAGCAGCTGCTGAATGGCCTGCCAGTTCAACCTGTACATCTGGATGATGTTGTGTTCCCTGAGGCCATGAAGGGTTGTTCTGGGGCGGAATATCCTCTCCTGCCTTCTGCGCTGCCTTTGGAGTCCTTACTGGTGTTGTGGTAGCTGCTGTTGTAGCTGCTGGGCTCTGCGTCTGCGTGCACGCTGGATAATAATCACCTCCATGTCTCCCTTTTGCTGCTCTGCTGCTTTGCTGTTGCTTCTATGTGTTCTGATTAAATACAAGTGTGTTTGCCCCATTTTAACGCCTGCCCTGACCCAGGCGTAAATTTTTGACGCAAATCGGGCTGTGCATCATTTTCCGGCTCCGGCTCCCGGCCATGCGTAATTTTTGCCCGAAAAGCATAAATACGACGCATGCCCGTTTAAGTCATTTTTTGGATGGGAACGCCTACCTTGCATATAATTAACGCAAAGCGGGTTGCCGAATCCAAAAAATGATGCACACGGCGGACTTTTGTCGTCTGCGGGCTCGGGCGTCAAAGTTTAAATACGGGGCAACGTTTGCGCTGAATGTGCGTCAACACTTTTGCCGCACATTCGGCCCAGGCAGAGTATAAATATGCCCCTAGGGATTATCTGAGGGGTTTGGCACTCATGGAAGTCAGCAGCCCCACCACAAGGGCATTTATTTTTTCAAAACATTGTTTTTTCCCTGGGAACTGTGATTGCCCCCCAGGGGTTTAATAGGAGGAATACAATTACTTTAAAAATGCAAAAAAGTGACAGGGGGTCAGTCCTCTTGCTCACTGGCTGACCTCCTGTGGGGCTAATTATTTTTATACATGTGTGGGTTCCCTGGGGGCCATGATCAGCCGCCAGGTAAACCACACATGTATAAAAAAAAGTGATCTATATAAATATATATGTAGAGAGAGTCTCTCTCTCTCTTTCTCTCTCTCTCTCTCTCTCTATATATATATATATATATATATATATATATATATATATATATATATATAAATTCACTTAAAAAAACAAAGGTTACAGGGACGTTATAGTTAGACTCACAGTCTAAACATACAAAATATTAGAAATTCACCAGTTATATACAGAGGTACCTCAAGTAATCATAACTCACGTCCTAAGGTAACCATAACTCGTGCCCCTACCTTGCACAGTTTTTTTTGTAAAATTTGTAGGGTAATTAGCAGTGCATGGCGAGGGCACAAGTTCTAGTTATCTTAGGACACATGTTATAGTTACTTTGAGGTAACTCTAACTGTAATTGGTGAATTTCTATGGTTTTGTATGTTTAAAATGTGGGCCTAACTATAACATGCCTGTAACCTTTGTTTTTTTAAGTGTATTTCTATGTTTTGCTTTTTTAATTCTATTTCCTAACCATGACATCCCTGTAACCTTTTTTTTTTCCAGTGAATTTCTATGTTTTTTTAATGTATAGTAATTTTCATTACTAAACATTAACCGAACCACCACAGCGCACAGCCTCCTGCCAGGGCCTGAGGCCAACCCCCTATAAGCACTCAACCTTGCACCATGCACAGCCTTCACCCGTGCGCAGGGGAGATTGCCGGCAAGAACTCGCCTACAAGCAGAACCTGAGGCCAACATTCCCTAATCACCCAACCTTATGCTGTGCACAGGCCTTTGGCCATGCACAGCGAGAGTTGGCCACGGCCTCTCTGGGTGTGAGACGAGGTGTGAGAGGGTGTATCTGGGGGTGAGAGTGGTTGTCAGATTGTCTGTCAGGGTGTGAGAGTGTGTACATCAGTGTTTTAGTGGGTGCGTCAGTGTATGCGTACGTCAGGGATTGGATGCGTCAGTGTTTGAGTGGGTCTGTGAGTGGGTGCATGAATGTCTGAGTGGGTTTGTGAGTGGGTGCATGAGTGTCTGAGTAGGTCTGTGAGTAGGAGTATGAGGGTCTGAGTGGGTCTGTGAGTGCGTGCGTCAGTGTCTGAGTGGACTGTCAATGGGTGCATCAGTGTCTGAGTGGATCTGTGAGTGGGTGCATGAGGGTCTGAGTGGGTTTGTGACTGGGTGCATGAGTGTGTCTGTGAGTGGGAGCGTGAGAGTCTGAGTGGGTCTGAGAGTGGGTGCGTGTGTGTGAGTGGCTGCATCAGTGTGAGAGTGGGTGCATAAGGGTTGGAGTGGGTTTGTGAGTGGGTGCATGAGTGTCTGAGTGGGTCTGAAAGTGGGTGTGGGAGTCTATTAGTGGGTCTGAGTGGGTGAGTGAGTGTCTGAGGGTGTGTGTAAGTGGGCGCATGAGCCTCTGAGTGCATGTATGAGTGAAAGAAATAGTGCATGAATGAGCTGTGAGTGTTTTAAAAAAACATTTTTTTCTTAGTCGTGATTAATCTTGATCAATCATGAATATCTTGCATGGTAAAGAAAAGTCATTTTAAACCCATAATTTGACCCTCAAACACCCCTATATAATACTCCTGGGGTCAGGGTACCTTTACTTCTTCTATGAAACATGAGCCTGACTATAACTTCCTGGTGGTGACTGCCACTATAACTATAGATATATGTAAGTATATATATATATATATATGTGTGTGTGTGTGTGTGTGTGTGTGTATATATATATATATATGTATATTATATATATTATCCAGTAGCAATAACAATGGCACAATAACTCATGTGATTGTGTTCCAGCTAGAGAAAGGAGAGAGAAAGTTTTGTCTAGTGGCAGTTTTGACATGCCATAAAGTAGTACATAGTATTATTATTCCTGGTGCAGGATAGCTGAGTGGGTTAGCAGAACCAGCCATTACCAGCTCTTTAAAATAAATGAAATGTATGTGGGAGAGGGACGATGGAGAGATGAGGGGTACGTTTTATTGGTGGTAGTGAGGGAATCCAAGGAGAAGGTCATGGGGGCACCGGCAGAAAAATGATTTTCCCACTGGTGGCCACCAGTCCTAAAAGCTGAGAAGATGGGTATGTGGCAAGGTTCAGTAAAACTGTGTATTTTTCCTCTTTGTTAGTGTCCTTGTAGACCCTGCAAATTTAAGAAAGAAGACAGAGTAAGGTGACTACATTTACATTTACTGTTGCAAACATCACTCATGTTCACACCCCTGTTTTTGAACAACATATCTGCCTTCTATGTAGGATAGTGTTTTAGAAGGATGGCTGTAGCCAGTAAAAGAGATGACTTCTCGGTGGGTGACTGCTGCTCAATCCTAGCTCGGGTTATCGAGGACAGCTCTGAGCAGGATCTGAGACTGAGAAAGTAGATACTGAGACAGCATCTGAGGGAGAGAACCATGAAGCAGAATCTGGAAGTGACTTTTCACTCAGCAGAGTTCCCTCAATGACTCATTTTCAAGCGATTCTGAAGGACACAACAATGACAGTTGTGCTGTTCCTTCGCAAGCACTGTCTGAGCAATGGGCCACCAGTAGCAGGTTAGGCCAACTCAGAGAGCAGGAATGTTCGGCGGCAAGCACAAACAGAGTGCTCTCTTGGCACCCTCCAATTTAGTTCAGCCCCAAATTCCACCTTTCACTGGCGACCCTGGATGTAAAGTTGCCAACATTTTGCCAAGTTAGTAGTTCCACAGGGCCTCGGTCTAGGGCAGACCACTGGAATCCCACTTTGCTTGAAGAGTTGAAGATGTGTTTGGGCCTTACACTCAAAATGGGGTTTGTGCTGAAACCAACCCTGCAGACCTACTGGTCTATTTGCAGTTTTGGACACCCCAACTTCACACTGTACATGAGCAAAGATTTGATTTGTTTTGCTATTTCAGCTCATGCTGCATTCCAATTAAAGTTCTGGTACATTGCCCAGGGACCATCCAGGCCATGAAAGGTTGTTCAAAATTCGGCCCGTCATGGAACATTTGTTTGCCAGGTTTCCAGTGATGTAAACTGCTGGAAACAATATAGCCATTGAAGAGTCCTTGATCCTGTACAAAGGGTGGCTACTGTTCAGGCAGTACATTGCAAGCAAAAGAGCTCACTATGGAATCAAGCTGTACATGCTGAGTGAGAACCCTACTGTCTATGTGTACAGCTTGTGAATGTATACAGAGAAGAACTCCACTCTAAACCCAGTAGGTTGCCCTCCCATGCTAGAAAGCACAAGAAATACTGTAGGGAAGCTTGTCCAGCCACTCCTTCACAAAGACTATAACCCTTATGTGGACAATTTCTTTACGGAAGTAGAGTTGTTAAGTGAGCTGTACAAAGCTGGCTCTGTAGCCTTCGGCACAGTTCAGATTACCGTAGGAGCTTGTTCGTAAGAAACTCCAATAATCCCAGAGCACTGCATTGTGTTCCAACGACCTGTGAGCAGTCAAGTTCTCAGATAGACGTGTGTAAGTGCTCACTACAATCCATCATGAGAGCACTTCCCCCGTCATGGTTTGGAGTCAGATAGCCAAAGTTCACAGGCCTATCTGTACACTTGATTATAACAAGTACATGGGCAGAGTGGATAAGATTGACCAGGTTCTTCCACCATAGAATGGGAGTCATAAAACTGACACTTGGTAGAAGACACTGTTTACCAACCTGGTCCATGAGACAACACACAAAGTGTATGTGGTTTATCATCAGACAACCGCAGGAAAACTCATGTCCTTCCTTGGCTTTCAGTTGTCCATTATTGAAAGTCTTACTGATACAGTGGCAGCAGCCTCTACTTCATATGTTCTGGAGGATGTGGCAAGTCTGCAGGAGTGACACTTTGCTGATCGAATTAATCAAACACCTAAAAAGGGTCGACCATGTTGTTGTTCAAAAAAGTCTGTTCAAATCAGGAAAAGAGGCAGGAAAGTTGTATATATTGTCCCCAGTGCCAGTCTGTAGGAAAGTACCATCTTGCCTGGCATATTACCCCCATTTCTTACTTGTGTGTCAGTTTGTTTTTTCCTGTCTCACTGGGATCCTGCTACCCAGGACCCCAGTGCTCATAGTTGTGGCCTGAATGTGTTCCCTGTGTGGTGCCTAACTCTGTCACTGAGGATCTGCTAATCAGAACCACAGTGCTTATGCTCTCTCTGCCTTTAAAATTGTCACTGCAGGCTAGTGGCCATTTCTTACCAATTCTAATTGGCACACTGGAACACCCTTATAATTCCCTAGTATATGGGACATAGGTACTCAGGGTATTGGGGTTCCAGGAGATCCCTATGGGCTGCAGCATTTCTTTTGCCACCCATAGGGAGCTCAGACAATTCTTACACAGGACTGCCACTGCAGCCTGAGTGAAATAACATCCACGTTATTTCACAGCCATTTTACACTGCACTTAAGTAACTTATAAGTCACCTATATGTCGAACCCTCACTTAGTGAAGGTTAGGTGCAAAGTTACTAAGTGTGAGGGCACCCTGACATTAGCCAAGGTGCCCCCACATAGTTCAGGGCAATTTCCCCTGACTTTGTGAGTACGGGGACACCATTACACTTGTGCACTACTTATAGGTCAATACCTATATGTAGCTTCCCAATGGTAACTCCGAATATGGCCATGTAACATGTCTAAGATCATGAAATTTTACCCCGATGCCAAATCTGGTATTGGGGTGCCAATCCATTGCATCCCTGGGGCTCCAGCATGGACCTCGGGTACTGCCAAACCAGCTCTCTGGGGTTTTTACTGCAGCTACTGCTGCTGCCAACCCACAGACAGGCATCTGTCCCCCTGGGGTCTGGGCAGCCGAGTCACAGGAAGGCAGAACAAAGAATTTCCTCTGAGAGAGGGTGTTACACCCTCTCCCTTTGGAA
This sequence comes from Pleurodeles waltl, assembly GCF_031143425.1. NCBI lineage: Eukaryota > Metazoa > Chordata > Amphibia > Caudata > Salamandridae > Pleurodeles > Pleurodeles waltl. The sequence continues at coordinate 1,162,503,241 of NC_090445.1, read as the reverse complement.
ATAGGTGTTAAGGGCTGCGGAGGAGAAGCTTTCTCCAGCCTCTGGAAATGCTTTGAAGGGCACAGATGGTGCCCTTCTTGCATCAGCCAGTCTACACCGCTTCAGGGATCCCCCAGCCCCTTCTCTGGTGCAAAACTGGACAAAGGAAAGGGGAGTGACCATTCCCCTGCCCATCACCACCCCAGGGGTGGTGCCTAGAGCTCCTCCAGTGTGTCCCAGACCTCTGCCATCTTGAATGCAAAGGTGTGAGGGCACAATGGAGGCCTATGAGTAGCCAGTGGCAAAAGGTGACGTCAGAGACCCCTTCTGATAGGTGCTTACCTAACTAGGTGGCCAATCCTCCTCTGAGGGATATTTAGGGTCTCTCCTGTGGGCTTCTCTTCAGATAACAAACGCAAGAGCTCACAAGAGTTCATCTGCATCTCCCTCTTTGACTTGTGCCAAGGATCGACCGCTGACTGCTCCAGGACGCCTGCAAAACTGAAACAAAGTAGCAAGAAGACTCCCAGCAACAATGTAGCGCCTAATTCTGCCAGCTGTCTTGACTGTTTCCTGGTGGTGCATGCTCTGGGGGCTGTCTGCCTTCACCCTGTACTGGAAGCCAAGAAGAAATCTCCAGTGGGTCGACGGAATCTCCCCCCTGCAAACACAGGCACCAAACCTCTGTTTCACCAGTCCTCTGGGTCCCCTCTCATCATGAAAAGCATGGTCCCTGGAACACAGTAGCTAGATCCAAGTGACCCAGACAGTCCAGTGGTCCATCTGTTCAAATTTGGTGGAGTTAAGTCCTTGCCTCCCCATGCCAAACAGTAATCCTGTGTACTGCGTGAACTGCAGCTGCTAGGGCTTCTGTGCACTTTTCCAGGGAATCCTTCATGCACAGCACAGCCCAGGTCCCCAGCACTCCATCCTGCATTGCTCACCTCGCTGAGTTGACAACCGGCTTCGTGGGACCCTCCTTTGTAGTGTTGAGACAACCACTGTGCTCAATTGTCTTGAACCCATGTTCAAGTACTTTTGTGAGTGCTGCCTGCTTTTGCATGGGCTCTCTGTGTTGCTGAGTAGACCCTCTGTCTCCTCCTCGAAGGGGCGACCTCCTGGTCCTTCCTGTTCCCAGGCATCAACCATTCTCTTTAACTGTGACCTTTGCAGCTAGCAAGGCTTGTTTGCAGTCTTTCTGCATGGAAACAACTCTGTATCCTCCAGGACACCATTGTACATCTTCTGTGCAAAGGAGAAGTTCCTGGCATCTTCCGTTGTTGCAGAATCTTCAGCTTCTTCCACCCAGAGGCAGCCCTTTTTCACCTTCATCTGGGGTCTAGTGGACTCCTGCCCCCCCGGACACTTTTGTGACTCTTGGAATTGGTTCCCTATCTTTGAAGATCCTCAGGTTCAGGAATCTGTCTTCAGTGCTCAGCAGTCAGTTGTGGTCTTTGCACAATCTCCTATCATGACTTTAGTGTGTTTCTGGGGAAGTAGGGTGACTTTACTCCTACTTTTTAGGGACATGGGGTGGGGTATCTTGGAAACCCTTAGTGTTTTCTTACACTCACAGCGACCCTCTACACATTACACCAGGCCTGGGGTCCCTAAGTGGTTCGCATTCCACTTTCTTAGTATATGGTTTGTGTTGCCCCTAGGCCTATTGCATCCTATTGTATTCTACAGTGTTTGTACTACTTTTCTAACTGTTTACGTACCTGATTTTGGTTTGTGTGTATATGTTGTGTATTTTACTTACCTCCTAAGGGAGTATATCCTCTGAGATATTTCTGACACATCGTCACTAAAATAAAGTGCCTTTATTTTTAGTAACTCTCAGTATTGTGATTCTTATGATATAGTGCTATATGATATAAGTGGTATGGTAGGAGCTTTGCATGTCTCCTAGTTCAGCCTATGCTGCTCTGCTATAGCTACCTCTATCAGCCTAAGCTGCTAAAACACTACTAATCTACTAATAAGGGATAACTGGACCTGGCACAAGGTGTAAGTACCATCAGGTACCCACTATAAGCCAGGCCAGCCCCTTACACAGCCTCAGCCAGCCGTGTGTTTTCCTACTTGCTGTGAAGTACTGGGAAATTGATTGAGATGGAGCTGCCATTAGGTAAACCTTTCAATGGCTGTGAATAAATACCTACCATCCATGATCCACTACTTCGCTAGGCAACCAGCCGCAGATGTTCAGTTCCCATACTTGTGGAAATTATGGACTTACTGATGCCATGCACAACACCATTATTTGCCATCAGAACGTGGTAGGTGTTCTGTTCGACGATTGACAAGTGCATTATAGTCCCCACACGGCACATACCATTGGACATAACATATGCCACGTTGTCACTTAATACCCGGTGTGGCAAAATGTTAAAGACTGGACTGTATTTTGAAGTGCTTGTTAGGTAACTTATGTATATTACACAGGGACTACTCTGACTGCCCACGAAAACCAGTTAGTGTAATAAGTCACACAAATGTCCTGTGCAACTTATTCACCAACATTTCAACGTGCTTTGAAAGCGTACAAACTCAATTAACAACTTGTTTCATAACCAATGTTATTGAAAAGGGGTGCAGGACACAATGGCCCTCTTTATGACATTGGAGGTAAATGCCACCTAACACAGTGGCGATGGCCACCAAAAAACCTTTGCCGCGGCTAACATCTGTCCGCCAAATTATGACCACAGCCAGATTTCCACCACAAGAAGGGTGGAAATCCGGCTGCGGCCATACTGGTTGTTGATTTTAAGGCCAGTAGACCGCCGCCAGCCGTATTATGTCAAATATTACGGCCTGGTGGTGTTCTACTGCAGGGCGCTGCTGGCGGTAGCAGCGCCTCGTCCCATTCCCTGCCGGAAGACCCAATGGATACAGGTAAGTCAGGTTTCTGACTGGGGGTGGGGGGGTGTTGTGGGAGTGTGTGAATGAATGTGTGAGTGTGAATGCAAAGTGTGTGTAGTGTTGTTTGAGTGTGTGTGTGCATGTGTGAGAAAGCATGTATGAATGGAAATGTGAATGCATGTCTGCGTGTCAGTATGAATGTGTGTACAGATGTGTGCATGAATGAATGGATGCATGCATGATTTAATGCATGTATGCCTGTGTGAGTGAGTGTGTGAATGCGTGGTGTGTGCCTGTGAGTGTGTGTGTGGGGGGGAATTGGAAGGGGGGAGCATGGATGTAGGGGGGTGAGGGGCATCTGGAGAGTGTTCACCTCCTACCAGTGACAGGGAAGGAATTCCCTGTCACTGGTAGGGCCTACCACCATGGTTTTTGTGGCGTTACGAACGCCACGAAAACCATGGCGGTAGGCATGGTTAAAATGCCGCCAGTGGTACAGTAGCGGCCGTTGGGTTGGAGATTGTTATTTCTGGCCCGGCGGCTGCTACCACCATGCCGGTCGGTGTGGTATGTGGGTGGTTTGGCTCCTGCCAACCTGCCAATGTCATAATGTGCCGGTATGTACCGCCAGCCTGTTGGCGGTAGTACTGTCACATTGACACCGACCGCCGGGGTCATAATGATCCCCTATGTGTGTTTATGGATTTTGGACCCTAGCTCAGCCAGCACCTAGGCAAACCTGCACATTTTCTAAAGATAGACAACCAAGGGAATCCTGGGGTGCATGACAAGCGTGTCTTTCACCAGGTTGTTCTACCCTGAATACCCATCAAAGCTCAAACTTTGCTTTCAAACACACAAAGTACTAGAATCTGGAGGCAGCCACAAATTTCCTACCACCCAGAGTTCGCCCAAGTCTCCTGAGAACAACAGCACCTCACTTGTGAGGGTGGGCCAAGTGCCTGCAACAGGGAAGCATCCAAACATATTGTCAAAACATCAAAATTATCCATCACAAAACATCCTGGTTTTGTAAGGGGAGCACCTGCGTTTTTGGTCCCGGCCTCGGTGGCCATCTGGGCAAACTCACCAAACCTAGACATTTTTGAAAAGTAGACACCCAGGAGAGTCTATGAAGGTATAGCTTGAATGGATCTCCCAAGGTTTTCTTATACAGAACATCCTGCAAAGATGCTACATTGAATAAAAACACTATTCTGCCAGGCATTTCTGTGGCATAAACTATATGAATGTGCTGGGATCCACAAAATTCCTACCGCCCAGCGTTCCCCCACTTGTCCCTATATAAACGTTATCCCACTTTTGTGTCTTGGCCTAGAGCCGGCGTCAGGAATACAGATGGGCCAACAGTAGTCTTCATGCAGGGACTATTAATTACCCTTATGTGATCCATTCCTTTCGTAGGCACTAGGCCAAAGCATGAAAGTGGGGTTGCATTTTTATCAGAGCAAATGTGGGAATGGTAGATGGTAGGAAGTGTGTGGATCCCTGAACATTCCTGTAGTTTTTTAATAAGACTAATATTGTTTCCTGCCATATATATAACAATAGTAGCCCCGAACACAGGGAGTAATATAAATTGTGTTACATGATGAGGCATTGTAGAAGGCTTTAGAAACAATGAGTGATATGGTAGTAACAGCAGGTTCTGGTACATGGAAGGGAGACATTGAAGTGAATTCCTCATGGGCCAGCGTGTATGACAGGATCTGGACTCACAGGTTGCCATGGAGGGGTCAAATATGAAACGATCTGTGTGGCATTTGTAAATCTAACATCCTATGCTAGAGAGAATACATGTCTGTTCAGGAAGAGGTCTTCAAAAGTATGTAAGGTGTGTTGCTTCAGTTTTGATGGACTATTTTTTCCTGTGATTGTTTGCTAAAGGTATTGCAGGGTAATAGAGATGCCCACCACCCAGGAGACAGGTAAGACTCCGCCAAGCCCAGCTGGTGGTGGATAGGATTTGGATATCCAACAGGTTCAATAGGAGCCCAGTGGGGAGTGTTGGACGTAAGGGTGTTGTGGTATCATGGTCTATTTTGGGTTTAGAGTATGGAAAACACATATATGTGTGGTACTAGTGGTAGGAAAATTGACACTGAAGTGTTAAGTAATACAAATGAATGTATAAATAAATACTGAGATTTGAACTGGTTGCACCACGTCAGGAGAAATTGACAACCCACAGGTGTAGTAGCATCTGTTAGAGGGAACAGTTTTGACTAGATCTAGTTGATATGAAGATTGGAGAATTCAACAACTCTGACAATCTTGTGAAGTATCTGTGCTAGATTATCTGCAGGATGATGTGTAAATAACAATATGTTGTCTGCCTATAGAGAGAGTTGTAAGGGGCCAGGTTTGAACAGCAAGCTATGGTGTGTGTTTCTTTTGGAGATGTTGCACTAGTGGGCCAGAGCTATAATGAAAAGCAGTGGTAACAGGGGACAATCCTGTCAGGTTCCCATAGTAAGGGCAAAGGAGGCTGATAGAGAGCCATTGGCTCGAATGCTGGCCATTGGTTCGGAGTGTAAGAGCATGATCAAGGAGATGAATCCGCATGGTATGCCTAGCTTATGAAGTGTGGCTTGCAGGAAGGGCCATTCCAAAGAATCAAAGGCCTTTTCTGCATCCAACATGGCCACTGCGGCCAGGAGGGTAGTGGAGATTCTGTTGAGTACAGCTGAAGACTGTGCATAGATTTAAGGATATGTAGGCAGTGATGAATAAAGCCCGACTGGATAGGGGAAATTATCTGGTCCACCAGGAGGAAGAGGCAGGTAGTGAGGACCTAAGCCAGTATTTTATTGTTAAAGTTGAGCAGAGACAATGGGCAATAAGAGCCACAGGGCTGTGGGTCTTTGACAGACTTCAATAATAAAGTGATCACTGCCTCTTCCAGCATCGGGGGGAGCTCCCCAGCCTAAAGGGACTCCGTGTACATGGCGAGTAGGTGTGGGGCTGAAATATGCTTGAATGTTTTGTAAAAAATCTCTGTGAAACCATCAAGGGTAGGGGTCTTGAACCCATCCACTGAATCAATTGCCAGCACTATCTCTTCGCTAGAGATTGGTTCACTAAGAAACTGCCATTGCACATCTGTAAACCAGACTATTACCACCTCACAAAGATAGGTCGCCTGCTCAGTGGATTCCCCGCTCAGTTGAGAAGAGTAGAGATGTGTGTAGTAGCTGAGTAGTGCAGCAGGGATATGTACATTGTCAATAACCCATGTCCCATCGGCCGGTTGTATTTCCGGGATATAAGCTGCACCTCCAGGTGGTCATTGAAACCTAGCCAGTGTGTGGCCCTGCCTTTTGCCCTCTCCATGATGGCAGGCTCTGGCATAGTTCCCCAAATAACTCACCTCACACTTAGCCAGATCTCGGTAGTCAGCTATTGGGTTGTTATGTGTATCTAATTGAGGTCTATGGCTTTGTTGAGCGTCTGCATGGTCCAGGTCTGCCAGTTAGGGCTCCATGCTTGCTAGGCTCCTGCGAATGTCACACAGCACCCCAAAGTGTTTTGATATACACACGCCTCTAATATAGGCCTTAAATTGGTTCCATAGGATGCCCTGGGAGGTAACAGAGCCCTCGTTAAGCTTGAAGCATTCTGTAATTGTGAAGAGAAGTTCAGTGTTCATCGTGTAGCACAATATTAGGAAATTCGCCTTGCCATTCAAGGCCTCCTCTAAGGGGAATGTGTGGTAACATCTGGACAAGGGAGTGGTCACAGACTGTGCGTGCTAAGTGTGCGATGGAGCCCAGCCATGGAGTAAGTTTAATGGATATGAGCCAGTAGTCAATATTCATCCATGTGTCGTGGGGCGTGGAGTGGAATTTGTGTGCTGGAGTGGCAGCATGTTATAGGTGCCAGGAGTCCCTGAGAATGTAAGTGTTGTAGATGTCACTAATTATGTTCAATGAGTGGGGTTTGCCCACTGGGGTAGTAGCTGTGGTGTCCAGCAGGGGGCCAAGGAACCTATCTAAGTCCTGCACAGTTTGCTATGGTGGGCCTCTAAGCATTCTATCTGGGACCGAAGGAGTTGGAAAACTCTGAAGTGTTGATATTTAGGGTAGAGATGTTGGCTGGTAATACACACTGTCCAACTAGGGTTCCAGCACCAGAATGTAACTACCACCATCATAGAGAAGGCTGGCATAATGATGGAAGAGAAGGCTTTTGTGAATCAGTGTGCAGACTCCGCATGAGTAAGTGCCGTAGCCTGAAAAGTATCTGTCGGGCCCCATGAGGCAGCAAACTTGGTGTAGTACCAGGGGGTAGGTGCATCTCCTGATCTCCTGTAGGAAGACAATATGTGCACCATGCTGAGTCAGGTATTATAACACTTGTTTGTCTTTACATAGGTAGGTAAGGCCCCTGGTGTTCCATAATATAAATGTAATGTCTGCTACAGATTTCCCTGTGTCTCTCATTGATTAATGTGTTTTATGGGCAAAGATGTGTATGTGTGGTGTCTTCTACTGCTGAGAAGTACTAAAAACCATAAACGAATAACCCATCAACTACTATCTTCCCGCCTCTTTCCACGCCGAGAGAGAACATGCCTGGTGGTTCCGAAACATTGCATCCTAACCAGAAAAAATAAAAGAAGCCCTCAAAGTGCAGTGAGATGTACACTACAGAGGGGCAGCAACACAGTGGCAGAAGGTTCCTGTTGAAGGATGGTCCAATAATGGTGGAAGTGAAGTTGGGTCTCGAAATAGAAACAATGATATGCAGTCTGGGGTGCTATGTCTGAAACAGCCAGGGGGCAACTAGCACAACATGTCATTCAGGGCAGTTTGGGACTACTGCATGGAAGGAATCTCAATCAGTCAGGTACATCAGTCCTGGGAGAAGAAATCTATGCTGGCAGTCGTCTGGGTGTTTGGAGGAGAGTGATCTGGTGTGTTTGTCTAGGTGAAGACCCTACCTTGGCATGTTGCTTACAGACAGCAAGGGTTTCCGCTGGGGTGTCAAAGAAGTGGGGCTTGCCATTAACGTCCACCCAGAGGCAGGCAGAGTAAAGCATGCTGTAGCACAGTCCAAACTTCTGTAGTGCCGCCTTGGGGTCATTGAACTTGCTGCAGGTCTCCTGGACCACCAACATGGAGTCTGAGAAAAGGGATAGCATTATTCCTTGGTACTGGAGTGGGCCCAGCATCCGTGCCAGTCGCAGGGCTGTGTCTCTGAAGCTGAGGAGCTGGGTGATGATCAGCCACTTTAGAGCACTGTGAGAGGGGTGTGAGTTAAGGGATCTATGGGCCTGCTCTGCAACAAAGGTGGGCTTAAAGTTTTGGTGCTAGAGAAAATCAGGAAGAAGACAGTCCACAAACAGATTGAGGCAGCTTGTGTCTGTGGACTCCGCAGTACCTAGTATGCAGATGTTGTTGAGGCAGCCACAGGCTTCCAAGTCCACATTTTTGATGGCTCTTGTTTTGAGGCAGAGTTCCAATTTGTCTAGGTGCTTTACTGTTGTTGCGGCTCTGTCTTTCAGTCCAGATATGAGCTCCTATGCACCATGGAGCTGTACATTGTGCCAGTCTAAGCGTTCGTCCATACTATCTAGGCAGCTGAAACTTGTGTAGATAGTACGGAATCCGTCTCAGAGCTTGGTCATGATGGCATCTACACCAGTCAACCGTCTGGCCTTGGGAGCCCCCGTTGCACCAGTCTTCATACCTGCATTGTCTCAGGCGCAGCGGCTATCTTAGACTTCTGGAAGGGCAATTGTTTTGCTGCTTTGGATCGCTTCGCACCATGACTGTAGTAGGCTCTGTGGGCAAATCTGTGCACCGGAGCAGATGCTTCTATGCTCAAAGATTATGGCCAAAGTGCTGTATATCACAGGGTCCCACTGGTGGTATGTGGCCAGGGCCAATTGTCATGGGTGTGGGGTCCTTGTTCTGGCCGGCTATGGGGTACAATAGAGAAGTAGGGGTATCTTGGTTACCCCTGGAAGGTACCCCTAAAGCTTTCTGGTGCAGGTTGATGGGGAGCACAGAGGAGGAAACTGGTATGCCCAGTTTGCAGGGTTTGGAGCGAGTGGGGTAAGCACTCAGCCTGACTCCTGGCCCGATGTGCAGAGGGAGTATGCGTCACATATTGGACAGCAGGGGATGGCAAAATTCCAGATGGCAAGGCAGCAAGGAGACTGTGGAGCCAGAGAAAGCAGGCTAGAGTGGTAAGCCCCCCAACGGGCCTTCCAGGATGTTAGTGGTGTGAGTGACCAATGGGGAAAGAAGTAACAAAAGTTATGCCGCCCTACCAGCCATTAACAGCTGCTTGTTCATCCTGCCTGCAGCACTTTCTCTGGGTGTGAAAAGGAATTGCCACATTGCTAGGTCACAGAGTGTCTCATAGGCCACTACAGCACCATGGGCAGGCCAAACTCAGGAGGGGTTAGATACTGATTCAGCATGAACCACAGCATCCCTTTGAGTGTAGTAAGCGGTGAGGTGGAAAGGCCACTGAATAGAGTGTATGGGGCAGCCCAGGTGGCCCAGTGAGGATCGGTGACCTCGCGCCTCAAGCTTATTGCATCCCCTGTCACCACAAGGCCTCCAAGGAGTGATTTGGGCAGCCGGGTGCTCTCCACTGCTGCCACTGTTGAGTATCGTAGAGATGCACTTTTGGCACCCAAGAAGTTAGAGGGCAGACAGACGCATCCCGTATGTAGAAGGATGCAGTAGCCGACCCATCAGTTGCATGTTTTTGAGCCAGTTGCCGATGAGGCTATGCAATCCCAACATTCCTATAGTTTATGTCACAGAAATGCAAAGAAAATCAGTGTTTTTATTCAATGTTTCACAGTGGCAGGGCATCCTGGGTAACAAAACACTGGGGGATCCACACAAGTGACATCTCCCTGGACTCCCCTTGATGTCTACTTTTCAGAAATGTCTAGGTTTGATAGGTTTTCCTACATGGTTGCCGACCCCCGGACTAATTAGTACACCTAGCATAGCTATCATTATCACCACAACACTTTTTGGGCCCTTTCTTGTTGCAGGCACTTTGCCCACTCACACAAGTAAGGTAGCATCTTTAGCAGGACAGCTGGGGGAATACTAAGTGGTGGGAAGTTTGTGCTGGGCCAGTGATCCCACAACTTTCTGACATAGAAGTTTGTGGAAAATTTGACTTTTAGCTAAATTTGAGGTTTGCAGAGGATTTCAGTAAGAAAACATTGGGGAATCCATCCAAGAAACTCCTTCTTGGACTCCTCCAGGTGTTTAGTATTCAGAAATGTCTGGGTGTGGTAGGTTTCCCTAGATGGCCGCTGAGCAGGGGATCAAAAACGCAGGTGTCACCTTTGCAAAGCTAGTTTGTTTTTTGATAGATAATTTTTATGTCTCCACAATACATTTTGGACCCTTCCCTCTCATAAGCACTTGGCCCGTTCACAGAATTGAAGCACCATTTTTCTCAGGAAACTTGGAATAAAGCTGAGGGGTAGGGTATTTGTGGCTGCTTGCAGATTCCAGAACTTTTCCTCCACGAAATGCAAAGGAAATGTGTGTTTCTAGGCAAAGTTTGAGCTTTGCAGGGGATTCTGGGTAAAAGAATCCTGGTGACAGCCATGCAAATCACCCCACCCTAAACTCCCCCAGTTGTCTAGTTTGGTCTAGGTTGGCAGTCTGGTTTGGTAGTTTTCCCTAGGTTTACCGCCACAAGTGAGATACCATTTTTATTGAGAGACCTAGGGGAATGCTGGGAGGTAAGGAGTTAGTAGCTCCCCACAGATTCCAAAACTTTTCATAACAGAAATGTGAGGAAAACATGTTTTTTAGTCAAAGTTGGCAACAGATTCTGGGTGAAACACAAGGTAAGAGTCATGCAAGTCAGCCCACCCTTGATACCCTTTGATGTCTAGTTTTAAAAAATGTACAGGCTGGTTAGGTTCCCCAAGGTGCCAGTTGAGCTAGGGTCTAAAATGTAGAGCTACTCACCTTGGAAAAAGGGTAATTTTTCGGTGGCAAAAATGCACTGCATCCATGTTGCGTTTGGGGAGTTTCGTGTCATGGCAACTGGCCCTACCCTCACAAATGAAATACCATTTTTATTGGGAAACTTGGGGGAGTGCTGGACGGAAGGATGCTTGTGGCTCCCCTCAGATTCCACAGCTTTTCATCACAGAACTATGAGGAAAATGTGTTTTTTAGACACATTTTGACACTTAACAGGAGATCATGGGTTACAGAGCTTACGGGTTACAGAGCCTGGTGAGAGCCACACAAGTTGCCCCATCCTGGATTCCCCTAGGTGTCTAATTTTCAAAAAGGTTGGCTAGTTTTTCCTAAATGCTGGTTGATTAAGGGTTCAAATCTGGAGCTACCCACATTTGATAAAAAGGGGTCAGTTTTCTGTGGAAAATGTGCTACACCGATGTGTTTTGGGCCATTTCCTCTCATGGGCACTAGGTCAACTCAAACAAGTGAGGTGCCATTTTTATGGGGAGAGTCAGGGGAATGCTGGTTGGAAGGAAGTTTGTGGCTCCCTGAATATTTTAGAATGTTCCATCACATAAATGTGAGGAAAATTAGTTTTTTTAGCTAAATTTTGAGATCTACATGGGATTCTTGGTAAAAGTCACAAAAGCCACACAAGTCATTCCACCCTGGATACCAGCAGGTTTCTAGTTTTTAAAATTGTATGGGGTGGCTAGGTTTTCTTGGGTGCTGGCTCAGGTAGGGTCCAAAATCTAGAGCTACGCAGATTAAAAACAAGGGTCTGTTTTCAGTGGAAAAATGAGGTGCAGCCATGTTATGTTTTGGGCCATTTACTGTCATGGGGACACTAGGGGCCATATTTATACTTTCAACGCAAAGCTGCGCCGATGCAGTTTTGCGTCAAAAATTTTGCTGCCGGTTAGCGGCGTTTCTTTGCGCCGTGCGGGTGTCAAATTTAGACTTTGACGCATGGTGGCGCAAGCCACAGGTGTGAGTCATTTTTTTTTAACTCAAACCAATGCGTCACATCGTTAAGAAAAATTACTTTAACGCTGCGAAAATGACTGTGTGCAATTGCATCAAAAAGTGGTGCAAACACAGCAAAATGTGCTAAGGAGAGCCAAAATGGATCCCAGATGCTTGCACAGACCCCAGGAAGATGACAACAGACCAGGAACCAGCCAGGAGGTCCCACACAAGACCCAGGACAGGGAGAAGAAGAAAAGAAAGTGTCTCTTCAGTGCAGAGGAGCAGGAAATTCTGGTGAAAGAAGTGACGGAACACCAGCACTAACTGTTTGTCACCTCAAAGTTGCCAATTAGTAGGAGAGAGGCAATATGGCAACAAATTGTTGACAAGATCAACAGTGTGGCAGAATTACAGAGAACAGTCATCGAGTGCAAGAAACGCTGGCATGATTGCAAGCGCAGGACCAAGGAAAAGATGGCCAGGAAGAGGAAGGCAGCACTGCAGACTGGAGGTGGGAGTCCAGCACCGCAGGAGACCCTGGACCACATGGAGGAGATGGTGGCAGCCGTCATCCCTGAGGAGATCGTTACAGGGATTCAAGGACAGGACAGCACAGACTACCAGGAGACAACACAGATGCAGGGTAAGTCGCATGGGGAACTAAAATGCCTAATTGTTAAATGCAACCGGGGGGGGGGATATATCTACTACACAATGCATGGAAGTCATGATATTCAGGGAGTGGCACGGTTAAAGGAGCACGGTACAGGGGCATGGCCCGTTCAGAGGAAACCTGGGGCACGGTACTACCCTACACAACAACCTTTGCATGGGGTATGCTGCCATGCCTAGGATGGTGGAAAGGTAAAGCCAGGCCAGGAGGGTTGGGTACAACGTAAAACTGGCATGCTGTCACATGTCAGCCAGTATTGTCCCTACATGAACTAGGGCCCAATTAACAACCTCTGGCCAAAGCTGCAAATGGAATTTAACATTGACAACAGTTGCCATTACCACCTCTGCTGTGTGTGCAGATCAAGTAGCTAATGGCAATAACGTCCCCAATGATCAAACACACCCAAATTAGAGGGTTCAGGATGACAACATTATCAATCCCCTGTAATCAATACAAATGTTCCAATCCTGTCAAATGTGATTGTCCATAGTTGCTACAAACATCAGCCATTGTCATAAACATTATGAGGTTACACAGCACTAATGTCATACCCATGCTGCACACGTCAGGGTCTACCCTGTGCCCGGGTCACTATAGCTCCAATGACACCATGCAGCATCCCAAATGTCATACTGCTCAGACAACAGCATTGAGGGGGAGGACATATATAACTGGTTACAGAAATACACCCGCACAGAGGAGGAAATGGAACATTGCTAGGACCATCAGTGCAATCCAATGTAGCACACATTTCCCAACATCAGCAGTACACACTACCAATGCTGACATCCGTATCGTGCCTTACCAATGCAATACATAGTATATGCTAGTTCTCAGCAACATATAGGTGGATGTGAAATATCAGAGACTGGGGCAGTTCGAGAATGTTAAGCATGGTGCAAGTGCCATCAGAACACCCACAGCCAGTGAAAGGCCTCCCCGTGAGAATGGAAGGAGACGGAGGGTTGAGTAGGACAAGAAGGTGTCAATTCACAATCTGGCCAGAACCAACACCTAGAGGATGTGATGCTGACAAGTCCCCAAACTGACCACAATACATGTGACATGCAGGTGGGGCATAGGCCTGGGAGAATGGTAATATGAAAGACAGGAACAATGAACAGAAACCAAGATCACAATGTGAAAATAATAGGAAGGCAGGCATGTCACATTACAAATCCCACAACACAGACACACTAATTGTACCATATCTCATTGCAGAGGATGATGGCTCTCCTGCGGATATGCCTGTCCAGAACTACCCTGATGACATGGATGACAAGCAGACAAACATCAGCCAGCAGACCCTCCAAGATGTCCTTGGAACCCCCCAGACCCCACCTTCCGTCACAAGGAGGAGCACAGAACTAGCAGCCATCACAGAGGACCCACCCACCACTCCAATTGTACGACCTGCCAGCTTCAACCCAGCTGAGGACTCTGACGATACTGGCACCAGCTTTGAGAGATCTGTAGTTGGAGTACAGTGGGAGCTGGCCAAGGAGGTGCGGGTGGGGATGGAAAATATGGCAGCCAGCCTAGAGGGGGTGTGTTTGTGCATGATGTCAACTGCAGAACAGGCAGCAGCTATGCAAGGGCGAACAACAATCTTGCAGGAACTTGAAAAAAGGTTGAAGGAAATCAGCACAGCTGTAAGAGAGTTGACCCAACACTTACAACAACAATCCTGTCAATGCGTGCACGAATGCAATATTGAATCCCTCAGGGCCGACCTGGCTGCCTATCACAGTGATGTGGCTGCTATTCTTAAGAACCAGCAGCTCCTCCTTGCTGCAGTACTGCCCTTAATAGCCCCACAGTTGGCAGCTACCGGGATGTCTGACTCCACGTCTTCAAACACTGAGGTGTGTGTTGCCCCTTCACAACCACCACCACCAAGGGCAGTGGAGACAACACACACATCAGAAGATGAAGACGTGGAACAGATCACCTTCGCCCGTAAGAGTAGCCGGTAGCACTAGTCCCTGCCACATGGCCACCTATTGCCAAGTTCTTGTGCTTTGTAACATCCCAGTCTTGCAACAACTGTACTCAAGCACTGTTCTTCAGCCCACTGTTTAGCTTGTCACCCTGCCCTGTGATTGTCTCTCACTAACTCATTGGCAAATCCTGTCCCTCTGCACTGTCTGACACCTCACCCCAGCATGTCCAATGACATGTCCTTTTGCACTTGTGTAGGATCACAATGGAAGGTGTCAAACTAATGGACTCACAATCATGGACAAAGTACATATAGCACTACAGCACTTTAAAATAAATAGCACTTACACAACAACTTTGTCTCTGTGTAATGTGACACATCAACCGTGAGGTAGATCAGTGATGTTTACCTCAGGTCAAGGGTTATAGGTTGTCAATACACCTGACCTGAAAGAATGTTGTCTGATAACTATGCACAGTGGTCTGGATTGTACCATCATCTGCCCTTCCTGAGGGTTATTTCTGTGAAAAATGGAAACTATACACCATAATGCTGTGTTCGACAGAATAACGCTTCCTCAAGTGATGTCTAAGCCAAAAATTATTGCCTTCAAATTTTTCTTCAAGCCAAAACTTACATATGTGACATTTGACCCAAATTTTACCTAACACACACCATACTGCATGAATGGATGTGTAGGAGTTTACATACAAATATGTAACCGGGCTGAACAAATGATAGGTGTGACTTATGTATACCATACTACATGAGAGCATACTACCACTCACCTTATAAGGATTTGCTTGGACATCAGCCTGCAGGCAGACTTAACACAGTGTCCTCAATACCAATTCTGGTAGCAAAGTATGTGCAATTGAAAACATACATCAAAAATTAACAACACTTTGAGATCCATAGTAACCGTGAGTGGTGGGTGCAATGGATTGCAGAAGTAGCTTTGGTGTAGCTGCCAATATAACAGCTCAGTTGGGATTTGGTTGCAGCATGGGACAGAAAAGCTAATACAAAAGAGACACTGTTCACTCATGCCAAGGCCCTGATCTCCAAGCACGTGACACATACTGTAAAGGGGTACCTAAAAATTTATTAAACGGTAAAAACAGAGGGAAACACCTAACCTAACCTATCCTAACTATACATTACCCACAAATGGCCCTAACTAACGTAAGCTAAACTTACTTATCACATTTAACGAAATGATCTCAACATCATCCCCACACCCCCTTTATGAGACCGGACACACGGAGGACAACATATACTAACCTAAACACATACTATCTTATACTAAACAAATATATATTTTTTTGTATATTTATATATATATATATATATATATATATATATATATATATATATATATATATATGTGTTTTTTTGTTTTTTAAATAACACCAAAACCCCAATATCATCCCCCACCCTCCCAAACATTTAATAAAAAACAGATATTAAAAGTATCACACCCCAACCCCCCCACCCACTACTACTAACTAAACTAACAGCCTATACTAACCTAACACTAAGCTCCCTAAACCCACTAATTTAAAGAACCAGGAAAGAGGAGGGCGGGGAGGGAATCATGGCTGAGGGTATATTGTCTACAAGTTTGCCCTCCGCAGGGTCTTTTTTATGGCACACACCCTCCGATTTACTTGTGCCACCTCCTGCTGCAGCCTGGTCATTTTCCGCAACATACGGTCCAAGTTCCGTTGCATCTGTTGAAAAGCTGCTGGGTCAATGACTGCAGCAGGGATGGTATGGATGCCAGTTGAGGAAGTATGTCCCCTTGTCGGTGCCATGCCTGTAGGAGAAGGTGCAGGTGGTGCTGTGACAGGTCCTGCAGCAGTGGAGGTTGACGGTCCAGCAAAGGTGCCTGCTAAGGTTGGTGCCACCTGGATGGTAGTGATGATGATGGTGGTGGTGGCTGTGGTGGACAAGGAAGAGCCCCCTTGGGCAAATGCCCTACACACTCCTGAGGCTCTTTCATGGCGATAACACCTTGTCATGTTGCGGAACCCCGACTCTACATCCAGAATGCAGCGGTAACGCATCTCCCTGAGCTGAAGCTCCTGAATCTGGATGGGATTCATATTGGCAGCTGTTAAAACAAATAGAAACCCAAACATTAGGTACTTCATTGTGTGATATGGCTCCTGAAGTAATTCAGACAATACATCTAATGTACCAGAAACAGGCCATATCATCATACAGATTACTGATTGTCCCTGAGGAAGTACATGCCAATGCAGCCTACACATGTCGTATCAAACAGCACAGCAATACTCTAAAAGATGGGTAACAATTTGAATGAATTATGCATCATTGTTCAGCCATTTGTCAGGTAAAAAAATGCTGCAAGTCCTCCACCACTGACAGGCCAACTAATGACTATCTTCTTGATGACAATCAAAGGCCACAAGATCTGCGAGTTGTAAATAGAATTGGCAGGATAGAATGCAGTTGCTAATCATGAGTGGGTATCCTGGGTTTGGACAAGTCACTTACAGATTTACATGTCTGTGTACTGAACTTGGATCATGAGTCCTAGATACACTTTTCACAACCATATGCCTGAGGGGGGGGGCAGGCAACAAATACTTTCAAACAACAAGGACACCCAGGAAGCTTTGGACAGCTGTACATGGGTTTGTACAGGCCACCACAGGTAAGGAGGAAGTCCAACTAGGATACAGCCAAACCTTGGACAATCCCACCCACTCTTATGTTTGGAAATGCTGACAATTGCCAACATCATCTCCTACCAGTAACACATGTCTTACAACAAGCAGATAGATGCAAGCACACATCTGGCCATGAGCTGCATGCACACCTAGGCCATTGTACTCAAGTGCCTCATACTCGCAGCACAACATGTGGAGCTACATGCTGCTAGGAAGTCAATCATACAGTCAAACATGCTCATTAGTGAATAGGGAAGCTGACGTCTGTGGGTAAGACTTTGGCATCCCTATTCTGTGAGAATCGGGGTCTGACTTGCTGACTAAATCACAAATATGGTCCTCTGCTACTTTTTCTGATTTTAGGTTTTATTCACAAAAGTCATCCCTATTCACATTGCCGTGCCTACAGCACTGACCTACAATCCCAAATTATGACAATACGCTAATGATTGGGCAACTCAAAGATGGGTAAAAAATGATACTCCACTCAAGGAACATATCCGATCATTGACCAACGCATTACACCTTGCTATGTGTCCAAGACAAGGAGTCAGTCACACAACAGCAGCAAACACAACACAGAACAGAAATATCAACACTTACTGGATATGTCTGGGCCTGCAAACCGAGCCACCTCTCCGATAGTGTAGGGGGCATATCCACCTGTAAGGCATGGAAGGGAGAAATGTGCTCAATGTCAGTGCACTGTACAACACTTCCAAATACAAATACTATGTGTAATATTAAATCATAAAGTCAAGCCTCACAGACATGATGAAACTGCATCCGACATACCACTGCAAACATGTACAGAACAGGGGACTCCAGTGAGTGATACACACATATCTGCACACATGAAGTGGCCCTAACTATCATGTGATGGCAAACATGCTCCATCATTAGTAAGTGGACTAATTCATGGAGTGTATTCCTCTCACCATGTGTATCCATGAGAGACATGCAAAGCCACTTTCCTGGAGGACTGCACTACGAGTCACCCAGCTATTGTGACTAAGACCTATTTAAAACACACAGGTACAATGAACAGAGGGCCAGAGACAGTTGTTAGCCCTCAAGTTGTATCATTTGCTTCATTTTATGTGCCACAGCTATGGTAAGTTGCACCAACCATAGAGATAAGAACCCGTGTGCATACATTTTGGCATCCATCCCTAATTTAATTTTGGCACTACAAAGTACAAATATCAGTCTAAGATGTTACCTAAGGTCAGCTATAAATTGTTACGTATGTGTCAGAATCCAGTTCAGACATGTATCCGAAAAAATTGAGGGACACAATATTTCTTTAAAATATCTGGATTTAAAACATGTGTTTCCTGGTACACTCACAGACCATGCATGAAGGATATGTTAGAGCCACATTTGCATCATCTATTTAAGTGAAGGCAGCACTAATTTACAGGCTCCTGTTGTGTTTTGTAAGTTAGTGTAGCTGTTGCGTCAACAAATGACAGTAATGTTTTGGAATTATTGTATATCTCACAGGCAACTGTATATTTAACTTGCATTCCACATGTCCAAAAACATTGCCTGTAGCATATGAACAAATCTGCTACTGTCACTACAGAGCATTGAAATGTGCACATTACTTTGATTTGCACTCACCAACAGGGCCACCAATCACAATCCCCAGGTGGTCCAGCAGGTCTTGCTCCCGGGCAACCAGGTCACCCCGACGGTGTTTCAGCTGGTGGTTGTTGCGCAGTGTGTTGTAGATTCGCTTTAGATGATACAGGACCTCTGCCCACCAGAGCCTCCTTGCCTTGGTGTGACATCCCTGTATCACAAGCCCACCTGCTTCGATCATTAAGGGTAGGAAGTGGCACACCAGCCAAATAAAGCCACCCAGCTCCTCCTCTCCCATCCTGCCAAGACGAGGCCTACCCAACATGCTTTCACAAAAAAAGGGAATAAAGGGGTACAGAGGAGAATGGAGGGAAAGTAGGTTAGAGAAATGCAAAAAAATTAACAGAACACAGCCCAGCTATCCCCAAACTAACACTACCCACAACAGTCTCCCAAGAGTACAAAGACAAATTTAGACATCAGAAATGACCAAAAAATACCGCAGACACTTAGGAAACACAGTCAAAACACAGTCAGGAAATATCACAGACTGTAAAGTGAAAGTGAAAGTACACCCACTGTACCAATTCTGTAAACAGGATATCCTTTTACATCACTTCGTGCCTCAAATGCGGTGCGTTTTTAATCTTATGCGTCAAAATATTATCACGCTTTCAGTCTGTGCGTAATTTTTTTTTTCACGCACATGCTTAGAAATAACTCTACATCCATCTTTTGAAATATGTTTCATACTTAACCAATTTCAGGGTGTACAGTGTGGGAATTACCGCTCAGGGCCAATGGATGTGTCATGGCAATGAGCGTCATTATTTGACGCATATGTGTCATTTTTTGAAGCATGTGAGTCTTTTTTGATGTGTATGCATCAAAATTTCTGTCTTTGACTGGGTTTGGGTCATTTCTCATTTGTAATAGTACATGACCAGTGTGACAATACAGAGATAGGCTGATTGCATCAAAATTGTGCATTCCGGTGTAGGGGCACATGTGACAGATCATACTACTGCGGACCATAATCCTCTACTTGTTGTACGGGATTTGCACTCTTCACTGACGCAAAAGATGGCCAAACGTGTGGAATACAATTAGGTATTACCCAGTTTGGTCATGTTTTGCGTCAAGAGAGGATAGCAAGGCTACGCAACTCAATACAGTAACTCAATGCCTATGTGTCAATGTGTGTGATTTGGCTCTTACTGTTGTAGTTGTCCCACTGTGTGCACATCACAAGATGCATTTTTGCTAATCTGCTTGTATGCATGTGGAGTCAATGTGTCCAACCATCAGAGGCTATTCAGTGTGGAAATGAGAGAGGAAATGTGTTTGTCATACACGTAGCAACAAATGCTGTGTGAAATTCCTAGGTTTTTTGGAACATAAGCACCACCAATGACAAAGCATGCACAGGATAGATAGCAGATGGTTGATCATGGCAATGTTCCAAAACTAAGCCATCACATGTCCTGGAATGTTGGATACTACTTCCTAGGCACTTGTTTGTTTACTACCCATGAGTCAGGCATGGGATAATGCTATGTGGGCACGGTGTTTGTGACACCGAGTCCCAAATACCCAAATACAATACACAAATGTCATGTCACGCCACAGTTGGAGTCATAGAAATGAGCCATGTCTCTCCTGTGGCAGTGGAGGACCAGCAGACCAAGCAGCACATGTTCACATATTTCCAGTGATAAAATGCACAAAGGCGTCCGGTTCAAGTGTGTGGGCCAATGTTTAGCCTGTGTCAATATTGGGGTCCATGTTGCCACAGTTACGTGCAGGTCTAGTCATGAGTCTGTGGAGCCATTTCCTGCATCTACAAAGTATCCATTACAGATGAATTGAAGGAAAGCCAGTGAGGAATTGAGAACACACATGGGGATAGTCTAGCTACGGCACTGCAGACGTGTTATGAGACTGACAACAGGGCAAGGTGTGCTGACAAAGATAATGGATCAGGAATTTTAAACTGGCAGGTTTCCTCACAACATTTGTACACAGGTTGGCCCCTAAAATTCCTACTGCATCCGGGAACATCAGTGCCTCTGTGCTGATTTATCTCACAGCTATTCACCACGCAAGCCCCATCAATATGTTGGGGCAATGTGAATCAGTGTGTGGATTGTCAGGGTCCTAACATGTGTTGACATTTCATGCACATTATCTGACGTTGTTTGTTGTGCTGGAGGCACCGTACCCAATCCATGCATACAGCCATGTTACACTGTCACTATTTGTCACTCATGCATACATGAAACCCAGACAAGGGATAGGGCCGGGATTAGGCTATTTGGAGACAAGTTCCACCCCATGGTACGATAAGTAAACTGATTACGCTATACAATGTATTTGAGTATTCATTGTGGACCCACCTGCCACAATACCCCAGGAGGAAAGTGAGGGCTGCGAAAGCAACTATGATACACATTTAGCCACAGGGAACCTTTATGGTAACGCAAAGACAGGAACCAGTCAGGCTAACAGGATGCAGGGTCAATCAGGATCAAGAAATTTAACAATGCAAATACACAGTGAGCAGAATGAGACTGGTCAAAGGTGGAACAACACTGTGGAAAATGAAAACTGTGTTTGTCCTGTGTGTTGGAACGTAACACAATAACCCAAGGGCTGTGTTACACAAAGGATTTATACGGCAATCCATAACAGTGCTATACATAAAATGGCAGCTTCTATGCTGTTCCATGCAGCAGCAAGGGCAATGCATGTTCAAATGGCTGGTCTGCATGGAGGTGCTCACAGGTGTGTGCAGCGTCAGTCTCTCACAAGTCCTGTAGGTGAGAATCTAGTTGAAAGGGCCAACAGTACCTTTCACATGGGAAGCAATGTACAGGTGATTACAGATCCTACACACTACAAAGCAGTGCATTATTCAACCACACGTCCATTCAGACAGAAGTACAATGACTATGGCATACCATACTCAAGAGGGAAGCACACTGGATTCAGAATGTGAGTCTGAGTGTGTGTAGAGGATGGATCATCTGGGTACACATATTCCCTTTCCACAGACCTCTGAGTAAGGGTGGGGTGAGACAGGGAACATGGGTGTGGCGGGACTTAAGACCTAGGCTGCCATGTGCAAGGCATGTCTTGTGAGCAATGCTAGTCATACCTGGGGCACTTGTGCTATTCATTTGCTGCTTATATGGAATTCTTGCCACACATAGGGGGTCATTCTGACCCCGGCGGTCATGGACCGCCAGGGCCAGGGTTGGCGGGAGCACCGCCAACAGGCTGGCGGTGCCCCGCAGGGCATTCTGACCGCGGCGGTTTGGCCGCGGTCAGATGTGGAAAAACGGCAGTCTCCCGCCGGTTTTCCGCTGCCCAAAAGAATCCGCCATGGCGGCGCAGCTCGCTGCGCCGCCATGGGGATTCTGACACCCCATACCGCCATCCTGTTCCTGGCGGCTCTGCCGCCAGGAACAGGATGGCGGTATGGGGTGTCGTGGGGCCCCTGGGGGCCCCTGCAGTGCCCATGCCAATAGCATGGCAATGGCATGGGCACTGCAGGGGCCCCCGTAAGAGGGCCCCACAAAGAATTTCACTGTCTGCATTGCAGACAGTGAAATTCGCGACGGGTGCCACTGCACCCGTCGCACCTTCCCACTCCGCCGGCTCAATTCTGAGCCGGCGTCCTCGTGGGAAGGGTGTTTTGCACTGGGCTGGCGGGCGGCCTTTTGGCGGTCGCCCGCCAGCCCAGTGCAAAACCCAAAATACCGTCAGCGGTCTTTCGACCGCGGAGCGGTATTTTGGAGGGGGGAACTCTGGCGGGCGGCCTCCGCCACCCGTCAGAGTCAGAATCACCCCCATAGTCCTTGCAAAGATACCTGATGTAACACTTACTCATGTCAAGTGTCTGGTCATACCTTCTTGTCACCAATGCAATAGCACATCCACTGTCTCATGTATGAGGCATTTTTTCCCTTATTGACTGATGGTGTCTTAGTTGTGTGCCATGTGCTGCAATGAACCATGTTGCCAACATGTATGTGTGAAATAGCTGTGCTCCTCTGCTATTGATCTTCATCATCATCAATTAACATTATTCGGTACAAAAAAGACCATAAAAGACATCTAATAAATAAATCATACAAGTTTTCTTTGTCATAAAATTACTAAAAACATTATTAATACATATTTCGAATTCCATAAGCAGCAAATATAAAATTTAACACAGCCTGAATTATATCCACATTTCCCAAGTTATGTGCGTATGAATAAGCAATCTGACTAGTTCTAATACTTTTTGATAAAAATAATGGGCGTAAATACCTTTTTCTCGGGACATCATAGAGAGTGCAAAAGAGCATAAAGTGCAATGTGCTCTGGGGTGTCTTTCCATCACAGCAACATGGGGGAAGGTTCTTGAACCAGGTTCCTCGTACTGGAAATGCTACCAAGAAGTGTAATGTATTTAGGCGTAACCTCGTGAGTAGGAACTTTTGTCGCTCAAGACTAATGGTAGTCAGATATAACTATGCACTTGCTGTGTCTGATTTCTCACCTGTGTTCTACTTGTGCCCGGAGTTGACTCCGGGTCACAGTATTTCTGCCAGTATATATCTTTTACCTTTTTGATATCCCGTTTTGTTAAAATATCAGGTTTGAGAAAAAATTCTCCTAATCCTAAAGACAGTAGGGAGAGGTGGACATATCTAACCTAAGGTATATCTGAGGATCGTGACAAGAGGAGGCAGTCCTGAGTCACCTTTCTGCATAAAGAAGCTTCTGGCTTTGTACAGATTTTTAACCATAATAATACAGGTTTAAGCTTAATGTAACTGGATATATGTCTCAAGCCTACTTCTTTGTGGCAAAACATTGTTGGTGTAGATTGAGGGACTGCTAAAAGTCTTCTTAAAAACTTGTTTTCTGCAATCTGGAGGCTCAAACATTCTGCATATCCCCAGACCCCGGCTCCAAATGTCGCAATAGAAAGACATTTGGTAGAAAAGACAGTTGTCATTTCTTTAACAGGTTTGTGTCGCAGTCTTTTCGCAAACCTAAAAACTGCTTCTATAGCTTTTTGGAATTGTATGGAGCGTATATTTACTAAAAGTTTCCACCCTCCCGGGAGTAGCAGACCCACGCCACTGTGCAGGCGTGGAGTCTACTAAGTAGAATGATTATATCTTTGTCCACACCCATGTTCAGCATGACCGTCCACAGTTTTTCTCTGTTAACTGTATAAAAGGCACAAGACAGATCCATAAATGCTAAATGTATAAACCCCCTTTTGACTTTAGTATATTTTTGTACAATGAGAGTCAGGTTGAGAGTTTGCTCTACTGTGCCCAGACTGGCCCGAAAGCCAAATTGGACTTCTGAAAGAGAGTGAGATTCTGTCGCCCAGTTTTCCAACTTATTTAGAATCACTTTGCCTAAAATTTTAACCGAGCTGTCCAATAAAGAAATTGATCGATAGCATGAAGGATCTGACCTGTCCCTCTTCTTAAAAATCGGGACGATGATCGCCTCTCTCCAGGAGTCTACTAATGGGCCTGTCACAACAGATCTCAGAACGTTGGTAAGCAATGGCCCCCAGAAATCTGGAAGCGCTTTATATAAGTCAGCAGGTATTTTGTCTGGGGCAGGGGCTTTCTCAGGTGGACAGTCTTGTATAGCTTGCTTTACATCATCCACACTTATGGCATTGCCAAAAGCCACACAAAAATGATCAATTCCTCTAATTTTTGAACAGTTTGTCTTATCTAGTTGAGGGTCAGACTCTGGTGAAATTTTGTTTGTAAAATAGTTCACCAAGGTTTGGGCTGGAATAACAGTGTCCATAGAGGTCTCATGCTTATCGTTGAACAGTGGAGAGTTAAACACACGCCAGAATGCTGATGTATCATTAGTTTTGCTAGCTTCCACCAATTCCTCCCGAGCTGATTCACTTAATTCGGATTTCCTCTTAGCAAGGACTTCCTTATAGTTGTTCCTGGCAACTTTAACTGCTTGTCGATCTAGGGGGGATGCGTTAGTTATTTTCTTTAAGTTATTTAAGGATGCAATACATGCATGATTAAACCATCTCAGGCCATATGATTTATTAGTGCCAGAAGACTGTAATTTCTCAGCCATATATTTTGTCAAGGAAGAAAATGCACAAACAATTTCGTTGGGGGGGCCTATTTTCATCCAAAGTTATCACGACATCTGGCCATCTTTTCACCATTAGATCTTTAAAAAAACTTTTACTATCTATTTTTCCCCATTTGGTTGTAAGGCCTTTTTGGTCTGAAAACATCATATCAGGGAGTCGCTTCTCTCTTCTCGAGTCACTCTTCAGGTCCAAACTTATTTCAATAGATAAAGGGTTATGGTCACTAACACAAGTTGGAGTCACCCTAAACTGCCCAACAAGAGAAGATAATTCTGTGGAAAAAATGATAAAATCAATAGTAGTACAGGCGTCTCCTCTTATAAATGTTCATACCCCTGTAACAGCTGGTATGGGGACCAGTAAAGAATTGGCTATTATCAAGAGATTAAGAGCATTCCCATATGGAGAGTGCTTAAAATGCTGGATGGGGCTATCATTTTCATCCATAAGTCCACAAGCAGTCCAAATATTCTGTCTCACACAAATGAGCGTTAAAGTCGCCGACCCAGATTATTCTTAAGTCCTTTTTGCTGGTTTTTGCTGTCTTCTATATTGTCATCTCCAGACTACCAACCACACTAGTGTCTGAATTATCAAAGATGTTATTATAATAATTAATCAGTAATATGTCAAATGGCTCTGCTAATTTCAATAACAAGGCCCAAAAAAAGGGGGATATCCCCACAACACGCTCGTCTACCCCCCTAGCCATTACTGATACAAAAGTGGCCAGGCCTCCCTTAGCCCTGCCTACGGAAGTCTTACTTGCCGGGACACTATGGGGGTGATTCTCACCCTGGCGGGCGGCGGAGGCCGCCCGCCAGTGTTCCCCCCTCCAAAATACCGCTCCGCGGTCGAAAGACCGCTGAGGGTATTTTGGGTTTTGCACTGGGCTGGCGGGGGACCGCCAAAAGGCCGCCCGCCAGCCCAGTGCAAAACACCCTTCCCACGAGGACGCCGGCTCAGAATTGAGCCGGCGGAGTGGGAAGGTGCGACGGGTGCAGTGGCACCCGTCGCGTATTTCAGTGTCTGCAAAGCAGACACTGAAATACAAAGTGGGGCTCTCTTACGGGGGCCCCTGCAGTGCCCATGCCATTGGCATGGGCACAGCAGGGGCTCCCAGGGGCCCCACGACACCCCATACCGCCATCCTGTTCCTGGCGGGCGAACCGCCAGGAACAGGATGGCGGTATGGGGTGTCAGAATCCTCCATGGCGGCGCAGCGAGCTGCGCCGCCATGCAGGATTCATTTGGGCAGCGGAAAACCGGCGGGAGACCGCCGGTTTTCTGCATCTGACCGCGGCCAAACCGCCGCGGTCAGAATGCCCTGCGGGGCACCGCCAGCCTGTTGGCGGTGCTCCCGCCAACCCTGGCCCCGGCGGTCAGAATGACCCCCTTTGTCTTTTAATAATCAGCAGCTTAATTAATACTTAATATTGATTGATGTGCTGGAGGAACTTCGCTTGGTTATGAATTCATTGCATCAAAAGGGTCACTGTAAGGCTCAAGAGCAAGGGGATCTCGCTCAGGTTTTCCTATAAAGAGCGTTACTGGAATAGGTAAACCATGTCTCTCATCTGTTACACTACTCAGAGAGAATTGTTAAGTGTTGAGTACGGATAGCATAAAGTTGCCTGCTTGTGGAAGGTACTTATAGAGTCAAAAGGTTTAAAGGGCAAATGAAGAAAGAATTCAAAAGTCATGCACGTTTAGTGTAAAGGTGAGATATAAAACTCTAGTTTCCTAGGGAAACTATGGCCCTGATTCTAAGCTTGGCGGGCGGTGGCCAGGCCTCCCTTAGCCCTGCCTACGGAAGTCTTACTTGCCGGGACACTATGGGGGTGATTCTCACCCTGGCGGGCGGCGGAGGCCGCCCGCCAGTGTTCCCCCCTCCAAAATACCGCTCCGCGGTCGAAAGACCGCTGAGGGTATTTTGGGTTTTGCACTGGGCTGGCGGGGGACCGCCAAAAGGCCGCCCGCCAGCCCAGTGCAAAACACCCTTCCCACGAGCACGCCGGCTCAGAATTGAGCCGGCGGAGTGGGAAGGTGCGACGGGTGCAGTGGCACCCGTCGCGTATTTCAGTGTCTGCAAAGCAGACACTGAAATACAAAGTGGGGCTCTCTTACGGGGGCCCCTGCAGTGCCCATGCCATTGGCATGGGCACAGCAGGGGCTCCCAGGGGCCCCACGACACCCCATACCGCCATCCTGTTCCTGGCGGGCGAACCGCCAGGAACAGGATGGCGGTATGGGGTGTCAGAATCCCCATGGCGGCGCAGCAAGCTGCGCCGCCATGGCGGATTCCCATGGGCAGCGGAAAGTCGGCGGTACACCGCCGGCTTTCCGCTTCTGGCCGGGGCTGTACCGCCGCGGTCAGAATGCCCGGCGGAGCACCGCCAGCCTGTTGGCGGTGCTACCGCCAACCTCGGCCCTGGCGGTATTTGTGGTATATCCATTAATATGCGGGGGCTCTACAAACCAAGTCTCTTGACAGCAGATAAAAAGATTTTCCGTCACTAATTCTAACCAATCTGGATTTCCAATTTTTGATTTTAAGCCTGCCACATTCCAAGAAATGATCCCTGAAGATGTCAGACTGCATGTATTGTGTGTATCAGAGGTTCCCTTGGACTGCAAGACAGATTAATGCGATGTATTTATCTCCAAGGGGGCTTGCAAATGGGGCCCAGTTGCTGGTAGTCAATCTATCGGCTCCAGTGAAGCCAAAGGCCCAAATCTGTTGGACAGTGGCAGGGCAACATCAAGAGAATTGGGGACACCAAGATTACTAGAATTCTGTTTCCTCAAATGGTTTGAGTCAAAGTGACATGGGTTTGGTGTTGGGGGGATGAACATAGATAGTCGTGGTACTCTTATAGACCCTGCAGGTAGCTTTATAGTTGAAAAAATATGATACAAATCATTGGCTATCCAGGGACTCCTGAAGTTTATAATAATACAGTCCCCCTGTGAGGCTTTAGGAGATGGGCTGATCCAGGGGACCCTTCTTACGGTTAAGATGTCCCGTTGGAAATCTGTCCTCCCTCCCAAATTCTTTCCAACCCAGTGCATCACTTTATTTAACAATTATGCATGAGACTCATGATGGGTGTTTCCTAATATAGGAACGTTTTCCAGGATTAAGATTTAAGGAGCACATGCCAACGGGATCCTTGGGCAAGCTGTTTGGATTCTCGTAATTAACTTGCCCACTGGACCCTCCCATTTATTTATGCCTCGCTGATGCTGTGCATTTGTGGAATTTTGCATTTCCTCTAGATTCGGGGGGTTTGGGACTAGGTTCTGGACAGGGGTCGGCCTGCGATTTTAACATTGGTAAGTTGCCGGAACAGATGAGCATGCAGGGGCAATGTGAGTATTCTGAGATTCAGCCCTCGGAAGTGTGGGATTCATTGTCGTTGATATTGATATAGAATCGACCTTTCCTCAAGAGCGGCCACTTTCTCTAGAACCAGGGAACATAACTTTTTTATGTCCCTGAGTTGGTCCTCAATCTCAGAAAGACAATTATTGGAAGAGTCCAAGATCTTTTTATCCTTTCTGTCCTTTATCTGTTTTCCTGTGGTTTTTTAAAATAAATTAGGTAAACGCTTCCCCTTATTCTTCGCTGTTTCTACTGCATCCTTTACAACCTCGTAGCCATTTAAAAAATGCCGAGGTGAATCTGAGGAGGGAGCAGCAGCGTGGGGGGGGGGATTATTTGCCTGCTTTTCTTTGAGGGTTGACTCTCTGGGGTCGTAGGGGTGATTAAATTAATTTGATAGTCCTTGTCCGTTATTGCAGAAGGATTTTTTGTTCTTGTCTTACCTGATGGAAGTTTTGCAGGGAGAGTCCTTTCCTCCCCCCACTTTTCCCTATTTTCTCGAGGGATGACTCTAGGGTAGCTTCCACTCTCCCTATCTCCGACTCAATAGCATCCATCACTGAGGTTAAGTAGCTGGTTATCAGCCTGGGGGGGGGGCTCCTGAGTAGGATCCCTTCCCCCACAATCTCCTTTGCTTTTCCCCATCAAAACGGGCTGTTCTTTAAAAAAAGAAAAAACACCAAATAGTTCTTAACAAGATCCTGTGCCCAATATTAAATAAGGTTAAAACTATTATTTTATATTTTTATGTTTCCAGTCACAACTTTCTGGCACAGGAGCCCTGAAGGTATGATACTATAATTTCTTGCCGTCTCCTAGTGCATATATGAGGCAACAATACACAGAGAGGTGCTAGATCTGAATGGCTTTAAAACACAAAAATGGTGCTAGCTCTTCCTAGCGTCAACAGCTCTCCATTTATCAGTCTTGCCCGCCGAGCCCCTGGTTGCAAATTTGAAAAGGGGGGGCCCAGCCCAGTCTCTTCCTGGCGATGACGGGCGCAGGACGGGCCTGCTCTTGGCCCGGGCTTTGCCCGGGCGCATCACGCGCGCCTCCCGCGAAGCGGGCGCGCGTTTTAGATTTAAAGGGGCCTTTTGGTCCCGCCCCTTCACAGGTCCGGTCTTCACGTATTTAGGTTTAAAGGGGCCTTTCGGTCCCACCCCTTCACAGGTCCGGTCTTGGTTAGGGCATCCCGCAAATGCAGGCGTGTGTTTTAGATTTAAAGGGGCCTTTCTGTCCCGCCCCTTCACAGGTCCGGTCTTGGTTGGCTATTGACCTTCAATTGTGAAATGGACAGGATATATGTCATTTACAGCGTGTGTGAATTTGGCTGTACATTCACACGCATCAAATTTGATGTGGACTTTTCTGTATCCTAATCTGTATTTCTGCAAGGCTCCATGAGGTTACACTCATATGTGTCTTAATGTGTGGAATCTTAGGCTTCTAGGATGTACCATCAGCATTGGGTTTGTTCCTTATCTGAACAGGTGTTTGGCTGATTGACCGGATGTCTGCAGTTGTTTTGTAGAGTTGCAGTACATTGTGTACTCCCTTGCATTATGTCATGTGAAAGAGGTGTCCATGTGTCTTAACTGGAGGTGACATGATACTTCCATAAACAGAATCAATTCCACAGTGGTGATAACAAGGTTGCATCTATATACCCTGGACATCCCATCTAATTTCACATATGCAATAGAATTATTTAAACATCAGTGAGACCCTTAGATTTGGCAAGGTGACAGTGTACAACACATCTCTGTACATTGTCAGCACTGACATGTTGACATTTGACTATGACTACAGTCTTTTCGGGAGAGCACGTCAGGGTAGGTTCCCCTGCAGACTGCCTTCATCCACAAATAGTGACCGCTTTCGGCATGCTACTTCCCAAGGGGCCCCCCATGTACCAAGGGATGGGCGACCATTAAAGGTTTCTGACAATTAGTGAACTTCAATGTAAGTGACTATATGATTTGTTTGACATTTTTGCAAACTTTCGGTAATATAGACAGGAGAAGTCTTATTATGTATTGGTCCTGAAGAAGCGTCATAGGATCTTGTTAGACCACTGTACGCGAAACATGTTGACCATGTCCTAGGAGCCCGACGATAATCTCTTTAAGCTCCAGCACCATGCAGAAAGTGGTTGAGCATTATTCCTCATTTTACACTTTCCTTCAGTTTTTAATCTTGGTCCCGGTCTTATTCCATTGATTAATTAAATTGACTCGCTCCTATTAAGACTGGGAACCAATTTTAGCTTTCACTCTCCTGACAGGATTAGCGCCTGACCGCAACACCAGGTCTTGTAGTGTCCGCTACCACGGCTGCTACCTAAAAGATCTCCGGCAAAGAGCCCCCTTACGGGGAGCCCGTCAAACCTTGCAGCGCCGGTCTGACGAGGAGCTACCCGATGATGAAGCATGACATCCTCTCGGATGTGTGAGGGCTCTTGCTCCTGAACTTTAATGTTCCCCGAGTGATTATATTTTCCCATTTGGAACAGTGTACACCTTTTTTGTATGGACATTTGACTATGCACAAATTTCACATGTGTGACAAATTCTCTGCAGATCTATTTCTCTGCCCTTGCCAAGTCGACTAAAGTTGTAACGTGTACCTATACTACTGAACATGTTCTAGTTCAGCTGGCTAACTTGGTTGTGAGATTGTCATTTTGAGTGTCAGAAGGTCTGTATGCCTGTAGATCTGTTGTGTGTCTGTGAAATTGTCTCAATCCGTATGTGTAAGAATATGCACTTTCAATATTGTCACTTCAATATGTGTTCTTCGCACAGTCCACTTGCTTATTGGTAGTTGGCAATGTGAGAGCAGGAGTGATGTGAGATATTGGTACAGCCCCAATGATTCCATGTCACCTTCATTGTAGTCATCATCATGCTATGTGTGTCATGGTGTTTGACCTGCAGCATAACACATTACACACCCCTTACACAGTACGTATTGGTTGGAAGGGTGTTTGATTGAGTGTTATTGATGTGATATTTAAAGATTAATCTTCCAAGTTGTACTGCAGGTTGAGGCCATGTCATTGTCATTATGTTGTTTTAAATTGTTAAAGGAACTCTAATAATGGGGTGAGAAATTGGGGTTATATAGGCGCTCAGGATCATAAATGGCACACATTCAATTCAATTAAGCATGAAAGCAAGGAAAACAAGGGTGCCAGCACAAGGGAACACACCCATCCCTTACAGGTTAAAACAACCCAACTAACAATGGTACATAGTGCGGCACACCCAACAGTAACTTGTCATAAATAATCAGTAGGTGACTCAAAAAAGTCAAGCATCAATTTTTAATACATGTTTGAAAAGTCCATTCTTGTTCAGTGCTTTGACGCTAGGCACAGGAGTTGCGCACTCGCGTTTTCCTGCTTCCTTCCGCGTTGAGAGTTGCGCAGTCGCATCTCTCTGTTTCCTTTCATGTTGGTTTGTGGAGCATACTTAAATTCTATTTCGGATGCGCTTTTTACGTGTGCACACACTGCCTATAGGATCCCAGTCCACTACTTACTTACCAGCTCGCATTTCACGGACTTTTCTTTGATGACGGTTTAAGTTGGTCAACCTTTTGATGATTAAGAGCCCTGAAGAAGTCGTTTGGGATTGGATTGAAGATTTCCCAAGACGAAACACGTGTTGGCTTGAGTTGTACCATTATGGAGGAGTTGTCAAACACTGCTTGAGTTGTACCATTATGGAGACATGTTTACACCTACGAGGAATAACTATTCAAAGCACTGAACAAGACTGGACTTTTCAAACATGTATTAAAAATTGATGCTTGACTTTTTTGAATCACCTACTGATTATTTATGACAAGTTATTGTTGAGTGTGCCACACTATGTACCATTGTTTTAAATTGTTCCCTTGTGCCTGTGGAGTGGCATCTGTTGTTATTTGGTTCTGTCATTTGTCCATAGGTGTATATCCAAATGGGTCAGGATATAACATATGCCTGTCACTGTCACAACCTCATTCTCTTCCTGGCCACGTGTCGATGTTGTGGTGTATGTGTTGTGTGTCCTAGGGGGTTACTGTGCTGTGTGTATATAAGTAGGTTTCTGTACTTACCAACAAGTAGGCCATTTCCATATCGTTCATCGTGGAAGTGTTGATTGATGGTGCAGTGACGGATGATGAATGAATCATGTACACTCCCAGGATACTTTGCCACAATGTTGGTGATCAAACCCCGGTGATCGACAATGGCCTGCACATTGATGGAGTGTGTGTGCTTCCTGTTGCGATATAGATGTTCGGTTGCAGCAGGTGGCACAATGTGTACATGTGTGCAGTAAATGGCACCAAGGACATGTGGAAAGCCTTTGATTTGGTAAAAGCCCTGTTTTGTCTCCTGCTGCTTCTGCTGTGTGTTGGGGAAGCTGATGTGGCGGGGTGTGAGGGAGATGATGGCATCCAGTACCTTGGGTAGGAAGGCAGAGAATGATGGCTGTGAGATCCTGGCAACCAGGGTACCAGTGGTTTGAAAGGAGCCACTTGCCAACATGTGGAGTACAGCTAGCAGCTTGGTTTCTGGTGGAATGGTGCGGATTGTCTGCAATCTGGGTGCCAACTGTGGCTCAATGTTGCGCAGCAGCTGCTGAATGGCTTGCCAGTTGAGCCTGTACCTCTGGATGATGTCTTGTTGGCAGAGTCCCAGAAGGGTTGTCCTGGTGCGGAATGTCCTCTCCTGCCTTCTGCGTTGCCTTTGGGGTCCCTGCTGGTGATGTAGAAGCTGCTGTTGTTGGTCCTGTGCTCTGCGTCTGTGTGCATGCTGGATGAATAACACCTCCATGTCTTTCTTTTGGAGCTCTGCTGTTGCTTCTGTGTGTTTTCATTAAGTACTGGTGTACTTGCCCCATTTTAACGCCTGCCCTGACCCAGGCGTTATTTTTTTATGCAAATCAGGCTGTACGTCATTTACGAACTCCGCTTCCCAGCCGTGCAGGATTTTTGTGTGATTTGATAAATAAGGCGCACAGGTGTTTAAGTCATGTTTTGGACGGGAATGCCCACGTTGCATGTCATTAACGCAAGGCGGTTTCCCACATCCAGAAAATGACGCACACAGTGGAATTTTGGTGTTCGCGGGCACGGGCGGCAAAGTTTAAATATGGTGCACGGTTTGCACCGAATGTGCGTCAAAATTTTTGACGCACATTTGGCGCAAACAGAGTATAAATATGCCCCTTGGTCTACCCATACAAGTGAGGTACCATTTTTATCGGGAGAACTGGGGAAATGCAGGGAGGAAGGAAGTTTGTGTCTCCCTGCAGATTCCATGACTTTCCATCACAGAAATATGAGGAAAATGTTGTCAAAGTTTGAGGTTTGCAAGGGATTCTGGGTAAAAAAAACCTTGATGAGAGCCAGGCAAGTCAGTCTACCTTGGATAACCCTAGATGTCTAGTTTTAAAAAATGTACAGGTTGTCTAGATTTCCTTATGTGCCAGCTGAGCAAGGCAACAAAACCTAGAGCTACCCCCCAAAAAAAAGTCAGGCCCATATTTATACTTTTTTAGTGCCGCATTTGCGCCACTTTTTGACGCAAAAACAGCGCAAACTTACAAAATACAATTGCATTTTGCAAGTTTGCGCCGAATTTGCGTCAAAAAATGATGCAAATGCGGCGCTAAAAAAGTATAAATATGGGCCTCAGTTTTTGGAGGACAAAATGTGCAGAAATATGGAGAAAATGTATTTTTTAGTCAAAGTTTGAGGTTTGCAAGGGATATTTGGTAAAAGAAAATGATAGCTGGATACCCCTATGTGTCTAGTTTAAAAATGTTTACAGTCTAGCTAGCTCTCTGTAGGTGCTGGCTGAGCTAGGGTCCAAAATCTAGAGCTTCCTACGTATGAAAAAAGGTCAGTTTTTGGGGTAAAAGTGTGATGCGCCCATGTTGCATTTTTGGCTGTTGTCTGTCACGGCCACTAGCCCTTCCTACACAAGTGAGGTGCCATTTTTATCGAAAGACTTGTGGAAGCATCAAATAGTCAAGCATCTTTTATTACTGATTGTATTTTGTTGCATTTCTGGATTTCAAGTGTAAGCCTGTGTATAAAAAAGATGTAATTCAGAAAAATACTCTCTAAATCATACGGTAGTAAGGGGGCCCGCAAATTCAGAGATGTACAAGTAACCACTGTTCTTAAACTCCATATCTTGTGTCCATTACAGAAATACATAGGTTTCCGAAATACCCATTTTTTACTCTGCCTTTGTTAATTGGACTATACTCAGTTCTCAATGAAGATCCATTGCACAGTGCAGCTCAGTTGTTGGCTCAGGGTACCTTGAGTTCTTCTCTTGAGCCTACTAACCCGATATATCCCCTGCAACTGGAAGAGTCTAGCAGATGTAATGATATACTGCTTTTGTAAATCAGCCATCGGGGAAAAAGTTACAGATGTAAATGTTGTCACAAATGCCAGTTTTTTCCTACTCATTTTCAATATTTCTTCATTTCAACAGTGGTTTATCTTGAGAAAATCTCTTGTGATCTACACATATGACCCCTTGCTTGATTCATAATTTTTACTACGTTTTCAGAAATCTTTTAGCTTTTCTGGATAACCCGGGGTTTTCACACTGGTTTCCAGCATAAATTGGAAGTAGGTTGAGAGCAAAAAAAATAGGGAATTTAGGCAACCACTTTGAAAAATGTCAGAACTAGGGTACAAAATCAGGTTTTTTGATTTAGCTCTTCATGTTACTAAAAGTTGGGAAGATGGTGACTTTAGTACAGCAATCCATTCATGGAAGCCATTTTTGGAAAAAATAGACACGTTTCCCCGGAGCCCTTTTCTAAAAAACCTCATCATTTTGCTATTTTTTTGCCTATTTTCTCTGTCCTCGTCAGGAAAATCTAGAAGCCCTGGGTGCCTTTAGAATCCCAAGGATATTGGGAAAAAGGATGCAAATATGGCATGGGTGCCTTATGTGGAAAATAAATTATGGAGCCCTAAGTATGGATTACCCCACATAGCTAAACAAAAAAAAGGGATCAGCACTGGAGTGGGGGGAAGGCCCAGCAGCAAAGAGGTTAAGTAGAAATGCTTTATTTCCATTTTGTGTGCCTTATTCCTGCAGGTTTCTACTTTTGCACTAACATTTTACACCAGCTAAAGGAAGAAATGTGTCATAAATTTGACAAAAGTAGTTACCAACTCTCTATGGTGGACTTCGCTAAATGAAAAGTGAGGCAAAAAAATAGGGCTGTGCATAATTTACGTAATTCTATGTACCATAAAATTATGCAGAATTACTCGTAATTATGAGAGAAGCATAATCCAGCATTTAGGTCTATGTTCTTAGTGCAAAATGTATCCTTGTGTGAAATGGGATGGAGAATGGAGATGGAGAATGTAACTATGCAACGTGTGCTGGGAATATAGCACGGAATGCAACAGAATATCAATAGCAGAAGTCAGCAGCTCATGCTTTCTGAGTTTGTTGTTCCTGTGCTCCTGAAGGAGGATTTCTGTCCCAAATTACCCTTAGTTACTCGAATGGGTGTAATATTGTAATTTTGGTAATTTTGCATCACAAAAGTAATGCAAAATTACCAAAATTACTCAGAATACACCAGCATCATTAAAATTACTCCCAGTCCTACTAAAAACAACAGTGACAAATGTGCAAAATTATTTGACCTTACTTGAGACCAAGTGACAGACTCCTGACTCGACACTAGAATAAACTGTAGAATGATAGCTCATTGAAAGTAAACAGATGTTTGCATATACAAGTAAGAACATACACAATATATTGATTAAAGCATCTCCATGTAATTTAAACCAATGACATAATTTACTGTTGAAATGCCCATAGCCCCAAGTGCCATAATCTATCCTCATTCCATTGCCAGTGACATACTCAACATACTTCCTTCAACTTGTGAACAAAGGCAGCTTGCCTTGCACTTGATCTGAAGGGACAACATTGTATAATTGCTCATTACCGAATCTTGCACTGGCACCTGGTGGCAGACTAGGATGTATTAAAAAACATTTTCTTGCTACGCTTTACCAGTGGAACAGTGACTATGAAACTCACCTCTTGTACCATGCTTAGGTTCTGCGACCTAAGCGACAAGAGCAACACAAGTCTGTGTATGCATCAATGGCAAGACTTTCATAGAAGCTTAAATATTGTGTAACGTGCTACTCAGTTCTGTGTAAATGCTGTTACTATACGATACAATGAGGAAGAGGTCTAGGATCTATTTTTAGTCTTAGAGCCTACAAAGCAAAAATGACCCACTTAAATTAAAACTGCGACCTTTGAAATCTGTCTTACTTGATTTGAACTGGAGAGGGAGATACTACATGTAGGAACTTGAAAAATGGCCATGGAAGAGCAGAAATGTACCCAGGAGGTGGTGGATCCGAATGATTCCACAGGCACACAGTTTAAAAGTCTGATAGCCTGAGTAACAGGGAAGTTTAAGGTCTTACACATAAGTAAACCCAGTTTCCCTGGTTACTGTCAAGGTGGTTACGAGATGAGTTGTAATGTGTTTTCTAGGTTACGGTTAGATATGTCATGGTGCAGTGATGCAGTAGCAAAACAAAGGCCCCGCAGACCCTATAATGCTGGGGAGGGGAAGGGCCTCAGCACTGCATGTGGGCCTGAGAGCTCCTGAATAAGTCCAGAGGGGGCCCCATCCATGTACTCAAGCTTTGCTACGCTATTGCGGGCCCTCAAGCTTTGTTACTCTAATGCAGTAATTTATGGTTGTCCTCTAGTGAGTACAATTACACAGCGTATCTGGTTATTAAGGAAGATTGCAGTGCTGTTGTGATGGATAGTTATACTTGAAAAAATAAATTATAGAATTGCACAAAAAGGGGACTACCATAAGCATTCAGGTGCATTTTGCATAAAAAGTACCTGAGACATTTTGTCAGAAAACACTCTTTAAAGTGATTAGCTCACAGACATCTATTAGACTTTTGGAAACATAATATCAGTCTTTAAGTAAGGCATTAGTCTCTGGCAGTTCATTTGTCCTAAAGACAGATGAAGACAAGGAGCTAATTTCCCACAACTTGCACTGCTTGAAAGTGGTAACATTACTTTCAGGACTCCAGTACACTGAAAAGGGCTAAGTGCAAGGAAGTAGCAAGAAAATTAAAATACCCCCTATTGAACCCTATCTCTACTCACATTGAGCACAAGGCAAGCAGACCTTACTCTTCTTAGGAGACTTACCTTTAACCCATAATCACCCTTCCAGCCATCCCTATATATGTCCACCCTTTCACACATTCACACATCAATCTGTCCCCATATCCATCTAGCCATACATTCACTTTTCTCATCTTTCCATTGTTCATCCTTCCTCTCATTTACCCTATAATCTACTGATCCTTATGCTCTTTCATCCACCCTCTCACTCTTTCATAAATCAGTCTTTTTATCCTTCCATCATACATTTCCCCTTTTCATCCTTACTTCCTTTGACCTCTCCTTCCTTGCATTCTTCATTTGTCTTCCCATTCTTTCTTACCCCCTTCTATCTGCCCATTGTATGTTTTTCTGCACTATTTTTTCTTTTTTACCTTTCTTTAATGCTTATGTACCATATATGCCCTCTTTGCTTTCACCTATTTTTGTGATTGCGTCCTCTCTTTCATTTGTTGTGCATGTCTGTCCACCTCCTACACCCCACTGTCATTCATTGTTTCGCACTATTATTTATGAGAACTTTGTGGCCACAGGCAGAAACACAGGCGGCCCATAAGCAAGTAATAGTATTTAGTGGTACTCATTTTACCAGCAAATGAAATCTAGTGGCAACCCACACTTAAGCTGCTTAAGTGGGGGTGCCCTATACCCCTGACTAAGCAGCTTGAGGACACTTGTAGAACTATTTTGTGTTCCAAAAATAAACTCACAATTTGGGAGGTTGTTTATGAAAACAAAAAATAATTGGTCCTTACACCCCATGGGTTTTTTCCTGGATGTGGGGATCATTTTTTTCTGTTTAGGGAACTACACTTTCCATGTCGGTCGTAACAGAAAAAAAGTATATTAGACCTAAATAGGACCGAAAGGCCGATATACACTCAATGAAGGCCCTGACTTTGTTGAGCAGTCAGTGTAACCTTTCCGAAGGCAGAGCCAGTGGGAGTTATGCTGTCAGAAACATGCTTGTTAACCCGATTCTCATTTGGACAGGTGGACAGTCAGTTTGGCAGACAAGATACTAGGCCATATTTCTGACTGAATATCCTGTCTGTCAAACTCTAAATCAGGCCCCAAGTAACTTAAAAGGAGAAAGTAAATAATGAGAAAATTGAAATAATTTGGGTAAAGAGACCAGCTGTTATTGCAAAAAAACTAAACTGTTGCAAAACAACCATGTGGGAAAACAGGGCTGATTGCAGAAGCCCCCTCACTTGTGCCTCAATTTTTAGCAGGTACTGGTGTTTTCTGACTCTCACAGTGTCCTGGGCACTGCTAAAAAGTCCAAAGGCCCGTGCTCTGTTTAAAATGGTATATGCTAATTAGGCCTAATTATAATTGGTGCTGACAATCTACCTATAAGTCCCTAGTACATGGTAGGTCATGCAAGTTTAGGGACCACAGTATAGTTAGTGCGCCCATAGGGGCACTGCTGTGGTGTCCGGTGTCATTGTAAAGGCAGGCCTGCCTTGCTGGCTACTTTTAAGCTATAATTAACGCCATATTCGTATTTGGAGTTAAAAGTACTTCCAAAGTCTCCATCTACCTTAGATTTTACATACAAGTCACCCACAAGGTCTTTCCTAGGTGCCCCAAGGTTGGGTGCACTGTGAATATAGTAAGGGGCTTTATAAAAGATGTTTTATAAGCCCTGGTGAGGGGCAAACAGCCACATTTGTTTTTCCAAATGCAGTCAATAGGCTCCATAGGCTAATATTGAGAGACTTTATGTTAAATATATAAGTCTTATTATCAATAGAGATGAGCTAAATATTTCAAGTTTGGTATCAAATGAAATGTTTTCATAAACCCAACAACTTACCAATGTTGAATTTAATATAACTAGCACAGGAAAAGAGTTTTAAAATTCTTTCTGAAGGCTACCAAATTCAGCCCTGTTGTGCTGTTCCTGATTGGTCAGCCTCTGGCAGCCTGAGCCAGAATACCTTAATGAGGTGTGAAGTGGCTTGGGCTGAGACAAAGGAAGCATCTGGTGGGAGGAGAACTGTACAGCCGGTGGCAGAGCACGATGGGGGAAGAGTAGCCAAACTGGTCTTCAAAGGAGGGAAAGCCACTTGGGACAGAAACTGGTCCTCGCACATCTCCTGGTCCCCCAGAGAGATGAGAGATTAGGAGAGGGGCTGAAAAGGGTATGTTAAGGGAGACTTAGCCACACCAGTGGGGGATCTAACCTCCAAGAATGAATTTTCTCCATGTTGGATTTTGGGAGAATATTGCTTTCTGGTATTGGGTTTTGCCACACTTCACAGGAAGTGGTCACCCCAGAGGGTGTCACCCTGCACCACACTGGACAGGAGCACACCCCTGATTCCCAACCCAGAAGTAAGGATACATATGTTTGAGCTGCCACGCAATTCAGATCCCTGCTGGAAGGAGATACTGGAGAAGAAGGACTGCCCTGCTGAACCCTTGGTCTGCTCCTGAAGGACTACACCCACAAGTTCTGCACCAGCTGCACACTTTGGCCTTTACCAAGAAAAGGACTCTGTCTTGCTTCTGCAATTCCAGATGTGGACTCCCTGTATGCTACAGGTACAAAGGAGCTTACCAGAGTCCCCTGCATCAAGTCCTGCAAAAAGAGCCCAGCTGACTTACATCCAGTGGCTTTTTGAGGATTCTTACCAGGTGCATTCTGGGAACTGTAGTCTCAACTTCCAAAGAGAAGCTCAGAGCTTCTGGAACCTTGGATCACGTTTGTGGACACTTCCAGAACCCAAAAAGGGCCTCTGGCCGAAGATCCTGAAGTTTGGAGAAGTTTGGACAACTGTTGTAAAACGATCCATAAGTTGAAGATGTGCATTGTGGGAGTTGTAGTCCCAGATCCCAGGAGGCAAACCAGAGCCTCAGAACCCTTGGCTGGTGCTGTGGACCACTTTCCTGAATCAAACACTTCTGAAAGTAAGTGTGACAGTGTTACCTCATGGGTGGCCTGAACTCTGGACTTTGTTCCTTTCCACTGTGACCTTTTTTAACCCTTTGAGCGCTAGTTGCTTCTATGCGCTAGAAAGCATTAATTCTTTAAAAATTCATATCTCCGGTTCCCATTGTCCGATTTTATTTGTTTCTGTGTCATTTGAAAGATAAAAATATAATCTATTGTTATAAATTGATTTTGAATTTTTAAACTGTTTCCTGTGTTTTATTTATTTACTGTTTTGTGATATTTTAATGCTTTACACTTTGTCTCCTAAGTTAAGCCTTGTCGCTCGTTGCCAAGCTACCAAGGGTTGAGCTAGATTTAATTTACTGAGACCTAACTGGACCTCAGTGGGGGTTAGTGGCCAATTGCTAAGTGTAAGTACTTACCTGCCCTTACCAATAACTCATTTTCCAACACCACTGAACCCAGGTCCCTGATTGTCATGGGTTTGAGGTGTGCCCGGGGGTCTCTACAGAGGTGGACACACTGTTGATTGACGTGTCCTGGGTACAGAGGTATGGGTATGCTGGGTGGGTGCTGTGGTGGTGTTTCCTGAGGGGGGAGGCTCGGTGGTGGTGTGTGACTCGGCTTGGGTATTCGACTGTCCAGAGGTCCCTGATGGGCCAGGTTGGTCGTCCAGATCCAGGCGACCAGAGTTGCTGTTATCATTGTGGGCCTCTTCAGTTGGGGGACTGGATAGTGCTGGCACCTCTTCTCCACTGACATTGGCTGGGATACCTGTGGGGATGTAAATGCTGTGTTACTGTTTCTGTGTGTGACATTGTGCATCAGTGGGTTTCCCTCTTTGGTTGTATTTGCCCTGGCAGCTTTTATTTGTGTAAGTTGGTATGTGATGGACTAGATGGTTCTCTCTAGTGTGCATGCTTTGGTGATAGGTGTCCATGCAGGGCTGTGAGTGATGTCAATGCATTGGTAGTGCATGCAGGGCATGCCATTGGGATGGGTGGGATGTGATGGTTGGGTGTGTGGGAGGTGGTGGAGTGATGGGAGTGAGGATGAGGGTATGTGATGGCATGCAGGTAGGGGGGGTGATAGTAGTATAGAGTTCACTTACCAGAGTCCAGTCCTCCTCCTACTCTGGCCAGGCCCTCAGGATGCATGATTGCCAAAACTTGCTCCTCTCATGTTGTTGGTTGTGGGGGAGGAGGTGGAGGTCCACCGCCAGTCCTCTGGATAGTGAGCTGGTGCCCTGCTGCTATGGAATGTACCTTCCCCTGTAGGTCGTTCCACCTCTTTCTGATATCGTCCCTTGTTCTGGGGTGCTGTGCCACAGCGTTGACCCTGTCCACAATCCTCCGCCGTAGCTCCATCTTCCTAGCAATAGATATCTGCTGCACCTGTGCTCCAAATAGCTGTGGCTCTACCCTGATGATTTCCTCCACCATGACCCTTAGCTCCTCCTCTGAGAATCTGGGGTGTCTTTGTGGTGCCATGGGTGTTGTGTGAGTTGTGTAGGTGAGGGTGTGTAGGGTGATGTGTTGGTGTGTGTGATGTAGGGTGTGTGGGTGATGTATTGTTGTAGGTTGTGTGTGGCTCTGGTTTTGTCTGTAGTCGTGGTGTCTGTCTCGTGCGGTTTGTAATGGTAAATGGGTTGTGGGTTATGTGGGTGTGTGTTTTATAGTGGTGTGGGTATTTGGGTGTGGTGTGTGTATGGATGTCAGGTGTGTGTAGTTTGAATTGTCCAATGTGGTGTTGTTTTGTATGTGTGTGTATTGTGAGCGTGGCGTTATGTCCCGCCATTGGCTTACCACCATTAAATGTCTGCTGTGGTGATTCGTGGGTCATAATGTGATAGGCGTTGTTCTGTTGGCGTAACGGTGTAGGTTTGTATACTGCCAGTTTATCACGGACCTTTGGTGAGGCAGACTTGTGTCTTTTGCTGAACTCTGTCAGATTGGTGTGTGTGTGTGTGTTAATATGGTGAACGGATATCCGCCGTGGTATGTTGGCGGCAGTCAGTGTGGTGGTAGGTGGGATTTACCGCCAATGTCATAATGAGGGCCAAAATGTACAATTGAACAATTTAAAACATTCTGTAAACGCGAAGGAATTTTCAATTTCGATTAAAATTAAGTGTCTTCTGATTGATTAATCAGAGCATTTAAAGTGCATCAAACAGAATATATAGACAAAGAGTTGCTTCAATTGAATTTAGAGAATCTCCAACCTTAACATTAAAATAAAAAAGATAGTTCTCTTTTATATTTGTTGGGCAATTAAATAAAATATGTCATCATTTGTATATTTGTTGATCAATGTTTGTTTCTGTATTTTTTATGTTTTATTTTGAGGTTCATATTATTGAAAATTCCTAGGCTGGGGTCCCCAGCTTTCAGTAACTACTCTGTGGGGGCCCCTGGAGTCCAATAATGATTCCATGAGGGTTCCTGGGTTCCAGTAATGATAAACGTGGGGGTCCACACAAGTCACAAGGTTAAGAACCACTGCTACAGCAGATGCAGTGACACTAGGGGCCTGGGAACTGAGGGGCCCATTTCACCCCAAATATGACTGTCTTTTGTAACAAAACAGGGTCTTTCGGGAATTGTCCCACAAAGCCATTTACCATAGACAAACATTGTGTTAGCAATAATTTTCTATTCTTTTCATCTCCTCTCCTCTATAAAACACTGTTAAGGTTGGCCCAGTTACTTCCACCAAGAACCACAGAAGTTCTTCACCTCCAGGGCCCCATCTGTGTGTTCACTCACATTCTGTTTAGCTCTGCTGGACATAAGAAGTACATGGTGTTTTGAGATCTTTTTGCATGAATATATGACCCAGGACACTTAAAGAAAGTTTTCGTTTATTTTCCTAATTCCATTGTGTAGGCTTTTTTTTTCAAACTCAATGGATGACCTAATAAACCACAGGGTAGGTCAGTTGTGAAAAATGAATTTGGAATGAGTAGCATAATGGCAGAGAGAAATGTGAATGGCCTTTTGCTAAACACTGCAAAGACGTTTAAAGCAGGCTGTATGACATTATTTAAAACATGGATAAGAATCTGATGACTGCATTGATTCCTTATATTTGATTACCTACATTCTGCAAATTTAGAAATTGTAGTAGTTCCCTAACCAAAGTAAATGGATTAGATATTTCTATTCATATTGCACCTTTAGTATCAAGCAATGCAGCCTCCTGAAAGAGAGATGAAATATACTGAACTGTGATTTTTCTACAAATTACTTGAGAAAACATCTCTTTCACTCATGAACTCCATAACTGAACTTTGTGCAACTGCACACAACCATTGTACACAATTGCATCTTAATTACTAACAAGTGAGTTATGGCAATGTTATAGCCAAGAAAGTTTTCTTTCAATAATACAAACCTGTAGAAGAGGCCTAGACAGCAGACTCTAGCCAGTCCAAAGGCCAAATAACAAATGTCCAGAGCCAGACAATGTGGGAGAATCACATCAACATGATGGATCTCCACACACAGTCTCATGAAAGTGCACAAACTGTATAATACATAAACCATTACTATGCATGCACCAAACCATAAAAATACTCAAACCATCACCACCTATCTACCACCAGCAAACAGGGTCAGCTGAAGGAAATGAACCCCCCTGGAAATAAATCGCAACTCAATTCTGATCAATGGAGCATTTTTTTTCTTTAAAAACCCACGTCATCCTTCTCCAAACTGATACTTGACAGTCTTCAGAGAGACTAACATTTGAGAACCAAAGATGAGTATGATCGTCCAAGACAGGGGGCACTATGTCATGTAAGACATTCACAAACAGTTAAATAAAAAACACATACTTGTACTTGAAGTGTTGTTAATTCCAAGAATACATTCTCTTTTACCCATCACTACAAAGTGGGAAGAAAGCCCCCCCAACAGTATGCAGTATGGGAAGAACCAAAGACAAAAATTCAGTATAGTTTTTACTTTTTGCTAGGGCATCTGCATGCTCACAGTTCCCTGCAATCCTTTACTGAGGTCTAAAGAGTATTCCTAATCCCATCAATAGCTGAATCTCTGGGTGAAAGTTCATCTGATTCTCTTCTTCACCTTTTTCACTCTTTTCAGCTTAATCATAAAGCTATCTGCCTTTTTTCATTTTTCAACCTCCATTCACTGTTCCTCTAACCCATTTGCTGCTCCTTCACTGGAGACGAATGACTCTCTTAACTACAAACAGTTGTTATATTCCTGTTCTTAGCATGCTTCAGCAGCATAATCAGACAATCAGGTCTATTTTAGGCCCGGGCCGAAAACTTTGTCCCGCTCGTAGAGTTTTCAGAATTCAGACACTTTGCCCTACACTGTGCAGCATGGAGTTATCAAATTCCACCATCCAGCACAAAGCAGAGTTTATTGTTTCCATTTGCGTGCAAGATATGTTGATCGAGAGTCACAATATTC
This sequence comes from Pleurodeles waltl, assembly GCF_031143425.1. Classification (NCBI taxonomy): domain Eukaryota; kingdom Metazoa; phylum Chordata; class Amphibia; order Caudata; family Salamandridae; genus Pleurodeles; species Pleurodeles waltl. The sequence goes on along the minus strand of NC_090445.1, from coordinate 1,162,458,430 downwards.
TCCGACCGCTAGTGAGCGTGTGTGAGATTTTGTGCCTGCTCGCATGGCTTCCGGTCATGAGGGTGCTAAGACAGTGCCTGTCATGAGCATGAATGCACCTAGAGTAGATTTTCAATTTGAGAATAAGATAAATCTACTCAAAAATAGATTTTAAAGCCACAGAGACTCCAACTTGGAAGGATCACTCTCTTTGTCTCCTGGATACATACCTTTGGATTTAAGGACTTTGTTTTTGTGATATCATGCAAGGTAAAAAAACAATTGTATAAAGATGTTGTTTGATTGATAAGGCATGCACTAATATTTCTTTGTAATATTATTCAATTTTTAAATGTTATTGTGGTAGGTGGCCTGAAGTTTAAGTAGGGCCCTAGTTATTTTTTTGCATTTCATTGACTTTTCATGTTTTGTAAATGAACATTGTTCCAAGGCTCAGTACTTTCTCCATGTTTATTACCTTTGCAATATACATTTATTTTACTATGTGGCCTAGTCTTCCAATAGGCCAACTAGCCAGTAGGCCCAGTACTAGTCATCAGTGCATGAAAGAATTGTTTTTGTGGTAAATGGCTTTAAAACTTCATTTAAGCCAGGGATAGCATTGGATTATTAAATCTTTATTTGTATTATTTTCTGCAAAAAGTGTAAATGTGGGGTAATATTTGATGGCATAGGAGGATGTGTGTTGTAATATTTTTATAGCTCTGTTCTTTTTCGTGTTTTGCATATATATATCCTAAAGAACGCCATTACCACTCAAAAACCCATACCCATCCTAAACCCTAAAAACGTCCTTACCAGTACCCACCATAAACCCTAAAAAACTATATATATATATATATATATATATATATACAGACACACACACATATATAAAACACGTAATACTCACCAGTACTTACCTGTTAAACCTTTATCATGAGTAAGTACCTTTTCCATTCATGCTGTTACAAATTAAGAAAAATAATACATACCTTTTCAACCTTTAACGCACATATGCCTTTACAAGTCATGCCTCTAGGATGAAATTCATTCTAAAGGCATGAATGGTAAAGGTATATTCTTGGTGAAGGCATGCGTGGTAAAAGTATGCATGTTAAAGGCATATGCATGGTAATGGTTTTGTTTTAGAGGTCAAAGGTGGTAATGACAATGTTGTGATATCTGTTTCCCTTTTTACCATAGGCTTGCATGTGTTCTTTGTGCTCCATGCCTCCTTGATCTCTGCTGTTGATTGGCCATGTGGCTGGGCACCATTGTGTGAATCCAGCCAGTGTGTTTTTGTCAGAGGCTTGCATGTGCTCTTTGTTCTCCATGTCTTCTTGCTCAATGTTGCTGTCTGACCATGTGGCTGGTGGCCATTTTGGGCATCTATCCAGCGTGCCTTTGCCATAGGCTTGTATGTGTTCTTTGTTCTCCATGCCTCCTTCACCCCTGCTGTTGTTTGACCATGTGGCTGGTGGCCATTTTATGCATCCAGCTAGTGTGATTTTGCCATAGACTTGCATTTATTCTTTGTTTTCCATGCCTCCTTTCATTCTGCTTTTGTTTGACCATGTGGCTGGCGACCATTTTGAGCATCTGGCCAGTGTGCCTTTACTATAGGCTTGGATGAATGGATGTGGTACCAGTTTAATAATATTCTTGGGGATCATTGTAGACTGTGTATACTAAGAAAATGATTTTGATGAACAATGCTTAATTTACTTCATGATTTTTTGTATTTTTTTTATTTGTCACTTTCTTACCTCACAATAGGTTTATTTTTTCTCATCATACAAACATCTGCAAATATTGTTTTTTTATTACAATCTTTTATTTTATTTTTTTTATTTAAATTTTATTATTTTGTTTTTTTCTTATTTTGTTTTGTTTACATTTTTTATTTGACTTTTTTTATAATTTGAATTTCTTACAATTTATTTTATTTTCACTTTTTATTTGAGATTTTTTTAATTTTTTTTTATGTATTTATTCTTTTTTTTGTGTGCATTTTACCTTGAACCATACACCACAGACAAACAGCCATGCTACATCATTCAGTTTCTTTAGGTATAATTAAATTTCCTCCTGGACACCCTGGCTGCGGTCTACTGTAGGCACATTACCAGAATCATTAATTTTTTTAATGATTATTTATTCCATTTTCCCGGGCCTCTTTGCTGCCACAGGTTATTTAAGGATTAATCAATTTGCTCATGTGCCTCTCTGACTACCACAGGTGTCTCTTTTAAAATAAATTAAAGCAAAGCACTATATCTGTAAAGTTGTGTTGCCTGATTTGTAATGACATATTATGGCATGATGGTGGTGTGGTTGAACCTCAAAATGTTTGGTTAAATTGTTATTTATTACATAAGTAACCAACCACACTAATATTGCATTTGTCTGTAGTATTTCAACCTGCAACAAGCCACGTTTGACTAAGTACATGTTTTTCTTTCTTGGTTGCTTTTAGGTGCACAAGAGAGGAAGAGACATCACCCATAGTCCTGCCAAAGAGAATACCTGTACAGGGATTTCTGTCCTCAAATCCCTTCTGCTTGTGCGGTTTAGTGCCACTGCCAACTGAGAGCTTTATGATGGCCCCAAAGAACGTTGATCCCAAGAAAGTGGTTAGTGAGAAGAAGCATCTTTCCACCAGTGGCCTGCTGACCATAAGCTTTTTGGGGAGATGTGTGCCTGCCACACTAGCCTCAAAGGAGGAACCTGGGAGCAGCACTTCTGCCACAACAGTGCCTCCCCAACAATGTACGCCCAAGACCCTTTCTGTCAGTGAGGTAGCTACTGCAATCATGGTGATGGCAACAAGCAGTGACGTTGAAGTGGATTTGTCCCTTTCACAAAGTAGTACCACGATCGTCTGGCACATAATGTAAGGGAGGGCCGGAGGAGGGACAGAAACAAGGTACAAATTAAAAAGAATAAAACAAACTTACCTCACCTCTGTAATTTTCTCCTCCTGCCGCCTTGCGCTACTCTTCTTCTGGTGTCCCAGCATTCACTGCAAAACCTTGCATGAAATCAGTGCCAGGATTGGTCTGAGCGGCAGTGACTGCCACTCAGACACAGCCCTGGGGCTGTGCATTTTCTTTAGCCCGGCTGTGTACACGGCTGGCCAAACACACATGCACACTTAGGTACACTCTCCCCTCACCCCCCTTCCGCTCCTTTGCCAGAGCGAAGGAGTCACCCCTGAGTAATACCTAATTGTTTCAGGAAATAGACCAAAGTGGACAGCAGCTGCAGCCAGCAATAGTAGATCTTCCTGAAGTTGGAGCAGAACAGGAAGTCAAGCTTCCTGCCAAGCAAGATCATCCTCTTTTAGAATCACTGAGTCTACCACCACCTACTTTTCAAAAGTCACCTGCGTTAGTTGTCCTGTAGTCAGTATGTCTCCTGAGCATGTGTTCAGTGCAGCTGGCGCACAGCGAGAAGGACCAGTCTCTCACCTCAAAACATTAAGATGTTGACCATGATCATAATGAACCAACTTTTCATACCAACTGATTACACATTCCCAAAACACCACAGGAGGAGGAGGAGGATTGGTCAGAATCAAGTGTGTTTGCTGACCAACTTCTATGCGAACCACCTGAGTTCACGGATAAACTCTATTTCCCAGACTGTTCATGCCAGTGCCACCAAATAACTTTTTTAATTATTTCTAGTTGAACTTCTTTCTTTCTGTGTAAGAAAAATAAAAGCTACAGGAACATTATGTTTGTGTCTGATTTACATTACCCCACCATTTTTTTGTCACATGTATGCCAGATTTGAGTTGGACCAGTGTGCAGTGAAGAAGCTTCCGCATTCCCTTAAGGACATTGGTGACAATGCCTGCCTTCCTCATGTGCCATTGCACATACTTTCTTTTGCATCACCTAGCAAGGCCGCCCAGAAGATCATCAATTAAAAGGCTGCCAGCGCCAATGCCAAATTTTAATGTGTTGCTAGGATCAAAAAGGAGACACAATTTTGTATCTACTATAATGCTTGGATTGGAAGAGGTAACAACTAACTATTGCTCCAAAGAGTGATGATATATTGAGTGATTGTCAGTGATGATTGATGATGTGTTTGGTGGCAGACAATGAGTGAGGAAGTTCAACAAATTTGTAAACTTGATTTTGATGATTTGCAATGTTTGAGAACTGATGGGTGATCTTTTTTTCCTGAAAGTGATTGACCTTTCAAACTTAGCAACATTTGCCTGCAGGGTTCACTGTTCTTTTCTGATTCTTCAGAAACCAGACCAGACGCCTTATGTACCAAACACAAATCTACACGAAATACTCCAATTCTGTTTCTCTATTTGCTCTTCAATAACAGTGCATTACATGGGTCTACCTCGCTCGGTTTAGTTCTGGGAGGGAGTTACTCGGAACCAGAGGAGGAGGAGGATTGAAGGACTCAACAGCTAGAAGGAGAAAGTTATTGACTTTAAAGAGAAACCATAATGATAATGAAGACTCTGAGGCCTAGCACTCTCTCAGCTCAGTGCACTGGACAGAGGTGAATTGATTTGGGAAACGGTGCCGAGTGTGTGTTTACTATATTGCTGGCTGAAGCGTGAAACTTCTCATTATGTTCTTGCTCTGTCTCTGAGTCTTCTTGGTCCCCTCCTGACTCCTCATGAAGCTTACCTAGCTTCCTTCTGTTCGTCTCCTTTACTCTATAATACAGTTGCTATTTTTCAATATGCAGGCTTTGTCCTAGTCTTCTTCTGCATGAAGAAACCTTGGTGAAACCTCAACACTCCAGCTTACCTACTAGACAGGTTCAGCAAGGCACCCAAGAGTGATGGTCATTCAGAGAAGAATGGAGATGCACTACCCAAGTTGGCAAGACAGTTTCATTTTTCTTTTAACAATAATATTTTTACAACTGGATGGATTAACTTCAGTCCTCCATAATTTGAATTTTTCAAGCCTAGGAGACAGAACATTTAGAGATATATATCTTGAGTGTATCAGGGTTGAAATGCTGCACAGCATTTAACTGAACTGTGTCATACTCATTCCTTCATTTCCTTCCACAACAAATTGATGATTGTGTGCTGCTCAGCAGCCCAATGAATATTATCCTTGTTTCTTTTGTGTAGTGTTTGCTTACCTTTCCCAAATCCACTTTCCCATCCATCCATCAAGCACCTAACCCTCTTTCCCCAGCCTATGTGATTTTTTTGATGTGTGACTTAATTCTATACCATAAATGGATCACACACTTGCAAGGACGGATGTGGTGAAAGCAGAACCAACTCAATGCATGATCTTCTATTACCTGAGCAACAGCCAGCATCAGCCCCATTTATCCACCTATGTTTCATTTGTCAACATCATCATTCAGGCCTTGTGTTGTGTGTTGTATAAAACCCTAACCTTGTCCAATCACTCCTGACTCTGAGCCCACAACGGCTGAATCCAGGATTCAATTAAATACTAGCTGCACATTGCTCAGAAGACACCGATATTGCTAGTTTTTATAATAATATCAGGTCTTCTTTGTTGTGTGTCACACCGTTAGTCTGGTCTCAGACTTTCTAAAGTTATGATAAATCCACCTAACTCTGTTTTCTTTTAATCTAGTTGACTTTGATAGATAACAATTTGATTAATCCTATATTTGAAGTTTGCATAGGTGAGTGTGGTACCTTGTGTCTTCCATGTTAGCGTGCTAGACTGCTACTACTACCACCACCTTAAGATAAGATGCTACCTTGGGAAAACCATGCAGTAAGAAGACTGATGTAGCACGTGAGAGAACACTATGGATTGTAGTGATCTCGTTTAGTTAGCAATTAACTTTTACTGAGGAAGATGTTGTTTGTGTGTATCTAGGTTTTTGCAGGCAAAATCGGCAATCACTCCCTAGTGGTCAATATAGTTACAGATGGAGGCAATGATTCCCATTTTATTATTTACAAATAGAACATTCACCCTTTCCACCCACAAAGGCCCACCCGCTCCACAAACAAATTTCCCCATCCCCAACCAAAGTCCAACCAAAGTCCAAAGAAAGTCCAAAGAAAAAGTCAAAAGTGAAAAAACATTTCTAACTCCCTTCCCCACCCTCTTCACCCATACCAAGTGTCCCTCCCACCAAAACAAAAAATTAAAAAAGGTTCAAAAGAGGGCATTTTCCATGAGGGTTCGTAGATCATCAGAGGCTGCCTCAATGTGTGCAACCCAGCGGTTTCAGGCATGTCACGTCTTGCAGGATGTGGCGCTGGAAATTGCAGTCAGAGCGTGAGTGGGAGTAACAGTGATGGGATGCAGATGTGCTGATGCCAGCTGACGATGGCGCTGATGGTGCCACTGGGAAGCTGAAGATGCTGGTGGCCAGTTACAGGAGCTTGGACTGGCGGACCTGATGGCAGCTGCCTGGGCCTCCTCGTCCTCCTTTTGAACAGCCACCAGCTGCTGGTATTTGGTACAGGTGGCCTCCAGCCTCTACAGCCGCAGACAGGCTGGTATCTCCTGGCGAGTAGGAGGATGTCCACCAGTAGTGGCTAGAAAGTAGCAAGAAAGAAAAGTAAAATGACAAATTGCAAACAGTGCTTCGTGTAAACAATGTTTTTAAAAAGTAGAGTGCCACAGTAGTAGTAAATTGCTGGTCCACTAGGGCCATTGGAATTTGATGTGGCTGATTACAAGTCACAGGGCCATTTTTTTACCCTCACATGCCTCACTGTAGTTGACAAATGTCAAAAGGGTAAAATTTGAGCTGGCACGAATCCGTTATGGAAGCCATGAAATATTGATCATTTGTACATAAATGTGGTGTATGCCAAAGGGGATTTTTCAATTTGTTTTGGGTGGCTGGGATAGAACTTTGGAAATAATAAAGGACTGAAGTACTAGGAGGTGAAGGAGTGCACACTGAGAGGGAAAGGAAACACACCTTAGTTTAAGTTTGCAATGCATTGACAACTTTGTAAATGCTTCATTAACTGAAGCAGATGCACATTTCACAGATAACACTATTGTACTTCCAAACAGTGCTGCAATGAACCACGCTGCAGTTATGTCATAGCAGCATGGGCAACTAATGAGGAGAAAGGTATGATGATGGGTGGGAGAATACATATCTGCCTTACTTAACAACTGCAGTGAGTTAAGCCAGTAGACCGAAAATTCAAATACCCCCCACTTTGAACCAACGCTTTGATAACCATGCAAACCAAGTAGGTGAACAGACCCGTTCTTCTCCAGAAGAGCTCCTTTACTTCTTGATCCAAGCAATTAACCATTCATCTTTTCATTCAATAATTTAGCTTTGATACCCACCATTTAAGTTTTACACTTTCTCTTGTTCAGTATTTCACCATTCCTGTCCAGACACCAATTTATCCACCTGTCCAGCCATACCCTCACCTATCCTGTATCCACCCTTTCAACCACCCTTTTACCTATCCATCCATTTACCCATGCACCATTTGTTCCCATCTGCCAATTGTTTAACTCACCGACCACCCTTTTACCCATCCGCCCACTGAGGCATCATTTCACCCATATACACTTTCATCCATCCTTTCACCCACCCAAGCATCTCCTATCACTCACCTACGCATCCTTTCCTTTCACCCACCTACACACATTTCACTCATATACCAGTTCACCTATTCTTTTGTTTAGTCATTCATTGCTTTTCCATCAACCTATCATTTGTAGCGCCAATTCATTTGTCTGCTGAATTGCAGATAGCAGAAGCAATTACGAACTCAACCCCGACTGTAGCTGCTAAAGGAGGGGGTTCACAAGCAATGCCGTTGCAGTGAGTATACTAGTAATTATCAATAAGCAAGAGCAAATGACTTACCAACGCCTGTCCCAGCTACTGCTGGTCCCCCCCCCCCTCTGAGCCCTGCCACGTCCAGCACACTGGTACTGCTGCTGGCCCCTGCACTGATGGTCGGTGCGGTTGGAATTTTTTTTACACATTTTAGATGCCATATACACCAAATTGCAACCTCAAAAGATCACTACAGTTATATCTTCTTCTATCATTCACTTTAGGAATTTTGCCAGTTAACTATGTCAGAAAAGCCATGTAGTCAAATCAACCACAAACGTTTCAGAACGGAGGGGCAGAGCTAAGTCACTGAAGTGTCATGAAGGCGTGGAATATATTGGTCAATACAGGAGGGCCCACAGGGAGGTCTTGGTTGGCAAATTCAATGGGCATGAGTAGGATAAGAAAACTTTCACAAACATTCACAGTAAAGCTGACTTGGGCATGAAAATTTGTCAGTAGATTACCTGTTGTAAAAATGTGTCCTTTTAGTATTACAGTACCAGTTGCAAGATGTATAAGGGGAGAAAGGAAACCTAAGCTTAGTAACAAAGCAGAAGAAAGCTACACACTAGTAAAGAATCATGAAAAAAAGAAAAATGCAGGGATAACAAGAATTTAACAAAGCTTAGATAGAATGGCAATAAGTAGAAAAAAGGTAGAGAGGCACAATAAAAATAAAAGAAAAATTATTTGAAATGAGGAGAGGTGAAAGTTAGAAATAATATGACAGGAAGACTTACTGGGGCCAGCAGATCTGCCAACTGCTGCACTGGTTGTGTCACTGGCACCCTTGTTTCCTGAATCCCTCTCGGATATTGCCTTCTTCTTCCCCTTGGGTGCTGAGCTAAGAAATAAGGCACATAAAAAAATAGATTAGTGGTACAGTTAAGCTCCCCAAAAATAGTTTGACAGGCAAACACAAACACAGTAGCATTGCAAATCTCTAAATCAGATTGCCTATAGTACTAGTATCAACTCGACTCAAGTTGACCTACTAATTTCGTACACCTAAGCCCTACTCCAAATTACCTAAACCTAAACTACATTTGCAACTACGTAACACTACTAATGTATTCATATTCCAACAAATGATATTTGCTTCTCAACCACCTTTTTTCAGTGCATAGATGCATACTATGATACTACACATCACTGGGAGATTAAGATTAGTAGGGGCTGCATAAGCTTCATAAAGAAAGGAACAGAAGAGGGAATGCTAACCTAACTCACTGATATCACCTCCTACTACTACCACTATCTTATTCTTGGTGACTGGAGAAGTCTCAGTCTGCATGGATTCTTAAATAATCTGCCCAAACACACACACTGATGAGTACAATTAGGATGCGCTGACTGAGAATCTAGCTAGCTCAAACTGAATCATATAATATTAATTGGAACGTAAACTTAACTTACATCTGAGAGTCAGTGACACAGCTATTAGAAAAAGAAATTAGCCGTGTGGCACACACACAACACATAAAGAACTATTTACTCACCAAGGCCCAACACCTCGACACCCAGCAGGTCAAGCAGGTCCTGCTTGCAGTCCAGTAGGTCCGCCCAACAGTGTGTCAACTGCTGCTGGGTGTACTGGACCCCAGTGTGCTGAAGCACCAACTGGTGAACCCACCCCAACAGCAGTTGACGTTACAGAAGGGTCTAACCACTCCCAGGCCTGCTGCCAGCATGCAGGAGAAGTGGCACTGCACAGAAAACACAAGTGCTGCCACCTCTGCCCCAGTAAAAAAGGGCCAGGACTGCATCCCTTGCCAGTGCCGATGTCGCCAAGCGGCTAGCAGTCGCACCAGTGCTGGCACTAGCTGTGCCGCTGTGCCCTGCCATGGTGCTCAGTGGAATAAAGAAAGGGGAAAAAATAGAATGAAGGAAGAAAGAAAAAAAGAAGTAAAGGGAGAAGAAAAAACTTAAAGTATTCAGAGAGGCAAAAAGAACGCACAAAAAACCTGACAGAAACTTAAAATAGACAAACACAAAGACACACTGACAAAATAAAGGGAAATGAGGGGTGGATCATTTAGAAAAGGATGGGATTGCAAAGATTTAGGATGGTTTAAAGTGAGAAGCATCACTGTGCACAGAGAAACAGAGAAAACAAAATGGCTGCCCAATGCAAACAGCTCGATGCCATTCGCACAATTTTTTAATGTGAGAACGTGCATCATGCTCCTGAACAAGAAAATTGTGTTGCTAACGGTCATGCCAAGCAATTTTGCCTGCTGGTGGAATTCCACGGAGTATGCAGAAGTTTTTAAGCACTTCACGGAGTTTCACATAGTGGATCTGCATGAGCTTCACTCAAACCTAATCTATTGGCTTTGTCATTTACCTGGCAGCATCATGCCATTCAATGGAGAGCGCTACTGATCATCCAGTGAAATCATAATGTTTGGTTGTAGTTGGTGAAGATTTGGCAGAGCAATCAGTCTGGCGTGGCGATAGCATCACAAGAGACTAATGCCTGTTGCAGACATTGTTGATGAAAAGGTGTTGCGAACAACTATTTCAAAAGTGGTGGAGAGGAGAACAGGAGAATGAGGATGGAGGACGGTGTAAATGAGAACACAAACTTGTATGACTGCTGCCCTATTGGAGTTCTCTTTGAGAAAATCTAAATACTGTGGGTGTAATAAATTTTTGAGAGACATGTTGAGGGTCAGTCTGTAAAGACTAGTCCAGTTTTAGAAAAGAAGAGATGGGGTGTGTGGAAGCTTTTTGAGGAAATGGTGGAGTTAGTAAAGATGACTACTTCAGTTTTGAGGTAGGAATGTAATCTGTCAATAATTACAAACACACACTTTTTAACACATAAGAGTTTTGAAGAAAACAACGTGAAAGAAGATATCTCTTGTCTCCAGATAGGCACTTATATCCTGATGCCCAGAATGGTTTTTGAACTATCACATTGAGTGTATTATTTTTTCTCCTGAAACTAGTTCATTTGAAAGGATATTTACATTTGTGAATTTTTAATCGCATGTAGTGAAAAGCTCCATTTGAAAGGGAGGTGTGAGAATGAGGGGTTTCAGTGGAATGAGATTAAGAGTGGAGACTTCTTAGAAAGATCTTCCTAGATGAAATACTTTTCATCTTCATTAAATTTGATTAAAAAAAGCAACACAAAAGGAAATGTTCAGGTTTTTCTGATGATTTAATCTTGAAGTACAAAAGGATTCTGAACTATCAAATGTGTGTTCTTTTTAATCCTGCAAATATTTTACTTAAGGGAATATTACATTAAATTCCAGTGATGTTAATTGAAAAATTCCATTCGATAGGGAAGTGAGAGATAGAGGGTTGCAGTGGAATGTAATGAACACTGACATTCTTAGCAATATTTATTTGAATGTGTGCATTTTGTTTAAATTAATTAAAATTTAAAGAAATTATGTCTTTCGAAAATATTGCTATACTTAAACAATCAGCTCCAGTCCCTTAGAGGTTTTCGAAATGTAGGATAATGCATCATTTGCCAATGAACATCACATGATTGGTTATTTTCTACTGAACCTTGACAAGTTAATTCATAGCTCTCACCTGCAGTTTTCTGAACGATTGTTCATTGTCCTTTATAGGAGCATTTATTATAAAGTCAGGTGAATGCTTAGACGTCTCATCGAACATGATGTGTAATTATCCATTAAGCGATATAGGCTTATTCCATTGACAGAAAGTGAGCATTTAGACAATACTGTTGTATCTTATAATGTGCATTATGGTAATTATAATGCCCGATTATCCAGAAAAAAATGATAGCATCAATGGGTGGGTGTCTGTTAGGCAACGTGGTGTCAATATATGTGTGCTCAGGATATTATGTTCAGGATGGTTCCACAATGAAAGCTGTTCAGTTGTTTTTGTGCTGAACGGTAAAATGGTAGTCTACAGAAGAAATAAGAATAATTTTTGTTTTCCATTGAACCTTTATAAAATGCTGCATAACATTACAGTGACTGTCGTTTTCTACGAAGTAGTTTATGAATAATGTTTGGTTATCCATCACAAGGTGCCATGAAGCTCGGACATGGACGGGCTTTAAAAGTGAGAAGCATTCACATATTTCTATTCGTTATAAGATACAAAAACCTTTTAAATGGCCGACCTTCAAGCCATAGAACTCGCAGGATTATCTTTAGTACTCGGCAACAACAAGGCTGAGGGTTCTGTGAAGAGCGGCAAGGCAGCAGTTTTAGGCCACAATTATATCCCTCGGAAAAGAGACTTGAAACTTACCTTTTTACTTGGAAACAGGGCGCGATCAAATTAGTATTGGGGGCAATGATCACATCTCTCCGCTTGCTGTGAATGCAAAAGGATGCTTTATTTATAATATGGAAGCAGAGTACCTCGCCCTTCAGCTGAGTCGCACAAGCTACAACGTCAACTGGGCTAAAGAAAAGGTTCTAAACCAATACACCTGCCCTAAGTAACTCCTACTCCCAACATTTCACACCCCAAACACTTCCGAACTGCGCACAATTTTTCAAATGCCATAATTCCTTGTTGACCTTGCACAAAAACCCACATTAATCATGTTTTCGGGCATACCCACTCTTGGATCAGGCCCTCATCCTTGCCCAATCTTAGATCTAAGTTTTTTGCCCTATTCTTACGCCTACCCCTCATCTTTTCTCCAATCAGCTAATCAGTTTGCCTTCCTATGCTTGCCCTTCAGTGACAACAATACAAAACAATAACAGCACCAAAACAATAAAACACCCATTGAGGGGCATATCTATAATTTCCTTGCGCTGAATTAGCGCCATTTTTTACACTAATTCAGCACAAACTTAACTCCATATTAAGCGGCAAAATATTGGAGTTAAAATCATTCTTTGGATGCGTGAAACCACCTTGCGTCAATGAGATGCAAGTTGGGCGTTCCGGTCAAAAAAATTACTCAAAGTCCCTAGCGCCTTAATTATCCTCCTGTGTAAAAATGGTAGATGGGGTGGAGGTGGGCCTAAATAATGGCACTAAGCCTGCTTAGCGCCTTTATTTAACGCCTGGGTCAGGGCAGGCGTTAGGGGACCTGTGGGCCCATTTCCATAGTCACAAACCATGGAAAGAACCCACAGGTGCCCATCGCAAGCCCCAGAAACACCCCGCCCACACCAGAGGGACAGCAGAGGATGGGGGGACCCCATCCCAGATATGTAGGTTAAGTAGAGGTAAGTGTTTTTTTAAAAAAACTTTAGTGCCATTGTGGACCCTGAAATGGACCCCTCTGTACGGCAATGGGTGCAATGGCCACGCCCAGGGGACCCTTGCCCCCTGTGCTGGCCATTAGGATGGTGGGCATAACTCCTGTCTTTTGTAAGACAGGAGTCATGTGGAATGGATAGCTTTGCATCAGGAAATTACGCTAGGCTGGTTAAAGGAATTTTTTTTGCCTCTAACCAGCCTAGCGTCATTTAATGGTGAAAAACCCTTTTCCCCCCTAACCACCACCCCTACCCGGCTAATGTCATTTTCCCAGGCGTTAGCCCACCTTTTGCACTGGCTTGCGGGGTTCCATATATTTGGCCCCCGGATGGTGCTCTGGAATGACACAAGCCAGCGCTATACTTTTTCAGACAAAACTGCGTTTGTGCAGTTTTGTGACAAAAAGTATAAATATGGGCCTGAGTTTGCCCCACTTTTTCTTATACTCCCACAGTTGCTCCCACCCCAACTCAGCATTGCCAAATTAATTCACCTTGGGACCATCTTTTTCCAGCCCCAGCTACAAAAATGCTTCTCAGCCTACACTCAGGGCCAAGTCACCAGGGAGTGCCCACAGAACCATGTTTATGTCATGGTTGAGACACCACTAAAGGAGCACCTGTTAACAAAGTTAACAACCAGTTAGTTTATTTCATGCCAAACATCCCTACATGCACAACTGCTCTGCCACTTAACCAAACCCTTCAGTCAGTTGTTCTCCAGCCAGGAAATTCCCTGTTTCTATCCCTGTCCAAAATGAGTGAATGTCAAAGTCCAGTGCCGACATTCTCAAAGCCTGTAAGCATCTTCTCGTCACTCCCAGAGCTTGCCCAAGCTTACTGCAGAACCATTCTCGTGCACGAACATGCGGCCCTCACCCCAATCCTTAAAAATCCAAAAATGTCCCCAACAGCAACCAAGGGCAAATCTGTGCCTCACCCAAATGAGATGCACCACTGCTCCATTACTCTTCTGGTTAGTCTTAGACATCCACAAACACACTTTGAAACCCATTGAATCTTTCCATGAGAGAAGAGGTTATGTCCGTCTGTGGCACCCGTTTTGGTACTATGTGCCTGTTTAAAAGTGTTCCAGTTGCTCCTATTGAGGACCATTATGAGTTGTCTTGACTATAGGAGTCCCTAATGAATAACTTGTTCCCAAACTGCAAGTAGTCCAAAACCCGGCTTCTGCCTCACCCCCAGCATCCCTGATGCTAAAAGCTCTTCACTGGTCTTTGTTCAAGCTGTCTTATTCACAAAGCTGAGGGACTGGCCTAACTACCGAAAAACACTCTCAGTACTGCCTTACCAGAAATTTTGATCAAAAGACAAATTGCTATTATGTCCCTGCCATATTCATACTTTGGGATAAGGCAGCCGGTCCTTTTCCTACCTTGCCCCTCACCATTGGAACATGCTCCCCTTTCTCATTTGTTCTTGTTCAGGTTTAGGTAGGTTTCAAAAACTTCTGAGGACTTGGCTATTCTGATTGGTCATCCAGACTTTATTCACTGGAGCACTGAGATAACCCTATGGGAATGAGTCATTTGTTCTATATGAAGTTTAAGGAAGGTAACATCACATATAACATAACTTAACAGAACATACCATAACACATAACACTGAATGCCTCACAAGATTGGCCAACACCATTTTCAAACTTCTTTTCTCAACTACCACTATGAAACCATCAAGACAGTGAAGAACACCTTCGACCACCTGAATAGCTCTCTGAAGAACTGTGCCGCCCAGGCAGAAGTGCACACAACTCTCACCTGCTCCACTATTGCCCTCAGGCACTATATTGAAATCGAACGCCTTACACGGGACACCTTGCCATGCAGCTGGGACCAGTCACCTAGGACTCTGATCCAGTTCTCCTCTGCATGGCCCAAACCTCTACTGCATCTTCCCATGGAATGCAATACCCGCCAGCTTGTTAATAAGCCAGACATTTTTGGTGTTCCCTTTGAACTGACATTTCATGCTGTAAATATATAGCACATTGGTCACAGTCCAAATTAAAAGTAGATGCAGTTGTGAGTCCTGCATCTGTGTCGATATGATTGTAGGTCTACCATGAAACTCTGGATTTCACAATGTGCTAAAGGGCCAGTAAGGCACAGTGGGTTCCTAATTTTGAGGTCTAGCAGTAAAGGTTTTGCACCCTGATATTTCTCCCAGTACACCATTTTTCTGTCAACTGTATGTAGCTTGAATGCTAAACTCTGCTTTCTCTGATCTGAGGTTATAGATGAATGTATAGTGGGGAATTAGCTTCTACTGGGAGCTATTGAAGATTTTCTTTTTCAGAGCCAGTGATGTAGTCATTAATTTAAATTCAAGCAGTGGCTCACAGATGTGTTCTGTAGCCACTGTGTTTTTTGAGTGATATCAGACCTTTTGCATGAACAACGATGCATTAATGAAAGCTGGAAGGAATCAAAGATTTGGAGTCATATCATGAAAAGCTGCACCAACCCAGCCTAGAGCCAAGCACCTGTATTTTTATGTTTGACAAGTTCATCCAAATAATTGGGAATTTCTCTGAGTTAATGTATGAACTTTAGACTGCACAAGTTAGGAAACTGAGAGGGACAATATCTACTCACTATTTTTGATTCAAGCTGTCTAAATTTCATCTAATAATATTGAAATTGTTAGTAACAAGTGTTAACTTTAGATGCCTCAAACAACAAAAACAGGTGCTCTGCTCTGCACTCAGCCAGCACAGCTGTCATGATACAGCCCACTCTACTCTCTTTCTAGTTTTTCATTTGAAGGTGCAGGACTGGATCCTAATCAGCATTGCATGCTACTGTTCCCAGTCACTCACATGATTTAATGAGCAAAGATCAACTCTGATTTGAACCACAACTCCCAGGTCTTTTGCTTTCTGTGGTAGTGAGCAGATCATCAGAAGAAAGAGCTTTAATGACAGCCCCATGACTTATTAGGAGCTTATGTTTTCTGCTGTTTAGGCGCACGTTGTTCCCTTTCACTACATGTGTCTCAGGTTGTAGGCGATGTTTCATAAATTCTCCTTGTGGTCCTAACAGATGTGAAGCTCGATTAGTGTTAACTACATGCCTTTGTCAATGAATCTATGCAGGTTTTGAAAAACAATGGTGCTAGTGAAGACCCATCAGAAATACCATCTGGGGTTAGTTTCATACAGGAGAAGGCCATGTTGATTTTGATCTAGTGGGTCTAACTGGAGTGACAGAGCAGGTTTTATTCAGTCCTAATATCTTGGTAAAACCATCAAAGAAAATACCTCACTGTTTGTATGTAGTCACCACTTTAATGCCACCACATCTATCCCAGTGCTGAGATCAATTGGAACACCACGACCTCTACCTTCTAGACCCGACCACTTTCACCCTACATCATCTATCCTCCACCTTGGCACCAACACCCTGCATTCCATTAATATTTCCCACACAAGGATCATTCTCAATTCCCTTCTGCACCAATTTAGTTTGAGACAGCATGAACTTCTCCTTAAGCCTTTTCTTTTTCATCTACTATTCATGACTGTAATACTCTTCCTATCTATGTGTCTCATCCAAAGGCTTTCTTTGCCAACAAATCACACTGTGCTGAACATGTAGGCTAATCTCTGGACACAACCCAAGCACAAACTGTGACACAAAATTACTAAGATCACCCCAGTCTAAGTTGTCAACATCTCTAAGATGTGTAAACACCTGCAAGAAGCATTCGTTATAAGCCTCTTGAGTAGTTTGGTTAGTTTTCAACTAATCAATCTCCTTTTGTGGAACTTTACCTTTAAAGGAGTGAATGACTTGTTCGTACTTCTGCATTACTGTGGGAAATGGTGGAGCCACTCTCTGAGGTTCCACATTTGGTCACTGTATCAAAACTTTGTACTCAGTCCATAAATCACTGGGGACCACTATATTCAAAAAGGTGTTTAAATGTTCCCACAACACCTTCTAAATTTTCACAACCTGAGTGTACCACATGTCAGGATTCACCCTCAATTTCGGAAACTGTTTTGTAAATGTGGCAAGATCACCTCACTTCCAGGGCACTTGCATTTATCCTTCTCCCTGTACTTCCCTCAAAGGTTAAGTCCTTGTTATACTTCCCTCTTGGGTTCTGGTGGCATTCTTATTCTCCTGGCTTCTTAGTTTTCTTTCATTTTCTCTCTTTTCCTGGCGCACTTGTCCTTTAGTTTGTCTCGGCTACTCCAATTCTGTATGCAACCAACTAGTTCTTTAACATGTAGTTTCATCCCAGAGGTCACTGTCGCTTCATCTTTTAATTGAGCTCAACAGCTCCTCAGCAAAGGCTTACCTCTACAGAGATCACAATCATTTGCCAATTCTGTTGATTTGTAATATGCTTGGGCTGCATGGCAGGTAGTATCTTTGCTTAAAAATATAACATCATTCTCCTGATCCACATGACTAAGGTCAAAACTTTCTCTCATTAGCTCCTCTATCTCTAGCCTTAACCTGGAAATATCTAAAGATCTCAAACCCGACTGGACTTCGGGTTCATCTTCGACTACCTCAGTCTCTCTAGTGTCTGGAGATTATCTAAACAATCACGGTATCACTCCAAAATCTAAGAATCAAATGGCACCTCGGGCCATAAACACTACAGCCCCACCTTGTCTTAAAGGTCTTGCAACTTGTTTGGGACTCCAAATCGTCACTTTTGAATTCTCTGTTGTAGGTGTAACAGCAGTTGCAGGCATTCTAGCAACCGCCTCAGAACCTTTGGGCATTGGATCCACAGTTATCAGGCAGTTACAGAGGGAACAGTCAATGTCTGGGTCATTATAACAGGAGCTGTCACTTAATGGATGGGTACAACTGGAACAGTAGAAATAGGAACAGTCATAACATACCTTTTGGTGCTGGAATAGTCACAACTAGAGATGTCAAGGCAAGTCTCACTGTCGGAGTTACAGTTTAATCAACTGAAGCAGTAGCACCATTACACTCCCAGTAGCACCACCACTGCCAACTGGCTTGACAATTTTATAAGGTGGCCGTTGAGAGGACAGTAAATCATCCAGAAAATCATGACCAGAGTAGTTGTTAGTGTCAATTATATTGCTGACCACTCTTCTTCTCAGACTTCTATACCAGTTATAATGTGGCTCTCTCAGTCATGTCTCTTCTCTTTTTGCATCCCATTTAACATCCACCCAACTATGAACTGTCTTTTTCAGTCTATTCCTGTAATTTCCTTACCCTTTTTATGTGCTGCACGTTTCCAAGCATTCAAAGCTTCAAATTGTTCTGGTCTGGGTTAGGAATTGATTCATATAATACCGTCTCAAATTTTGCATTGTATTTATATTAAAGGCACCATATCTGGGTAACTACAGGGACCCTTCTTTTTCAGTGATGTTCTTCCATTGTTTAAGCCAAATACATGTGTGGAGTTCAAAATTTATGACCATGTAATGAACTGGCATATCTTTCAGTGGAGCTGCCTTACCTTCTTAGATGGCAGCTTGCATGTCTCCCTTGACCAAATCGTTTAATGCCCTAAAGCATTTAATCTGTATGATGATTTCATCAATCAAAGGGAAACAATTAGGTTTAACCAAGAGATAACTTTCACCAAATAACAATTCGATACTTAGCAATACTAGTAACCAACCTCAGCTGGGCACCTTCACCAACCAACCAATAACAGTGTGGCACCTTCTGACATCATCTGCAGCTCCTTGAAGCAGGTCACCCTCCTTCACAATTTCTCTATGCACACAAGCTCTCCCGAAAGGCAAAGCAAACACATTTAACAAATCATTTGTTGTCTGCTTCCTAAAAAAAATTCAAAGTTATCATACACTCAGAGGGTTATATGGGGAATAACACTTCCCAATGCTAGCACACCCACAAGTAAAATCTTATCCAGCTGTAAATCACCCTAACTAATGCGGTTTCTCCTCTGCCCAACAGGATGAACCAGAATCATCACCAGTCACTATTAGAACACGCACAACAGTCAATTGCAAATCCCTATGGTCATTATGCATTCAATGGTACTTAACAACTATAGTGTTGCATGAATAATGAATAACAGAACCTTTTTGGCTCCTGAAGGACTCCGTAGAACTGTGATGTAAGTATTACAACGTAGTAATGTGAATGCAGGGTTCAAATGTTAAATATGTGGTTACACGCAAATGAATAAAGATGTGTAATACACAGAACCCTTTTTGGTGTAGTTATCGGCAGGTACCCCTTCTGGGGAAGATGCTACAACAGGCGACAAGATTGAGATAAGTAACCTGAAAATCCACAGTGCTCTCCCAGAGAGTTTGCCGTAGTTCAAGCAAACCGCTCGCTCGTGCCACGTGTGCCTTCATCAAAGTGCGGAGTTGACATTTTAAGCACAACTCCAGCCGGTGTGAAGCACTTGAAGATAAAGAAAATTCACTGAGAAGTCTACACATCGTAGGCCAAGAACCTGCTTGCAAAGTCGTAAAGAGAGGTATTGCACTACTATGCAACATAAAGCTATAAGGAGTGATAACACTAAAGGTGCCCACAAACAGATACCGAAAAGAATCGCTGAAACTTCCATAGTCAAATGTGAGTAGGATACATAAGAGCGCCAGCTAACAGAACAATTTATAATAATGCAAACTGTTGTTACACTTACCAGAGCTTTGAGAATTAGAGCTCTACGACCTCAGCAAAGGGTGCGGCGATCCAAGAAGAAGCACAGGAGTTGTGCTTATTCATCTGTCCAATACCTGAAGCAGCACAACACCAAAGCACCCTGGTGGTGGCTCAGCACTACTCCGAAAGGCTTCAAAAAGTGAAGGGCTCCAATGAGACTAAGGAAGAGGTCGCAGTTCCACAGACTGCTCAAGATGACCCAGAGGCCAGTAGGTCACAGGGTCTTAGAGATGGCACAGAATAAGTGGTTCCTAGTGGACAGCAGGCAGCATCGGAGAGAACTTCATTTTCAGTGTGAGAGAATCCCGTAAACAGTTATAATGCAGCCGCCTTCCTGAAACCACCATTTGATACAGCCAAAAGCAGAATATTGGCTATAGATAAACTGCTTGGATAGAGACATTTGATGATTTCATTGATGTGCTAGAAAGAACAGATATCAAGAAGATTATCAAATACCTCAAGAATCGTGCTGGTGAAGGTGAAAAATAATTCATAGAGCAAGTGCAGCCAGCTGATGAACTTATGTACTCTTAAATTAAAGAAGCCTTGATTCTCAAGTTCAATCCAATACCGAATGTAGATTACAAAAGGTACATTTTCAGTCAAGAATGACAGAAAGTTGGTGAAATCATAGGCAAATTTATTGAAAGACTAGATACATTCACAAAACACTAAGTTTAATTATTTTAATGATGAGGTAGCACTACATCTCTGACTGATGCCAGTCAGATCCATTCAAATGAAAAATGCTGAGAGAAACTCTGAGTCTAGAGTGACTTCTGATGGCTGCCAGAGCTGAAGAGCAAACTGATTGACAAGCTGCTGACACAGAGGCCAGAGGTGCCCAAAGTGAATCAGTCATGAACATGAAAAGCAAGCAAAAACACAAAGCTGAAGGACACAAGGCGATGTCTCCATGTAAAAAGAAGTTGTGTTTCAAGTGTGGATTGTCGTTTTCACACAAAGGTAAATGTCCCATCATTGGACAGTTTTGTAACAGCTCTTGGAATGAAAACCATTTTTTGTAAAGGTTTGCAAGGTGAAGGAAAAAGTGAGTGGGTTACGGTAAGAAGATCAAATGGCTGCTCAAATCTTCCACAAGCTACGTTCAACGCATGCCCACAAGGCCAAGTGACAAGACCAGTTGAGACAAATCAACACCAAATGAAGTCGATCATCATCTAAATCATTGTCAAAAAGTTCTTCAGTATCAATATCAAGTAAAAAGTGAAGAAAATGGTTGTGCAATGTCAATATTTACCTCAGAAAAAAGTGCGCATGCGGGACTGGCCACATGTGTGAAGAAAAATACCAGTCAAAGAGAAGTCAATATGAAAAAGCACCAAAGTCATTCAAACATTGGCCAAAAAATACACTGAAAGTAAACGGTTGTTCAATACCTTTCATTACCAGTAGTGGTGCAACAAATAAACATTATGCCTGAAGAGAAATATAATGAACTATCTCCATAACCACAAATGACACCATCATAAACTAAAGTATACACATGGGCTACATTGATGCCACTGAAAAGTGAAGGTTCATTTGTAGCAACATGAAACACAAGGAGACGAAAGTGCAAGAGCCAATTCTTGTGTTTCAAAGTATGGCATCAAGTGCCTTTTTGTTCAGTTTCAGCACAGTTCCCTTCTTTGTTTCATGGGTTCGGACAACTTGAAACGTACAATTGTATAATAATGAGGCTATCCATCCTGTCGCACAAAGACACAGAAGAAACGCATTTCATTTACAAGAAGCTGTTGAAAAGGAACTCAAATCATTACTTAAACATGATATCATGGATCATTCTGCTGGTCCAATGCCATGGGCGTCTCCCATAGTGGTAGTACTGAAAAAGGACACTGAAGGAGCTGTACACATCTGTGTGGATATAAGTCAAGCAAACAAGGCAATTAAAAGAGAACGACATCTAGGTTTGCACAGTGCTAACATGATAACAATATTGAATGGTGCAAAAGTCTTCTCCCACATTGATTTAAATAAAGGACATCAGTTGGAACTTGTGGAGAACTGAAGTTATGTTACAACTTTTTCTACACATATTGGTCCATTGCAACATAATAGACTACGTTTTCGTGTTTCATCAGCTGCAGAGATTGTTCATGTTGACATTGGACATATCATACAACCTGTAATGAATTCTCTTCACTATAGTGATGGCATATTAGTTTTCAAAGCTACACAGAAAGAGCACGATAAAGCTTTCTAGCAAGTGTGTCATTTACTGTCTAAAGCAGGTTTAACTTTGATTGCTGATAAATGTGAATTCAATAAAACAAAGCTAAAGTTCTTTGGCCATATCTTTTCTGATGGGGGTATGACAGTTGATCCTGATGAAGTGCAAGCATTGTCACCTCCAAGTTTCCCACAAAATGTTTCCATGTTCCATTCATTTCTTGGCATGGCCAGTTACTGTTCCAGATACATATAAGAATTTGCCACTGTGAGTGCTACATTGAGATACTTGATGAAAAAGATTGTTTAATTTCATTGGTCATGTGAATGGGAGCAAAGCTGTAAGAGAATGAAACAAGCTATCGAGAACGCAACTGACATGGCATATTTTGATCAAAAACGCCATACAGAAGTTGTTGTTGGCACTAGTCCAGTCAAGTTAGTGGCAATCCTTGCACAGCACAGTAGACTCCCAATTGCTTGAAGACATATTGTGGCATTTGCAAGCATAAGCTTGTCCCAAACTGAACATGCTTATTCACAATCTGGAAAAGAAACTTTAGCAGTGGTGTGGGCTTGTGAACGTTTCCACATATTCTTATACGGAAACTGTTTAATGCTTGTGACAGATCATCAAGCATTGTTGACCATTGTTGGACTTTTGCTTTTGCAGGGTCATCCCCAGACTTTTTTGCCTCCTGCCTCCTATATTTTTCTGACATGTTGCTGTTGGCTTTTCAACTCTGAGCACTTTACCACTGCTAACCAGTGCTAAAGTGCATATGCTCTCCTGTTTAAATTGTATGTAAGTGGTTTATCCATGATTGGCATATTTGATTTACTAGTAAGTCCCTAGTAAGGGGCACTAGAGGTGCCAGGGCCTGTAAATCAAATGCTACTAGTGGGCCTGCAGCACTGGTTGTGCCACCCACATAAGTAGCTCTGTAATCATGTCTCAGACCTGCCACTGCAGTGTCTGTATGTGTAATTTTACACTGTAAATTCGACTTGGCAAGTGTACCCACTTGCCAGGCCTAAACCTTCCCTTTCCTTACATGTAAGGCACCCCTAAGGTATGCCCTAGGTAGCCCCAAGGGCAGGGTGCAGTGTATGGATAAGGTAGGACATATAGTAATGTGGTTTATATGTCCTGACAGTGAAATACTGCCAATTTCGTTTTCACTGTTGCAAGGTCTGTCTCTCTCTCATAGGATAATATGGGGGCTACCTTTAAATATGATTAAAGTGTAGATTCCCCTAGAGAGTAGATGGACAGGTGGAGTTTGGGATCCCTGAACTCACAATTTAAAAATACATCTTTTAGTAAAGTTGATTTTGAGATTGTGCGTTTGAAAATGCCACTTTTAGAAAGTGAGCATTTTCTTGCTTAAACCATTCTGTGACTCTGCCTTGTTTGTGGATTCCCTGTCTGGGTCAGTTTGACAGTTGGGTTGTTTTTCACCTCACACCAGACAGTGACACAAAGGGAGCTGGGGTGTGATCTGCATTTCCTGATTAGCCATCTCTGCTAGGAGGGAGGGGTGGAGTGGTCACTCTCATCTGAAAGGACTGTGCCTGCCTCTGACAATGCTGTCTCCAGCCCCCTGGTGTGTGTCTGAGGCCTTGCCTGGGCAAGGCAGGATTTCACAAGAAGGTGTGAGTCCCCTTTGAAGAAAGGTGACTTCAAAGACTAAAATGGGTATAAGAAGGGCACCCAAACTTACAAACTTTAGAAACACTTCTGGAATCAAGGGGAACCTCTGCCTGGAGAAGAGCTGATCGCTGAGGAACAAGTGCTGCCCTGCCTGTGACTGTGCTTTGTGGAGCTTTCCTGCAGTGCTGCTTCTGCCAGAGTAAGAGGGCAAAGACTGGACTTTGTGTGCCTTCCATCTTGAAGAAGAAATCTCCAAGGGCTTGATGTAGAGCTTGCCTCCTGTTGTTGAAGTCTCAGGGATAGCAAAGACTTCTTCCTGCCAGCACCTGGAGTCTCTGGAGAGACCCCTACTCTGCTCTGTGGTGCCCTTCCAGTTCCTGGGACCCTGAAAGGAGAGGCTGGCAGCCTAAGGACAAAAATACACGCACCGAGCGCCGTGCGGAGAAAAGATCGACGCGAATCCGATCGCGGCTGAGAAAACGACGCGACGCCGGTTCCGCAGCTGAGAAACGACGCCGCAGGAAACGCGACCGAAAAACCGACGCCCGGAGCAGGAGAAACGACGCGCAGCATCGCTGACGGAGGCTGAGAGATCGCACCCTGCGCCGCGGGACTTTCGGATCGTCGTGTGGCTGGCTTTTTCAACGCGCACCGCCGTGCCGAGTTGTTTTCGACGCACACAGCCGTGCAGGGTTACTTTCGACGCACACCGCCCGTGCGGGGTTATTTTTGACGCAAACCAGGTACATTTACACGCTAGCAGCGCTAGTGTGTTGTTACAACTACCTAAAGACTCTTTTTATTTTAAACCTTTAAAAAATCATAACTTGACTTGTGTATGTTGGATTTTTGTCGTTTTGGTCTTGTTTTGTCTAGATAAATATTTCCTATTTTTCTAAACTGGTGTTGTGTCATTTTGTAGTGTTTTCATTAAGTTACTGTGTGTGTTGGTACAAATACTTTACGCCCAGCACTCTGAGGTTAAGCCTACTGCTCTGCCAAGCTACCAAGGGGGTAAGCAGGGGTTAGCTGAGGGTGATTCTCTTTTATCCTAACTAGAGTGAGGGTCCTTGCTTGAACAGGGGGTAACCTGACTGTCAACCAAAGACCCCATTTCTAACATTGGTGACCAGCGGTCGGGATTGGACTTGTATTTGTACTTGACATACAGTAATTAAGTGTACACTACTGTTTTGATCTCAGACCACTACGTGACCACATACTACTTGTCTTGTGATTCTGCTTTTTGTTCTCTGATATCCTCCTGGAAGTATTGCTAATATTTTTGGACTTTGGTTTTTGGTTGTGAAGCCTTTGCAGAATGGAAGTCAATTTCTGGCACCTATTTATGTATAAAAAGTGGCAGCTTAAAGCATTTTGCATGGAAAGGGGACTGGCTGTGAACAAGAAATCCAGAAGGGAGGATCTTGAGTCAGCCCTGTTTCAGTATGAATTGAAACGTTGTCAGGCAACACCACCAAATGAGTCTGAGGAGGATGACTACTCCGAAGAGGAGGGAACAGAAAGAGATGAGTGGCTCCTAGCTCGAATCCGGAGTCTGGAAGAGCTAGATGCAGAGCTTGAGAGGGCTGAGGCAAAAAGACTTTTAGCCCTGGAAGAAGAAAAGATTGCAGCTCAAGAGCTGAGCGGTAAAGAGCTGAAACTGGAGGCCATGAGGGCTGAGTCCAGTTCAGATGGTGGCAGCAAAAATCTTGTATCCATTACTGCTGAAGAAGTGCACATGCCCAGAGATGTGGTGCCCTACTTGAAGGAGGGAGTTAACACACGCCAGGAGGTTCAGGGGTATGAGGTAGCTCCAGTGATGCACAGGGTCCCTGAGGTGGATTGGGGAACTGGCATGGGGAGTCATATTCCTACTGGTGGGAGGGACACTCTACTGACTCTAGGTGAGAGTGACAGGGAGAGGGGTTCCCCCCAGGTAGAAGTCCTGGTTATGGAGTGTGAAAACATCCCAGAAGAGTGTGGGTTGAGTGTCAGGGACAGTCAGGTACTGTCTCACCAGTCTCAGGAGGGTGATGTGGGGTGCTTTGTCAAAGCAGAGTCACTGGATGGTTGGGTGAAGGGTACTTTGGTTAATTCATGTGAGGGGCTGAGTGATGTAATTGCTGGAGAGCATATGTCTAGTCCTTATTTTCCAGAGCTATGCCAACACCAGGTGGAGTGTGAGTTCTCTGACCCCAGGGAGCTTACAATGGAGGCAGACTTCTGGGTGAGTACCAGAGAGTCTGAAGAGGCATTTGGGGGTGCTCCTGAGAGGAGTGGTCTAGGTAGTTCCCAACCAGGTGAGGTAGGGAAGGATTGTAGTGTCCCAGGTAGGTCCCAGTGTAGTGGGATGGGTGAGGGACCCCATGTCCAGTCTCAGAGGAGAGGGAATGGGGATGGGTTGAGGCCCAAGGTGCCCGAGATCCGGTCCCAGGTCCTGGAGGGTTCCCTGCGGGAACACCAGGAGGGGAGCCTAGCCTGTACCATAGGGCCATCTGTTGAGGGAGACCCCACAGTGTCAGGAGAACTTGGGGGGGCGGCTGTAGCCAGCGTCCCACCAGTTCTGGTGTCTGGCAGTACCACTCCTAGTGAGGGGTTGCAGAAGTCCAGACAGAGGGTTGAGAGGGGGTTGCGGACCCCAGTGGAGAACCTGGAGGGTCAGGGGTCAGCTCTGAGAGCAGAGCCCCCCATGAATGACCTTGGTGAGACCATTTCTGGGTTGGGGGGAATCCAGACTCTGTCAGATGGGCAGAGGTCAGGAGACCTGCGCCAGCCAGACTCTTGTGTGGCCCTTCGGGACAGTGTGTCCCTTGAGGGGGGTAAGTGTGCCCCCCTGGAAGTCCTGGTGTGCCAGGCAATGGTTCAACCGCAGGGTGGTGACTCTGGGTTGAATGATCAGGTTCAGGGGGTAAACTCTGACCTGATGGGGGGTAAATGTGCTCCCAAGGAAGTCCTGGTGTGCCAGGCAGTGGTTCAACCGCAGGGTGGTGACCCTGGGTTGGATGACCAGGTTCAGAGGGTAAACTCTGACCTGGTAGGGGGTAGGTATGCCCCCCAGGAAGTCCTGGGTTGCCAGGCAGTGATCCAGTCTGTGGGTACAGACCCTGGATCGGGAGGCCAGGTTAAGGGTGTCCCCCCTGACCTGGAGGAAGGGGCTACTGCTAACAGTACCCCTACCATGTTGTCTTCTGGGGGGGCCACTCCTAGTTGGGTGGTTCAGGACCCCAGAAGAGAGGGCAGGGGGAGGGAAGCCTCGCCCCTGGCCCTGGTCCAACCTGAAGGTACAGACCCCAGGTTGGAGGATCAGTTGCAGGTTAACATCCCTGCACTGATGGAAGAATTGTGCAGGACTGCTTCTACAAGCACCCTGACAGTTTTTGACTCTGGGGGTGCCGCTTCTGCAGGAAGGGTACAGAGCCCCAGAGGGGAGGACCAGGGTCAGGTTGTCATCCCTGACCTGGTGGAAGAGAGAGTGGTCAAAGGGTGCCAGGCACCTGGGGCTACCACCCCCCACTCTCCACAGTCACAGTGGTTAGAGAGGCCTGAGGTCGGGCTCTCTTCCCTGACAGTTGTCTGGGGCCACTGTGGCTTGCTGTCCTGGTGGACAGAGTTGCCCCTGGGGGGGGGAGGACGAGAGTCACACCCCGGGGGTGGAGTGGGCAACACCACTGTGTTGGCCCTGGTGATACTATCTGCCCATTGCAATACATCTGTGAGCAAAGTAAAATTAGGTGTTGCACAGATGGTGTCTGTAGATGTGGAGAAGGGTTCCCCATGGGTTAGCTTAGTGGGCCCTGAGAGTATGGACAGAGGGATCCAACTGGAGTCAGGAAGGCGTAGAACTGGAACAAGCCCCTGCTGCTGTGGGCCTGGGTCCCTGTTCTATCGCCCCAATCAGGGAAGTACATCAAGGTATTGATTGTTCTCCCCTGGCTTTAGGCTGGTAGGGGGTCGTGTTGGACTTTTGCTTTTGCAGGGTCATCCCCAGACTTTTTTGCCTCCTGCCTCCTATATTTTTCTGACATGTTGCTGTTGGCTTTTCAACTCTGAGCACTTTACCACTGCTAACCAGTGCTAAAGTGCATATGCTCTCCTGTTTAAATTGTATGTAAGTGGTTTATCCATGATTGGCATATTTGATTTACTAGTAAGTCCCTAGTAAGGGGCACTAGAGGTGCCAGGGCCTGTAAATCAAATGCTACTAGTGGGCCTGCAGCACTGGTTGTGCCACCCACATAAGTAGCTCTGTAATCATGTCTCAGACCTGCCACTGCAGTGTCTGTATGTGTAATTTTACACTGTAAATTCGACTTGGCAAGTGTACCCACTTGCCAGGCCTAAACCTTCCCTTTCCTTACATGTAAGGCACCCCTAAGGTATGCCCTAGGTAGCCCCAAGGGCAGGGTGCAGTGTATGGATAAGGTAGGACATATAGTAATGTGGTTTATATGTCCTGACAGTGAAATACTGCCAATTTCGTTTTCACTGTTGCAAGGTCTGTCTCTCTCTCATAGGATAATATGGGGGCTACCTTTAAATATGATTAAAGTGTAGATTCCCCTAGAGAGTAGATGGACAGGTGGAGTTTGGGATCCCTGAACTCACAATTTAAAAATACATCTTTTAGTAAAGTTGATTTTGAGATTGTGCGTTTGAAAATGCCACTTTTAGAAAGTGAGCATTTTCTTGCTTAAACCATTCTGTGACTCTGCCTTGTTTGTGGATTCCCTGTCTGGGTCAGTTTGACAGTTGGGTTGTTTTTCACCTCACACCAGACAGTGACACAAAGGGAGCTGGGGTGTGATCTGCATTTCCTGATTAGCCATCTCTGCTAGGAGGGAGGGGTGGAGTGGTCACTCTCATCTGAAAGGACTGTGCCTGCCTCTGACAATGCTGTCTCCAGCCCCCTGGTGTGTGTCTGAGGCCTTGCCTGGGCAAGGCAGGATTTCACAAGAAGGTGTGAGTCCCCTTTGAAGAAAGGTGACTTCAAAGACTAAAATGGGTATAAGAAGGGCACCCAAACTTACAAACTTTAGAAACACTTCTGGAATCAAGGGGAACCTCTGCCTGGAGAAGAGCTGATCGCTGAGGAACAAGTGCTGCCCTGCCTGTGACTGTGCTTTGTGGAGCTTTCCTGCAGTGCTGCTTCTGCCAGAGTAAGAGGGCAAAGACTGGACTTTGTGTGCCTTCCATCTTGAAGAAGAAATCTCCAAGGGCTTGATGTAGAGCTTGCCTCCTGTTGTTGAAGTCTCAGGGATAGCAAAGACTTCTTCCTGCCAGCACCTGGAGTCTCTGGAGAGACCCCTACTCTGCTCTGTGGTGCCCTTCCAGTTCCTGGGACCCTGAAAGGAGAGGCTGGCAGCCTAAGGACAAAAATACACGCACCGAGCGCCGTGCGGAGAAAAGATCGACGCGAATCCGATCGCGGCTGAGAAAACGACGCGACGCCGGTTCCGCAGCTGAGAAACGACGCCGCAGGAAACGCGACCGAAAAACCGACGCCCGGAGCAGGAGAAACGACGCGCAGCATCGCTGACGGAGGCTGAGAGATCGCACCCTGCGCCGCGGGACTTTCGGATCGTCGTGTGGCTGGCTTTTTCAACGCGCACCGCCGTGCCGAGTTGTTTTCGACGCACACAGCCGTGCAGGGTTACTTTCGACGCACACCGCCCGTGCGGGGTTATTTTTGACGCAAACCAGGTACATTTACACGCTAGCAGCGCTAGTGTGTTGTTACAACTACCTAAAGACTCTTTTTATTTTAAACCTTTAAAAAATCATAACTTGACTTGTGTATGTTGGATTTTTGTCGTTTTGGTCTTGTTTTGTCTAGATAAATATTTCCTATTTTTCTAAACTGGTGTTGTGTCATTTTGTAGTGTTTTCATTAAGTTACTGTGTGTGTTGGTACAAATACTTTACGCCCAGCGCTCTGAGGTTAAGCCTACTGCTCTGCCAAGCTACCAAGGGGGTAAGCAGGGGTTAGCTGAGGGTGATTCTCTTTTATCCTAACTAGAGTGAGGGTCCTTGCTTGAACAGGGGGTAACCTGACTGTCAACCAAAGACCCCATTTCTAACAACCATCTTTGGCAATCAAAAAGCCAAGATTCTTCCTCGCGTTAAACGTTGGGGTTTAAGATTACAACAGTACAATTGCACAATTGTGCGTAGTCTTGAAGAAGATCTAAACCATGCTGACTACTACTCCAGAGTGCCTAGACAGTGTCAGGGTAACCCTTCCAAGACAGCTGAAGCCTACATAAGCTTCATCGTGAAATCAAACACACCAGCCGCCATATCACAGGAGCAAATTAACACTGCCAAGAGTCCAAATAGCAAAAAGAACAGGTGATGGACAGAATGTAGACTAAATCAAACATTCACCCCAAGTCACAGACCTGGGTTTAATCCATCAGTTTGTTTGCTCACCAGGCCATTCCAGTTTGGACCTGGCCATATGCAAATCAGTCTTGACCCTATTCCCCATGGGAACAGGCCAGCCCGAACTGCCAAGCCAGGTCCTGCCTGGAACAGAAACAAGCATCCTGGGACCTATTTCAGGGTATCACCCCTCTTCAGCCAGGCTAGCTTGAATCTGGTGGCATGGTGAGCACGGGACCCACGTCTGGGCATACCCTTCCCACTTGGGGCAACAAATGCAAAAAGGAGAGTAGATGGACGGAATGTAGACCAAATCAAGCATTCACCCCTGTCACAGATCTGGTTTTAATCCATCAGTTTTTTTGATCACCATGCCATTCCAGTTTAGACCCTGCCATTTGCAAATTAGTCTTGACCATGTTCCCCATGGGAACAGTCCAGCCCGAACTGCCAGTCCAGGTCCTCCCTGGACCAGAAACAAGCATCCTGGGACAGGTTTCGGGGTATCACCCCTCTTCAGCCAGGCTAACTTGAATCTGGTCGCATAGTGAGTATGGAACCCACGTCTGGGCATACCCTTCCAAATAGTGGCATGTTAAAACAGAAAGACATTATTACACATCAGTCTTGGAACCAGCACACTTGACCTTTTACCAGTGACAGTGAATACCAGAAGTTCAAGAACGTCAAAGATGAACTGCCCGTGACGCAAGAAGGCACTATCCTTAGAGATTTGAGAATTGTTATGCGGGAGAAGCTGCTACAAGAAATAATTGAGGTGGTCCATGAAGGACAAAGTGGAATAATTGCTACCGAGAGAGCTCTCTGAGACCGAGTTCTGTTTCTTCATCTCAATGAAAGAGTTGAAACAGAGTTGAAGGCCTGTCATCTATGCAACTGCCTGCCATTGAAAACCACTCAACACACCTTGAGCATGTCAGAGTGGCCAAAACATGCATGGGAAAGAATTGCTGTTGAATTTTACAGTCCTCTTGACAATGGACATAACCTGTTGGTGAATGCTGATGAATTCCCATATTTTCCATTGATAGAAGATCTCTCATCTATCATTCAAGAGAGTGTAATTGAGAGATCAGGTGGCACCTTTGTGACATGCAGTATTTATGAGATCTTAATCTCTGGCCCACCTTTCAACAGTCGAGAATTCAGGGGATTTTTGCGTTATCTTAATGTGAAGCATCAGAAAATCACACCACCAAGGACACATAGTGACTGCCCAACATCTGGGAAAATTCATTACCAGAAATTCTTTGCATTTCAGACACGTGGCACACCACTAATCAGATGCTGATGTCAACAGAGACTGGTTCAGAAAGGACAATTGAAAAAACCCAGACTGCTGTGCATCTGCATCGCTAGTGCAGATCATGGACACTCCTATTAACGGTTCTCAGTTTCCAAGAAACGACTGGGATGAGTAAATAGAGCACCACAAAGTCTAATCGAAGATATATGATTCTGTACAAGTTTTGTAAAAACAATTGTAATTTTTCATTTAACAGTGGGTGAGATGTAATGCTGTGTGAGGTATGAATGACAGACTCCTCTTTGATCCTGAATGACTCCATACAACTGCAACATAAGTGTTAGACCGTAGTGAAGTGAATGCAGGTTTAAAATGTTAAGTTTGCGGTAACATGCCGACAAATAAAGACATGTAATACATAGTTCCATGTGTGGCGTAGTTATTGATGGGTACCCCGGCGGGGGAAGATGCTACAATGACCAACACCACAAATCTTAGAAGTCAAGTTAAACAACAATAAACTTCTTATCTATCTCAGGATCTTGGTCTGCAGCAAGCCTGATAACAACTTAAACTGCTCTACATTCAGTGCATACGCATTTACACAATTAGACCAGACTCATTGCTGCAACGCAAGACACACAATATTAATGCAACACTGCAAACTTAACATAAACACATTACAACATGCAGCCCTATTAAAAACAGTAAAACAGTTCAATTTATGATGGGTGCTCAAAAGGAAGAAAAGTCACCACTTCTTTTTCAGTGAGACCAAGTCCTAAATAAATCAAGTAATTTCAAGCACTCCAAAACTTAATCAAAATGTGGATCAGTTGTAGATCTTCCATCAAATGATTTTTATTTTCATACAGCTCCATTTTCATACATTGTCTCGGGTTTTTCTTTGCTTGCCAAATTTCTTCGACTTTAATCTCAAACAGCATTACAAGGAGATTTGATCTGATTTTGAAGTGTTTGAAAATGCTGATTTGTATGCTGATAAAGACCACATGAACAAATTGTTTATTATGCTAAGACCAATTCTTCAGGCAAGTGTGTTTTATAACATTCCATTTGCCATTGATTGTCCCAAATATAACACAAAATCCGACATTCTGCCAATTCTACTGCCATAATCTGCATTAAAATGCAACATTTAGCAGCGTTAAATTGTTTTCCCCAGTGAGAAATGTGGTAATAGCCGGGAAGACTGGGTCGCCCCATGATTCAAAATATTACCCCCCTCCACCCCAACGAAATTTGAGTCTCAGTTGATCAATGCCATGTTGTCAGCACACAGTTTATTGTGGTGGTCTTTTTTAGTAAACGTAGAGCAGGGCTCAATTAAGAGATTACTATGATTTGTTTTCTGGTTAGTGACCGTCATCAATGAAAACATGGAACAAGCTGTGGGTGGTAACACGGCGTTGTGCCTCTCAATATATAAAATATATTACCAACATGGGCTACTTTATTTTACTGGCTATTTAAGTAAGCAAAGTCTACTTTCAATGTAGCCGCATCTGTAGCACTGGGTGGCATTCCAACAGTGGCTCAGGTAAATTACTCTTTCCACATTTGTATTTCAAGCATTTGAATTTCTGACAACACTCATTCACGAATAGAAGTAAGACAATTACAAAGACAGAGGCAACCGCTCTTAATTATATCAATTACAAAAGAACACATTGGGGATAGCTGGATGACTGCTAAGCAGGCGAAGAATGGACAAGAGAGTTGCATATCGGTAGTCTACTTGCGACAACTGCTGGTTCGAAAAGATAAGTCAGGGAGCCTTTGTACATTTACATTAGATATAATTTGAACAAGTCAGGTCGAAAGAATCGTGTGCAGCTTTAAAGGCGAAACAATACCCAAACATCTACTGACTCAGGCTCGCAATATTTACGTCTACCTGCATGCAATAAAAAAATGCAATACAGCTGGGATGCTTTCAACACGCGACCCACCGATCATGCGCGTGGAGCTCATGTTTTTCGATAGTGAACTATAACGCCATTAATAAATAAGAAAGGGGTGTGCAAATGCTCTAAATTATCCAAGCAAATGCACTCTCTGTCACTGTTAGGGCTAACCATACGTAAATCAATTTTGGGCAAGATCCAAAAGTACATAACACCCAAAAGTTATAAATCATATACCCAGTGCTTAATTTGTAAATTAAGAGGTGCCGGTGCTCAAAGCCCTTCTCTTAAACACGAGGCTGCTGTAATTAAATCTGCCAGCTCTGAATACTGAGGCAGCGTAATACTGAAGCCATCTCGGGCTTCTTCAATCCATTTACGGCTACCCCTGCCCCTTCAGCTCATCCTTCAACTTTCTACTTTCTCCCTTTATGACTCTTTTTAGTTTTTCCTTCCTCCGTCTTTCCCATATGTGTCTTTTGCTCGCAGCGAATGCTTGAGGCATAAGAATAAGCACCGACCCTCACAAAAAAGTGCCGGTGCTCAGCACCGGAATCAACAAGCACACCTTAAGCACTGCATATACCCTCAGCGCTGCAGCTTGAGTCGATAGAGCACAGAGAGCTAAACGACCCATATCTGTATAGATCTGTGTCATTCAGAGGAGCCCACAAAGAGCAATGGTGCATGAAATGGTTAAATCAGACTTATCCACTGGTAACTCAAGCTGCACCTCCCAAACATGATGTAATTAGGCAGTTGCACACCTGAGGATGTGTGTATTTAGTTTCGGATGGGACGTGGTTTAGCTGTTCTGGTTTTAGGTTGTGTTCACTGGTATAACAATAGCCCCCGTAGCTCCTGTAGTGCAGGAGGACCCCGAGCTCCATGGGGCCCTCCTCAGTACAGTACATTGTGCACTGGCCCCATGGTCTGAGAGCTTCTTACAGGGTAGAGGGGCTCCACTCTATGTACTTTGCAAGGGAGGGGGCATCCTCAAAGTTCGTTACACTACTGTTTTTGTTGTTTACAGACCTTATACTTTTTCTAAAAGTGTAGAGGCCACTTACTTATGGAGGGGTTTTAGTCAAGCCCCTTGAGCCACTGTTCAATTGTTGTGTCATGTTTACTTTTCTTCTGCCCACAATAGCATTAGTCAGCTCACTTTGCAATAAGTGACAACATTCTGCTCTTTCACGAGGATCTCATCCACACACAAAGTACTTCCTTCCATTCCCATGGGATTCTAGGGCAATGTGTGCCTTGTGAAAGCAAGAAAAAGCCTTAGCTTGAATCCATATTTTTTTACATTGACAAGGGCCCGCAGCTCTTCCAATGATAAAATTGTACACAACACGATGACCAAACAAAACAATCACTGACAAAGCAAAAAGATTGGTAGCCAATGCTAGACCAATTGTTTTGCGAATGCTGGTAGGTAACATAGGCCCAGATGTAAAAAAGTGATGCTTCATGTCATGAAGCACCACTTGTCTTTGCCCTATTGCGCACCTCTTACGCCACTATGTGTGAGCTGTATTTAACATGGTGCAAGTTAGGAACAATGGCTTCATAATTTCTGACGCTATTGTCGTACTTCGCAGGATTAGCACCAAAAAGTTTGGTGCTAATCCTTCAAAGTATGTACAGGCCCATTATTATTAATGGTGTGCCTCTTGTTCATGCCTGCTCTGAGCATAACGCTAAAAATAACGCAGTGGAATCTCATAGATTCCACTGTGCCATTTTTTCTGGACCTCCTAATGGGAAAAGGCCTTCCTTGCATGAATGCAAGCATTGCACCACTTTGTAAATATGGTGTGGCGTTTTGCTAATCTAACACCACATTAGCGTAAAAGAAAATGATGCTCATGTGGCGCTAGTTGGCACTAGGCCCCTCTTAAATTCGCGCCATAGTGTTTTAATCAGTCTTAAAAGTTATAGATTGAAATGCACCAGTGATTAGACTAATCCATGAATTACCATCTATAAAAAATGAACTACATGAGTCAATACAAACACAAAGGGTACACATACCCGCACTTGAGTCTCAAACCTGCTATCCCAGTACAACGTAAGCTGCTCCTCACTAACAATAACGACTTGGTTTTATAAGAAGTTTTGTACTGCACTCATGCTGTTTCTAAGTGATGGAAATAACAGACATAACTAGTATGCAAGGCATGCTGGAGCCTGCCCTGCAGGGACTGACATTCCATGAGCTTCAAATCATTGTAGATAACACTGGTGAACGTTAAGTCACTGAGCTATCTTGCTGGCATGGTCCTGCACAACTGGGTTGGCTGCACCATGAGAACAAGCGTGCTTGCCATGTTGAGGCTTAGAGGGTGTGTTATAAAATGTATAGAAAAATCCCCTATAAAAGATGACCGCACCTAGGGCACGAGGCGAAAGAACACATGGGTAGACCTCAGGATAGAGCTAAATTTCTTCACCACTTTTCCAGCCTGACTTCTGATAGGGTCTGGGTGACATCATTGTTAGACTTGGTATCATTGGCATGGTCTCCCATTAACCTTTTGCCTCTACTTCCCAGGTTGTTTCTGTGGGCTGGACTCTATTTTTGCTGTTTTGCTGTTTTGTTTGCTCGGGACACTTTACCACTGCTGACCAGTGCTAAAGTGTAAGTGTTCCCTGTATAAATCATATGTGTGCATGGGCTAATCCATGATTGGCCTATTTGATTTACTAGTAAGTCCGCAGTAAAGTGCACTAGAAGTGCCCAAGGCCTGGAAATCAAGTGGTACTAGTGGACCTCCAGCACTAGTTGTGCCACCCACATTAGTAGCCCTGTAAACATGGCTCAGACCTGTCACTACAGTGTCGGTGTATGCAGTTTTAAACTACCAATTTGACTTGGAAAGTGTACCCACCTGCGAAGCCTAAACCTTCCCTATTTATACATGGAAGGCACCCCTAAGGTAGGCCTTAGGTAGCCCCCTGGACAGGGTGCAGTGTATGTTATAGGTGAGACATGTACCTATGTGTTTTACTTGTTCTGACAAATTTGGGTTTAACTACCTCTCTCAGAGTTCAACATGGGGGTTGTAAGGAAATGCCTCCTTGGCATGGTTGCCCCCTGACTTTTTGCCTTTGCTGATGCTATGTTTACAATTGAAAGTGTGCTGAGGCCTGCTAACCAGGCCCCAGCACCAGTGTTCTTTCCCTAACCTGTACTTTTGTATCCACAATTGGCAGACCCTGGCATCCAGATAAGTCCCTTGTAACTGGTACTTCTAGTACCAAGGGCCCTGATGCCAAGGAAGGTCTCTAAGGGCTGCAGCATGTCTTATGCCACCCTGGAGACCTCTCACTCAGCACAGACACTCTGCTTGCCAGCTTGTGTGTGCTAGTGTGGACAAAACGAGTAAGTCGACATGGCACTCCCCTCAGGGTGCCATGCCAGCCTCTCACTGCCTATGCAGTATAGGTAAGACACCCCTCTAGCAGGCCTTACAGCCCTAAGGCAGGGTGCACTATACCATAGGTGAGGGTACCAGTGCATGAGCATGGTACCCCTACAGTGTCTAAACAAAAACCTTAGACATTGTAAGTGCAGGGTAGCCATAAGAGTATATGGTCTGGGAGTTTGTCAAACACGGACTCCACAGCACCATAATGGCTACACTGAAAACTGGGAAGTTTGGTATCAAACTTCTCAGCACAATAAATGCACACTGATGCCAGTGTACATTTTATTGTAAAATACACCCCAGAGGGCACCTTAGAGGTGCCCCCTGAAACTTAACCGACTATCTGTGTAGGCTGACTAGTTCTAGCAGCCTGCCACAAACCGAGACATGTTGCTGGCCCCATGGGGAGAGTGCCTTTGTCACTCTGAGGCCAGTAACAAAGCCTGCACTGGGTGGAGATGCTAACACCTCCCCCAGGCAGGAATTGTCACACCTGGCGGTGAGCCTCAAAGGCTCACCTCCTTTGTGCCAACCCAGCAGGACACTCCAGCTAGTGGAGTTGCCCGCCCCCTCCGGCCAGGCCCCACTTTTGGCGGCAAGGCCGGAGAAAATAATGAGAAAAACAAGGAGGAGTCACTGGCCAGTCAGGACAGCCCCTAAGGTGTCCTGAGCTGAAGTGACTCTAACTTTTAGAAATCCTCCATCTTGCAGATGGAGGATTCCCCCAATAGGGTTAGGATTGTGACCCCCTCCCCTTGGGAGGAGGCACAAAGAGGGTGTACCCACCCTCAGGGCTAGTAGCCATTGGCTACTAACCCCCCAGACCTAAAACACGCCCTTAAATTTAGTATTTAAGGGCTACCCTGAACCCTAGAAAATTAGATTCCTGCAACTACAAGAAGAAGGACTGCCTAGCTGAAAACCCCTGCAGAGGAAGACCAGAAGACGACAACTGCCTTGGCTCCAGAAACTCACCGGCCTGTCTCCTGCCTTCCAAAGATCCTGCTCCAGCGACGCCTTCCAAAGGGACCAGCGACCTCGACATCCTCTGAGGACTGCCCCTGCTTCGAAAAGACAAGAAACTCCTGAGGACAGCGGACCTGCTCCAAGAAAAGCTGCAACTTTGTTTCCAGCAGCTTTAAAGAACCCTGCAAGCTCCCCGCAAGAAGCGTGAGACTTGCAACACTGCACCCGGCGACCCCGACTCGGCTGGTGGAGATCCGACACCTCAGGCGGGACCCCAGGACTACTCTGATACTGTGAGTACCAAAACCTGTCCCCCCTGAGCCCCCACAGCGCCGCCTGCAGAGGGAATCCCGAGGCTTCCCCTGACCGCGACTCTTTGAACCTAAAGTCCCGACGCCTGGGAGAGACCCTGCACCCGCAGCCCCCAGGACCTGAAGGACCGGACTTTCACTGGAGAAGTGACCCCCATGAGTCCCTCTCCCTTGTCCAAGTGGAGGTTTCCCCGAGGAATCCCCCCCTTGCCTGCCTGCAGCGCTGAAGAGATCCCGAGATCTCTCATAGACTAACATTGCGAACCCGACGCCTGTTTCTACACTGCACCCGGCCGCCCCCGCGCTGCTGAGGGTGAAATTTCTGTGTGGGCTTGTGTCCCCCCCGGTGCCCTACAAAACCCCCCTGGTCTGCCCTCCGAAGACGCAGGTACTTACCTGCAAGCAGACCGGAACCGGGGCACCCCCTTCTCTCCATTCTAGCCTATGCGTTTTGGGCACCACTTTGAACTCTGCACCTGACCGGCCCTGAGCTGCTGGTGTGGTGACTTTGGGGTTGCTCTGAACCCCCAACGGTGGGCTACCTTGGACCAAGAACTAAGCCCTGTAAGTGTCTTACTTACCTGGTTAACCTAACAAATACTTACCTCCCCCAGGAACTGTGAAAATTGCACTGTGTCCACTTTTAAAACAGCTATTTATGAATAACTTGAAAAGTATACATGCAATTTTGATGATTTGAAGTTCCTAAAGTACTTACCTGCAATACCTTTCGAATGAGATATTACATGTAGAATTTGAACCTGTGGTTCCTAAAATAAACTAAGAAAAGATATTTTTCTATACAAAAACCTATTGGCTGGATTTGTCTCTGAGTGTGTGTACCTCATTTATTGTCTATGTGTATGTACAACAAATGCTTAACACTACTCCTTGGATAAGCCTACTGCTCGACCACACTACCACAAAATAGAGCATTAGTATTATCTCTTTTTGCCACTATCTTACCTCTAAGGGGAACCCTTGGACTCTGTGCATGCTATTCCTTACTTTGAAATAGCACATACAGAGCCAACTTCCTACAGGGGTTGCCTTTAAATATTATTAAAGCACAGATTATCCTTAGGAGCAGATATGACATATGAAGTTTGGGGTCTCGGAACTCACAATTTAAAAATACATCTTTTAGTGAAGTTGGTTTTTAAATTGTGTATTTGAAAATGCCACTTTTAGAAAGTAGGCATTTTCTTGCTTAATCTACAGTATTCTGTGACTCTGCTTGTTTGTGGATTCCCTGTCTGGGTCAGTTTGATAGTTGGGCTGTTTTGCACCTCTTCTCTAGACAGTGACACAAAGGGAGCTGGGTTGTAGCCTGCATATCCTGATGGGCCTTCTG
Organism: Pleurodeles waltl; assembly: GCF_031143425.1. Lineage (NCBI taxonomy): Eukaryota > Metazoa > Chordata > Amphibia > Caudata > Salamandridae > Pleurodeles > Pleurodeles waltl. Next base: position 1,162,419,237 of record NC_090445.1, on the reverse strand, counting down.
AACTGAGGGGAGGGGAGGAGTGGTCACTTACACCTGAAAGGGCTGTGCCTGCCCTCACCAAATGAGGTCTCCAACCTCCTGGTGTGTGTTGGGGGCCTGGCCTGGGCAAGGCAGGATCTTGAAAACAACAGAGACTTATCTTTGAAGTAGGCCTACTCCAAAAGCAGAAAGGGGTATAAGAAGAGCACCCAAAACCCCTGAAGATTAGATTACTTCTGGAACCAAGAGGAACCTCTGCCCGGGAGAAGAGCTGGAGAAGCTGGAGGAGGAGTACTGCCCCTTTGTCTGTGACTGTGCTTTGCTGGGTTGGCCTGCTTCTGCCTTAGAGAGGACAAAGACTGACTTTTGTGTGACTTTGCACTGGTGAAGAATCTCCAAGGGCTTGCACTTAGCTTGCCTCCTGTTGTTGACGTCTCAGGGACAACAAAGACTTCTGTCTGCCAGCACTCTGGCTTTGGCTTTCTGCTGAGAGCCCTGCCAGCCAAGTGGTGCCCTAACCTGTTTCTGGGCCCTTAAAAGGTGCAGCTGGTGAAAAAGGACAGAAATCCATGCAAAGACCGCCGTGCAGGGAAATGTTCAATGCACCATCCGCCATGTGGATTTGATAAACGACGCGCCGCCGGGCACAGTGGCTAAAATCGATGCTCCACCTGCATCACAGGTGGGAGATAGACAGAACGTGGCTGGAGAAATGACACACAACACCGCAGCAGCTGCTGTTAACGGTGCAAGCCCCCACGTAGCTCAGTTTCTTGACACCTTGCGACCGGATTTCAACGCAACATCGCTGGGCCCAAAAAACCAGCGCAAAGGCTGCTCGGACCTGAGGGGCCAGTGCGGATCGACGCAGTGCTCTCTTGCGGGAGAGAAGAAACGACAGACATCGACCCGACCGGAGGAGGAACAATGCACTTTCTCGCTTGTGGGTGAGAAATCAACGCATCGCTGGCCTTGCAGCTTTATTTTGACGCTAGCCAGGTACTTTTGTGAAATAACAACATTCTTACTGTTTTCTAAGGATTAAGACAGTTTTTAAAATTCATAACTTGACTTGTGTATGTCGGATTTTCGTCGTTTTGGTCTTGTTTTGTTTAGATAAATATAACCTTTTTCCTATACCTGTGTTGTGTAATTTTGTAGTGCTTTCACTGAGTTACTGTGTTTGTTGGTACAAATACTCTACACATTGCTTTTGAAGTTAAGCCTGACTGCTTGTGCCAAGCTATCAAGAGGTGAAGCTAGGGTTCACAGAGGGTGATTCTCCTTTACCCTGACTAGCGTGAGTGTCCTTGCTTAGACAGGGGGCAACCTGATTGCCAACCAAAGACCACATTTCTAACAATCATCTTACCAGCCAAGGTGCTCCTATCCTCAGACACGCATAGCTGCTTTGCACATGCACAGTACATGTAAACATGTGCAATCCTAGGAGCCCCATAAATGTTCACCTGCTCTGTGGTACTCACATGAGTCTTTTTTTGAGTTAGATGCACAGGCCTCTGAAAATGAAATAGATGAAATGACCAATCACCACTTCATCAGTTTACATTTCTGCCATCCAAGGTAAGAACAGCAGCAGCTGCTTTTCCTCTCTTTGCAAGCTGCTGCTAGTGTGGCAACACCAAAATGCCCCCCATGCACCACCTGATTCTCTCCCTTAAAGTAAACTCATTCTCCTACACCCAGACCCACTTTAAATAGTGGTCAGACTACTCAACTCCTCGCTACAGGAGGGACTCTTTCTGCCAGCATGGAAACACATCAGGGTCCTACCTCTTTAAAAAAAAAATAACTTTGACCCCACTGACTGGGCTAATTTTAGACCAATTCCAATGTTGCCCATCTTCTCCAAAGGAATAGAGAAGCATGTGAACTCGCAGCTCACCACCTATGTGGAAGCTCTAACGTTTCTCCACTCTTCGCAGTCGGGCTTTAGGGCAGGCCACTGCACTGAATCAGCCCTCCTAGTAATCATGGAATACCTGAGATGACTCCTGAATGGGGGCAGCACAACCGCACTGATCTTATTAGATGTCAGCCTGGACTTCAACAATGTGTCCCATTCCATCCTACTGGAAAGGCTGTTGACAAAGGGTCTTGGGTCTCCAGGGAACAGTTTTAGCCTGGATGTCCTAATTTCTGGAAGACTGCTGCTGGCAATGGCTCTTTCTGCTGGGTCTTCTCTAAACCTTTTGCCTTCCTCCTCCTTCTCGTTTTCTGCACTTGTTTTGTTGGATTTAGGACTCTGTGCACTTTACCGCTGCTAACCAGTGCTAAAGAGCTTGTGCTCTCTCTTTAAAATATGGTAAAATTGGCCTAACCTCAATTGGCATATCTAATTTGCTTGTAGGTCCCTAGTGAAGTGCACTATATGTACCAGGGCCTGTAAATTAGCTGTGCCTGAAGCACTGATTGTGCTACCCACTACAGTATCCCTGTAGCCCTGTAAACATGCCCCAGGCCTACCCCTGCAGAGCCCGTGTGGGCAGTTTTTAAACTGCCATTTCAATACAGGCTCAACGCTACTTTTGTTTTACATATAAGGCACCCATAAGGTAGGCCCTGGTTAGCTCCAGGGGCAGGTTGCAGTGTATTTTAAAAGTTGGGCATGTACTTTTAAGTTTAACATGTCCAGGTAGTGAAAAACTCTTACATTTGTTTTTCACTGCTTCAAGGCCTATCTCTCCCAGTGGTTAACATTGTGAGTGCCTTAAGATATCTGTTAAGTGTAATTTCTAATTGGGACAAGATGAAAATGAGGAGTTTGTTGTCTCTGGACTCACAATTCAAAATCACAAATCATGGTGAAGTCAGATTTTAAATTGTAAGTCTGAAAATGCCACCTTTAGAAAGTTGCCATTTTCTTACTTTAACCATTCTGTTTCACTGCCTGTCTGTGAATATATATGTGGGGTAGATGACCACTTGGCTTTGTGCATTCCCTCTAGACACTCACATACAAAGGGAGCTGGACTGTGACATTTGCATCCTAAAGACCCATCACCAGGCTGATGGGTGTTCCTGGGCTAGATGGGAGAGAGAAGCTGACACTTACACCTGAAAGGGGCTATGTCTCTTCTCACACAAAGAGTTGCATGTCCCCCTGAGGAGTCTCTGGAGCCAGGGAAGGAAGGACATGGACCTTGGGATCTTCAAAGGCCTCTTTTGAAGGCCCTCCTGCTTCAAAGGCACATTTCTGTATACGTACTGGACCCCAAAACCCTCCAAATGAGAACTCTACTGGAAACAAGGACATTCTGCCAGGAAGAAGGACTGCTGTGCTGCCAGGAGGAACTGCCACTCTGGAACTGCATTGCACCCACGTGGGCGAGACTTGATTAATTCTTCGGTCCCGAGGAATCAGTGAAGTGCTGTTCTGAAAGTGTCACTTGAACATCATCGTTGCTGGGCACGTGAGTACTGGAAGGGTTCCAAAACCATCCTTCCCCACTTGAACTGGGTTTGTGCTAATTTCCTCTACGTGCCCACCAGTGTTGAGGTATCATGAGTGCCAGTAAGCACTAAATCTACGGTGATTTGTACATATTGGATTTTTGCCATCTTGGTCTCGTTTGATTTAGATAAAGATACCCTATTTTTATAAATGAGTGCAGAGCCTTTTGTGGTGTTCTCACTGAGTTACTCTGTGTGTTTGTGTGTGTCTGTGTGTGTGTATGCGCACAAATACTTTATACATTGGTTCATATGTTTAGTCTGACTCCTCTGCACCAAGCTATCTGCACTGGCTTATTATAAGTGTGTAACCATTTACCCTGGCAAGAGCGGCGTTCCCTACTTGGGAAGGGTGAATACCACTACCAGCTAGTGACTTCATTTGTAGCACTGCTCATTTCACTTTTTCTCAGCCAGTGCCAGGTCACAGCTGCCTGCCTCACATCTGGTATTCCCAAGGGCTCAGCCCTAAACCAGATGCTTTTCAACATACACATACTCCCCCTTATGGATTTGGTAGAAAACTGCAGACTAACCCTGTTGTTGTAGGTAGATGACACACAAATGATCTTTTTGCTGTTATTGGCTCAGGCATACTGCATCATTGCTCTGAACCAGTGCTTGAGCAGGATCTCTACCTGGATGAGTAACAATGATCTCATGCTTAACAGTGAGAAGACCAAGGTTGTGGTTCTGGGCAAGAACCCTTGATTATGGTGCCCTCACCACTGGCTGGAGGCTCTTAGGACACTTCCAGAACTGACCCCCAAAGTAAAGAAACTTGTACAATACGGTGCACCATAGCGCATGTTAGAAGAACAGCATAAAAAATGTGGACGCTATTTTGGCGCTTTGCAGGAAAAATTATTGCACCAATCCTGCAAAGTCAAGGGGGGCCCAATAAAATCAAAGGGAGCGTCATTCAAAATGACTGAAAAAATGGTGCAGTGAAAGCTTGTAAATTTCACTGCACTATTTTCATGTGTCTCCCTGCGTGGGAATGCCCACTTGCATACATTATGCCTGGCATAGGCACAATGTGATGCAAGGGGTTTCAAAGTGGTGCAATGCATGGATTGCACAACTTTGTAAATATGGCGTGGGGAAGTTGCCTCCTTAACACCACATTAGAGTTTTTTTAAATTACACTAGTCTGGGGCAAGGAGGCAGAAGGGGCTTGTAAATATGCCCCAAAATGTACCCGAAAGATGTTGATTAGCAAAAGACTGACAGGACAGCACAGGAGATAAAGGAGTCATTTTCCCCTTTTATGAGAGATTGTTGCGAGCATTTAAACAGCATAATAGGTCAGAATTTTTTTAACGAAAGACGTGAGTTATTTTGTGTTCAGATTTGTGCAAGGATTGAAACCTGACATTAGTAGCATTATTCATAATAATTTGTTTTGCTGGAGGAATAAATCGATTGATGAAGTGCTGCAGTATGCTAGGTACTGTAGTTACGAAATTGAATTTAAGCAGAAAAAGTTGAAGGAGAAAGTGCTAATGATGCAAATTAAATATGCCCAGACAAGAACACAGAGTCTGCAAGTGATGAGGAACACTAGTGGGATGCAAGGTATGCAATAGCAGGTTAACACTGTGCCTCAGTTTAGAGGTAGAGGACGCAGTGTTTGAATAGATCAGAGTGGTTATGGGGTTGATGTTCAGTCAGTCAACAAGCTGAGCCCATGTCATGCTTGCAGCAGTTTTGAGCATTGGAAGCGGGAATGTCAGTACAGTAATGTAAATAATTTGATGCACAATGGTGGTGTTGTTTAGACTGTGGACAATGGTCAAGTTCAAATTCAGAGAGTTCAAAGACCCCGAATACAAAATGTGACTGTCCCTATTGGACTACAACAAGTAGTTGGAGGTCCTCAAACAGATTCAAGTCCCTCAGCAAATGCACGCTCCTCAACCCCAATGCAACAACAGCACGTGATAGTTCATCAGCAAAACATGAATCAGAGAGCAAATGTAAATTAGTTAATCACACAATACCTGTTAATTGACTTTAGTGATGATGACGTCCCTGAAACATATAACAGTGACATTTCAAATGAGGAAGAATGTGTAATGGCTGCATTCTTAGAGGAGGATCAACGTGGTCCCTATGTAAATGCCATTGTTATGGGACATGATGTTTAATTCCTGGTCGACCCTGAAGCAACAAGTTCCACTGTCAAAACCGCAGACATGCCAAATGTGCCCTTGTCAGGAAGAAGAGTTCAGGTGGTATGAGTAGCCAATCAGCAGTTCAGAAATGCAATTACAGAACATATACCGGTGAAAATATGGTCATTTGAGGACTTGCACCAATTTGTAGTTTGCAATTCAAGTCCTGTGAGTTTAGTAGGATGGAACCTATTGTGTATTGTTCCATTAGCTGCAGCCACGTTGGAACAGGCATTCAGACAAATAGTAATTATGAGGCATCCAGCAAAGTTGATGAAATGCATCCCCTCATTTAATTGTTCTCAATGATGACAGTTAAAAGATTTACCTGAAGAGTTACAAGAGACAGTTATGGTGAAGATTTGGGATTTGTTAGGGGAAGATATTGGATTAATTAGAGAAAATGAGACAGTTAAAGTCATAGTAAAGCCAAATGCAATGTTTCCAAGGACAGCACCCTATAATATGGCTCTAGAAGTAATTCCTGGAATTACACCTGTGATTGAGAATTTTGTTGAACAAGGTGTCCTGAAGAAGATAATGAGAAGTCCATGTAATTCCCCTGTTTTAGGATTGTGGAAGCCCAATGGAAAATACCACACAGCCCAGGTTTAGAGAAAGGTGAACGAAATTGTCGTTCCCTGTTGTTCTAGATTCATTGTGAAGCGGAGTGGTTCTCTGTCATTGACTTGTGTCAGGCATTCTTTTCTGTTCCGCTCCATGAGGACAGCTAGTATTTATTTGCATTTAAATTCAGATGCCGTGTACGTTCCTGGTGTTATACTCCATATGGGTATGCAGGGTCACCATCCATTTTTTATCAGATCCTGAAAATGAATTTAGAGTCCCTAAACATGTCATTCTACTCAGTCCTAGTGTTGAATCACCATGGTGAGAATGGCCATGAAGTGTCCCCTGCAAAATTACAGTAGTGCCAGAGAGAGGTGAAATACTTAGGTCATCATATAGAGAAAGGTGTCCCAGGAAAGAATCTCAGCAATCATGCAAGTGAATTCCCTGGGTAGCGCAAAGAGAAGTCAGAATGTTTCTGGTACTGGTGGGCAACAGGGGCAAGTGGATCCCACATTTTTCATTGTTGTCCAAGTCATTGTTGAAATTGACACACAAGGAGGTGTCTGATCCAGTAGGGTTGAAGACACATGCATGAAAGGCTTCTCTGAGCTGAGAGAAAGCCTGTGCTAAGCTCCACCTCTGGGAATGCTTGATTATAACAAATGTTTTTCTTTGTTTTGTTGTGAATGTGATGGTCGGGCGCTTTCTGTCTTAATGCTGCTACACAGAGGAGTCAACAGACCGGTGGCTTATTTTTCTGATACAATGGATCCAGTAGCTGCTGCCTTGCCCGGATCATGACTGTATTGTTGTGACTGAACTGTGCATCAAACCAAGACTTGATTTCCAAGATGTTCCCCTCGACGGAAATGACTATGTTATGTTTGTTGATGGCTCCTGTTTAAGAAACAATGATGAAATTCTGAGAGCTGTTTATGCGGTTTGCACAATCTCAGGAGTGAAAGAAGCTTCATGGCTTCAAGAAATCTTTTCTGCCCATTTAGCAGAATTGGTGGCTTTTACTTGAGCATGCAGTTTTTCTGAACAGCTAAAAGTGACCATTTTATGAATAGTCAATATGGGTTTGGTGTTGTTGATGACTTTGGACAGTTATGGTACCACCAAGGTTTTATGACCTTTTCTGGATTACCTACCAAAAATGGCAACAAGGTCTATCAGTTGTTGAAAGCATTATAGTTGCCTATAAAATTTGCAGTTGTGAAATGTGCAGCACACCAAAAGTCAAGTGGTTACATCTCGTTAGGCAATGCCTATGCTGACCGAGTGGTCAGATACTGTGCAGTCCATGGTAAACCCTTTAATGAGGAGTGAAGCAATGGAAGTAGCACCAGTGAGACAAACCAAAGTTTCTTGATGACAGCAATTGATACCTGGGAATAAGTTAAGAAATTGCAGGAATAGGTACTTGAAGAGGAATGCAGAGGTTGGAATAGATCAGGCACAGAGATGAAGATGATTTTTGGGTTTCCAGTCAAGGAAAGGCAATGCTTTGCGAAACAGTTTGTTATCATCAATTACAATGTATTACCATTGGCAGGCACACATTGGCAGTGATGCCAGGATTAGGACCTTCAGAAAGACATGGTACAACCTCAGATTTAGATTGGTTGCAGAAGCTGTGTGTCAAAGATGTGGAACATGTCAATAGATTAATGTACGGAAACGCACCATGGTTAATCTGAGTCACATAGGTAGTTCAGAGGTCTCTTCAACTGAATTTAACTTGATTTCATTGAGATGCCCGTGTGCAATTGATTGAGGTATGTGTTGGTGTGTGTCTTTTCACATTGGGCGGAAACTTACTCAACCCAGCGAAAGAATACCCTCACAGTTGCAAAGCTGCTTTTAAGGGAGTTGATTCCTAGGTTTGAGTTTTCGGCTTCTTTGGAATCAGACCAAGGATCTCATTTTAACAATGAGATCATAAAATTGCTGTGTGTGGCATTACAATCTGAGCAAATATTGCACTGCAGTTACAGGCCAGAGGAATCTGGATTGGTCGAGCAAATGAATGGAAGTAAAAAGTCTTGATGGGGCAAAGTATGTGCATCTACAACATTGAAATGGTGGGATGCATTGCCACTTGTTCTAATGAGCATGTGTTGTACACCCGACAGGATGATAGGACTGTCCCCTCAAGAGATACACATGGGCTGTGCTATGAGGTTGCCCACTGTGCCTGCAAATGCACTTTTGAACATTTCAGATGATTAAGTGGTGAATTATTGCAAAGGATTAGCTGATGTGGTTCACTCTTTGCCTAGCCAGGTTGAACAAGCAACTGTTCAGCCCACACGAAACCACTGCCACAACTTAAGTCCAGGTAATTGGATTCTGGTAAAGAAGCATGTGAGAAAGTCATGTGTAGAGCCGAGCTGGAAAGGGCCATTCCAGGTTATCTTATTGACTACAAAAGCTGCAAAGTGTGATGGTCCTCCCAATTGAGTTTGTGCGAGCTATACATGCTATACAGTATACAGTACCTGTTCCTCTAGGGTCAGAACCGGTGAGTAAAGGAGCCCAGGTAAGCCAAACTGTGAGGACTGGACATGTGACTGTCACAGAGCCTGCTCAAGATGGTTAAAGTTTGAGTGTGTCAAAATCAATCGAAGATGCAGAAGGGTCAAGTCAGAGTCAGTCGACTTCTGCTAGCACCTTGAATGATGAAAATCCAGTTGTGCCTGAAATAATAATTGTGTGAGGAGACCCGTGACCTGCACAAAGTCCAGACCCAATAACAGATGTGCTTCCAATTATAGCTGAAGAATCGTATCAAAGTTACAGTGAAAATTGAGCAGCAAGGAGATAAAAAAGAAAAAGACTGCCAGGCCACACGTACTCAGCACCTGAATGGACACACTTTGCTGCTAATGAATGGGAGAAGGAGTTCATTGCCTTTTGCCTTGACAATTGGGATTCAGCTGAATATTTTAGAATCTGAAACTGCTCTTCAACTGAACTTTTAAATTATGTTGCCACTCGATGAGCAGAGACATTACATGCTGTTAGTACTAATCAGTGGTTACCAGATGGTGAATTACAAGAGACATTTGATCTTTTCAGTACAGAATTTGAACATTTGCAAGAAAAGAAAAACTTGAACTTTTGAAAGATCAAGAACTGTTGTAAATTAGTGGAAAAAGACTTGGAAGTATTTTTGATTTAGTTTTTGTTTTTTAAATTTTGAATTTGGTATTTGGGTCTGACTCTAGACAATCCATGAATTCAGATCAAGGTAAATGTAGTAAATGTAAGTATATGTGTTTAGACTTAGCAATAGTTTGTGTGATTGTGAGTATTTTATTAATTGCTGGATTGAGTGTGTCTGTGAAAGACAACGTTGAGAGCACAATTACAGCAGTTCATGAGGAGTCACACACTAAACGAGATCAACTGTGTGATGATGAGAGATTGCTTCATCTTGACAACTCAAAGGGATATTTGTCTTCAAGTGTATACTACAGGTTACTGTATGAATACATTGACACTATGGAAATGCATGATTGTTATGTGTGTACACAGATCCCTTCGCCAGAGCACAAAGGAATCAACTATCATAGTTTACTCTTGACTTACGGCTTAAGTTGTAGTCTTCTACTAACCCAGCTATATAATCAGGAGTATATATAATATTTCTATTCAAATCTTGGCCTTGTCTTTTCCTTTGTGCCTATTAACTAGCATTTTAGTAGTATTGCTAAAGGTAACAATACAGACATAGTGGGAGGCTTCTCTGAACCAACCCTTACTTTGGGAACTGCTTATGAACGTAGGAATAATTTAACCTGCATTCTCACACAAGTAGAGAAGGATTTCATTAACCAAGTGGATGACAGGAGAAAAGCAATGAAAATAAAAATAGAAAAAGAAGTAGTTTTACATCATTAGCAGAAAGATGCTGCACATCTTGCAGGTGGTAATACACAAGGACGCTCAGCTTTAGATTGGGAACATGGAGGGAAGCTATGCATGTAAAGGCTTTAGTCAAAGACTGACAGAATATTTGTAGGTGTGAGAAATGGGGTCTTTGGTTGGCTGTCAGGTTAGCCCCTGTCCAAGCAAGGACCCTCACTCTAGTCAGGGTAAGTCATACACAATCCAAATTATCCTGTGCCCACCCTCTGGTAGCTTGGCACTGAGCAGTCAGGTTTAACTTAGAATGCAATGTGTAAAGTATTTGTGCAATAAATCATGCAGTAACACAGTATAGCACCACAAAAATACACCACACAGTGTTTAGAAAAATATGTAGGTGGTCATTACAACCTCGGCGGTCTTTTAAGAAGACCGCCGAGGGACCGCCGCGCGGAAGACCGCCAGTAGTGGTGGTTTGCCGCGTGGCGTATTATGACCGTTGGCTGCCCTCCGTCGTTTTTCCGATGGAGAGCCGCCAACAGCCATACTTGCGGGCGGCGGGGAAGTGGAGGTTGCTCCACCTCCACCGCCACTCCAACAGAACACCGCCGAGCTAATCACGTCCTGTGATTCTGCGCGGCGGTGGTCTGTTGGCGATGTGGTGTTGGCGGAGCTGCCCCCATGGCTCCCGTCCCCTCCCAGAGGATCGACGGAACAGGTAAGTCGATCGTCCGTCAGGGGAGGGGGTGGGGGGTGTTGTGTGTTGTGTTGTTGCATGGGGGTGTGCGTCTGTGTATGTGGGGGGGTGTGTGAGTGCGTGTCTGCATGCGGGGTGATGCGTGTTTCAGAAATGTGTGCGTGTCTGTCTGTATGTATGTCTGTATGGATGTGTGCGTGAATGTGTGAATGTGGGTGTACGTGTCTGAGTGTGTGTGTGGATGTTGGCATGTATGTCGGTGTGTGTGCGTGTATGTGTGTTGGTGGTGCCTGCGTGCGTGTCCGGTGTGTGTCAGTAATGTTATGTTGGGGGTCGGGGTGGGGAGGGGGGCCCTGCCACCTCTGGGGGGTGGCAGGGGTGGTGGGGGTGTAGGGGAGGGAGTCGGGGTGGGGGAGACCCCCATCAGTGCCAGGGAAGGAATTCCCCGGCACTGATAGTGCTTACCGCCATGGATTTCATGGCGGGTCCTACCGCTGGAAATCCACGGCAGTAAGCCGGTTCGCAATACCGGTGGCGGTATTGTTACGGCCGCCGGGCTGGAGACCCAGGGAAAGCGGCAGATGACCATGGCTGTAACCGCCATGGTCATAATACTAAAAAAAAGACCGCCAGCCTGTTGGCGGTCTTACCGCCGCTTTAACACCGTCCGCCAGGGTTGTAATGACCCCCATAATATTTATTTGAGAAGATGCAGGTCAAAGCGATTAAAAGTGCAATAAGTATATGTTGAAATATCACTGGAAAAGTGATATAAAAGTGACTTTAGTCTTTTAAAAGCAATAAATGTTTCTTTCAAGCACAAAGTACCTGGTTTGCGTTCAAAATCTCTGCAAAGAACTGCAGAGGAGGAGATGCATGGAAACAAAGGGGTGTGCGTCGATTTCTGAGGCCGCACATAGCGATGCGTCATTTGTTTTTCACGCAGGGACGGATGTGCGTCCATTTCCAGCGCTTGGTCGTGGATCCTCTTCAGGTTGCAGGATTTTTGGATGCCCCAAGGATGATGCATGAATTTCCTGTGCTGACAGGATGAAGTCACAGGGGCTGCGTCAATCCGGTGGGTGTTGCATGGAAATTTCTACCTCACGGCAGGCACTGTCTCGATTCCTCTCTGGAAGTCAGGATGCGTCATTCCGGCTCGGCTGTGCGTTGATCTAGTGGGTCGTGCAGCGAATTTCCAGTCGCTACGCTGGAGCTGCGTCGATCTTCTCATTGAGAAGTCGGTCTGCGTAGTTCTGCTTCGGCTTGCAGTCAAATTTTCACAGCGGTGCAGGCCGTGCATCCTTTCTGGCGGACTGTGCATCGATTTTCGCCACTCAAGGAGTCCTTCTTGTAGAGATGAAGTCTTTTTGGTCCTGAGAACTTCAGGGAACAGGAGGCTAGCTCTATCTAAGCCCTTGGAGAGCATTTCTCACCACAGATAGCGAGCAGCAAGGCAGCAGGGAAACAGCAAGGCAGCAGTCCTTCACAGAAAGCAGACAGGTGAATCCTTTGGGCAGACAGGCAGTTCTTTTTGGCAGGATGCAAGTTCTGGTTCAGGTTCTCTTCTCAAGGAAGTGTCTGGTCAGGTAGAGTTTCTACCTCAGAAGTGTCTGAGTTGGTAGGGGCAGAGGTCCTGTTTAAATAACCAAATGTGCCTTTGAATTGGGGGAGACTTCAGAGAGTGGCTTAGAAGTGCACAAGGTCCCATTTCATTTCAATCCTTTCTGCCAGGGTCCCAGTAGGGGCTGTGGCAGTCTTTTGTGTGAGGGCAGGCTACTGTCCTTTGACATGTAAGTGTCACGCCCTCCACCTTCCCAGCCCAGGAAGACCCAATCAAGTGAGGCCGAGTATCTTGTGTTTGGGGTGTGTCTGAGTGAATGCACAAGGGAGCTGTCAACTAAACCCAGCTAGACATGGATTGTAAGGAACAGAAGGATTTAAGTGCAGAGAAATGTTCACTTTCTAAAAGTGGCATCTCTAAAATAGTAATATTAAATCCAACTTCACCAGTCAGCGGAATTTTGTATCACCGTTCTGGCTATACTAACTACTACCTTCCTACTCCTTTCAGATCAGCAGCTACCACTCAAACAATATATGAAGGTAGCCCCAATGTTAGCCTATGAAGGGAGCAGGCCTCACAGCAGTGTAAAAATGAATTTAGGAGTTTTACACTACCAGGACATGTAAACTACCCAGGTACATGTCCTGCCTTTTGCCTACACAGCACCCTGCCCTATGGATTACCTAGGGCATACCTTAGGGTGACTTATATGTAGAAAAAGGGGAGTTTTAGGCTTGGCACGTACTTTTAAATGCCAAGTCGAATTGGCAGTGAAACTGCACACACAGGCCTTGCAATGGCAGGCCTGAGACAAGGTTAAGGAGCTACTTAAGTAGGAGGCACAATCAGTGCTGCAGGCCCAGTAGTAGCATTTACTCTACAGGCCCTGGGCACATAGAGTGCACTTTACTAGGGCTTGCACGTAAATTAAATAATCCAAATGGGTATGATCCAATGTTACCATGTTTAAAGAGAGAGAGCATATGCACTTTGGCACTAGTTAACAGTGGCAAAGTGCGCAGAGCCCTAAAGCAAGCAAAAATGAGGTCAGAAAAAGAGTAGGAGGAAGGCAAAAATGTTGGGGTGACCCTGCAGAAAGGCCGTTTCCAACAGTAGGCACTAGTGAATGTAGACGTATTTTCATTTAGAAGTGTTTGGAATTTTATGTTAAATGGACAGGACATTGCCATACCTTGTGTTTATTTCATTTGTGGGAAAAATGCCTATTAAAAATTGCCAAGAGGCTGGTATCGTACATGTTATTTAGGGGTGTTTTATCTGAAAATCTACCATATGGGCAATTTTGACAATCCAGTTTGGAGAGGGAGAGAGACCAGAAATCCAGGAGAAGAAGAGCCAGTGCAGCAGAGATTACAGGTGATATATTTGGTGCTTTTATTTCGTCAGTTGGAGTGATCTTGAATGATGTCAACATTAGAAAGTTGTCAACAATTGTGGACAAGATGTCTTCTGATTATGCAGGAGCAATGTTGCTCATAGATAAAGAAATGTTTGCTAGGAGATCAATGGTTTTGTAAAATTGTCTTGTGTTAGGCATCTTATTGGCAAAGGAAGGCAAAGTCTGCAACATTGTTGTACATGCTTTCCAGACACTGGTAGGGAGATAAGGAGATTTAAACCAAACATGACAAATTTGAAAAATGACCTGAAAGGTCTGAAGGTGACAAATATCTGGAAGACAATAGGTAAAGGATTTGCTGATGTTGGATCCTGGTTTGGAGTTTTGAGAATGAGAATTGTAAGAATTGTCCTGAAACTTTGTTGGTTGTGACATTGTGTGCTATAGTCCCACTTCAATTTTACAAGTTATACACATTTTGGAAAGTACAAGGAACTAAAAATAAACAGAGGAGGGAAGAAATTGAAATGGAGAAAATGAGGAGCAGTTGTTCCAAGAAACTGAAGAGAATTGAGAGCCTTAGTAGACCAAGGGCATTATGTTACCAGACCACAAGGCTTTGAGGTGTCTGATTGAGGAGGGACTGTTGGAGCGTACATTTTAGTAATACTTTTTAGTGCACCAGAAGTCAGCATATGATTCATGTTAAAATGCCTAACTTAGAAAGCTGCACTGACAAATATCTTAAAAGTATACACATTTATATTTTGTGGGGGACATTTTGCCTACCATGGCAGACATTGGGCCTACCATAATTGATAAAGTGCTATCATGAGTCCACAATATTGAAATATAATTTAATCATTAGTGTGAATTATTATTAGTAGAAATTAATATGATTTATGATTTATTAGTTTAAAGTTCCATGTGTGTAGAAAAATAAATGCACATCTCTGTCATATTTAATGAGGTGTCTTTACAAAGTTTGTCATTATTACTAAATTTCTTTTGCATATTTTGATGATATATTATTAATGCTAAATTCAAAGGTTTGCATATTATGTGTGTTTTATTAATGACAATATTAATGCATTATATTTATTGTGTTCATATTTGTGGCAACAGTGAAATTCTAAATAATTTATTTCTCTTTAACATGATTTTTTCCATTAGGTTTTTCACATGATTAGTAAAGAGTCCTATTGTATTATGTTTAAGTTTCATTTCATTATGTCCTTGATATTGTTACATTAGAACCTGGGGACTGAAAAGTAAAGCAGTACCATTGTTTAACTGTCCGTTCACATTGGGATTGTATAAATCCTCTTGTGCCATGGGAAGAAATGTGGATTGCAACAAGTGATGTACAACTTGTAAAATTTACTGGAGTTACACAGAGGCAGGAGATGATACCAGACCAAACGTGTGGAACTGCAGTGATGCTGTAAACGTATTTTTGCCAGGAACTGATTAGATATTGAACTTTTATGCATAATTGGACTCATCTGACTGACCAATCAAACTGTTTCGAGTATTCCCAAGTATGGATGGACTCTCTAGGTTTGTGGAAGTCCCCTCTTGAATCTTGTTATGTTTACTTGTCCCCTTGGGCATTTCCTTGGGCATTTCCTGATTTCCATTTGCGGCCTGTGTTCTGCACTTCCCCCGATGGTGCTTCAAACGGACTTTGCTGATGATCTACATACTTTGCTGACAAAACTGAATTGAATGCTGGACTTAGGCAAGGTATAGTCTAATGCAAATGTTATTTTCACCTGCTTTTTTATTTTTTTATTTTTTATTTATTCATATACAACATACAAACAAACAAGGGAACCCCTTCAGCCCATATATCATTAAAATAAACGTAAATACAGCCTAATTCAGCCACAAAGTATCGCTGGGCACTCGCAGAACCATGTGTCTCGAGTAGTCCACTGAGTTCTAGCAAACAGAGTCCAGCAGCGATATCAAATGTCCATTTGTAGACAGCATGTAGCCAAACCAGCCTCAGCAAGCCCCTGAGCCCAAGGGGCGAACACAGAAGAAACAAACAAGAGAGAAGAGCAAGGAGGCCGGGTAGGAAGCAGACAGTACCATCGTCAGTCATCCCAGTCAACAGCAATGTACAGGATCGAGGACTCAGACAATTCCACATTTATGCCCAGTCAGCAGAAGAGCTCCTTAGGTATGCACAGACGTAAGATAGGATCGGAGAGGCGCCCAAATGTCACGTGGCCTGGAGCCCTCCGGCGCCAATTCCCAATAAATTGTCAGTTGTTCCTGACAAAACGTGGCATCCCTCAGCCAACCAGAGATTCCAAGGGGTCGACCCCAGCCCCAGCAAATTGCCACCCTCCACTTAGCCAATAGCAGCAGCATGCCTACTAATCTCCTCACCGTCAACGGCACCCCGTCCACTTTACCCAGCAGCACCAGCACAGGAGAAGGAGTCAGCTCCAGTTCAGTCATCCCTTCAATCGCATGAAAAACCTCCCGCCAGAAGTCATGTACTTCCACACAGTGCCACGCCAAATGGAAAAAGCCAGCGTCCGGAGCGTGACACCTTACACAAGTGTCATCCGCTCGCAGCCCCATAGCGCACAAGCCTCTAGGAGTGTAATACAAGCGGTGCAGAAACTTAAAGTGAATGAGGCGCAGCCTATAGTTGGGCGATAGCTCTCTCATATGTGCACAGCACGCCCTCCAGACGTCATCTGAAATGTCCTCCCCCACATTAGCCGACCACTTCGCCCTAGCAGCCAGCACCAGCCCTCCCCCTGCTCCTGTATACAACCATACAATTTAGTGATAAGCTTCTTCGGTGACTGCAGACTCCACAGCACCTCCAACGCACGGCATGTCAGCGGAATCTCAGGGAGACTAGGATACCATGCTCGCAGCATAGCGCATACCCGCAACACAAACAAGCAATGTAGCGCATTAGCAGGCTCATCCCCCGCACCTCCTCCGGGTATAACAACCTCCCATCCACGAACCAGTCTTCCAAAGATAGCAAGTCCGAATCACGGAGATAATTCCGAAGCTGTGAATCACGAAACATCGCCTCATCAGCCACAGCCGCCACAGACATGGATGGCGCAAAAGGCACACGCACATCAGATCGCTTCAGTAGGACCGTCCAGGCTCTAACGGTGCACACCACCATATCCACACCCCGGGGGCGAGCCCTCGATAGGCTCCCCAGCACTCGCTCAAGCCCATCCGGCCACACCGCATCACTCTCCGGGGCAAGATGGGGCAAATAACGAACCGGACGAATCCAGTAATACGCAAAGTGACCCTGCGGACAGTAATAATAGAGCTCCAGATCAGGGGCCGCAAGTCCGCCTGACTCAAACGGTAGCACCAATTTCTCCCATGCGATGCAAGGCTGACCCCCAGCCCAAACCAGTCGAATCATAGCAGAACGGAGCTGCTGCAAAAAAACAACCGTGAGAACCAGGAGGAGATTAACGAACAGGTACAGAAATTTAGGCAGTGCCAACATCTTTGCCACAGCAATCCGTCCGGTCAAAGACAAGGGCAAGGAGCGCCACACCACAATTCTGTCCTCTAACCAAGACATAGCTTTACCATAGTTGGCCAGCCAGAGCATCTCAACATCACAACTCAGCCAAATTCCCAAATACCGAACCGGGCCGGCCGCCCACACAATAGGATATCGGGACCGACAAACCGCCGTTCCCGGTGAAAGAGGCAGCACCACAGACTTGGACCAATTTATCATTATTCCAGAAATTCACCCAAATCGGACAATCTCATCCACCAACACGTCTAAATTGTGAACGGGCTGCCGCTCGTATAACGCAACGTCGTACGCATACATAGATATCAGGATTGACCTCTGACGAAACCACAACCCTCTAGCACTATGGTGCTGTCGCAAAAAAGCCGCCAAAGGCTCCATTGCTATCGCAAAAAGCAATGGAGACAGAGGGCACCCCGTCTGGTCCCACGCGCCACCGGGAAGGGCCCCGACACGCAGCCATTCATCCGCAGACGGGCCACCGGCTGCGAATATAACAAACTGATCCAGCTCACAAAGTGCACACTCATCCCCACTCTCTCAAGGAGCGCAAACAGATATTGCCATACCAATGAATCAAACGCCTTTGTAGCGTCTAAGAACACTGCCACAGCCTCATCATCAACGGCGACCGAGCCAGCGACGGTGAAAATCGTGCTCAAATTGTGCGCCGTGGACCATCCCGGAACAAATTCCGACTGATCCGGCAGCACCAGCTTTGTCATCAGAGGCTGCAACCGTGCCGCTATCATCTTTGACAATATCTTGTTATCTATGTTAATCATAGAGAGCGGGCGATACGAAACGCAGCTATATGGATCCTTCCCAGGCTTAAGAATTGTAATGATAAGTGCCTCGCGCAAAGAAGCCGGAAGGACTCCATTCAGCAGAGCCTCGACATACATCTCCAACAAATGAGGCGCCAGGATATCAGCATATTCTCTATAGAACGCAGGGGTCAGACCATCCAACCCGGGGGCCTTATCACCAGGTAAACTACGAATCGCGGCCTTAACCGCTTCCTCCATGAAAGGAGCATCAAAATACTCCCTGTGTGCTCTATCAAACCAGAGCAGACTAATCTCAGAGAAGTAGTCCTGGGCCACCTCCTCAGACAGTTCAACAGGAGCAGAGTACAGATTCCTAAAAAAGGTGGTAAATACCTTCAGAACTTCATCCGTACCAACCACACGCTCCCCTCCTGAGTCATTCATCTCCGCCACATAGCTGCTGGCCCACAGCCTGTGGAGCATATTCGCCAGTGTGCGTCCAGCTCTTTCGCCATCACCGTAATGCTGCACCCGCACAAGCGTCCCCAAAAAATGTGTCTCCCTCAGAGACGCCTCTTCGTACAAGGATACCACAACCCACAAAGCCGCCAGCGTAGCACCAGACCAATCCTCCACCAGCCGAAACTCCAGCTCCGCTATCTGAGCCTCTAGATCAATCAATCAATCAATCACTGCATTTGTAAAGTGCGCTACATACCCGCGAGGGTCTCAAGGCGCTGGGGAGGGGGGTGCTACTGGTCGAAGAGCCAGGTCTTGAGGAGTCTTCTGAAGGCCAGCAGGTCCTGGGTCTGTCGTAGAATGGTGGGGAGAGTGTTCCAGGTCTTGGCGGTGAGGTAGGAGAAGGATCTGCCGCCGGCGGTGGTTTTTCGGATGCGGAAGACTGTGGCGAGGGCGAGGTTGGCTGAGATGAGGCTTCGGGTGGGGGTGTGGAAGCTGAGTCGGTTGTTGAGGTAGGTGGGTCTGGTGTTGTGCAGTGCTTTGTGTGCGTGGATCAGGAACTTGAAGGTGATCCTTTTGTTGACGGGGAGCCAGTGCAGGCCTCTCAGGTGGAGTGCGATGTGGCTGCGGCGGGGGACATCGAGGATGAGTTGGGCCGAGGCGTTCTGGATGCGTTGGAGTCATCTCAGGAGCTTGTTTGTAATTCCTGAGTAGAGGGCGTTCCCGTAGTCGAGTCTGTTGGTGATGAGGGCCTGGGTAATGTTTTTTCTCGTGTCGAGGGGGATCCATTTGAAGATCCTGCGGAGCATACGGAGGGTGTTGAAGCGAGCTCGCGTCGCAGCCCCTGCAACACGCCATGTTGCTTCGAAATACATAACCCGTGAACAACCACCTTGAAAGCCTCCCACAGCGTGCCCGCCGACCGCACCCTGCCCGCATTCTTCTCAAAATATAAAACAATATCTCAGCGAATCTCCTTGCGAAACAGCTCATACCGGAGCGCCCCCTGGGGCAACCGCCACATAAAAGCACGCGCAGGCCCGCCAGGCACCGCAAGTTCCAAGCTAACAGGGGAATGATCCAACAGCGTGCAAACCAAATGATCGGCCGACCGGGTCCACAAAGCCACATCCTGCGAACCCAGCCTATGGTCAAGACACGACCAACTATTATGCACATAGTTAACGCGTGTGCCCTCTCTCTTCTCGGCGTGCTTCATCCGCCACAAGTCCACCAACATCGCATCTTCCATAATCGCAGATAAAACACAGGCGGCTGCCGGATGCTGCACCCGAGCCATGCTCTCCCGGTGAAGAATGGGGTCAAGAGTCACATTAAAATCCCCCCCCCAAAGCACAGCCCATCCCCCAGCGACTCAGCCAAATGCCAGACCTCACTAGAAAACTCTGGATCGTCTGAGTTGGGCCCATACACCGACATGAGTCGACACGGCCTGTCCAACAGCGTTCCGCTGAGTAAGACATAACGACCATGAGGGTCAACAATTATCCTGTGAGTGCGCCACTGCCGTCCCTCGCAGAATCGCTACCCCCCTAGCATAGCGTGAGTGCATGGAGCTGTGGCGTTCCCCAATACACCCTGCTTTTAGATACTGTAGGAGGCTGGACTGGCTTGTAGTGAGTACCTAGGGGTACTTGCACCTTGCACCAGGCCCAGTTATCCCTTATTAGTGTATAGGGTGTCTAGCAGCATAGGCTGATAGATAATGGTAGCTTAGCAGAGCAGCTTAGGCTGAACTAGGAGACGAGTGAAGCTCATACAGTACCACTTAGTGTCATATGCACAATATCATAAGAAAACACAATACACAGTTATACTAAAAATAAAGGTACGTGGACGTTATTTCACTCAGGCTGCAGTGGCAGGCCTGTGTAAGAATTGTCAGAGCTCCCTATGGGTGGCAAAAGAAATGCTGCAGCCCATAGGGATCTCCTGGAACCCCAATACCCTGGGTACCTCAATACCATATACTAGGGAATTATAAGGGTGTTCCAGTAAGCCAATGTAAATTGGTAAAATTGGTCACTAGCCTGTTAGTGACAATTTGAAAGAAATGAGAGAGCATAACCACTGAGGTTCTGATTAGCAGAGCCTCAGTGAGACAGTTAGTCACTACACAGGTAACACATTCAGGCACACTTATGAGCACTGGGGCCCTGGAGAACAGGGTCCCAGTGACACATACAACTAAAACAACATATATACAGTGAAAAATGGGGGTAACATGCCAGGCAAGATGGTACTTTCCCACACAACCCCCCCCCCAAACGAAGGACAATAAGACTAGCCATGACCTGATGAGTCTTCATTGTCTAAGTGGAAATATCTGGAGAGTCCATCTGCATTGGAGTGGCTACTCCCAGGTCTATGTTCCACTGTATAGTCCATTCCCTGTAGGGATATGGACCACCTCAACAATTTAGGATTTTCACCTTTCATTTGTTTTAGCCAAAGTAGAGGTTTGTGGTCTGTCTGAACAATGAAGTGAGTGCCAAACAGGTATGGCCTCAACTTCTTCAGAGCCCAGACCACAGCAAAGGCCTCCCTCTCAATGGCAGACCAACGCTTTTCTCTAGGGGTCAACCTTCTACTAATAAAAGCAACAGGTTGATCCTGGCCCTTAGAATTAAGTTGTGATAGGACTGCCCCTACTCCTAATTCAGATGCATCAGTTTGGACATAGAATTTTTTAGAGTAACAAGGGCTTTTCAGGACAGGTGCAGAGCACATGGCCTGCTTCAGCTCCTCAAAAGCTTTCTGACAGTTTGCTGTCCATAATACCTTTTAAGGCATTTTCTTGGATGTGAGGTCATTAAGAGGGGCTGCAATGGAGCCATAGTTCTTAATGAACCTCCTGTAATACCCAGTGAGGCCTAGGAAGGCTCTCACCTGAGTCTGAGTGGTAGGGGGAATCCAATCAATAATTGTTTGGAATTTACCCTGAAGTGGTGCAATCTGTTCCCCACCAACAAGGTGTCCCAGATAAACCACCTTACCCTGCCCTATCTGGCACTTTGAAGCCTTGATAGTGAGGCCTGCCTTTTGCAGGGCCTCCAAAACTTTCCATAGGTGGACCAGGTGATCATCCCGACTGGAGCTAAAGACAGCTATATCGTCCAAATATGCTGCACTAAAAGCTTCCAGCCCTTGCAGGACTGTGTTCACCAACCTTTGAAAAGTGGCATGTGCATTCTTCAATCCAAAAGGCATTACTGTGAACTGGTAATGTCCTCCAATGGTTGAAAATGCAGTTTTAGGTTTAGCATCTTCTGATAATTTGATCTGCCAATACCCTGCAGTCAAATCAAAAGTGCTTAGATACTTGGCAGATGCCAGTGTATCTATGAGCTCATCTGCCCTGGGTATAGGGTGAGCATCAGTTTTGGTTACCAGGTTGAGACCTCTGTAGTCTACTCAAAACCGCATTTCCTTCTTTCCATCTTTGGAATGGGGTTTTGGTACAAGTACCACAGGAGAAGCCCATGGACTTTCAGAGTGCTCAACCACTCCCAGCTCTAACATTTTCTGTACCTCTTGCTTTATGCAGTCCCTAACATGGTCAGGCTGCCTATAGATCTTACTTTTGACAGGTAAACTGTCTCCAGTATCTATAGTGTGCTCACACCAAGAAGTGGTACCTGGCACAGTAGAGAAGAGTTCAGAGAATTGATCTAGGAGGTTTATGCAATGGTCTTTCTGCTCAGCAGTAAGACAATCAGCCAAAACTACACCTTTCACAAGAGCATCTTGTTCTGTGGAAGAGAAGAGATCAGGTAGAGGATCACTGTCTTCTTCCTGTCCCTCATCAGTTGCCATGAGCAGGGTGAGATCAGCCCTGTCACAGTAGGGTTTCAGGCGATTGACATGGAGCACCCTAAGGGGACTCCTGGCAGTGCCTAAGTCAACTAAGTAGGTGACTTCAAACTTCTTTTCAACATATGTGTGGGGTCCACTCCATTTATCTTGGAGTGCTCTTGGGGCCACAGGCTCCAAGACCCACACTTTCTGCCCTGGTTTGTACTGAACCAAAACAGCCTTCTGATCATGCCATTGCTTCTGGAGCTCTTGGCTGGCCTGAAGGTTTTTACTGGCCTTTTTCATATACTCAGCCATCCTTGATCTGAGGCCAAGTACATAATCCACAATATCTTGTTTAGGAGCTTTTAAAGGTTGTTCCCAACCCTCCTTTACAAGTGTGAGTGGACCCCTAACAGGGTGTCCAAAAAGAAGTTCAAAGGGGCTGAAGCCCACTCCTTTCTGGGGTACCTCCCTGTAGGCAAAAAGGAGGCATGGTAACAGGATATCCCATCTCCTGCGGAGTTTTTCAGGGAGACCCATAATCATGCTTTTGAGAGTTTTATTAAATCTCTCCACCAGTCCATTTGTTTGTGGATGATAGGGTGTAGTGAACTTGTAAGTCACACCACACTCCTTCCACATGACCTTTAAGTATGCAGACATGAAATTGCTTCCTCTGTCTGATACTACTTCCTTTGGGAAGCCCACCCTAGAAAATATTCCCAGGAGGGCCTTTGCCACTGCAGGTGCTGTAGTGGTCCTTAAAGGAATTGCTTCAGGATATCTTGTGGCATGGTCCACTACCACCAAGATAAACCTATTGCCTGAAGCAGTAGGAGGGTCAAGGGGGCCAACTATGTCAACCCCTACCCTTTCAAAGGGAACCCCAACCACAGGCAGTGGGATAAGGGGTGCCTTTGGAGTGCCACCTGTCTTGCCACTGGCTTGACAGGTTTCACAGGACTTACAAAAATCTTTTGTGTCCTCAGACATTCTAGGCCAATGAAATAAGGGAACCAGTCTGTCCCAAGTTTTCATTTGTCCCAGATGCCCAGCTAGGGGAATGTCGTGTGCAAGAGTTAGGAGGAACTTTCTGTATTCCTGAGGGATCACTAATATCCTGGCAGTTCCAGGTTTAGGATCCCTTGCCTCAGTATACAAGAGGTTGTCCTCCCAGTAAACTCTGTGAGAGTCACTGACATCCCCATTAGCTTGTTTGACAGCTTGCTGTCTTAGACCCTCTAATGTGGGACAGGTTTGCTGTGCCACACTCAGCTCCTCCCTGGCAGGCCCCCCTTCACCCAAAAGCTCAGCAGTGTCTGCTTGAAGCTCCTCTGGTGTAGGTTCTGCACAGGGAGGGAATTCTTCTTCCTCAGAAGTAGAATCCACTGTAGAGGGAGGGATAGTAGGAAGTGGTTTGCTTCTACTAGCCCTAGCTTTAGGGAGCACTTGGTCCATTGTTCCAGGATCCAAGCTTCCCTGTCCTTTTTGCTTTTTGGCCTGAGCCCTTGTCAAAGCAAAAATATGCCCTGGGATGCCCAGCATTGCTGCATGGGCCTCCAAATCCACATCTGACCAAGCTGATGTCTCCAAATCATTCCCTAATAGACAGTCTACAGGTAAATCTGAAGCTACCACAACTTTCTTTGGACCAGTAACCCCCCCAGTTGAGATTTACAACAGCCATGGGGTGGCTAAGTGTGTTGTTGTGAGCATCGGTTACTTGGTACTGGTGACCAAGTAGGTGTTGTTCAGGGTGGACCAGTTTCTCTATGACCATAGTCACACTGGCTCCAGTGTCCCTGTAGGCCTGAACCTCAACACCATTTATTAGGGGTAGCTGCTTGTACTTATCCATATTAAGGGGACAAGCAACTAAGGTGGCTAAATCAATAGCCCCCTCAGAGACTAACACAGCCTCTGTGGTCTCCCTAACAAGACCAACCCCAACTAAGTTACCAATAGTGAGCCCAGCTACTCCCTTGGATTGGCTATTAGTAGGTTTGCTCCCACCACCACTGCTATTAGTAGGGACACTAGGTGTAGCAGTAGGGGTTGTAGTGGTAGGAGGCTTGGTGCCTTTCTTTGGACAACTGGGATCTGTTGTCCAATGGCCTTTTATTTTACATAAATAGCACCATGGTTTCTTTTCCTTGTTTTGATTAGAAGAGGATTTGGGCCCACCACCCCCACCAGAGTGTTTTTGTGGGCCTGATAAAGACTCATTTTTAGATTTGTCCCCACCCTTGTCAGAAGACTTACCATCCTTCTTCTTGTTGCCATCTTTGTCACCCCCTGTATGAACTTTTCTGTTCACCCTTGTTCTGACCCATTTGTCTGCCTTCTTTCCCAATTCTTGGGGAGAGGTCAGATCAGAGTCCACCAAGTACTGGTGCAACAAATCAGACACACAATTATTAAGAATATGCTCTCTCAGGATCAAGTTATACAGGCTGTCATAATCAGTAACTTTACTGCCATGTAACCACCCCTCCAAGGCCTTCACTGAATGGTCAATGAAATCTACCCAGTCTTGTGAAGACTACTTTTTGGTCTCTCTGAACTTTATCCTGTATTGTTCAGTGGTTAAGCCATAACCATCCAGGAGTGCATTCTTAAGAACTTTGTAATCATTAGCTTCATTTTCTTTTACAGTAAGGAGCCTATCCCTACCTTTTCCACTAAATGATAGCCATAGGATAGCAGCCCACTGCCTTTGAGGGACATCCTGTACAGCACAGGCCCTCTCAAGTGCAGCAAACCACTTGTTAATGTCATCCCCCTCCTTATAAGGGGGAACTATCTTATGTAGATTCCTGGAATCATGCTCTTTTGCAGGATGACTATGGGGAATACTGCTGCTGCCACCATGGGTTTCTAAACCCAGTTTCTGTCTCTCCTTCTCTACTTCTAAAGTCTGTCTATCCAAATCCAGCTGTTGCTTCTTGAGCTTCAGTCTGGTTTGTTCCACTCTCAATCTATTGAGCTCCCTTTCTAACAATCTGTCATCAGGGTGGGTGGGAGGGACATGCCTTGAAACAGAAGTATGGTGAGAATGGACAGAAGGAGACCTGTCCCTTACAGAGGGCACCCTAACAGCTTGGCTAACAGAAACATCAGTACCACTGTGGTAAGAATAAATGCTTTTGCTATGATGTGAGACAACACTATTTGTATGGTGTGGCTCTTCATCATTACCAACTATGCTAGACTGTCTAGTAATGGGAAGGCTAGGAAGTTTCTTTCCTGAATCTTTTCCTGGGGGAGTCCCTGGATCAGATTGGGAACCATTAGCTACTTTTTCTACAGATGGGCACTTCTAGCCTTATCCTGTTCTCTAAGCATGTTAAGTAACAGTTCCAAGGAAGGATTCTTCCCTACACTCAAACCTCTCTCTATGCAGAGACTCCTTGCTCCTTTCCAGCTAAGGTGATCATATGCAAGTTTGGACAGCTCAACATTATGGCCTGTGCCAGACATTTTTAGAGAGAGTAAAAGTGATAGAAAAAGAGAAAAAAGTTTGTCAGAGCTTTTAGAAAGACAGAGAAAAAAACTTTAAAAACTTTTTAGAACTTTTTAGAAAGTTAGAAGTACTTTTCAGCACTTAGAAAAGAGTGAAAAGAGGAAATGCAAAACTTTTTGGTTATGTGTATATACACTGAACTTGTTTTGTATATTTTTCTCTTATGAAAAGTACAATGAGAAGAGTGGTAAGTAGTCTCAAAGCACTTATCCCACCGCTGCACAACCAATGTAGGAGGCTGGACTGGCTTGTAGTGATTACCTAGGGGTGCTTGCACCTTGCACCAGGCCCAGTTATCCCTTATTAGTGTATAGGGTGTCTAGCAGCATAGGCTGATAGATAATAGTAGCTTAGCAGAGCAGCTTAGGCTGAACTAGGAGACGAGTGAAGCTCCTACAGTACCACTTAGGGGGTGATTCTGATTCTGGCGGGCGGCGGAGGCCGCCCGCCAGAATTCCGCCCCCATTATACCGCTCCGCGGTCAGAAGACCGCGGAGGGTATTATGAGTTTTTCCCTGGGCTGGCGGGCGGTCTCCAAAAGACCGCCCGCCAGCCCAGGGAAAAACTCCCTTCCCACGAGGATGCCGGCTCGTAATCGAGCCGGCGGAGTGGGAAGGTGCGACGGGTGCAGTGGCACCCGTCGCGTATTTCAGTGTCTGCAAGGCAGACACTGAAATACTTTGCGGGGCCCTCTTAAGGGGGCCCCTGCCGTGCCCATGCCATTGGCATGGGCACGGCAGGGGCCCCCAGGGGCCCTGCGACCCCCCATACCGCCATCCTGTTCATGGCGGCTTTCCCGCCATGAACAGGATGGCGGTAGGGGGGGTCAGAATCCTCATGGCGGCGGAGCGCGCTCCGCCGCCATGAAGGATTCCCCCGAGCAGCGGTAAGTCGGCGGGAGCCCGCCGACTTGCCGCTTCTGACCGCGGTCAGAATGCTCGTGGGAGCACCGCCAGCCTGTTGGCGGTGCTCCCGTGGTCGGTGGCCCTGGCGGCCACCGGCCGCCAGGGTCAGAATGACCCCCTTAGTGTCATATGCACAATATCATAAGAAAACACAATACACTGTTATACTATATGACAATATGCCAAAGTATCTCAGAGTGTACCCTCAGTGAGAGGATAGGAAATATACACAAGATATATATACACAATACCAAAATATGCAGTATAGTCTTAGAAAACAGTGCAAACAATGTATAGTTACAATAGGATGCAATGGAGACACATAGGGATAGGGGCAACACAAACCATATACTCCAGAAGTGGAATGCGAACCACGAATGGACCCCAAACCTATGTGACCTTGTAGAGGGTTGCTGTGACTATTAGAAAATAGTGAGGGTTAGAAAAATGGCCCACCCCAAGACCCTGAAAAGTGAGTGCAAAGTGCACTAAAGTTCCCCAAAGGACAAAGAAGTCGTGATAGGGGAATAAGGCAGGAAAGACACAAACCAACAATGCAACAACGCTGGATTTCCAATCTGGGGTACCTGTGGAACAAGGGGACCAAGTCCAAAAGTCACAAGCAAGTCGGAGATGGGCACATGCCCAGGAAATGCCAGTTGCGGGTGCAAAGAAGCTTCTACTGGACACAAGAAGCTGCGGTTTCTGCAGGAACGCAAAGGGATAGAGACTTCCCCTTTGGAGGACGGATCCCTCTTGCCTTGTAGAGTCGTGCAGAAGTGTTTTCCCGCCGAAAGAACGCCAACAAGCCTTGCTAGCTGCAATACGTGCGATTAGCGTTTTTGGACGCTGCTGTGGCCCAGGAGGGACCAGGAGGTCGTAAATTGGACCAGGAGGTAGAGGGGACGTCGAGCAAGACAAGCCCTCTTAGCAGCAGGTAGCACCCGGAGAAGTGCCAGAAACAGGCACTACAAGGATGCGTGAAACGGTGCTCACCCGAAGTTGCACAAAGGAGTCCCACGTCGCCGGAGACCAACTTAGAAAGTCGTGCAATGCAGGTTAGAGTGCCGTGGACCCAGGCTTGGCTTTGCACAAAGGATTTCCGCCGGAAGTGCACAGGGGTCGGAGTAGCTGCAAAAGTCGTGGTTCCCAGCAATGCAGTCTAGCGAGGTGAGACGACTTACCTCCACCAAACTTGGACTGAAGAGTCACTGGACTGTGGGAGTCACTTGGACAGAGTTGCTGGATTCGAGGGACCTCGCTCGTCGTGCTGAGAGGAGACCCAAGGGACCGGTAATGCAGCTTTTTGGTGCCTGCGGTTGCAGGGGGAAGATTCCGTCGACCCACGGGAGATTTCTTCGGAGCTTCTAGTGCAGAGAGGAGGCAGACTACCCCCACAGCATCTACCACCAGGAAAACAGTCGAGAAGGCGGCAGGATCAGCGTTACAGAGTTGCAGTAGTCGTCTTTGCTACTATGTTGCAGGTTTGCAGGCTTCCAGCGCGGTCAGCAGTCGATTCCTTGGCAGAAGGTGAAGAGAGAGATGCAGAGGAACTCGGATGAGCTCTTGCATTCGTTATCTAAGGAATCCCAAGAGACAGAGACCCTAAATAGCCAGAAAAGAGGGTTTGGCTACCTAGGAGAGAGGATAGGCTAGCAACACCTGAAGGAGCCTATCACAAGGAGTCTCTGACGTCACCTGGTGGCACTGGCCACTCAGAGCAGTCCAGTGTGCCAGCAGCACCTCTGTTTCCAAGATGGCAGAGGTCTGAAGCACACTGGAGGAGCTCTGGGCACCTCCCAGGGGAGGTACAGGTCAGGGGAGTGGTCACTCCCCTTTCCTTTGTCCAGTTTCGCACCAGAGCAGGGCTAAGGGGTCCCCTGAACCGGTGTAGACTGGCTTATGCAGAATTGGGCACATCTGTGCCCAAGAAAGCATTTCCAGAGATGGGGGAGGCTACTCCTCCCCTGCCTTCACACCATTTTCCAAAGGGAGAGGGTGTAACACCCTCTCTCAGAGGAAGTCCTTTGTTCTGCCATCCTGGGCCAGGCCTGGCTGGACCCCAGGAGGGCAGATGCCTGTCTGAGGGGTTGGCAGCAGCAGCAGCTGCAGTGAAACCCCTGGAAAGGCAGTTTGGCAGTACCAGGGTCTGTGCTATAGACCACTGGGATCATGGGATTATGCCAACTATGCCAGGATGGTATAGAGGGGGCAATTCCATGATCATAGACATATTACATGGCCATATTCAGAGTTACCATTGTGAAGCTACATATAGGTAGTGACCTATATGTAGTGCACACGTGTAATGGTGTCCCCGCACTCACAAAGTCCGGGGAATTGGCCCTGAACAATGTGGGGGCACCTTGGCTAGTGCCAGGGTGCCCTCACACTAAGTAACTTAGCACCCAACTTTTTCCAGGTAAAGGTTAGACATATAGGTGACTTATAAGTTACTTAAGTGCAGTGTAAAATGGCTGTGAAATAACGTGGACGTTATTTCACTCAGGCTGCATGGCAGGCCTGTGTAAGAATTGTCAGAGCTCCCTATGGGTGGCAAAAGAAATGCTGCAGCCCATAGGGATCTCCTGGAACCCCAATACCCTGGGTACCTCAGTACCATATACTAGGGAATTATAAGGGTGTTCCAGTAAGCCAATGTAAATTGGTAAAATTGGTCACTAGCCTGTTAGTGACAATTTGAAAGAAATGAGAGAGCATAACCACTGAGGTTCTGATTAGCAGAGCCTCAGTGAGACAGTTAGTCACTACACAGGTAACACATTCAGGCACACTTATGAGCACTGGGGCCCTGGAGAACAGGGTCCCAGTGACACATACAACTAAAACAACATATATACAGTGAAAAATGGGGGTAACATGCCAGGCAAGATGGTACTTTCCTACAGATACTGCAGAGTAGACGCCACTAGGTGCGTCTCCCTTAGCATGCATATATCTATATTCTGACGCGTAACATTCGCCGTGATAAGCCGCACCTTACGCCTGTCATTCAGACCTCGCACATTCCAAGTGAGGCAACGGATCAAAGTCGCACCCACTGTGTCATCCTCGCATCCCTCCAAAAACATAGTGCAGCACTGCCACTCTCCCAGCCCGACCAGCCTCGCTCAACCACAAAAAACAGTAGAGAGAAATCACAAGAACATAGTACAACAGATCAAATTGACCCCCCAACCACCCCAACCCACCCACGCAGACCCCCCAACTGGGTCAAAGCAGAACCCCCCCCACATGAACCACATATACCCAACCAAGCATAAGATCAGGACTCATACAAAGGGCGGGCAGCTAGTCACCAAACCCGTCCTCCTAACCAGGGCCGGGAAGGGCGGGAATAGGGCCCAAATGTAGGAGCATCGTCAGGACGGCAAATAGTTCCACAGCAGGATACAGGCGGCATATTCAAATGCCCAGATAGGCAGGCGGCACCCATGCCAGTCAATCGTTATCACTTAGGGACTCACACTCCGCAGCATGTTCACCCAGGGGCACCACCGCAGACTTCCGAGGAAGATTCTTGGCGAACTTCGCTGCCAACTTCGGATCCATAAAAAAATGTAGGGTCCCTCCATGTTGTACTTTAAATTTTGCTGGGTAGATGAGGGAGACCCTATCATCCGTTTGGGCCAGAAAGCGCTTCACCATCAAGAACGCCCTGCGCGCAGCCTGCACGCCAGGAGTATAGTCCGGAAAGAAACTCAGTTCAGTGTTCTTATAGATTACCGGCCGGCGCTCCCTAGCCAGTCACAGAATCACATCCCGATCACTGTAATTCAGGAGCTGAATAATGATGGGGCGCGGAGGGGTCCCAGGAGGCGCTCTCTCCACCACCAACAAGCGAGACAGCTGGCCGGGGAAAAGTTCAGAAAGAATTCCTTCAACAAAATCCCCCATTCTGCCCATATCCGTGGACTCCGGGAGTCTAACCAGTCGAAGATTATTGCGACGCGATCGAGCCTCTAAATCTTAATTTTTAGCCCGGATGACCTCCAGCACTCTCTCCATGCATAGCAGATGGTCTCGCTCATCCTGCCGCGTATCCTTCAGCCTAGAAGTACGCGTCTCCAACTGGTCAATGCGGGAATCTTGATCATCCACCCGGGCTCTGATGCGGTCGAGCTGTTCCGTTAAATGGTCAAGCTTCCCGTCTATTCCGGCCAGACTGGTCTTCAAATCCAGAAACATAGCTTTGACCGACACATCCGAAGACCCCTCTCCCGTCGCCAGCTCCTCAGACTGAGAAGTGAGTGCTCCCCCTCTCTTCTGGCCCCCTTCAAAGGAGAGCTTCGCTTGTTTCTGTTCCACCTTCCCCATCACACAATCAGCAACTCTCCACCAGCCGTTCACCACCAATACCGGCAAGCAACTTGGTAGCGTAGTCCAGCTTCACCATCCACTTCCACAGGCACCGCTAGGCACCCCTCGCCAACCAACCGCCTCCAGCACCAACAGCTCTCGTCCAACCTCCAATATGGATCCAGCTCCAGACCAAGCCACCTCACCAAGGGCAAGCAGCCGGGGGCCCAACGATGCCACCTGACGGTCACAGCTGCACATCCAATGCAGCCAGTCCACCTTACCCGCAGCAGGCAGCCGGCCGCACTTCAGCTCCGCCGGCACAGGCGCTCGCCACAATCCGTCACCTCCTGTAGTCCGCCACGCCATCAGCCACTACATACAGGTCACTCAGCAGCCCCTGACACAGGCCTCACCACACGGGGGCCCAAGGACCCAACCGCAGCAGGAAGTCATCACACCACCAGGGGCCCACAGCAGCCAGCCGCACCCCAGGCCTCCGGGCCCCGAAGTCTCCAGGGGCCCGGCTCCACAAGCCTGCAGCCCCTCTCCTCACACCGCATCCTTCACTCCCGGGCGCAGGGCTAACAGTGCGGCAAACACCAGGCTGGCAAACCAGGGAGTCGGAGAGCCAGGGAGCTGCGGTCTGACCTGACCGTCGATCTGCCCCCGACACGACCGGCGTCCAACAGGCGCACCCAGCAGTCGCGTCTCCAAATGCAGCCCAGCCCTCCACAGGGGCCTGCAGGGCAATCACGCGGAGCCCGGCCCTGCGCGGCCACTATTCCGGCCAAGCCGCGCAGAGCCCAGCCCCTCATAGGGAACCCAGCTAAATTCGAGGGAGCAGAGGGTGAACCGCGGGGGGACCGTGGTCCGAAATGACTGCCGATAGGGCCCCCCACTTAACCCCCCCGGGCAGATGTCGGCGCCACAAGCGACGCCGCCCCTGTCAGAGCGGCGCGCTGCAGCAACCAGTCGGCAGAAAAGCTCCGTCCTGACTGGAGAAATGATCAAAAAGGGCCCCAGCCTCAGCAGAGTCTCACAATGTGCTGGCCATCTTGCTGGCTGGCTACCTCCGCCCCCCATTTTCACCTGCTTTTCTGAGTTAAATTAGCTTGATAACACAGCTGTTTTATTTTGTTGAGTTAGCTTAACTCACCCCTAGATAGATTTTTTCCAAATTATATTTTGTCTTTCCTTTTTAACTTTTGCCTTCATGTGTTATCCCACTCTCACACATACTTGTTCTGATTTGGTTAGTAGGAGGGAAAACCTATGTCCCAATCCCTGAATTCTGAATCTGTGCAGTTGTCTTAACTAACAAATTCACTGTCTGAACTGAAACTTGTTTTTTTCTTACAAGTGGTTGCTTTATTAACATGTATCATTCTTCTTGCATGCCTAGTGATGTTGATGTTGAGTAGATTAAACGTGTGTCATAGATTTGGTCAGCCTATGGTGTTCATTTACATTTATAATTTTATTCTGCACACAATTATTGTGACTTTGGCTTTGTGGCTATAAAATAAAGCTTAGATTTTTTTCTTTGATTGGAGTTTTCCTCTGTGGCCATATTTGTCATGGTGTCTAAATTGTTGTTTGGGTTGAATTGATTTTTAACGGTTACCACACTCTTATCTGATTAAAAAGGTCCATCGACCAGCGTGAGAAGAAGCATTTTCGAATCCTGCAGCTGGTGAGGAAAACGTGCTAATGACAGCGCGTCAGAGCCTTGATAAGAAAACTTATAAGGAGACACGCCTAGGTCGATGAACCTTTGGACCACGTTTGGGGACTTCCCAGCACGAGATGTCTTTTTGGCATCACAGATCAATAAATCAATAACTCAATCAATATTCACAATAACTAATCATTAAGCTAATCAATAACATTTAATAGGAAACAATAAGTCGAACACCCCATGACCTTTCAGTCATGAATAACCACACCAATTTAGTTAAGTGTTAGGATATTTATTTCCCTATTGGTTACAATCTAATGTCATTTCTGTTAATCTCATTAGCAGTCAATCTCATTAAGAGTTCATCTAACTAGTACTTAGACCGTAGTTAATCAATGCATAGAGAATATTCATTCAGTATTTAGGCACATAATTAATATAAAGCAACTCAGCAAAGATTCGTTAATATATGATTCAACAAAGCAAGAACTCAGTCATTTGTCTATTTGTGTCAGATTATTTGTGAACACCTTAGCTAACCTCGAATTAGCATCAGCATGTTGGGCTTCATGCAGAACAATTTAGTAAAACATGAATTTAGAAAACATCTAAACTATGGCCTCTATCAAAAGAGCAGTTGGTACCTAGAAAGGAAAGGCAAACAGACAATTACAAATTTGCATCAGATAGTTACCACTCCAACAGATCAGCAAACAGCGTCAGTCTTCGTCTTCAGGACATCAGTCGTTTCACCATCAGCAGCGATAGGATGGGGCAAAGTCTCAATGTAGCATAGCTAGGAATAAGAGCTTCCCTCATATGGAGGAGAAGTAGGTATCAGGTAAGGAATAAGTAGAGGATGGTTTAGAGTATCTGGAAGAATAAACAGCAAAGTCTCAAATGAATGGCCTAAATGGCTCGGTAGAATGGTAAAGGAATGGCGAAGAATGGATGATCTCTCCTCGGGTCATGCGGTTAAATCAAAACTGTCGAACTAGCCCTTAATTCCCCATTGGATAATATTTGGTGCATCATTTTCTCTGTCCAAGAATTTTTCACGCACTTCATCAGAATTTACCAAAAACCACAGTTCTCATGTCACTGATTGGTCCATGTTATTGACGTCTTCATCTGTAGGAATGTCAGGTAAGAAAAGTTACACTTTACACTCCAGTCAGTGGTTCTATTGTTTTCTCCTACTCCAGGCAGCCTTGCACCTGTTACGAATTACACTGTTGCATTCAGCAAGAATGTCTCCTTGAGCAAGTCGGGTCTCATGAGAAAGAATTTACTACGGCTACACACACACATAGCTTCTGTAAAAGTACAGTATCGTGCCCTTCAGGAAAGCAGCACATTGCACATTAGAAAAATACAGTTTAATATGAGACCAGGCAGCTAGGCCGAGACCCTCGCTAAGCTAAAGCCTAATGATTTGATAAGCAAACTCCTAATACATGACTGGTGGTGTTAAGCCAAAAAAAAGTGGCTTATTGCCATCTTGTAAATACCGTGCAGGGTATTGTGCCACCGGAGCGGTAGCACAATGCGCTCATAAATATGCCCCTTAGTTACATGAACGTACAATTGCCTGCAGGCTATTTTATAAGAAGAGATGACTGAGATCACAAAAGGAAGATAGGAGTGTGAAGCTTTTACAAAGTAGTCATCAAATTTAAGAGAATGGAAACAGACAGCACCCATCAGTGGAGTGCCTCCGAGTAAACCTCATAAAATCTGGTTCATTCTATGCTGTAGCTCTTCTAGAAGCATTCCTATTACACATTAATTTCAGTTTTTTCATATTAATATACATTTTTTTAAAAACTTAAGAAACAATTTAGGTACAGTGGAGTAATGCAAAATGATAGTGGCCTACTGTACAATATGATGGGGCACCCCTGTGACTCACATATCTCACAAACTATCATTGGCATTGGGCTGAATGAGGGCCCCAGAAAGAGTTGGGACTCCCCTGCACAACTGATGCTTGGTTTACGACCCAGAACAAGACTTACTCCAAGCCCATGGGTAAAATAGAAAGGAGGCATCAGGGAACATGACAATGTTGTAGTATTTCAGCACACGTTGGCCTGCTGAATGAGAACTCAAAAACAATGATTGAGAAAGGCTATCCGCAGCGCAATTCCACCAAAAGGAAACTCTGACAAAGCAAAAAGAGCTGACTTTGTTTTAGTTGAGAGTGTTTCTTTTTGATCAGTGGGTTGGTGGTTGGTTGTGAGATTGGGTGGATGGGTGCATATGATAATATGGCAATGAGTTAAAAATTGTGTGAGTGAAGGAGTGCATAAATTAAGAATAATTTAAATTAATGGACAGATTCACACAGTTAACACCACTCTTGCAATCTAAGACCTCAGACAGCAGTGTGATTATGGGCCTCATTACAACCTTGGTGGCTGGCGGTAAGCTGGCGGTAACACCGCCAACAGGCTGGCACTTGGCATGGGCAGTGCAGGGGCTCCTTGGCATAGCCCCATCGCACATTTAACTGCCCGAATTTCGGGCAGTGAAATGCGCGATGGGTGCTTCTGCACCCACTACCCATCAGCATTGCCGCCAGCTCTCGTACAAGCCAGCAGCAATGTTGATGTGACTTTTCCGCTGGGCCAGTGGACGGTAACAGTGTTACCATCCGCTAGCCCAGCGGAAAAGTCAAAATAGGTAGCCAGAAATACCGCCAGCTCTGGCGGTATTCTTGCACCCGCTGCCTCGGAGGTCTTCTGAGAAGAGCGCTGAGGTTGTAATGAAGGCCTATGTTTCTTCTAAGCTGTGAGCTTGTGCTCTCACACAGCTACTCTTTCAATTTGGCACAAATAGGATCACGTACACCAATTTTCTTCTTGCAAAGAACATGAAATGAGAACTGCTTTTAAATTAAAGATGTACTACCTACGATCGTTAACCAAACTGTATTTGGGCTGGGTCCTTTTAGCCTACTTTTCCCCAAGGAAGTTAGAATAAGATTGCAAAGAACTATGGGCCAGATGTAGCAAAGGGTTTTACCCATTCTGTGTCTATGGGAAAATGTGTTCGTACATATGGCCCTATATGTGTGCAGATATCCTGCTATGACGCTTCGAAGTACCCAAAGTCTTTGCATTCTCACCTCTATAATCAACTAGGTCACTGAAGCAGCACATGAATGAGTAGCAATGCGAGGATTTTTTACCCCTCACTGAGGAATACAAGGACAAGTGCTAATTCTCATTTGCATGGGATTGTGGTCTCCACGCATTGCATTAGAATGTCTCTATTAATGTTTACATTATACTACCCCAATCCTTCTCTAGCTCAGTTGCAGTTTGGAACAGATTTCCTAGTCCACCAAACAGATTATTAGTGCAAATTACTGTCTGTTCAGATTCCATCATCACACAATAAGAATTAGTCAATTTAGAAATCTTGAACATCTACCCGGATTTGAACCATTGCGCACAAACTTGGACTATGGGGGTCATTACGACCCTGGCGGCAGGCGGTAAGTTGGCGGTAACACCGCCAACAGGCTGGCGGTGTTCCGCCAGCAATTATGACCGTGGCTGAATTGCCACGGACATACCGCCGGCCCCTCCATTATACCGCCAGGATTCCGCCTGGCGGTCATAATCCCCAGGGCAGCGGTGCAAGCACCGCTGCCCTGGGGATTATGAGTCCCCGACCGCCAGCCTGTCCGTGGCGGTACACACCGCCATTAAAAGGCCGGCGGTAAGGGGACTTGGGGTGACCCTGCACTGCCCATGCACTTGGCATGGGCAGTGCAGGGGCCCCCAGG
Source organism: Pleurodeles waltl (assembly GCF_031143425.1). Lineage (NCBI taxonomy): Eukaryota > Metazoa > Chordata > Amphibia > Caudata > Salamandridae > Pleurodeles > Pleurodeles waltl. The sequence goes on along the minus strand of NC_090445.1, from coordinate 1,162,382,711 downwards.
CATAGCCCCGTCGCGCATTTCACTGCCCAAATTTCGGGCAGTGAAATGCGCGACGGGTGCTACTGCACCCGCTGCACATCAGCATTGCCGCCGGCTCTATTACGAGCCGGCTGCAAAGTAGATGTGACATTTCCGCTGGGCCAGCAGATGGTAACACTGTTACCGTCAGCTGGCCCAGCGGAAATGTCATAATAGGGAGACAGGAATACCGCCGGCAATGGCGGTATTCTGTCTCCTGCGGCCTCGGAGGTCTTTTTCAAAGACCGCCGAGGTCGTAATGACCCCCTATATGTCCACATTTACACATACACTCATAATTACATATGGTACATTCATATTTCCACCATTGATCAGTAATCCTTTCTGCATGTTTATATTCGCTTCAACATACAGTAGCACTTATTTAATGATCTTAAGAGGAGACACAGACTTACACCATTGTTTAGAAGTCTTGGCTGCTTAGCCAGATTTGCACAATCAATCATTAATATAACAGCTTTGCTGCATTGCCCGGTGAACATACCTTCATGATTCAGTTCGCATCATGAATCACTAATCCTGAATACAAATCTAGATCTGTAAAATCACACAGTACGGATCAGTGCATTCTGATATTTACACCATCAGTGAGAACTCCTGAATGCCTGCTTATATTTGCGCTGTTGCCCAAAAGTCTTGACTGCTTGCCCAGAATTTCGCATTCACTCATACATTCCTACTACACATTCAGATATCCCCCAGGAACTGGTAATCCTTAGAACATTTTCATCCTACACTTTCTAATCCGTAAATCATGGTCAGGTTTCCTCAATCGATCATTCATCCGACGTGCATATTTGGATTTGCTCCAACCCTCATTAATACTTCGTGCAAGTTTAGATTTACACCTTCAATCAGTAACCGCCAGTAGATGCCTAGATTTGCTCCATCATTCAGTAAATGATGAGATGTGCAACATTACTCAGAATTCTTGACGTTATGACCTCATTATTTACATAATTACACAATCACTCATAAAATGTTTAATACATTCCTATATTGGTAGGATCACTCATTAAAAATCAGTATATATCCAGATCGCTCAGTAATGACACTCCGAATAACAAACCACAGGACACAGGGTCTAATGGCCCATCATCCTTTTGCCTCAGCACATACTTGAAAGCTGAGAGGGGTCACTTTTCAATTTTAGGCATTGGATAATACAAGTCCTGGGAAAGTGTTAAAGCTTTCTCTTGTCAAACGTTAAAAACAGTTCTACTACATTGACTGATTAATACACATTCATAATATAGGAAGCAACATTTGATGAATCTCTATTAAAATATCTTCGCAGGAAAACCAATCACCATCTGGCTTCCTGTAAGCCCCCTGGTGTCTAAATCCTTGGACAAACCTGGTGCTCACTGTACTTGGAAATGGCTACACTTTAAGTTGTATGCACCAAGCTTTGGTGTCGAGTCAGTTGGGTGAACATGGGTGGGGTGCAGTAAGTAATGAGGGCATTCAGGATTGCTTGGCCTAAGTGTATGCTTAACCACATACCCTTAATTTCTTCCAAAGGTCACCAGATTGATGAAAACTAACAGCCTCAAGCTCGACAGAGACAAGACTAAAGTAGTAATAATTGACAAAAACACCTCACTCTGGGACTCCACCTGGTGGCCTGATGATTTTGAACCCACACTACTCCTATGCAAGGAACCTCAGAATATTAATCAACAACTACCATGACTTTCCAAGTAAAAACATTTGCCTTCTCCTGTTTCCACATACTCATACATGATCAAGAGGATCTTGAAAGGGCTCCCCATCACCACTTGCAGAACTGTTATCCACACCCTTGCAACCATCAAACTGGACTAAGGCAACGCACTCTGTGCTGGAATCAACATTTAACTGTTCAGAAGACTCCAGACTATATAAAACGTAGATGCCAGGCTCACCCTCATCTTCCCACCTTGCTCTTACATCACCTCACTCATCAAAGAACTACACTATTTCCCAATCCACAAACCAGAAGTCTTCAATCTCCTCACGTACACTTACTAAGGGGGTCATTCTCACCCCGGCGGTCTAAGACCGCCGGGGCCAGGGTCGGCGGGAGCACCGCCGACAGGCCGGCTGTGCCCCGCAGGGCATTCTGACCGCAGCGCTTCGGCCGCGGTCAGAAGAGGCAAACCGGCGGTCTCCCGCCGGTTTACCGCTGCCCTTTGAATCCCCCATGGCGGCGCAGCTTGCTGCGCCGCCATGGGGGATTCTGACACCCCCTACCGCCATCCTGTTCCTGGCGGTTCGCCCGCCAGGAACAGGATGGCGGTAGGGGGTGCCGCGGGGCCCCTGGGGGCCCCTGCCGTGCCCATGCCAATGGCATGGGCACGGCAGGGGCCCCCGTAAGAGGGCCCCGCAAAGTATTTCAGTGTCTGCTAAGCAGACACTGAAATACGCGACGGGTGCAAACTGCACCCGTCGCACCCCTGCAACTCCGCCGGCTCAATTCTGAGCCGGCGTCCTCGTTGCAGGGGCATTTCCTCTGGGCCGGCAGGCGCTCTTTTGGAGAGCGCCCGCCGGCCCAGAGGAAATGTCTAAATGGCCGCCGCGGTCTTTTGACCGCGGTGCGGTCATTCAGCGGCGGTAGCTTGGCGGGCGGCTCCCGCCGCCCGCTAACATTAGAATCAGGCCCTAAGTCTTACACAACATTGGCCCCACTACAGGGCTTCAAACTTGCACGCACCCCTACATATGCGGAACCAGATTAGCGAGCTCCTAATGACTGGAATGACCAGTCTGCTCACATCAGACCACCTTGTCAGTATGGCACGAAACCAAAGGCATGGCTCTTCACCCAGCCGTTACCTTGGCATGGCCCATGCAGCTTCTGCTTCAGTTCCATCCTGAGGGAGTTGTTTGCAACCCAAATATGCATATCATAACATAATATATACTTCTTACCCTAACCCCTTATCCTTAAGCAGTTACCTGTTATTCCCCTTACACTTACACTCACCATTACTTCTTAACTTTATCCTGTTCCACCTTCCCCTTACTCTTAACACCTTATACATATCCTTTTACCCGTTGTTCTTAATAACTGCCGTTAATGCCCAACCTTAACCCCTCACCTTTACAACTAATCGTTAACCTCTATCACTTACAGCCTTACCACCTTACACCTCACTCCTTAAACCCTTCATCCTTTTCCTCTTACAACTTATCCTTTACCTCTATTCGTACCCCCTTACCCTTAGCCTTAAACCTAACTAGTTGCTCTGTAGCTGATGCCCAAGCATCCTGTGCACCTGTAACTGCTGGCTATGCAGCCTTTTGGCCAGTAATTGACAACTAGATATTCTGTGGGCCTGAAGCACTGGCATCAGAAGACCTAGTAACTGATAGGTAGGCATCCTGCGCCCAGTAACTGGTGGGTAAGTATCTAGTGGCCATGTAAATGATTTGTGTACATTATGTTTCTCAGTAATCGACGGACAGGAGTAAAGTCTGTGACCAATGAACAGGTACTATGTTGACATCAATTGTAAGGACTTTCCTTCCATGGTGTAGATGATCTAGCATGTTACTAAAGAATAGGATATTCTGTTTAGAGAAACTTGTGGTCAGATATTCTCTGGCATAGTAATTGGTGGCCACGAACAGAAGCCAATATGCTTGCTTTCTGGGTAAAGCGAATCACAGCCATGTTTATTTGGTGGTTTTTGTTCACTTATTTAACATTTTTACAAATTGTAATTACCACTAAGTGGTACGACTGTGCTGTTTTCTGACACACTTGTTCAGATGTGCATAAAAGTGACAAAGGGCAACCAGATTGCGACATTTTGTGCCACCGGCATTCTGAAGGACGCACTGCAAGGGTGACCATCCATCTTTTCAAAGGCTATATGATAGTTGTTACCTCCCCTGCAGAACAGATTCTGTTAGTATTGTGCTGTAGCATAACTTTTCAGCTTGCCATAGTTTCTCTGTTCAAAAAAGAAAAATTCCAGTGTCTTTGAGTGGTATTTAGCTCTCAACATTTGAATAAAAGTACTTTTGAAGGATACATAAATTATAGAACTAAAATGTTTTTTTGTGCAGCAAAGTCCAGTAAAATGTTGCAAGCTCCCCATCTCTCTTGTATCTAATCTTATTTCTGGTTGGTCAATGTAACTGGAAAATATGTGCTTTAAAATTTACAATGTGGACCATTAAAGCAAACATGGTTGAATGTAAGGAAGAGTCCTGCTCCTATCCATATCTATAATTGGTGGCAAGTTCAATTGCAAGGTGTCAATCCTCATCCTTCAGTTACGCACAGAGACAAGAAAAGGATGCACATGCACAGCCTACTGCTGCACACGGAAAAAAATAATTTGAGGGCACATTGCTCCTCCCCATCCTCACTTTTTTTATTAATCATATTATTTATGCGAACAAAATGAAATTGCCACTGCAGTCCAGTGTATCCAGTGTATCCAATTTCCAAAGTTTTATTTTGTGCTCACAGCAAACGCGTTTCCACTTCTCAAGAGTCTTGATCACGGTCAGTAAGTCCTCCCTTCACCACCGGCAATTGAGTGCTACACCATTCTCATGACCGCATTGCTTTTTGAGAAAATGACTTATATATATTTAAATTTTCTTTGCTACAATGAAATGAGAAACTATGAGCCTATAATGAAATAGTAGGTCATGAGGAAACAGCATGACAATAATAGTGATGCAAACAAATTGTATGTTTCCACTGCTATCTATCTATATCGATCCATATATAGGTAAATATTCATATACCGTGATCAAGACCTTGTTGGTTGAAACGTGTTGGTGTTGGGTAAATCGATCACTGAATAATGAATAAAGAAGAAACTCAAGGATTCCTGTGAGTGCTGTGCTTGACTTTTGTCACTATGCATATACATGTGTATCTATTACCTACTAGCGGTTGCCAATAGGTAGTTTAGAGTTAGGACCAAGTTTCCATAGGAAAATCGTTTTTTATTTTGCCAATAACTTTGGTGCCGCTTAATGGATCTTCACAAAATTTTAAAAACGAATTCAATAGTCAGTTAAGCCAGAAAAATTTCATAACTCTCACCAGATAAGACTGGCTGAGTAATACTAGCAAATGTTTTGGATGACTGAAGCCCTGAAGGAATTCTGAAAACAATATGACCAAATGGAGCATTTGACATCTCAGTGCTCAATAGATTTTGGCCAAAATCAAACATCTTTCCATGAAGGCCTGTAAGGGGACTCAGAAAATAGCCTACAATGGCTGACATTTCTCAGAGATGTTGAAGGGGTTTCCCGACTCAAAACATGGGATTCTAAATGGCTGTCAATTCAAATCCCTCCCAAATACTGAATCTCGATTATATGTGTTGGAAAATAGGTTATTGGTAAGGGCAAGTAGGTACCTACACTTAGCAACAGACCACTAACCTCCACTAAGGTCCAGTTAGGTCTCAGTAAATTAAACCCAGCTCAACCCTTGGTAGCTTGGCAACGAGCGTCAAGGCTTAACTTAGGAGACAGAGTGTAAAGCATTCAAATATCACAAAACAGTAATCAAATAAAACACAGGAAACAGTTTAAAAATCCAAAACCAATTTATAAAAATAGATTATATTTGTATCTTTAAAATGAGACCAAAACAAATAAAATCAGATAAGGGGAACCGGAGATATGAATTTTTAAAGATCTTTTTTTTTTTTTTAGCACCTAGAAACAAAAAGCGCCAATCGGGTCATCTGGTTGCACCTCGACCGGGGCAAAGTCAAAGTTTCAGGAGTGACCACGATGGAGCCCTGCTCGGCTACAGGTCGTGGGAGGCCCCGGTTAAAAGTTTACCTTCACACTTAGGGGGTCATTTTGACCCCGGCCGGCGGCGGAAGCCGCCGGCCTGGCTGGGCCCGCCAGAATACCGCTGCGAGGTCAAAAGACCGCCGCGGGTATTCTGGGTTTCCCGCTGGGCTGGCGGGCGACCGCAGCGGGAAACACCCTTCCATGAGGATGCCGGCTCCGAATGGAGCCGGCGGAGTGGAAGGGGTGCGACGGGTGCATGGCAGACACTGAAAATCTTGGTGGGGCCCTGTTACGGGGGCCCCTGCAGTGCCCATGCCATCAGCATGGGCACTGCAGGGGCCCCCAGGGGCCCCACGACACCCCATACCGCCATCCTGTGCCTGGCGGCCAAAACCGCCAGGAACAGGATGGCGGTATGGGGGTCGGAATCCCCATGGAGGATTCCCCAGGGCAGCGGAAAACCGGCGGTACACCGCCGGTTTTCCGTTTCTGACCGCGGCTGTACCGCCGCGGTCAGATTGCCCAAGGGAGCACCGCCAGCCTGTTGGCGGTGCTCCTGCGGTCGTTGGCCCTGGCGGATTTTACCACCAGGGTCAGAATGACCCCCTTAGTTTCTTTTTCGAAGATTTTCTTCAGCGGGACGAACCTGCCAGTCCAATCCGACCTCCTGGAGCCCTTCTCCAGATAAGCGATGCTGGAATCCTCAGTGGAGATTTTTACCTTCGGACTTAGTCGTTTTTTCGAGGTGAAAATCCTTCAACCGGGGTAAACCTGGATCTTGATCCGACGTCCACGGAGCCCTCCTCGGACTTAGTCTCTTTTTCAGGAGATTTTCTTTACCTGGATGAACCAGCAAATCAGGCCGGGTCGCGGTTGAGGCAAGCCGGCTAGAGTTGCCGCGGCGGGGCGGTCCCTCTATGGAGCTTTTTTACAAAAGTTGGCCAAACTTCTCCAAACTTCTGGGGCTTCTCGCAGATCTCATTTTAAGGTTCTTTTGGGGTCCACAGCTCACCCCAAGGGTCCAGAAGTTCTGAGATGGTCCTTGGGGGGATGTGGACTACAACTCCCAGAATGCACCTGACGCAAACTCCTTTTTGGCCACTGGACAGTGGTCAGCTGGTCGCTTTCTTCAGGAGTTGGTGCAGGGGACTCTGAATAGCAATTTTTCACCTGTAGCAAACAGGGAGTCCCTCCTTGAACCAGTTGAAGCCAGGCAAAGTCCTTTTTGTGGTGAAGCCCAAGTGTGCAGCTGGTGCAGTCCTTCTGAGTGCAGGTTCCAGGTGCAGGCCAGGGGTCCAGCAGGGCAGTCCTTCTTCTTCTGTTGTTCCTCCTTGTTGGATGTGGTAGGGAACGGAGGTGTGGGTGCAGGTCTGCCAGTGTTATCCTTGCTCCTGGGTGAAAAGCAGGGGGGTCCTGGTTCTCCAATCAGGTGCAGGGTCCTTCCCCCTGTGATGACCACTTCCTGGGAAGTGTGGCAAAAATCAATCCCAGGAGGCAACATTCTCTAAAAATCCATCATGGCTGAATCAGATTTTTGGAGGTTACATCTGGCTGAGCCCACCCACTGGTGTGGCTAAAAATCATAAACACACCCCTCTCCTGCCCTCTCCTAATCTAATCAAGGGGGCACCTAGTTGTCTGGGGTTGCAGGATGTGGGGGTGTTGCTGGTTGCTCCAAATGTCCTTCTCAGCCTTTGAAGACCAGTTTGGCAGCCCTCCCCCTTCCTGCCTCACCATCTGCTGAGGGGAGATTCCCTCCCACAGGCACATTCCTTTGTGTGAAGCCAGGCCACTTCACACCTCATCAAGGCAGCCTGGCTAGAGACTGGCCAATCAGAGCACAGCAGCAAAAACAATGCAGGGCTGAAATTGGCAACTTTTCAGGTAAAGTTAAAAACTCTTTACCTGAACAAGTTATGTTAAATCCAACAACTGGAAGTTGTGGGATTTATTACAACAAGTAATTTGATACCAAACTCTTGGTATGCATCATTTAAGGAGACTTTAAAAATTAAAATAAAGTCTCCCCATTCTAGCCTATGAAGGCCATTTACTACAATGAGGGAAAAACGAATGTGGCTGTTGTTACCTCACCAGGGCTTATAAAACTATTTTTATAAGGTCCTTGCTTATAGTTACATGGCACCCAGCCCTAGGGGAACATAGGGCACACCTTAGGGGTGACTTATATGTAAAAATAAGGTAGTTTAAGACTTTGGAACTACTTTTAATTCCAAAGTCGAATTTGCATATAACTTTAATTTAAAAGCAGCCAGCAAGGCAGGCCTGCCTTTAAAATGACACTGGGCACCTCAGCAGTGCACCTATGGGTGCACTACCTATGCTGTGGTTCCTAAACCTACATGCCCTACCATATACTAGGGACTTATAGCTAGGTTAACTTAGCCAATTATAATTAGCCTAATTTGCATATCCATTTTACACAGAGCACAGGCCCTGGGACTGGTTAGCAGTACCCAGGGCACCATCAGAGTCAGGAAAACACCAGCAAAAAGTGGAAAATGGGGGCAAAACGTTAGGGGGCCTCTGCAATCAGCCCTTTTTTCTCACAATATGTATTAATGTTTTGCAACAGAAATCTGGCTGAAAAGCATTATAATTTACCAACCCATTTTACCAAAGCAATCTCCCCCCAAGTAGTGGTGATAACTAATTGACATAAGGGACAGTGTCCCTTTATTTTTCAAACTGACCTAGGTACAAAATTATGAACTGGTTGCAAAAATACTGGTTGCGAATTACCTATAGTGTGTAATTAATAAGTAAGTATTCAAACTTTTCAAACTTCTCTGGCATTTTCTTTAGAATAAGTTAAATAGCAACACTAATTAGGGGAGAGGTTTAACTCATATGCTAAAAATTCTATTTTACATTGAAACTGAAATGAAAAAAAAAAAAAACACCATACATTGCTTTTCCAGTGTGTCACTTCAAAAAACCTCCGGGCTAATGTATGTCGGAACAAAGCATGCTGGAACAACGCATGACTGAACAAGGCGGTCGGAACAAGGACTGCGTTGTTACCACTAATGCTTTTACCACAAATGCCTTCACAATGATTTTTCGTTGAAAAGGCATTCCTGGTGAAGGCATTAGTGAACGGCATGCATGGTTCCAGCATGCATTCCCTCTGGCCCCCCACCACCGCCCCTAAAAATTACAGAGACCCCGACCCCAAAACCTAAAACCACTCTAACCCCCCACCCCTGCCCCTAAAACTACCCCAACCCCCCACCTGCCTCTAAAATTACCACAACCCCCACCCCGCCCCTAAAATCACCCCAATGCCCCCACCTTACCCCTAAAACCTAAAACAACCCCAACCCCCATCCAGTCCCTAAAACCTAAACTACCCCGCCCCTAAAATTACCCAACCCCCACCCCACCCCACCTCTAAAACCGAAAACCACCCCAAACCCCCACCCCCTCCCCTAAAATTACTGTGACACCCCGCCCCTAAAACCTAAAACCACTCCAACCCCCACCCCACCCCTAAAATTACTGCGACCCCGCCCCTAAAACCTAAAACCACCCCGCCCCGCCCCTAAAATTACCCAACCCCTACCCCACCTCTAAAACCTAAAACCACCCCAAACCCCGACCCCCTCCCCTAAAATTACTGTGACACCCTGCCCCTAAAACCTAAAACCACCCCAACCCCCACCCCACCCCTAAAATTACTGCAACCCCGTCCCTAAAACTTAAAACCACCCCAACCTCCCACCCCGACTCCCACCCCACCCCTAAAACTAAAAATAACCCGACCCCACTCCCCGCCCCTAATCCTAAACTGCCCCTAAAACTAAAAATACCCGACCCCCTCCCTCACCCGTAAACCTAAACCACCCCAACCCCCACCCCTAAAACTAAAAATTTCCTGACCCCCACCCCACCACTAAAACTAAAACTACCCCGACCCGCCCCTAAAACAGCCCACTTACCTGATCACGTTGTCCTCCTCAGCCGACTCCCTTCTTCTGTGCCTTAACCACGCATGTGCGTGGTTCAGCACATGCGTGGTTAAGGTACCAAACAAGGAAGTCGTTGTTAACGAAAGTGTAGTTCCACTTTTGTTGTCCACGACTTCGTTGTTAGGGAATCGTGGTTAAGGCCGCTTCCCCCTCTGGGCTCCCATATATATGCTCATGACTTGCACAAATTTAGTGAATAAAACATAAAGAGATTGCAGATGCAATACAATAAACAAGAGCAAAAACATCTGCAGAGAAACTAATATTACAGACAGAGAATGTGGAGGAATGTCAACTCTGTACAGAAGTACAGTGCCAGGATGAGCCATGGGCATGAGTCCCGCATTGGTTTCTCCACCATCCCAGGTTTATTGTATAGTTTCAGGAAAGGGAATTATTATTTGGGATGGGTGAGAGACCACCTCAAAGAATAAGTCCACTACCTGCTAGGTGACACCCAAATTTAATAAAATAATCCTATGTTCAGTCCCTGGTAACATGACATAAAGTTGTCAGGCTTTAAGGCTTAAAGTATTTGAGCAGTTTATATACAGTAGAAAAAGTCATAAAAAACAATAAAACTACACAACCAATTTTAAAATATAGAAAAAGGATTTATGAGTGTAACCAAGACAACAAAAATCAAATAGCAAGAACTGGAGATATACATTTTTAAGGATTTAAGGTGAAAAAGTGCCATGAAAAATAAAGTTCCCAATGTAAGTCAGTGTTTGTGGTAGATCGGGATTAAGGTGCAATATCTGGCCAAGGTTGAATACACCAAATGAACTGGTTCTAGTGAAAGTCCGCAAGTCAAAAAAGTTGAAAAAGTATTTAAGTCCCACTTAAGAAAGGGCCTTTGCCATTCAAAAAAAAAAAAAAAAATAGTTTACATTTCTTCCAAGTCCCAGTGCAGTGGAACGGCGTAATTTTGGCTGCACCTCTACACATTACAGAAGTAACGCAAGATGTAACTGACAGCATAAATTCTGTGTGACTTAACATTACTAACGAAAAGTGAAGCATCTGTTTTATCGAAGGTGCATTCCCTAGGCATTTAAGTTTCATCTATATATGTATATATATATGTATATATATATATATATATATATATATATATATATATATGTATATATATATATATATATATATATATATATATATATGTATGAGTTTGTTTTAATGTTTGACTTTAACATGATGATTATTAGTTTTCATTTGCATGTACACTTCTATTCTGATGTATTGCATTGCATTTAATGAATGTGCATTTCATGTGGAAATCATGGATTTACTTATCCATGTTTGAATTTTTTTTAACATAATATTTGCTGTTATTTTCCGAGTAATAAAAAGTGCACATTAACAATGATTTATTAAGTTTGCATGAGTAGGCCATTCATACTAACGTGAAATATATGTTTTATTTGCTCTGCACGTTTTTCTTTTGCAGGTGTGCATTCATTGTTTAATAGCTCGTGAAAGGAGCGTTGTGTATTAGAGATAGAAAGGCTGAGGAAGAAAACCTTTGCACGGACTGGATGATTTGTTGTGCTTCCTGTTCATTGTCTACCTGGGAAGAAGCAACTAAAGATCAATCTGTTTGTTAGTGTTCCGTGGGATGAGAGCATCACTCCATGTCGCAAGTGTGCTCCATGAAAAGGAGGAATAATTGGGTTTCTGGTGATGTGTTCAGAAGAAACAGATGCTCCTGGCACTTTCCACATTAATTTAGTGTTCACACTGTTAGAATTACAGCAGAATTCTTTAGACCCCCAAGAGGTGCAGACCTCTTAGACCCTTGTCCTCACAGTGCATAGTTTCATGCTAACACTGGATTCTCTATTTCCCAAAGACTTCTACTGAAGTCTTTACAATGCTGATACCTACCTTGCTCTGTCTTGAAACCTTTAACTCCTGTCCAATTTCGTCTAGAACCTAGTTGGATGGCCATATTTATATTCTTGTTGACTAGAAGGAATCTACATTCCTTTACAGAATGCCAATTCTTATTCCTTAGTTTTGCATTGCTGTGACTGTATTCTTTATATACCTTATATTTAAAAGATTTACCATGTTTTGGCGTTTCAGCTTGCCGATTTTGATTTTATATCTTCATAACCTCATTTTGAAATGCTCATATATTGGAGTGGTTACCAATTTGAAATAAATTTCCTAAATTTCAATATTGATTCCTAGTCCTCTGTGTGTAGCCAAATGGACATCACAGAATTGTAAGATTAAATTTGGTACTAGCTGTTTTGTCCTCCAGCCTTCTCAAAGATCCAGAGAGAGACTGACCACTGCTCCATGCACACTCCTGCAAGATGGTGGCAGAAGATTGTTCAGTTGCTGAAACAAGGAGTTAGAGTGCCCAGATTGTAGTCTGCCCAAACCCAGTTCAAACCCTAATGCCCATAGTTCGAGTTGGAGTATTCATGGCCTAAGATCCCAGGGGTGTATTACAATTGTAGAAGACACTATTTTGTAATTGTCAGCTGTGTTTGTTGGTGCCTGTGGTGAAGCACAGTCAACCACACAATTTAGATTCCTAGGGCACCAATTCAGGTGAATTCCCACAGGTCCAGATTGTAATCGAGAGTATATTAGAATGGGTTGCGAAGTGTCACACCAAACTGTTTCTTGTTTGATTGATTACTTAAATTTCTTTAGTGAGACTGAAAAAGTTATTTGTTGAATATGCTTTGAGCTTTGTTCTCTGTGTTTAGCATTGAGAAGAGTGCATTAATTAAAACTGTAAAGGAGGGTGAGCCGCTACAAGGTGTGAGGTTGATGTCATGGTGTGACATGCTGATATTGGTTGGTTGGTATTGAGCCGCTCTGGCATCGACCATTCGGGTCATAGAGTGCCACGCTGGTATTGGCTGTTACGGTCAGATGTGAACTGTGGGTAAAGCTGGAATTGATTTCAAATTGCTATTGCTGGAAACTATTGTTGAAAAATTAAATGTTTTAGAGCTCTATGAGATTTAGTGAGAAGAGATGTGCAAATACCTGTTGGATAGGGGGCGAGGCACCACCCGAAGTTATGCCAGGTCAATATATGGCCATAAATGTGAGTCTTCATAGGTGTATTCACTGGCATAATATCACCAAAAAGGAAGGTGCATTAAGATTTCCACTCTATGACACATTTAATTTGAGAATCATTGAGAATTTGAGCAGAATAATGTATGAGGCAAAACCAAGACCTACACTCACACAGTATGAAGCATGGGATGGTACAGCTCAAGCAAAGCCGAGGGAGAAATTTCAGGGAAGGGTCCCAAAGGCAATGCATACTTGCGCAGATGCTAGATGGGATGCAGAACAGAAATTACATGATAGAGGGAGCCAGATTGTACAAAGCATTAGTCAGTGAAGAGACATGCAAGAAGAAAGGAAAGTCAAAGTTATTAAAAGGAGAGAAGCTAAAAGACATGGAAAACATAGGCAAGGATAGTAGCAGGTATTCTGGTGATGCCATTTGAATACGTTTTTATCAGTACTTTTACCCTCATACAATGAAACCCAATTTGGAGGAATGAGGGGTGCAGTTCCAAATGAAGGTTTAGCAGTGCCTTCCCCACCAGTAAATATAGGGGTACATGTGAGTCCAGCACCCATGGGAGGAAATTAAGGAGTTTATACCCAAAAAAACACCCTGTAGGGCAGAATACCTCTATGTGATTACTGTACCTGTCACTATTGGTCCTGCAGTCCCACTGTATAAATCTGAGTCATTAGGAACTGTGACACATGCTTTAACATTTCCTACAGGATGAAATTTCCTTAATACCAACACAGATAAATACGCCTCATGATTCCCCTCTGAGGTCAACCGTGAATCAGACCGGACCTGTTCCATTAGGAGGATCCACTCCAGGATCACAAAACACAGATTTATTTAAGTGGAGTTCACTTCAAGGTGCTATTGGTATTATCTCAGTAGAAAGAGTCACACCCAACACGTCTTTGGCACAAAATAGGACTAACTCCCAAGCTTTGGACAATTTGAATAGATTCTTTAATTGCTCCCCGGCGGAAGGTGGAGGCTCATGGTCAAGCAAAAAAGTAGTTCAGACCTCAGTGAGAGGAAATGGTGTGAATGTGGTCAGATCAAAAATATCTGGGAATATTGCCACTTCCCGCTTCGACACTTTCCAGGAGTGCAAGGATATTAATAAACATGCAGGACAAGCTTGTTGTAAACCGTCTCAATTGACCACATTTATGAGGTTGACCTATGTCGAACTAAGTCAATGCAGAAACAGCAGGAATGAAAATGCTAATTAGAAAACTAATTAAGAGCATTCAATAATGGAGTGAGTTCAACAAATGGAAAAGTAGGTAAAAAAAAAAAGAACAACAACAATCAAAGGGAGAGCTGCCACGTCCTTAAAGGATGGAGAGGGTACCTCCGCTTTCCATTGAGGGAAGTGCCTGGTATAAGTTATGTCCATATGTCTTTGAGTAGGAGTGATCTTGAGACATTTCCCAATGATTTTCCTAATTTGGGAGTGATGACCTGTCAAATTGTACAAACAGGTTGAACCATTTGTGAAGATTTTACTGGTTTTGTGGGTGGATTTGAACACTTTCTTTGGCATTGTGACGTCAAGTGCCTTGTGGGCACAGTTCAACGTGAATATAGCATGGCCAGAGAAACAACCTACAAGAAATCTGATAACAAATGCTCCTTCTTCTTTGTTGATGAAAAAGTATCAGCAAGTAATTACCTTTTTGAAAGGAAAAATACCAACCAAAGATATGGATGGGACGACACAGGAGCCCAAAAAGTAATTTCAAGCTTTTTATCAGTGATTGTTGCAGGTGTTTAAACAGCATAGTGAATTGGAGACACGCAAACCTAAAGACCTGGGAAATTTTGTGTCCACGTTTATAATGGGATTGAGATTTTAGGTTAGCTTGATGAGTCAGCAGCTTTTGATTTGTTGCCAGAATTAGCCAGTCAATTAAATTTTGCGATATGCAAAATATTGCAGTTATGAAATAGAAATGAAGCAGAAAAGCTTGAAGTGGAAACTTCTGATGGCACAGGTGAAAGAGCAACACAGGGTCAACTGTTTGTGGGGAGTAGTTGTACTATGCAAGGGGTGTATCAGTAGGGAGCTCCAATGATGCAAGGTAGAAAGGGGTTTCCCTAGCACAGTAGAGAGGTGTGGTGTTTCAACTGATCCAAGTACTTAAATTGATGTGGAAAATTTAAAAATATGAATATGAATCCTTGTCATTATTGTTACACACTGGGGCACTGAAAGCGAGAATGTAGTATGAATCCTCAAAATTCAGGGTTTACAGGACCTCACAAGAACAATATTGTATAGTCACAGAATATGCAGACAGAGAACACAAAGGGGGTCATTCTGACCCCCGCCGGCGGTGGATGCCGCCGACCTGGCGGGAACCGCCAGAAGACCGTACTGCGGTCAAAAGACCGCGGCGGTCATTCTGAGTTTCCCGCTGGGCTGGCGGGCGACCGCCAGAAGGGCGCCCGTCCGCCCAGCGGGAAACCCCCTTCCACGAGGATGCCGGCTCCGAATGGAGCCGGCGGAGTGGAAGGGGTGCGACGGGTGCAGTTGCACCTGTCGCGATTTTCAGTGTCTGCCACGCAGACACTGAAAATCTATGTGGGGCCCTGCTAGGGGGCCCCTGCAGTGCCCATGCCAGTGGCATGGGCACTGCAGGGGCCCCCAGGGGCCCCACGACACCCGTTCCCGCCAGCCAGGTTCTGGCGGTGAAAACCGCCAGAACCAGGCTGGCGGGAAGGGGGTCGGAATCCCCATGGCGGCGCTGCTTGCAGCGCCGCCGTGGAGGATTCCCTGGGGCAGCGGGAAGCCGGCGGGAAACCGCCGGCTTCCCTTTTCTGACCGCGGCTTTTACCGCCGCGGTCAGAATTGTAATTGTAATTGTAATTGTAATTGTAATCGTATTTATATAGCGCTTACTACCCCTGACGAGGCGTCGAAGCGCTTTTCGATGAGTAGCACGCTACTCCGGTACCCAACAAGAATTAGTGATGGATTAGTATAATTTAATAAGGAGTACAGTTTTAGTATTATTATGAGTTAATTTGAGTTGCGGATATGAGAGTTTGTTAGTTAGATTGACTGGAGTAATGGAGGGGTGGAGGAGGAAAGAAATCCAGAAGTGTTAATTGGGAGTTTATCCTTCATTTGCTCAATCCAAAGGCTTGAGATGAATAAAAGGGGGGCGGAGGGGAAAGAGGATGTGGATGGGTTAGGGAGAGCATAGTAGCAGGGTGAGATGAATGCAGGAGAATTTAGTAGGGTTGTGTGGGAGGTCACAGAGGTAGAGTGAGGTTTGGTGAGTTAGATGTGGGGGTGGAGGGATGAGCTTAGGCAGAGATATTTAGGAGATGGAAGTGGTCGAAGGGATTTGGGATGAGTCCGAGTGAGAATGGAGGATAGTTTGATAGAGACATGACATAAGAGCGATGAGTAGATAAGTGTGATAAAAAGAGAGCAGAAATTCATAGAAACATGCCAGGCACAGAAACAACATATACACATATATATATATATTTATACACACACACACACATGACTATACACACACATCTGCACATACAATACATAATTAGAAACATGGGTAAAAAATACTTAGTCGTCCATCCATCATCCTGGTAAAAAGGCGGGAACTCCCCCACCTACCTCGAGGGTGGACGGGGCGTGGCCCAGCGGGCGGAGCCCACAGGTGCTCCACAAAGGGAGAAACCCTCCACTCTGTGTCTCCAGCAGAGGAAGACAGAAACCGCGCGTCCCAGTCAGACACAGACCACGCTCCAGCACATCATCCACTCACCTCCAGGAAGGATTCCAGATCCCCTCCGCCATGGGATCTCTGAGCGTACAGCCCCGCCCCGTGACACTAAGACTTGGTCCCCTCTCTCCACAGGTCTTCTTTCTTCAGGAATCCACATCTAGTTTTCTCTGGGTGTCTTATTTTTCTTCTTTTCCTCTGTTTGGATGGTTTGGGAAAATCCAGTGTGTTACTCCTGCATTCCTGGTCACTCGGGCATACTGCCCCCGGAAGCACCGCCAGCCTGTTGGCGGTGCTTCCGCGGTCGTTGGCCCTGGCGGTCCATGACCGCCAGGATCAGAATGACCCCCAAAATGTTAATGTTCCTCAAGCTCCATCAATGCGGGTTCCCCGAGCCCAAATTCCACAACCGAAAACAAGTAGTCGCAGAGTAAGTTTGAATCAGATCCCACATTTGAACCACAATTTTCCACAGAATCAGGGTGCCTTTCATTTGTTCTCTATGTTTGAGGACAATGGTCCTGACTCGCTCTTCTGATGATGCCTGAGTGGGAGAAAGCTTGTGTGCTTGGTGCAATCTTAGAGGTAGACCAGAGTGGTCCATTCACGGATGGTGAGGTGAATGGCCACTCACAATCATTCTTGGCCTACACTGGTGCTATCCACTCTACTCTCAGAACAGTGGAGGTTCCAAACATACTCGTCTCGCAAAAAAGAATCCAAGTTGTAGGAGTTGCAAATAAATAAATGACAAACCCAGTAGCAGAAGAAATACCTATTAAGATCGGCCCCTTTGAAGAGAATTACCAGTTTGTGTTATGAGATTTTAGCCAAGTGAGTCTCTTTGTGCAAACTAAATTGTACTGTTGCACTGGGTTCTGCCCCAGCAGTGCGCTCGGATTTCTTTTTGATCACCTGGTTTTTGGACTCTTTACTCTGGGTAAGCCTCATTACTGGCATCTCACTCACAGCAATCACATGGTAAAAGGATTGCGCATGGTTACTGCCAGTGTCTGCCTTTTAAGATATGGCCACTCAATGCAGCAAGGGTAACAGGGACTTTGCTGGATGAACATGAACATGTGTGCACACATGTGCGGGCTGCACATGGGAGACTATTGTTGTGCACAGCCCGGTAACAGTGTGCAGGTAGATTGGCACATTTGGGACTCTGCAGGTAGAGGCATTCACCTGGGATAGGCCTCGTGAGTGTAGTGTACACTTTTAGGGAAAGTCAGTGTGTATTACTGTTTTAACTATAGTGACACTCCATTATGCAAGTACCGAAGGAACTGCCTTAGAGTGTAGTTTCCCTTCTCCTTGGCCTAGAGAGACCACCGACTTCTTGAATTAGAGAATAACCTGTGCAAGAAAATCAAAATTTCCACTGCCAAAATGATAACTCTATATCTTGGGGTCATTCAGAGTAGTCATATTCCCCTGGCTCAGCTCAGGAGCAGAGCCCAGGCTTGTTGTCACCCTGCTGTGTCCAATAATTAAATTTTCTCTAGCAGCAGGAACAAAGGCCACCCCACTCCCCACACAAAAGGAGCAATTAGCATTACTTTTCTTTGCTCCTAAGGATGAAAGGGGTGGATCGGAATACTCTGTATCAATCACCCAGCTGTCACACTGCACCCGGGATGGGCCTGCCCAAGCCCCCTGAACAAAGGAGAGTGCCCAAACAACTGGAGCTCGGGGACCGCCTTTTAAATTCTAGTGTGCATGTCCCTTGCAGTGATGTCAGTAAGGGGTGGAGCTGAGACCCCAGGATCTGATGTGGCTAGTGGCTCCTTCATGATATCATTTTGAATTGTCCCAACATGCTGTGCAGGAGGAATGGGATAGGTTAGGGGTGCCTGTCTTCTGGAACCTTCCTCTACCCTTTATAAATTCTTGCACAAGAGGAAGATTCTCTCTTGCCTGCAAACTTTCTACCTGCTTCACTGCTGGATACTGGGACAGCAATGGAGAACTTGAAGGAGGAACCCCATGACCCCTACTCAGGACACAGCACTCTGTCCAGTTGACCCCAGAATCAATGGGTCTGCACAAGGGCCAGTGAAGCTGGCCCCCTTACTCCCCTTGAGGACCAGTCTGGGGTAGCCCTGGGCTTTTTGTGTTCACCAACAAAACCACAAAGGAGAACTGGTGCAGGAAGCCAGGAGGAGCAGATTTTGAAAGACTGCACCTCTTTGGAGGTGTGGTGATTTGTTGCAAATGCCCACCAGGAGTAAAATGGGCCCAGGATCATCCAAATAGGTCAAATGGGTCCGGAGTTATGGTATTTTAAAGTTTGGCAACGTTTGACCTTCTTCCCCTCGGAGCACATTAGGCTCCGCAGCCATGTTGATCCTTTTCCACCTGGGTGGACCAAGGCCTGGGTGACGGTGCAAGAAGCTGTGTCACAAACTTTATGGGGAGAGGGCGCGCATGGGCCCCTCCTCCCCATTTTCCTATTTCGCCGGGGTATCCCATCCCCCGGATGGATTTATTTTGTAGAGGCCGGACCCCATCCCCGACCCATTAGTGCTCTTGACTACGGGGAAGCGCTGTTGCGCTTCCACCAAGATCTCCGGTATAGGGGGAGCACCATTGACCTCTCATGGCAGGAGGCGGAAGGGGCCCAGGGCCCCACAGCATTCACTGAGTATGAGGGGAATGCTGCCCCACCCCCACGTGGCCGCAATCACCGCGCCGGTGTCTGGGGGGAGTAGGAGGCGACAACTACCAAACACGTCTGCCCACTGGAGCATGAGGACACAGCAAAAGGATAGTTGGCTCCTGCAGCCACTGGAGTGTGGGCCATGCGGAAAGCCAGCGATGGCAGCCAGGGGTTGGCTCCCAGTGCTGCCCTTCATCATTAGCCAGTTCTGGGGTGCCCGGGTGTGACAAAGTGCCTCCTCGTAAAAGCAACGCAGCACGAGGCTGCATTGAATGGAAAAGAAAAACCAAGGAAAACCTCAGTGTGGCCCTCTCCTGTCACATAAAGTGTTCCTGAGCAAACTGCAGTACTTTTAGAAAGAAGTCCAGTACTTTAAACATCACATTGACAAAGGAGCGAGAAAGGGTTCACATGAGTGGATTTAAGCAATCCTAAAGATGAATCTGCCAACAACCCAGAGAGAAGTCAGGATGTTTTAGGGAATGGTGGACCACTGTTGTCAGTGGATACCCAACTTTCCCCTAGTGGCCAAGCCTTTACAAAGGCTGACACACAAGGATGTGTCCTATCAGGTACCTCAGGATAACAATTGCTTGGTTGCCTTCCTAGAACTGAGAGAAAGTCTCTGTCATGCCCCAGCAATGGGAATGTCTGATTACAATAAGTGCCTGATTTATATCTTGGCGGCAACAGACCTGCTGTTGGTTTTCCATTGGAAAACCCATCTGCATCCTTGGCAGTCCACCTGTCCTATTTAGATGTTTGCAGGACTGTGGGAAAAAGACCGCCCGAGTCGACCACACCGGCCACTGCGACAGCGGCATTGGTTATAGGGGCTGACGGCAGGACATCAGCCATCTTTACCGCCGAGCAGATTTGGATGTACCTTACTGACAAGCCAAACCTGAGTTGGCAGTTTGGAGGGGGAAGGGGCACAATACCTACCCTTTTCCACGTTTCCACTTCTGTTTTGGACTGGACCCGATTTAACATCACCTCCCATCGCTGCTGCCACTGGACCACAGAGGACAAACAACCCCACTGACGCTGAACTCGAAGGTACTATGAACGTTGTGTGAGCACTGCACAGGAGTTTGGGACCTCTGCAGAAATATACATGCCAGAGGTATTTTTTTTTAAAATAGCTCTGACATGCACATGTCTGGAACACATTTTTGTCAGTGATTGATGGGGCCACACTGCTACAGGACAAATATCGCACACATACACAATTGTTATTGTGGTGTCAGCATTCATTTCCAAATGTCTGCTGAAATCACAATAACAATGGCATCACACTTGTCACCATGTTTATATGTGCACATAGCAAGTGAAGCTTTACCTGTGATGGTTGTGTATGTGAGTCGGTACGTGTATGCGCATTTGAGATTGGATTGGCTGGTTGAGGTAAAAGGAGCGGGTGATGTGGTTGTGTCTCTTGTGTGCCACGTGCATGTGGGTCTGATGTCTGTTGTGTGTTTTAGGTTGTGTGTGTGTTACTGTGTGCAACATTCAGGTGAGTGTTGTGTGGTGGTTGTTGTTGTGATGTGTGCAATTGTGCTTTTGTGTGTATGTGTTTGTGTAGATGGGTGTACCATTGTGTTGGTTGTTATGATTGTGTTTTGTGTGTGTGTATGTGTGTGTAGTATCAACGGTATGTAGATGTTGTGTCTTGGATGACCAAGTGGAACTTGCAAGAGAGCACGTTCGGTCTGAGGAGGGTCTGAATGAGTCAGCAAATATGAAACAAGAGTGCCTTGTCCTCTGTTGGCAGATGAGTCAGATTCAGTCCCCGATGAAGGCTTGGCTGTGAGAACACAAGTGGAAGCAGGAGAACATTGACCAAGAAGGCAGGAGAGAGAGAGAGAAAGAGAGGCTGAATTTGCCTTCAGGATGTGTACCTCAAACAATTACACCGGATACGGAGAATTCTGATCTGAGTGACAATGAGGACCTGCATTGTGGAGATCAAAAAGAGTAAGGGTACCTTGTCACAGGTACTCCTCACCTGAATGGACATACTTTTCTACTAATGCCAAAGAGAGTAAGTTTTAGGACTATGAGAATAACAGTGCAAATATACTTGAGCCGCCTTAAACTGAACCTTGTCGCTGAATTGTGTAATGAAGCTACTCTGCCATTAAATGGATTAATACCATTTATTATTATTGTAATTTCTGAACTGTGCACATTAGAGGCTTTAGATTGTCTTTGACAGGGATTTAAGAAGAAGCCCGAGGCATAGGTGAAGCAGCGTAACATTGCCATTTAGGAGAACAAAGAGTAGGGCTAAGGACGTCTCTTGGAAACCTGAATACGAACCATCACATTTATTGTATTTTATTTTGCTGTTTGCACAGGCAGAAGCTGTCAGAGAAGACTCGGCTGCTACTATGTTCCACCCAATTGTCTGGTTGTAGAGAAGTCATGTAAGCTAATAATACAAATAGATGTAGAAATGTATTGGTAGGCATATTAACAGTTGTAGTTGTAATATTCGTCATTCGTCACCTACAGCCAGTTTAGCTGAAGATAGAAAACTCTGAAGTTGACCCCACTCCTTCTACTCCTGTTGATAATAGAAGGTATTATTCTTTTGGTGAAAAGGAGTTACATGTTGTTAGAAATGGGGTCCCCAGTCAGCAGAGGTATACGCCATTGTCCAAATGGGGATCACAATCCTAGTCAGGGTAAGTCACACATAATCCAAATTATCCTGTGCTCACCCTCTGGTAGCTAGGCACCGAGTAGTCAGGGTTAACTTAGAAGGCAATGTGCAAAGTATTTGTGCAATAAATCATGCAATAACACAGTGAGAAAACCACAGAAAGATACCACACAGGTTTAGAAAAAAATAAGATATTTATCTGATTAACTTAAGGTCAGAACTATTAAGATTTGATAATCACAAGTGGAAATATCACTTTTGTAATGATAAGAAGGGTCTTTAGTTCTTAAAAGCAACAATTGTCTCTTGCAAGCACAAAGTACCTGATTTGCATCAAAATTACACGCATGAAGACCGCAGACGAGGAGATGCGTGGAAAAAGGTAGGTGTGAGTTGGTTTTCCAGATGCACATAGGTGATGTGTTGCTCTTTTCCACGAGGCAAGGGCTTTGCGTCGAATTCCGGCATGTAGGCTTTAATCCTCTTTGTGATGCGGGGTCTTTTGATGCCCAGGGATGATGCGTGGAAATCCTGGGCGTACATGATGAAATAACAGTTGATGCGTTGATCTGGTGAGTGGTGCGGGGGAAGTTCTGTAGCACGGCTGGTGCTGCGTCGATTCCCCTTGCAGGAAGTCGGGCTTTGTTGTTCTGACTCATCAGTGCGTCGATTCGGTGGCTGTGCGTCAAAGTTCTGGTCGCAACATTGGTGCTGTGTCGATCTCTACTCGGGGAGCTGGGCTGCGTCATTCCGATTGGGCGATGCAGTGATTTTCTCACCACTGGACAGGCTGTACATGGATTCTGGCAGGCTGTGCATCGATTTTCACTGCACAAGGAGCTTTCATGCAGAAATGAAGTTTCATGCAGAAATGAAGTTTGGCCCTGAAACTTCAGGAACATGAAGCAAGCTCAATCCAAGCCCTTGGAGAGCCCTTCACAGCAGAGCCACAGGTCAGCAAGGCAGCAGGACAACAGCAAGGCAGCAGTCCTTTACAGCAAAGCAGTCCTAGTGAGTACTTTGGGCAGCCAGGCAGCTTCTCTTGGCAGGTTGCAGGTTCTGGTGCAGAGTGTCTGTCCCAAGAAGTGTCTAGTTTGGTAGGGTCAGGGATCCAGTTTATATACCCAAAAGTGCCTTTGAAATGGGGGAGACTTCAAAGAGTGGTTTTGAAGTGCACAAAGTCCCCTTTCAGTACAACCCTGTCTGCCAGGGTCCTAGTATGGGATTTGGCAGTCCTTTGTGTGAGGGCAGGTCACTGTCCTTTGAAATGTACGTGTCAGGCCCTCTACCCTTTCAGCCCAAGAAGACCCATTCAGTATGCAGATATGTGCAGGTGTGACTGTGTATCTTGTGTTTGTCTGGATGAAATGCACAAGGGAGCTGTCAACCAGCCCAACCTAGATGTGGACTGGAGACAGGCTGCAAGGCTCAGGAGGATTTAAGTACAGAGAAATGCTAAATTTCTAAATGTAGTATTTCTAAATTAGTAATATAAAACCCAACCTCACCAGTCAGCGGGATTTTGTATTACCATTCTGGCCATACTAAATATGGCCTGTTTACCTCTTTCTAATCAGAATCTACCACGCAAACAGTTTATAAGGGTAGCCCTAATGTTAGCCTATGAAAGGAGCTGGCCTCAAAGCTGTGGAAAACAAATTTAGGAGTTTTACACTACCAGGACATATAAAACAGACAGGTATATGTCCTGCCTTTTACCCACACAGCACCCTGCCCTATGGGTTACCAAGGGCCTACCTTAGGGGTGACTTATTTGTAGAAAAAGTGGAGTTTAGGGCTTGGCAAATACTTTTAAATGCCAAGTAGAAGTGGAACTGCACACCCAGGACTTGCAAATGGTAGGCCTGAGACATGGTTAAGGGGCTACCTATGTGGGTGGCACAATCAGTGCTGCAGGGCCACTAGTAGCATTTAATTTACAGGCTCTAGGCACATGCAGTACACTTTACGAGGGATTTACAAATGAATGAAATAGGCTGAGTATGAGCCAATGCCACTATGTTTTTAAGGGAGAGAGCATATGCACTTTAGCACTGGTTAGCAGTGGTAAAGTGCACAGAGTCCTAAAACCAGAAAAAACAGTGTCAAAAAGTGGAGGGTGGCAGGCAAAATGTTGGGGGTGACCACCCTTTGGCTGACAGGTCAAGCACATGTAGATGCTTCTAAAGAAGATTTTTCTTCTAATGCTTATTGTAAATTGCTTCTGAGTACATTGATACTATAGATGCAAGGGACTGTTATGTGTGTGCACAATTACCTGCATCAGCTGTAGAAGTAATTACCTACCACCATATCCCTTTGACATATGGAGTTTCATGTAGCCTTTTGTTAAGCTTATTTTATGGAACAGGCCACATCCAGTATTATTGTTCAAATTATGATTAGTTCGCTTAGAGATTCCTACACTGGAACATTTGAATTATTGACATGCCCAAAGGAAATAGGGTTAATTACAAGATTATTTAAACTTACAATGACATTATGTTAGAAATGGGGTCTTCGGTTGGCAGTCAGTTTACCCCCTGTCCAATCAAGGACATTCACTCTAGTCAAGGAGACTCACCTTCAGTTAGCCCCCGCTCACCCTCTTGGTAGCTTGGCACGGGTAGGCAGGCTTAACTTCAGAAGCAATGTGTAAAAGTATTTGTACCAACACATACAGTAACTCAGTGAAAACACTACAAAATGACAAAACACAGGCTTAGTAAAATAGGTAATATTTATCTAAACAAAACAAGACCAAGATGGTAAAAATCCGACACACAAGTCAAGTTATGAATTTTTAAAAGAATAAGAGATTTAGGCCCTCATTATGACATTGGCGGTAAGTCCCGCATACCGCCATACCGACTGCCGCCAACATACCGCGATGCTATACCGCTACCCATATTATGACCCGCACATAGCAATCCGTCACTATACAGACACAAACACAAGTCCGGCAGCCCAAAGGTCAGTGATAAAATGGCGGTACCAAAACCCACACCATTATGCCAACAGAACTATGCCCACAGCATTATGACCCACGCATCACTGCGGCAGACATTCAACCGCGGTAAACCATTGGCGGTACATACCGCCACCCTCAAAATACACACACACACATACAAAACAACACCACATTGGACAATTCAAACTACACACACCTGACACACATACACTCACCACACACACACACCACTATAAAACACACACACACATTACCAACATCCCTTTACGATTTAACAAAAATTGCCACTAAATAGAGATACAGCAAGGGCATACAGGCAACAAGAGCCACAGAACACCATCACCCATACACCATCCACGCACCTCACAGCATACACCCCAACACATCCCCCCCAGACACCCTCACACACACAACACACACTACACCCATGGCACCACAAAGACAACCCAGGTTCTCAGAGGAGGAGCTAAGGGTCACAATGGGGAATTAATCCGGGTAGAGCCACAGCTATTTGGATCACAGGTACAGCAGACATCCATTGCAAGGAAGATGGAGCTATGGTGGAGAATCGTGGACAGGGTCAATGCCGTGGGACTGCACCCCAGAACAAGGGATGGCATCAGGAAGAGGTGGAACGACCTGGGAGGAAGGTGCTTTCTGTGGTTGCAAGACACCAGATAGCTGTACAGAGGACTGTCGGTGGACCCCCACCTCCTCCCCCACAACTAACAACAAGGGAGGAGCAAGTATTGGCAATAATGCATCCTGAGGGCCTGGCAGGAGTAGCAGGAGGACTGGACTCTGCTAAGTCAACTGTTTACTACCTTTACCCCCTATCTGCATGCCATCACATACCCCCACCCTTACCCTCACCCCCATCACCCAGAACCTCACGTACACCCCACCATCACAACCCACCCATCCCAGTACCCGGCACTGCATGCACCACCAATGCATGGACATCACTCACTGCCCTGCATGGACACCCATCACCACAGCATACACACTAGAGAGAGCCACCTAGCCCACAAAATAACTACTCACACAAGGCAAAGGTGACAGGGCACTCATAACCATACAGGGCAACACTCCATGCACAAGATGTCACACGCGGAAACATTAACACTGCATTTACATCCCCACCGTCCCACACCCAACGTCACCGGAGAGGAGATGCCAGCAACAACCAGTCCCCCCCGAAGAGGTCCACAGTGATGACAGCAGCTCTGCTCGCTTGGATCTGGATAACCAACCTAGCCCATCAGGGACCTCTGGGAAGTCGGTTAACCAGCCACAGTCTCATACCACCACAGAGCCTCCCCCTCTGGAAACACCACCACAGCACCCACCCAGCGGGCCCATTCCTCTGTCCACAGGACACGTCAATCAGCAGTGTGTTCGCCACTACAGGGACCCCAGGCCACCCCACAAACACAGGACGGTCAGGGACCTGGGGTCAGTGGCAGTGGGCACACGGTTCAGGGGGACAAAGGCACAGGACAACAGGGGAGCTGGGAGGACTGCTGTGCGACAGAGGGAGGACAGGCCCAGGGAACCGACTCTCCATGAGGCACTCACCAACATCCTGGGAGCATACCACCATTCCCAGGAGACCATGGGCCACATGCTGGCCAAGTTGCAGGAGACCCAGCAGCTGCAGGAGGGACAGTACCTGGGGATCAGGGAGGACCGGAGGGACATCCACACCACCCTGGTCACCATTGCAGGGGTGCTGGCAGACATGGCCAACACCATGAAGGTGGAAGTGGCACACCAACGGGCCCCTGACACTAGCCACATCGATGAACAGCCCTCCACCTCCACTGCCGCTATTGGACAGGAGGCCCCGCCACAGGACCAATAGGCCACCAGCACCCCTCCCCTTGCAGAAGGAGAACCACCACACAAACGGTCACTGCAATCCAGGCAGAAGCCAGAGAACATTGCCAAGACCCCCGCCAGGAAATAAGACTCTCCTGATTGTCACCCTTGTGTCCCACTCTGTCACCCTGTCCACCTTGAACTTCCATTGCTCCACTTCCTATGCCCCCTTGGACAATGCACCTGTGATATAAAGAGAATGGACTCTATCCTGGACTATCCTCCACCATCACCCAAGCCCACTGCACATCACCATTAACGTTTCAACAATTAAATACACCCTTTGAAAAAAATACAAGTAAGTAGTTGTCAAATGATTTAAGTATGTATTCCTTTAACAATCTGTAGACATTGCAAGTAGACTATACAGTAATGTATACATAGGTATGACCTGTATTGCGCTGCAGTCCATACACCAGGAGCCAGAGTAGGGCACAAATATCTGTGAATAGACATGTCAAAGGGTACAGTAAGAGGCCATAGTAGAGGGAACAGCAGCCTGCCATTGAAAATTGTCAACACAAAGCTGCAATGGAAGGTGAAGTTGCAGTGTCTTACCTGCGTGTCACTGGAAGTACTGTCGAATGATAGATATACTGTTGTCCACATCCTCATCCTCTGCCTCCTCTTCATCACTGTCCACAGGCTCAACTGCAGCCCCACACCCATATCCAGCCTCATCCTCCTGCAGAAAAGGCACCTGGCATCTCAAAGCAAGGTTGTGCAATATGCAACATGCCACGATGATCTGGCAGACCTTCTTGGGTGAGTAGCACAAGGAACCACCTGTTAGATGGAGGCACTGAAACCTGGCTTTCAGGAGGTGAAAGGTTCCCTCTATAATTCGTCTTGTTCGCCCATGTGCCTCATTGTAACGTTCCTCTGCCCTTGTCCTGGGATTCCGCACTGAGGTCAGTAGCCATGAGAGGTTGGGGTAACCAGAGTCACCTGCAAATATCGAGGGTTACCTGTTAGCCAGACACTCACCCTTAGGGCCAACGCCATACCTATATACCAACATACACTAGGTGTGGACCATGGGCTCACCTATGAGCCACACCATGTGCCTCTGGAGTTGAGCCATCACATATGGGATGCTGCTATTCCTCAGGATAAAGGCATCATGCACAGACCCAGGATACTTTGCATTCACATGGGAGATGTACTGGTCTGCCAGACACACTATCTGAACATTCATTGAGTGAAAGCTCTTTCGATTTCTGAACACCTGTTCATTTCTCTGGGGGGGGGGGCAAAGGCAATATGTGTACCATCAATTGCCCCAACAATGTTGGGGATATGTCCCATTGTAAAGAAGTCAGCTTTCACTGTGTCCAAATCCTCCACATGGGGGAATACCATGTAGCTGCGCATGTGTTTCATCAGGGCAAACAACACTCTGGTCAGCACTATTGAGAACATTGGCTGCTATTGCCACTGTCACTTGGAAGGAGCCTCTTGCCAAGAAATGGAGCACAGGTAGGACTTGCACAAGATGGGGAATCCCAGTGGGCTGACGGATAGCTGAGATCAGGTCTGGCTCCAATTGGGCACACAGCTCTTGGATTGTGGCCCTATCAAGTCTGTAGGTGAGGATAATGTACATGTCCTCCATTGTTGCCAAGTCCACCAGGGGCCTGTACACGGGGGAAGTCTCCACCTCCTAATCATCCTCAGCTGTTGTAATCTATCGGGCAAAACAATGAGCATCTGATCAGTTTTCAACATTTCCTCAATGTACAATGTATTGCATGTTGTGACAGAAACAGTTTGTTGATGTTTAGTCCCAAAAGTTGCTTATGTCTAATGTGACTCAGATAGGTGCCATGGCCTGTACTCCCCTGAAATGGCGGATGCCTGTCCTGTGTGGAGGGACAGGTGGAAATGAGGTAATGTCGCTGACATTGTGCGGCATTGACAGAGGTGGTCGAGTCCCGCCGTGCAACTCCTCATTGGTTATCGTTAGCCCTATGGGTTACAGTAGCCAATGGTGATGTACGCGGGCAGTGACAGTACTCACCGCCACGGACATGACCGCCATTTTCTATCTGTTCACTCACTTGGTACCTGACCTTCAACAGGATTGGACCAACACTGCAAGTGCTGCTGTGACCTGTGTCTGGAAGCGACCATGGCTCGAATCACTGGGGAAAGGGCCCCTGCCTTCACCACTGCGGAGTTGGAGAAACTCGTGGATGGGGTCCTACCCCAGTAGCGATTGCTATATGGGCCTCCAGACCAACAGGTGAGTACACTGTGTGCAAGATGCATGGGGCATGAATGCAAGGAGTGCTGTGTGGGAAGGCCTCGTGTAAGGGGGAAGTGGTTGAGGGGTTCTGGGCAGCGTGCTGCATGTATGATGGGCAATGTACGTGCGTAAGGGGATGGGAGGGATATGGTGGGCCATGAGTGTAACAGGCAGGATGGTATGACTGATACCATTTTCTATTTTCAATTTTCTGCAGTTCAGCACCCATCAGAAAAAGGGTATATGGAGTGCCATCGCCAAGGACGTACAAACCCTGGGGGTCTACGGCAGGCGGAGCACCCACTGTCGCAAACGGTGGGAGGACCTGAGGTGCTGGGCAAGGAAGACAGTGGAAGCCCAGCTGGGGATGGCCTCCCAACGAGGAAGGGGTGCCCGTCGAACCCAGACCCTCCTGATATTCCCAAACTGGCAGTGGCCTATCCGGAGCTGGATGGGTGCTTCAGGGCATCACAGCAGCCACAAGGGGGTGAGTACAGTTCCCAATATACTACTTGCGCATAGAGCGGTGATCTCTGGGTGGGGGATGTGCACCTGTGGGTGCCCCTAGGCCAGGTCGGACATTACAGGGTAGGTTCCATGTCGGGCAGGGGCTGATGCACTCCACCCCCAAACATGCTAGTGGGCATCTACTACTGGGCAGGGATCCATGGGTCTCAGGTATGTTGCAAATGGCGTTAGGTATTACTGTCCATGGCCTGTGCCTAGTGTGTAGGGCTGTCACCTGTGTGTTGGGTATGCCAACGGTGGTGTTGCTGCTGGCATTGACCAAGTGTATCCTCTGGCTCTTCCCCCCCTTTTTGTTTTGTCACCCTGTCCTTCTGTGCATTAGCATCATCTGGCGGAGGAGCAGATGCACCGGCGATGGAGGGAGCTGCATCCCACATGGCACTGGAGGCCGATTCCACCGACCGTGAGGGCACCAGTGGGACGGAGGGCGAAGGGAGCACCACAGCAGAGTCTGGAGGGGACAGTTCTAAAAGTGGTACCTCCTCAGATGGAAGCTCCCTGGTGGTGGCGGACACCTCTGTGGCCACATACAGGTACATTTGCCACCCCCGTACCAGCACCGCCCTCCCAGCAGCCCTTCAGCAAACTTGCAGTGCCCGCTCACCCAGGAGGGTGGGCATCTCCTTCGCCCCAGGCACCTCAGACCCTGCCCCAGTTAGCCCAGCTGCCCTGAGTGAGGAGGCTATTGACCTCCCGAGATCCATCTCTGTTGGGCAGTCAACCATTGTGAATGCCAGCCAGGGGCTGGCAGGGCATTTGCAACATTCAAATGCATTCCTGGAGGGCTTTCACTCTGGCGTGGAGGCCCAACAGAGATCATTCCAGGCTCTGGCCTCCTCCCTGATGGCAGCCATTGTCTCTGTCTCTAGCCTCCCCCCTCCAACTTCCTCTACCCAGTCCAATTCCCCTGAACCCCAACCTATCCCAAGCACACATTCAGACCAGCATGCCCCCAAGCCAACACACAGGAGTGGCTCAGGCAAACACAAGCATCACATTTCATCCCACAGGCACTCACACAAATACCATCCAGAAGCAGACATACCAACATCCACTGCCTCCACTGTGTCCCCCTCCTCCTCCTCGTCCACCTCCCTCTCAGTAGCATCTACACTCACACCTGCATGCACTACATCCTCATCCACTAGCACCATAACGCCTATCAGTACACGCCCCTCAATGGCAGTCACCACCCCCCATCCATGCACCTGTCCCCTCTGTCCTCTCCCATTGGGTCAGTGCCCCCTCCTCCCAAAGTATCCAACCGCAAGCACTCAGACACCCAACAGCCATCCACCTCACAACAGCATCCAGCCCATGCACCTGCACCCAAACACAGCAGGCAGACACCTCCTACAACCACTCCCTCTTCCTCCACTCCCAAACCTTCACCCTCTACCTGCCCCAGTGTCCCTAAGAAGCTTTTCCTCTCCACCCTTGACCTCTTCCCTACCCCTCCCCCCCAAGTCCTTCACATCGGGCCAGGGTGGGCAGAACCCAGACCAGCACCTCAGCCATCCAGTCCACGGCCACTGTAGTTCCGGCAGCTACTGCAGGTGTGAGATGCTCCAAGGAGATACCCATCAGCACTGGCAGTGTGCCTGCACCAGCTGCCAAGGAACAACCACCAGCTGCCAAGGGCAAGAAGGCACCACCTGCTGCCAAGGAGGCACCACCAGCCGCCAAGGGCAAGAAGGCACCACCAGCTGCCAAGGACAAGGAGGCACCACCAGCTGCCAAGGGCAAGGAGGCACCACCAGCTGCCAAGGACAAGGGCAAAGGGCCTGCGCCTGCAGGCAGGAGGGACAGGATGCCTGGTGCTGTGACAGGATCTGAGCCCCCACCACCAACCATGGCACTTCAGCTGTCCGAGGCTGCAGGGGAAGGGCTGGAGCCTCCCATCACCACAGGCAGCACTGCCACCAGCACCACCAACAGCACCACTGCCAGCAGCAGCAGCCCCAGTGGGCAGCCCTCTGAGGCTGCAGGGAAAGGGCTGTGCAGTATCTACTTCTATCTATCTTCTATTTCTATCTTGTAGAATATATGTACCTTTATGATGTATGTAATATTCTCATGTGGAATTTTGCTTGCGAGGTGAAGACAGTTGGTCCCTGCCCTTCTCCTTGTGAGCAGCGATTCTCTGTGGGTCCTGTATTATCCTTATGAAAGAAATAAACTCCAATTTGGAAAAGAAGCTTTAATTCCGCGTCTGTCTGTCGAGCGTCGGATCTTACGTTTTGGTACCAGGAGTAGGGTTAAGTTTTGTTTACGCTTCTTGCTGTTGCCTCCAGGACCCACGGGATTTCCTTTTTGGAATTGCTGAAGGAGGAATATTTTTGTGTTTTGGACTTTGGCACGGAGTGGCTTATCTAAGGACTCTTCCTGTGCCAGAATTTATTTTTTTTCACAAATTTTTTTTTTATCAACGACCAGCCTTGAGGCTTGTACCTGCTCTGCACCAGTTGCCTAGCAACTATCGCTTCGCGTCTGCTGGCTCACAGGGATCTGAGCCGTTCAGTATCATGACGGCCATTGCCCAGCAACCTAAGGACGCTCACGTCTGCTGGTGTCACACCAGTTGCCTAGCAACTATCACCTCGCGTCTGCTGGCTCACAGATATCTGAGCCGTTCAGAATCACGCTGGTCGTTGCCCAGCAACCTAAGGACGCTCGGAAAGATCTGAACCATTACAGTGAAGGCTTGACGTTGCCCGGCAACATTTCTCGCTGCTGACGTCGCCGTTGCCCAGCTATTGAAAGACGCTCAGAAGGATCTGAGTTGTTCCGGAGGACAGCTGACTCGGAAGGATCATTGTTCTGAATTCAGAACTTCAGAATTACTCGTCAATTTAAAGATGACTCAACATCCCTAGACGCTCACATCTGACTTGGAAGTACCTTTCCTTCCGAGTTCAGAAGTTCCGAAGGACGCTCGCCGTTACTCTGCAATTTGAGGGATCTTAACTGTTCTGGACGACTCTACCATTTCTTGCTTACAGCATTCTAGATAAATGTATTACCCTAAATACTTTTACTTGTAACCTTTGATTCTATGGCTGTATATCTGAAGTAATAGACATTGCTAAAAGTATAGAAAGATCCATTATCTCTACTCAAACCTTGAGTACTCATGAAGGTTTATCACCAATTTCTTATATTTCGGAGAATTTTCCAGTCTCTGCCACAGTTTGGAAGCCAACTAAGAGCAAAAGAAAACAATTAATGTGTTATCGTTGTGGTTCAAAAAGTCATTTAGATAACAATCCTGCATGTCCAGCTATTAGCAAGAGATGCACTAAATGTGGTAAAATTGGACACTTTCAAAGCTTTTGTAGATCTCAATCTACAGGGTCATATGTTAGCATACACAATGTTAATGTTCCTGATAGTTCTAATAGTGATATTCAGGATTGTACCAGTAAATTTTCAAATGTGCTCCTCACTATTCAAATTATAGAAAGGGATGTCAAGGTTAAAGGCCCATTGTGTCAAGCTCTTATCATGTGTTAAATCTATTACTGTGATGGCAGATTCTGGAGCACCTATCACCGTCTTGGCAGATAGGACTTTCTTCTCATTGTGAGATGATTCCGTCAAATTACAGAAACCAGACATTAATCCCAAAGCATTTGGGGACAAGGAAATTCAGTTATCAGGTTACTTTCCTGCGAACCTTAGCATCCTTGGCAGAGACACCCAGACTAAGGTGTATGTTGCTGTAGATGGGAGAGATTTAGTAGGTTGGATGGATTTGGCTAAATTAGGCCTGCATTTAAGACCTGGTGAAGACGATCCTATTGTTTTGGGGAGTAAACACATCTTATCCTTGGATAAGGGGGGTGATATTTAACCACATTAACCTCTAAATTTCGCAATCTTTTCAAAGATGAGATTGGCTCTATGAAAGGATTCGAGCATGTTATCAGATTAAATAAAAAATGACATTCCGTTAAACACAAGTTGAGGCCATTACCTATTAGCGTACGAAATGAATTGAAAAAACTCTTGAGTGTTCTCGTTAAGGATGGTGTTATCTCTCCCACAGACTCTTCAGACTGGGTTTCACCTATTGTTTTAGCAAAAGAAAAATCTGGTGAGTTACGTCTCTGTGTGGACTTGAGATCTTTAAACAACAACATCATCATTGACTGCCACCCTTTGCCACACATCCAGGAGATGTTAGCCAATATTGGATCTGCAAAGTATTTTTCTTCAATTGATTTGCACTCAGCTTATCACCAGATAGCTTTGAGCTTAGAATCCCAAGAACTCACCACTTTGTAACACCCTTTGGAGCTTATAAATACCTAAGACTTCCTTTTGGACTTGCATCCGCTGACAGTGTTTTTCAGAAAGCAATGGATGTATTATTTTCTAATATGTCCAATGTTCAGGCCTTTCAAGACAATATTCTTGTCTTCACTGATACTAGGGTCGAGCATTTCGAAATACTGAGTAAAGTGTTACGCATTTTAGGGGACACTGGTGTAACAGTTAAGCCAGGCAAATGTAAATTCTTTGTTCAAGAATTAGATTATTTGGGACACACCATTTCTTCCGAGGGGATTAAACCTAAATCATGCAATTTGGACGCAATCCTTAAGGCACCGGCTCCTGACAATAAAGATGCTCTCTGGTCCTTTTTAGGTTTGTGTGAATATTATGCTAGTTTTGTATCCAAATATGCAATTCATGTACAACCTTTGAGGGACTTGTTAAAAAAGGGTGTTAGATTTCTTTGGACCCCTGATATTGATGCAGCATTTACTAAACTCAAATATCTTGTGTGTGATGCTCCTGCTTTGAGCCCCTTTATTCCTGGAGGTAAATGCAAAGGGCGAAGGGGATTGGAGCTGTGTTTAAACTCATCACCATAGCGTTTGCATCCAGAGCTCTGTTAGAAGCAGAAACTCACTATAGCACTATTGAGAGGGAAGCACTAGCTTGTGTGTGGGCTGTTCAAAAATTCTAAACATTTTTATGGGGGAATCCTTTTGAGATACACACTGATCACAAACCCCTTGTTTGTTTGTTGAAAGGAGATGGATTAGGTAAGGCTTCCACTCGTCTCATTCGTTTACTTTTGAAAATTGAAGGAATATGACTTTACCATCAAGTATATTCAAGGAGGAAAGAACTATCAAGCTGACTGTCTTTCATGCATGCCTCTGCTTTTTACAGAAATTATCCAGAATGACTACGAATGTGTTGTTGCTGCTATTGACGCTGTTAATGACCTTAACGGGTACATTTCAGAGCTCGAATGGGTGAATGCCACTGCCAGTGATTACATATTATTGAGTGTTATGAATTATTTGAAGAAAGGCTGGCCTCCCATTCGTAATGTTCCAAACTCTTTGAAACCATTTGCTCAAATTTATTCGGAATTGTCTTGCAAAAATAATATTTGTTTTCGCATTGAATGCTTTGTTCCACCTGCTAGCTTGAGGGATAGAATCCTAAAACTCATGAAGGGCATCTAGGCAGTACTGCTACTTGCAGAAGGTTACAAGAGCGTTTTTGGTGGCCCTCCATGAATAAGCAGGTTGAGGATGTGATTAATTTGTGTCCACAATGCTTGGTTTCTGACAAGCACTGGAAAACCATTCAGAAACCTCTTCAAAATGTTCCTTGGCCTGATCAGCCCTGGTGTAAAGTAGCATTAGACTTTGCAGGTCCGTTCAATTTACTACCTGCATCCACTAGATTCACGATAGTGTTAATTGATTATCATTCAAAATGGATATACTATCCTTTGTGGATTCCCCCTCCACTAATTCAGTTATTTCTTTTCTTGAAAATGTTTTTACATTAGAGGGGGCTCCAAAGGAAATTGTAACAGACAATGGCACTCATTTTGTATCCAAAGTGATGAAAACTTTTCTTGCCAACTATGATATCACTCACCTGCAAGTTGCCCTATATAGGTCTTCCATGAATGGCTTAGTGGAAAGGGCGAACTGTTTAATCAAAGATGGAATACAGTCTGCTCTTTCTTCAGGAGTTGATGTTAAGGATTTCCTTAAGAAGAAAATTGCAGCGTACCATTCCACCCCTCATTCCACTACTGGAGATACTCCCTTTGAGTTGCTGAGAGAAAGGAAGTGTAGAACAAGAGTAGTACCCAGTTGGCTTGACTCTTTACATTCTGAAATTTTTAAAAGAAAAAACTCTGCACACTCTATCAGGGAGATGGTAGAGAACAAGCAGAGGAAGCAAAAAGAGACTACTGTGGGAGGTTGGGTTCTGATCAAAAAACCTTTTAAAGTAAGGAAAGGAGATTCCACATTCACACACCCTGTTAAAGTAGATAAAGTCATGAACAATGCTGTTTTGGTACATGATAAGGGTTGGTGGAAGAAGTCTAGACTTGTCCCTGTTTCTGATATGCAAGCACAGGTATATAATAACAATCATGTTTTTTCTGATTAAAGCTCTGCTTGGGTTGAACCTGATAAAAGCTGTATTAGCACCTCCACTTCTACATCATCTGAGATTGTTTCACCTCTGAGTTCTTGTAGTAACAATGTAACAAATGTTTCTTCTTCCTCTGAATACACTGCTGAGGATGTTCAACGTACTTTGAATGTTGGTTCCCCTGTGTGTGACAAAGCAAATTCGCAAAATGTACCTAGTGCCATTAAGGGTAAAAGGATCTGTATGTCTCCAAGACTACGATTTAAATTGATTTGTTATATAGTAGGGAGGTGTTGTAGTATCTACTGTAGTATCTTCTATCTATCTTCTAATTCCATCTTGTAGAATGTATGTACCTTTATGATGTATGTAATATTCTCATGTCGAATCTTGCTTGCAAGGTGAAGACAGTTGGTCCCCGCCCTTCTCCTTCTGAGCAGCGATTCTCTCCGTGGGTCCTATATTATCCTTATGAAAGAAATAAACTCTGCTTTTGAAAAGAAGCTTTAATTCCGCGTCTGTCTGTCGAGCGCCGGATCTTACAGGCTGGAGCCTCCCACCACCACTGGCAGCACTGCCACCAGCACCGCAACAAGCACCACCACCAGCACCGCCACCAGCACCACTGCCAGCAGCAGCAGCCCTAGTGGGAAGCCATCCGAGCCTGCAGGCAAGGGCTGGAGCCTCCCCCCACCACTGGCAGCACCGCCACCATCACCACTGCCAGCAGCAGCAGCCCCAGTGGGCAGTTGTCCGAGGCTGCAGGGGAAGGGCTGGAGCCTCCCCCCACCACTGGCAGCACCGCCACCAGCACCGGCACTGCCACCACTGTGCAGCTATCGCCGCCGCCGTATGGAATGTAGTCCTGCCTCCATGGAGTGTCATGCATCCTGCCCACTGCAAATCCTGTGACCTTGCACTCCCCAAGTGGTGCCTCACAGGGCACAAGGCCCCCTCCAGACCCAGTGGAAGAAGGCATCCACTCACCTCCTCCTTGCCATGAAGAGGCACACTGGGGACAAGGCCCCCTCCAGAACCAGTGGAAGAAGGCACCACTCACCCCCTCCTTGCCAGGATGAAGCACACTGGGCACAAGGCCCCCCTCCAGAACCAGTGGAAGAAGGCATCTACTAGAGACTGTGGCCTTGCACTCCCCAGGACCGAGCAGTGGGAAAACCACCTACTTGAGAGACAGTGGCCTTGAACTCCCCAGGACTGAGCAGTGGGCAAACCACCCACTTGAGAGACTGCAGCCTTGCACTCCCCAGAACCGAGCAGTGGGCAAACCACCCACTTGAGAGACTGTGGCTTTGCACTCCCCTGGACCGAGCAGTGGGCAAACCACCCACTTGAGAGACTGTGGCCTTGCACTCCCCAGGACCGAGCAGCGGGCAAACCACCTACTTGAGAGACTATGGCTTTGCACTCCCCAGGACATTGCAAAGGGCATGTAGCCCCACCAGGAGCAGTGGCATTGTACCATCTTCTGGCTGAGGTGCCCCCTCTTCCCCTCCCCCTGAGGTGCCTGTGTATTTTCAACCTGATGCCCCATCAGTGTTCTCTCCGTGTTGAGGAAGGAGTCAAGTTGGGCCTTGGCCTATGTGATATGGCTCTGTGGCCCACGGATATTATGGACTGGGCAGTGTCTCTCCATTTGTATATCTGTAAATACTGTTTTGTTTTTTGAGGATGTATTTCTAGTATTTTATCAAATTACACTCACTTTCATCAAATAATT
Organism: Pleurodeles waltl; assembly: GCF_031143425.1. NCBI lineage: Eukaryota > Metazoa > Chordata > Amphibia > Caudata > Salamandridae > Pleurodeles > Pleurodeles waltl. The sequence goes on along the minus strand of NC_090445.1, from coordinate 1,162,344,994 downwards.
TTGCCCTTGCATTATTCCTGAGGGGTATGGGGTGAATATGTAATGTTACTGCATCTTTTTGTGTGTATGGTGTTGGGGGTGTTGCATGTTGCGTATGTGTGTGTCACTCTCTTTTTCCTCCCCCCTCCCCTGTGTGCTAGGCAGCAGTACTCCGCGTGGTCGTTGTCGCCGGCGTTGGTATTCCTGGTGTAGGAGGAGGTAGACCAGAATGGAGAAGATCTGCAGTTCAGGCTCCATGGCGTTGTGTTCTTCCTTGAGTCTCCAGAGGTGAGTCCTTTGCCTTCTGTGTTCTGTTTCCGCTGTGCTTTTCATGTCGTTGGTACCGCCCCGGAGAAGGTGGAGGATAGGCCAGTTGTAATACAGTGAGCAGTACATTGTCGTCCGCCTGGCTGTTGGCGGTTACCGCTGCGGTGCTTTTTGCTACGGTTGTAATGAGGGCCTTAATCATTAGAAAACAGTGAGAACACTGTTATTTTACAACAGTACCTGGTTAGCGTCAAAATAAAGCCACACGGGTGAGTGTGAATCGAAAAGGGCCAGCAATGCGTCCATTTCTCCCCCCTGCTTCGTTCCTCCTCTGGTGGGGTTGGCGCACGTTGTTTCTTCTCTCCCACAAGGGAGCGATACGTCGATCTGGACGGGCACCTCAGGTCCAGGCAGGCTTTGCATTGATTTTCTGTGCCCAGTGATGATGCATTGAAATACAGTTGCACAGCATCAGGAAACCACCCTGCATGGGGGCTTGCGTTGCTAACAGCAGCTGCTGCGGGTGTTGTGCATCGTTTCCCCAGTCACGTTGCATTGATCTCTCAGCCGTGATGCAGCGGGAGCATTGATTTTAGCTGCGAGGCCGGTGGTACATCGTTTATCAGCCACGAGGCAGGTGGTGCGTCAAAAGTTTACTTGCACGCTTGTCTTTTTGTGGATTTCTTACCTTTTCCACCTGCTTCACCTTTCAAGGGCCAGAGACAGCTTAGGGCACCACTTGGCAGACAGAACTCTCAGCAGAAAGCGCAGGTGCTGGCAGAGAGAAGTCTTTGTTGTCCATGAGACTTCAACAGCAGGAGGAAAGCTCAGTTCAAACCCTTGGAGATTCTTCACCAGTGGGAAGTCACACAAAAGTCAGTCTTTGTCCTCACTCAGGCAGAAGCAGCTACCGCACGCCAACCCAGCAAAGCACAGTCACAGGCAAAGAGGCAGTACCTCTCCTCCAGCTCTCAAGCTCTTCTCCTTGGCAGAGGTTCCTCTTGGTTCCAGAAGTAATCTGATTTTCAGGGGTTTTGGGTGCTCTTCTTATACACCTTTCTGCCTTTGAAGTATGCCTACTTCAAAGATAAGTCTCTATTGCTTTCAAGATCCTGCCTTGCCCAGGCCAGGCCCCCAACACACACCAGGAGGTTGGAGACTGCATTGTGTGAGGGCAGGCACAGCCCTTTTAGGTGTAAGTGGCCACTCCTCCCCTCCCCTCAGCCCAGATGACCCATCAGGATATGCAGGCTACATTCCAGCTCCCTTTGTGTCACTGTCTAGAGGAGAGGTGCAAACAGCCCAACTGTCAAACTGACCCAGACAGGGAATCCACAAACAAGGAGTCACAGAATTGTTTAAGTAAGAAAATGCCTACTTTCTGAAAGTGGCATTTTCAAGCCCAAAATCTAAAAAACAACTTCAATAAAAGATGTATTTTTAAATTGTGAGTTCAGAGACTCAAACTCCACATGTCTATCTGCTCCCAAGGGAAATATGAGCTTTAATAATATTTAAAGGCAGCCCCCACGTTAACCTATGAGAAAGATAGGCCTTGCAACAGTGAGAACTTAAATTGCCAGTATTTCACTGTCAGAACATGTAAAACACATAAGTACATGTCCCACCTTAACTTAATGCATCCTGTCCATGGGGCTACCTAGGGCCTACCTTAGGGGTGCTTTACATGTATAAAAAGGGAAGGGTTAGGCCTGGCAGGTGGATACACTTGCCAAGTTGAATTGGCAGTTTAAAACTGCACTCACAGACACTGCAGTGGCAGGTCTGAGCCATGGTTACAGGGCTACCAAGGTGGATGGCACAACCAGCGCTGTAGGCCCACTAGTAGCATTTGATTCACAGGCCCTGGGCACTTCAAGTGCACTTTACTGGGACTTACTAGTAAATCAAATATGCCAATCATGAATAAGCCAATGTACACACACAATTTATGCAGAGAACACTTACACTTTAGCACTGGTCATCAGTGATAAAGGGTCCAGAGCAAACAAAACAGAAAAAAAACAGTCCAGCACACAGAAGCAACCAGGGAAGTAGAGGCAAAAGTTAGGGGAGACCATGCCAATGATGCCAAGTCTAACACATTACTTACAGTTTATGCACATAGAAGCAATTTGACTTGCTTTCTAACAGATATTGTTTGAAAATAGTTGAAGAAAAAAGGAGAGATTTAGAGGCTACGTCGATAGCAGATAAGCTTTAAGAGCCAGCATAGGTGGGCTAAAGAGGAAATTGCATCAAGTTGCAGGAAACCTAGCTGCTTTGATGTTGAATTGGAAGCATAAGGGGAAGCTGTGTATACTAACAGAGAAATCTACAGTTGTCACTATGTTAGTGGGAAAAAGTGAATGTGATCATACATTTGAGGAAATTGTAGATTGTTCCTGGATGGAGAAGAAACCATTATACATGGAATTTATTTTATTTGCGGAGAACATACTTATTTTAAATTGCCCAAGGGGTGGTATGGCGTATGCTATCCAGCTATAGTTTTCCCAAAGATATATCATGTAAAGCATTTTGATGATCCTGGATGCAAAATTATTTCTAGACCTAAATGAGGTGTTAGTGCTGGAGATGTGGTAGGAGGTATCTTTGGTGCAATGATTCCATCTGTAGGTGTGATTTTGAATGATGTGAAGTTTAGGAAACTGTCTACTAAAGTTGAAAAACTGTCCATCAGTGCAGCTGGAGTGCTGTTGGTTGTTGATGCTGAGATAGTAACCATTCCACTTACTGTTTTGCAGAATCGTCTTGCATTAGACAGTCTTATTGCCAAAAAGGGTGGAGCCTGTCTGATGGCAAAGGTTCAATGGAATTGTATCTACATCCCTGATAATAGTAAGGATTCGAAGGCTTATATTAATAATATTTCTGGCTTGAGGTAAGATTTGAAATGAGTTGGAAGCCATAAATTCCTCTGAAGCTAATGGAAATGGATTTGCTGCAGTTTGCTAATGGCTTAGCAAAGACGCTATATTGGGACTTTTTAGGGTGTGGTGAATGTTTTGACTGTAAAAATTATCTCAAGGGTGGTCTCCTCCATCACCAGCACTGGCAGCAGAGTGTGACGCCGAGACTCTGTTCAGACCTATTGTATTGCAACTATATATATATATATATATATATATATATATATATATATATATATATATATAATTTTCACTCATAGAAATAAGGGTTACAGCGGTGCTGTAGTTAGTAAACAGAATAAAAAAATTCATAGGCCCTCATCATGACATTGGCGGTAAATCCCGCTTACTGTCACAGTGACGGCCGCCAACATACCGCCGCGATGGCGAATATCTGTTCCACATATTATGTCACACACACCAATCCGACAGAATACTGCCACATACACAAATCCGCCAGTCCAAAGGTCAGTGTTAAACTGTTGGTACCATCACCCATACCGTTACGCCAACAAAACAATGCCCACTACATCATGACCCATGAATCACCACTGCGGACATTCAATGGCACTAAACCATTGGCGGTACACACCAGCGTGCTCAGAATGGACACCCAAATACTAAACCACACAACATTGGCCAATACCAAAAAACACACACCTGACACTCATACACACACCACACACCCACCCGCAGCATTATAAAACACACACACCGACATTACCCACTATCCCTTACAAATCAAAACAGGTGCCACCAGACTGACACCAAGACATGCACACCACATTACTCAACACCCTCAGACCAACACACACATCACAACACCTATGTCCCCACTAGGGCACCCCAGTTTCACTGATGAGGAGTTAAGGGTCATGGTGGAGGAAATTGTCAGCGTAGAACCACAGCTGTTTGGAGCACAGGTACAGCAGATATATAATGCCAGGAAGATGTAGCTATGGCAGAGAATTGGGGACAGGCCGTGGGACAGCATCCAAGAACAAGGGATGACATCAGAAAGAGGTGAAACAACCTACGGGGGAAGGTACCCGTGGCAGTAGGGCACCAGCTTGCCATCCCAATGCATGGACAGCCCTCCCAGCCTTGCATGGTCACTCATCACCAAAGCATGCAAAGCATAGGGAAACTTACAATCCCACAATACATCACTATACACAAAATCAAAGGTGGCAGGACAACAGCAACGATAGAGGGGAAGCTTGAGATGTACAACATGATACAGGCATGAAGCATAATACATCACTTACTTCCCCGCAGGCGCCCCAGCCATTGTCAGCGGAGACAAGGTGCCACAACTATCCAGTCCCCCAACAGAAGATGCCCCCAGTGATGACAGTAACTCTAGACTTCTAGATCTGGATCAACAACCTGGCCCATCAGGGACCACTGGACAGTCAGTCACCCCAGCCCACTTCCAGTCACACACAGCGCCTCCCCCATCAGTATCCGATACCACAGCACCCATCCAGCGTCCCCACACCTCTGTCACCAGGACACATCAATCAGCAGTGTGCCCACCTGTACAGAGACCCCAGTCCATACCTAGCCCTCAAGACAATCAGGGACCTGAGGTCAGTGGCAGTGGGCAAATCGTTCAGGGGACAGGGGCACAGGGGAACAGGGACACTGGGAAGACCGCTGTGCACCGGGGGAGGACAGGCCCAGGGAACCCGCTCGCCAGGAGGCACTCACCAGGATCCTGGGGACCTACCAACAATCCCAGGACACGATGGGCCAGATCCTTGACAACATGCAGGAGAACAAGAGGCTGCAGAAGGAACACCATCAGGAGATCAAGGAGGGCTTGCAGGCCTTCAACATCACCATGATCTCCATAGCAGGGGTGCTGGCAGACATGGCCAACATCATGAGGGAATCAACAGCACAGCAGCGGACTCCTACCACTAGCCAGTCTATTGACCAGCCCTACACTTCCGCTACAGCTAGTGGGCAGGCGGCCCCGCCACAGGACCCACAGGCCACCAACACCCACCCCCTGCAGAAGGTGAACCACCCTGTAAGCATTCCCTGCAACCCAGACAGAACTCAGAGACACTTGCCAAGACCAAGACCATTGCCAGGAAATTAGACTCTCTTGATTGTCCCCCTTGTGTCCCACCCTGTCACTTTGTCCACTTTGAACTGCCTTTGCTCTCCTTCCTATAGCCCCTTGGACACTATCGCTCTGCTACAGACTGGAACAATACCTTGGACTTTCCTCTACCATCACCCCATTCCATTGCACTTATCCCTCAATTTTATAGCACTACAATAAACACCCTTAAACACAACTTGACTGAAAGTATTTTATATGTTGAAGATATGCATTTAGAGGAACAGTCACATCTCGTCTGAAAACTGTGATATAAAACAATTAATGACCTGTAACTGTCTGTAGTAATCACATCACATACCATAAGTATTTGTAAAGCACACGTTCACCCGTAGGCCTTTTGGTGCTGAATAACAGATGTTTATTATTACCCAACGGTACTCATTTTATCGACCTCAGAACTTGGATGAAAGGCTGAGTGGGCCCGCCGGCTTTTGATCCTGTGACCATGAGGTCAAACACAGGCCCCTACAGTGGACGCATTAGTCCACTAAGCCACCAGACCCGGCAACAGGACACTATTGTCATATCACGAACAGCTGTTAAATTACAAGCCATAGGTGACAGTAAGTTGAGATGCAAAGGAAGTGAATGCCACCATGCTACAGTCACACAGATGAAATCAATGGTCAGAGCAATGATTAGATCCACCGTTTACCTGTGTGTCATTGGAAGTATTGACGTACACCTGATGACCTGTTGTCCACATTCTCATGCTCTGCCTCCTCATTAACACAGTCCTCAGGGTCCTCTGCTGCCACATGGGCATCTCGAGTCCCCTTCTCCTGCAGAAAAGGCATGTCATCTGAGGGCCAGGTTTTGCAACATGCAGCATGCCACTACTATCTGGCAGACCTTCCTGGGTGAGTAGCACCTCCTATTCATCCACAGCAGTAGGTATCTAAGGGACACAAGAGTGAGTAGGCTGTCACAATTTGAACTATGGAACCACCACCTCAGCTTACATACAGCATTAATGTGATGGGACAGTCTGAATGGCAATGTATGTACAATTCTGTGCAATGACGCAGTTATGGATAATCTGATCATTGTCCACCACCATGAAATGGCGACCGCCTGTCCTGTATCCTGGCGGCGGATGAGTATAGTGCACGTTACAACAATAATTTGTGGCGTGGGATCCGGGTGGTGGGTGTGAGTTAGTGGGTGCCCCTTAATGCCAGGTCAGACATTGCAGCGTGATCCAACTCAATAGTAATGGTTGTATAGCAAATCCAGGTGACCTAGCTAGGTTTCATTTCATGTCATACAGGGCTTAGTGGGTCCCAGGAGGGATGCAGTTGGCGGTGTTTGGCCCTTATCTTGCTGTCGCATCTTTCCAATTGAATTCCAGTGCAATGCATAGTGCCCAATCCTGATCCCTGTGAGTGATGGTACTGGGTATGCCAACTATGGGTTGGTGCTGTAATTGACCCAGTGCTCCCTTTCTCTCCACCCCCTTCTCCTTCTGTCATCCTGTTCATGTGTGCATTAGCATCATCTGGTAGAGGAGCAGGGGCAGCGGCGACAGAGGGAGCTGCATTCCACAGGACCCAGGAGGCAAAGTCCACAGACGCTGAGGGAACTAGTGGGATGGAGGGCGAGGGAAGCACCACAGCAGAGACAGGAGGTTACAACACAGACTCTGATTCTTCATCCGATGGGAGCTCCCTGGTGGTGGTGGACACCTCTGTGACCACCCCAGCTGCAGGTACAGCTGCCATCCCCGTACCAGCACTGCCCTCCCAATGGCCCCTCAGCGAGTTGCCCGTGTCCGCTCACCCAGGAGGGTGGGCATCTCTCCCGCCCCAGGCACCTCAGGCCTTGCCCCAGTGAGCCCTGCTGCTCTGAGTGAGGAGGCTATTGACCTCGTGAGGTCCATCTTTGTAGGGCAGTCAACCATTGTGAATGCCATCCAGGGGCTGGCATCCCAGATGCAGTAATGCAATGCATTCCTGGAGGGCATCCACAGTGGATTGGCGGCCCAACAGAGATCAATTCAGACTCTGGCCTCCTCTCTGCTGGCAGCCATTGTCCCTGTTCCTACTGTCTCCCCTCCAACTACCACTTCCCAGTCCCCTCAACCCCAACCCATCCCATGCACATATACAGACAAGCATGCACACAAAATATTAGACAAGAGTGGCACAGACAAAAACAAGTAGCACACTTCAGGCCACAAGCACTCACGCAAACAACAGACAGTTTTACACACAGCCACATCCACTGCCTCCACTGTCTCCCTCTCCTCCTCCACCTCCCTCACAGTCACTTCCACACTCACACCTGCATGCAATGCTTCAACATCCACCACCAGCATCACCACACGAAGCAGCACACACAGCTCACTAGCAGACACCTCCACAACATCCATTCATGTGCCCACTTTGACATCTTCCCTCCCCCTCCCCCGTCCTGCCTGTAAGAGCATGGTCCCAACGACCCAGCCCAGCACCTCAGCCAAACAGTCCACGGGGACAGGGGAGGTACCTCCTAGTTGTGGAGGCAAGACAGTGAAGGATCACACTCCACCAGCCAGGAAGAGGAAGGATCCTACTCCACCAGCCAGGAAGGGGAAGGATCCCATTCCACTAGCCACACAGGGGAAGGATCCCATTCCACAAATCAGGAAGGATCCCACTCTACCAGCCAGAAAGGGGAAGGATCTCACTCCACCAGCCAGGAAAGGGAATAAGCCTGCACCTCGAGCTGAGACAAAGCAGCCCTCGACTCCAACAGAGACTGTCCAGGAGTCACCCTCCCCTGCTGAGACACAGCAGCCCTCAACTCCTGCAGAGGCTGGCAGGGTACCAACACCACCACCAGTGGCCATGGGGCCCTCATCCCCTGCTGAGACACAGCAGCTCTTGCCTCCAGCAGAGGCTTCCCAGGAGGCACCTTGTCCAGCTGAGACACAGCAGCCCTCACCTCCTGCTGAGGCTGCCCAGGACGCACCTTCCCCAACTGAGACACAGCAGCCCTCACCTCCAGCAGAGGCTGGCAGGGTACCAACACCACCACCACCAGTGATCACGGAGCCCTCACCTCCAGCTGAGACAATGCAGCCTTCATCTCCAGCAGAGGGCATGTAGGCCACCCTCAAGGGACTGCTGTACAAGGAGCCCTCTACAGAACCTGTGGACAAGTTCCCCACCTGAGAGACTGTGACCTTGCACTCCCCAGCAAAGGATGATGGGCATGGATCCCCCTCCGGAACCACTGGGCAAATACCCCACCTGAGAGAATGTGACCTTGCACTCCCCAACAAATGATGATGGGCATGGAGCCCCCTCCAGAACCAGTGGGAAAACACCCCCACCTGAGAGACTGTGACCTTGCACTCCCCAGCAAAGGATGATGGGCATGGGGCCCCCTCCGGAACCAGTGGGCAAGTTCCCGCCTTCAGTTGAGGTGCTCCCATACCCTCTTCCACTGAGGTGCCTGCCCCACTTCCAAAATGATGCCCCTACACAGTTCTGTGCGGATGTTGTCAGGACACCAGTTGGGCCTTGGACTGTGCCCTGTGGCCATGTACTTTGGACTGGGCATTGGCCCTTTCTGGACAATTGTACGTATCTCTTTGTTATCCAATTGGTTCATATGGTGGCTGATCCCATTCAATACATTCTCAGTACTGCTTTACTGTATCCCTTGCATTATTATGCCATGTGTCCTGTGCCATTGTTTTTCGTCTGCAGCTGGTTGTTTGTATGGTGTATGTGTGAATGGTGTGTGTTGTGTGTGTGTGTGTGTGTGTGTGTGTCAGTCACTCTCCTTTCCTCCCTCCCTCTCTTGTGTGCTAGGTGTCTGTACTCACTGTCGTCGTCTTCGTCAGCATTGGTGTTCCAGGTGGATCAAGCATAGAAGAGCATCAGGAAGATTTGCAGTTCTGGTTTCATGGCGGCATTGATCTTCTCTGTGTCTCTGTTGGTGAGTCTTTGGTCTTCTATGATGTGTTTCTGCCAGGCTTTTGATGGCGTTGGTACCACCCCAGAAATCGTGGGGGATTGCAGTCTCATGATATGGTGGGTGGTATCTTTTCGTCCGCCTAGCTGTTGGTGGCTACTGCCATGGTGCATGGTGTTAACGCCCTGGCGGATAGTGTGGTACATTGGCTGTCTATGAGAGTTCTCACCACCATGGTCATAATTTGGCAGTAATTACCACCAGCCTGTTGGTAGTATTACTGGCACTTTAACAGTCACCGCCAATGTCATAATGGCCACCATAGTCTCTTAAAAAAACAGAGGCCAGAGTTAAAAGGCCCTATCATCACTGGAACCTCACATTTTGTGACGCTTCGGTCGCACAATACCCTGCGCAGCATTTACAAGGTGGCCTTAAGCCACTTTTTTTAGCTTGACGGCACCTTGTCAATACGTTCCCGTCACACTAAGCACTTTGCATGGAACAGGCATGCAATGAGTTTTGTTGTGGGCGTGCCATCATTTTCTATTAAATCTGGCCCCAAAAGGTTTGGTAAGGGTTTGGTATATATGGGCTCACATTTTCTAGAAAATCACCTGTTATATATAGAGTTATCTCAAGTTACTAACTCGTGCCCTAGGTAACTATACCTTGTGCCTCTGTCAGTTTTTTCATGATAAATTTCTCTGCAAATATTACATTGATATTATCAATGATGTTATGAAAGATATCAGGAGTGCTTTAATTTGTGGAGTAATTAGCAGTACATGGCAAAGGTGAATTTCTATGGTTTTGTATGTTTAAAATGTGAGCCTAACTATACAGTCCCTGGAAACGTTATTTAAGTGAATTTCTATGATTTTCTAAATTCTATTTCCTAACTATAAGGTCCCTGTAACCTTTGTTTTTTCAGTGAATTTCTTTGTTTTTTTAGTACAAAGTAATTGGAATGATTATATGTTAATTCAACCAACTCTGTGCAGGACCTTTGTCCATGTGCAGTGGTGGTTGGCCGCAGGGCTGGTCCTGCGGCTCGGCCTTGCGGCCAAGCCCCTACAACCACCCATCCCTGTGCCACGTGCAGGCCACTCCCCATGACCCCCAAACTCTGTGCCACACAAGGTCTTTGGCTGTGCTTGGCAAGGGTTGGCTGCAGGACCTAGCCTGCCGTCAGGCTTTAAAGCCAACCCCCTATAACCACAGAGAGATTTTCTAGACTCTGATGAATGATATATTTAGAATGAGATATTTTAGGACAAATTGCAAAAGAAAAATGTATTTGTCAAGTAAAAAGAGTGTGATTTTATTTCGGTATATATCTTAATATAATAAATAATTGAATTTGAAAAGTAGTTAAAGTGGAATGGGACTACTGACACATCTAGACTGGAGCCCTCAACCGTCAGGGTGAGGAACTGAAACCTTAACCTCCAGGTCACAGGTGACTCTTTGCTATGCAGTTTCCAGACTAACAGATGACATTCAACCCAAAGCTTTTGATGGCAAAGAGACATAAATGGTCCACCAGTAGGAATGTTTAATAGTAAAAACACTAGTAAATAAATAGACACACTGCATCAGATACCAGAATTTGAACCTTCAATCTACTGAGTGACAGTCCATTAGCTTTTAATAGTAGGCCTGAAGTGACTGTTCTTTTCGCATCAATACGTGACTACAACTTTTGAACCAAACGTCTTGCTAGTGTGATACTTTGAAGTCATTGTTTAGAAAGACCATCGCAATAACAATGAATGCATTCTCACCTAATAGCAAAAAAGCTTCTTTATGAACCAAAAGCAACTTTTCTGTCAAATTTGGTGCAATTCCTTCCAGCAGTTTGGGCAGTAGTCATGTCTAAAATCTTTAGTCATGAATTAAAATGAGAAGTACACTTTTTTTGATCCCCCTTTTTCTTGGCCCCCACTTGATGAATCAACCCAAAACTTCCCATGCACAACAAAATTCAGAAAATGTTGTGAAGATTTGTCAAATGGTGCCAAAGATATAGGTGTATATACATATTTGAGTGCACTTTAATGTTTGACGTAAACATGATGATTTGTAGTTTTCATTCGCATTTACACTATTTTGATGTATTGCATTTACAGAATACACATTTCATATGTAATCATGAAGTTACTTATTCATGTTTGAATTTATTTTAACATAATGTTTGCAGTTATACATGAGTATTTAAATGTGCACATTAACTATCCTTTATTGAGTTAGCGTGGGTAGGCTCCTCATAATAATGTGAAATGTATTTTTCCTTACTTTGCATATTTTTCTTTTCCAGTTGTGCTTTCCTTGAACTTGGCATAGACTAATGGATTTGGTGTGCCTTCTGTTTATTGTCTATCCAGAAAGAAGCAACTCAAGATCGAACTGTTTGGTAGTGTTCCGTGGGATGTGAAAATCGCCCCATGTTGAAAGTGTTCTCCCGTGAGGATGAATAATTGGGTTTTTAGTGATGTGTTCGGAAGATATTGATGCTTCTGAAACTTTCCACATTAATTTACTGTTCACAGTATTAGAGTTATGGCAGAATTCTTTAGACGCCCAAGCAGTGCAGACTTCTTAGACCCCTTGTTCTCACAGTATATACTTTCATGCTAACACTGATTTCTTTATTTCCCAAAGACGTCAACTGAGCTCTTTGCAATGCTGGCACCTACCTTGCTCTGTTCCAAAGCCTTTAGCTTTCGTACAGTTTAGTCCACAACCTAGTTGGATGGCCATACTTTTATTCTTGTTAACTAGAAAGAATCTAAATTATTTTATAGAATGTCAAATTGTATTCCTTAGTTTTTGCATTGCTGTGACTGTAATCTTTAAATGTGTTATACTGAAGAGATTTAACTTGTTTTGGCATTTCAGCTCGCAGATTTTGATTTTATATCTTTATAACCTGATTTTGATATGCTCATGCTATGTTGAAGTGGTTACTAATTTGAAATAAACTTGCTAAACTTCAATATTTATTCTTGATCCTCTTTGTGTAGCCAAATGTGCTTCAAATATTTGTAAAGTTAGATTTGATACTAACTCATTTATCTCCAAGCACTTTGAAAGATCCAAAAGGATACTAACCACCACTTCCATGTGGGTTCCTGCTCAGAAAGAGACATTGCCAGCTTTTGAGTAGAAAACTTCTCCTGAGTAAGGCCTGAAAAATGTTTAACTTCTTCTAGAACCATGGGCTCAACATTATGCTCAGTTGGTTCACATATTTTTTTTTAATTGTCATGAACAATCTCTACCTGTCCCACTTTTAATTAGGCTTCATGTTGCATTGTGGGCTACAAGGCCTACATAGGAGTAAAAGGTTGTGCTACCCTGTCAAAAAGGGTTGTTTTGAAAGGCTAGACTGTATGTTTATACCTCAGCAGTCATCTCAAACATGGTAAGCCAGAAGCCATGTTTTTTTATTGCCACTACTGTGGGTAACACTGAGGCTTTCCTTTTCCCTATGGTAACCTCATGTGTTGTATTCATCAGCTAACATCCAAAGTGCTGTGTGGAGCTCTTATTGACAATGTGCTATATGTGAATATCATAACTTCATAAAAGGGGCTTGGTTTGTTTTCTGTCCAAATCTATCATCAAGATACTGTAAAGAAGGATAGCTGCTCGCTCATCCAACTAAATATTCTTCCATTTTAAGGGTGCAGCCTAAGTCGGTTTGCATTTCATCTGCAACCTGACAACACTGGTCAAACTCTAAGAGAAGTACAAAACTCTTCAAGAGATTTTGATTTGAATGATACCCAATAGAGAAGATTTTGTAATGTTAAAGATGCTCTCCTGGCTGCCATCTCCCAGGCCTATGTTGACAAGTTAATTTAAAGTTACCTTCTCCTGGTAGATGAAAGCTCCCATGTGGAAGCTGGTAATTCCTGGCCCATTCTTTATGCACCTTGCTACGTGGAAGCTTCACTTTTCCTTCTGTTGTGCTTTAGTTTTTCCCACCCCTGATGTGCCTACTTCATTACCCAGTGAGTCACAGCCTGAGAGAGCAGTCACCAGTTTTCCTGTAACAACAGCCCCACTAAAGATCTTGACATCATAGAGGCTACATCAGAGAAAGGGTTAATTATTATTGGTAGCTTCAGGTTCATGTTAATTATTGTCCATCACCACTGACCTTCAAGAAATCCCAAACGCTGCTATTAGGGCTATTTGTGCACCAGTGTTACCCTTCAAGGCATAAGCAAGTTCAGCACATGCCACACCTCTGGGAATAACATGAAAAATATTAAATGAAACTGAAAGGTCTAGGACATCAACTCCTGTCTCAACTGAGGTGCCGCCTTTTGATGCTTCAAAAGGAAATCTGTAGGAGTCTTCGGCAAGGTGTATTCTGCCACCAATGTGAAAAGCTTGACATTTCTAAAGACTGTCTGTAGAAGTCTATGGCAATTGAAAGTTCATACATGGTTCTCACCGAGGCATACAATTATTGATCTAGTAAAAGATGTTAAATACTAGATAGCACGTTTGTTTAGAATCTGTATGCAAAGGTTTTTCCACACAAGTGCATAGGTAACCATAGGACATGGCACATCCTGCTATACATGTGTGCATGCAAAAGTGTGGGCAGTTACTTGTTATCATAATGAATGAAATAGGGGATGTGGAGCATGCAAATTCATAAGGCAAGACCTTTAAATGCTGGAGCGAGGTAACCAGGACTCAGTGGACCCAGGCCCTCAGAACCACCCATCCTAATGCTTCAGCAGACCTGGACCAAGCCACCCAGATCTTCTCCACATGGGTCACCAATTGTGCTGACAAAGTTGCCCCATTGAAACCAGAAAAACAGCTGGTACACCCCGGAGCTCAGAACCCCATAACCGTAACTGCTACCAACTTGAGAAGTGATGGCACATCATTAAGAACCTCTTCGACAGAGCCACTCACAAAGCAGCCATCAGCAACTACCACCTATGCATCAAGGAAGCCAAGAGAGCAGCCATCACTGCCCACATTGATAGCACTGCCAACCACATAAAGGAACTTTTCAAAATAGTCAAGGAATTCTACGACCTGACAATCACAGAATACACTATCCACCCCTCCCAGGTACTCTGTGACACACTCTTGGACTGCTTCCACAGCAAGATTAAGATTGACACCATATACAACAACTTCGACTCCAACCCACTACTCTCATCCTTGACAACCTCAACCAACCAACGAACACCAGGCAAACGATCATCACCTGGTCTCCGCTCATCACTCGGACCACCTCAGCCATCATGTCTTCCATCCACTCCGGGGCACCCACTGACTCCTACCCGCACCATCTGTTCAACCTCAGAACCAACCCAATCACCACGGAATTCACCAACATCCTCAACACCTCCATCTTCACAGAAACATTCCTGCACTGATGGAAGCATCAGGTCAGACCCCTCCTAAAGGAACCCTCTGCTGACCCCAGCAATCTAAAAAATTACTGAGCAATCTCCTTGCCCCCTTACCCAGACAAAGTGCTTGAGAAAGCAATTAACCAACAGCTCACTGAACACCTGGAACATAACCACCTACTCAACTCTTCACAATCAAGATCCCGTGCCAACCACAGCACCGAGACCGCACTGATCGCTGCCACAGATGAAATTAGTATTTTAATCTGCTTTCTGGCTTTCTAGCTAGGGCAACTAGGCCTACGTTAAAGAAAATGACTTTTGGGTGTTATCCCTGCAGGAACAGGGTACCATTAATTTTCTACATGGTCCACTTTTATTTACAATCCATTTAGCCTTTTGGGTTACAAGGCCTAAATAGGTGTAACATTAAAATCTACAAAGGGGTGCTACCCTGTCAAAAAGAGTTATTTTGAAAGGCTAGACTGTATATTTATACTTCAGTAGTCATCTTAAACAGGGTAGGCTAGGAGCAATGTTTTTAGTGCCACTACTGTGGGTAACACTGAGGCATTCCTTATCCCTATGGTCCTCTCGTGTGTTGTATCCATCAGCCAACTTGCTGTGTGGAGCTCTTCTTGACAATGTGCTATATGTGAACATCATAGCACAGACCTTGCACCACATAATGAAGAAGACAGATGACTTTGGGGTGCCATTCCATAAAAGGTGCTTGGCTTGTTTTCTGTCTAAATCTATCATTAAGATACTGAAGAGAAGGACAGCTTCTTACTCATCCAACTAAATATGTTTACATTTTAAGGGTGCAGCCTAAGTCTGTGGTCATTTTGTCTGCAACCTGACAACACTGATTCAACCTCTAAGAGAAGTACAAAACTGGTCAAGAGATTATGAGTTGAATGAAACCCAACTGAGAAAATTTTGGAATGTTAAAGATGCTCTCATGGCTGCCATCTCCCAGGCCTATGTTGACAAGTTAAGATTAAGGTTACCTTCTCCTGGTAGATGAAAGCTCCCATGTGGAATCTGGTAATTCCTGACCCATTCTTTATGCACCTTGCTAAGTAGAAGCTACACTTTTCTCTCTGTTGTGCTTTAGTTTTTCCCACCCCTGATGTGCCTACTTCATTACCCAGTGAGTCACAGCCTGAGAGAGCAGTCACCAGTTTTCCTGTAACAACAGCCCCACTAAAGATCTTGACATCATAGAGGCTGCATCAGAAAAAGGGTTCAGTATTATTGGTAGCTTCAGGTTCATGTTAATTATTGTCCGTTACCACTGACCTTCAAGAAATCCCAAATGCTGCCACTAGGGCTATTTTTGCACCAGTGTTACGATTCACGGTATAAGTAAGTTCAGTACATGTCACACCTCTGGGAATAACATGAAAAATATTAAATGAAACTGAAAAGGTTTAGGACATCAATGCTTGTCTCAACTGAGGCTGCTGCCCTCTGACGCTTCAAAAGGAAGTCTGTAAGAGTCCTCAACAAGGTATATTCTGTCACCAATGCAAAAAGTTTGACATTTCCAAAGACTGTCTATAGTAGTCTGTGGGAACTGAAAGCTTATACACGGATCTCACCATGGCATACAATTATTAATCTACTAAAAGATATTAAATAATATGTAGTAAGTACTTTTGGAATCTGTATGCAAAGGTTTTTCCACACATATGCATAGGTAACCCTAGGCAGTGCCACATCATGCTACACATGTGTGCATGCAAAAGTGTGGACAGGTATTTGGTATTGTAATGAATGAAATGGGTAATGTGGAGCATGGAAGTTCATAAGGCAAGATTTTTAAATGCTGGTAAAAGGTATCTAGGGCTCGGTGGACACCTGCCTTCACACCTTCCATCCCAAAGCTTTAGCAGACCTGGACCAAGCCATCCAAAACTTCTCCGAATAGATCACCAATTGCACTGTCAAAGTCACCCCATTGAAACAAGAAAAAAAATAACTGGTACACCCCGGAGTTCAGAACCATTAAGCGCAACTGCTACCAACTTGAGAAGTGATGGCGCATCACTAAGAGCCCCTCCGACAGAGCCACTCAAAAGGAAGCCCTCAACAACTAGCACCTAGGCATCAAGGAAGCCAAAAGAGCAGCCATCATTGCTCACATTGATACCGCAGCCAACCACACAAAGGAACTTTTCAAAATAGTCAAGGAATTCTCCAACCTGACAACCACAGAGAACACCATCCACCCCTCCCAAGAACTTTGAGACACACTCTCGGACTACTTCAACGGCAAGATTTTCACCATATACAACAACGTTGACCTGAACCCACTACTCTCATTCTTGACAACCTCAACCAGCCAACAAACACCAGGCAAACAACCATCACCTTGTCTCCGCTCACCACTCAGACACACCTTAGCCATCATGTATTCCATCCACTCCGGGGCATCCACCGACTCCTCGTGCACCATCCATTCAACCTCAGAACCAACCCAATCAGCATGGAATTCCCCAACATCCTCAACACCTCCATCTCTACAGAAATCTTTCAGACTGATGGAAACACCAAGTAACACCCCTCCTAAATAAATCCTTTGCTCCCTTACCCAGCCAAAGTGCCCAAGAAAGCAATTAATTATCTGCTCACTTAACACCTGGAACATAACCACCTCAATGCCCCACAATCAGGATTTCGTGCCAACCACAGCACTGAGACCCCACTAAACGCTGCCACAGACGACATCTGAACTCTCCTCGAATGCAGAGAAACTGTGGCCCTGATCCTCCTCCACCTCTCTGCTGCTTTCAACACCGTCTTCCGTCACACACTTGTTGATAGACTCTACAACATAGGCATACAGCAAAATGCCCTCAAGTGGATCGATTCTTTTCTGACAGGAGGCACTCAGAGCATCCGACTGCCTCCCTTCATCTCTGCACCCCAGAGAACATCATATGCCGTGTACCCAAAAGAAAATCCCTTAGCCCCACCCTGTTCAATGTCTACGTGACCCCTCACACAGATGTCATCAGATCCCATGGACTAAACGTAATCTCCCACGCAGACAATGCTCAACCAATCCTCTCACTCTCCAAGGACCCCTCCAATGCCAAACCCAACTTCTGCAACAGCATGACCAATGTAGCCAACTCAATGACCAACTACTGCCTCAAACTCGTCTCCAACAAAACAGGGGTACTGATCTTTAAGAAGAACACTTCCATATGGGACCACAGCTAGTGGCCAGCAGAACTCAAACCTACACCCTCACCAATAAACCATGCACGGAACCTTGACCTCATGCTCAACAGCCAACTGACGATCAAACGATAAGTCAACGCAGTCACCTCCTCCTGCTTCCACACCCTTTGCATGCTCTGCAAAATCATCAGATGGTTCCTAACCAACACCAGAAAGACCATCACGCAGGCCCTCGTAACCAGCCACCTCGACTACTGCAATGATCTCTATGCTGGAATTTCCGCCTAGCTCCTCAGAAGACTCCAGACCATATAGAACACTGCAGCTAGACTTTTCCTGCACCTCCCCTGTGGAAAAATAAAATATCGCACCCTCATGCAATTACTGTGCCTTGACATCTGGACATCCATTTTGAGAGTAAGCATCCATTTTGAGAATGTGTTGACATTTTGGAGAATGCAGCTGAAGATAAATTGCAACGTGTGATGTGCTTTAGGCCTTAGGCAGGATGTTAGCCACCCACATAGCTGTGGTTAAGCCGATTCTTCCGTTTCTAAGAAAAAGCTCGCTTCGACAGAATAACCTGTGGTTGGAAGAAAGTCACGCTTGTTTTCCCTTGTACTCTATTTTTTACCCCACGCTTCTGACATTTCTCCGTCTGCATGCTAGCTTCACATATTTCCACTGACGCATATAGACTGTTTTTTTTTTTTTCTCTTTTTAAAGTTTGCTTGATGGAAAATTACCGAATACTGCCATTTGCTTGTGTTGTGCAAGAAATGTATAAAAGCTGCAAGCTGCGCAATGTTGGGCAGACCACTCCCTAACCCGCTTGGTGAAGGAGCTCTCCCTTAACTCGAGTTATTGAAATAAACCCTGATTATGCTCCACGTCCCGGACTCTGTCTCCTTCCTCATTTACCTATTACTAGAAAATTATGAAATAAGATAAGGTAAACTAAATTATTTACCACATTTTTGGCGCCCGAACAGGGACCTTCCCTTCTCTACACGCGCCGGTTTTTGCCGGCCGCAGTGTTTTCCCCTGTTTCCTCTCTTGACGGACTTCAGGTGCACCCGGTGGGGATTTCCCACCGAATTCCTTCGGAGATGCGGGGGATTTACTGAGACCGGCATACATATGAGGCGGTGAGAGACGCGGGAGGTCCATACCCGAGCCCGACATCGAGGAGTTGAGGAGTCCGAGACGTCTGAGATCCCTGACACGCGCAGCGTCTGGATTCGATCGAAAATTCTGGATTTGCTGTTCGGTGAGTATTACTGAATAGTATCAAGACGTTTTCCGATTAAGGAAACGGTAAAGGTATAGATTTAGTAACAAAATGTCGTTGTTTACCAAATTTAAGACTAAATCTAAGGCTAAAAAGTTTTTAGAAAAAGAGGTGGTTCTTCCACCTAAGGACACGCCAGCTAGATTTATGTATAATAAACATGGCATGTCGGCAATAGTCTTTTTGGACTTATGGGTGGAATATACTGAAAAGTTGGAAGAAAGATACCGGTGGCCCATCAACGGGACTTTCGATATAGAAAGTGTCCTTAAGGTAGAGGAACAGTTGTTCAAAAGGAAAGCGAGACAGGCTCAATTAGATTCTGTGGAATGGTGGAGGAAAGAAGCCCATAGGAGACAGGAGAAAGCTCAGAATAAAGTTGAAAAAGCGCAGAAAATGTCAGAAAAAGCGAAGTCAGACGAATTATTGCAGACAGGAAAGGAAACAGTTCTTGACCAAACAATTAGAGAAAAACAAGGAAATATGACCGGTCTGTATCCGGTATTACCTAAATGTGAGGTTGCTGGTCAGGTTAAATTGAAACATGGTCCCCTTCCCAGCGCTCCTATAGATTTTGAAGAGGCACCCCTCATAGACTTATTGGACGTACCACCCCCGTATTATACTGATATGCGGCCCGTCCATCCTGGACCTGGTCAAGCGGTAACACCTCCCCCAACTATAATTGACAACCTTTCAGAACGCACCCGACACCTTTCGCTGGAAGAGACAGCGGGAGGAGACGAAGCAGCGGGCGGGGAGGATAAAGTGCAGTGTCCCCATGATCCATTATATAAAAGATATCCCGCTTTGGATGAACCAGGAAAACAGTTAGTTGATAGTTGGACTAAAATAGAGAAAATGCCTGCAGTACAAAGTACCATTGACAGTATGATTGAATATATGTTACGAGGTGGAGATTCCAACGCATATACAGATGTTATGAAGGGGAAAAATAAGAGACAAAAAAGGCACATATATACTTTCATGACACTTCTTTTTGCACGATATTTCCAGGCAAATGGTTTGAAAATTCCTACAAAATTAGCAGACATTATTAATGACCTTAATGAAAAAACTGAAGAAGTAGAGGATGAGATAGATGGAGCAGTAGGTACCTTATTGGGCCTTATGGTACAACAACAACGTAAATTCAAAGAGGGTCCCTCACGATCTACTAAGCAATGTCCACTTCGTGGGGACCTCGGAAAAAGAGAAAAATTTACCCCCTCTACGTATACAACTGTTTCCTTTTTTTCCCGAGGCCCCAACGAGTGAAGAATTATATGAGGAAACAGAGGAAGCCTTAGAATGGTTCCTTGATCAGGAACCTCCCTTAACAGTTGAGGAGCAGGAATTAGCTCGTACCGCCACCCTGTGGACCTCGCAACCAAAAATATACAATCCAGATGTCATTGCCCAGTTATTTTCTAATCTCCCACTTACGCAACGTAGATTGGCCAGTATATATATGACCCAACACTTGATGACGCTAAATAAAATAATTAGACCCCATCAAAAGGCCCTCGAAGATTTATTGTCTAAGTGCACGTCCTTAACATTCGTACAAGACCCAAGTCTGTTTTTGAACATATTCCTTGAGGCTAGACAGGAGTATCATGACGAAGTAACACGAACACTTCTTCGGTCACGACACCAGGATTTACAACAGAAAGACACACTTCGTCATTTTCCTCTCAGAGAGGTACACCCACGAACAGATGTTGGAAATAACTTGCACAGAGTTTTTGTGTATACCCCCCTTACTAAAATGGAAATTATGAAAATGAAAGAAATGGTTCCATCCCATTCTAAGGATCCTACAGGATTCTTTAAAGAACTCGCGGATGTCCTTACGATGGGAACATACACATTAGCGGATATGACAATCATGTTGAAACATTTGTTGCCCTCGGGGATTTATGAAAAATTGAGAGAGAAAAACTGGGTAGTTGATGCTGGTGAATTAAATTGGGCAACTCTTGAAACACGTGAAAATGAGCGCGCACCGGGGGGAGATATACACCAGGATATAAAGGCGTTGCCAGGTCTTATTCTCAAAGTATTACCCCAACTCCTTACTACTAAAAAAGAGGATTGGGACGCCATTTCGGCTTGTAAGCAAAAACCTGGTGAGGATACTGGGGATTATTATTCCCGATTAGAGGAATGTTTCGCTATCAATAGCGGTCTTAAACCAAATAGTGACTCTTACCCCCACCTGTTTGTGTCCAAATTGGTAGAAAATAGCTTGCCTAAACTAAAGGAAAGGGTTCAAAGAGTTGAAAGTTCCTGGCAGGCTCAGACTCCCTCCCAAGTTTTACGAATATTACAATATCATCAAAATAGACTGAGGGAGGAAGAAGAGCGTGAAAAAACAAGACTGAAAGAAACTAAGATAAGAGCTTTAGTCGCACAGACTGTAATGCCCAGAACAGGCCCGCCGCTACAACAACAAAAGACAACAACTACCTCCAAGGGTGTTTGTAATTACTGTAAGAAACAAGGACATTATGTCAAAGACTTGCAAGGGAATGTAACATGCCCTGTTCTGAAACACAATTTGGCCACCGGTAAAACGTTATCTAGACCCCATGTTCCTCGGGAACAATACAAAACAGAGGGAAGAGTTCCCAAGAGCCAGGATAGAGAAATAAAACAGAGCGCACAGATGTACATGAATGGAGAGGATAATGGGTATGCCGATTTTCCCAGTTTCTTCTGAAGTTGCCCAGGGAGGGAAGAGGATAAATTGCCCCTTATCCCTATACCTGTGGACCAGACTGGTCCATATGTGGACGTTCACCTCCTGGGACAAGAAAAGAAGTTTTTATTGGATACCGGGGCAAGCAAAACAACAATTGATCACAATGAACTGCCTCAAGCACCACTGTCAGGAAATAAAAATGTTTCCCTAGGTTTTTCAGGTCAGCCCATTACTAGTAGTACTTCAGAGCCCTTACCTTTACAAGTCGGCCCCCTCACCACGACCACCGATCTTCTTTTAACAGATGCTTGCCCCGAAAATTTGCTAGGCATTAAACAACTGAAAGAATTGGGAGCTATTATAGTATGCTCCCCCCAGGACGTACGCCTTTTCTTACCAGATTTTAAAGGCCACTATACCGTTAGAGAGTTGGATACTCGGCTTGCGCACCTGCCCCCCGAATTGTGGGCCACCAGCTCCACCTCGGTTGGGCGAATGACTATTGCGCCTCACAAAATTATATTGAAAGATGGAGCCATACTACCACGATTACGCCAGTATAAAATACCTCTGCAAGCTGAGAGAGATCTCATTTCCATCATAGAAGATCTCATCAAAGCAGGGGTAGTGATAGAAGTACCTTCAAACACAGTTAATTCCCCTGTATTACCAGTAGCAAAGAAAGTCCAACAAGGTGAAAATCCCAGTTTTAGACTGGTAGTTGATTTACGAGAACTCAATAAGTGTGTGGTGTCCCAACATCCTGTTGTACCAGATATCTCCACACTTTTAACTACTATTGATTGTGAGGCATCTTATTTCACCATCATCGACCTCAAGAATGCGTTCTTCAGCGTACCCATACATGAAGATAGCCAGTATTTGTTCGGGTTCTCACTGTCCGGAAGGAGCTTCCGGTTTACACGAGCTCCTCAAGGCTTCACTGACAGCCCGAGCATCTACAGTCAGGCATTAAAAAGACAATTAGACACTATACAAATGCCTCAAAATACTGCACTCCTGCAATACGTTGATGATTTACTCATCACGGCTCGCTCTGAACAGTCATGTGTACAAGCTTCGTTAATTGTATTAACGTTTCTTGCTGAAAATGGTCATAAGGTGTCACCAAACAAATTACAGTTTTGTCAACAGCAAGTGGCCTACTTAGGGCACTTGCTGTCGAAGGAGGGTAGACAACTAACACAAGAAAGAATACAGTTGGTACTAAATATACCCCAACCAAAAACACAGAAGCAAGTACGCGAATTCATAGGATTAACATCCTACTGCAGACAATGGATCCCTCAGTTTGCATTAATATCTAAACCACTTGTACACCTCAC
Source organism: Pleurodeles waltl (assembly GCF_031143425.1). Taxonomy (NCBI): domain Eukaryota; kingdom Metazoa; phylum Chordata; class Amphibia; order Caudata; family Salamandridae; genus Pleurodeles; species Pleurodeles waltl. Next base: position 1,162,321,843 of record NC_090445.1, on the reverse strand, counting down.
AACATTGGAAGCAAGTGCAACACCCCAACTTCCCTGGACAGAGGAACATACACACGCATTCCAAACGTTGAAACAAGCAATGTGTCAGGCTCCTGTATTAGCTACCCCCGATTACCACAAAGATTTTACATTATTTGTTACTGAGAAAAATGGGACTGCTTTATCAGTTCTTACACAGGAACAAGCAGGCAAACAAAGGCCGTGCGGATATTTTTCATCCACTCTGGATCCAGTAGCGCAAGCCCTTCCTGCATGCCTGAAAGCTGTAGCAGCGACAGCCCAAGCTATCAGACAAAGTGACACCATAGTATTAGGACACCCACTAGTAGTAAGGGTTCCTCATGCAGTGGAACTACTACTCAATAGAACACAGACTCAACATTTGACCATAGCCAGATTGACAGGGTATGAACTGACACTGTTCCAACCCCACATTCAAATACTTAGATGTAACACCCTAAATCCAGCGACACTCTTACCCCTCCCTGAAGAGACAGACGGAGTACATGATTGTATAGAAGTGATTGAACAAGTGACGAAACCAAGATCAGACCTAGGAGATATTCCTTTAAAAGATGCGGAACAAAATATATATGTGGACGGCTCATGTAAAAGAAATGAAAAAGGGGAACTGAAAGCGGCCTATGCAGTAACCACAAAAACACAGGTACTAGAATGTCGACAAATACCAATTCTCTCGGCGCAGGCGGCAGAATTAATAGCCTTGAGTAGAGCTTGTCACATAGGGAAGAGAAAAAAGATAAACATTTACACCGACTCACAGTATGCCTTTGGGGTAGTACACAATTTCGGAACGCTATGGAGAGAAAGAGGCTTCATGACATCCCATGGATCAAAAATACAACATGCAGACCTCATAACACAGTTATTGGACGACATACACTTGCCCGAACAAATAGCTGTAATTAAATGCAAAGCACATTCAAAGGGAACAGACGATGTCGCTATAGGAAATGCCTTAGCCGACCAAACAGCTCAGGAAATGACGCAGAAGGACGTAGAAAAAGGGTCACCCCATGACCTTGCATTTATAGGACATACCCAAACTACCAGAGATACCGCTATTGATATACTAGACATACAGAGTCATGCTACAAAAGAAGAAAAAGAAAAATGGAAAAAGGAGGGAGGGATCTTGACAGACCAGGGATGGATGGTGCCACACAAAGCAGTCTGGTATCTACCGGACGCCATGGTACAGATCATTATAGAAACAATACATGGGCCAGCCCATCTAGGAGAAAAGGCTATGCTAGATGCAACAAGATCTATATGGGACAATAAGCACCTTAGAGCCGCAGCCAAAAACAAGGTCCAAACATGCATGATATGTTGCCAGTACAACATCGGGAAGGGTGTGACAGTAGGCTCAGGAGGATTTCATCCTCCAGAACATCCTTTTGAGGTCATACAAATGGACTATATACAAATGGAAAGATGCAGAGGATACAAGTATGTCCTTGTAGTAGTATGTACATTAACAAGGTGGACAGAAGCCTACCCCGTACCTGATTATACTGCCAACACCACTGCCAAACAATTGATTAAGGAATACTTTCCTAGGTTTGGTCTACCTCGAGTTATATACTCTGACAATGGCCAACCATTCTCATCTGAATTAATGAAGAAAATTTCGCTCTTGTTGGGATACCAGTGGAAATTCCACTGCGTACGCCATCCACAGGCAGCTGGTCTAGTCGAGCGACACAACCAAACGCTAAAAAACAAATTGGCAAAAATCTGTGCTGATAAGAAAGTTGATTGGATAACAGCTTTACCTGTAGCATTGTTCTACATGAGAATGGTTCCCCATTCCAGGACTGGACTAGCTCCCTATGAGATAGTTTTTGGTAGACCACCTAATATATGGGGGACACCACGAGCTAAGGCTATAACAGACATTGAACTACCTGTGTTGACAGATTATCTGGCTTCTTTGATGTCTGCACTTCAATCTTGTCGTTCACAGGTTGCAGCTGCATTTCCTGATAATACCGAACCCAAAGAACACCAGATCAGACCGGGAGACTGGGTCCTCATCCGGAATTTTGATCGCGCGACGCCTCTTGAGCCCAGGTGGAAGGAACCCAAGCTTGTTCTACTGGTTACCCGAACAGCCGTGAAAGTCGAAGGACGGAAGGGCTGGTTACACGCCAGCCACTGTAAGAAATACTTTTCTAAAGAAGGGGCAGAGGACACCTTGCCTCACCTGATTCCAAAACATTCCGAACAATTGACATTACCCACAGAAGAAACTCCCCAACAGTTATACAAGTCGAAACTTAGGTCTTCTTCCCGAGCCCAGGTCACTTAAGTCCAAACAAGCTCCTCTTGTTGGTGAAACGGCAGGGGCTCAAGGGAGATACGCCTAATGGCAAGGCTTGTGACAGAAACAAGGATGGAACAAAAGAGATTAAGGGACAAATATAAGAGAAGAATGTGTGCTGGGAAAAATATTTTTGTATTGATATTAATGTTTTTGTTGGCAGCAATAGCATGTGTGAGTTGGATACTGTATGTGGTTTTTCCTCCAAGCAAACGAGTTCAGACACCCCTTAATGACACTCAAGAACACACACATCACGATCTTCCACCTCATGAGTTGGCACATAGAGTAGCTATGCAGAACAACACCTTTGTGAAGCTATTACACTACTCACATCAAGTGGTTAATACCACTAATTGCTGGATATGTGGACGGATTCCCCCTCACCAAGATGAAGGGGGAATGCCATTAACACCATTTCCATTCTCATATAACGGCTCATGCGAGGCCTGGTTTGCCCTAATCACAGCTTACAACAGGTCCGAGATGCCAACAGATCAAAAGGACTGGCCCTGGGTAATCTAAACACTGTCCTTCAAACGGTCTGTTATCCTGATGAGGAAGGGTTACCACAGGCTAATGGAACGGTATTCGAAAGTGAAGAATACCGACAGGATGACTTGACTTTTAAGCTGACAAGATCCAGGTCTCAAGGAGAGGGAGGGCCAATAACTATATCCGTTTTCAAGGTAAAAGGACACCTGTGCACTCCTAGAAGACATACTCAGGAGGAAGAAAATGCCAGGATCTACCTCAATGGCCTGTACTGACAGTGATTGCACTCTGGTGCAAGGAGGGGATGTGGAAAAATAAAATATCGCACCCTCATGCAATTACTGTGCCTTGACATCTGGACATCCATTTTGAGAGTAAGCATCCATTTTGAGAATGTGTTGACATTTTGGAGAATGCAGCTGAAGATAAATTGCAACGTGTGATGTGCTTTAGGCCTTAGGCAGGATGTTAGCCACCCACATAGCTGTGGTTAAGCCGATTCTTCCGTTTCTAAGAAAAAGCTCGCTTCGACAGAATAACCTGTGGTTGGAAGAAAGTCACGCTTGTTTTCCCTTGTACTCTATTTTTTACCCCACGCTTCTGACATTTCTCCGTCTGCATGCTAGCTTCACATATTTCCACTGACGCATATAGACTGTTTTTTTTTTTTTCTCTTTTTAAAGTTTGCTTGATGGAAAATTACCGAATACTGCCATTTGCTTGTGTTGTGCAAGAAATGTATAAAAGCTGCAAGCTGCGCAATGTTGGGCAGACCACTCCCTAACCCGCTTGGTGAAGGAGCTCTCCCTTAACTCGAGTTATTGAAATAAACCCTGATTATGCTCCACATCCCGGACTCTGTCTCCTTCCTCATTTACCTATTACTAGAAAATTAAGAAATAAGATAAGGTAAACTAAATTATTTACCACACCCCAAGTGGACCCACATCACCCACCACCTCAGAAACCTCCACTGGCTACCCATCCAGAAGAGATGCCAGTTCAAAATCCTCATGCTTGTCTACAAAGCTCTACACAATCACAGACCATCCAACATCATCCATCGACTGAACTTTTATCAGCCTGCAAGACACCTGTGCTCCTTCTCACTCGCCATCACCTATGCACCCACCATCATCCGTTGCAGCTGCTGCAGGGGCCGTTTTTTCTCCTACATCATCGCCAAGATCTGGAACGACCTGCCCTCTAACTCTGAACAGCACCTTCCCTGACGGACTTCAGAAAGAAACTCACTACCTGGCTTTTCAATGGAGACATGGTACCCTAAGCACCCAGATACCCCTAGGGGTGACAGTGTCTCAATATACTAATGCTGATTAATTGATTGATTCAATAGTGTTTGAGACAGAACGTGTTTTGTTCATATGGTGAATACGGCCTGAAAACGGTACAGACTGTTTTTCAGTGCAGGCAGCGGTCAGGACCTCTTTTCCATCGTGAGGCTAAAATTAACATAACGAGCCTCATGACGCAGATGATGTGCTAGCGGGCATGGGGTATTGTAGAATAATTGTCCTGACCGCCTCATTAACATGTTCTGCCAAGTATGCTTTGAGGCAAACACTTTGCATTTGCTTTGCTAAAACAGATGAGACTAGAAACCCTGCAGGAGCAATAGTATACCTCCTGTTGCATGGAAACATTATTTTACAGGATAAGTGCTGCTATTTCAATATTACTGAGTGACGTAGTTCATGACAAAAGGTCACGTAGAGCAAGGCTATCTAACCTGCAAAGCCATGCAATGGAAAAAAGCAATTTTACAGTAAGGGTCGCGCCCACACATAGACTTCATATTCCTATGCAAAGACAGAAACCATCAAGCAATGCAGGCCCAGTAATGGATAATAAAATCGAAACGTTAAACAAGCTGGCAACGACAAACATCACAGCTGTGCAACACTACCTGCAGCGATCTCAAAACAAACGAAGCGGAACTGAGCATTAAAATTACTTTTAATTAGCCAAATATTCGCCCACATATAACTGCAGCAGGGTTAATGAAATAGTCTACGCTCGCCTAGCAGGGTTTCAGATACTGTAATTAGGCCGAGGTAATAACTCTCTAGATTAATATTTAGATACCAAGGCCAGATGTAACAAGACTTATATAAAGAGACGTTATCAGACCCAGCATGGGTAAATAATAAATAAATAAACCATTGTCACAGGCATAGATGGTAATAACAACAGGAAAACGTGAAGAGCAATTATATGAGACTGAAAATGAGGGATTCAAAAATATAATGAAAACGGGATAAAAAGGGTGACACAATCTACGAGAGAGTTGTGAAGCTAAAATGGGAAATGAGAAACAGTGTACGGCAGGGGTAGTATATAAAAGGTTTGCATGATACTTGTGCCACTGGGGCACGTTCCATAACAATGGCACTGGACTTTAGGGAAGGAAGCAGTTTGTTTTCTGTTCTAAATATTTTTATGGTCATTTATCCAAAAGCGTGTCCTGCAATTGAACATTTGCTGACACATATAGACAATAGAGGGCCCGAAACACTTGCATCCAAGCTCCTCACGTTAAACGCTCAGCAGAGGTAAACCAGGCTCTGCAATCAATGTCTCCAATGGAATAACCTCCCCTAGCCGAGTAGCAGTCCCACGTAGTGACGATTCCCACATCAGACCACTGTATCATTTGTTAACTGTGGGGAAATTCTCCCCATGAGGGAGCCTAACTAATGGCAAGGCCAGATCATACATTAGGCAGATTGACATTTTTATTAATACTACGCCTTAAACATTCAAATGCAACATTAATGAGCAAAGACCCAGCAGACCAATCTCATCCCTGCAATTACCATCCAACCATCTAGGTATTCGTTGCAGCTGTGCTGCCAGATGATACAATTTGTAATCTGGCACACCTAGACCGCCCTCCATTATAGGCCTTTTCCCATTTCATATTAATTTCCTAACCAGTGAATCTACCTGTTTAAACCGATTCATCAGCGGCATCCAAACCAGTAGGTCCATGCAGAAATAAGATAGTCTGAGAATAATAATAATTTTGGTAAGGGTCAACTTGCCATAATAGGTAACCTAATGGATCACAAGAATGCTACCATTCTGTGACCCCAGAGTGATGTGAAGGTTCTCTTCCCTGAGATCCTCCTCATTATGATAAATGTTTAACCGTAAGCATTCGAAGGCGTAGGTCACGCCATAGCTTCCAAAAAGTCAGCACACTTTCATTTGGCATGAGTGGGAATACACATGTTTTGAACCAATTGGTATAAATTCCCAAAACATTTCCAAATTCTTTTAGGAGTTGATATGTTGGTGCATCGCCCATCTCACCATTTTTCAAATATGATAACAGGTCATCCACATACTGGGAGACGGTATCAACTCTCTCCCGCAGTGGGATGCTCCATGTCTGTCCTTCAGCCCTAACCACAGCAGCAAAAGGTGAAATGGCTACTGCAGAAAAGAAGCACAGGCAGTGGGCATCTCTGTCTCATACCTTGAAAGATATGGGGCCAGATGTACAAAGCGTTTTGCATGGCGCAAACTGCGAAATTCGCAGTTTGCGCCATGCAAAACATGGATTGCGATGCACATTCCCATTTTGCGAGTCGGTGCTGACTTGCAAAATGGGAATGTGACTCGCAAATAAGAAGGGGTGTTCCCCTTCCTATTTGCGATTCACACCGCGATGCAGAATTGCTTTGTGACCGCAAACGCGGTCACAAAGCAATTCGCAGTTAGCACCCATGTGAAGTGGGTGCTAACTCATTTGCAAAAGGGAATGGGTCCCCATGGGACCCCTTCCCCTTTGTAAATGGCGGCCAAACTTTTTTTTCCAATGGACCACTGCCTACTCTGCAAAAATGAAACCAAATGGTTTCATTTTCCGGAGTGTATTGCAACTCGTTTTCCTTTAAGGAAAACGGGCTGCAATACAAAAAAAAAAAAAACTGCTTAATTGAAAAAGCAGTCACAGACATGGTGGTCTGCTGTCTCCAGCAGGCCACCATCCCTGTGAGTGCAGGGAATCGCAACGGTGTTGCTAATTGCGACCCACCTCATTAATATTAATGAGGTGGGTCTTTGCGACCCCCTTGCGATGCGCAGATGGTGTCAGGGACACCATTCTGCATATGGTTTTGCGACTCGCAAATTGCGAGTCGCATAACCATTTCTACCTACATCTGGCCCATGGTATCATCCAGTAATCTAGGTTTTACTTTGGCCTCCTATTCATCACATTACCAACCTGAGATAACCCCACCGCAGAGTGTCAAATACTTTTTCTAGGTCCACCAAGACCCCAACTGGCACATGTTGTTTATTGATCTCATCAAGGGTCCTTTAGAGTCCCTGGGGTTGAAAGATGCATATTAGATGGAGGGATGGACCAGTTTTGGTTCACTAGTGTGAAGGTGAGCAAGTGGTGGCATGGCCTAATAACTAGTATGTTGCTAAGTATTTTATAATCTTGTTCAAGCATGGAGAGTGGCCTACAAGAATCTACCTTTCCCTTTCCATACTTGGCTTGGGCAAAAATACGATTAGGACCTTTTTAGCTGAGGAAAGGAGTACCCTGAGTTCCAAAATGGCCTTGTACATCTCATCAAATTGTGGAACAAGGAGAGTTGCATAGATCTGGTAGAACTCTGCGGGCAAACCATTGTGACCCAGAGATGTGCCAATTCCTTGATTGCCCTTTTAATCTAAATTTCAGTGATGCCCCCCGCAGACCTGCCTTTTCCTCATCTCCAAAATAATGCAAGGCACCCTATCTGGATGGATTTGATGTACTCAACTGAGGCCATACTAGCTTTGCTGAAGAGGGTACTATAATACCCAAGGAAAACCTAATTAATGTATGATTAGGAATACACCAGTTGGACAGATGAGTTCTGTATTTCATACTTGTGTGATAAGAGTCCTCATGATCTCTAGTTGGACAGGCAACACGAATAGTCTCCCACGGTCTGCTATCCTCCTCATGCTTTCTATCCACACATTCTTACCTTTTCAATATGTGGGGAATATTTATCACCCCTCCACTCAAGTGTTTCCTTCGTTGAATCACAGAACACCTTTCTATCATGTATGGGCTCATCTAATCTTCAACATCTCCTCCAGGCATCATCCAATACCGTCTTGCTGATACAATATCCCCTGACCATTTTTTAAAATGCTTCCCATTCTAAGAGTTCTCTGCATGGGGCATCCTCGTTGGTTGTACACCATTCTTTAATTACTCTCAGAGGGGTCCCTAAACAGATCACTTGCAAGCTAAACCACCTATAAACTCAAGGTGGGGATAGGCTGTCTATGCCTTTTCAACTGTACACCCAACAGTAATGTGTAATGGTTTGAGAGAGTCTTTCTCAGACAATCAGATCACATATGTTGAGCTCTCGGTACCACAGTACTCTGTGGTAGTTCCGCAACAGTACCCCTTTGCTATATACACATACATTTTTAACTTTAATTTCTCAAAAGTACAGACAGATTGACACCAAACCACGAAAAGAACCCTTTCTCGATCAAGAATTCGCTTTCTGCCAAATTTGGTATAATCCATTCAGCTGGTTTAGCTGTACCACTGTTAAATTTTCCTAATGCACAGGGAAAACACGTTTTGGGATACCCCCCCTTTCTCATCCTGTGCATAATAGATTACCCCAAAACATTCTTGGAAGGAGCTGAGTTGGCTTAGCTAAAACTATGGAGGGCTGTTGTATTGTAGGCTGCTCCATATAAAGCAGCGACTCTCCACCTAAACTTGGGAACTACCCACAAATCCCTACTTCCTTTTTTCCAGAGTATAGGCTGTTGGAGGTTTGGTCATGTTTCCACTAGTAGTGGGTGGATTTTTTTAATTCCACTGGAGGAATTGGAGGAATTTTTATTCTGTGTTACTCTTGTAATGCAGAATTACTTATAAATGTTGCTGCTTCGCTGCGCCGAATCCAATCTGATGCACACCTAACGGTTTCAATCCAACCCGCTCTCATTGTGGTGTGGGGCCAATTGTGTTTCAGGCTCTTCTGGTAGGTCTTGCACAATGTTTTGGACATCTTTCTAAAAGAATCACACTTCTTTTTGTTTAGATTGGTGTGCGAAAGTAGCCTCTTTCTAGCATGGTTACCCCCACTTTTGGCCTGTCTGTGAGTGTGTGTCAGTGTGGTTTTACTGTGTGACTGGGATCCTGCTAGCCAGGACCCCAGTGCCCATAGATATAAACCTATATGTCAGTGTGTTTTGCCTGTCTCACTGGGATCCTGCTAGCCAGGACCCCAGTGCTCATAGTTTGTGGCTAATGTCTGTGTTGTCAGTGGTGCTTGACTGTGTCACTGAGGCTCTGCTAACCAGAACCTCAATGCTTATGTTCTCTCTGTCTGTACATTTGTCACTGTAGGCTAGTGACTTAATTTACCAATTTCAATTGGCACACTGAACCACCCTTAGAAATCCCTAGTATATGGTACCTAGGTACACAGTGAATTGGGGTTCCAGGAGATTCTTATGGGCTGCAGCATTTCTTTTGCAACCCATAAGGAGCTCAGACAAACCCTTTCACAGGCCTGCCATTGCAGCCTGTGTGAAATAGTGCACACACTATTTCACAGCCATTTTCACTGCACTTAAGTAACTTATAAGTCACCTATATGTCTAACCTTCACTTGCTGAAGGTTTGGGCACCCTTGCACTAGCAAAGGTGCCCCTACATAGTTCAGAGCCATTTCCCGGGACTTAGTGAGTGCAGGGACGCCATTACACACGTACACTAAATATAGGTCAATACCTATTTGTAGCTTCACAATGGTAACTCCGAATATGGCCATGTAACATGTCTAAGATCATGGAATTGTCCCCCCATTCCAAATCTGGTATTGGGGAGCCAATTCCATGCATCCAGTGGGCTCCACTATGGACCCCAAGTACTGCCATACCAGCTCTCTGAGGCTTGCACTGCAGCTACAGCTGCTGCCACCTCTCAGACAGGGTTCTGCCCTCCTGGGGTCTGAGCAGATTAGTCCCAGCAAGGCAGAACACAGCATTTCCTTTTGGAGCAGGGTGTTACACCCTCTCTCTTTGGAAATAGGTGTTGCAGGCTGGGGAGGGGTAGCCTCCCCCAGCCTCTGGAAATGCTTTGAAGGGCACAGATCGTGCCCTCCTTGCATAAACCAGTCTCCACCGGTTCAGGGACCCCTTGTCCCCTGCTCTGGTGCGAAACTGGACAAAGGAAAGGGGAGTGACCCCTCCCCTGTCCATCACCACCCTAGGGGTGGTGCCCAGAGCTCCTCCAGTGTGTCCCAGACTTGAGCCATCTTGCTTTGCAAGGTGTGGGGCACTCTGGAGGGCTGTGAGTGACTAGTACCAGCAGGTGACGTCAAAGAACCCTCCTAATAGGCCCTTACATGATAAGGTAGCCAAACATCCTTTCAGGGCTATTTAGGGTCCCTTGTGTGGGTCAGATTCTGCTTGCAAGTTTCCTTCAGGAATCCTCTTCAACTACTACTTCATCCTCTGACCTCAGATCAACCGCAGCCTGTTCCAGGAACCACTGTAACAGCAACAAAGTATCCACAAGGGATAGTTTTCCTCTGCAACTTCAGCTCCAGCCAGCAACTGCAACAGTTTCCATGGTGTGCACGCTCTGAGGACTCTCTGTCTGTCTTCACCCTGCACCAGAAAGACCGAAGAAATCTCTCATGGGGTGATGGAGTCACTCCCCTGCTCATGCAGGCACCTTCCAAGACGACAACCGGTACTCTTGGACTCCTCTCACAAGAACGAGCGTACTCCTAAGGACACAGAGGGTGGACCCCATCGACATAGACTGTCCTGAGGCCCTGCTGATGCAATTTGGAGGAGGTAAGACCTTGCCTTCCCTGAGAGCGATGGCACCCTTATGTACTGCGTCTTCTTCACCTCCTGAGGCCTCTGTGCACTATTTGCAAAATTCCTTCATGCACAGCCTGGCCCAGGTCCCCAGCACTCAACCTGCGACGCTCAACTCGCTGAGTTGTTCTCCGGCGGCATGGGACCTTCCTTTGTTGTGCTGCACCAACTGCATTTTGCACCTCCTTTGTCTCCGTGTCCCAGGAGGGTGCTGTCTGGCATCCTGAGGGCTCTCTAAAGTGCCGAGAGCTCCCTCTTCCTACTCACACAGAGTTGAGGCCCCCAGGTCCCTCCTGGGTCCAGCCAGCATCATTTTTACCAAAATGCACTTTTGTTGTAACCAAGGCTTGTTGACGACTTCCAACACAAAATCACGTCTGCATCCATCTTCACATCTTGGGACATCCTTTGCATCATGCAGGAACCCACTGGCATCTTCCTAGTTCCTGCATTCCTGCAGCCTTCGTCCAACCGGGGACTCTTCTTTTGCACTCTTCCTTAGACCTATTTTCTCCCATTGCATTCTATGGCATTTCCTATTGTTTGCACTATCCTATGTCTAATTACTTACCTTATTCTGGTGTCTAGTGTTTATATTGTGTATAATACTTACCTCCAGAAGGAGTATTGCCTCTAAGATATTTTTGGTACTGTGTCACCCAAATAAACTACCTTTATTTTTGGTAACACTGAGCATTGTCTTTACTTGTGTATAAGGACTGTGTAACTAAAAGTGGTATTGAATGAGCTCTGCATGTCTCCTAGTTCAGCCTAAGCTGTTCTGCTATAGCTACCTCTATCAGCCTAAGCTGCTAGAACACCACCACTTCACTAATAAGGGATAACTGGACCTGGTATAAGGTGTAAATACCCAAGGTACCCACTACAAACCATGCCAGCCTCCTACAATTGGGCACTGCTGAATTCACGCACAAGTGCAGTACGTGCCAGTCCTGCAGTGAACGAGTTAGGGTTACAGAAACACCAGGAATCACCTGTGGCAGGATAGATGGCAGCACCCATGCCCAGTGTGGAAAGCAGCAGCTAGACCTGCCAAGCAACTGAGGCCATACTCTGACGCAGCCAGAGACCCTGGCACAGTGCAGATGAGCATGCCAGTGTGCAGCCATTGGACACTGTTCTCAGATGAGCCAGGTGGTTAGGGAATGGACAAGGAAGCAGTTATTTTGGGTATAAAGCATTCGGTAGCGTGGCTGGGTTCTGGCACTAGTCTGCCTTTGGCTGAGCCTGGTCCAATAAAACCAATCACCAGGACAAATTCAGGATTGAAGAATTGGACTGGGACGTCACCCCAAGCGGGAGGAATCTGATTAAAGGGCAAGCAACCACAGAAGATGAGAACATTACTTTTTTTAAGTAGCAGTTCCATTAATTATTATCACAAAGTGTCTACAGGAATTGTTGTTTCATGCTGAGCGCTGGTAGGAGGTGGGGGATTGAAAGGCACAGTCAGTTCACTGGATTTTGAACATGTAACCTTCTGATATCAATTATGGAATAGATACTTTCGTTCACCTACATGGCCTAGTTTGCAAATGCTTATAGTCTAGAAGATATGGCATCTTCACATTATCTAATGTCATGTTATGCCATACATATGAAATTAATTACATAGGTGCGCGGGGAAATATTTTTTCCCATGTCACCCAAGTTATAGGATGGCAGCAATGGAGAAACCAGCAGGAGTGAAGGTTGAGCTGGCCTTCACAGTTTTGTGAGCTGTGGGCACCTTGCCTCCTTCTTTGGAGGCACCAGTTGTTAATTAAGTGGTGAGGTCGTGCCGGTGAAGGTTGACCTCAGCAGGTGTCAAAGCAGTTGTTGTGGGTGGCGTCTCCCACCACCAGGGTGGCGGAGGACCACAGGTGGCCTGGAATGTGACAGCCACCCCCTTGAGTGGTGGGGTCAATTGATGGCAGATGGGCACGTTACATCATGACAATGGAAAGCTCTTCTCCCAAGGAGCAAAACTGAGGTCCCCAGGACATGAAGGGGAAAGGTGGTGAAGCCTACAAAGCTGTAGGTGGGCCTTTTCACATGCAGGAGTCAGGAGGCAATAAGGAACAGCCAACTGTCAGACATGGTTGCAGTGCTGGAGCACCTTCTTTGTGGACCACTCCCCTTGGGACTGCATGGACCCACCAGTAAAGTGAGACAAGCCGCTGGGGACAATAAAGGAGCATTGAAGAAAGCTACTAGCAGTGCACACCAGAGCGGCAGGAGGGGAGAGAGCAGACCAGTGCAGGAAAACACACGTGAAGACCCCCTTTAATCATCACTACATAGGCAGTGAGGTCCAGAGGAAAAAGAGCATCACTTTGCCGCCCCCAAGAAAATATATGGCTGATTTGGACACAGATCAATGGAGTGAAACAGTTTGTACAGTATTGAGGCAGAATGTGTGCAATTTTATTTTGATTGAGCTAAACATCAACAACAGGAGAGGCTCACCTGGAAGCCACATATTTGCAAGCAGCGTATATGCACCCTTTACTGCCAGGACTGCGGGATGCTAGAAAAATATTAGCACTTTGCTGATTAATTTACAACACATATAATTGATAGACGTGTTTGAGATGCGATCTGACTTTAATAAGCCTAATACGCTCCCTGACTTGAGGAAAACCAAGGGTCGGACGGAGAACCAACAAATATCGAGTAAACAGCAGTAATTTTTACAACGACCCGAGTTCCAGCCATCCCTAATTTTCACCTACCGTTTTTACATTGGGCGGCCAGATTTCACTTCCTATCACCACCATGATAAATTTGGTGCTAAGGGACGATGTCAATGTTTAAAATGACCCTTACGCCATGAGAGAATGCTCCGACGCTGTAAGGGTCATTGTTTTCGTTTTAATTTTTTAAACAAGTATTCCCGGTTTAAAAAAAAAGAAACAAAATTGTAAGTATGATATTCATGTCCATCATTTTGATGGACCTTGCTGTCAAACTTAAAATCCATTTCCTGGAACCGCCGTGAAGGTGATTCCTTGAAATGCAAAATATGTCTGCAGTGGCAGAAAACATCTCTAAATACCGCAATCATAGTATCCTTCCCATGGAATGAGTGAAGTATTGCGCCATGGAGACAGTAAATAGTCTGTCTACCTACATTTAAATCAGCCCAATAGGTTGTTTTTCGTAAGATAATATTTAATGTTTAGCTCCTGTTTTATTGTGCTGTAGGCCATTCACTAATACTTCCTGTATACATTTGAGCATTATTGAATTTTCATCCTTGCATCATGCTTCTCACTTTGAAATTTTGAGAATTATTTGTAATGCTCCTGATAGATTACTCAAAAGTCAATGATTGCCTTTTTAAGTAAGTTTGGAAAGCTCTATAATGGGGTTTGTTTGTTCTTTGTTATTTAACTGTAACATTTCTCCTATTCTGTTAATACTGTAGATATTACACATGAACAGATGAACACACAAAAAATGATGGAGAACCAATCTGTAATATGTTAGTAATGACCAGTGCCTTGGAGGTAGCCCCCCATCAAGTATGACCCCAACATGATGATTAAGCTGTGAAAGAGTATTAGTCATGAGAGGGGAGGGTAAGGAAGAGACGAAAATGAGCTTGAACATCAGTCTGGGCACCTATGAAGTGTAATTAACACAGGGTAAACATTTTGGCAAACCTTGAATGGAAAAAAAAACATAGGCCATCATTACACCCCTTGCGGTAGGTGTTAAAGCGGCGGTAATACCGCCAACAGGCCGGCAGAAAACAAAAAGGGATTACGACCGTGGCGGAAACCGCCAACATAGACAGCCACTTTAACACTCCGACCGCCACGGCGGTACAGACAAACAGCGTGGCGGACACCGCCAACAGACAGGCGGGAGACAATGTAGCGCCCACCCTATCACAACACGCCTATCCACCACCTTTTCCGGGGCGGAACCAACGCAAATAAAAACACGTCCGAAACAGTACACAGAAGGGAAAACACTCAGCTCTCCACACCCCACCAGGAACCAGGAAGCCATGGAAGCCGAATTGCAGATACTGCCAGCGATGGTCTTCCTGCTCCTCTATCAGGAGCTCCAACGACGGCGGCGATGATGAGTACTGCACCTACAACACAGGGGAGGGGGGAGGGAAAAGAGAGTGATACACACATGCAACAAGCAACACCCCCACCCTCACCCACAAAACCATACACACAAATACATGCTGCAACATTACATATACACCCCCCACCCCCTCTTGAATAACGCAAGGACAAAAGGAAATTATTGTAACAATTGTAATCAATAAAAATCCATTAGTCAAAAGTCAAAATCCAGTATATACCATTATGTACACCAACTACACAAGTCCGGATAGTGCACCAATCATTGTCCGTGTACCACTGGGCCCAAAATACATGGGCGAGGCCCACACATGGTACCTGACCGAGAGAACACTGGAGGGGCATCACATAGAAAATGTACAGGCACCTCAGGGGGAGTGGGAGGGGGGCACCTCAGCCTGATGAACGCACTAAGCCACTGCTCCATGAGGGGGCTCCATGCCCATTGCTTTATCCTGGGGAGTGCAAAGCCACAGTCTCTCAAGTCTTTTCAGTGGGTGGTTTGCCCACTGCTTTATCCTGGGGAGTGCAAAGCCACAGTCTCTCAAGTCTTTTCAGTGGGTGGTTTGCCCACTGCTTTATCCTGGGGAGTGCAAAGCCACAGTCTCTCAAGTCTTTCCAGTGGGTGGTTTGCCCATTGCTTTATCCTGGGGAGTGCAAAGCCACAGTCTCTCAAGTGGATAACAGTCTCCACTGGTTCTGGAGGGGGCTTTGTGCCCAGAGTGCTTCATCCTGCCAAGGACTGAGGCAGTGGATGCCTTTCTCCACTGGTTCTGGAGGGGGTTTTGAGCCCAGAGCGCTTCATCCTGCCAAGGACTGAGGTAGTGGATGAGATACTCCACTGATTCTGGAGGGGGCTTGGTGCCCAGAGTGTTTCATCCTGCCAAGGACTGAGGTAGTGGATGAGATACTCCACTGGTTCTGGAGGGGGCTTTGTGCTCAGAGTGCTTCATCCTGCCAAGGACTGAGGTAGTAGATGAGATACTCCATTGGTTCTGGAGGGGGCTTTGTGCCGAGAGTGCTTCATCCTGCCAAGGACTGAGGTAGTGGATGAGATACTCCACTGGTTCTGGAGGGGGCCTGGTGCCCAGAGTGCTCCACGTGCAGTGTGACCGGAACTCGCCTGGGTGTGTGTGCAACGAGATTGCCGAGGTACAGGTAGCATCATGATACGCCATGGAAGCAGAGACATACCCCACACTGCTGCGGCTTCGCATTCCATATGCAGGTGACAACTGTGATGACAGTGATGCTTCATGGAAGCTGCCCAGGGTCCTGGATCTCACTACCAGCCTCGGACGACTGACAACTGGGGATGGTAGCCATGTCTACGGTGGTGCCACTGTCTGAGTATGTCACGGGGCCGCTGGCGGTGCTTGCGGCGGTGTCAGTCACAGCGGTGCTGGCTGTGGGGTCTGTGGTGGTGGTGCTGGCGGCGGGGTCTGTGGCGGCGGTGCTGGCAGCAGGGCCCGTGGCGGCGGTGCTGGCTGCGGGGTCTATGGCGGCGGTACTGGCGGCAGGGTCTGTGGCGGCAGTGCTGGCTGCGGGGTCTGTGGTGGCGGTGCTAGCTGCAGGGTCTGTGGTGGCGGTGATGGCGGTGGGGTCTGTGGCGGTGCAGGAGGCGGTGCAGGTGGCAGTACAGGTGACGGTGTTCTACGCCGTACAGGTTGGTGTCGACGTGGACAGAAGGTGTGACACTGGTCCCTCAGTCGGTGCCACCATGCCCTCTCCTGACCTGCCCTTCAGTTTTTGGCCCTTCCCCACCTTTGATGGTGGCGCAGCTAGCTTGTCACTATCCCCTTTCGTTTTTCCTGACCCCTTGGTGGCAGGTGTTTTTGGCTTCTCCCTCTGGGATGTGGGCACCTTTTTCACCTTGGCAGGTGGTGGAATGTCCTAGCCCTGATGGTTGGCGCACTCCATGACCCCGCAGTTGCTTGCACCTCTGTGCCTGGAGATGTAGTGGCTGAGGTGCTGGGCTGGGACCTGGAAAGCCTGGCCCTAGGGGAAGGACGGGGGGAGGTGTAGGGAATAGTTCAATA
Source organism: Pleurodeles waltl (assembly GCF_031143425.1). Classification (NCBI taxonomy): domain Eukaryota; kingdom Metazoa; phylum Chordata; class Amphibia; order Caudata; family Salamandridae; genus Pleurodeles; species Pleurodeles waltl. The sequence continues at coordinate 1,162,304,957 of NC_090445.1, read as the reverse complement.
TTAGCCAGGAAACGTTTTTTAGACACACTCGGACGGGTAAATGGAGGGGGTTTGGGAGTGGAGGTAGAGGTAGTGGTTGTAGGAGGTGTACGTCTGCTGAATTTGGGTGAATTTGGGTGAAGGTGCATGGGCTGGAGGCTGTTGTGAGGTGGATGGCTGTTGGATTGGTGTGTGCCTGCGTTTGTGTACTGTGGGAGGAGGGCTCACAGACACCCTGGGAGAGGACACTGGGGATGTGTGAATGGTACTGGGGGTGGTGAGTGCACGTGAGCGGTGTATGGTGATGGGCATGCTGGTGATGGAGGTAGTGGCTGAGGGTGTAGTGCATGCAGGTGTGAGTGGAGACGAGACTGGGAGGGAGGAGGGAGACGTGAAGGAGGGGGACACAGTGGAGGCAGTGGATGTTGGTATGTGTGCATGGGTATGATGCTTGTGTGAGTGCCTGTGGGATGTGTGGTGCTTATGTTTGCCTGAGCCACCCTTGTGTGTTGGTGTGTGTGCATGCTGGTCTGATGGTGTGCTTGGGATAGGCTGAGGTACATGGGATCGGGTCTGGGTGGAGGAAGTTGGAGGGGGGAGGCAGGACACAGAGACAATGGCTGCAATCAGTGCTGAGGCCAGAGCCTGAAATGCTCTCTGTTAGGCTGCCTGGCCAGAATGAATGCCCTCCAGGTATGCATTTGTTTGTTGCAAATGCCTCTCAACACCCTGGCTGGCATTCAGAATGGTAGACTGCCCAACAGTTAGGGATCTCAGGAGGTCAATAGCCTCCTCACTGAGGGCAGCAGCGCTGACTGGGGCAGGGCCTGAGGTGCCTGGGGTGAAGGAGATGCCCACCCTCCTGGGTGAGCGGGCACGGGACACACGCTGAGGGGCTGTTGGGAGGGTGGTGCTGGTAGAGGGGGTGGCAGTTGTACCTTTTGATGCGGGGGCACTGAGGGGTCCACCACCGCAAGGGAGCCCCCATCAAAGGAGGAGTCGCTGTCACTGCTGTCTGCTCCTGTCCCCGCCATGTAGCTCCCTCACCCTCCGTCTCACTAGTGGCTTCAGACACTGTTGTTCCGCCCTCCAGGGCCAAGCGGGATGCAGCTCCCTCCTGCTCCGGTGCTAATGCTCCTCCACCTGATGATGCTATTGCACACAAGAACAGGGAGACCACGAAAAGGGAGGGGGGAGACAGAAGGAAGACATGTTCAGTGTATGCAACACCACTACCGTTGGCGGACACTACAGACACAGCAGCCCTCTGCACTACGCCATGCACTTATGGTTCCTAGATTAATCACACGCCCATGGGGTACAAGGCCTAAGCCCGATTGCTGCACACATGGAAGTCACAGGAGCCTGACTAGGTGTAGATGGCAGTAACCACTAGTGGGGTTGGGGTGCCACTGAGCCTGCCTCACAACGGACCTTGCCTACCAAGCTCGCCCTGGCCTAGGGGAACCCACTGCCCATCTCCCCCACCCAGACACCTCGTAATGCGCGCAGTCAGCTGAATGAGAGTGTATTCACCCCCTTGTGGCTGCTGTGATGCCCTCAAGCGCCCATCCAACTCCAGATACGCCACCGCCAGGATCCAGAACATCAGGGGGGGCCATGGTGCGACGGGTACCCCTCCCACGTTGGGGGGCCATCCCCAGCTGAGCCTCCGCCGTCTTCTTGCTCCAGCGGCGAAGGTCCTCCCATCTTTTATGGCAGTGGGTGCTCTGTCTGTGGTGGACCCCCAGGGTCCGGACGTCCTTGGCGATGGCATGCCAAATAGCCATCTTCTGGTGGGCGCTGACCTAGAGGAATAGTACAGGGGAAAAGGAAAATCTTTACCCGTCCGGACCGTCATACTCATTGGCCCACGTTCCCACCCTTGCCCTGACGCTCATACACTCACCCCCCCCCCCCTTTATCTTCTATCCACACCACTCCAAACAGGCATTGCCCATGCAGCATGCTCACAGTGTACTCACCTGTTTGTCTGGAGGACCGAACAGTTGTGAGTACTGGGGGAGGACCCCATCCCCTAGTTTCTCCAACGGAAGGCAGGGGCCCTTTCCCCAGACACATGAGCCATCGTCGCTTCCAGACTGAGGTCACAGCAGCACTTGCAGTGTAGGTCCTCTCCTGTTGAAGGTCAGGTATCAAGTGAGTGAACAGATTTGTACCGTCACCGCCGGCATACATCGTCATTGGCTCCTTGGACCCATGGGGTCCAATGTTAACCAATGCAGGATTGTGCAGCGGTCTTCGACCGCCTACCGCGACGATGTACACTGCCAGCACAGTTACCTCATATCCCCTTGTCCCACCTTACAGGTCAGGCAGCCGCCATTTCAGGGGGCCACATGGCATTAATATTAACTGCGTCACACCAATGTAGGCCTTGAATACACACAGGAACAGGCACATTGCGGATTAATAAATGTGTGCAAATGACATTTTGTGATACCTCAGTGTTGGCTGACTCTCTGCTCGCTGTTCTCGTCCATAGGGCACGTCTGCTGGGGCAGGTGATGAGATGGCGGCATCCTCCGGTGTACAGACCGCTGGTGGACCTGTCGACAATGGCAGAGAGACACATAATAGTCACCTACAGACCTGATTGTGCAACAATCCAGGAACTGTGTGCCCAGTTGGAGCCAGACCTGATGTCAGCTATTCGCCATCCCACAGGAACCCCCTCTAGTGCAGGTCCTGTCAGTACTCCATTTCCTGGCAAGTGGTTCCTTTCAAACTACAGTGGCCATTGCATCAGGGATGTCCCAGCCAATGTTCTCTAATGTGTTGTCCAGAGTGTTGTCTGCCCTGCTGAAACACATGCGCAGCTACATCGTGTTCCCTCAGGTGGAGGATTTGCCCACAGTAAAAGGTGACTTCTATGCCCTGGGACATATCCCCAACATCATAGGTGCCATTGATAGGACACATGTGGCCTTGGTACCCCCCCCGCAGGAGTGAACAGGTGTACAGAAACCGGAAGAGCTACCATTCTATGAATGTGCAGATGGTGTGTTTGGCGGACCAGTACATCTCCCATGTGAATTCCAAATTTCCAGGCTCAGTGCATGACGCTTACATTTTGAGGAATAGCAGCATCCCTCATGTGATGGGGCAACTCCAGAGGCACCGTGTGTGGCTAATAGGTGAGGACAAGGACCCTATCCAGTGTGAATATTTGTCTGGGTATGGGGTTGTCCCTACGGGTGAGTGTGTGTCTAACAGTTGTTCCTCGACATTTGCAGGTGACTCTGGTTACCCCCAACCTGTCATGGCTACTGACCCCAGTGAGAAATCCCAGGACAAGGGCAGAGGAACGCTACAATGAGGCACATGGGCGAACTAGGAGGGTGATTGAACGTATCTTCGGCCTCCTGAAGGCCAGGTTCCGGTGCCTCCATATGACAGGTGGTTCTCTCTACTACTCACCAAAGAAGGTGTGCCAGATCATTGTGGCCTGCTGTATGCTGCACAACCTGGCTTTGCGACGGCAGGTGCCTTTTCTACAGGAGGATGGGCCAGCTGGTGGTCTTGTGGCAGCTGTGGAGCCTGTGGACAGTGAAGAAGAGGAGGCAGAAGAAGAGGATGTCGACAACAGAAACAGCATAATCATGCAATACTTCCAGTGAGACACAGGTAAGAAGCTGTCACTGCCTCCCACATCTCATACTATTGTTGGAGCTAGCATAAGTCTGTCATTTTCACTCAGTGTATGGACCCTGACTTGTCACTTTGCCTTTCCATTTCACAGATGTGGGTCCCACTTTGTTCCCTCTGCTATATTTCCTCCAGCCCTACTACTGTGTTACATCTGTATGTGAACAATAAAATTGACATTGCTATATTCCATGGTTATTGCAATTACACGTTTGTGAAAGCACAGACTGACTCCAGATTGTTTTGTGATTGGAATGTGTTTATTTCTGTGCAAATAAGGGGAGGGGGTTGTAAAATTGGCAGGGGGTGATTGTGGAGGAATGTCCATGGCAGAGTCCTGTCTATTTGTTTCACAGGTGCAATGCCCAAAGGTCATATGAAGTGGAGCAATGGCATTTTAAGGATGGACAGGGTGACAAAGTGGGACAGAATGGAGACATTCAGGGGGGTCTCATTTCCTGGTGGGGGTCTTGGCAATGTTCTCTGTCTTGTTCATGGATCTCAGGGACCGTTTGCGGGTGGTTCTCCATCTGCAGGGGGTGGAGTGTTGATGTCATGTTCCTGTGGCAGTGCCTCCTGTCCACTAGCGGCGGCGAAGGTGGAGGGCTGTTCATCATCCAGGCTAGTGTCAGGGGCCCCTTGTTGTGCCACAGTGTCCCTCCTGGTGTTGACAAGGTCTTGCAGCACCCCTGCTATGGTGACCAGGTTATTGTTTATGCACTTCAGGTCCTCCCTGATCCTCAGATAGTGTTCCTCCGGCAGCCGCTGGTTCTCCTGAAACTTGGCCAGTACCGTTGCCATCGTCTCCTGGGAATGATGGTAAGCCCCCATGATGTTGGAGAGGGCCTCGTGGAGAGTGGGTTCCCTGGGCCTGTCCTCCCCCTGTCGTACAGCAGTCCTCCCAGATTCCCTGTTTTCCTGAGCCTCTGTCCCCTGAACAGTGTGCCCACTGCCACTGCCCCCAGGTCCCTGATTTTCTTAGGTTGGTGGGTTTGCCTGGATTCCCTGTAGGGATGGACATACTGCTGATTGATGTGTCCTGGGGACAGAGGGATGGGCCCGCTGGGTGGGTGCTATGCTGGTGTTTCCTGAGGGGGAGGGTCTGTGGTGGCTTGTGACAGTGTCAGGGGAACCGACTGTCCTGAGGTCCCTGATGGGCCGGGCTGGTCATCTTGATCCAGTTGTGAAGAGCTGCTGTCATCACTGTGGGTCTCTTCTGTGGGGGACTGGATATGTCTGGTACCTCCTGTCCAGTGACGTTGGGTTGGGGTCCTGCATCTGTGTATGCCATTGTGTGCAATGGGTGAGTGACCCTGTACTCCAGTGCTTGCATTCTTGTCTTGGTCCTTGTGTGATATTTGGTTTGGGGTCTGTGTGGGTATCTGTAGTGGACATGCTTTGGTGATGGGTGTCCATGCTTTGGTGTTGCATGCAGGGCTTGGTGTTGAGATGGGTGGGTTGTGATAGTGGGGCATATGTGAGGTGTTGGAGTGATGGGGGTGGGAGTATGTGATGGCATGCAGGTAGGGTGGGGGATATAATAGTAACGCTTTGATTTACCAGAGTCCAGTCCTCCTGCTACTCCTGCGAGGCCCTCAGGATGCAGTATTGCCAAGACTTGCTCATCCAATGTTGTTAGTTGTGGGGGAGGAGTTGGGGTCCACCGTCAGTCCTCAGTACAGCAATCTGGTGTCTGGAGACCACGAACGCACCTTCCCCCGTAGGTCATTCCACCTCTTCCTGATGTCATCCCGTGTTCTGGGGTGCTGTCCCACTGCGTTGACCCTGCCAACGATTCTGCGCCATAGCTCCATCTTCCGTGCAATGGAGGTGTGCTGCACTGCTCTACCCGGACGATTTCCTCCACCATGACCCTGAGCTCCTCCTCAGAGAACCTGGGGTGTCTTTGACGTGCCATGATGTGGTGTGGGTGATGTGTGAGGTGGTGTGTGTTGTGATGTGTGAGGGGATGTGTTGTTGTGTGTTGTTTGAGGTGCGTGGATGTTGTGTAAGTGATTGTGTTGTGTGTCTGCGGATGCTGGTGTTGTTTATGGTGGTGTCTCTCTCTGGCATGGTTTCAGAATTCTGGTAGTAAGGGTTTGTGGGTGATGTGGGTGTGTGTTTTATATTGGATTGGGTGTGTGGGTGTTGTGTGTGTATGTGTGTCAGGTGTGTGTATTTTGAATTGTCCAATGTGGTTGTGTTTTGTAAATGTGTTTGTATTTTGAGCGCAGCAGTATGTACCGCCAATGGAATATCGCACTATAAAGACCACTGCGTGGATTCGTGGGTTGTAATAGTGTGGCGTATTCCTGTTGGCGTGACGGTGGAGGTTTTGTTATCGCCAGTTTATCACTGACCTTTGGTGTGGCAGACTTGTGTGGGTGTCTGGATTATGGCAGATTCCGAGCTGTGGGTCGTAATAGCTGTAGAGGGATTCCGCAGCCGCAGCGGTATGTTGGCGGTCTTCTGCACGGCGGTAAGCCGCATTTACCGCCAGGGTTGTAATGTGGCCATAGTGGTAATCTTAAAAACAGAACACAGCCACTGTCAAAAGAAGTATACGATCTGAAAAAGCCCATGGAAAGAACACTATTGCGTTAGTAAGCTGAGTAGTCTATCAAAAAATGTACAAGATTCTGATGTGTGTATTATTATGAGATGTGGTGCTATGCTATGCCAAGTAGTGCAGTGAGCTGTTATGTACAAAGATAGGCGTTGAATCACATCCTTGTTGCCAGTGTTAAATCAAGCTTCAAGAGACAGGTAAGAGTTAGACTGACGCATTTATTAACAGAAGACTTATCCACACTTCCATAGCTGGAAACTCTTGAGGCACAAAGACTTGCCAACGTGACCCATCCCTACTCTGACAGGGCACTCTTGACTGGTCCCTCTCTCCTTCTTTGCCCTCCAATGCCCTTTGGACATCTAGAAGACCTTGCCCAAAAAATGACAGAGTCCCTTGGGTGGAGATTCAAAGACACTACAATTAACTAAGGGGTCTGAATCCGGCAAGTGGTATTACTGTAAGTACTTTGGGGCTGACTCAGTGGTAAAATACTGCTCCTGGCCCCTGTCCACAATCCATATGGAATACATGTGAAAGGGCATATGACGCTCCTGTTTTTGAATCCAGAATGCTCTTCAAAGTGCTGGCCACATTACAGTTTGGAAATCACACCCTACAGTTGATCAAACTTCTCTAGGTAGATTCAAAGGCAATCATCCAGCTGGATAAGCTCTTATCGGTCCTCTAAGGTGGACCAGACAATGGTCCCTCCCCTCCCCTTTCATCTTTGCACTACCTTGGGAATCCCTAGCCACATAGCTGCTATTGTAGGGGGAGAAATGGGTATCCAACTGACGGATAGGACTCATGCAATATTGCTACATACAGACAATGTCTTGCTCTACCTTAAAAATCTGGGCAGTGACTACTCCAGTGTCACCCAAACACTTGGTGGGTTCAGGGCAGAGATGAAGCTCTTATTCAACTGACAGATATCTCATTTGTTTCTATCATGTTTCAATGACTTCCCAGCAACCATAGATTCAAGGGGGGAAGCATTTCTGTTTTCTACGTGATTATTTGTATATATCACTCTGACCAGGACCTTCAAGATCACACTCTAACCAGGGCAGTGAATGCCTTCAAGGCTCAAGTGACCCTTTGGAAGAAACTTCCACTCTCAACCATGAGGTGCCCCATCTTAGCCAAAATGTTAATTCTGCCTCACCTCTTGTACTATTTTGCCAACATCCCTCAACTGGAAGTTCTTTCAAGAGATTGACATACTCCTAGAAATCATCTATTACATGGGCCATTGGAGGGCCATCCATTCTATTTTGTGCCTTCCTATTGACCAGTGAGGGTTTTAAGGTCCCAACTGTGCAATTCACTACTTAGCAGCACAACTTCAATGACTGGTTCCATTGCTGTTTGGTCTCTCACTAAAGAGATCTGCATGGTTGGTCAATTCATGCATCATGAAGAAATATTTCAACTGATACTACTAGGGGTCAAACCTAGGTGTGATCACCATCATCTTGTATTTACAGCACATCAATGCATCACCAGAAGTGTGCTAATTACGAAGCAGATAAGGTTTAACACCCCTGCAAGAACCTTATATAACAGGGACGCATTATTGTAAAGGACCTACGTCATTGGGTGATAGTCTGCATTACAATTCTGGGTGACTTCTAAGAAGATAGATGTCTCTTATCCTTTCACATGTTTAGAGATCAAAGTGCCCTACAAGTAGAAACATTCCTCTTACACAGTCTTCTACTCCACATCCTCCAGGCTGAATGGTCCATTGTCAATACTGAGCCAAACCCTATATGTAATGGGTGGTGGTAGGAAATGAGTTAGCTGGCAATACAAAGCTCATCAGGGCCACACGTTTTGTTAGAGTACTTACAAGGCAAATGAGAAACAGAGACTGGAAGGTCAATCCATGATAAAGATTGGGCAAGTGCACTGGAATACCAGCACATAGAGGGTCATTATGACCCCGGCGGTCGGAGATAATGTGGCGGTAGTACCACCAACAGGCTGGCGGTACTTACCGCCACATTATGACTTGGCGGGTTGGCTGACGCCAATCCGCCAATGTACCAATCCGACCGCCATGGTGGTAGCAGACGCCAGGCTGGAGATAAATATTTCCAGCCCGGCGGCCGCTATTGTGCCGCCATTGTGCCGCCGGTGGTATCATGACCCTGCCTACCGCCATAGTTTTCTTGGCATTCGGAACAACACGAAAACCATGGCGGTATACCCTATCAGTGACAGGGAACTCCCCCCAACACTTCCCAAACACCCCCACCACTCCCTTCATCCACGCACCCCCTACAGCCTCCCCGATACACACACACACACACAGACACACACTCATCCACACAGACATACACGCATACATACATGCATACATTCATTCATTCACATGCACATCCACACACACATCCAAACTTACATGCAGACACGCATTCACATTTCCATTCATACACACACTCACACTCATTCTTACACGCACACAAACAACACTTAACACACACTCGTATTCATGCACACACTCAAACATACATGCACATACCCCCACACACAACACCCCTACCCGCCTCCCCTATCGGAAACCTGACTTACCTGTATCCAGGGGATCTTCCGGCAGGGGACGGGGCACCGCTACCTCCAGCAGCGCCCACCAGCAGAACACCGTCAGGCCGTATTCTTTGTCATAATATGGCTGGCAGCGGTCTACTGGTGTGGCGCTGCTGGTGGTAGTAGCGCCACCTTACCACCATCCACCAGTGTGGCTCCAGCCGGATTTCTGCCCTTCTTGTGGCAGTAATCTTTCTGGGGTCATATTATGGCGGGCAGATGGTAGCCGAGACGACGGTCTTTTGGCGGCCAATGCTGCAGCGGTAGGCAGTTTTTACCGCCATTGTCATAATGAGGGCCATAGTCTTGCGTAATGTTAAATTTAAATTAGTACAATTTGATATCTTGCATTGCGCATACCTCTCCCCATGAGAATGAACAAATCTTTCCCAGCACCAACGCCTCCTGTGCACTCTGTGGTGCCCCATCGGCGGATTTCTGCTGTATGTTACACGGGTGCCTGTCTCTAGTGGCATATTGTTCTGAAGTAATGTGTCTAGCACACACCACTGGTTTGTCTGAGCTGAGCTTATGAGAAGCTTGCACTTTGGTAACATAAGTCAATGCCCGATTCCTACAGCTTGTACTATTAATAGCTAAATGAGCAGTCACCATGATATGCTCATTTGCTCTCTCCCATTCTTTTGTGACTGGCGACAGGATGCAACGACTTACAGAGGGAAGAGGCCAGGATGTGGGACATAGTATGGTTCCCATTAGCAGAGCTGCCCACTGACGATAACCTACTGCCATAGTCTCTACTTGATTATCTGGCCAGTAGCTGGGCCAGGTTGGCATTCCAGTTTTAGAGATCGTGAACAATCAAGGAGCCCTAGTCCCTGCTCTTCCATCTGTGAAGGCCCCCTTTGTTGTGGCAAATTGACAATTCTTACATCCTCTCACATCCCTTCCTTGCCTTCTAATCTGAGGGAACCCTCTCAAGCTCAGTCTCCTCTAATTTCATCTCTGACATATGCACCTGTTACAGCGCACATGCTACTGGCTCCACTCACAAGGCATGATTTGTTGTTCCACATACCTTCGGATCTGTTCATTTCTTCTATTTTCCTTGGACGAAACAGATCCGTTATCCTACACAGGGCAAACTTTCACCTCAGATGCATGCACCCAATCTATAATGAAGCCATTCATTAACACTTGACTTTTGCCCTGAGTAATTTATCCTGCTGATATTTACTCCAGGAGTGGACCTTATCGTATCTACATGCCCTACTGCCTTGTATTTTTTTCTTTAAGTTAGGGGCGGCAGCTGCAAAACTTTTTAAAGAAAAGTATAATAACCTATGTTTATTATTCTTTTCTTTGAAAGGGGCGGAGCCACGGTGGTGACGTGCACTGAGGGAGAGTGCACAGCGCTTCCCCTCACTGTGCATGTATGTTTGGCTGTCCGTCTCAGGCCGGCCAAACATACATGCATAGTAGGTTCTCTCAAGCCCGGCAACACAGTTCCTGGGCTTGAGAGAGCCTGTACAGGCTCCCAGTCTGCCTGGGAGTGCCCTGGCTGGGCGCTCCCAGCCAATCCTGACACTGCTCTGAGCAGCGTTGGGATTGGCGCAGGGCAGGCTGGCAACAAGATTAGTTTAAAAAAAGGGTTGTCAGGTAAACTTCAAAACTCGTCCCTGAAGCCACTAATGACAGGAAGTTTAAAACATGGCATGACTTTATATAGTTGCTTGAGTTACAAAGTTAGGCTGAACGAACTGTTAAATTTTGAGGGCCATGTCATAATCCAACATCTATTGTTAAAGTAAGTTTCTAGCTTGATTCCAGATCTTCCATCTTTGCCCTGGACCAAACATCAAACATTATAGGAACTGTATTAAGTAAATTTAAGCAAAAAAAAAGATTTTTCTTTTCACCAGCTTTTCAACCACACTTGTTAAAGGAGATAATGCTTTAGCTCCCATCAAAGAAATAACTAGGTAGCATTATGGCCTTTGTCTGTAAACATATTTAAATATGAAGAAATTAAATTATTAATTTCCCTAGTTCAGCAAATGCAACCCAAAACGCAAATAACTATGTTTAAGCCTTCACAAGATCAGGTGCAAAAGATGGACATTCTTTATACAGCCTTTTTCAAGTCAAGCCAATTAGGTTTATTTTCACCAAGACTATAAAAACAATTAGCACTCAAAAATTCATGTCACAGGGCAACCTTATTTAATTTGGCTAACTATGGTACACATTAAATATTTCAAAGAAGTATATGTTCATTAGCCAAGTATTTAAACAATCCCCTGCAGTACAACTTTGAATTCGTACTGCCTTATTTTAAAATACAGTGTATGCACTTGCACTGCGCCGTCATTTGGAGCACTTGCACTTTTTGAACTGCCATTTGGATTTATATCATGATAATATCATAGACATCGCATGATATTGATGAATTTGTGTCGACTACATTTACTGTAGAATAAGATGTGGCCCAGTGTTTTGCTACTGTGTCAGTTATTAAAGAATATTCAAATGATTCCTAGAGGTACATTTTTCTTTAATTAGTTTAAAATGCTTCATAAAAGTAAAACTCTTCACGCCTACATTTATACAATGTATGTAGCAATAAATAAATAAAAAGTCTGAGAAAGAAAAGCTATCTGGTTTAATGTGTGTCACAGACCAACTCTGCAGCAGAGGTGTTGAAAAGAGCACACGGGACAAAGCATATCTCACAGTTGTTATTTCACAGTCGTGTAATGATGGAAATGATGAGAAGCGGAGTGATACAATTTAAATTAAGAAATCATATAATTACAATCAAATCTCACGATTTTTTTTCTTAGGGATATTGAGATGTTAAACTCGATCTAATCAACTGAAGTGACCATCCTCTTAGTGCCAGGATACAAGGACGTGCTTTGTGCTACGCTCTCTGTAGAAGCAGTTATCCCATATCCTTATGGAGACAGTAAAGCCCACAGAGCACTGAAATACTAATAGATTTTGTGTCTGCTTAGAGCATCATTTTATTGTTGGGAGTTAGAAAATTGAGATCAGACAATCTAAGTATTGATTTATCAAATGAACAGAATCAGACTGCGTGTTAACTGTCTTTTTAATATAAAATAGTGTTCTGTTTAGCTTATGCAGTTGGGGTAATTGACCAAATACTGAGGAGACGGCATAATGGCAAAAATGTTCTGATGCATAGGAAGGAGGCAAGATCCTGGTAGGTATACAATACAGCCCCTGCCTATTCATTTTGTACATTATTAGGTTGGGCAATCTCTTATCTGCTCTTATTTTAGTCTTTTGTTTTAGACTTTCTCTAGGTTGACAGTTGTACTGTGCCCATATAAGAGTTACAAGAGTGATGCAGTTTATTGGACCATTATTCTTATCAATCAGCTTCGCTGAAGCTTGTGTATAGGTATATTTCTTTTATGTGGTTGAAAAACAATCTTGTAAAATCCAGTGGTTTGTGAGGTTTGAGGCCCCTCATCAGGTGCAGGTCTTAAATGAGGTGTCTAAGGCAGCTGCTTTGATGAGACACATACCATTAAGGGACAGCTTTTATTGGAATGAGGCAGACCAGATGTTGTAAGAGCGACTGAAGAGAGCTCTAATTCAAAGGTTTGCACTGTAGCCAGCTCAATACCTTCAAAGGTTCAAGGGCTGCAAGAGAGCAGATGGTGTTCCATTTGAGACATTGATTCAAGAAGTATTGCGTGACTGGAATGAGTGGGTTAGAGGGATGGAAGCCAAAGATTTTAGTCCCCTAACCAGCTGATGGTGACAGAACGACTCAAGAAGGAGTGTTCTGCACCATTTAGGCAGTCAGATCTCCCAAAGAGTGAACCAGGGAAGCTTGCAGTTTTGGCTGACAAGTAGTTAGATAACAAGGTGAACAAGGGGTTAGAATAGCACAGTTCTGAGCCAAAAGAGAGAAGGATTCTTCCCAGGCTGGTTTGAAACTAGAGGCTATGGGCCAGGGTAATTCCCATGGGACCAAAGGAGAGCCCAGGAGATGTGGGAATGGTAATGGTGTATTCTAGAATGAGCATCATCAGAAGGGAGGATAGGAAGGGTCTTCCAAGTTCCAGGTGGTGACTTGCAATAACAGCTACCAGAATGGATACTTCAAGCAAGTCTGTCATGTGAAAGGCCATGTACCAGCTGCATCTGTGATAGCAAGTATGTTACATAAGGGTGAAGTGACCCTGAGAGGTCCTGGTTGTGCTCAACCCAATTGTAATGGGCTTCTGGGTGATGGGCCAGTGAAACGCATTCATCCTAACACAACGGGGTTTGTGCAGGAAGTTAGTATACGTAAAAGGAAAGTACCTACCCTAGGAGAAACTGGAGCCTTCCGCACACTGGTGGAGAGGAAGTATCTTAAGCCTGAGGAGAGTCTGCTTTGTACTAAGAATACAGGTTTGCTAGCCAGTGTGAAGGACAAGGAGTATCCACTTACCTATTTGAGATTGAGCTCAACAGCAAGGCAACCACGATCAGTGTTGGGGTAAGAGAAAAGTAAGGCAAAGGTCTCTTGAGCAATGATTTGATTGCCCCCCACCCATGTTAATGCTGAGTTTACTAATGAATATTCATGTATTTTGAGTGCGGGATGTGCATTGAATGTGTATTACCTTAGAGAAAAATAATCCACGCATTTGAAGGGGCACCTACCAGAGTGGCCGTCAATGTTCGTGAAGTGTACTTATTAATGGCTTATTAATATGAAATGTTGAGCTTTGTTTGAGTAATGTAGTAATAGGTCAAATTAAAGGTTATGCATTATGTATTAGTTTTATTAATCGTAGGCTTTAACTTAGCGGGGTCTTGGACTAATTGCACGGCCTCATGTCAAACTGCATTTCTTAGGCGTTTATTAAAAAAGATGCTTAGAGAATTAAACTGTGATTTTCCACTGTACTGTCCATGTGCTCGTAGCTGAAGTTAGTTCTCATGAGAAACTGCTTGCTAAAAGATGATGTACGTGCTAGCGAAACAATGTTTAATGTAACGTGTGTAAGACTGACCTTCCCAGGAAAAGACAATGGATGCACTGACTAAAGCATAAGCTGTAACAATATTGATACCTGACAAGCAGAATGACGAGAGCGGGAGAAGAGGAACCAATTGCCAACATGTGAACCATGTAGTAGTAGAATTAAAGATTTGAAGGTTCAGTTTAATTGGACTAAGTGTAAACTTGCGATTCCCTGACTAATTACGATATGGGAAGTCGTTTTAGGAAATCTAACTTAGTCGGACTGCTCTGAGAGGAGAGAAGCCATTCACCCTATTGTTCTAGAGTGTTTAGATTATTATTTTTTTGACTGTCTTGAGGAGAGGTGTGTTTAACTTTACAGTTTTTAGAATTTGTAGTAGCCCGAGCCTTGATTGGATTGCGATTCTTTTGCCGCGTTGGACAGCCAGTGTTGGTCCTGCATGTTTATCATTTGAATTTGAGACTAAGGGGGTCATTCTGACTTCGGCGGTAAAAGGCGCTTACCGCCGGTCAGAAGACCGCCATAACACCGCCGCGGTAAACCGCCACGGTCATTCTGACCCGCAACTGGCAAACCGCCAAAAACCCGACATCCACAAAAGTCCGCCACACCAAAGGTCAGCGAAAAAATGGCGCTTACCAAACCTCCACCGTCACGCCAACAGAAATACGCCCATACCATTCCGACCCACAAATCCACACGGCGGTCTTTCAAACACGGTATTCCATTGGCGGTACACACCGCTGCGGTCAAAATACACACACACATAGAAAACTCAGCCACATTGGTCAGTTCGAAATACACACACCTGATACACATACTAACACCACTCCCACACACCCAACACAATATAAAACACACACCCACATCACCCACAAGTCCCTACGACCCGAAATCATTGACGAAGGCTAGAGAGAGAGCACAGAATAGACAATCCCACAACACAGAGGCACACAACACCATCACCCACACAGAATCCACGCACCAAACACCACACACCACCACACGCACCACACTCATCACCACAAACGCCACCCCACACCTCAACCACACCACCCCATGGCACCCCAAAGACACCCCAGGTTCAGTGACGCCGAACTCAGGGTCATGGTGGAGGAAATAGTCCGTGTAGAGCCCCAGCTCTTCGGGGCACAGGTGCAGCACACCACAATTGCCAGGAAGATGGAGCTATGGCAAAGGATAGTGGACAGGGTTAACGCTGTGGGACAGCATCCACGCAATCGGGAGGACATCAGGAAGAGATGGAACGACCTACGGGGGAAGGTGCGTTCCATGGTATCAAGGCACAACATTGCGGTGCAGAAGACTGGCGGCGGACCCCCACCTACTCCCCCAGAATTTACCGCGTGGGAGGAGGAAGTCTTGCACATCCTTGCATCCTGAGGGCCTCGCAGGAATAGGCGGAGGAATGGACTCTGGTAAGGCAAATCTTCACTACTGCCTCCCAACCCCACCCCACCTGCATGCCAAATTATACCCCCACCCTCACCCCCTCCCCCATCACACCAACCCCTAGCAAAAGGCTCACCATCACAACCCACCCATCCCAACACCAAGCCCTGCATGCGACCACAAAGCATGGACACCCATCACCAAAGCATGCCCACTGCACACACACATCACCCCCACAAGCCTCCCTCACAAAAGCCCCCACAAGGAAATGCCTGCACATGGGTACACGGACACCCACCCATCACACGAAATGCCACACACAGAAGCAATAACCATACCTTTATACCCCTGCAGGACCCGAACGCCACCGCACCGCCACGGAGGGTCCAGAGATGTCCATCCCACCCCCAGAAGAGGCCCCCAGCGATGACAGCAGCTCTGTCTCCTTGGAGCCAGACGACCAGCCCGGCCCATCGGGGACCTCTGGACAGTCGGTTCCCCACAGACAGCCACAGGCTACACCAGACCCAACCCCCTCTGGGAACACCAGCACAGCTCCCACCCAGCGGGCCCATGCCTCTGTCTCCAGGACACGTAAATCAGCGGTGTGTCCACCACTACAGGGCACCCAGGTTGACCCACCACCCCAACAACAACAGGGACCTGGGGGCAGTGGTAGTGGGCACAAGACCAGGGGACAGAGGCCCAGGAACACAGGGGAACTGGGAGGGCTGCTGTGCGACAGGGGGGGGACAGGCCCGGGGAACCGACTCTCCAAGAGGCCCTCTCCTCCATCATGGGAACATACCACCGCTCCCAGGAGACGATGGCGACGGTACTGGCCCGGTTCCAGGAGATCCAGGAACTGCAGGAGGAACGGTACATGGGGTTCAGGGAGGAACTGAGGAACATCGGTTCCGCAATGGGGAACATCGTCGTGGCCCTTACCCAGATCGTCACCACATTGCAGGACCATGTGGCACCCCAAAGGGCCCCTGTCACTAGCCCAGGCCAGGAACAGCCTACTGTGAGAAGGTAGCCTCTTTCTAGCCTTGTTACCCCCACTTTTGGCCTGTTTGTGAGTGTATGTCAGGGTGTTTGTCACTGTTTTCACTGTCTCACTGGGATCCTGATAGCCAGGCCTCAGTGCTCATAGTGAAAACACTATGTTTTCAGTATGGTTGTTATGTGTCACTGGGATCCTGCTGGTCAGGACCCCAGTGCTCATAGGTTTGTGGCCTATATGTATGTGTCACTGGGACCCTGTCACACAGGGCCCCAGTGCTCATAGGTGTGCATGTATATGTTCCCTGTGTGGTGCCTAACTGTCTCACTGAGGCTCTGCTAACCAGAACCTCAGTGGTTATGCTCTCTCATTACTTTCAAATTGTCACTAACAGGCTAGTGACCAATTTTACCAATTTACATTGGCTTACTGGAACACCCTTATAATTCCCTAGTATATGGTACTGAGGTACCCAGGGTATTGGGGTTCCAGGAGATCCCTATGGGCTGCAGCATTTCTTTTGCCACCCATAGGGAGCTCTGACAATTCTTACACAGGCCTGCCACTGCAGCCTGAGTGAAATAACGTCCACGTTATTTCACAGCCATTTTACACTGCACTTAAGTAACTTATAAGTCACCTATATGTCTAACCTTTACCTGGTAAAGGTTAGGTGCAAAGTTACTTAGTGTGAGGGCACCCTGGCACTAGCCAAGGTGCCCCCACATTGTTCAGAGCCAATTCACTGAACTTTGTGAGTGCGGGGACACCATTACACGCGTGCACTACATATAGGTCACTACCTATATGTAGCTTCACCATGGTAACTCCGAATATGGCCATGTAACATGTCTATGATCATGGAATTGCCCCCTCTATGCCATCCTGGCATTGTTGGTACAATTCCATGATCCCAGTGGTCTGTAGCACAGACCCTGGTACTGCCAGACTGCCCTTCCTGGGGTTTCTCTGCAGCTGCTGCTGCTGCCAACCCCTCAGACAGGCAGCTGCCCTCCTGGGGTCCAGCCAGGCCTGGCCCAGGATGGCAGAACAAAGAACTTCCTCTGAGAGAGGGTGTGACACCCTCTCCCTTTGGAAAATGGTGTGAAGGCAGGGGAGGAGTAGCCTCCCCCAGCCTCTGGAAATGCTTTGTTGGGCACAGATGTGCCCAATTCTGCATAAGCCAGTCTACACCGGTTCAGGGACCCCTTAGCCCCTGCTCTGGCGCGAAACTGGACAAAGGAAAGGGGAGTGACCACTCCCCTGACCTGCACCTCCCCTGGGAGGTGTCCAGAGCTCCTCCAGTGTGCTCCAGACCTCTGCCATCTTGGAAACAGAGGTGCTGCTGGCACACTGGACTGCTCTGAGTGGCCAGTGCCACCAGGTGACGTCAGAGACTCCTTGTGATAGGCTCCTTCAGGTGTTAGTAGCCTTTCCTCTCTCCTAGGTAGCCAAACCCTCTTTTCTGGCTATTTAGGGTCTCTGTCTCTGGGGAAACTTTAGATAACGAATGCATGAGCTCAGCCGAGTTCCTCTGCATCTCCCTCTTCACCTTCTGATAAGGAATCGACCGCTGACCGCGCTGGAAGCCTGCAAACCTGCAACATAGTAGCAAAGACGACTACTGCAACTCTGTAACGCTGATCCTGCCGCCTTCTCGACTGTTTTCCTGCTTGTGCATGCTGTGGGGGTAGTCTGCCTCCTCTCTGCACCAGAAGCTCCGAAGAAATCTCCCGTGGGTCGACGGAATCTTCCCCCTGCAACCGCAGGCACCAAAAAGCTGCATCTCCGGTCCCTTGGGTCTCCTCTCAGCACGACGAGCGAGGTCCCTCGAATCCAGCGACACCGTCCAAGTGACCCCCACAGTCCAGTGACTCTTCAGCCCAAGTTTGGTGGAGGTAAGTCCTTGCCTCACCTCGCTGGGCTGCATTGCTGGGAACCGCGACTTTGCAAGCTTCTCCGGCCCCTGTGCACTTCCGGCGGAAATCCTTCGTGCACAGCCAAGCCTGGGTCCACGGCACTCAAACCTGCATTGCACGACTTTCTAAGTTGGTCTCCGGCGACGTGGGACTCCTTTGTGCAACTTCGGCGAGCACCGTTTCACGCATCCTCGTAGTGCCTGTTTCTGGCACTTCTCCGGGTGCTACCTGCTTCAGTGAGGGCTCCTTGTCTTGCTCGACGTCCCCTCTCTCTGCAGGTCCAATTTGCGACCTCCTGGTCCCTCCTGGGCCCCAGCAGCGTCCAAAAACGCCAAACGCACGATTTGCGTGTAGCAAGGCTTGTTGGCGTCCATCCGGCGGGAAAACACTTCTGCACGACTCTCCAAGGCGTGGGGGATCCATCCTCCAAAGGGGAAGTCTCTAGCCCTTGTCGTTCCTGCAGTATTCACAGTTCTTCAGCCTAGTAAGAGCTTCCTTACACCAACCGCTGGCATTTCTTGGGCATCTGCCCATCTCCGAGCTGCTTGTGACTTTTGGACTTGGTCCCCTTGTTCCACAGGTACCTTCAGACAGGAATCCATCGTTGTTGCATTGCTGATTTGTGTTTTCCTTGCATTTTCCCTCTAACACGACTATTTTGTCCTTAGGGGAACTTTGGTGCACTTTGCACTCACTTTTCAGGGTCTTGGGGAGGGTTATTTTTCTAACTCTCACTATTTTCTAATAGTCCCAGCGACCCTCTACAAGGTCACATAGGTTTGGGGTCCATTCGTGGTTCACATTCCACTTTTGGAGTATATGGTTTGTGTTGCCCCTATCCCTATGTTTCCCCATTGCATCCTATTGTAATTATACATTGTTTGCACTGTTTTCTAAGACTATACTGCATATTTTTGCTATTGTGTATATATATCTTGTGTATATTTCCTATCCTCTTACTGAGGGTACACTCTAAGATACTTTGGCATATTGTCATAAAAATAAAGTACCTTTATTTTTAGTATAACTGTGTATTGTGTTTTCTTATGATATTGTGCATATGACACTAAGTGGTACTGTAGTAGCTTCACACGTCTCCTAGTTCAGCCTGAGCTGCTTTGCTAAGCTACCATTATCTATCAGCCTAAGCTGCTAGACACCCTATACACTAATAAGGGATAACTGGGCCTGGTGCAAGGTGCAAGTACCCCTTGGTACTCACTACAAGCCAGTCCAGCCTCCTACATTGGTTGTGCAGTGGTGGGATAAGTGCTTTGAGACTACTTACCACTCTTGTCATTGTACTTTTCATAAGAGAAAAATATACAAAACAAGGTCAGTGTATATACACATAGCCAAAAAGTTTTGCATTTCCTCTTTTCACTCTTTTCTAAGTGCTGAAAAGTACTTCTAAACTTTCAAAAAGTTCTTAAAAGTTTAAAAAGTTTTTTCTGTCTTTCTAAAAAGTTCTGAAAACTTTTTTCTCTTTGTCTATCACTTTAACTCTCTCTAAAAATGTCTGGCACAGGCCAAAAAGTTGAACTGTCCAAACTTGCATATGATCACCTTAGCTGGAAAGGAGCAAGGAGTCTCTGCATAGAGAGAGGTTTGAGTGTAGGGAAGAATCCTTCCTTAGAACTGTTAATTAATATGCTTAGAGTACAGGATAAGGCCATAAGTGCCCAATCTGTAGAAAAAGTAGCTAATGGTTCTCAATCTGATCCAGGGACTCCCCCAGGAAAAGGTTCAGGAAAGAAACTTCTCAGCCTGCCCATTACTAGACAGTCTAGCATAGTTGGTACAGAGGTTGAATCACATCATACTGATGATGTGCTCTCACATTATGCTGGTAGCCAAGCTGTTAGGGTGCCCTCTGTAAGGGACAGGTCTCCTTCTGTTCATTCCCATCATACCTCTGTATCTAGAAATGTCCCTCCCACCCACCCTGATGACAGATTGTTAGAAAGGGAGCTCAATAGATTGAGAGTGGAACAAACCAGACTGAAGCTCAAGAAGCAACAGCTGGATTTGGATAGACAGTCTTTAGAAGTAGAGAGGGAAAGACAGAAGTTGGGTTTAGATACCCATGGTGGCAGCAGCAGTATTCCCCATAGTCATCCTGCAAAAGAGCATGATTCCAGGAATCTGCATAAGATAGTTCCCCCTTACAAGGAGGGGGATGACATTAACAAGTGGTTTGCTGCACTTGAGAGGGCCTGTGCTGTACAGGATGTCCCTCAAAAGCAGTGGGCTGCTATCCTATGGCTATCATTCACTGGAAAAGGTAGGGATAGGCTCCTTACTGTAAAAGAAAATGATGCTAATAATTTCCAAGTTCTTAAGAATGCACTCCTGGATGGTTATGGCTTAACCACTGAACAGTACAGGATAAAGTTCAGAGAGACCAAAAAGGAGTCTTCACAAGACTGGGTTGATTTCATTGACCAGGCAGTGAAGGCCTTGGAGGGGTGGTTACATGGCAGTAAAGTTACTGATTATGAAAGCCTGTATAACACAATCCTGAGAGAGCATATACTTAATAATTGTGTGTCTGATTTGTTGCACCAGTACCTGGTAGACTCTGATCTGACCTCTCCCCAAGAATTGGGAAAGAAGGCAGACAAATGGGTCAGAACAAGGGTGAACAGAAAAGTTCATACAGGGGGTGACAAAGATGGCAATAAGAAGAAAGATGGTGAAAAATCTCAAGATAAGCATGGGGATAAGGGTAAAACCAAAGATCCCACTTCAAATCTTAAACACTCTTCAGAGGGTGGGGATAAAACAAATTCTTCCTCTTCTTCCCAACCTGCACACATTAAAAAGCCTTGGTGCTTTGTGTGTAAAAACAGAGGCCATAGGCCAGGGGATAAGTCCTGTCCAGGTAAACCCCCTCAGCCTACCACCACTAATACATCAAGCTCTAGTGCCCCTAGCAGTAGTGGTACTAGTGGTGGGACTGCTGGCAACAGTCAAGCAAAGGGTGTAGTTGGGTTCACTTATGGGTCCATAGTGGAAACTGATGTAATCAGTCCCAAGACAGTTTCTGTCACACCTAGTGGCATTGGCCTTGCCACACTGGCTGCTTGTCCCCTTACAATGGATAAGTACAGGCAGACAGTTTCAATAAATGGTGTTGAGGCCTTGGCCTACAGGGACACAGGTGCCAGTTTCACTTTGGTGACTGAAAACCTAGTGCCTCCTGAACAACACATCATTGGACAACAGTATAAGATTATTGATGTCCATAACTCCACTAAGTTTCTTCCCTTAGCTATAATTCAGTTTAGTTGGGGTGGAGTTACTGGCCCTAAGCAGGTGGTGGTATCACCTAGCTTACCTGTAGACTGTCTCTTAGGTAATGACCTAGAGGCCTCAGGTTGGGCTGATGTAGAGTTTTATGCCCATGCAGCCATGCTGGGCATCCCTGAGGAATTGTTCCCTCTCATTTCAAGTGAAATGAAAAAGCAAAGGAGAGAAGGCCTGAAAACTCAGGATCCCTCTCCATCAACAGGTAAAAAGGGTATCACAGTATCCCCTAACCACCCTACCATTCAGGATACTATTCCTGTGGTGGGAGAAACCTCTCCTAGGGTGGCACCTGTTCCAAGGGAATCATCAGCTGGCAAAGCTGGACTCCCTGAGGTAGAAGTACCTCTCTGTGGGATAACTAACATTGGTGAGAAAAAGAGCACCATTTTAGTTAACATGGAGCATCCCTCCAACCCTCCCAGAGAAACTTTAGTGCAGAAACTCTGCACTGCCTCACAACACTTAGGACAGCATCCCTGCCCTAGTGTGGAGCTGATAGGACAGCATCCCTGCCCTGCTCCAACTCAAGAGAAACAGCATCCCTGTTCTCTCTTCCAGCCAGATGGACAAAGTTTTTGCCCAGCTATGGCTTTTCTGAGACAGCATCCCTGTCTGGCATTTCCATCACTACAAATAGGTTCAGTGGACAATTCCCACTGCTCTAAACTAAAACTTACTGATAGAAACTCTGAAAATACATCTTCACATTGTTGCTTAGCTAAAAAACTTCAAACAGGGTGGTTTACATCCCCACAGGGAAGTAACCATATAGTGGATGATAAAGGGAGTAACCAGTCTATTGCAGAGCTACTCTCTACTTATCACCACTTAGACAATAAAGTCTCAACTGGCCAAGGTTAGCCTTATTGTCCTTCGTTTGGGGGGGGGTTGTGTGAGAAGGTAGCCTCTTTCTAGCCTTGTTACCCCCACTTTTGGCCTGTTTGTGAGTGTATGTCAGGGTGTTTGTCACTGTTTTCACTGTCTC
Organism: Pleurodeles waltl; assembly: GCF_031143425.1. Taxonomy (NCBI): domain Eukaryota; kingdom Metazoa; phylum Chordata; class Amphibia; order Caudata; family Salamandridae; genus Pleurodeles; species Pleurodeles waltl. The sequence continues at coordinate 1,162,282,531 of NC_090445.1, read as the reverse complement.
ACTGGGATCCTGATAGCCAGGCCTCAGTGCTCATAGTGAAAACACTATGTTTTCAGTATGGTTGTTATGTGTCACTGGGATCCTGCTGGTCAGGACCCCAGTGCTCATAGGTTTGTGGCCTATATGTATGTGTCACTGGGACCCTGTCACACAGGGCCCCAGTGCTCATAGGTGTGCATGTATATGTTCCCTGTGTGGTGCCTAACTGTCTCACTGAGGCTCTGCTAACCAGAACCTCAGTGGTTATGCTCTCTCATTACTTTCAAATTGTCACTAACAGGCTAGTGACCAATTTTACCAATTTACATTGGCTTACTGGAACACCCTTATAATTCCCTAGTATATGGTACTGAGGTACCCAGGGTATTGGGGTTCCAGGAGATCCCTATGGGCTGCAGCATTTCTTTTGCCACCCATAGGGAGCTCTGACAATTCTTACACAGGCCTGCCACTGCAGCCTGAGTGAAATAACGTCCACGTTATTTCACAGCCATTTTACACTGCACTTAAGTAACTTATAAGTCACCTATATGTCTAACCTTTACCTGGTAAAGGTTAGGTGCAAAGTTACTTAGTGTGAGGGCACCCTGGCACTAGCCAAGGTGCCCCCACATTGTTCAGAGCCAATTCACTGAACTTTGTGAGTGCGGGGACACCATTACACGCGTGCACTACATATAGGTCACTACCTATATGTAGCTTCACCATGGTAACTCCGAATATGGCCATGTAACATGTCTATGATCATGGAATTGCCCCCTCTATGCCATCCTGGCATTGTTGGTACAATTCCATGATCCCAGTGGTCTGTAGCACAGACCCTGGTACTGCCAGACTGCCCTTCCTGGGGTTTCTCTGCAGCTGCTGCTGCTGCCAACCCCTCAGACAGGCAGCTGCCCTCCTGGGGTCCAGCCAGGCCTGGCCCAGGATGGCAGAACAAAGAACTTCCTCTGAGAGAGGGTGTGACACCCTCTCCCTTTGGAAAATGGTGTGAAGGCAGGGGAGGAGTAGCCTCCCCCAGCCTCTGGAAATGCTTTGTTGGGCACAGATGTGCCCAATTCTGCATAAGCCAGTCTACACCGGTTCAGGGACCCCTTAGCCCCTGCTCTGGCGCGAAACTGGACAAAGGAAAGGGGAGTGACCACTCCCCTGACCTGCACCTCCCCTGGGAGGTGTCCAGAGCTCCTCCAGTGTGCTCCAGACCTCTGCCATCTTGGAAACAGAGGTGCTGCTGGCACACTGGACTGCTCTGAGTGGCCAGTGCCACCAGGTGACGTCAGAGACTCCTTGTGATAGGCTCCTTCAGGTGTTAGTAGCCTTTCCTCTCTCCTAGGTAGCCAAACCCTCTTTTCTGGCTATTTAGGGTCTCTGTCTCTGGGGAAACTTTAGATAACGAATGCATGAGCTCAGCCGAGTTCCTCTGCATCTCCCTCTTCACCTTCTGATAAGGAATCGACCGCTGACCGCGCTGGAAGCCTGCAAACCTGCAACATAGTAGCAAAGACGACTACTGCAACTCTGTAACGCTGATCCTGCCGCCTTCTCGACTGTTTTCCTGCTTGTGCATGCTGTGGGGGTAGTCTGCCTCCTCTCTGCACCAGAAGCTCCGAAGAAATCTCCCGTGGGTCGACGGAATCTTCCCCCTGCAACCGCAGGCACCAAAAAGCTGCATCTCCGGTCCCTTGGGTCTCCTCTCAGCACGACGAGCGAGGTCCCTCGAATCCAGCGACACCGTCCAAGTGACCCCCACAGTCCAGTGACTCTTCAGCCCAAGTTTGGTGGAGGTAAGTCCTTGCCTCACCTCGCTGGGCTGCATTGCTGGGAACCGCGACTTTGCAAGCTTCTCCGGCCCCTGTGCACTTCCGGCGGAAATCCTTCGTGCACAGCCAAGCCTGGGTCCACGGCACTCAAACCTGCATTGCACGACTTTCTAAGTTGGTCTCCGGCGACGTGGGACTCCTTTGTGCAACTTCGGCGAGCACCGTTTCACGCATCCTCGTAGTGCCTGTTTCTGGCACTTCTCCGGGTGCTACCTGCTTCAGTGAGGGCTCCTTGTCTTGCTCGACGTCCCCTCTCTCTGCAGGTCCAATTTGCGACCTCCTGGTCCCTCCTGGGCCCCAGCAGCGTCCAAAAACGCCAAACGCACGATTTGCGTGTAGCAAGGCTTGTTGGCGTCCATCCGGCGGGAAAACACTTCTGCACGACTCTCCAAGGCGTGGGGGATCCATCCTCCAAAGGGGAAGTCTCTAGCCCTTGTCGTTCCTGCAGTATTCACAGTTCTTCAGCCTAGTAAGAGCTTCCTTGCACCAACCGCTGGCATTTCTTGGGCATCTGCCCATCTCCGAGCTGCTTGTGACTTTTGGACTTGGTCCCCTTGTTCCACAGGTACCTTCAGACAGGAATCCATCGTTGTTGCATTGCTGATTTGTGTTTTCCTTGCATTTTCCCTCTAACACGACTATTTTGTCCTTAGGGGAACTTTGGTGCACTTTGCACTCACTTTTCAGGGTCTTGGGGAGGGTTATTTTTCTAACTCTCACTATTTTCTAATAGTCCCAGCGACCCTCTACAAGGTCACATAGGTTTGGGGTCCATTCGTGGTTCACATTCCACTTTTGGAGTATATGGTTTGTGTTGCCCCTATCCCTATGTTTCCCCATTGCATCCTATTGTAATTATACATTGTTTGCACTGTTTTCTAAGACTATACTGCATATTTTTGCTATTGTGTATATATATCTTGTGTATATTTCCTATCCTCTTACTGAGGGTACACTCTAAGATACTTTGGCATATTGTCATAAAAATAAAGTACCTTTATTTTTAGTATAACTGTGTATTGTGTTTTCTTATGATATTGTGCATATGACACTAAGTGGTACTGTAGTAGCTTCACACGTCTCCTAGTTCAGCCTGAGCTGCTTTGCTAAGCTACCATTATCTATCAGCCTAAGCTGCTAGACACCCTATACACTAATAAGGGATAACTGGGCCTGGTGCAAGGTGCAAGTACCCCTTGGTACTCACTACAAGCCAGTCCAGCCTCCTACACCTACCACCTCCGCCGGCGTTAGTGGACAGGAGGCCCCCACACAACGACAGGCTACCAGAACCCCACCTCCTGCAGAAGAAGAACCACCCCGCAAGCGGAACCTGAGATCTCACAAGAAGACAGAGTAGGATTGCAAGACCCCCGCCAGCCTAAGATACCCCCTGATGTCATCCCACTGTCCCACATTGTCACCCTGTCCAACCTTGAACTGCCCCTGCTCCATCCTTCCCCAGGCATATGGACAATGCACCTGTGCGACTGAGAACTGGACTCTGCCATGGACATTACTCCACCCCCACCCATCACCGCTTCCCAATCATGTACCTATATGTAGCACTGAAAATAAATCACTTATTCCACTTAAAAAAACAGGAGTCTGCTTGTATTCTTAACAAATGTATTACACATAACGGTGCAATAATGTCCAGTTACTTTGTGATGACAACATACCAATTTCAATAAGCTTTAGTCCATGGGCAAACAAAGCTGAAGTCAGGCAGTGGGTCATACAGCTCTGAAAAGGGAAGGGAAAGTCACAAGTCAGTTAACATGAACTGGGGGGAAACACAGACAGTGGAGACGCATGAGGCCTTAAGTAAATGTAAATTGGGGTGGCTGATTCTTACCTGTGTGCTACTGAAAGTATTGTTGTATGACTGTATACCTGTTGTCCGTGTCGTCCCCGTCGTCTTCCTCCTCTTCACTCTCCACAGGCTCCACAGCTGCAACAACACCACCATCTGGACCATCCTCCTGCAGAAAAGGCACCTGGCGTCGCAATGCAAGATTGTGAAGCATAGAGCAGGCCACGATGATCTGGCACACCTTCTTTGGTGAGTACATGAGGGATCCCCCTGTCATATGCAGGCACCTAAACCTGGCCTTCAGGAGCCCGAAGGTCCTTTCTATGATCCTCCTAGTTCGTCCATGGGCCTCATTGTACCGTTCCTCTGCCCTGGTCCGGGGATTCCTCACTGGGGTCAGTAGCCACGACAGGTTGGGGTAACCAGAGTCACCAATTAGCCACACACGGTGTCTCTGTAGCTGTTCCATCACATAAGGGATGCTGCTATTTCGCATGACATTCGCGTCATGCACTGACCCAGGGAACTTGGCATTTACATGGGAGATGTACTGGTCAGCCAAACAGACCACCTGGACATTCATCGAATGATAACTTTTTCTGTTTCTGTACACCTGCTCACTTTCTTTGGGGGGAACCAAAGCCACATGGGTCCCATCAGTGGCACCAATGATGTTGGGGATATGTCCAAGGGCATAGAAATCACCCTTCACTGTAGCCAATTCGCCCACCTCAGGGAAAATAATGTAGCTCTGCATGTATTTCATCAGGGCAGACAACACTCTGGACAAAACCTTAGAAAACATAGGCTGAGACATCCCAGATGATATGGCCACTGTTGTCTGAAAAGACCCACTTGCCAAAAAATGGAGTACTGACAGAACCTGCACCAGAGGGGGAATCCCTGTGGGTAGGCGGATGGGGGACATCAGGTCTGGCTCCAGCTGGGCACGTAGTTCATGTATAGTTGCTCTGTCAAGCCGGTATGTAAGTATGATATGTCGTTCTTCCATTGTCGACAGGTCCACCAGCGGTCGGTACACGGGAGGATTCATCCTTCTCCTCGCAAGTCCCAGCGGACGGTGCCTAGGAAGGACAACATGGAGCACAGAGTCAAGCAACCCACAGGTTCGTTCACACAGCTTGCACAGTACACGAATCGCTATGCATTGAACGGCTTGTATGAGTGGCAATGCAAGGCCTAGGCCTGTGTGACGCAGTAGAAATCATGCCATGTGGGCCCTTGAAATGGCGGCTGCCTGACCTGTGAAGTGTGACAGTGGGATGTGAGGTCACTGCGCTGGCGTGGCACACCGTGGCGGTAGGCGGTCGAAGACCGCGGCGCAAAGCAGCATTGGTTAACATTGAACCCTATGGGTCTCAGGAGCCAATGACGATGTGCGCTGGCGGTCACGGTACGCACCGCCGCGGTACGCACCGCCGAGGTACTCACCGCCGCGGGCGTGGCCGCCATTTTCTATCTGATTAATCACTCGAGACCTGATCATCCACAGGAGAGGACCTATACTGCAAGTGCTGCTGCGACTGGGGAAAGGGCCCCTGCCTTCACTTCCGAAGTATTGGAGAAACTTGTTGATGGGGTCCTCCCCCAGTATGCGCTACTCTACGGTCCTCCAGACCAACTGGTTAGTACACAGGGTGCACGTTGAATGGGCTATGCCTGTGTTGAGTGGGGTGTATGTAAGATGGTGGGGAGAGGAGCGAATGAGGAGTGCATCGCACGAAAGATGAGAGCATGTGCCACATGGCAAGGTTGGGGAGGGGGGGGGGCACTCACATTGACCAGGCAGAAAACTGATGCGATTTCCTTTACCACCCTGTACATGTCACATAGGTCAGCGCCCATCAGAAGATCGACATTTGGCGTGCCATCGCCAAGGACGTCCGGGCCCTGGGGGTCCACAACAGACGGGGCACCCACTGCCGAAAGAGGTGGGAGGACATCCGCCGCGGGACCAGAAAGACCGCCGAGTCTCTGCTGGGGATGGCCTCCCACCGTAGGAGGGGTGCCAGCCGCCAATTGACCCCCCTGATGTCCCGGATCCTGGCGGTGGCCTACCCCGATTTGGATGGGCGCGTGAGGATATCACAGCAGACACAAGGGGGTGAGTATCAGCACATTCTGCTATCTTTGCGCTCAGTGAAGGTGTCTGGGTGGGAGAGGAGGGCTGTGGCTATCTCCAGGCCAGGGCGCATTCTGTAGGCTAGGCCCCTCCGTTAGACACGGCCCTGTGCCCCCGCCCCCCACCTCTGTAGGGTGCCAAGTACAGCTATCCATGGTCCGGCCTCACCCATGTGTGCATTTGTCGTCCATAGACCCGTAGGCCTAGTCACAATAACTGAGTAGTGTACCCCCATTGCGCGGTACTAGTTCAGGGGGCTTCTGTGTCTGTCCTCTCCGACAACAGTATTGCCAATGCATGCACTCAACCTGTCTTCATTTCTCCCCCCCCATTTTCTTTGTCTTCCTGTTCACGTGTGCATTAGCATCATCAGGCGGAGGAGAAGTGGCATCGGCGCACGAGGGAGCTGCATCTCACATGGCCCCGGAGGGCCTTACAACAGACTCCGAGTACACCAGTGAGACGGAGGGCGAGTGGAGCTCCACAACGGGGACCCGTCGAGACGTCAGCGACACCGACACGTCCTCTGAAGGGAGCTCCCTAGCGGTGGTGGCAACATCCGTGCCCACCGCCACAACAGGTACAGCCGCCACCCAGCGCACCAGCCCCGCCCTCCCAGCAGCCCCTCAGCCTTCGCTCCGTGCCCGCTCGCCCAGGAAGGCGGGCATCTCCTTCGCCCCAGGCACCTCAGGCCCTGCCCCAGTTACCCCTGCTGCACTCATTGTTGGGCAGTCTACCCTTTTGAATGCCATCCAGGGTGTAGAAAGGGAGGTGCATCGGAGCAATGCATACCTGGAGGGCATTCATTCGGGTCAGGCTGCCCATCAGCGATCGTTCAACGCTCTGGCCTCAGCACTGACTGCAGCCATTGTCCCTGTCTCCAGCCTCCCTCTTCTGACTCCCTCCACCCAGTCCCAGTCTCCTGTTCATCTGCCTATCCCACCCACACCATCAGACCAGCCTGCACACACCTCTACACCCAAGGGCAGCTCATCCAGACATAAGCACCACAGATCCCACAAGCATTCACCCAAGCAACATCCAGATGCAGACATGCCAACAGTCACTACCACCTCTGTGTCCCCCACCTCCTCATCTCCCTCCTCCCTCCCTGTGACGTCTCCACTCACACCTGCATGCACACCACCATCAGCCAGTACTTCCATCACCAGCACACCCTCCATTACAGTCCGCACACGTGCAGTCACCACCCTCACTGCCATTTACACGTCCCCTGTGTCCTCTCCCAGTGTGTCTGTCACCCCCTCTTCCAAAGCACACAAACGCAGACAGCCACCCACCCAACAGCCATCCACCTCACGACAGCCTCCGTCACAAGCACCTGCACCCAAAGACAGCACACTTGACTCTCCTACAACCACATCCTCTTCCTCCACTCCCAAACCCACTACACCTACCCGTCCCTGTCCTTCCAAAGTCCTTTTCCTTTCCAACTTGAGCTAGTTCCAATCACTGACCCACCCCCTCCATCTGGTAAGAGTAAAAAAAGCACCTCAGCCACCACCAGCCCTGCATCTACTGTGACCATAGTGCAGGGCTATTGGAGTCCACCAGATCCTAGGGCAGGAACATCGGCCAGCAGCAAGGGGACAGCCAGCCCCCCCCCCCCGGGAAGAGGACAAAAAAGAAAAAGGCCCGGCGCAACAAGCCTGAGACGGCTGCCACCAAGGACAGTAGCCTAGCCCCGTCACCTGCCACATCATCCAAGGGAGGCAAGGGCCACAGAGCTTCAGCGAAGGAGAGCAAGGGCAGCAGGGCGGAGAAGTCAGGCAGCAGGTGAGCTGCCCAGGAGGGCCCCACCAGCCCCATTCCGGGTGTGACGGACGACACCCACGGGCCCAGGACTCCATCACAGGAGGGTGCCGCGACCGCAAGTTCGGATGGTGAATGAGCGGGAAGTCTTGCCCAGGTCTGGCTCCCTAGACACACAGGACAAGCACCGCTGAACGGGCCCCGCCGGGAGGAGCACCGCTGAACAGGGCCCCGCCGGGAGGAGCACCGCTGAACAGGGCCCCGCCGGGACAAGAACCGCTGAACGGGCCCCGCCGGGAGGAGCACCGCTGAACAGGGCCCCGCCGGGACAAGAACCGCTGGACGGGCCCCGCCGGGAGGAGCACCGCTGAACAGGGCCCCGCCGGGACAAGAACCGCTGAACAGGGCCCCGCCGGGACAAGAACCGCTGAACAGGGCCCCGCCGGGACAAGAACCGCTGAACAGGGCCCCGCCGGGACAAGAACCCCTGAACAGGGCCCCGCCGGGAGGGGCACCGCTGAACAGGGCCCCGCCGGGAGGAGCACCGCTGAACAGGGCCCCGCCGGGACAAGAACCGCTCCGCTGGGCCCTTCATCTCAAGCACCGCTCCGCTGGGCCCCGCCGTCTCAAGCACCGCTCTGCTGGGCCCTTCCTGTCAAGCACCGCTCCGCTGGGCCCTTCATCTCAAGCACCGCTCCGCTGGGCCCTTCATCTCAAGCACCGCTCCGCTGGGCCCTTCCTGTCAAGCACCGCTCCGCTGGGCCCTTCCTGTCAAGCACCGCTCCGCTGGGCCCTTCATCTCAAGCACCGCTCCGCTGGGCCCTTCATCTCAAGCACCGCTCCGCTGGGTCCCGCCGTCTCAAGCACCGCTCCGCTTGGCCCTTCATTTCAAGCACCGCTCCGCTGGGCCCTTCATCTCAAGCACCGCTCCGCTGGGCCCCGCCGTCTCAAGCACTGCTCCGCTGGGCCCTTCCTGTCAAGCACCGCTCCGCTGGGCCCTTCATCTCAAGCACCGCTCCGCTGGGCCCTTCATCTCAAGCACCGCTGGCCCATTGACAGTGCCGGTTCTGTGTCGAGCAGGACTTCAGGAAGCACTCTGGGCACCATGCCTCCTCCAATAACAGTGGAGTCGGTAATCCATCTGATGGACTGTGGCTTGGCACTTCCCAGGATGGTCCAGTGGGCATGCCACCCACTGTAGAGACTTGAGAGACTGTGGCTTTGCACTCCCCAGGATGGTACAGTGGGCAAGCCACCCACTGTAGGGACTTGTGAGACTGTGGCTTTGCACTCCCCAGGATGGGACAGTGGGCATGGAGGCCCCTCGTGGATCTGGCGTCGTGGACTCATGTGGCTGAGGTGCCCCCCCTTCCCTTCCCCTGTGGTGCCTGTAGTTTTATCATCTGATGCCCCTGCAGTGTTCTCTCCAATGGTATCTGGTCTCCTGTGTGGGCTTTGCCCATGTGTTTGTGCACATTGGCCCACGGACTATGGAACTTTGACGGAATGTGCAGGACTTTTTGCCTATGTATATATTGTTGACTATGTTCATTCCTTATTTTTGTATCTTTTATATGGCATATTTGCCATTCCTTCAATGGAGCTATTTATACATATATTTTATAGATCATTTAAATTGTGTCTTTGCTTTTATTCCGGGGGGTTTGTGTGGTGTCACTCTGACTTGTTGCTCGGCATTGGGGTGTAGGTATTTGTGGTGGGGGGGTGGGTGTATGGCGCATGTGTGTGCCCGTAAGCTTTCTTCCTCCCCTCTCGCCTGTGTCGTAGGTGCAGTACTCACCGTTGTCGTCTGCGCCGGCGTTCGTACTCCTGGTAGATAAGCAGGTAGACAATAGCTGGTAGGATGTGTAATTCGGGTTCCATGCTGTCTTCCTTCCTCGTGGAGTGTGTATAGGTGAGCGTTTTCCCGTTTGTAGTCTGCTCCCGCCCCGGAAAAGGTGGCGGATTGGTGAGTTGTGATAGGGTGGGCGGTACATTGTCTGCCGCCTGCCTGTTGGCGGTGACCGCCGCGGTGTTTGTCGGTCCCGCCGTGGCGGTCGGAGTGTTAAAGTGGCAGCCTGTGCTGGCGGTTCCCGCCAGGGTTAGAATTCCATTTTTTTGACCGCCGGCCTGTTTGCGGGTTGGCCGCCGCTTTATCACCGACCGCCAGGGTCAGAATGACCCCCTAAGTTAGGTGACATTAGCATTGTTAATATAGGGAAATAAACATTCTAACTTTCACATAAAGGTGTGGTTATTCATGGCCGAGAGGACATGATGTGTGGAAATTACTGACTCCTATTGATTATTAAGGGTATTGATTATTGTTGTTGACATTGATATATATTGGTACGGGATATATGGTGGAAAAAACTCAAAGTGCAGTCAAAAAGTCCATCAGCCTATTCGCGTCTCCCTTGTAAGTTTACTTAATAAGGTCTGATGCGCTAACAGAGATGGTAGCAGAGATTGATGGTTTGTCCTCTTAAGAGCCCATCATGAAGTCCAGAGATAGGTAGTAGAGTGTCTGGTCCCAGAGATTGTAAGAAAGGAGTAACAGGTGTTCCGAGAGATGGCAGTAAGAGTAAAATAATTTGCAGATTTGGTGAAATTGGTGAAATTTTTGATTTTTCAGAATCAATGATAAAAAGTGGAGAGAAAATATCCCCCTAAGTACCCAAAATGACTTTCCCAGAATCTTGGAGCGTGCCGATGATTGTTTGAAGATGTTCTCGGCATTCTAGTGACTGTGTGAATGAAGTAGGTTTTGCACTTGCACAGCTTATGCAAATCGCAGGTGAATTGTGATGTTTGTGAGGATTTAGGGAGTTTGCGTGCTCCAAATGAAGTTGTAGAAGGAGTGTGCGTACTCAGAAGTGTAAGAGTAGAGAAGTCGTTGAACTTCACATGTGTGTGGCGCTCTGTGCTAACAAATTGTCCACATGGTTGTTGGTATACGGACCCTGCGTGGTTTAAGACTCCGCTGTATATTGAAAACTTGTTTTTTGTTGTGATTTGTCTGATTTATTAGGTTGATCGAACGTGGTCGACAAGTCTGGGTATCAGTCAAATCGAGTGAAAGAATTTTCGACTGAGATCTGGCGAGTCCTTTGTGTACCTGGACAGACCACTGATCAGTTGAGAGTGAAATTTGCAGGTCAAATTTTGCTTGTAAATCATGTAAATTGAGAAAGAAGGAGTAGCTGCTAGAGGGAAACATTGTCAGTGAAAAATTTGAAAGTTTCTGAAGAGATTGTGTCACCTTACCTGTAGTAAATGGACAAATTGGGTTTTGATTTTGTTTAGTGCTCGCAATAATTATTGCATTAGTTCTGGGTGAATCTGAGTTTAGGAGGACAAGCCACAAGACTTTGTCAGACACAGTACATGTGAGTGTGGCGTCATTGGAGTCCCGCTGGAATAGGTTGGTTAGTGAGAAGGGCCACACATGGATTGACAGCCATCCGTGAAGAGCAATTGGTCGAGAAGGTGGGCGAAGAGAATTCTACGATTAAAAGTCACTTCCTGATTTAATTTTGAATACCAGAGGTTACAAAATCAAATTTATCAAAGTTTTAAAGAGTGCGTTAAGGGGAGATACTTACATTACAACGAGTATAGGGGACATTGCACCGCCAAAAGGTACACCAGCCTACATCGTGATTGAAGGACAGGGTGTTGGCATGTCTTTGGTTGAAGCAATGGTGCAAAGTAACAGAGAAAGATGGGAGTTTAGCGTTTCCTGCCCCTGGAACATTTAATTTGAGGAGCTTAGAGCATCTGAGGAATGTGTTGTATGATCCGAAACCCCCTCCGAGACCAGCACTGTTCGAGGCATCAGCGAACTGGGAGTTAGTAGCCAGACAGCAACAGCAACAGCAATTTGAGGGGAGCATGAAAAAGGCAGAAAAGACACTAGCAGAGGGTAGATGGGACCATGCTCAGAAATTGTGGAGAGCCAAGACTTTACAGGGAATGAAAATGTTTCCAGCGATTACTCAAGACAGCAAATGAGAAGGAAAGAAAGCTACCAGAAAAACAAACAGGAGCCATTATGAGAGTAGGGAGCAGAGATCAAAGGAGTCTGGAGGATCTTTGACAGTTGAGGAAGAGTCAAACGATGATGAATTTATTTTGCAGTTATTGAGAAGTTGTCCCACACCTTATGCAGCACAAGAGAGTGGTCTGAGCACCAGTGTAAGTCCCTCAGCTCCAATCCAGGTTAACGCAACAATGAGTGCAGTGCAGGTTACTCTCGGTATGACACAGAGCCCAATGCAGAGCAGTCTGAATGCACCTATTACTCCAGCAGCACAAAATTAGGTGCCACAGTCAAATGTGTTAAGAACTTACCCCGAAGTACCCATAGTGGAAACTGCCACAAACCTAATAGTGCCAACAGGACAGGTTTTCCGGAAACCGATGTTGGTTCAGGCAGAGCCAACCATACTTTTACTGCCTCAAGTGCAGCCACAAGTAATGCCAAAGTATACACTCCGATAACAAGGACCCAGGTAGATATGTCTGTACTGATGAGCCAGAATATGGGAACTATACACCCATAGAACTTGAGTGTTAGATCAAGCCCAGATGCTGTATATGTACCTGTTACCATTGGTCCAGTTGTACCTTTGTTCGCACAAGAGAAAACCAGTGCACATGGACAGGGAGTCCTGAGTCAGAATTCAATGAGGGGGGAATTAATGAGAATCTCTGAGTAGTCTCTCCTGTCGGACAGATATTTGACAGATCTAGATCATTGGTAGACCTTGGCCCATTTGGAGTTCCTGTGGATACTGTGATAGGGTCGAATGTTAGTCAGAGCCTGAAGTTACTGACACTGCAGTCCCCAAATACAGTGGTGTAACAACTGCCACATGACGAGGCTACTAATATTTCACTGCAAGGGTTGACGGCCCAACAATTGACTGAATGGTTAGACAAGCTGAATACCCCACAGAGTGTGCCCAGAGGAGAGGATAGTTGAACTATACAAGGCTAGGTTGAGAGCGGGTGGGTTCATTGAAGGGACTATGGGTGTCAACAGATTAGTATCCTACACAGAAGCAGAACTGAGATATTTGTGCCTGAAAATTATGAGGGAAGGGAGCAATGTGCATCAAAAGCTAGCAGAACTGGCAGAGAAATAGAGAAAACTAAGCATTTGAAAAGGAGTTACACGTTGGATTTTGACACAAAAGATTTCAAGTACATGAGACCTGCAGGGATGAAGGCACAACCTAGGGGGTTACTCCAAAGTGTCCAGACATGGGAAGCATTAGACAAATAGGAAGGCAGATGGGCTAAGAAAAGAGATGAAAGAAAAAGGGATTCTGCAGAGCTGACTGTATATGTGCAGCAGAGCAAGGATCCAGTAAAAATGTTACCAATGAGAGAGATTCTAGGAGGGAATTTTGTTCTTGTCCCTTGGAGCAGATGTGAGATTCTGTACTTTACAAATGACTGTCCTAGGTTGAGGGAGAAGCCTGTAGAATGGTACCAGCAGACATGCAGCTTTGTGAAACTTGCAAAGTGCTGTGGGAATACTTGAACACTCTATTGTGTTCAGTAGTCCCAGCTGATCTGTGGATAGAGTGTAAGGGGAGTATAGACTGGCCGACAAAAGAACCAGAGAGAGATCAGGTTACAGGTGCGCCATCTCCTAAAGTAATGAAATATTATTATAAAGTGATTGACTTCTTGAAGATGAGAATTTCTCCCAAACCATTGACTGGCAGAGAAGAGGCAGGACAGCTCAGGAAGCCAAACAATGTATACATGCGTTTACGAGATTGTTGCAGGCATTTAAGCATTACAGTGGAATGAAGACAATTGAGCCGAAAGACATGATTCGATTTGTGGAAGGACTGAGACCTGAAATTAGCCAGATGATTGAGTCATTTGATTTGCTGGCAAGCAAAGTCAATTGATGAGGTATTGAAGTATGCAAAGTACTGTAGTGATGAGATTGAGCAGAAAAAGATGAAGGAACAGGCGATGGTGATGCAGATTAAAGCGGCAGAAACAGGGATGCAGGGAACTTTTCCACAACAGCAGCAGCAACAGGGAAATGTGGTGTTTCAAAATCAGATGAAAGGTAGAGTTTGCGGAGGTAATGGAAACTGTCACTCTGATTTGAATACTGTAATGGTTCAGATGTGCAAGGAATGCAGAGAGTGTTGCCTTGCCACGTTTCAGGAGCGGTCAGACATTGGAAGCAGGAGTGTTCTATGATGGTGCAGGAAGGTGTTGTTCAGCAAACAAGTGACATCAATTCATTTCAAAACATGAGAGGACCAAGAATGAGAGGTCATAATCCGAATTGCCATAATAATGTGAATCTAATGCAGAATGTTCAACCCATGGAGCAGGTGCAAATGCCATGTGTACAATTGGCACAGTTGCAGCCCATGTAACAGCAGGTTCAAATGGTACCTAGACAGCAAATTAAACTACCTCAAGCCCCTATGGAACAGCAGTAGGTGATGCTTCCTCAACAGGTCAAAGATCAGATGTTTCACAAGAGTAATAACACAGTTCACCAATTCCCGTTGCACAGTGAGAATGGAATAAACAATGATTGGGGAGCAAGAGTTCGGATGAACAGGAATGTGGGCTTGCAGCTTCTTTAGAAGTAGATCACAAAGCCCCATATGTGAAGGGAAAGGTAATGGGTCGCAAGGTTTCATTCTTGGTTGACACAGGAGCTACACGCTCTACAGTGAGAACTGCAGAAGTACCAGACTTACCCCTTTCAGGAAAGACAGTCCAGATTATAGGAGTAGCGAATTAGTACTTGACCAACCCAGTTACAGAACCAGTCCAGGTTAAAATTGGCAAATTTAAAGGATTGCACAAATTTGTAGTCTGTGATTCAAGTCCGATGTCCCTACTGGGAAGAGACTTGCTGTGTAAAACTAGGTGCTCGATTACTTGCTCAAATGATGGGCTCAAGATGCAGACGAATAGTGATGATGACCCAGTTCCAGAGATCGAGTGTGAGACTATGAATGAGAAGTACCCTCTGATTAATTTCTTTCCAGTGTTCACAGTGAAGGAGCTTCCTCCTGATTTACAGGGAAAGGTTAAAGAGAAAGTGTGGGATCTGACAGGGAAAGAAATAGGTTTGATAAAGGGTGTTGAGCCAGTTAAAGTTCATGTGAAGCAGAATTAAATTTTTCCCCAGATTCCCCAGTATCACATGCCACCGGATATTCTTATAAAGGTTGTTCAAATAATTGCAGAATTTGCGAATCAAGGGGTCTTGGAAGAAGTGTTGATCAGCCCATGTAATTCACAGAAAATGGGATTGAAAAGCCCTGTGGAAAAGTTCGAATTTTCCAGGATTTGAGAAAAAAAAATTACATTCTGATCAAATGTTGCCCTGTGGTGCTAAATCCAGCTGTGATTCTGTTGCAGATTCCATGTGATTCTGAGTGGTTCAATGTCATAGACTTGTCACAAGCTTTCTTTTCTGTGCCTCTTCATGAGGACATCTAATTTTTCTTTTGTTTCAAAGTTTTGGACCGAGTTTACTGTTGGTGTTGAATTCCTCAAGGGTTTTCAGAGTAACCTTCCATATTCAATAAGATCTTGAAAAAGAATTTGGAGACGTTGGAATTGCACTTCCAATCGACATTGGTAGAGTACATTGATGACTTATTGATTACATCTAAAACAAGGGATGAGTGTAAGTATGATGCAAATTGCCCTGTTGAGCCATTTGGGAAAGAATGGTCATAAAGTGTCTCCACGTAAGTTGCAAAACTGTCAGAAAGAATGAAATACTTGGGTCACCAGATTGAGAATGGAATAAGGAAAATATCCAGAGAAAGGGTCACAGCAATACTACAGATGAGTCCCCTGACTACACAGAGAAATGTCAGGATGTTTCTGGGAATGGTAGGCTATTGTCGTCAATGGATACCCAATTTTCAGTCATTTCCAAGCCATTGCAGAAGCTAACCCATAAGGAGGTTACCGATCCCCTAGTGTTAGACCAGGCTTGCATGAAAGCATTTTCTGAATTGGGAGAGAGTCTGTGCAAAGCCCCGGCTTTGGGTGTGCCTGACTACACAAAGTCTTTCACGTTGTTTTGACATGAGCGTAATGCATGTTCTTTGTCTGTCTTGACGTAGGTCCATGGAGGTGTAAATCACCCAGTAGCATATTTTTAAGCTTCTTTAGACCCAGTCGCAGCAGCTTTACCAGACTGTTTGCGTGCAGTTGCAGCGGTTGGACAAAGCAGCACACAGTGTGAAGTCGTTGTGATGGGACATCCCCTAACAATAATGGTCCCTCACTCAGTTGACGTTTTGCTTACAAATACCAAGACCCATTACCTGACAGGTGCAGGATTGACACATTTTGAGACCAGTATTTTAGGGTCCTCAAATGTGTCTTTGAAAAGATGTACAGTGCTGAACCCGGCAACCTTGCTTCCAAATGAAAATGTTGAAATTGAAAAGTTGGAAGACATTGAGCATGATTGTCTTGAAGTGCTTGATCTGTGCACAAAACCGAGACCTGATATTAGGGACACCCAATTGGAAGAAAATTACCAAATTATCTTTGTTGATGGTTCTTGTTTAAGAGACAATACAGGAGTACTGAGAACAAGATATGCCGTGTGAACAATTACTGGTATTCTGGAAGCGTCCTGGCTTCGAGGAGTAAATTCCGCACAAGTAGAGGAACTGGTAGCCCTTACTACAACATGCCATGTTTCTGCTCAGCTAAACGTTACCATCTATATAGATAGCCAGTATGGATTTAGAATAGTCCATGAATTTGTCCCGTTGTGGTCACAGAGAGGTTTCATGACCTCTTCTGGTTCACCAGTGAGAAATGGTGAGAGAATTAAATAATTGTTGCAAGCTATCCAAGTGCCTGAAAAGATTACTGTGGTGAAATGCAGTGCACATCGGAAATACCAAGATTTTGGTCCTCATTACAACCCTGGCAGTAAATCCCACTTTCTGCCGTGCTGAAGACCGCCAACATACAATTGCGGCAGCGGAATTCCGCTACAGGTATTAAGACTCACAGCTCTGAATCCACCACAATACAGACACCCACATAAGTCCGCCACACCAGAGGTCAGTGATAAACTGGCGATACCAAAACCCACACCGTCACGCCAACAAGAATACGCCCATACTATCACGACCCACGAATCAACGCGTCTTTCAACCGCGGTAATCCATTGGCGGTACACACCGCCACGCTCAAAATACACACACATTTACAAAACACAACCACATTGGACAATTCAAAATACACACACCTGACACACACACCACACCAACACACCCAATCCAATATAAAGCACACACCCACATCACCCACAAACCTTTACAACCAAAATTTTGAAAGAAGGCCAGAGAGAGAGATTAGCTAACACAACACCAGCATCCACAGACACACAACACCATCACTAATACAACATCCATGCACCTCAAACAACACACACCAACACATCCCCTCACACATCACAACAGACAGCACCTCACACATCACCAACACCACATCATGGCACCTCAAAGACACCCCAGGTTTTAAGAGGAGGAGCTCTGGGTCGTGGCGGAGGAAATCATCCGGGTAGAGCCACAGCTATTCGGATCACAGGTGTAGCAGACATCCATTGCTATGAAGATGGAGCTATCGGCGGAGAATCGTCGACAGGGTCAATGCAGTGGGACAGCATCCAAGAACACAGGATGAGATCAGAAAGAGGTGGAACGACCTACCAGGGAAGGTATGTTATGTGGTATCCAGACACCAGATTGCAGTACAGAGGACTGGCGATGGACCCCCACCTCCTCCCCCACAACTAACAACATGGGAGGAGCAAGTCTTGGCAATACTGCATCCTGAGCGCCTTGCAGGAGTAGCAGGAGGACTGGACTCTGGTAAGTCATATCTTAACTACTTTATCCCCCCCACTCCACCTGCATGCCATCACATACTCCCACCCTCATCCTTACACCCATCACTCCAACCGTCCACAGATACCCCACTACCACAATCCACACATCCCAAAACCAAGCCCTGCATGTAACACCAATGCATTGACACCCATCACCAAAGCATGTCCAGTAGACAGACTCACTCATGCCCCAAAATCACCAAGCACACAAGGGCCCCAGAAATAATGCAAACACAGGAGTAGAGGTTAACTCACCCATTGCACAAGATGGCACACACAGATACTAAGATTATGCATTCACACCCCAACAGGACCCCTACCCAACGTCACCGGACAGGAGGTGCCAGACATATCCAGTCCCCCCCACAGAAGAGGCCCACAGTGATGACAGCAGCTCTGCATGCCTGGATCAAGATGACCAGCCCGGCCAATCAGGGACCTCGGGACAGTCGGTTCCCTGACACAGTCACAAACCACCACTGAACCTCCCCCCTCAGGAAACACCTCCACAGCACCCACCCAGCGGGCCCATCCCTCTGTCCCCAGGACACGTCAATCAGCAGTGTGTCCACCACTACAGGGAACCCAGGCAACCCCACTAACACAGGACGATCAGGGACCTGGGGGCAGTGGCAATGGGAACACGGTTCAGGGAACAGAGGCACAGGATAACAGGGAAGCTGGGAGGACTGCTGTGCGACAGGGAGAGGACAGGCCTAGGGAACCCACTCTCCACGAGGCACTCTCCAACATCATGGGAGCTTACCATCATTCCCAGGAGACCATGGGCACGGTACTGGCCAAGTTTCAGGAGACCCAGTGGCTGCAGGAGGAACACTACCTGGGGATTAGGGAGGACTTAAAGTCCATCAACACCACCCTGGTCACCATTGCAGGGGTGCTGGCAGACCTTGTGAATACCAGGAGGGACACAGTGGCACACCAACGGGCCCCTGACACTAGCCTGGATGATGAACAGCCCTCCACCTCCGCCGGCACTAGTGGACGGGTGGCACCGTCACAGGAACAACAGAACACCAGCACCCCACCCCCTGCAGAAGGAGAACCACCCTGCAAATGGTCCCTGAGATCCAGGAACACAACAGAGAACATTGCCAAGAACCCCGCCAGTAAATAAGACCCCCCTGAATGTCACCCTTTTGTCCCACTTTGACACCCTGTCCGCCATTGCTCTGCTTCCTATGCCCCTTTGGACAATGCACCTGTGAAACAAATAGACTGGACTCTGCCATGGACATTCCTCCACCATCACCCCAGCGCATTTCACACACCCCTCCACTTATTTTCAGAGAAATAAACACCCTTGAATCACAAACCAAACTGGAGTCAGTCTGTGCTTTCACAAATGTGTAATTGCTAAATCTCTGGAATATAGCAATGTCAATGTACTTGTTCACATACAAATGTAACACAGCTGTAGGCCAGCAGTAAAAATAGCAGAGGGCACAAAGTGGGACCCAGATCTGTTAAATGGAAAGGCAAAGTAACAAGTCAGGGTCCATACACTGAGTGAAAATGACAGACTTATGCTAGTTCCAACAATAGTATGAGATGTGGGAAGCAGTTACATCTTACCTGTGTCTCATGGAAGTATTGCATGATGATATTGTTTCGGTTGTCTACATCTTTTTCTTCTGCCTCCTCTTCTTCACTGTCCACAGGCTCCACAGCTGCCACAAGACCACCATCTGGGCCATCCTCCTGTAGAAAAGACACCTGGCGTCCCAAAGCCAGGTTGTGCAACATACAGCAGGTGGTGATTATCTGGCAGACCTTCTTCGGTGAGTAATATAGGGAGCCACCTGTAAGATGGAGGCACCGGAATCTGGCCTTCAGGAGGCCGAAGGTGCGTTCTATAATCCTCCTAGTTTGCCCATGTGCCTCAGTGTAGCGTTCCTCTGCCCTTGTCCTGGAATTCCTCACTGGGGTCAGTAGGCATGACAGGTTGGGATAACCAGAGTCACCTGCAAATGTCGAGGGACAACTGTTAGACAGACACTAACCCTTAGGGACAACCCCATACCCAGACACCTATGTCAACTGTGTTGGGACCTTGGGCTCACCTATTAGCCACATACGGTGCCTCTGGAGTTGCCCCATCACATAAGGGATGCTGCTATTCCTCAAAATGTAAGCGCCATGCACAGAGCCAGGATACTTCAAATGGGAGATGTACTGGTCTGCCAAACACACCATCTGCACTTTAATTGAACGGTAGCTTTTCCAGTTTCTGTACAGCTGTTCATTCCTGCGGGGGGGGGGTACAAATACCACATGTGTACCATCAATGACACCAATGATGTTGGGGATATGTCCCAGGGCATAGAAGTCACCTTTCACTGTGGGCAAATCCTCCATCTGAGGGAAAATGATGTAGCTGCGCATGTGTTTCAGCAGGGCAGACAACACTCTGGACAACACGTTAGAGAACATTGTCTGGGACATCCCTGATGCCACTGGCCAGGAAATGGAGTACAGACAGAACCTGCACTAGAGGGGGGATTCCTGTGGGTTGGCGGATAGCTGACATCAGGTCTGGCTCCAACTGGGAACACAGTTCCAGGATTGTTGCCCGATCAAGTCTGTAAGTGATAATGATGTGTCTCTCTTCCATTGTCGACAGGTCCACCAGGGGTGTGTACACCGGAGGATGCTGCAGTCTCATCACCTGCCCCAGCAGACGTGCCCTATGGAGGAGAACAGTGAGCAGAGGGTCATCTAACACTTAGGTATCACAATGTTTATTTGGTAAAACGTTGGAAATTCGCAATGTGCCTTTATCTGTCTGTATTCCAGGCCTAAAAAGGTGTGATGCAGTTATTTTCCCTGCTATGTGGCCCCCTGAAATGGCGGCTGCCTGACTTGTAAAGTGGGACAAGGGGAAATGAGGTAACTGCGCTGGCATTGTACACCGTTGCGGTAGGCGATGGAAGAACACAGCGTAATTCAGCATTGGTTAACATTGGGCCCTATGGGTCCCAGGAGCCAATGACGATGTACGCCGGCGGAGACGGTATGCACCGCCGCGGACGTGGCCGCCATTTTCTTACTGCTCCCTCTCTTGATACCTGACCTTCAACAGGAGAGGACCTACACTGCAAGTGCTGCTGTGACCTGTGTCTGGAAGCGACGATGGGTACAGTGTCTGTGGAATGGGCCCCTGCTTTCACTTTGGAGGAGTTGGAGAAACTGGTGGATGGGGTCATCCACCAGTACACGCAAGTGTACGGTCCTCCAGACAAGCAGGTGAGTACACTGTGAGCATAGTGGATGGCACATGATTGTATGGAGTGTCGTGGATGGAAGAGGTTGGGGAGGGGGACAGGCCAGCATGTCAGGATTGTGTGTATGTATGTCTGGGCCAGGGTGGGAGGTGTTTGGCAATGCGTGAGAGGAAATTTACGAGATAGAAACATCCATTTTTACTTCACTTTTCCTCTAGGTCAGCGCCCACCAGAAGAAGGGTATTTGGCGTGCCATCGCCAAGGACGTCCGGACCCTGGGGGTCTACCATAGACGGAGCACCCACTGCTGTAAAAGATGGGAGGGCCTGCGCCGCTGGAGCAAGAAGATGGTGGAGGCCCAGCTGGGGATGGCCTCCCAACGTGGAAGGGGTGCCCGTCGCACCATGACCCTCCTGAAGTACCGGATCCTGACAGTGGCCTATCCGGAGTTGGATGGGCGCTTGAGGGCACCACAGCAACCGCAAGGGGGTGAGTACACTCTAATTCAGCTGACTCAGCATGCTTTACCAGGGGGCTGGGTGGGCAAAGTGGGCTGTGGGTTCCCCTGGGCCAGGGCGAACATGGTAGGCAAGGTCCCGTGTTAAGCAGGCTCTGTGGCACCCCAACCGCACTACTGGTAATAGCCATCCACAGCTAGTCAGCCTCCTGTGACCTCCAGGTGTGTAGCAATTGGGCTTAGGCCTCATCCCCCATGGGCATGTGAATTTGCTAAGAACTGTTAGTGCATGGCTTAGTGCATAGGACTGCTCCCTGTGTGTTGTGTTCGCCAATAGTAGTGGTGTTGTATGCACTGAACATGTGTTTCTTCTGTCTTCCCCCCCTTTTTGTTTTGTCTCCCTGTTCTTGCATGCATTAGCATTATCTGGAGGAGGAGCAGTGGTGCCGGAGCAGGAGGGAGCTGCAACCCACATGGCCCTGGAGGGTGAAGCAACGGAGTCTGAAGCCACCAGTGGGACGGAGGGCGAGGGGAGCTCCACGACGGGGACAGGAGCATACACCAGCGACTCCTCCTCTGATGGGAGCTCCCTTGCGGTGGCAGGCACCTCTTTGCCCCCCGCATCAACAGGTACAACAGCCACCCCCCCTACCAGCACCACCCTCCCAGCAGCCCCTCAGCACGTTTCCCGTGCCTGCTCACCCAGGAGGGTGGGCTTCTCCTCCGCCCCATGCACCTCAGGCCCTGCCCCAGTCAGCCCTCCTTCCCTCAGTGAGGAGGCTATTGACCTCCTGAGATCCCTCACTGTTGGGCAATCTACCATTTTGAATGCCATCCAGGGTGTTGAGAGGCATTTGAAACAAACAAATGCATACTTGGAGGGCATTCATTCTGGGCAGGTGGCCCAACAGAGAGCATTTCAGGCTCTGGCCTCAGCAGTGATGGCAGTCATTGTCCCTGTGTCCAGCCTCCCCCTCTAACTTTCTCCACCCAGACCCAATCACCTGTACCTCAGCCTATCCCCAGCACACCATCAGACCAGCATGCACACTCATCAACACACAAGAGTGGACATGGCAAACATAAGCACCACACATCCCACACGCACTCACACAAGCACCATCCCCATGCAGACACACTAACATCCACTGCCTCCTCTGTGTCCCCCTCCTCCACATCTTCCTCCTCCCTCCCTGTCTCGTCTCCACTCACACCTGCATGCACTACATCCTCAGCCCCTCAGCCACTACCTCTATCATCAGCACGCCCATCACCACACCGCTCACATGCAATCACCACCCCCACTGCCATTCACACATCCCCAGTGTCCTCTCCCAGTGTGTCTGTGAGCGCTCCTCTCAAAGTACACAAACGCAGGCACACACCTACCCAACAGCTATCCACCTCACAACAGCCTCCGGCCCATGCACCTTCACCCAAATTCAGCAAACGTACACCTCCTACAACCACTACCTCTCCCTCCACTCCCAAACCCCTTCCATCTTCCCGTCCCAGTGTGTCTAAGAAACTTTTCCTGGCTAACATTAACCTCTTCCCTACACCTCCCCCCCATTCTTCCCCTAGGGCCAGGCTTTCCAGGTCCCAGCCCAGCACCTCAGCCACCAAATCCCCAGGCAAGTGCGTTGTCATCGAGTGTGCCACCCATCAGGGCTGCCAGTGTGCCACCTAGTGAGGCCAAGGACATTCTGCCAAGGGCTCCTCCAAAACAAAAGGGGACAGTGGCAAGACACCTTCGGCAACATCAAAGGTGGGGAAGGGACACAAGCCAAAGAGCAGGTCAGGACAGGGCACGGTGGCTCCGACTGAGGGACTAGAGTCACCCCTTCTGTCAACCACAACAGCAACCTGTACGGCGGCAGACACCGCCACCTGCACTGCCACCTGCACCGAAACCTGCACCGCCACCAGCACCGCCACCTGCACTGCCACCTGCACCACCACCTGCACATCTGCAGCCTCAGCAACAGTCCCCAGAATCTTCCCCAGTGGGCAGTGGCCCGTGGAGAAAGGCATTAACTACCTCGATCTTTTGCAGCATTAAGAACTCTGAGCACCAAGCCCCCTCCAGAACCAGTGGAGAATCACATCCACTACCTCATTCCTTGGCAGGATTAAGCACTCTGGGCACCAAGCCCCCTCCAGAACCAGTTGAGAAAGGCATCCACTACCTCAGTCCTTGGCAGGGTGAAGAACTCTGAGCATCAAGCCCCCTCCAGAACCAGTGGAGAATCACATCCACTACCTCATTCCTTGGCAGGATGAAGCATTCTGGGCACCAAGCCCCCTCCAGAACCAGTGGAGAAAGGCATCCACTACCTCAGTCCTTGGCAGGATGAAGCACTCTGGGCACCAAGCCCCCTCAAAAAAACAGTGGAGAATCACATCCACTACCTCAGTCCTTGGCAGAATGAAGCACTCTGGGCACCAAGCCCCACCCCAGAACTAGTGGAGACTGTTATCCACTTGAGAGACTGTGGCTTTGCACTCCCCAGGATAAAGCAGTGGGCAAACCACCCACTGGAAAGACTTGTGAGACTGCGGCTTTGCACTCCCTACGATACAGCAATGGGCATGGAGCCCCCTCGTGCAGCAGCGGCGTTGTGCGTTCATCCGCCTGAGGTGCCCCCCCTCCCCTTCCCCCTAAGGTGCCTGTTTAATTTCGATCTGATGCCCCTGCAGTGTTCTCTCAGTTTCGAGTCGGGTATCTTGTGTGGGCTTCGCCCATGCATTTTGGGACCACTGGTCCATGGACAATGATTGGAACACTATCTGGACTTGAGTAGTTGGTGTACATATTTGCATATACTGATTTTTGAACTTGTACTATCTGATTTTTCATGATTATAATCGTTACAATCATATCCTTTTGTCCTTACGTTCTTCCAGGGGGTGAGAGGGTGTATATGTAATGTTGCTGCATGCATTTGTGTGTATGGTGTTGTGGGTGAGGGTGGGGGTGGGGGTATTGCGTGTTGCATATTTGTGTCACTCTCTTTTCCCTCTGCCCCTCCCCTGTGTTGTAGGTGCAATACTCACCGTGGTCATCGACGGCGTCTCTCCTGCTCTTGATACAGAAGGAGGAAGACCAGCATGGGCAGGATGTGTAACTCGGGCCCCATGGCGTCCTGGTTCCTCGTTGGCTGTCGAGAGGTGAGTGCTTTCCCTTCTGTGTACTGTTTCTGCCGTGCTTTTGATAGCGTTGGTTCTGCCTCGCAAAAGGTGGCGGATACGCCTGTTGGAATACAGTGGGCGGTACTGTGTCCTCTGCCTGTCTGTTGGTGGTGACCGCCGCGCTGTTTGTTTCTACCGCCGTGGCGGTCAGAGTGTTAAAGTGGCTGTCTATGTTGGCGCTTTCCGCCATGGTGGTGATTCCATTTTTGTTTCCGCCGGCCTGTTGGCAGTATTACCGCTGCCTTAACACCGACCGCCAGGGTCGTAATGAGGGCCTTTGTGTCAATGGGAAATGGATATGCGGATCAAGTCACAAGATTTTGCGCATTGAACTGTATATCGCTCAAAGATAAGTGGGAATTGTTACCTGATGAAAATGAAACATGTCCAAGTTTTGCACTCCATGTAATAGAGACATTGGAAGAATTGAAAACATTGCAGGATAATTTTGACAGGGAGGAAAAACATTCATGGAGAAAAATGAAATGTGTACAGCAATCAGATGAACTGTGGGTTTCATAAGAGGGTCAATTATTTTTCCCAACAATATGTTGCTTCAAATGGCTAGGTATTATCATGGTCAAACACATGTTGGGAGGGATGCAATAATTCACACTTTTAATCATAATTGGTTCAATCCAAGGTTTAGACAAGCTGCTGAAGCAGATTGCCATTGTTGTGTCATTTGTCAACAAATGAACACGGGAAAAGGGACAGTGGTTAATTTGAGCCACATTGGAAGAGCATGAGGTCCATTCAGCAGAGTGCAAATGGAATTTAATGGAAGGCCTGTGTGTGGAGGATTGAGATATGTGTTGGTGATTTTCTGCATCTTTAGTCATTGGATTGAAGCATACCCTACACGGAGAAATGACAGCCGCACAGTAGCGAAATTACTGCTTAGGGAACTGATATCAGGTTTTGGGTTTCTGACCTCTTTAGAATCAGATAGGGGAAGTCACTTCAACAATGAAGCAGTGAAATTACTGTGTGCAGCATTGAACATTGAGCAGAAATTGCATTGTAGTTACCGCCCTGAAGCATCAGGACTAGTGGAATAGATGAATGGTACCTTGAAATCAAGAATGGGGCAAATGTGTGAGTCCACAAAACTGAAATGGCCTGACGCACTGCTGTTAGTTCTGATGACAATGAAAAGATAGGATTGTCACCGCACGAAATCCTTATGCGCAGAGCAATGAGGTTGCCAGCAGTTCCTGCAAATGCGCTTGTGAATATTACAGATGATGTGGTGTTGGACTACTGCAAAGGTCTGGCTGATGTGGTTCACTGTTTCTCTCAGCAGGTGGAAGCCACCACACTGCCACCGATCCAAGATCAAGGACACACCCTGAGGGTGGGTGACTGGGTAGTGGTCCGGAAACACATGAGAAAGATGTGTTTGGAGCCTTGGTGGAAAGGTGAGTTCCAGGTAGTTCTGACCGCTACCACAGCTGTTAGTGTGCTGGAGTTCCGAACTGGATCCACGCAAGCCACACAAGAGAAGTGGCATGTCCTTTGGGTGATGAAGAGGAGTTGTTGAGAGTACCAACAACGACCAGACAAGCCTCATGACCGGACGGAGAACAAAGAGGAACTGAGACCGGATCTGAGTAAGTTGAGGACGGTTCAGTCACTCATGTGGGAGAAGAAGCAGAAGACCTCCAGGAGTGAACCAATCACAAGTGAAGCAGCAGGAAAGTCTGGGAGGGCTCTCCCAGAAGTAGACAAATTTGAAAGGCAAACAGAGCAAACGCCCGACCCCGAGGGGGAAAAAGAGTTGATGTGGATCAAAGCCAATGTGTGCTGACTCCTCCTGAACCAGGTGCAGGTCCGTCAAGAAGGAATCCTGAGGAGCAAGAAGAAGTTTCAAGTTCAACACTGAAAAGAGCATTGACTAAGGGTTCACTGGAAGGACATAAGTAGCCGGAGTCACAAGCAAAGGAAAAGGAAGCAGTTGTTGTCTCAACAATTGAGGAAGAAGTAGATACAGCTAGGAGAGAAGATCTAAGTGAAGGAAAATTGAAGGTAGATTGAAAATTGAAACAAAAGAGAATAGCAAGTCGAATATACGCAGGTCCTGAATGGGCCTATGTAACTACAAGTGAATGGCAAAGAGAATTTTTTTCTTTTTGTTTTGTTCGAGACATTCCAGGTCAATATTTTGGCACTTGATGGAAGGTAACAAACTGAACTGGTGAGACAAGTTTGAGAAAAGGTACAAACAGAAAGAGACTGCTGAAAGTAACTGGAAAATACTTTTGAAAATTGGATTTGACAAAGATAAGCGAATTTTTGATTTTTGAGAAAAAGGATCCTGGAAGTGAGACTGAAAACTGTGAATAACTGCTGAAAGAAGATTGAAGATTTTTGTTTTTGATTTTGCTGCATAGTTTCTAAATTTTCTCTTCTACTTTCTGATTCTTTACAGATCATGAGTAAATTTAGCCAGAAGGGTAGTAAGAACAGGTGCTCTAAATACATGAGTGTTGGTTTGGTGATTGTGTGTGTGTGATATTGTGCGTGATATTGATTGTGGGTATGACTGTTCTTGATGAGAGTAAAGCCAACCATACTTCAGCTTTAGAGACAACTACTACATTATCAGCAATAGAGAAGTTTAGGTTATATGGGAAGTATCTGCACGTAGACAATGCTCAAGGGGAACTTTCTTCTAATGTCTTCCATCGCTTATTGATTAAGTATGTTGAAACGATGGATGCAAAGAATTGTTTTTTATGTACACAGATTCCTTCATCACTCGAAGAAGGAGTTACCTATTATAGGTGGTCATTACAACCCTGGCGGACGGTGTTAAAGCTGCGGAAATACCGCAAACAGGCTGGCGGACTAAAAAAGGGAATTATGACCCTGGCGAAAACATCCAACAAAGACAGCCACTTTAACACACCGCCCGCCACGGCGGTACAGACAAGCAGCGCGGCGGTTACCGCCAACAGACAGGTGGGAGACAATGTACCGCCCACAGTATTACAACCCGCCAATCCGCCACCTTTTCCGGGGCGGATTCACCGTGGCTAAAAACACGGCGGAAACAGCTTTTGCTATTGGAAAACGCTCACCTGAACACATCCCACGAGGAAGGAGGCCACCATGGAGCCAGAATTACAAATACTCCCTGCCCTTGTCTTTCTGCACCTCTACGACCAACAGCTACGTAGGCGCCGAAGACACCGGTGAGTACTGCACCTACGACACGGGGGAGGGGGGAGGCAAAAGTTAGGGGGACACCCACCAAACACCCCCACCCCCACCCTCGCATATTACAACATACACACCAATGCATTCACAAAAATCACAGTAACAACCCACAATCCTCCCGGAAGAACGAATAGACAATGCGAAATTCGGTCAAACATTATAATGTGCCAATTTTCATGTCATACAAAAATATACAGATATATATTTCAAAATCACTCATAATTATATATACAATACGAGAAGTAGTGCAGATATGTACACAACAATGTCCGTGCACCAACAGTCCAAAAATGCATGGGCGAGGCCCACAAACGATAGCTGAGCACAATCGGAGAGAGCACTGCCGGGGCATCAGATCGAAATACTACAGGCACCTCAGGGGGAAGAGAAGGGGGGGGGGGCACCTCAGCCAGATGAATGCAAGGCCAGATCCACGACGGGGCTCCATGCCCCCTTGATGTATCCTGGGGAGTGCAAAGCCACAGTCTCACAAGTCTCTACAGTGGGTGGTGTGCCCACTGTGCCATCCTGGGGAGTGCAAAGCCACAGTCTCACAAGTCTGTGCAGTGGGTGGGTTGCCCACTGTGCCATCCTGGGGAGTGCAAAGCCACAGTCTCTCAAGTAGATGCAGTTCTCTACTGGTACTGGGTGGGACTGGTGCCCAGACTGGATGAGTCTCCCTGTGAAAATTAATGTCCTGTCACTGTCCCAGCTGCACATAGGATAAGGATGCCTGATGTGGCGGCCTTTTCATTCCTACACGGTGCTTGCCCTGTTCAGCGGTCTTCACCATGGCGGTCTTTGCCCTGTTCAGTGGTGCTTTGCCATGGCGGTCTTTGCCCTGTTCAGCGGTGCTTTGCCAGGGCGGTCTTTGCCCTGTTCAGTGGTGCTTTGCCATGGCGGTCTTTGCCCTGTTCAGCGGTGCTTTGACATGGCAGTCTTTGCCCTGTTCAGCGGTGCTTTGCCATGGCAGTTCTGGACTGTTCAGGGGTCTTCACCATGGCAGTCTTTGCCCTGTTCAGCGGGGCTTTGCCATGGCGGTCTTTGCCCTGTTCAGCGGTGCTTTGCCATGGCGGTCTTTGCGCTGTTCAGCGGTCTTCACCATGGCGGTCTTTGCCCTGTTCAGGGGTGCTTTGCCATGGCGGTCTTTGCCCTGTTCAGCGGTCTTCACCATGGCGGTCTTTGCCCTATTCAGCGGTGCTTTGCCATGGCGGTCTTTGCCCTGTTCAGCGGTCTTCACCATGGCGGTCTTTGCCCTGTTCAGCGGTCTTCACCATGGCGGTCTTTGCCCTGTTCAGCGGTGCTTTGCCATGGCGGTTCTGGACTGTCCAGCGGTGCTTTGCCATGGCGGTCTTTGCCCTGTTCAGCGGTCTTCACCATGGCGATCTTTGCCCTGTTCAGCGGTGCTTTGCCATGGCGGTTCTGGACTGTTCAGCAGTGCTTTGCCAGGGCGGTTCAGGACTGTTCAGCGGTCTTCACCATGGCGGTCTTTGCCCTGTTCACCGGTGCTTTGCCATGGCGGTTCTGATACGGACATTGGTGTGTGGCATGACGATCTCTACACTGGGCATTGGTGTGTGGCATGACGTTCTCTACACTGAGCATTGGTGTGTGGCATGACGTTCTCTACACTGGGCATTGGTGTGTGGCATGACGTTCTCTACACTGGGCACTGGTGTGTGGCATGACGTTCCATCATTGCCCAGCGGGGCTGTGGCAGCCAGGGCCCTCCTGGGCTGTGACTCCGGCGGTGGTCTCTGGACCAGTGACGATACTTGGGCCCTCCTGGGCTGTGACTCTGGCGGTGGTCTCTGGACCAGTGACGATACTTGTGCCCTTCTGGGCTGTGACTCCGGCAGTGGTCTCCTGACCAGTGATGATACTGGGGCCCTTCTGGGCTGTGACTCTGGCGGTGGTCTCTGGACCAGTGTCGATACTTGTGCCCTCCTGGGCTGTGACTCCGGCGGTGGTCTCCTGACCAGTGACGATAATTGGACCTCCTGGGCTGTGACTCTGGCGGTGGTCTCTGGACCAGTGACGATACTTGTGCCCTCCTGGGCTGTGACTCCGGCGGTGGTCTCCTGACCAGTGACAATACTTGGGCCCTCCTGGGCTGTGACTCTGGCGGTGGTCTCTGGACCATTGACGATACTTGTGCCCTCCTGGGCTGTGACTCCGGCGGTGGTCTCCTGACCAGTGACGATACTTGGGCCCTCCTGGGCTGTGACTCTGGCGGTGGTCTCTGCACCAGTGACGATACTTGTGCACTCCTGGGCTGTGACTCTGGCGGTGGTCTCCTGACCAGTGACGATACTTGGACCCTCCTGGGCTGTCACTCTGGCGGTGGTCTCTGGACCAGTGACAATACTTGTGCCCTCCTGGGCTGTGACTCCGGCGGTGGTCTCTGGACCAGTGACGATACTTGTGCCCTCCTGGGCTGTGACTCCGGCAGTGGTCTCCTGAACAGTGACGACGGTGCTGGCGGTTGTGTCTGGACCGCCGGAAATGATGGCGCACTTCTCCGCTGTGACACTCACAACAGGCTGGGCAGACTTCCTCTGGACCTTCCCCACCTTTGCTGGAGTCACAGCTGACTCACCAATCCCCTTTGAACCCATGTCAGTTGTTGTCCCACGAGGAGTCTTAACACGGTCCCGTCGTCCACTCTCCAATTTTAGAGCCTTTACAGTGGGTGGGCTGCCAGTGCCTTGGCTCCGGGTCCTACTGCCTGCCCTAGTGGCCGGTGCACTCCACAAGCCTTGAACACGCACCACTGGTATTGGAGGCTTTTTGGCTGAGGCGCTACGAAGGGACTGATGAATTGGAGGGGGGTGGGGGCAAAAAGATAAATTTTACAGAGGGACAGTTTCTTACGAACACTGGGATGGGTAGCTGGAGGGGGTCTGGGAGTGGAGGAAGAGGAGGTGGTTGTCGGAGGTGTCACTTTAGCTGTTTTGGGTGCAGGTGCAGGTACTGGAGGCTGTCGTGAGGTGGATGGATGTTGGGTGAGTGATTGCCGGCGTTTGTGTACTTTGGGAGGGGGCGTCACAGACACAGTGGGAGAGGACACAAGGGACGTGTAAATGGCAATGGAGGTGGTGAGTGGAGGTGAGCGGCATGGGGTGCTGGGTCTCCTTGTGCGACTCATGGTGCCTGTAGATGTGGTGAATGCAGGTGTGTGTGTAGATGAGACTGGGAGGGAGGAGGGAGAAGAGGAGGAGGTGGATGTTGCTGTTTCTGTATGGGTGTGATGCTTGTGTGAGTGCCTGTGGAATGTGTGGTGTCTATGTTTGCTTGAGCTACTTTTGTGTGTTGACTTGTGTGCATGCTGGTCTGTAGGTGTGCTTGGGATGGGCTGGGGTACAGGGGATTGGGTCTGGGTGGAGGAAGTTGGAGGGGGGAGGCTAGACACATGGACAATGGCTGCCATCAGTGCTGAGGCCAGAGATTGCAGGATTCGCTGAAGGACAGCCTGACCAGAATGAATGCCCTCCAGGAATGCATTACCGTGTTGCAACTCTCGTTCTACACCCTGGATGGCATTCACAATGGTAGACTGCCCAACAGTGAGTGACCTGAGGAGGTCAATGGCCTCCTCACTGAGGGCAGCAGGGGTGACTGGGGCAGGGCCTGAGGTGCCTGGGGCGAAGGTGATGCCCACCCTCCTGGGTGAGCGGGCACAGGGCGAACGCTGAGGGGCTGCTGGGAGGGCGGTGCTGGTAGGGGAGGTGGCGGCTGTACCTGTTGAAGTGGGGGGAACAGATGGTGCCACCACCACAGGGCAGCTCCCATCGGCGGACGAGTCCATGTCGCTGGTTGGTGATCCGGTGGCCGACGTGAAGCTATCCTCGCCTCCGTCCCACTGGTGCATTCAGAGTCCGTGGTGTGGCCCTCCATGGCCATGTGGGATGCAGCTCCCTCGTGCTCCGGTGCCACTGTACCTCCGCCTGTTGATGCTGATGTACAAAAGGACAGGGAGAGCAGGAAAAGGGGGGGAGACAGAAGAAAGAGAGTTTTAGTGCATGGCATTCCGCTACCGTTGGTGGACAAGACAGACGCAGCAGCCCCCTGCATAACGCCGTGCTCCTGCACTCTGCACACACAATTTCTGGGTTATGGCCTACATGGCAATGGTGGAAATCTGCGCACATGGATGCTACAGGGGGAACTATACCTCGACTTGGCACTCTGCTGAGGTGGGGTTGAGTGCCACATGGCCTACATTACGGAGGGGCCTTGCCTACCTAACTCGCCCTGGCCTAGGGACACCCACAGCCCACCTCCCCCACCCAGACACCTCCACTGCACGCAAAGTCCGCAGAATGAGGTTGTACTCACCCCCTTGTGTCTGCTGTGATGTCCTCAAGCACCCATCCAACTCCGGGTAGGCCACCGCCAGGATCCGGAACATCAGGGGGGTCATGGTGCGACGGGCACCCCTCCCACGTTGCGAGGCCATCCCCAGCTGAGCCTCCGCCGTCTTCTTGCTGCAGCGGCGAATGTCCTCCCATCTCTTCCGGCAGTGGGTGCACCATCTCTGGTGGGCCCCCAGGGTCCGGACCTCCTTGGCGATGGCACGCCAAATGTCCCTCTTCTGGTGGGCGCTGACCTACATGACATGCACAAGGGAAGAGGAACAGTCATTACCAACTGCACCGTCAATGTGAGTGGCCCCCTCCCTACTCTGGCCATGTGGCCCATTCATTCCGATGCATTAATGTTCTCTGAACTCTGCCCCCTTCCCTCTTCCACCCAGCCCTCTCCACCCAGGCCTAGCCCATACAACGTGCTCCCTGTGTACTAACCTGTTGGTCTGGAGGACCGTAGAGTAGCGTGTACTGGGGGAGGACCCCATCCACAAGTTTCTCCAACTCCTGTGCAGTGAAGGCAGGGGCCCTTTCCCCAGACGCAGCAGCCATCTTTGCTTCCAGACCGAGGTCACAGCAGCACTAGCAGTGTAGGTCCTCTCCTGTCGAAGGTCAGGTATCTAGTGATTGAACGGATAGAAAATGGCGGTGACGTCTGCGCCGGTGCGCATCATCACCGCCGGCGCACCTGTTCATTGGCCCCTTGGACCCATAGGTTCCAATGTTAACCAATGCAGCATTGCGCCGCGGTCTACGACCGCCTACCGCGACGGTGTGCAACGCCAGCGCAGTTACCCCACAATCCCATTGTCCCAGTTTAGAGGTCAGGCAGCCGCCATTTCAGGGGCCCACATGGCTTCATTTATGACTGTGTCACACATAGCTAGGCCTACACTCAACACACATACAGGAAGGGTTTTGTGTCTGGTGTAGTCTTGTGTGTAACTGTGGGTACATACCTGGAGGAATAGTCACTGGTTCTTCACTGTTGTCCTTCGTAGGCACCGTCAGCTGGGACATATGAGAAGATGGCGGAATCCTCCGGTTTACCGACCGCTGGTGGACCTGTTGCCAATGGAAGAAAGACATGTCATTGTCACCTACCGGTTTGACCGTGCCACTATCCAGGAACTATGTACCCAGTTGGAGCCAGACCTGATGTCACCAATCCGCCATCCGACTGGAATCCCCCCTGACGTGCACATGCTGTCAGTGGTCCATTTCCTTGCAAGTGGGTCATTTCAGACTACTGTGGCCATGGCATCAGGGATGTCCCAGCCTATGTTTTCCAACGTCTTGTCCAGAGTGTTGTCTGCCCTGCTGAAACACGTAAGGAGATACATCATTTTTCCTCAGGTGGAGGATTTGCCTACAGTGAAAGGTGACTTTTATGCCCTTGGACATATCCCCAACGTCATAGGTGCCATTGATGGGACCCATGTAGCTCTGCCCCCCCCCCCCCCCCACGGGAGTGAACAGGTGTACAGGAACAGGAAGAGTTATCATTCCATGAATGTCCAGATGGTCTGTTTGGCAGACCAGTACATCTCGCAGGTAAATGCTATGTTCCCTGGCTCTGTGCATGATTCCTACATCCTGCGGAATAGCAGCATCCCTGATATGATGGGTCAACTCCAGGGGCACCGTGTATGGCTATTGGGGGACTCTGGTTATCCAACCTTTCCTGGCTATTGACCCCACTGAGGAATCCCAGGACCAGGGCAGAGGAACGCTACAATGAGGCCCATTGGTGGACTAGGAGGGTGATCGAACGCACCTTCGGCCTCCTGAAGGCCAGGTTCAGGTGCCTCCATATGACAGGTGGATCCCTATTCTACTCACCGAAGAAGGTGTGCGACATCATCATCGCCTGCTCCATGCTCCATAATTTGGCTTTGCGACGCCAGGTGCCTTTTCTGCAGGAGGATGATCCAGATGACGGTGTTGTAGCAGCTGTGGAGCCTGTGGAGCCTGTGGACAGTGATGAGGATGAAGCTGAGGAGGAAGAAAACGACAACAGGGAGTCAGTCATACAGCAATATTTCCAGTGACACACAGGTGAGAACATTTTCTGGTTTAACATTACATTAACTTTCACACGTCTACCTCTATCCTGTTCCTCCATTTCAATCAATATTTGTTAACTGAGTTGTACCCTTCCATTTCAGTTTCACAGGTGTGGTAACCTACGTGTCAACTGTTTGCCTCCTTCATGGGCTTGTGATGTGTGACATAGGTATGTTAGCCTTACAATGGTACAGCCATTATGACACTGTCATTGATAATACAAAGTACCAAATCATAGACTGACTCCAGATTGTTTAGTGTTTCAAGGGTGTTTATTTAAGTGCTGAAAAAATGAAGGGGGGTTGTAAAATGGTGATGGGGGATGGTGGTGGAATGTCCATGGCAGAGTCCAGTCTATTAGTCTCACAGGTGCACTGCCCATCTGGGCATAGGAGGTGGAGCTGAGGCAGTTCGAATATGGACAGGGTAACAAAGTGGGACAGTGGGAGGACAATCAGGGTGGTCTTATTTCCTGGCGGGGATCTTGCCATCTTGCTCTGTCCTGTTCCTGGATCTCAGGGACCGCTTGCGTGGTGGTTGTCCGTCTGCAGGGGATGGGGTGCTGGTGTGGTGGTCCTGTGGCGGGGCGTCCTGTCCACTAGCGCCGGCGGAGGTGGGGGGCAGTTCATCATTGTGGCTAGTGTCAGGGGCCCCTTGGAGTGCCACGGTGTCCCTCAAGGTCTGCTGTATGTCCTTCAGCACCCCTACGATGGTGCCCAGGGCAGAGCCTATGGTCCTGACCTCCTCCCTGAACCCCAAATACTGCTCCTCCTGCAGGCGCAGGGTCTCCTGCAACTTGTCCAGGACTGTCGCCATCGTCTCCTGGGATTGGTGGTATGCTCCCATGATGGAGGAGAGGGCCTTGTGGAGAGTTGGTTCCCTTGGCCTGTCCTCCCTCTGTCGCACAGCAGCCCTCCCAGTTCCCCTATGTTCCTGTGCCTACGTCCCCTGGACCGTGTGCCCACTACCACTGCCCCCAGGTCCCTGTTGTTGTTGGGGTGGTGGGTTACCCTGGGTGCCCTGTATTGGTGGACACACCGCTGATTGACCTGTCCTGGGTAGGGAGGTTTGGGCCTGCTGGGTGGGTGCTGTGCTGGTGTTACCAGAGGGTGGAAGGTCGGTGTTGGGCTGTGCCTGTGCAAGGGGAACCGACTGTCCCAAGGCCCATGATGGTCCGGGCTGGTCATCAAGATCCAGTAGGGCAGAGCTGCTCTCGTCACTGTGGGCCTCTTCTGTGGGTGGAGTAGTGTTGTCTGGACCCTCTGGTGTGGTGACGGTCCTTCGGGTTCCTGCAGGTGCATAAGAGCATGATTATTGCATGTGTGTGTGTAATGGTGTGCAATGGGTGGGTGTGCGTGAACCCCAGTGCAAGCATTCCTGTGTGGGGGCTTGAGTGATGATGGTGGAGGGGGGTGTTCTGGGTATGTGCAGTGAGCATGCTTTAGTGAGTGGTGACCATGCTTAGTTGTGTCATGCAGGGCTTGGTGTTGGGATGGGTGGTTTGTGTTATGGGTACATTAGTGAGGAGTTGGAGTGATAGGGGAGGGGGTGAGGATGGGGGTGTGTGATATCATGCAGGTACGGTGGGGGATATGATAGTTAAGATTTGACTTACCAGTGTCCCATCCTCCACCGACTCCTCTGAGGCCCTCAGGATGCAAGATGGTCAAGACTTGCTCCTCCCATGTTATTAGTTGTGGGGGAGGAGGTGGG
The DNA here is from genome assembly GCF_031143425.1 of Pleurodeles waltl. Lineage (NCBI taxonomy): Eukaryota > Metazoa > Chordata > Amphibia > Caudata > Salamandridae > Pleurodeles > Pleurodeles waltl. The sequence continues at coordinate 1,162,246,788 of NC_090445.1, read as the reverse complement.
GGTCCGCCACCAGTCCGCTGCACCGCAATGTTATGCCTGGAGACCGTGGAACGCACCTTCCCCGTAGGTCGTTCCACCCCTTCCTGATGTCCTCCCTATTTCTTGGGTGCTGTCCCACGGCGTTCACCCTGTCCACTATTCTGCGCCATAACTCCATCTTCCTGGCTATTGATGTGTGCTGTACCTGTGAGCCAAATAGCTGTGGCTCTACCCGGACGATTTCCTCCACCATGACCCTGAGCTCCTCCTCGGAGAAGCGGGGGTGTCTTTGGCGTGCCATGGGGTGGTGTGGGTGAGGTGTGGGGTGGTGTATGTGGTGATGAGTGTGGTGAGTGTAGTGGTGTGTGGTGTTTTGTGCGTGGATGTTGTGTGGGTGATGGTGTTGTGTGCCTCTGTGTGATGGGGTTGTCAATTGCTGTGCTGTCTCTCTGGCCTTCTTTCAGAATTTCTGGTCGTAGGGGTTTGTGGGTGATGTGGGTGTGTATTTTATATTGTGTTGGGTGTGTGGGAGTGGTGTTTGTATGTGTTTCAGGTGTGTGTATTTGGAATCGTCCAATGTGGCGGTGTTTTGTAGATGTGTGTGTATTTTGAGCGCGGCGGTGTGTACCGCCAATGGAATACCGCGGTTGACTGACCGCCGCGTGGATTCGTGGGTCGTAATAGCATGGGCGTGTTTCTGTTGGCGTGGAGGTAGAGGATTTGTTTCCGCTTGTTTATCACTGACCTTTGGTGTGGCGGTGTTGTGTGGGTGTCTGAATTTCGGCGGATTCTGAGATGTGTGTCATAATAGCTGTGGCGGTCTACCACGGCCGCGGCGGTGTATTGGCGGTCTTCTGCACGGCAGTAAGCGCCTTTTACCCCCAATGTTGTAATGACCCCCATAGTTTGCATCTTACTTATGGGATAAGCTGTTGTCTGTTACTAACAAGACTCTATAACCAAGAGTACATCCAGTATTTCTACGCCAATGATGATGCTGTATTTTTCATTTGTCCCCATAGGTAGGTATCTCAGTAGAGTAGCTAAGGACAATAACATAGTATTAGTAAGGTTTTTTTTCGAGCCTACGTTAACTTTTGGGACAGCTTACACTTACAGAAACAATCTGACATGCTTGCTTACACCTTCAGAAAAGAGCTTCTTAGATCACACAGATGACAAGAGAAAGGCATTAAAGGAGAAGTTAGAAAAGGGTTTAGAGAAAAGGACTTTTAGAAATGATTATGCTTATAGTGTAATAAAAAGACAAGGGAAATTAGTTTTAGATGCGCAACACATAGGGAAGCTTTGAGTATATAGGCCTAGATCTAGCACTGACACTTTGTTTATGGGAACGAGTGAATGTAGACATGTGTTTTTGTTTCTGAGTAAATGGACATTTATGTTGGATGAACAGTATCCAGCTATTCCTGGCATATATTACATTTGTGGGTCTAATGCTTAATACCGTCTTCCAAGAGGATGGTATGGCACATGTTATTTGGGAATAGTTTTCCCAAAGATTTTCCAACTGGATGACTTAAAGAGATTGCCAAAATTGACCGAATTACATCACAGAAGAGAAAGGAGAGAGTCTCATTCTGGTATAGTGGGAGATATATTTGGAGCAATGATTCCTTCAGTTCTGAATTCTATAAAGCTTCAAAAGTTGTCTACTATTGTGGATAACATGCTAACAAATTTTTCAGGAGCAATGATCCTGATAGATACAGAATTAGCTGCAGAAAGAAAGAGCTATGACTCTTCAGAACCGCATTACGTTAGATATTCTTTTAGCAAAGGATAGCAGAGTTTGCAAAATGCTTAATTCAAAGCATTGGTGTTCGTTTATTCCTGATAATTGTAAAGAAATTAGAAGTTTACTTACTAATCTGACTAATGAGAGTGCTGATTTGAAAGGATTGAAAGAACCAAGTGTTTGGGAGAAAGTTGGCAAAGGATTTGCTTCAATGGGAAATTGGCTCAGCAACATTGGGAAAGGGATATTATTGAAGATAATACAAGGGATATTGATTATTGTAATTTGCATAATTGTAGCATGGGGAATATATTAACTGTGTAGAATTATTAAATTGAAAAAAATGAACAATAATCAGAGGAGGGAAGTAATGAAAAGAGAAAACTTGTTTAGGGGAAATTCAAGAAGGGAGCGAAGAGTTGAGGGGATTGAAATGGCAGAATTTTAGCCGAAGCACAAATTTGTGTGGGAAGATTTGATGTGATGACATATTTAGTCATCAGAGGAGGGATTGTTTACGCTGAGGTTACTAATGAATATTTATGTATTTTGAGTGCTAGATTTACATAGAAAATGTATTAACTTAGAGAAAAATAATGCACACAATTAATTAATTAGTAATAGGTCACATTAAAGGTTATACATTATGTATTCACTTTATTAATCATAGGCCTTAACTTAGGTCTTGGGCTAGTTTTACGGCCTCATGGCAAACTGCATTTCTTAGGCGTTTAACCTCTTTGCTGCTGGGCCTTTTCCCCTCCAGTGCTGAGCCCATTTTTGGCTATTTGGGGTAGTTTGTGCTTAGGTCTTCATAACTTTTTGTCCACATAAGCTATCCATGCCAAAGTTGCGTCCTTTTTTTCCAACAACCTAGGGATTCTTAAAGTACCCAGAGTTTCTGGGTTCCCCTGGAGGAGACCAAGAAATTAGCCATAAAGTTTCGTTTTTTAAAAAAGAAATGGGAAAAAGGGGCTGCGAAAGAAGGCTTGTGGTTTTGTTCCCTGAAAATGACATCAACAAAAGGTTTGTGGTGTTAAAATCATCATCTTCCCAGCTTTCAGGAAAAGGCAGACTTGAATCAGAAAACCACATTTTTCAAAACAATTTTGTAATTTTACTGGGACATACCCCATTTTTACTATTTTTGGTGCTTTCAGCCTCCTTCCAGTCAGTGACAGGAATGGGTATGAAACCAATACTGGATCCTGGAAAGCTAAGCATTTCTGAAAAGTAGACAAAATTCTGATTTCAGCAAGGGATCATTTGTGTAGATCCTACAAGGTTTTCCTACAGAAAATAACAGCTGGAAAAAAAAAATTGAAATTGAACTGAAAAAAACTGCCATTTTTTTCACCATTTTACTCTGTAACTTTTTCCTGCAATGTCAGATTTTTTAAAGCAATATACCGTTACGTGTGCTGGACTCTTCTGGTTGCAGGGAAATATATGGCTTCTAGGTTCATCGAGATCCCTAGGTACACAGAGCCATTAAATGAGCTGCACCTTGCAATGGGTTTTCATTCTATACCGGATATACAGCACTTCATTTGCTGAAATATAAAGAGTGAAAAATAGGTATCAAGAAAACCTTTGTATTTCCAAAATGGGCATAAGATAAGGTATTGAGCAGCAGTGGTTATTTGCCCATCTCTGAACTCCGGGGTGCCCATACTAGCATGTGAATTACAGGCCATTTCTCAAATAGACGTCTTTTTTACACACTGTCTTACGTTTGGAAGGAAAAAATGCAGAGAAAGACAAGGGGCAAGAACACTTGTTGTGCTATTCTGTGTTCCCCCAAGTCTCCTGATAATAATTGTACCTCACTTGCGTGGGTAGGCCTAATGCACGCGACAGGAAAGGCAACATGGACACATCACATTTTTACATTGAAATATGACGTGTTTTTTGCAAAGTGCCTAGCTGTAGATTTTGGCCTCTAGCTCAGCCGGCACCTAGGGAAACCTACAAAACCTGCACATTTTTGAAAACTAGACACCTAGGGGAATCCAGTATGGGCTGACTTGTGAGGCTCTGCTCAGGTTCTGTTACCCAGAATCCTTTGCAAACCTCAAAATGTGACCAAAAAAACACTTTTTCCTCACATTTCGGTGACAGAAAGTTCTGGAATCTGAGAAGAGCCACAAATATCCTTCCACCCAGCGTTCCCCCAAGTCTCCCGATAAAATTGATACCTCACTTGTGGGGGTAGGTCTAGTGCCCGCGACAGGAAATGCCCCAAAACACAACATGGACACAGCACATTTTGACAAAGAAAGCAGAGCTGTTTTTTGCAAAATGCCTAGCTGTGGATTTAGGCCTCTAGCTCAGCAGGCACTTAGGGAAACCTAGCAAACCTGCACAGTTTTGAAAACTAGACACCTAGGGGAATCCACAATGGGGTGACTTGTGGGGCTCTGATCAGGTTCTGTTACCCAGAATCCTTTGCAAACCACAAAATGTGGCCATAAAAACACTTTTTCATCACATTTCGGTGACAGAAAGTTCTGGAATCTGAGAGGAACCACAAATTTCCTTCCAGCCAGCGTTCCCCCAAGTCTCTCGATAAAAATGATACCTCACTTGTGGGGGTAGGCCTAGTGCCCGTGACAGGAAATGCCCCAAAACACAACATGGACACATCACATTTTGACAAAAAAAAACAGAGCTGTTTTTTGCAAAGTGCCTAGCTGTGGATTTTGGCCTCTAGCTCAGCAGGCACCTAGGGAAACCTAGCAAACCTTCACAGTTTTGAAAACTAGACACCTAGGGGAATCAAAGATGGGGGACTTGTGGGGCTCTGACCAGGTTCTGTTACCCAGAATACTTTGCAAACCTCAAAATGTGGCCAAAAAAACACTTTTTCCTCAAATTTCGGTGACAGAAAGTTCTGGAATCTGAGAGGAGCCACAAATTTCCTTTCAACCAGCGTTCCCCCAAGTCTCTCGATAAAAATGAAACCTCACTTGTGGGGGTAGGCCTAGTGCCCGTGACAGGAAATGCCCCAAAACACAACATGGACATATCACATTTTGACAAAGAAAACAGAGCTTTTTTTTGGCAAAGTGCCTAGCTGTGGATTTTGACCTCTAGCTCAGCAGGCACCTAGGGAAACCTAGAAAACCTACACAGTTTCGAAAACTAGACACCTAGGGGAATCCAGATGGGGGGACTTGTGGGGCTCTGATCAGGTTCTGTTACCCAGAATCCTTTGCAAACCTCAAAATGTGGCCAAAAAAACACTTTTTCCTCACATTTAGGTGACAGAAAGTTTTGGAATCTGAGAGGAGCCACAAATTTCCTTCCACCCAGCGTTCCCCCAAGTCTCCCGATAGAAATGATACCTCACTTGTGGGGGTAGGCCTAGTGCCCGCGACAGGAAATGCCCTAAAACACAACATGGACACATCACATTTTGACAAAGAAAACAGAGCTGTTTTTTGCAAAGTGCCTAGCTGTGGATTTTGGCCTCTAGCTCAGCAGGCACCTAGGGAAACCTAGCACACCTGCACAGTTTTGAAAACTAGACACCTAGGCAAATCCAAGATGGGGTGACTTGTGGGGCTCTGATCAGGTTCTGTTACCCAGAACCCCTTGCAAACCTCAAAATGTGGCCAAAAAAAACACTTTTTCCTCAAATTTCGGTGACAGAAAGTTCTGGAATCTGAGAGGAGCCACAAATTTCCTTTCACCCAGCGTTCCCCCAAGTCTCTCAATAAAAATAAAACCTCACTTGTGGGGGTAGGCCTAGTGCCCGTGACACGAAATGCCCCAAAACACAACATGGACACATCACATTTTGACAAAGAAAACAGAGCTTTTTTTTTGCAAAGTGCCTAGCTGTGGATTTTGACCTCTAGCTCAGCAGGCACCTAGGGAAACCTAGACAACCTGCACAGTTTTGAAAACTAGACACCTAGGGGAATCCAAGATGGGGTGACTTGTGGGGCTCTGATCAGGTTCTGTTACCCAGAATCCTTTGCAAACCTCAAAATGTGGCCAAAAAACACTTTTTCCTCACATTTCGGTGACAGAAAGTTCTGGAATCTGAGTGGAGCCACAAATGTCCTTCCACCCAGCGTTCCCCCAAGTCTCTCGATAAAAATTATACCTCACTTGTGGGGGTAGGCCTAGTGTCCGTGACAGGAAATGTCCCAAAACACAACATGGAAACATCACATTTTGACAAAGAAAACTGAGCTGTTTTTTGCAAAGTGCCTAGCTGTGGATTTTGGCCTCTACCTCAGCAGGCACATAGGGAAACCTAGCAAACCTGCACAGTTTTGAAAACTAGACACCTAGGGGAATCCAAGATGAGGTGACTTGTGGGGCTCTGATCAGGTTCTGTTACCCAGAATGCTTTGTACACCTCAAAATGTGGCCAAAAAAACACTTTTTCCTCACATTTCGGTGACAGAAAGTTTTGCAATCTGAGAGGAGCCACAAATTTCCTTCCACCCAGCGTTCCCCCAACTCTCTAGATGGAAATGATATCTCACTTGTGGGGGTAGGCCTAGTGCCCGCGACAGGAAATGCCCTAAAACACAACATGGACACATCACATTTTGACAAAGAAAACAGAGCTGTTTTTTGCAAAGTGCCTAGCTGTGGATTTTGGCCTCTAGCTCAGCAGGCACCTAGGGAAACCTAGCACACCTGCACAGTTTTGAAAACTAGACACCTAGGCAAATCCATGATGGGGTTACTTGTGGGGCTCTGATCAGGTTCTGTTACCCAGGATCTTTTGCAAACATCAAAATTTGGCCAAAAAAACACTTTTGCCTCACATTTCGGTGACAGGAAGTTCTGGAATCTGAGAGGAGCCACAAATGTCCTTCCACCCAGCATTCCCACAAGTCTCCCGATAAAAATGGTACCTCACTTGTGTGGGTAGGCCTAGTGCCCGCGACAGGAATAGATCACACAACGGTCAATGTTGGTACTTACATGAGGCAACTGTTGACCCTGGGGTGATCCATTCCTTATGCAGGCACTAAGTATAGGCACTCAAGTGTGGCAGTGTTTTTATCAGGAGAGGTGAGGAATCACTGGCTGGTAGGAATTTTGTGGATCGTAGCATATACCTGTAGTTTGTGTGACAGAAATGCAAGAAAAATTTATTTTTTATTCAACATTTCAGCTTTGCAGGGTATTCTGGGTAAGAAATCTTTGGGGAATCCACACAAGTCACACCTCTGTGGACTCCCCCGGATGTCTAGTTTCCAGAAATGTTTGGGTTTAGTATGTTTCCCTATATAGCAGCCGAACCTAGGACCAAAAACACAGGAGTCTGCCTTACAAAACCAGTTTGTTTTGTGATAGATAATTTTGATGTCTCCACAATACAATTTGGGCAGTGGAATTCTGGGCTGAACTAAATTGAAATGCGTCAGTTGAAGTATTTGCACTGCTTTGAAGACGCAAGCTGCAACTGCAAGACAACTGGTGGCAAATATATATATATATATATATATATATATATATATTTATCAGATAAATATATAGATCACTTTTATATGTGGGTCTGGTTTTCCTGGGGGCCGATTGCAGCCCCCAGGGAAACCACCCTGCCTATGGGCGACCCCCTTTCAATTTCGTTATTATTATTTTTTTTTTAATTAGCCCCTGGGGGAGGCGCAATCGCGCCCCCCCCGGGGGCTCCAACATCAAAATTGAAAAATATGGCCCCATAGGGGGGTCGCCCTGCCTACGGGCGACACCCTGTTAATGTCCTTATTTAAAAAAAGAAAATTAGCCCCTGGGGGTGGCGCGATCGCACCCCCCCAGATGGCCCCAACATTGAATTTTAAAAATTTGCCCCCCGGGGGGTGACCCGTTTTCCTAGGGGTCCGACCCCCCCAAGTGAAATCCCTGGCGCCCAGCTGTGCTGCGATCGGGGGCCAGGAAACGTGTTCAGGAAGGCCTCGTAGGAAAGGGGAGAGCTCCGATGGGAAAAACAACAATGTGACGTCAGAAGGGGCGGGTGGGGGGCGGCAGGGATAAAAAAAATAAGAAAATCATCGGACGCACCCGAGGATTTTCAAACCCCCTCCCCGGTGTCGGCCACTGGTCGTGACCCGCACCAGGGAGGTTAATAAAATGGATGCTTAGAGAATTATACTGTGATTTTCCACTGTACTGTCCATGTGCTTGTAGCTGAAGTTAGTTCTCTTGAGAAACTGCTTGCTAGAAGATGATGTACTTGCTAGTCAAACAATGTTTAATGTAATGTGTGTAAGACTGACCTTCCCAGGAAAAGACAATAGATGGATAACTGACTGGAGTGTAAGCTGCAACAATATTGATACCTGACGAGCCGAAGGACGAGAGCAGGAGAAGAGGAACCAAGCGTCGACATATGAACCATGTAGTAGTAGAATTATAGATTTGAAGGTTTTGTTTCATTGGACTAAGAGTAAACATGCAATTCCCTGACCAATTAGGATATGTGAAGTAGTTTTAGGAAATCTAACTTAGCAGGACTGCACCAAGAGGAGAGAAGCCATTCACCCTATTCTTCTAGAGAGTTTAGTCTATTATTTTCTTAGCTGTACCTGAAGAGGCGTATTTAACTTTACAGCTTAGAGAGACTTTGCTTTTTCTGAACTTTGATGCTGAATCCAGATGTATTGCTGACTGAACTGATGTCCTATTGACGAAGACTGTAATAGCTTGCTGAACAATTCCGGATCAGTCTTGGTTTGTGCCGGACAGATCCACATCCCACAATTTGCGCACGTTTTTTGCGGTAGCGGGCTCTATGGGGGCAGAGGAGGATGCGGCGGTGGTGTTCTTGGATGCTACTGAGGCCTTCCATTCTTTGGCATGGGATTACATGTTTGCGTTGCTTGATAGAGTGGGATTGAGTGCTCGCTTTGTGAAATTGATCCGATTGTTGTATTCGTCCCCTACTGCCGGGCTGCGTCTAAATGGATCTATTTCAGACCCTTTCCTGGTCACCCAAAGGACTCGTCAGGGGTGCTCTTTGTCCCCGTTACTCTTCGCTGTGGCGAAAGACCCTCTTGCGGCATGGCTGAGACAGCACCCTAATGATAGGGGTATGCTGTATAGGCAGCAACCTATTTTGATATCTATGTATGGTGACGACATCGCGCTGTACATTCGTGAGCCTCATAAAAATTTGGATGTTCTGTTGGATGAAATAGTGCACTTTGGCATTTTTTCTGGGATCGTGATTAATTGGTGTAAGTCTGTGGTGCTGCCTTTGTCTGCAGGGGTGACGGACTTCTCTTCACAGTACCTGATTGAATGGACGAATGGCCCAGTTCATTATTGGGAGTCTGGCTGAGCTGTGATGTGGAAGCTCTCGCTCTTGCTGGCCAATTATGGTAAGGCCATATCGTGGTTGGAAGAAAAAGTCGAGGCGTGGCGCTCATTACTGCTCTCGCTGATTAGGCGTATTGCCATTGCTAAAATGGTGGTCTTGCCAAAATTCCTATATTTGTTTATAAACCTTCTTCTCCTGCTTCCGGTGAGCTTTCTGAGACTTCTTTGTGCTGCTCTGATACGATTGGTTTGGGCCGGTGGGCAGCCTCGTATTGCCTGGAAGAAGCTGACGTTACCATTTGAGCTGGGTGGCCTTGCTGCCCCGGATCTGGAGCTTTACTATTATTGCGCTCAGGCACATTTTGCATATTATCGGTATTTGCCACATCTTGCACCTGAAAGCGATGCAGTGTGGCTGGACGATTTGAACCATATTCTCTGTACTCGCTCCCGGCCTCAAACGTGAGGCGTTGACATAGTGACGTGCACCGCTTGGGCCTGGACAGTGCTGTTGTGCGCTCTGGGGCAAGTACGCCCTTTGCTCCTTCTCTCCCAGTCCTTTCGGTCGCGGATTTTGAGATGTTCCGTGAGGTGCGGTTGCGTGATTTTCTCCGGGGTTCAAGTTTAACTGAATTGGGCGACTGTTTTGTGAATGGTCGACTGATCTCCCCCGGAGATGCGCTCGGGGATGGACGCGCAACTGCTTTGAAGCGGCTGTATGTGCTGCCTGTCTGCGCAATGCTGCGAGCTCGATTCTCTGGACTTACGGAGTCCTTGAAGGTGCTGTGCTGCGCTCAGTCACCGCATAAACTTATTACTAAATTGTATAATTGTGTACAGGAACAGCGAGATGACATTGGTGCGTCTGCTAGAGTGCGATGGGAGGTGGATTGGGGTGAGCCTATATCTGAGCAGGCGTGTCAAAGATGCTGTGCGCACATGAGAGCTTTGTCCCGTAATTATAGGCTACGTCTAATTAATTTTAAGTTTTTGCACCGCTTATACTATACCCCTAGCGGTCTCTGCTCTATGGGCCTACGTGCGGATACGTGCTGTGAACGGTGCTGCGCTCCCGATGCTGGATTTTTGCATCTTGCGTGGGAGTGCGCCGAGGTTCATGCTTTCTGGGTGGAGGTCATGAGTATGATTGAGGAGATGACTGGTTTGGAGCTGCCCTTCTCCCCCAGATTAGCGCTGCTTGGATGTGTGGACGAAGTGCGGTGGCCTCACAGGAAACTGGTGGGCCTACTCCTTTTGCTCGCTAAGCGTAGAGTTGCGATGTGCTTGGGTCGGGCCCCTTGCGGATCGGACTGGCTGCGAGTCCTCCTTTTGTCAAGAGCAGCTGATGATTTTTTGGAAGCTGACCCCGGAGGGTTCCCGGCCAAAGGATATTTGGCCTCCGCTGCGCTCCTTTCTGGAGGCATTGTAGTGCGGTTGCGTTTGTGTTACAAGACAGTCTACATGCTCAGTGGCTCTGTTTGCCTTCGCTTTTCGCTCACACAGTGGAAATAGTGTAAGCTGGTTTGCCGCAATGCGCCCCTGTGTTCCTCCTCTGTCTGCCTCTTCCTTCCTTTCCTATCTACTGGTTCTGTATCTAGTTTCCAGCACTATGGACATGCATTTGAAATGCCTTGTGATTGGACTGTGGAAGATATGTATACTTTGTTGCGGCTGGGGCTCCCTAGCAGCACGTGGGGACCTTGATACAGCGCCCTGGAAAGAGAATCGTTTGTAATCCTCCTTCATAGGCTGTGCTCCAGGGACTAGGCGGGGCCTGGATTTCTTAATCTATTTGTAATCCAGTTCTGTGGGTTGCCTTTTGTTGCATTGTTGTATGTTACTTTCTACAATACATAAATAAAATATATTAAAAAAACTAAAATTAAACTGCTTGCTGGACCATGCTGACCACTGGTATACTGACATTGTTATTGACTGATATGTCTTTTGTTTCTAGGTACCAACCGCTATTTTGATAGATCCATAGTTAGATGTTTTTCCAAATTTTTGTTGACTAAATTGTTTTGCATGAAGCCCAAACATGCTATTTTAATCTGATGTTGGTTAGGGTTCTCACTAATGAAGATTGCTCCATGTAATAACAGTTGATGTATTTTCTTTGCTGAATCTAAATGTATGCAATATCGTTTCAAGCGGTCCAAGGAGAGGACGGCATAGGCGCACAGCGAGCACCCCCTTTGATGCATGTTTGACAGTAAGGGGACACTCCCCCTCCTAGATACCAGAGGCCACTAGCCGCTAGGGATAGGGCCACCTCAAGGTAGTTCCTTGGTAAGGTAGGCCATTTGCTTTATTGCTTTACTCCTTACACCTGTTACCAACTTAGCAGTGTTTTCTCAACTCCTAAAATGAGTCTTAGGGATCCGATGCCCTGATGAATGCCCCGGGACCTTCCTAGGCTCACTACTGAGGGCAGAGACATGATGGCTATCACTCTTTAGATAGGTGACCCTGTGAGTCCTTGTTCTCACAGAGGTGCCCCACTCTATGCTTTTAACCACACCAAACAGACCCTTTTATTAAATTGTAACTTTACACAGGTGTCTGTTGAGGTGTTTTTATTCCCTAGATTAGCTGGATCCCGATCTTTCCAGACCTAGAATTTATTTACGCACTCCCTCCTGTTCTTTTAACAGTGAGGTTGAGTCCGCCCAGGTGGCACTGCCCTACCTGGGTGGGGCTAAGGGGTCAAATAATGAAGCATGACACTATATAGTGTGTGAGACCACCTAGTCCATAAAGGAAATCCCCCCTTTTTTCTCCCCTTTAACTGCTCACCAATCTCATACTGACCCTTTTCCTCTAATAGAGGATCATGAGAAACCAAGGGCACAATTGGTACCCTTGGGGTCCATCCCTTGATGTATAAGAGAACCCCGTACTCCTTAGTGTGTTTTTTGTAATATCGTTTGCTCAGTTATTCTTGCTATTAATTTGTACTGTGACTTTAGAATGAGTAGTAGCCCAAGCCTTGATTAGATTGTGATTATTTTGCCACGTTAGACAGCCAGAGTTGTTCCTGTATTGTTATCATTTGATTTTGAGACTAAGTTACGTGACATTAGCATTGTTAATATGGGGAAATAAACATTCTAACTTTCACATAAGGGTTATTCATGGCCGCGAGGTCGTGGTGTGTGGAAATTACTGACTCATATTGATTATTGAGGTTATTGATTATTGTTGTTGACATTGATATGTATTGGTTCGGGATAAATGGTGGGAAAATATTGAAGCGCAGTCAAAAGGTCCATTGGCCTATTAACATCTCCCTTGTAAGTTTACTCAATAAGGTTTCATGCGCTAACACCCCCCCCCCATCTCAGTGGCAATACCTTTGTTGCTTTGACCGTGTCAGCTGTGTTGATCAGACTGGAACCATTCTTAATTTGAAGGGCATGGGACAAGGTAGATTGCAGGAAAGGGCAGACACCCTGGTAGGCACTGCTCGTGGAGGTCATTATTTCTGCTCCAGAGGGAGAGGATGAGGCTCTTCAAGATGACCAGGTGCTGGAGTCTGAGCTACTTACAGAGCTGTAGGATTTGCTAGCTGCTGGGGGCTCCCTACATAGGGCTTGGAAATAGAGGTTCAGAACGTGCTCCAGCCTCCCTAAAATAATGATGTTGGTTTATACCTTTACATTTTGTTTTTTCATCTTGTCACATTTGTTGTGGATTTAGACACAGAGGTAAAATGTCAGACTATGGGGGTCATTCTGACCTCGGCGGTAAAAGGCTCTTACCGCCGGTCAGAAGTCCGCCATTCTACTGCCGCGGCCGCGGCAAACCGCCACGGTCATTCTGACCCACAACTTCCAAACTGCCAAAAACCCAACATCCACAGAAGGCCGCCTCATCAGCGGTCAGCGATAAACTGGAGATGACCAAACCTCCACCGTCACGCCAACACGAACACGCCCATGCCATTACGACCCACGAATCCACGCGGTGGTCTTTCAACCGCGGTATTCCATAGGCGGTACACACCGTCGCGGTAAAAATTCACACACCTTTACAAAACACAGCCACATTGGACAATTCGAAATACACACACCTGATACACATACACACACCACACCCACACATCCAATCAACTATAAAACACACACCCAAATCACCCACAAGCCCCCACTACTAGAAATTCGGAGAGAAGGCGAGAGAGAGAGAGAGAGAGAGAGAGAGAGAGAGAGCACAGCTATCGCAAAGCCCAACACACAGAGGAACACAACATCATCACCCACACTACATCCACGCACAAAACACCACACACCACACTCATCACCACAAACACCACCCCATGGCACCCCAAAGACACCCCAGGTTCTCGGACCAAGAACTCAGGGTCATGGTGGAGGAAATAATCAGGGTAGAGCCCCAGCTATTCGGCACACAGGTGCAGCACACCACAATAGCCAGGAAGGCGGAGCTATGGCAAAGGATCGTCGACAGGGTCAACGCTGTGGGACAGCATCCCAGAAACCGGGAAGACATCCGAAAGCGCTGGAACGACCTACGGGGGAAGGTGCGGTCAATGGTGTCAAGACACAACATCGCTGTGCAGAAGACTGGCGGCGGACCCCCACCCACTCCACCCGAATTCACATCATGGGAGCAAGAGGTCTTGAACATCCTGCATCCTGCGGGCCTCGCTGGAGTAGGCGGAGGAATGGACTCTGGTAAGTCTAATCCCAAATACTTCACCCCCCCCAACCACCAGCATGCCAACCCGCACCCCCACCCTCACCCCCAACCCCCCAGCACACTTCCTCCCTGCCAATGTCTCACCAGCACAACCCACCCAACACAACACCAATCCCTGAATGCCAACACAAACCATGGACACCCATCACCCAAGCATGACCACTGCACAAACCCATCCCCCCCCAAACCACCCTCACAACTCCTCCCACAAGGGAATGCCAGCACTGGGGGACAAGGGCACCCACAAATCGCACGCCATGGCACACACAGAAGCAATAACCATACTCTTTTACCCCTGCAGGGCCCGAACGCCAACACACCGGCCAGGAGGGTCCAGATTTGTCCATCCCGCCCCCAGAACAGGCCCACAGTGATGACAGCAACTCTGTCGACCTGGAACCTGATGACCAGCCCGGACCATCGGGGACCTCTGGACAGTCGGTTCCCCACACAGACACAGGCCACAGCAGACCCAACCCCCTTTGGGAATACCAGCACAGCACCCACCCAGCGGGCCCATGCCTCTGTCTCCAGGACAGGTCAATCAGCGGTGTGTCCGCCACTACAGGGCACCCAGGCTGACCCAACACCCCAACAACAACAGGGACCTGGGGGCAGTGGTAGTGCGTACACCGTCCAGGGGACAGAGGCCCGGGGAAACAGGGCAACTGGGAGGGCTGCTGTGCGAGAGGGGGTTGACCGGCCCAGGGAACCCACTCTCCAAGAGGCCCTCACCACCATCATGGGAGCATACCACCGCTCCCAGGAGACGATGGCGACGGTACTGGCCAGGTTCCAGGAGATCCAGGCACAGCAGGAGGAACGGTACATGGGGTTCAGAGACGAACTCCGCCACATCGGTACCGCAATGGGGACCATCGTCCTGGCCCTCAACCAGATAGTCACCACATTGCGGGACCATGTGGCACCCCAAAGGGCCCCTGTCACCAGCCCGGACGACGAACAGCCTACTACCTCCGCCGGCGCAAGTGGACAGGAGGCCCCCACACCACGACAGGCCACCAGAACCCCACCTCCTGCTGAAGATCAACCACCCCGCAAGCGGAACCTGAGATCACACAAGAAGACAGAGTAGGATGCCAAGACCCCCGCCAGCCTATGATACCCCCTGATGTCATCCCACTGTCCCACATTGTCACCCTGTCCAACCTTGAACTGCCCCTGCTCCATCCTTCCACAGGCATATAGACATTGCACCTGTGCCACTGAGAACTGGACTCTGCCATGGACATTACTCCACCCCCACCCATCACCGTTTTACTATCACGGACCTATACGCAGCACTTAAAATAAATCACCAATTGCACTTCAAATGTCAGGAGTCTGCTTGTATTCTTTACAAATGTATTACACATAACGGTGCAATAATGTTCATTTACATTGTGATGACAACATACCAGTGTCAATAAGCATTAGTCCATGGGCAAACAAAGCAGAAGTCACGCTGTGGGTCATACAGCTCTGAAAAGGGAAGGGAAAGTCAAAAATCAGTGAAAGGGAACTGGGGGGAAACACAGAAAGTAGACATGCAGGAAGCCAGAAGTAAATGTAAAATGGCGTGGGTGATTCTTACCTGGGTGCTACTGAAAATACTGTTGTATAACTGTGTCCCTGTTGTCCGTGTCGTCCCCGTCGTCTTCCTCCTCTTCACTCTCCACAGGCTCCACAGCTGCTACAACACCACCATCTGGACCATCCTCCTGCAGGAAAGGCACCTGGCGTCGCAAAGCCAGGTTGTGAAGCATACAGCAGGCCACGATGATATGACACACCTTCTTTGGTGAGTACATGAGGGATCCCCCTGTCATATGCAGGCACCTAAACCTGGCCTTCTGGACCCCGAGGGTCCGTTCTATAATCCTCCTAGTTCGCCCATGTGCCTCATTGTACCGTTCCTCTGCCCTGGTCCGGGGATTCCTCACTGGGGTCAATAGCCAAGGCAGGTTGGGGTAACCAGAGTCACCTATTAGCCACACACGGTGTCTCTGTAGCTGTTCCATCACATAAGGGATGCTGCTATTTCGCATGACATACGCGTCATGCACTGACCCAGGGAACTTGGCATTTAGATGGGAGATGTACTGGTCAGCCAAACAGACCACCTGGACATTCATCGAATGGTAACTTTTTCTATTTCTGTACACCTGCTCATTGTCTTTTGGGGGTACTAAAGCCACATGGGTCCCATCAATGGCACCAATGATGTTGGGGATATGTCCAAGGGCATAGAAATCACCCTTCACAGTGGCCAAATCACCCTCCTCAGGGAAAACAATGTATCTCTGCATGTATTTCATCAGGGCAGACAACACTCTGGATAAAACCTTAGAAAACATAGGCTGAGACATCCCTGATGACATGGCCACTGTTGTCTGAAAAGACCCACTTGCCAAAAAATGGAGTACTGACAGCACCTGCACCAGAGGGGGAATCCCTGTGGGTTGGCGGATGGGGGACATCAGGTCTGGCTCCAGCTGGGCACACAGTTCATGTATAGTGGCTCTGTCAAGTCGGTATCGAAGTATAATATGTTGTTCTTCCATTGTCGACAGGTCCACCAGCGGTCGGTACACGGGAAGATTCATCCTTCTCCTCGCAAGTCCCAGCGGACGGTGCCTAGGAAGGACAACATGGAGCACAGAGTCAAGCAACCCTCAGGTTCGTTCCCACAGCTTGCACAGTACACAAATCGCTATGCATTGAAAGGCTTGTATGAGTGGCAATGCAAGGCCCAGGCCTGTGTGACGTAGTAGAAATCAGGCCATGTGGGCCCTTGAAATGGTGGCTGCCTGACCTGTGAAGTGTGACAGTGGGATGTGAGGTCACTGTGCTGGCGTGGCTCACCGTGGCTGTAGGCGGTCGAAGACCGCGGCGCAAAGCAGCATTGGTTAACATTGAACCCTATGGGTCTCAGGAGCCAATGACGATGTGCGCCGGCGGTCGCGGTACGCACCGCCGCGGTACGCACCGCCGCGGGCGTGACCGCCATTTTCTATCTGCTTAATCACTCGAGACCTGATCATCCACAGGAGAGGACCTATTCTGCAAGTGCTGCTGTGACCTCGGTCTGGAAGAGACAATGGCTGCTGCGACTGGGGAAAGGGCCCCTGCCTTCACTTCAGAAGAGTTGGAGAAACTTGTGGATGGGGTCCTACCCCAGTATGCGCTACTCTACGGTCCTCCAGACCAACAGGTAAGTACACTGGGTGCACGTTGAATGGGCTATGCCTGGGTTGTGTATGGTGGATGTAAGATGGTGGGGTGGGGAGCGAATGAGGAGTGCAAGGCACGACAGATGAGAGCATGTGCCATATGGCAGGGTTGGGGAGGGGGGGGGAATCACATCTAACATGCAGAAAAATGTTGAAATTTCCTTTCCCACCCTGTACATGTCAAATAGGTCAGCGCCCATCAGAAAGTCGACATTTGGCGTGCCATCGCCAAGGAAGTCCGGGCCCTGGGGGTCCACACAAGACGGGGCACCCACTGTTGAAAGAGGTGGGAGGACATCCGCCGCGGGACCAGGAAGACCGCTGAGTCACTGCTGGGGATGGCCTCCCAACGTAGGAGGGGTGCCAGTCGTACCTTGACCCCCCTGATGTCCCGGATCCTGGCGGTGGCCTACCCCAAATTGGATGGGCGCGTGAGGACATCACAGCAGACACAAGGGGGTGAGTACCAGCACATACTGCTATCTTTACGCGCAGTGGAGGTGCCTGGGTGGGGGAGGAGGGCTGTGGGTGACATTAGGCCAGGGCGCTTTCTGTAGTGTAGTCCCCTCCTTTAGGCATGGCCCTGTGCCCCCGCCCCCCACCTCTGTAGGGTGCCAAGTACAGCAAGCCATGGTCCAGCATCACCCATGTGCGCATATGTTGTCCATAGACCTGTTGGCCTAGTCACAAGTACTGAGTAGTGTACCCCGATTGCGCCGCATAGTGCATGAGGCTCCTGTGTCTGTCCTCTCCGCCAACGGTGTTGACAATGCATGCACTCAACCTGTTTTTATTTCTCCCCCCACCCTTTTTCTTTGTCTTCTTGTGCATGTGTGCATTAGCATCATCAGGCGGAGGAGAATTGGCATCGGAGCACGAGGGAGCTGCAACTCACAAGGCCCCGGTGGGCCATGGTACAGACACCGAGGTCACCAGTGATACGGAGGGCGAGGGGAGCACCTCAACTGGGACCCGTGGTGACACCAGCGACACCGACACGTCCTCGGAAGGGAGCTCCCTAGCGGTGGCGGCAACCTCCGGGCCCCCCGCCTCTACAGGTACAGTCGCCACCCAGCGCACCAGCTCCGCCCTCCCAGCCTTCGCTCCGTGCCCGCTCGCCCAAGAAGGCGGGCATCTCCTTCGCCCCAGGCACCTCAGGCCCTGCCCCTGTTACCCCTGCTGCCCTCAGTGCGGAGGTCATTGACCTCCTACAGACCATCATTGTTGGGCAGTCTACCCTTTTGAATGCCATCCAGGGGGTAGAGAGGGAGGTGCATCGGAGCAATGCATACCTGGAGGGCATTCATTCGGGTCAGGCTGCCCATCAACGATCGTTCAATGCTCTGGCCTCAGCACTGACGGCAGCCATTGTCCCTGTTTCCAGCCTCCCTCTTCTAACTGCCTCCACCCTGTCTCTGTCTCCTGTTCCTCAGCCTATCCGATCCACACCATCAGACCAGCCTGCACACACCTCAACACCCAAGGGCAGCTCATCCAGACATAAGCACCACAGATCACACAAGCATTCACCCAAGCAACACCCAGATGCAGACATGCCAACAGTCACTACCACCCCTGTGTCCCCCTCCTCCTCGTCTCCCTCCTCCCTCCCTGTGACGTCTCCACTCACATCTGCATGCACACCACCATCAGCCAGTACTTCCATCACCAGCACACCCTCCAGTACAGTCCGCACACGTGCAGTCACCACCACCACTGCCATTTACACGTCCCCTGTGTCCTCTCCCACTGTGTCTGTCACCCCCTCTTCCAAGACACACAAACGCAGGCAGCCACCCACCCAACAGCCAACCACCTCACGACAGCCTACGTCACAAGCACCTGCACCCAAAGACAGCACACCTGACTCTCCTACAACCACATCCTCTTCCTCCACTCCCATACCCACTACACCTACCCTTTACATTGGTCCTAAAAAACTTTACCTCTCCAAACTTAACCTCTTTGCCCCACCTGACCCACCCCCTCCATGTGCTAGGAGTCCCAAGAGCACCTCAGCCACCACCAGCCCTGCTTCAAGTGTCAACATTGTGCAGGGCTTTTGGAGTCCACCCTTTCCCAGCACAGATACATCGGCCAGCAGCAAGGGAACAGCCAGCCCCCCCCCTGGGAAGAGGACCCGTAAAATCAGGGGCCGCCGCGAGAAGACTGACACGGCTGCCCCCAAGGAGCAAAGTCCTGGGCCCTCACCTGCCTCAACATCCAGGGGAGGCAAGGGCCAGAGAGCCTCATCGAAGGAGGGCAAGGGCAGCAGGGCGGAGAAGTCAGCCAGCAGGGGCGCGGACCAGGAGGGCCCCACAAGCCCCATCCCGGGTGTGAGGGAGGACACCCACGGGCCCAGGACTCCGTCACAGAAGGGTCCAGCAACTGCACTGTCGGAGGGCGACTAAGCAGGGAGTCCTGGCCAGGTCTGGCTCCCTTGGATGACTGGACAAGCACCGCTGAAGAGGGCCCCGCCATGCAGAAAGGCACCGCTGAAGAGGGCCCCACCGTGCAGAAAGGCACCGCTGAAGAGGGCCCCGCCGTGCAGAAAGGCACCGCTGAAGAGGGCCCCGCCGTGCAGAAAGGCACCGCTGAAGAGGGCCCCGCCGTGCAGAAAGACACCGCTGAAGAGGGCCCCGCCGTCTCAAGCACCGCTCCGCTGGGCCCTTCCTGTCAAGCACCGCTCCGCTGGGCCCCGCCGTCTCAAGCACCGCTCCGCTGGGCCCTTCCTGTCAAGCACCGCTCCGCTGGGCCCTTCCTGTCAAGCACCGCTCCGCTTGGCCTTTCCTGTCAAGCACCGCTCCGCTGGGCCCCGCCGTCTCAAGCACTGCTCCGCTGGGCCCCTTCCTGTCAAGCACTGCTCCGCTGGGCCCCGCCGTCTCAAGCACCGCTCCGCTGGGCCCTTCCTGTCAAGCACCGCTCCGCTGGGCCCTTCCTGTCAAACACCGCTCCGCTGGGCCCCGCCGTCTTAAGCACCGCTCCGCTGGGCCCCTCCTGTCAAGCACCGCTCCGCTGGGCCCTTCCTGTCAAGCACCGCTGGCCCATTGGCAGTCCCGGTTCTGTGTCGGGCAGGCCTTCACGACGCACTCTGCCCACCATGCCTCCTCCATGACCAGTGGTCTCTGTAATCCAACTGATGGACTGTGGCTTTGCACTCCCCAGGATGGGACAGTGGGCAATCCACCCACTGTAGAGACTTGTGAGACTGTGGCTTTGCACTCCCCAGGATGGCACGGTGGGCAACCCACCCACTGTCGAGACTTGTGAGACTGTGGCTTTGCACTCCCCAGGATGGGACAGTGGGCATGGTGGACCCTTCGTGGATCTGGCGTCGTGGACTCATGTGGCTGAGGTGCCCCCCCTTCCCTTCCCCCTGAGGTGCCTGTAGTTTTGTCATCTGATGCCCCAGCAGTGTTCTCTCCAACGGACTCAGGTCTCCTGTGTGGGCTTTGCCCATGTGTTGATACACTTTGGCCCACGGACAGTGGAAATTTAGGTGACTGTGCAGGACTTATTGCCTATGTTTATCGGTTTCGTAATTTTCTTACTTATTTTTTTACTATTCATATTGCTATTTTACCATGACTTCAGAGAACCTCTTATATACATAAATGTTGTTTCTCACTTTAATTATGTCTTTGCATTATTCCGGGGGGTTTGGGTGGTGTCACTGTGACTTGGTGCTCTGCATTGGTGTGTAGATAGTTGGGGGGGGGTCACATACGTGTGTGCCCGTAAGCTTTCCTCCTCCCCCCTCCCCTGTGTCGTAGGTGCAGTACTCACCGTTGTCGTCTGCGCCGGTGTTCGTACTCGTGGTAGATGAGCAGGTAGACAATAGCCGGTAGGATGTGTAATTCGGGCTCCATGCTGTCCTCCTTCCTCGTGGAGTGTGTATAGGTGAGCGTTTTCCCGTTCGTAGTCTGTTTCCGCCGTTTTTTTATCGGCGGGGCTCCCGCCCCGGAAAAGGTGGCGGATTGGTGAGTTGTGATAGGGTGGGCGGTACATTGTCTGCCGCCTGGCTGTTGGCGGTGACTGCCGAGCTGTTTGTCTGTCCCGCCGTGGCGGTCGGAGTGTTAAAGTGGCGGGCTGTGTTGGCGGTTCCCGCCAGGGTCAGAATACCTTTTTTTTGACCGCCTATGTCTTCTGACAAGCTGTTGCTTATTCCTTTAATATGGAAATTGGTGTTGTCTGCAAAGTGAGAGTATTATATAAAGTAAACTTTGTGACAGTATTGGTGGTGAGAAAGGAAAGGCTACATGATGTCAACACACAATACAATTTAAATACCTATCAATGTACTCTTCATATATATCAAAATATATCAGCAATTAGGAAAGCAAAAATTAGGTGCTTTTTTGTCATTCTGACAGAACGGAAACAAATATTTTAATAGGATCAAAACAAATTTTCCCTGAAACGTGGTTTCCACAAATTATTTTCTGCCTCTGTATAGGTTTATCTGTAAAACTGTAGGGGGTTTGCAAATGTAATCACTATTTCAATGGAGAATCTGCTGTCTGTAAATGACAGTGCACTACCACATCATGCTTTAGGAGCATATTTGTGACAGTGTGCTCCAAAACGTTAGTCTTGTGATGCAGAGTTCCCACCATAATCCATCAATCAGCATGTGGCAGAATTTTTTCCCCATTGGAGCAACGCAATGACAAGGGGAACAAGGCAAGGCTTCAGAATGCGAGCTGGCAAGTGCTATCGAGATTTGGTATCTGTTATCTTGATTTCTGGTCACTAGGAGGACTTCAAACAAGATTTTACAAGCTCGAGCAGCCATGAGGAATAAAAAGGCTGCTTCCTCAGTAGATGTTGTACTCGTGTGGCAGCAAAATCTACATGAAAATAGCATAGTGCAGTTCACACTGATTTTTCAGCATGGAACATGCTGCTGGCACAAAAATGGAATGTGAACAGTGCAACATGGATTTTCTGCCCTTTGGATGAACTTTGCGGAATCTTGGGCCAAATGTGCATAGGTTTCATTTTGCAAGTTACAAATAGCGAATCTTTGTGATTCACTGTTAGGAAATCGCAAACACCTATGTTCTAATGTGTCCTTGACACATTTAGAGATTACCCATGTAGTAGCAAATTGACCTACCTCAATAATGTTGATGAGGTGGGTCACAATTTGCAACCCATTGGGAACCTATAAAAATACAGGGATGGTGGCCTGCTGGGGACAGCAGACCACCACCTCTGTGCTTGCTTTTAAATAAAGTAAAAAAATTTATAACGCAGTCCATTTTTCTTAAAGGAAAATGGAATGTGTTTCAAAAAGAATAATGAAATATTTCAGTTTCATTTTTAAGATTAAGTAGTGGTCTGTGGAACCACTCCCTGCCCTTAAAAGATGTTTTTTCTTGCATTCACAAAGGGGAGGGGTCTCTTGAGGACCCCTTCCACTTGTGAATGTGTTACCAACTCTTCTACTTGCGACCTCTTTCATGTCACAAAACATTCATATATACCAGTGCAATTCGGTATTAGGAAGGGAGGTTGAGGAAAACAGGTTGAGGAAAATAATCAGCCTCTTCCTGATTGGCTGAGTATTAACATGAAAGATGGCACCGCAGGAGGTGTTCAGTTAGTCTCTGAGTTAATGTCTGAGCAGAGAGTAAAGGGAGGTGTTGGTACAGTTTTCCAACCTCTTCTCCTCAGCTCCAGAGCTGACAGTTGTCTGTGTGCATGATATAGGCATACCAGGGAGTCTGTCAGTGAAGGACAAAATACAAAGAATATCTGCCCCAGTTCAGTGATGCTCAGTGCTTTAAATGGGCCAGTACTGTTCGGTACTGAGTGCCTGCACTTCTTTAATTTGAATGGGAAAGTACCTGCACTTGTACTTGCATCTCTCATGAGCATACAGGTACTCTAAATAGTGAGTACCTGCACTTTTATATTTCCATTTAAAGTACTGGGGTTGCAGTCACCACCACCACTGCCATTTACACGTCCCCTGTGTCCTCTCCCACTGTGTCTGTCACCCCCTCTTCCAAGACACACAAACGCAGGCAGCCACCCACCCAACAGCCAACCACCTCACGACAGCCTACGTCACAAGCACCTGCACCCAAAGACAGCACACCTGACTCTCCTACAACCACATCCTCTTCCTCCACTCCCATACCCACTACACCTACCCTTTACATTGGTCCTAAAAAACTTTACCTCTCCAAACTTAACCTCTTTGCCCCACCTGACCCACCCCCTCCATGTGCTAGGAGTCCCAAGAGCACCTCAGCCACCACCAGCCCTGCTTCAAGTGTCAACATTGTGCAGGGCTTTTGGAGTCCACCCTTTCCCAGCACAGATACATCGGCCAGCAGCAAGGGAACAGCCAGCCCCCCCCCTGGGAAGAGGACCCGTAAAATCAGGGGCCGCCGCGAGAAGACTGACACGGCTGCCCCCAAGGAGCAAAGTCCTGGGCCCTCACCTGCCTCAACATCCAGGGGAGGCAAGGGCCAGAGAGCCTCATCGAAGGAGGGCAAGGGCAGCAGGGCGGAGAAGTCAGCCAGCAGGGGCGCGGACCAGGAGGGCCCCACAAGCCCCATCCCGGGTGTGAGGGAGGACACCCACGGGCCCAGGACTCCGTCACAGAAGGGTCCAGCAACTGCACTGTCGGAGGGCGACTAAGCAGGGAGTCCTGGCCAGGTCTGGCTCCCTTGGATGACTGGACAAGCACCGCTGAAGAGGGCCCCGCCATGCAGAAAGGCACCGCTGAAGAGGGCCCCACCGTGCAGAAAGGCACCGCTGAAGAGGGCCCCGCCGTGCAGAAAGGCACCGCTGAAGAGGGCCCCGCCGTGCAGAAAGGCACCGCTGAAGAGGGCCCCGCCGTGCAGAAAGACACCGCTGAAGAGGGCCCCGCCGTCTCAAGCACCGCTCCGCTGGGCCCTTCCTGTCAAGCACCGCTCCGCTGGGCCCCGCCGTCTCAAGCACCGCTCCGCTGGGCCCTTCCTGTCAAGCACCGCTCCGCTGGGCCCTTCCTGTCAAGCACCGCTCCGCTGGGCCTTTCCTGTCAAGCACCGCTCCGCTGGGCCCCGCCGTCTCAAGCACTGCTCCGCTGGGCCCCTTCCTGTCAAGCACTGCTCCGCTGGGCCCCGCCGTCTCAAGCACCGCTCCGCTGGGCCCTTCCTGTCAAGCACCGCTCCGCTGGGCCCTTCCTGTCAAACACCGCTCCGCTGGGCCCCGCCGTCTTAAGCACCGCTCCGCTGGGCCCCTCCTGTCAAGCACCGCTCCGCTGGGCCCTTCCTGTCAAGCACCGCTGGCCCATTGGCAGTCCCGGTTCTGTGTCGGGCAGGCCTTCACGACGCACTCTGCCCACCATGCCTCCTCCATGACCAGTGGTCTCTGTAATCCAACTGATGGACTGTGGCTTTGCACTCCCCAGGATGGGACAGTGGGCAATCCACCCACTGTAGAGACTTGTGAGACTGTGGCTTTGCACTCCCCAGGATGGCACGGTGGGCAACCCACCCACTGTCGAGACTTGTGAGACTGTGGCTTTGCACTCCCCAGGATGGGACAGTGGGCATGGTGGACCCTTCGTGGATCTGGCGTCGTGGACTCATGTGGCTGAGGTGCCCCCCCTTCCCTTCCCCCTGAGGTGCCTGTAGTTTTGTCATCTGATGCCCCAGCAGTGTTCTCTCCAACGGACTCAGGTCTCCTGTGTGGGCTTTGCCCATGTGTTGATACACTTTGGCCCACGGACAGTGGAAATTTAGGTGACTGTGCAGGACTTATTGCCTATGTTTATCGGTTTCGTAATTTTCTTACTTATTTTTTTACTATTCATATTGCTATTTTACCATGACTTCAGAGAACCTCTTATATACATAAATGTTGTTTCTCACTTTAATTATGTCTTTGCATTATTCCGGGGGGTTTGGGTGGTGTCACTGTGACTTGGTGCTCTGCATTGGTGTGTAGATAGTTGGGGGGGGGTCACATACGTGTGTGCCCGTAAGCTTTCCTCCTCCCCCCTCCCCTGTGTCGTAGGTGCAGTACTCACCGTTGTCGTCTGCGCCGGTGTTCGTACTCGTGGTAGATGAGCAGGTAGACAATAGCCGGTAGGATGTGTAATTCGGGCTCCATGCTGTCCTCCTTCCTCGTGGAGTGTGTATAGGTGAGCGTTTTCCCGTTCGTAGTCTGTTTCCGCCGTTTTTTTATCGGCGGGGCTCCCGCCCCGGAAAAGGTGGCGGATTGGTGAGTTGTGATAGGGTGGGCGGTACATTGTCTGCCGCCTGGCTGTTGGCGGTGACTGCCGAGCTGTTTGTCTGTCCCGCCGTGGCGGTCGGAGTGTTAAAGTGGCGGGCTGTGTTGGCGGTTCCCGCCAGGGTCAGAATACCTTTTTTTTGACCGCCTATGTCTTCTGACAAGCTGTTGCTTATTCCTTTAATATGGAAATTGGTGTTGTCTGCAAAGTGAGAGTATTATATAAAGTAAACTTTGTGACAGTATTGGTGGTGAGAAAGGAAAGGCTACATGATGTCAACACACAATACAATTTAAATACCTATCAATGTACTCTTCATATATATCAAAATATATCAGCAATTAGGAAAGCAAAAATTAGGTGCTTTTTTGTCATTCTGACAGAACGGAAACAAATATTTTAATAGGATCAAAACAAATTTTCCCTGAAACGTGGTTTCCACAAATTATTTTCTGCCTCTGTATAGGTTTATCTGTAAAACTGTAGGGGGTTTGCAAATGTAATCACTATTTCAATGGAGAATCTGCTGTCTGTAAATGACAGTGCACTACCACATCATGCTTTAGGAGCATATTTGTGACAGTGTGCTCCAAAACGTTAGTCTTGTGATGCAGAGTTCCCACCATAATCCATCAATCAGCATGTGGCAGAATTTTTTCCCCATTGGAGCAACGCAATGACAAGGGGAACAAGGCAAGGCTTCAGAATGCGAGCTGGCAAGTGCTATCGAGATTTGGTATCTGTTATCTTGATTTCTGGTCACTAGGAGGACTTCAAACAAGATTTTACAAGCTCGAGCAGCCATGAGGAATAAAAAGGCTGCTTCCTCAGTAGATGTTGTACTCGTGTGGCAGCAAAATCTACATGAAAATAGCATAGTGCAGTTCACACTGATTTTTCAGCATGGAACATGCTGCTGGCACAAAAATGGAATGTGAACAGTGCAACATGGATTTTCTGCCCTTTGGATGAACTTTGCGGAATCTTGGGCCAAATGTGCATAGGTTTCATTTTGCAAGTTACAAATAGCGAATCTTTGTGATTCACTGTTAGGAAATCGCAAACACCTATGTTCTAATGTGTCCTTGACACATTTAGAGATTACCCATGTAGTAGCAAATTGACCTACCTCAATAATGTTGA
Organism: Pleurodeles waltl; assembly: GCF_031143425.1. NCBI lineage: Eukaryota > Metazoa > Chordata > Amphibia > Caudata > Salamandridae > Pleurodeles > Pleurodeles waltl. The sequence goes on along the minus strand of NC_090445.1, from coordinate 1,162,220,429 downwards.
TGAGGTGGGTCACAATTTGCAACCCATTGGGAACCTATAAAAATACAGGGATGGTGGCCTGCTGGGGACAGCAGACCACCACCTCTGTGCTTGCTTTTAAATAAAGTAAAAAAATTTATAACGCAGTCCATTTTTCTTAAAGGAAAATGGAATGTGTTTCAAAAAGAATAATGAAATATTTCAGTTTCATTTTTAAGATTAAGTAGTGGTCTGTGGAACCACTCCCTGCCCTTAAAAGATGTTTTTTCTTGCATTCACAAAGGGGAGGGGTCTCTTGAGGACCCCTTCCACTTGTGAATGTGTTACCAACTCTTCTACTTGCGACCTCTTTCATGTCACAAAACATTCATATATACCAGTGCAATTCGGTATTAGGAAGGGAGGTTGAGGAAAACAGGTTGAGGAAAATAATCAGCCTCTTCCTGATTGGCTGAGTATTAACATGAAAGATGGCACCGCAGGAGGTGTTCAGTTAGTCTCTGAGTTAATGTCTGAGCAGAGAGTAAAGGGAGGTGTTGGTACAGTTTTCCAACCTCTTCTCCTCAGCTCCAGAGCTGACAGTTGTCTGTGTGCATGATATAGGCATACCAGGGAGTCTGTCAGTGAAGGACAAAATACAAAGAATATCTGCCCCAGTTCAGTGATGCTCAGTGCTTTAAATGGGCCAGTACTGTTCGGTACTGAGTGCCTGCACTTCTTTAATTTGAATGGGAAAGTACCTGCACTTGTACTTGCATCTCTCATGAGCATACAGGTACTCTAAATAGTGAGTACCTGCACTTTTATATTTCCATTTAAAGTACTGGGGTTGCTTCAAGACAGAAGTGTCAAAAATGTTAGACCTAGGGGTAATTGAGAAATCTTGTAGTCCATGGTCTAGACCTGTGATGGCAGTACCAAAGCAAGGGCTTACTGACATGCGGTTCTGTAATGACTACAGAGCCCTCAATAAGGTAACAAAGACCAATGCTCATCTAATCTCAAGAGCTGATGAGCTTATGGATTGGCTGGGTGCCGAGAGGTACTTGAGTATCTTTGATTTGACCTTTAGATACTGGCAGATTACCTTAAAACGAGTGTCAAGGAGAAGACTGCATTCTCTCTGCCAGAGTGATTGTATCATTGCAAGGTGGTGCCCTTTGCATTCCAGATTCCTGCCACTTTTCAGGGACTGGTAAATTGTGTTCTTTAGGGCTGGAGGAGTTCTTTGCAGCTTACCTGGATGTTCCTGGGGATTCAGCAATTCATGGTAGGACCACCTGAGACAACTGCCCATCAAGGCAACCAAGTACAAGGTGGGGCATTCCTCTGTAATCTACCTTGAGTATGAAGTGGCTAACAGGACGATTCACCCATTGGATGTCAAAATTCAGTCTGTGATGGAGTTGGAGGTGCCCACTACTCACACTAAACTGAGGGATTTTTCTGGACTCACTGGGTATTATAGGAACTGTATGGTGTAACCATGAAAGGATAGTTGCCCTGTTGACAGAAAAAGGATCTGGACTGAGGTTTGTCAAACGGCAGTTGAGGAACAGAAGCAGGCACTATGGAATGCACTTGTATAGAAAGATCCTAACTTACCATTCAAATGTATAGATGGATGCCTCTGACCAGACATTTAGAGCAGTATTACCTCAACAACATGACAAAGGAATAGATTGATGACAATGAAGCGAGATAAACTCAAATTGGTAAAATTGTATGTTTCTCTGCAAGGGTTGGGCTTTGTTTTTTAGCACAGAGCCAGAATGTTGCACAGGAATGCTGTTAGACTTTTTTGCCGGTTTTACTGATCTGACAGCTGAAATTCTCAAGGTTAGAAGTTAGTATGGTGTACTCTTTTCAGGGAGGGAGTCTTTTGGAATGGAAAAGCACCTGGTATGGTACTGGACATGCATCTCTGCCCTGAGTGCCTAGCTGCAACAATATCTGAAACCCTAGTGCTGATTTGTTGGTCATTGGCAAACACGGATCATGCATGATTTCCCTGCCAAGTGTTTCGAATCTTTGAATTTGCCATAGACCCATCTTCCAGCTCTTACAGCCCGCTGGCGCAGATCTAGTGATGTTTGCTATCCTACGTCTTAACCCGGACATATACCTAATGTCATTTACAGGTTTTAAAACAGTATGAGTACCCATCTTAGACAGCTGCAGTGTTGGGCCTGCATTCAGATGGGGATCCGGATCAACACCTGACATTTTTTATGCCTGGTGATCCAGGGAAATCCAGGATGCAATGGCTTAAATGGAAATTGGATAGAAATGGAAATCCAAGACGACATGGATCCTACTAGGTTTTCTTAGTTGAAATCCTCTTTAAATATAAGGGCCGGCTTTAGCACTGTTGACGCCAGGTGCAACAATGTTTTCTGTCGCCCCCATCCACAACCACCTCCTCATATTCCCTCACTACCATCCAGTAAAAGTGTCCCTCGTCTCTCTATAGCCCCTCTTTCACATATATTTCCTCTGTTCTCAAGCACCGGCAAAGGCTGGATTAACTAATCTAATCAGCTATCACCATAAAATACAGAGCTGTTCTTTGCAGCAGGCATATTAACCCTCTGCGCTAAAACTGTCACCAGATAAAACTCTGATCTCTCTCTAGCAGGAACATTATTCACAAGAGTTATCTTGACATTTGTATTGCTACCTGAAAGCAGCTGTGTGCAGAAGGAAGTCTTCAGCAGGTGATTTAAAATAGTAAGTTATTCCTAAACATAGCGTCCCACAAAGGTCAGTGCCCCCTCTCCAGGTCTGCAGCGCACCAGTTGTACTGCCATATAGCCAGCCCTGCTAAACATCAAACTTTGGGTAAAAAACATAATGTCAACACCATTCTCTCACTAAAAACCCTTACTCTATATTTCTGGGAGTGCTTATTTTCCAATTCAGAAACATAAAACTATGCATAAAATCATCTTTCCACATATTCATGTTACAGAAAACTCCTGAATTTGCAATAGTGTCAAAAGTCTTAGAATTCAGCAATCTGATACACAACAGTGGCTTCGTATTCTGTGGCTTGGCACATTGCAACAGAATAGGAAGGCCAAAACTGCAAGCTTAAAGTGATTTACTCAACTTAAAATGGTGTAAACATTATAAGCGAAACAGCAGTAGTTTTTGGATGCCTGGCGGGCAAGCACCCAAGAAACCCTACCAACCTAAAGGGTTTCTTAAAACTTAAGGCCAAATTTACAAGGCCCTAGCATCTCCTTGCACCACACTAGCACAATTTTTTTTTTTTTACGCTCATGTGGCTTAAGGAGGCAATTTTCACTGCGTCATATTTACAAAGTGGCGCAATGCATGCATTGCACCACTTTGCAACCCCTTGCTCCACATTATGTCTGTGTCAGGCATAATGTATGCAAGGGGACGTTCTGGTGTTAGGAGGCCCGCAAAAATGGCGTAGTGAAATCTACAAGATTTCACTGCACCATTTTTGGCATAATTTTTCATGCCTCCTCAGAGCAGGCGTTGAAATGAGGCGCTCGTAATAACCTATGGGCCACCTTGCACTTTGCTCCATTAGTGTCAACATTTTTTGTGCTAATAAAGCAAAGCGCCACAATAGCGTCAAAAATTCTGATGCTATTGGCCTAACGTGTGCCATGGTGCGCCGTATTTATAATATGTTACACATGGTGTCATTAGGTGGGGCAGGGGAGGCGCAAGAAAACTGGCACATCAGTACTGATGCACCAGTTTTTTGGGAAATCTGGCCCTGGAGATCATGGACATCCAGGGAGGTGTGGCTTTTATGGTCCTAACTTCAGCACACCCAGCAAATGTGAATATATCTCTAACAATACTGGTTACTTTCCTTTACATAACAGAATAGCGTTGACATTTGTCACCAACAGCAAAAGTCCTAGGATCACTTGATTCATATAGTATCACATGTGAATTAGCTTAGCATATGGCAAAGGTAAAAGTCCTAATCATGACCATGCCTAATGTGATGGAAGAAAATATCTAATGATGTCATGCTTTTTTTACATCAAACTCGTGGGTTTCCAGCTCCGTTAAGTGGGGGGGAAACAGCAGGATATCTAATGAGAGTCTCGGATAGCTCCAGTGTAGGACACACTTGTCCTGAAGGCTTGTCCCACACTGGGCAATGAGTTCACGGGCCTTAGCAATCACCGCTTTGTGTTTCCTGCCCAGGTCAACAAGGTCAGTAACCATCATCACATGCACCCCTGTTAAGGACTCAAAGCTGGGGAGCCCTTGGTTTGAGCACTAAGGGTTTTTCCACACCCTATCTCCGGGACAAGATCTGCACAACAAACCCAGTGCTGGTGATGAGGTGACCACAACATCTGAGCTGAAAGGGATAACAAAACAAAAGTTTCAGATTGATTATCTGTCACAATTACATACCAAAGTAGAAGTTCTTGGAAGAAGAACGTATCATGGATGTGCTCATCAATCCTATAAGGTTCTGCTGCAATTTCTCAAGGAATTTTTCATGAGTGTTATTTTTTGTTTTATCTTATAAAAAAATATTTATTGGTAACTAAGTTTGATATAGTTTGAGTGATTTATATATGTATATGTGTCACAACTGGCCTAAAGTCCAGACAGCTGTGAGATCCCTCCTTTGAATTCCTTCCAGAACCTCGGATACACAAAAGTTGCCAATTGAACACAGAATATGCAGTCTAAAATAGCTAGTCTGTGGAGTTATAAGAGATTATGTGAACCTAATTAAGAGATTAAGGCAGTCTATCTAGTCTGACAAACCTGACTGAATGTTCAAAGTCAGTTGCATGGTTGGTAGCCAATCTGAAAGTAGTTGGTGGTCTGAAACAAGTCAGCAGTGGTTAGGGGCTCATTTTAAGCACAAATTTGCACTGCATTTACCATACTACAATGGGGCAAACTGCATGCTGGATTGTGAGACAGTGTGCCCCCAATTGTTTCCTGTTTATAAAGGTTCCCTTGAGCCAGCAAGCTGACGAGCTGTGGTTGATGCACCTGTGTGCCAGTGAGTAGTACTTAGACCTGAGAGGATTTTGGCAGCATTTCCAGCACCCCCAGAAAGAAAACTTGCTGCTCTCTAATGATGAAGGGTTAATCCCAGAAACACATGTTTAGAGATTCACAGCCCTAGCTGCACCCACTACTGTGAAAAATTACAGACTACAGATGAAGTAAGCACACATTTGTACTGCATTTACCACAATGCAAAGGGGCAAACTGCATGATGGAGTGTGAGGCAGTGTGCTCCCAACTGTTTCCTGTTTAAAAAGGCTCCCTAGAGCGAGAAAGCTGACAAGCTTTGGTTGATGCACATGTATGCCAGTAAGTGGTACTGAGACCTGAAAGGACTTTGGCAGCATTTCCAATAACCTCAGAGAAAAGCCCGCTGATCTCTACTGATAAAGGGTTAAACCCAGAAACACGTATCTAGAGATATAAAGCACTAGCTGCACCCACCAAGTTGAAAAACTAGACTGCAAATGAAGTATGCACAAATTTGTACTGCATTTACCATAATGCAATGGGGCAAACTGCATGCTGGAGTGTGAAGCAGTGTGCTCCCAACTATTCTATTACCTGTTTAAAAAGGCTCCCTTGAGCCAGCAAGCTGACGAGCTTTGGTTGATGCACCTGTGTGCCAGTGAGTGGTACTGAGACCTGAGAAGACTGGCAGCATTTCCTCAACCCCAGAGAAAAGCCTGCTGCTCTCTACTGGTGAAGGGCTAAACCCTGAAACACGTGTCTAGAGATATACAGCACTAGCTGAACCCACTAAGGAGAGAAACTGCAGATTACAAATGAAGTAAGCATGAATTTGTACTGCATTAACCATGATGCAATGGGGCAAACTGCATGCTGGAGTGTGAGGCAGTGTGCTCCCAACTATTTCCTGTTTAAAAAGGAAAAGATATTCAGAAAATTGCTTAGCCACACAGTCAGCGATAAAATTGGGCAACAGTTATACATTGTGGTCATTGATAATGACAGGCCTACAACAACATAAATACTGAGTAGATCATATCCCATGTAGTAAATGGAAAGATTTTATAACTGCACTATACGGAAAAGCCCTGACCCTACAATGGTCTGCTTGAAAAATATGAATTATGAGCCCTACATTAGGACATCAAAATCAGTAGAAATTTTTATGAGAAACAGTAGACAATCCTGGGTCACAGGGCCAAATTGAATTCCGCTAGCGGTAATCAAAACAGATCCAACCAAATTGGATTAATGGTCTGGCATTATTCTTCAATCCATCCATTTTGCGTTGCCCAGTGTTACCATCTTGGAAAAGCTCCTGCTTACAGCCAATTTATTTAAAAAAAGGTCTGAGGTTTGAGCTGAGTAGCTACCATCTCATTACATGTTTAGAAGCATATGGCAAACTATTTGCTAACATCTATTGTCTTTTTTGTCTCCCTGGGCCTTATGCCAGTAGCTTTAGATCGAATTGTTCCACCTTTGCTAATTTAGGGGTTAGAATTATCGCCAAATATCAAATCCTCTAATGGTCTTAAGCAAAGGTACATCCTGGCAACAATATTAGTTGCACTTTAGAATGTGAATTTGATCACAAATCATAGCAAAAATTCCAGCGATCCACAAAAATTTGGAAAATGTCACGCTGTATAAGCTGATGACGGTTTAAATGCAAAAGACTCCAAATATTGTACAGATGCAACTAACATGGCTAGGAGATTTTTTTGGGAGAATGGTGTCTTTATTAATTTTAATAAAACAAAAATCATGACAATCGGAAACCCAAGAGGAGGGTTTCAGTGGCACGTTGAACATGTAATAGAGCAAGTGAAGGAATATATGTATTGAAGGGGCACCATTGACATAAAATTGGTGTGATCATTCTATTTAGAACAGATTAAAAATAGAGTAAAGACAAAAGCAAGAGGTATTGTGCGTTTTGCACATTTTTATGGGAGAGGCAATGGGACCTGTGTTAAATATGAAATTTGGTTGTTTTATATGGAAGTATAGTTATAAAGAAAGAAAAGATTGTGTTACTAAATTAATTTTTTTATGAAAATTATATAGTACATTTTTAAGTTACTTGTTGGTACATTGTTGGCGAGGATAAAATTAGAATTTGGATTATTACAACTAGTCATTTTATATTATAATAATTTGGCCAACTATCCATGTGACTGTGAGAATGCATCATTGACTAGCTTGAAAGGTTTGTTTAGAATAGACCTGGAAAACAAGCAGAGTACACGCATGTTAGTTACGGGAGCCAAGTTGGATGAGTTATTAAGATAATCATACTTACATACAATAAAAAAAAAAACTAGCTGTAATGCCAAAGCTGTCCGGATGACGCTCATAAAAGGGAATATGAGAGCTGTAGCATACAAACTTGATGTAGCGGTGGCAGCAAAGTATAAGAACTCTCACATTATGTATGGATTGTTATCTATAGAAAATAGGCTGTACCTTGATTTTAACTTGTCTATGGGTAAAAAGGCTTTTTACATTTTTGGTTTCTTTATATCCCCTGGTTGCAATTTGAAGCCTGATGGAATTTAACTGGCGAACGTAGCACTCAATGCCGATTTTGGAACTTGCACTCTGAAATACTTGAGCATATTCTGTGCTTGTGTGCCTACCTACAAGAATTAAGAGCAAAGTACCAGAAACCACTTTGTAAGGAAGCGAGTATTAGAACACTTAAAGAAGCAATTGACTACTGTTTTGGAGGAAAGGCGAAGAAACGTATTTTGTATACGATTAAGTTTATTATTATTATTTGTTTATTCGGTCTAAAAAATTAAGATCATTAACCCCTTCGCTGCCAGGCCTTTTCCCCCTCCTGTGCTGAGCCTTTTTTTGGCTATTTGGGGCAGTTCGCGCTTAGGCCCTCATAACTTTTTGTTCACATAAGCTACCCACGCCAAACTTGCGTCCTTTTTTTCCAACATCCTAGGGATTCTAGAGGTACCCAGACTTTGTGGGTTCCCCAAAAGGAGGCCAAGAAATTAGCCAAAAAAATGGGAAAAGGGGGCTGCAGAAGAAGGCTTGTGGTTTTTTCCCTGAAAACGGCATCAACAAAGGGTTTGCAGAGCTAAAATCACCAGCTTCCCAGCTTTCAGGAACAGGCAGACTTGAATCAGAGAACCCCATTTTTCAACACAAATTTGGCATTTTACTGGGACATACCCCGTTTTTACAATTTTTTGTGCTTTCAGCCTCCTTCCAGTCAGTGACAGAAATGGGCATGAAACCAATGCTGGATCCCAGAAACCTAAACATTTCTGAAAAGTAGACAAAATTCTGAATTCAGCAAGGGGTCATTTGTGTAGATCCTACAAGGGTTTCCTACAGAAAATAACAACTGAAAAAGAAAAATATTGAAATTGAGGTGAAAAAAACATCAATTTTTCTCTACGTTTTACTCTGTAACTTTTTTCTGCAATGTCAGATTTTCGAAAGCAATATACCGTTACGTCAGCAGGACTCCTCTGGTTGCGGGGATATATAGGGCTTGTAGGTTCATCAAGAACCCTAGGTACCCAGAGCCAATAAATGACCTGCACCCTGCAGTGCGTTTTCATTCTATACCGGGTACACAGCAATTAATTTCCTGAAATATAAAGAGTGAAAAATAGCTATCAAGAAAACCTTTGTATTTCCAAAATGGGCACAAGATAAGGTTTTGAGGAGCAGTGGTTATTTGCACATATCTGAATTCCGGGGTGACCATACTAGCATGTGAATTACAGGGCATTTCTCAAATAGATGTCTTTTTTACACACTCTCTTATATTTGGAAGGAAAAAATGTAGAGAAAGACAATGGGCAATAACACTTGTTTTCCTAATCTATGTTCCCCCAAGTCTCCCGATAAAAATGATACCTTACTTGTGTGGGTAGGCCTAGCGCCTGCGACAGGAAACGCCCCAAAAGGCAACGTGGACACATCACATTTTTTTAAAGAAAACAGAGGTGTTTTTTGCAAAGTGCCTACCTGTAGATTTTGGCCTCTAGCTCAGCCAGCACCTAGGGAAACCTACCAAACCTGTGCATTTTTGAAAACTAGATACCTAGGGGAATCCAAGATGGGGTGACTTGTGGGGCTCTGACCAGGTTCTGTCAGAATCCTTTGCAAACCTCAAAATTTGGCTACAAAAACACGTTTTCCTCACATTTTGGTAACAGAAAGTTCTGGAATCAGAGAGGAGCGACAAATTTCCTTCCACCCAGCGTTCCCCCAAGTCTCCCGATAAAAATGATACCTCACTTGTGTGGGTAGGCATAGCGCCCACAACAGGAAATGCCCCAAAACGCAACGTGGACACATCACATTTTTTTAAAGAAAACAGAGGTGTTTTTTGCAAAGTGCCTACCTGTAGATTTTGGCCTCGAGCTCAGCCGGCACCTAGGGAAACCGACCAAACCTGTGCATTTTTTAAAACTAGAGACCTAGGGGAATCCAAGATGGGGTGACTTGTGGGGCTCTGACCAGGTTCTGTTACCCAGAATCCTTTGCAAACCTCAAAATTTGGCTAAAAAAACAAATTTTTCTCACATTTCGGTGACAGAAAGTTCTGGAATCTGAGAGGAGCCACTAATTTCCTTCCACCCAGCGTTCCCACAAGTCTCCCGATAAAAATGATGCCTCACTTGTGTGGGTAGGCCTAGCGCCCGCGACACGAAATGGCCCAAACACATGTACACATGTAATTTTTTCATAGAAAACAGTGCCTACCTGTGTATTTTGGCCTCTAGCTCAGCCGGCACCTGGGGAAACCTAGCAAACCAGCACATTTTTGACAACTAGAGACCTAGGGGAATCCAAGATGAGGTGACTTGTGGGGCTCTGCCCAGGTTCTGTTACCCAGAATCCTTTGCAACCCTCAAAATGTGGCTAAAAAAACACCTTTTCCTCACATTTTGGTGACAGAAAGTTCTGGAATCAGAGAGGAGCCACAAATTTCCTAATCTATGTTCCCCCAAGTCTCCCGATAAAAATGATACCTCACTTGTGTGGGTAGGCCTAGGGCCCGCGACAGGAAATGCCCCAAAACGCAACGTGGACACATCACATTTTTTAAAAGAAAACAGAGGTGTTTTTTGCAAAGTGCCTACCTGTAGGTTTTGGCCTCTAGCTCAGCCGGCACCTAGGGAACCCTACCAAACCTGTGCATTTTTTAAAACTAGAGACCTAGGGGAATCCAAGATGGGGTGACTTGTGGGGCTCTGACCAGGTTCTGTTACCCAGAATCCTTGCAAACCTCAAACTTTGGCTAAAAAAACAAATTTTCCTCACATTTTGGTGACAGAAAGTTCTGGAATCTGAGAGGAGCCACAAATTTCCTTCCACCCAGCGTTCCCTCAAGTCTCCCGATAAAAATGATACCTCACTTGTGTGGGTAGGCCTAGCGCCCGTGACAGGAAATGCCCCAAAACGCAACGTGGACACATGACAATTTGTGATAGAAAACAGGGGTGTTTTTTGCAAAGTGCCTACCTGTACATTTTGGCCTCTAGCTCAGCTGGCACCTAGGGAAACCTACCAAACCTGTGCATTTTTTAAAACTAGATACCTAGGGGAATTCAAGATGGGGTGACTTGTGGGGCTCTGACCAGGTTCTGTCAGCATCGTTTGCAAACCTCAAAATTTGGCTAAAAAAACACGTTTTCCTCACATTTTGGTGACAGAAAGTTCTGGATTCAGAGAGGAGCCACAAATTTCCTTCCACCCAGCGTTCCCCCAAGTCTCCCGATAGAAATGATACCTCACTTGTGTGGGTAGGCCTAGCGCCCGCGACAGGAAATGCCCTAAAACGCAAAGTGGACACATCACATTTTTTTTAAATAAAACAGAGGTGTTTTTTACAAAGTGCCTACCTGTAGATTTTGGCCTCGAGCTCAGCCGGCACCTAGGGAAACCTACCAAACCTGTGCATTTTTTAAAACTAGAGACCTAGGGAAATCCAAGATTCAAGGCAGCACTGTGCCTCAGGACGTAACCATTACGTCCTGGGCACAGAACCGGTTAAAATACAAAGTAACAATCATACATAGCAATAATAAAAGCATGTAACTGGCATTCGAATAGATACTGTTAGTACGTTTCTTGAAACTAAAACCAAAATCATAATTATTTTTATAAATACGATAAAAAGATTGTACATGGCAATAAGAGAAGATAAATAGAAAAATGGTGTCCATCCTTCAAATAAATACAGTTAATAAATTCCCTGAAGCTCTAACCTGTATGATGACTGGTTTATAGGCTGATGCGTTTCTTGTCATGTCTAAATGTTTTATAAAATGCCATGGCAATTGGGCTAAAAATTCATCTCAATAGGCTAATAGGGCCACACCTTCTCATATGAGGGACCGAATGCTCCTAAAATTCCTAAAAAAGCAGGAGGATTAGGTAAGATTCACATCAATATCGTGATACATACCACAACTAAACATTAAAAAAGGAAATAGATATCTTATCAAAATCTATAGACAAAAGAGTATCTAGCCAACTTGGAGCCCCGTGGCTAAGATGACCAGGCTTCAGACAGATGTTTGGTGACTGAGCTGACTACCAATGTAGATGTATCATATTTGCATATTCTGATAGCATTAGCTCGGTCCTGCAATAGTAAGGTTTTGTACAGAGGAATGATCCACCTCCCTCTGGGCCTTTTGTATAGGGGGCAGAAGAACAACACATGCTCAGTTGTTTCCTTACATTGGTGACAAGTATACATCTGTCATTCGAGGGGTTGCTTGTTGACCAACAGGCAGTTTAGCTATTAACGGGCAAGATGCCGTATCTTAGCTGGAGATATAAGGTGCGGGCACGAGCAGGCATAGGAAGGCCGAGGTTCATGTTTGACTTGGAGGAATTCTACTGTTTGCCTGCACTCCCTATTACGGTGGAAGAGATCTTCGTTAGTTTTCTCCCAATATCCCCCTTTAACGAGTTGCCTAGCATTAGCAGGGATCAGCTCAGGGTACTTCCAATAAAGAGGGAAACCTAGCTTATCCCAGGCAGATTTCATCTCCTTCAGCCAATGGATCTTTTCCAGTCCCTGTGGAGATGTTATAAGTTCTCTTATCGCCACCCTGAATGGTTCGAGTTCGTCAGTTATCCATAAACGGATCCAGTAAGAGAGCGGTCTCAGACCTGCTGTGGCTGTGATGCTGTTTAGTCCTAGGTCGAGTCTGAGAGGGGTCATTGGTGTGCCCTTCCCTAACCAGGAAACATGTCTGAGAAAATGATTTTCTTTAGTTTGTAAAATGTCCAATTTTCTGTGGGAACCCCAAAGTTCTGCTCCGTACAGGGCCGACGCACAGATTTGGACTTTGTAGATCTCGGAGATTGGATTCAGGGGGGGGAGGGGTTGCTGTCATTCTAGCCTTGCGTACTAGAGCCCCACCTCTTTGGCTTATAATGAGTGCCCCCAATTACCCGTGTCCGTTATCCTAATGCCTAAGTAATCAAACTCTGCCACTCTTTCCAACGGGATTGAATTCATTGCTATTCTTGCACAAGGTCTTTTTCTTGAGGCGCTTTATATCATAAGTTTTGTTTTCTTGACATTGACGTCCAGCCCGTAGTGTCTGCAGAAGACACAGAATTGATTAACCAAGTTTTTAATTCCCATCGGTGATTTGGCTAGCGAGATTGTGTTGTCCGCATATAGCAGACACAATACTTTCTTTCCGGCCAATTTGGGCGAGTTATTTATACAGTTCTCTAGGTATTGGATACAGTTGTTTATATATAGCAGAAAAAGGGTGGGGGCTAGGACACAACCCTGTCTGACTCCTCTTTTGATAGCTACGGGGTCTGTCAACTTGCCATTCTTACCGCATCTAATTTGTGCACAGGTATTCTCATGCAGTCGGACAATATACTATTATATATATATATTTCAGGAGAACTGCTGTAACGCCCATATTGGATAGTGTCAACCATATCATGTTCCTGGGGACCAAGTCAAATGCGTCTCTAAGGTCAATGAAAACCACATACAGATTTCCCTTTCCTAGGTCCACATTCTTCCATTTAATTGCCAGGAATCTCAGGGCTTGATCTATGGTGCTAACTGCGGGTCTGAAACCTGCCTGTAGATCAGATATGGCTTCGGACTCTGAAATCCATTCATCGAGGTGAAACAGAAGTAGCTTTGCATAGATTTTTTGAGAATTATCAAGTAGACATATCGGTCGATAGTTGGCAGGATCATTAGGACTACCTTTTATGAAGATGGGAACTATCTCGGCCCCTTTCCAGGAGGATGGGGCAGAAGCTCCTGCTGCAACTGCATTACAGATTAGATTTAGGTAAGGGGCCCAAATGTCAGGTCTTGCCTTGTATAGGTCACCCGGGATCTTGTAGGGACCGGGGGCCTTTCCCCAATTCAATGAAGTTATTGCAGCTCTAGTTTCAGCTAGAGTGAATTTGGTCGGGGTGGCCCCATGGATTGCACTGTCGTCTGGAATCCTGAAGGCTGCTTCGGATGGCCCTTCGTATAGTCGGACAAAGTGCTCAGCCCAGACTGCAGAGAGGATTGAGGTACCGGGCAAAGAAAAAGAATCTCTACTGTGTCTGCTATCAATTTCCAAAACCTAGAAGTATGGTTTGTTTTAGCAGTCTCCAGAATAGCTGCCCATCTGGCCTCCTCGCAGCATCTGCGCAACCTAGAGCATTCCTGATTATAGTCCTTCCTTGCTTTTCTTATAAGCTCTGCATGGCCTTCTTTCAATGTTCTCAATAGGTTATGCTGGGCTACCCTGCATGCATTGCTAAACCATAGTGCACAGCACTTTTTCCTAGGTTTGCTAATAATCTCTTTTGTACGAAGGGGCTTTAGAGATTTAAACAGTTCAGTGTGAGCTGCTAATAGCCCGTCGCCATCTTCTAAGTGTAAAAGCATGCGCTCCATTTGATCTGCTAATAGATTGTATATTGATGAGAGTGAATCAAAGGAGGTAATAACAGACTCCCATTTTACATTACGTCTGTTATTTGACAGGGTGAGCTGTTGTGCATATGCCTTGGAATGGGGAGCTTCAAACGAAGGCAGTAGGCCTCTGGTCGAATAAATCAGTGGGTCATGGTCACTCTCATCGTGCTCCTGTACCCTCACATCAGACATGTGGCCCCACAATCGGATGTCAAGTAGAATATAGTCAATCTGGCTCCTATGGGCTCCACGCCTAAAAGTGGAGTGCAAGTTAGTGTCTGAGAGACCATTACAAGCTCGGAGACCGTGTGTTAGTGTAATATCAGCAACTTTGTGCGCTATTCTATTCCATCTATGTCTTTCATTTGACACTAACTGGGGGATACCCCAATAGGCATCCTCTTCTTTATATAGCTCTTGGGCCAGAGGGTTAGGCTTGAATGTAACGTTAAGGTCTCCTGCAATTAAGATGAAATGGATGAAATGTTTTTATGGAGAAAGGTGTCCAATATGGTCAGGGCATCAGGATCATACTGACTGCCCACACTCCTATTATAGATATTGATTATTAATAGAGGTCTCTCCTTGAGGGCCAATACTAGTAAGGCCTGTAAGTCAGGGCATCCCATATCTATGACTTCAACCTTGCACCTGAGAGAACTGCTTAACCATGTAAGTAGCCCTCCTGATGGTCTCCCAGAAGACACCTTGCGCGCTGCAACCCAGTAGCTGTTAAAGCCTGATCTATATTTGGGCCCCAGTGTCCATGTTTCTTGGAATAGACAAATCTGATATTCATCGATAAATTGACCCCATCCTGGGCTTTGCAATTTACTCTCCAGCCCAGCTACGTTCCAGCTAAGAACTGTGTTAAAAACATTTATTTTAGCATGCCCAACTTCTCTCGGGGATTGCTCACTGGGAGAGAGATGCAGCTGATATCCTTGTTGTCCCCCACGATCATACAATGACCCTTTTCTTTCTGGTCCTGTAATTTGTTCGCCCCACTGGGTGCAGAACCAACCATATTCATGTCTGATGAATTGGCAGAAGAGGTAAACCCAGAGTTGCGAGGAGCGCTTGTCTCAAGGGGTCCCCCCTCCTTACTAACTGCGCATGTGGTATTCTCGGTAATTCCCAGTGTGCAGGGATCTGTCAGGGTGAATGGTATGGATGAAATAAGACCACTAAGCACTAGGTGATCAGTATGCTCAATCTCATGGTAACTCATACCTGCTCCCCGTGATCCATCCCTGAGTCAATCTATCTCGGAAAGAGAAACTGAGGAACGTCTAAGGCCTAGTTCGGGATCAGTCTGTAGCTAGATATCAGGGGAGACTCTGTGCGCCATCAGCAGCATACTATTCGCAACTATCGCTGGTGGAGGGTAAAGCACTTGCATCCTGCACAAAGAGACTTCCCCGGCTAAAGGGTTGGGTCTATTAGCATTTAAAGAGAGCTGCTGGACAAGAGCAGGTGAATTGAAATTGATGACAATACAGTCCCATGTGCCGATCTTCTCCAGTGATCCCACCCACCCCACCCTTCTCACCATCAGTATCGAGGGTATCATATGAAATGCAAACCTAGCATTTGCATGTAACCAATGTATAACCTTATTTTTCAGTTTGATAAAAGATTCCGAGGATTTGGTCTTAAGTTCAGGGACATTGGTAATGACAAGGACGTATGGGCATGACTCCGGTGGAAGATGCAACGCTCCAGATCCAGTCCTGCCGTTGTTCTGCACCGTCTTCAGGGGGCCCACTGAGGGATCCTCATAAATGGAATTAGCTGCACCAACATTTATTACTGTGTTGTTACAAGAAGCAGAGCAGGGGATCTTCCGCCATTAGCGTGGGGATGGCTCAAGTGGGAGGAGTGAGGATAAGATTGGATTTCTGCAGGTGGAGGAGGTACCGGCAGCTGAATCTTGGTGAGTCCTTCCAGTTTCTCCTCGATCGCTTGAAGATGGACTGCTATAGGGAGGAGCAGCTTGGTGAACTCTTCTTTTATGAATTCCATTATATGATCAGTTGCCTGTCGACCGTTGACACTTTCTGAGGGGGTTGAAATAACAACATTCCTAGGGGCCAGGCCCAGATTGGGGGAGCTCGAGATCCGGGTTCATTTGTTTTTTTAATAGACTCCCTACGTTTCCTTTTCCCTTTGTTATTGGAATCAGGAGTAATTAGGGACCCTCCTTTTGAAGGGCCCTGGACTGGCGGGATTGATGTGGGGAGAGCAGTAGGTTCATTCGAAATTTCAGCCAGGTACTCCTGAGGGTTTCTAGAGGGGTAGTAGGGGGGTAGCCACTGAGGGCTGTGAGCCTACTGACAAAGGGGGCTGTGTGACTTGGCAGCTGTGTGCTGAAGATGTGGGGGCAGATAAGCGGCGCTGGACCAATTCTATCTCTTTTTCAAGTGCCCCGACAGCCTTTTGAAGAAATCCATCTAGAGTTTTATTGTTCCCATTCTTTTCTTCAGCTCCCGCCCCCCTCCGTCTGCCCATCTTTTTCTCTTGTTTCAGGCCTCCTCGCTTGGACACTTGGTAGAGAATGCGAATGCGAATGGCCCTTCTGGCCACCACCAGCTATTGTCCTACTAGAAACCCCTCACCTGGGATGAACTTGGAGCTCCTCAGACCCTGCTGTTGTCGGGATAAGTTGGCAATACTGGGCACAGACAGAAAAAATAAAGAGGTATGGCCCGGCCTCCTACGGTCGCTGACGGGTGCAGGACGGGCCTGCCCTTGGCCGGGCTTTGCCCGGGCACGTCCCGCGGAAGCAGGCGAGTATTTAATTTCGAAGGGGGCTGCTTCCCGCCCCTGCTTCCCGGCTCCAATCAGCGTGACCCGCGGCAGTAGGCGCGCACACACTTAGAAGGGGGCTTGGCTCCTGCCCACCACACAGTCACAAGGGAGGCTTGGCTCCTGCCCCCGCCGATTACCCAAAAAAAAACACAGCGCGACCCGCAGAAGCGGGGGCGCGTTTAATTTCAAGGGGGCTGCTTCCCCCCCCTGCTTCCCGGCTCCAATCAGCGCGACCCGTGGCAGTGGGTGCACAAACAGTTAGAAGGGGGCTTGGCTCCTGCCCCCCACAGAGTCACAAGGGAGGCTTGGCTCCTGCCCCCCAGCGATTACCCCAAAAAAAACACAGCGCGACCCGCGGAAGCGGGCATGCGTTTAATTTCAAAGGGGGCTGCTTCCCGCCCCTGCTTCCCGGCTCCAATCAGCGCGACCCGCGGCAGCGGGCGCGCACACAGTTAGAAGGGGGCTTGGCTCCTGCCCCCCACACAGTCACAAGGGAGGCTTGGCTCCTGCCCCCCGCTGATTACCAAATGAAAAAACACAGCGCTACCCGCGGAAGCGGGGGGTCGTTTAATTTCAAAGGGGGCTGCTTCCTGCCCCTGCCTCCCGGCTCCAATCAGCGCGACCCGCGGCAGCGGGATCGCACACAGTTAGAAAGGGGCTTGGATCCTGTCCCCCACACAGTCACAAGGGAGGCTTGGCTCCTGCCCCCGCTGATTACCCCAAAAAAAACACAGCGCGAATAAGTTTATTAAATTAGCTGTGATACGCTTGAAGAATACAGGGATTCAATAGAAATACGTTTCATGATTTTAGTGTTTTTTATTGCATTAAGATACGTGAAATAGACTGTATATGGCAATTGTTGGGGATACTGTATAGATGCATTAGTGATAATTCTTATTGGTTATATATATAGGATTATGAATTGATATGAAGTCTATGTTTACTACATAATAATATAGTATGTGGTATTTTAAGGAAAAAGAAAAGCATTTTAATGGAATTTGCTGAATTTTAGTGATATCTGTGGAAAGTTTGAATGTGAAAGTTCTAGAAGGAATATAAGTTGATTTATATGATTTGCGGTGATTTTTAAAATAAATTGTGCAATAATGATTTACCTAGCTACCTATCCTGTAGTGGAATTTAGTCTCTTGTGCTCTGAATCTTGGGTAAACTATACATTTTAACTTATAAAATATAAATTTTAGAACCATATAGAAGTGCTTCATTTTATGAAGCCACCTCATCTGTACTTTATGCAGGTGCTTTTTCATTGCAAAATGGTTTGAAGAAACAATTCATTTTAAAGTGGTTTCTTCCTTTCTTAAAATATGCAAATGTTCAGAGCAAGCTTAAATAAGAGTGTCTGTAGGCATGTCTCTTAAGGTCAATGAAAAATAAAAGTTCTACGTGCATTTCCAGTTTGGAATTGCCTAAATAGATTTTTTGGTAGAGCAATTCTTCCTGATCAATGAGCTCCCACAGCAGATAAAAGTTGAGGGTCAGCCCAACAGACAGTTAGATAGATAGATAGATAGATAGATAGATAGATAGATAGATAGATAGATAGATAGATAGATAGATAGATAGATAGATAGATAGATAGATAGATAGATAGATAGATAGATAATATTTAACTCAGTGACCCAAAATTAGGTTGGTTTCCCAGAAATATATTTAAAAGATGTGGTTGAAAAATAATTTGGGTGAAAGTTTTAAAAAGAAAATACTTATTAGTGAAACAATATTAAAAAAAACATAGTATGAATGAAACAAGCCTAACATTTTAGCATACATTACAAAACCATGAAGAGGAACACAGGCAGTATTTGTGAATAGAACCATACTCTAAATCCTCCATGGCTGTGGCTAGAATACTAATGTAGCTAGCAATACTACATAAAATCCTCCAGAGAATTAGTGAACATTCAAAAATGACCATATCATAATTCTGTATTATACAGTGCGGTACAAAAGAGACATGCCTATCATCTGTAAAAAAAATAGTTGCTTCACATTTTGACTATTAGGGGTCAAAGTGTGATCATTATTTTCAATTAAAAGATATTTCGGCCATTTACAGTCATACTTTGACCCAATAAATCAATTTCATTATGAAATGCCAAAGTCTAGATTGGTTAAAACTTCAAGAAATACTGACAAAAGACATTCATGTATACCACATAAGTGAGCTGGAACAAGGAACAAGTGAATAGCAGCTGTACTTGAAGGCAGATATGAACATGTTTGTTTGAATGAATGTATGTGTGTGGTGAAGGCTGGAATGTGTGTGAGTCCAATGGGAGAAAATGTGTTGGGTTGTATTTTGAAGTATTGGAATTATGCATTATAAATGTGTTATAAAGTGTACATTGTAATGGAGAACTTCAGGGGCTGGAAAGCAGTTGTAGGAATCCTCTGCCTTATTGATTAAGGATTTTATTTATTAAAATTGCATATTAAATAAATGAACATCCATTTTTACCAGTCACCTCTTCAAACATATCACAAAAATATGTACTTTTGGAAGACATACCGGCAGATATTTCTTAAGAAATCTGTACTGCTATCTTGGCTTGGCGTTAAACACACATATACCTTTTACAATATAAATGGATGACATTATAAAATGTCATATTTTTGCAATGTTAAATTGGTATAAACATTAAATGAGAGTTACAGGGTTACGGACTACCATGGCAATTTCTTAAGGCACTGGACTAATGAGATTTCTGCTGATGTTATTTTATTACTGAACTGACATCAAGACAAATTAATGCTCTACAGAAAGTTATAAAATCCTTTATAAAGTAATAGAGAAACAAGACTGTGTTTTTCAGACATGAAATACAACAAAAGGGCCCATCAGTCAGTGGTGCAACATGACTGTGCATCTGTAAAACCAATACTGTGCAAACTGTCTGACATTGTGCATTGGAATTTACAACTTTCGTGTTTTCATACTATGCATAACTTTCCTTAGTTTTTGTGAAAAGTATGCATTTTACGTGCAGTAAAAAGTTTGCAAATTATGTGCACCCTGTCTTCCTAGGAAGTTATGCAATGCTCCTTCACTAATCAGGTGGTCGCAAAATATTGAATCATTACCGGCTGCCCATGGTTTTAGGCAGCTTCCTAGGGAGATTAAAATGACAGCATCCCGAAACAGGCAGCTGTCTCCTGTTTGCACGTCTGGCCTTAATAAGAAAACATACAAGGGGACACAAATAGGTCGATGAACCTTTTGACTCACAATTAAGATGTTCTTACCATACGCCAGCACATGCGGATCAATAATTAATAATCAATATGCCACATCAATAATCAATGATAATCAACAACATTATTAATTAATGGAGTCAGTAATTGTCACGCACCATGACCTTTCAGCCATGAATAACCACACCTTTTAGTAAAAGTTAGAATATTTATTTCCCTATATTAACAATGCTAAGGTCATGTAGATTAATCTCAAAATCAAATGAAACACATACAGAAACAATACTAGCTGTCCAAAGCGGCAGAAGAAATGTAATCTAACCAAAGCTTGAACCACAACACATTCTAAGGTTACGGTGCAAATTAATAACAAAGTCAACTGCGTCAGAGTGATTACATACATTTGAGTTCAGCAGAGAAATTCACCAAGCATATTCCCTATTAGCATAATTTCATTAGTAAGAATCCGTAACTAACATCAGATTTGGCATCAGCATGTTGCACTTCATGCAAAACAATTTAGTAACACAAATTTGGAAACACAGCTAACTATGGCTCTAAACAGTGCAGTTGGTACCTAGAAAGGCAAAGCAAATAGTCATATTAATCAACAGTCTAAGTCATAATACCTATCCTCAGTGTGGATCAGCAAACAGAGTCAGTCTTCGTCCTCAGGACATCAGTCGATCAACAAGGCATCAGGATTCAGCATCAAAGTTCAGAAAACGCGAAGTCTTTAAGCAATAAAGTTAAGCATGTCTCTTGCTAAGACGTGTAAGAAAATAATGACCATTCCATCAGCACAAATATGGGCAATAATGGTGACAAATGCAAAATGCAAAAGGGCAGAATGCTGGTTTCTCCTCAGTGTTGCGTAGTTAAATCAAAACTACTAAAACTACTTCCCAAATCACTATTGGTCAATTAATCGCATGTTCACACTTTGTCCAATAAAACTAAAACTCCAAATCTGTGAATTCTACTATTACTCCGTTCACGGGTCGTTGATTGGTTCTCCTGCAATGTCCTCATCATTCAGCTCCTCTGGTAACGATATTGTTGCAGTTTCTACTCCAGTCAGCGTCTTAATTGTTTTCCTCCTGAGAAAGTCAGTCTCACACACATTACACACAAATTGTAACATTAGCAAGAATAGCATCTTCCAGCAATTGGTTCTCATGAGAAACTTGCAGTTATGAGAACATTTAAACAATGCAAATGGAAAATCACAGTTTAACTCCCTAGGACAGCCATTTATTAAATGTTAAGAAATACAGCTTTTGACATGAGGCCTGGCAAATAGGCTAAGACCTTCGCTAAATAAGGCCTACAATTAATAAAGCTAAGACATAAGACATAACACTTAATATGACCTATTACTACATTAGTCAAACATATATCTCAACATTTCAGTGTTAGACTGTTAATAAGTACACTTTGTGAACATTGGCGGCCACTCATCATAATCACATTTTCAAATACGTGCATTATTTTTCTACGTTATTATATTTTCTACGCAAACCCATTATTCAAAATACATGAACACTCATTAATAATTTTTAATGAAACACCTGTGCTAGCAGTTCCAGAATAGCTGACACCTATCCCAGCGACCACCCCTCAATACTCATGGTCACTGTGACTCCGGTACCTGCAATGTGAAGGAGTACCAGTGCAGGAACAAGACGAGCAACAACTGAGTTTAGCAGACCTGCGCAACTGTGCAATCTATTCTTTTCCTGCATTACTAATCATGTCTCATATTTAAAGCCACTTTGTGCAGCAAAGACTTGCAAAATCCTGGCATGTGAAATAATCGTGGTTTCATAGAGGTGCATTCTGAAATGTATTTGTTAGACCGGACAGCCTTAGGATGGTCTTCCTCCAACTTTTTGCCTGCCTCCCTGCATTTTTCTGATCCTGTTTTTGCTGGTTTTAGGACTCTGCACACTTTACCACTGCTGACCAGTGCTAAAGTGCACGTGCGCTCTCCTCTAAACATGGTAACATTGACTCCTATCCATTTGGCATATTTAATTTACCTGCAAGTCCCTAGTAAAGTTCACTAGACGTGCCCAGGGCCTGTAAATTAAATACTACTAGTGGGCCTGCAGCACTGATTGTGCCGCACACATAAGTAGCCCCTTGACCATGTCTCAGGCCTGCCATTGCAAGGCCTATGTGTGCAGTTTCACTGGCACTTCGACATGGCATTTAACAATGTTTCCCAAGCCTCAAACTCCCCTTTTTATACATAACAGTCACCCTTAAGGTAGGTCCTAGGTAACCCATAGGGCAAGGAGCTATGTAAGTAAAAGGCAGGACACGTACATATGTGTTTTACATGTCCTGGCAGTGAAACACTCACAAATGTGTTGTTCATTACTGTGAGGCCTTCTCCTCTCATAGGCCAGTATTAGAGCTGCCCCTATATACTTCTAAGTGGTAGATTCTGATCTGAATGGAGTAGCCGCATGTCTAGTATGCCCCGAATGGTACTGGAAAATCCTACTTATTGATGAAGCTGGATTTAACATTACTGTTGTAAAAATGCCACTTTTAAAAAGTGGACATTTCCCTGCACTTAGTGCCTTCTGTGCTTTACTTACCGACTATCTCCAATCCATGTATGGGCTGTGCTGGTTGACAGCTCCAGTGGCAGCTGGTGACATTTGAAAGTGGTGGGGTGTAAAAGGAGGGTATGACTTTTATGTAGTGAGTGAAGTGAGCAAGCTTAATGGACTAATGTGGGGTCCAAGGTGAGTCCTCCTCCCGAGAAACAATTGAAAAAAGACTGACAATGGTGCATTTGAAAAAAATGAACTTAGCGAGAAAGCAAATTTAATACATTCAACAGCTACTTTAATGTGCAAATTGTACAGCGTGACAACTTCAGGCCCTTTAAAGTGTGTGCTTACCCAGTGTCTTGCACTGCATGCAGCATCACCTTTAGAAGAAAATGTTCTAACCAAGTATCAGGAAGCACCCACAGCTGCTGACAGCAATCAATCATACAGAAATATGTGCAGACAGTTCTCTAAGTGGAATGAAAAAAGTGGGACTCTCTAAAAGGGAACGTGTAAAATAAAGTTCTGTGATTCCCATAGTGTGCCACCCGGCTTGTATTTTGGATTCTCTCTGAGATGTTATTGCATCCAGAAACACAACACAACAACTGACATACACCTAAAACTTGTCGGTACTATTGGCTTTGTCAATGGTTGTTATCAGTTAAAGATAATGAGTAACAACAATGATTAGTTACAAACAATTAACATTGGAAATGTTTCAATTCTGAAATTGTGAGACTGTGAATTAAATATTATTGAGGCCTAAGGAAGGAGTATGGCCTTCAGTTATGTGTGCAGCCTTCTGTTATATGTGCTTTACGTTGGATATGTATGCCCTTTTTGTCTTCACATCTCATCTATCTGCACATTTCCAACCTTCTCTGTTTCTTCTTCAGCACCCTTTTTTCCATCTCCCCTGAATGCACTCCCTCGCATCTTCCTCATTTTACCACCCCAAACCTACACTGCACTCATTCACATTTAAACACTTTATTTTATTTTGCTTTTGCCTTCTAAATATTCTGACCTCTATGCACCCCTTCACACACATTTACACTGAATTTCTTTTGCAACTGGAATACATGACCATTGTTCTGTGTGTTCTGCAGAGACCAACCCACTCTCAGGCACTTTAATTTGCCTTCAGCCTCAGCACCAGAAATCTAAATCAAAGCCCCTCATAAACACCTGGCGCGAGTCAAAGTATGCACTATGCAAGAGTAATACAATGCACAGAAACACAGCATGATGAAACAGCTTACTCTCTTGAGGAATGCAACATCAAGTAAAATATGTGAAATAAGAGGAACTAAATAGCTGACAGAATACACACATTTTAAGATTCATCTTTCGCCTATCAATCCAAGTTTGGGCCATTAGTGTTAAGGGCATGAAGATAGGGCCAGTTTTAACGTCATACAGCAGATAACTGCCTTTACTGTAAAGATATGTTTCTCCCTGTGTGCTTCACTTGGATATTTGGATCCATTTTGCAAGGGATCAAGAACCCTACTTGTCATTTGGAACAGTTTCACGAGGAACAAATACAGCAACTCCACTTCTAAGAGAGCCAGCGATCTGCAGCCAAGGCCTGGGGTGTCACACGGGGAGGTTAGCGTGACAAGGGGTCTCAGTACAAAAAAACCCACAAGATTAGCATTATAACATTTACTGTTACCAAAGACAAGGCATTAAATCGCACATGCTTGCATTCACACATACTGCGTGATGAATGGGGAAAGGGTGGGATCTATGCCTGTTGATGACAGATGGCTGCCCTCACATAGGGACGAAGGCTCCAATGCCCAAAATCATGACTATAAAAGTGTCACTGGCCCATAGTGGATACTGCTATAGGCCACAATGGCAATGAAGGGCTTTAGAGCAGTCAGCCCTGCGTCTTATGTCACAGTGTAGAAAGTTGATTTATTGCCTGGCTTCCATCTTGTGCTTCAAAGCTAGGCGGGGAAGGCAGCCCGGGACAGACAGCCCAGACTTAAATACATCAATTTATTTGGAGATACAATCGTATCTCTAAACAAATCGATCTACTTAATATTTTTTATATGAATGTGCTTGGAATTTCGAAGGGGCGCAGCCCTTTAACCCTAAATGAGAAACCACCCATGGACAGATCCTTTTGTGCATTCTACCTAGACAGCCATAAACACAGTACACTCAGTCATGTCTGCATTCATCTGATATTGAATGGGTCTCCCTGGGCAGGAAGGATGGAGGGGCTCTCACTTATACTTCAAAGGTCAGTGGCCTGACCCCACACAAAGGACTGACAACCCCCCACAGGGAATTTGGAAGACAGGGCTGGGTTGAAAGAGAACCTTGTGCACTTCAAAACCGCTCTTTGATGTTTCCCTCACTTCAAAGGCATTTTTGGATATGTATACTGGGTCTGTGACACGCCAAAATCAGACACTTGTGGATCTACAACTGGACTCTGTCAGAGGGACTGCCTGGCTGCCCAAAGGATTCACATGGACTGCTTTGCTGGAAAGGCTGCTGCCTTGTTTGTTGCTCTGCTGACTGCTGGCCCCTGACTCTGATGACGGACTTTGCGTTCCCCACAAGTGCTCTCCAAGGGCTTGGACTGAGCTTGCCTCCTGCTCTGAAGTCTCAGGCCCAACAAAAACTTCATCTACCAGCTTCTAGCTAGTTCACCAACTTCAGCCACTCCAGAACCAGTGGCACTGACTGACGTTGACCGCTGCCTGCTCTGGTTCCGTGGTCCTCGAATTCAACGACTACGGCCTGCAACGCAAGCCTGACGTTGTTGTGATGCCATTGAAGTCTTGCGCTGTGATCGCACACTGCAAAGTTGATACATCGAGCATGACCTGCTGGACTCATCGACCCTGCTGAGTCACAAGGCTCCTCCCCACTGACGCCGCATCACCTCCCCTGCAAGCAGACAGAACCAACACCTCCTGTGCGCAGCAGTGAGGAACCAGCACCTCACCTTCCTCGCCACAGCCAGGAACCGGCAGCGCACCGGCTCCAGCGATGCCTCATCTCCTCGACTCCGTGCTACATCTTTGTTTCCTCATTTACCAAAGATGCTGTGCCTGGAGTCCATGCGACTCCATGACCGGTCCGTAATATCCTGTGAGTGGCATCGGCCTGTTGGGAATGACTCCTTCAGAACGTCGTAATACCTATGGTGTTTCTAAGCGCTTTAATAGGATTTCATCTTGCTAAATTCATAACTTTACTTGTGTACATTGGATTCCTTACGTTATTCAGATAAATATTATCTATTTTCCTAAACTGGTGTAGAGTACTTTTTGCGCTGTTTTTACTCAACGACTTTATGTGTTATTGCACAAATACTTTACACATTGCTTCTAAGTTAAGCCTCGTGCTCTGTGCCAAGCTACTGGATGGTGAGTACAGGATAATTTGGATTGTGTGGTGACTTTCCCTGACTAGGACCGTGGTCCCTACTTGGACAGTGTGCATCCGTCTGCCAACTAGAGACCATGGGCCAGATGTAAGTAGTTTCTGAATTGCGACTCGCAAATTGCGAGTCAGAGAGACTCGCAATTCAGAATGTAGGATGGTGTCCCTGACACCATCTGCGACTCACTAGTGGGTCGCAAAGGCCCACCTCATTAATATTAATGAGGTGGGTCTCAATTTACGACCCCCTTGAGAATCGCAGCACTCACAGGGATGGTGGCCTGCTGGAGCCAGCAGACCACCATGTCTGTGACTGCTTTTAAATAAAGCAGTTTTTTTTTGTAATGAAGCCCGTTTTCCTTAAAGAAAAACGAGATGCATTACAAAACTAAAAAATGAAATATTTTTTGTTTGATTTTTTCAGTGCCATTCACAAAGGGGAAGGGGTCCCATTTGTGAATGGCTAGCACCCATTTGAAATGGGTGCTAATTGCGATTGTTTTGCGACCGCGTTCGCGGTCACAAAACAATACAGCATCGCGCTGCGACTTGCAATTAGGAAGGGGAACACCCCTTCCTAATTGCGACTCGCAGTCCCGTTTTGCGAATCGGTAACCAGGTTACTGACTCGCAAAATGGGGACTGGGCATCGCGATATGCTTTTTGCACGTCGCAAACAGCAAAATTTGCTGTTTGTGACATGCAAAAAGTTTTTAACATCTGGCCCCAAATTTCTGACAGAATTGATTTTACAAATGAGGTGACAATGAAATTTGAGATATATGTGGATGTTTTAAATTAGTAAAGACGTCCCATTCAGAAAGGAATGTATCTGCTCTTGTCACTGTGGAAATTTGACTTGGTGCCTCTTCTTGTGCTTCTTCCATATATGATTCCTCCTGTGCTCATAGACAGAAGAAAATCGACGAACAAAAAAGTATCACTGTCTGCCCAATCATTTCGAGAATAAAAAATACAAAAAGCCTTGGAGACTATGGGGGTTAATGACCGCCAGGGTCAACGACCGTGGGAGCACCGCCAACAGGCTGGCGGTGCTCCCAAGGGCATTCTGACCGCGGCTGTATGGCCGCGGTCAGAAACGGAAAACCGGCGGTCTCCCACCGGTTTTCCGCTGCCCTGAGGAATCCTCATGCGCCGCCATGGGGATTCCGACCCCCTCACCGCCATCCTGTTCAGATGGCGGTGAGGGGTGTCGTGGGGCCCCTGGGGGCCCCTGCAGTGCCCATGCCAATGGCATGGGCACTGCAGGGGTCCCCGTAAGAGGGCCCCTAAAAGATTTTCAGTGTCTGCCATGCAGACACTGAAAATCGCGACGGGTGCTACTGCAGCCGTCGCACCCTTCCCACTCCGCCGGCTCCATTCGGAGCCGGCTTCCTCGTGGGAAGGGGTTTCCTGCTGGGCTGGCGGGCGGCCTTCTGGCGGTCGCCCGCCAGCCCAGCGGGAAACACAGAATAACCGCGGCGGTCTTCTGACCGCGTAGCGGTATTCTGTTGGGGGAACTTTGGCGGGCGGCCTCCGCCGCCCACCAAAGTTAGAATCACCCCCTTTGTATTTTGAGATCAAAAATAAAAATAAATTTTCTCCGGGTCACAGAGATATGTGTGGACTGCTGTGTGCCTCATACTTAATTGGGATTGTTTGATTCTCACTCTTGGCACATATTTTCAAACTGCAGGGCAAGACGTTTGATTGACACAGAACACAAAAAATGCTTCCGCGGTGCAATATTTCTGCAGTCAGGTTGAGCCAATGGTGCCTCAATTATTTTCCTCCTAAAGAAAGTCCATCTTTATGGTAATTTAAAATGAATAATCCCAAACTCACTCGCAGCCTGACAACCCTTCTTTGCCGATGGCTATAATCTGTCATAGTTCAGTGTGTCACATTCACTACAATTTTGCAACTGCAAGAAGCTAAAATATTATTCAATCTATTACTAGGGTTGTTGGTTGATATTTAACGATCCGGAAGGATAGTCTACTATTAGGTATGAACAATTAATGATCCCTCTTAAAGGACAACATTTGAACATAAAAATATATAATGTAAAGAACAACTAAGGGTTTGCTTTCCTGCTCTTTATCGTTGTGTCACATAAATGTTTCCGATATTTTCAGAAGGGTGTCAGCGTGTGCACAAATTGTGACTAATTAGTTGGTAGTCATGTACCTCTTTCACTGATGAATCACAATTTTTTGTTTCAATAACAGGAGAGCTGTGAATCACCCCTCGTTATTTCTTTCTGAGTGTTCTGGAGTTGCTACAAGCATGGCATTCTTTACTTTATTTCTAAGAAGGGATTTACAGTAAATCAAAAATGCTCAGCATACCTATTAATCACCTAAACTAACTCTTGTTAGGATTATAACTTTGGCCATATCCATTTGTCTGGTTGTGTACTAGCATGGTGACGGCCTGCCCCAATAATGTGCCTTGGGCAATTTCTGAGACATGAAGGAGGAAATGAAAGCCTTATTATGAAGGAACTGTGCAACAACCCAGTGGCTACTATCTAAAATAAGACTTGCTAACACACAACAGACCTACCACTCGTTTGAGATTATGTTGTATTTCACACAAAAAATGCGATACAGCCCGATAGGTATGGAAGCATATTTTCATTTACTGCTATTGTTCTTGCACATGTCATTTTCTGCCCTGTAAAATCAATCACACGTTATCCATATTAACAGTCTCTTTTAACCACTTATTCTGTTTCTAAACTTACTAGTCTCTAGATGCCCAACAAATTTTGTTTGTCCTTTGTTGCTGCTAGTATGCATGTGTTTTCACTTGAACCATATTTTCACAACCAAGGCTGGGATCCCATAAAGCGAATGTTCTTAGTGGCATTTGAATATATGGTCTTTGCGAATGGCTTGTATTGAGTGATGTCTTAAATAGCTGAAGAGCTTGACTAGTGATATCAAATCAAGTTAGACAGTGATAAAAGATTGATTGTCATTGGACTATAATAGGAATGTGGCTGGAAATGCTGCAGCATTTGATAATGTCTCCAAAGTACAGATTATAATATGAATAAAGTTATAATAAACCACAACACAACCAACAATTAAAAGAAAACACAAAAGAGCAACCACAACACAACGAAATAATAAAACTGTAAAACACAAAAGCACAAAAAACTCAGAGCACATCACCACCAAAAAAAAGGTACACAACACATCACAACAGAGAGACAAAACCTTGTTGGAAATGGCCCTTTCTGTAGGGTCATCCCCAGGCTCTTTGCCTTTTCTTTCCACTTTTTGCTGAATTTGTCTTTCTGGATACTTTACCACTGCCAACCAGTGCTAAAGTGCACGTGCTCTCTGCTTAAAACATGGTAACGTTGGTCTATCCACAATTGGTATTTTTAAATGTACATGTAAGTCCCTAGTAACCTGCACTACATATGCCGAGGGCCTGTAAATTAACTGTTACTTTTGGGCATGCAGCACCGATTGTGCCACCCACTACTGTAGCACTTTAAACAATACTCAGACCTGCTAATGCAGCTGCCTGTGTGTGCAGTTTTAAATTGCCATTTCGACCTGACAAGTGCACCCACTTGCCAGGCCAAAACATTCCTTTTTAGGGTCGAGCCTGCGTTGCATGTGCTTGCGCATGCGTATCGCAGAGAGACTCTTTTGTATTTAGAAAAGGGCTCGGAGCCCTGTCAACTTCACGTCAGTGTTTTTTATTGGTTCGTGAGCTTCCCTAATAAAATCTGCTTGCTTTCATTAGTCGAAGGCACGCATATGGTCATGCCTTTTCCGGTGGCTAGCCCTCCTCGAGCGCAGCGACCAAGTACAGAAAACATGTGAGGCTCGCTGTTTTCCATCGGGCTCATGGACTTTTTTTTCTCTAATTTACGAGCGCTATCTCGCTTGGCAGAAGTTGAGCGCTTTACATACTTGATTTAACTTTTTCGGGTTATGTACATAAATGCACTTTTGCCCGATAGGTGAAAAGTCGGGTTAAGAGTTTACAACGCGATCAGCTCTAACATGAGCAAACGCGAGACCCGTTGCATTGTAAATGCTTGTAATCATTTGTCTGCTTCACGTAGACTTTTATAATATGGCTCATGCATTGCGAGAAAAGCAGTCTCTACCCTTCAAGCATCGTGGAAAATGCACAGTGCACAGTGCAGTTAGTGGAGGATGAGCAAATATTACTAAATTACAAAACCTTTTAAAACACATACATTATTTATTAAAAGCATCTTGGCAATTTTAGTCACCTCAAAACTAAACAAAAGGTGAGGCACTTAGCAATTGTTCTTAAAAATAAAATACTTTTACAAACTTGATTCCGTATAGCAACAAACATCCTCCAATATATTTATGTTGCTAACGGCAACAGATATTGTATATATGTAGGTGAAATGCTGTGATCTTAAAAATGCAGTCTACCCCTAAAAACAATTTGCTCATTTCATAATACCAATGTATTGAATTTTGTACTGGACTGTTTTTTTTTAGTGGATTCGTATGTGTGTTTGTTTTAAGTGGCTTGGTATGTGCCTTTCCTTTTATTTTGTTACATTGTTTCTATTGGTGTAAGTGTAAGTGAGAGCTCCAGTTTATTTATTTACTTATATATATATATATATATTTTAGTGCGTGTCTTTATGCTCAGTGGCAAAGCTAATAAATATGCTGAATTCTGCTATTAAAAAAAAAACAAAAAACTACTTTTACAGAACTGGCTCCTTGTAGCAAAAACAGCCCCCATTGTTTAGGAGCTGCGCTATGTAATTGCAATGGTGTAATCTTGAAAATGCAGTCTACCTCAAAAATAAATTTTTCATTTTATACTACAGATCCATTTAATTTTTGATGCTGCCTTATTTTCAGTGGCTTCGTTTTTATGTTTCAAGCGACTTGGATGGAAAAACATTTAAAAGTGGAATAAAATGGGAATATTCAGGGATAGTTATATACACTAAGTACACATAGAAAGTATTATGTCCTCTTTGCCCTTTTAGTAATAGTGAGTTGGACGTTTGGGTGCAAATTCACAAAGCCCCCTGTGAGTACATAAGGGTAGTTCTGGAGTATTTCCTCACATACTCATAAATGCTCTTGTAAATGGAGTTCCTGCTTTGTGCAAGGCATTCTAGAGGTACCACTCATGCACAGTCTTTAGTCAGGAGGTTCATGGTGCCCTGCACATACTGCACCTATTCCCTGATGTAGATACATTTTACACCAGGAACAAAATTCAGTAAATTACCTGCTGTCACATATCTTGTGGCAACTGGTAGTGTTGGGCAAACAATTTGTGAAGATAGATTATAAAGCACTCTGTCACCTGGGAGGGTATCCAGGCGCTATAGCAGCACCAATTATGGCTTCTAAAGGCTAAGTATAAGGTTACACTTCATTACTTTCTCCTGGGTTTTTTCATGGGGTCATCCCCTCTATGGACTAACAATATGGTTACATGACCATGTTTCTTACAAATAATATTTATCCTCTAGGGGCTGTGTTGAACATTACAATTTAATCCCAAAAGTGTATATCTGATAAAGGTTTATATGATAATTGTATTTATTTTAATAATCTCTCCTTATTACAATTATGACCATAATTTAGGCCAACTTAACATCCTTCTTACACTATGAATGTTAAAACACTCTTAATATGTTTAGGTGACCCTTCTAGTGTATTCTCCTCTGTGGCTGTCTTGTGTTTTTTTTGGGGGGAATTGTGTTAGCCAGCCAGCAACTCCGATGGTGGTGTGTTGAAAGTGGTATTCTATTAGAATTAGTATGGCCGATTTAAATTAGGATGCTAATTATCAACATTTTCATTTTCTGCTGAAGATAGAGTAAGAAGGTAAATGGAAGTGCTTTAGTTATATGCAGGGCCACTGTAATTGTATGGCAAGAAACAATTAAATTATCAGGCATGGTAGACAAATTTATGTGGCAAGAAAAGTCCAGTTATGAATTTACAATACCAATAGCTCTAACTCAAGAAAATGTGAGACCCATTGCATTGCAAATGCTTGTTATTACATGTAGGTCACCCCTACTGTAGGCCCTAGTTAGCCCCAAAGGCCAGGCTGCAGTGTATTTAAAAAGTTGGACATTCAAGTTCAGCATGTCCAGGTAGTGAAAAACTGCCAAATTCACGATTTCAAGGCCTATCTCTCCCATAGGATAACATTGGGATTACCTTGAAACATCTTTTAAGTATAAATCCCAATAGGGAAAAGATAGAAATGTAGAGTTTGGTGTCACTGGACTCGCAATTTAAAAACACAACTTATGGTAAAGTCGGATTTTAAAATGTAAGTCTGTTTTAGAAGGTTGGAATTGTCTTAACTTAGCCATTCTGTGCCTTTGTCTGCCTCTGAATACATGTCTGGGTTGGGTGACAGCTGGGTGTTGTGCTTTACCTCTATACAACCACACACAATAGGAGTTTAGGTGTAGCTTTATGGACCTTAATGGGCCATTAACTGGCTTGATAGTGGTGGAGCTTAGCACTGCCTCACTTATACCTGAATAGACTTGTCATGTCCACCCACACTAGAGTTTAACAACTCTGTATTGTCACTCTAGTCAGCTTGGAGCCCGAATAGAAGAGGCAGAGCATCTGAACATTTCAAAGGAAGGGCTGAAAGTTTCTCCTACTGTCCACAACAAGGGCACCAAAGTATAAATACTGGACCCAAAACTCCATCAAATCAGATTTCTACTGGAACTTTGGACACTCTGCCAGGAAAAAGGGAAGGGTCACAGTTACCCAGACATGCCTCCGTGTAGTTGTGGGGGAAAGCGTCCCATTTCCTTTCTATAAGTAGGAAAAAGGGTGGGCAGAGGCCCAGGGTGCCCTATTTCCAGACCCAGCACTTGGATTGCTTGAAGCATGAGCACAAGAAGTGGGGAACTGGTCGGTATCAGTAGCCCATACACTTATCAGAAGCCCACAGTGTCAGGGGAACTTGGGGGCGGTTGCCACCAGTGCTCCACCGCTTTTGGTTTCTGGCAGTATCACTCCACACAGGAGAGTGCGGAAGCCAATATAGAGGGGTAGGAGGTGGAAACCGCCCACAGTGGGAGAACTAGTGGGTCAGGGGTTGCCAGCTCTGAGGTGAGTGCACCCTAAAACTGACTCTGGTAAGGCCACTTCTAATCTGGGGGCACCATGCACTGTCACAGGGACAGAAGGGTGGGATCCTGTGCCAGGTAGACTCTTGCACAACACATGCATAATGTGTTTCCCTTGGGGGTATTTGTACTCTCCTGGAAGTACTGGCTTGCCGAGCATAGGCTCAGCCAACAGTACAGATCCTGGGCTGGAGGGGCCATTTGCAGGATATCACCCCTGATGGAAGGGGCTGCTGCCACAAGCACTCAAACAGTTTTGGCTACTGGGGGGACCACTCTCAAGCAGAGGATACAGGACCCCAGCAAGAGAAACAAGCTGAGAGAGAGCCCTCCCTCGCCTCCTGTTCTGCCTCAAGGTACAGACCCTGGGCTGAAGGACCAGTGTCAGGATTTCACCCCTGAATTGGTGGGAGGAGACAGGAGAAAGAATTCAAGGCATCAGGTAGAAATCAGGGGTTTTCTAAACTAGTGTTTACTTGTGGTGTCTTTCACTGTGTTACAGTAACTAAGTGCTGCACAAATACTTTACACATTGCCTTCTAAGTTGAGCGTGTTTACTCTTTAGGTTGTGTTTCCAATTTACCCCAACTAGGAAAGTGGTCCCTACTTGAACAGGGTGCATACGCCTGCCAACTAGAGACCCAATTTCTAAAACCTAAAGAACAAAAACCAGAAAAGCCGAACTGCAATCAGCACATTGAATGAATGATTGAATAATCTTTATTTGGCATGATTATTTAAAACCTTTGCAAAGAGCACCATAGTAGAAAATACAATAAAACAGCGACCAAGCTAAAATAACACTTCACAACATCTATCGTCATGCCATTACCTAAAGTTCTCTTAAACTAGAGTGGACTTAAATCACCAAACTTGGTTATGGTTATAGAATGCTAAATGATGTGTAGATGATCTTTAAAAAAGTAACATACCCACATCTTGCGATACATATTAGTTACTTGTGACATAAGAAAGATTCCCTGCACCTATTAAAATTGTGGTTTCTCGGTGCGCTAATGAGAGCTTATTAGAGGGAATTATGTCAGAGTCATCACAATGTGTATGGAGTGTACAAACCTACACAACATAAATAAAATAAACTTGTTATAAACATAAAGATAAAATTAATGGCTATAAGAGTATAATGAAATACCCAAAAAAATGTGAAATAGGCCAAATGTATAACCGTGTGTATAAAGGTTCACTAAAAGACATTTAAAATGGAGATACAGATATCCTGCAATGCATAATCCACCTCCATTTAGGTCCTGACCCCTTTGACAGTGTACTGATGTACAGGATCTATGTTGGGTCTCATATGTAAGAGCCAATGGAGCGCACAATTGCACTTTTTGAAACTATTCCTAATCAACATTTGTGGGGGATGCGTCAGCCACTTAGTTAACAACGTGGCTTTAGGCGCTGCCTCTCGCTTTTTAATTCCTGTAAGTTGTTGGGAGTGTGCTTGCAGTAGGTTTTTCCTTACAATGATGAATAATTTCCCAAGATGAGCCAGCTCCATGGGAATTGCCAGCTCCATGGGAATCATGGCAAACAACACATTGGCACAACACACAATAAATCCATTAAGCAACAGAAAACTACTAAAGTAGAACTCAATGATGCAGCATATACACCAACAAACTACACTAGAAAAACACAATAGCAAATGTTTACTGCACAATCATGTACATGTGTATGTATATGGCATTTTTACTGGGCAAATCTATCCAAAGGCAGTGGGGCATGTATAGATTGAAAGGTGAAGATACAGCCAAAATGTTTCTAGCAGTAACTAGGTTCTGGGAGCAGAAGTGGACTGTTATTGCATTGTGGTACAGTGTTATTCAAAAAGCACATCTACCTCTCTTTCCTAAATTGCAGCAGGGCTGGGAGGCCCATAAGTATACAGGGATGATGTTTGAGATGCTGGGTCCATTGAATAAAAAGGCCTGTTGCCTGTTTTCTTTCTTTTTTGCACTTTACCTCCAGTCTGAATGTGTCTTGGTTGCAGGTGTGCCGGAAGTCACTAGATATGGTGAGTTTTCAGAAAGATATTCTGGGGTTCGGGTCATAATGGCTTTGTAAATTATGCAGCTGGTGAGTTGTCAGACAGATATGCTGAGGTTCTGGTCATAATGGATTTGTGAATGATGCACCTGGTTTTAAAGATGGTACAAGCAGGCAAGGGGAGCCGGTAGAGTTTTATCTGGATGAGGGTGATATGTCATATTTTTTCAGGCTCTGGATAAGGCATACTGTGATTATAGGGTGAGTCTAGAAGGAATGAAGCAGAGTGTTGCTACATCTGAGGTTGTTTTCTTTGAGTTTGTTCCTTTTAGATGATCAGGAGGGAAGTGAATTTAATTGTAATTAACTTGCATTTTTTCATTTTTGTTAGTTTATATTGCATACATTTATAATATAAAATGTGATTTATCTATCTTTGAAACAAATCTTCCGAAATACTAGTTGATTGTGACCAAAATATTGAGAACAAGGGAACACCTGATTCAGATGATCTGCTAGAGCTGTGTATTCCCTGCATGTGTGATATGGAGGCTATGACAAACTGTTTGTCACTGTATTACCTGTACAAACAACGAACAACTGTCCTTGGATCAGAGCTGAAAATACTTGAAAAGCCTTACACTCTTCTGTCAGCTTTTTCAGTCTGAAGATTTTGATTTCTTCTGCTGAGACCACAATCCCTGAGTTGAGTGTTCCTAAAGAACTGGCCTCCAACCCAGGCTGCAGGCAACTGTGGTCAAAATCAATGGATCTGGTAGAGTAAACCAAGGGCCAGTTTTACAAGGCCCTATTGCCTCTTAGCATCACCCTTGTGGCATTTTTTATGCTATTGTGGCATTTAGGAGGACACTCTCCTTTGCCATATTTATAAAGTGGCCCAATGCTAGCATTGCGCCACTTTGTAACCACTTGCGCCATGTTATACCTGTGCCAAGTATAATGTATGCAAGGGGGCGTTCCCACAAACGGAGGCTGCAAAAAATGCACAGTGAAATCTACAAGATTTCACTGCAAACTTTTTCCATAATTTTTAATGCCTGCAGGCGGCGTTAAACTGGCAGGCCCATACTCGTCTATGGGCCTCCCTAGTGCTCTGCTGCATTAGCGCCATAATTTCTGCCACTAATCCAGCAAAGTGCTACAATTGCATCATAAATTATGACGCTATTGTGAAAACGAGTGCCATGGTGGACCTTATTGTAAATACAGCACACACATGGTGTCGTTGGGGGGACAGGGTGCACAAGAAAAGTGTGCATCAAAGCTGATGTGTCAATTTCTTGTAAATCTGGCCCCAAATCCCTTTTTCCAGAGTTGCAGGAGTAAACCACCATGCCAACAAGTACCCAATGGCCAGAGTTACTGAATGGGAGCCTCTGAACTTGAATTCCAATGAAGAAGAATCTAGAAAACCACTTTGCCAAGGTGAATCCTTACCCAACAAATGATAAAGAGAGGTGTTGCATACAAAGAGGTACAGAGAATGTTTCACTATTAGGCGGGAAAAAGAGAATATGATAACATCAACTTGGTTACAATAGCTTCTTGAATCGAAAGCCTTTCTCTCACTGTTGCTCAGTTCATTCCCAATAGCACAGTCAAGTTGTCTATCAAGTTCCTCTCCACAGTTGTCACATCTTGCCCAGTAAATGTGGCCTTCCTTAATGTCCCCTATCCTGTCTCGTCATAGACATTCCAGTGGCCACAAGAGTTTTCAATAACTAGCTCTTTAGCCAGTGCCAAGATGTCTTTACCTCGGCATCAGAATTAGCCCATGCATCGTCTGAGAAGTCCCCTTGGACATGCTAATTTTTAGGAATCATGCATTCATGTTTTTTTGAACCCTGTTAACAGGCGTCTACTGTTATTAACACTGCCACTTAAGAATCACTGAATTCCTGGGACATTCTATGAGCTCCCATGAGATGTACTGGCCTTCTTCTGTGAAGTTCTATTTATATCACACCAAAGACCTGAAAAATTGCTCAGTCTATGGGCTCTTTGTGTGAGAGAGAGCATCATCAGTGACTTGGAGAAATACTCAATTCTCAGCACCATTGCGGTTTAAGCAAAATCCCTGTTGTAGTGCATCGTAACTGTAATTCTTAGTGCTCTGTGAGTTCTAGAGAAAAGAAGGAAACAAGATATCAGGTCAGTAAAAACAGCATGTGCTCCTCTGCAGATAGTGTTAGCATGTCAGGCCTTATTTGGTTTCTTATCGTTAGATTATAAGGGGACATGTTAGAGGTTCGATGGACCTTTGACTGCACTTAGAGTAGGTCCTATCATAAGACTCAGTTCCAATACCAATCAATAGCAATACCAATCAATAACATCAATAATCTTGGGAGTCAGTAATTTCCACACACCATGACCCCTTGGCCATGAATAACCATGCTTTTATGTAAATGTTACAATGTGTATTTCCCTATATTAACAATGCTAATATCACATAACTTAGTCTCAAAATCAAATGATAAGTACACAGAAAAAATACTGGTTGACTGAATATTCTAAAGAATCTCAATTTAATCAAAGCTTGGATCACTACACATTCTAGAGTTAAAGTACAAATCAATAGCAAGAATAACTGCGCAATGGAAATGGCATACATTTAGATTCAGCAAAGAAAATACATCAACTGTTGGTGATCTTTGGCAGGCATCAATCAGTGAGTATCCTAACTAACCTTCTGATTAGAATGGCATGTTTGGGCTTCATGCAAAACCATTTAGTCGACACAGATTTGGAAAACATCTAACTATAGCTCTATCAAAATTAGCAGTTAGTAGCTAAAGACAAAAGCAATGGACATAGCAATCAGTAACATCGTCTTATACCTTGGCTCAGTATGGTTCAGCAAGCTGCAATAGTCTTCGTCAATTGGACATATGTTCGGTCAGCAAAGCATCGGAATTCAGCAATAAAGTTAAAGATAGAAATGTCTCAGGAACGGAAATAATAAAATGTCGCTTCTCGGCAACAAGTTAGAAAAGTTAAGCATGTCTCCTCTCTGGACGGTCAAGAAAGATGATGGCTAGTAGCATAATTGTGTAATGGTGTAACTCCTCTCTGTGCAGTCTGGCTAAGTTAGATTCCCTAAAACTATCTCCAACATTGCTATTGGTCAAAGAATCGTCCGTTTATGTTTAGTCCAATGAAAGTAGAACCTCAAATCTAAGAATTTACTTAACCTTCGTTCACGTGTCGATGATTGGCTGATCTTCTCCCATCGTTGGGCTTGTCAGGTAACAAATTAGTATTGGCTTATACTCCAGTCAGTGCATCCATTGTTAGTTCCTGGGAACATCGCCTTTACACACACTAAGTTTTACAAAGTATCAGTAGCTAGTACAACATTTTCTAGCAAGCAGTTCTCATGGGAAATAATTTTAGCTACTAGCACTCGATCAATGCAATGGAAAATTACAATTTAATTCGCTAAGCAGCCATTTTATAATTCGTCTAAGCTATGTAACCGTACAACCTGGCCCAAGACCTTGCTTAATTAAGGCCTCTGATTAATAAAACAAATACATAATACATTACTATTAATATGACATACTACTATATTAATCCAAACATGAGCTCGACATTTTACATTAATAAGCCGTTAATAAGTACACTTCGTGATTATTGGTGGTTACTCAAATAGGTACATTTTCAAACTTGTGTATTACTTCACTTTATTAACTCATTTACTGTGCAGATTTAACATTCAGAATACATGAATATTCATTATTAAACTTTCAGCGTTAATAATAGTCAGGAACCTCAGGCAATGTACACTTGTGCAAATTGTGGATTACCATAGATTTTTTTGGGTGCAAGTCGAATTTGAACTGAATAATTTAGAAAAGGACAGAAACTATTTTTTAATTATTTTGAACTGAAAATTTCCTGATTTGAGTTGACGTACAAAGACTAGCCAGGATTAATTAATTGTCTAGAGACTCCCACAAGGAGATTTTACCCCAAAACATTGCTTTGAAAAATAACAGGTGTCTTTCAGGAGAGCTTAAAAAGAATTTAAGTGACCAGATCGAGATGCCCAGCGATTTATGCTATGTGAATATTAGAACTAGTGATGTATGAACAAGGTTTGTGTGGAAGTCCAGGGGTAGACTTGCTGACACTGATATTGTAATCTCTGTCTGCAGGCTTGCAGTCCTTGCAGTGCACCTCAGAGGAGGAAAAATGAGGATGGTTGGAACAGCCTCTGCTTAGAATTAAGACATATTAATTCTCTCTTGTCCCCTTCCTCTTGTTGCCTTCATGTTAAAAAGAGGGTGAGCAGTAGTTGATGAAAACAGAAGAGGAATGAACCACATCGCTTCTGCAGTAAGCATGAACTTGAAAACCATTTGTTGAATGCTTAGGTTAGCGACTTTGATGGGTAAAGGAACGAAGACATTCCCTACACTGACAGTGCACCAAGCTTCTATGTAGTCAATGCTTAAGTGTGGGAGATAAATAAGACTTTTCCAGGTTCACCAAGAATCAAAAATTCTTCAGGAGTCCGTATCACCACCACTGTACCGCTTTCCATCTGAGTGTAGGTAAAGGAATCGATTAGATGATCGTCCAACAATAGATACATTTAAATGTCTTGAGTGTGAAATAGAGAGCTCATTCGACCAAAACATTTTTAAATACCCTTGGGACAATTTGCAGGCCAAATGTAAGACTTAGAACTGCCAATTTTGTTCCTCTACTAAGACCCTGAGGAACCTGTCCTGGGGCGTTTCAATTGGCATATGCAAGTAGAGATCTAGTAGATTGATTTTCATCCAAAAAATCTGCCTCTGATGAGAATTGCTCACTGGAATGAATTTATTTTGAAGTTTACTGAAGGATATTCCTGTTCGGATACGTGAAATCTGTTGTCATCCTGTATGTCATGAAGCCTTCTGGGCCAATAAATGCCAGAAAAACTTTTCTACTAGTATGTTTTGTTGGGGGGCAAGCCTGACGGCATTCTTCCAGAATAAGACGATCTGAAGGACATTCCTCTTTGTAAGGTCCCTAGGAAGAGGAGTCTAGGCAAAATAAGAACCTAGAGGGGTTATTTGGAAGATGATTATGTAACCATGGGAAATGACCTCCATCTACCATTTGTCAGTGATCGTGCAACTTCAATGATGCAAGAAAATATGGAGACAACCTCCCACTGGTCAGGAGATGACTTCTAATCTAGCATCATCAGAACTGCTACTTTCAATTTCCTTAACCCCCAGAGTCTTGGTAAGAAGAACCATTACTCTGAGCAGATTTTGGCTGGAAGCGAGACCTACCAAAAGAATAGCCTTGTCTCCCTCACTTTCTTCCTTCAAAAAATTCTGTATTCTTACCAAAAGGCTTGTGCTTATGATGGAAGGGTGAACACACATCTGCATCTTGAAAGAATTATGCAGGACTTCTTCCAGTTCTTATCCAAAGAGATTATTGCCACCAAAAGGTATTATTAAAAGGCAATTCATTCAGAAACCTCTGCTTTCCAACCTCTTAGATGAAGATGACAACAAGCAACAACCATTCCTCATGGAACCATAGTGGATACTTTGAAATGCTCAAATCATACATCAGAGATAAACTTTGCTTGAACTTCCACATGCCCCAGAAACTTTGAACAGTCATCTCCCACCTGAATGCAAGAAGACAATGGTTCAACATCTTTGACTGGAAACTGTGAATCATATACTGATACGTTTCTGAACTCAAAGCCAAGATGAGTCCTGCATAAGCTCCCTTTAATGATTCTTCTGCATTCTTCTCTACTGGAGCTGAAATACTTACGCCCTCCATTAACCACGAAGGACGACACAGTAGATAGGCCAAGGTAGGACATATCACAAAAGGTTGAGGAATTTCCATTTCCCACTTTGCTAACATGTGTATCCCACACAAATCTTGGGACTGAAAATTTGTGTGGCTTCTTCTATTGCCCCTCCAGAAGTCCTTGAATTGCAGAAATAGCAGGAACCTTCAGGAAGGATGGTCTCTGGAACTGATGGAGCCCCTCTTCACTGGTATATGGGTGCTCCTCCTCAGCAGATAGCTGTAGGTTGGGTGCATGGTAGGAAATTACTGGTCTCAATTCCTCTTTCTGTATAATTTCCTTTTGGCACAGAAGAATCTCCTGGAAAATCCATTTGTTACTCGTCATATTCAAGTGAAGACCATGCAGACCAAGAAGAATTAGAGGAGCCTTGCTAGCACGCCTGGTCCTTAGTAAGTAAATTTACAAGGGGACGCATATGGTTCGATGAACCTTTTGAATCGCATGAAGTATCCTAGTCATGCAGTGATTACTGAACCAATAATAATCAATCGATAGATCAATATCTAAAACTTAAGGAACCAAATGGAAACCCATATATTCAGAAATAATCATCACTCATGAAAAAGGTTAATCATTTTTATTCCCTATAGATTACAATTCTAATTCAATGTTAATTTTGCTTTTATTAATCAATCTTTATTATCTCATCAAAGAAAACATTTATCTCCAAAGAAAACATAAGCAAGAATGCAGATCACAAGTCAGTAATTATCATCACTAATGGAGTAATTCAGCAATTCAATTTGTCAGTCTTTTGTCACTGTCAACGACTCCCCTGTCAGCCTACCTAATCAAGATTAGCATCAGCATGTGAGGCTTCATGCAAAAACAACTTAGATAAAACATTAATTTGGAAAAATCAAGCTAAAGAGATAAAATCTATCCAGAAACAGTGCAGTTGGCACCTAGAAGAAAAGGCACAATATTGTCGGTCACATATTCATAGCTACCTAGCCAGGATGGATCTGCAACAAGTCCGACTTCGTCCCCCAGGTCATCAGTGGTCAGCTATGTATCAGGCTCACAGAGCATAAGCCCAATTAACAGCACTTCGGACAGCGTCTCCTGACGTCATAAATTTTCTCCGCCGTCTTTCGCTAAAATTACGTCTAACTTTAGCAACACAAAAGGATGATGGACAGAGTGCTGAACAATGCAAACACTCACCCCCAGTCACAGATCTAGGTTTAATCCATCATTCTTTTGCTCACCATGCCACCCCAGTTTGGACCCAGCCATATGCAAATAAGTCTTGACCCTGTTCCTCATGGGAGCAGTCCAGCCCGAACTGCCGAGCCAGGTCCTCCCTGGACCGGAAACAAGCATCCTGGGACTGGTTTCAGGGTTTCACCCTTCATCAGCCAGGCTAGCTTGAATCCAGTGGCACAGTGAGCAAGGGACCCACATCTGGGCATACCCTTCCCAATTAGGGCAACTTTAGCAACACAAAAGGATGATGGACGGAGTGCTGAACAATGCAAACACTCACCCCCAGTCACAGATCTGGGTTTAACCCATCGTTCTTTCGGTCACCATGCCACCCCAGTTTGGACCCAGCCATATGCAGATCAGTCTTGACCCTGGTCCTCATGGGAACAGTCCACCCCGAACTGCCAAGCCAGGTCCTCCCTGGACTGGAAACAAGCATCCTGGGACTGGTTTCAGGGTTTCACCCTTCATCAGCCAGGCTAGCTTGAATCCAGTGGCACAGTGAGCAAGGGACCCACGTCTGGGAATACCCTTCCCACTTAGGGCAACTTTAGCAACACAAAAGGATGGTGGATGGAGTGCTGAACAATGCAGATGCAGTGTTTAGACTATCTAACCATTCACTTAATTGCTGAGCTGACAATCCCTGTAATGAAATGTTATTTGCATTTGGCATTCGTAGCTGTTGTACCGTTGCACCTGAAGTTTGCAGAGTCAGAAGTCTCAAACTCTGAATTGTATTCGGGCCATTTACTGCATCTGGAAACACCACAAGTGGACTAAGATCCATTAGCGGTATAGATCCATTGAAAGTTTGTCCCGCAGACAACATTTCCTGCGCAGGATCGCTCACCCCCCTCCTTACGAGGCTCTGCGATACTTCATTCTGTTCCCCTGCATCTGACTTCTTTTGTGCAAATAAGGGTGCCGCTAGACCAACAGTAATTGGTAGCAATGTTGCATATGGAGCTGCTCTAGTACCTGCACCTTGTGTGAATGCTACCCCCATTGCCTGATTCATAACTGGTGTGAGATCTGACTGCAATCCTGTCAGTGGTGTAAACTTCGGTATACCCTGTGCTTGAGCTGAAGGCAACAACATTGGTGTAGGATCTGTCTGAATCAGCATTGGCTTCGGAAGCACCTGCTCCCTTGGCACCATGATGTTCGAGACTGTCTCAAGAACTGGCACATCCGGATAAATTTTCTGCACCAAAGGTGGATGTATCTGCGCCTGAACTACAGTTCTAGTTCCTGCATTAGGTGTACTCTGCACCACCCCTGGTAGTTGTCCGCCTTCTGCCTGTACAGCTCCTTCAGCTCTCTGTGCTTGTGCTGCAGCAGCTGTAGGGGCAGTAGCATTAGTGCCTGGACCCCCCACACAGGTTGTTAAAGGTGGAGGTCTATCTCTCAAAAACTGCGTAATGAGATCTTCAACATCAGAATCATCATCATCTACATATGATTTTCTCTTTTTCGTTCTTCCTCCACTCTCATCCTCTTTAGCACTGTCTTCCTTCTCTACCTCATCTCCTTCTGTAATTGCAGGGAACAATTTGATATTCTGTAATGTCTCTGCTCTCCATCTCTTTTGCTCCCAATCCCATCTAGCTTCAGCTAATGATTTTTCTACTCGTTTCATCCTCCTTTTTAACTTTATCTCTTATTGCTGTCTAGCTACTAGCTCCCAAACCGCTAAAGCTTCAAACTATGCTGGTCTCGGTAATGGCTTCATGTCATACAATGACATTTGCAATTGATCCAAAATTCTCAAATTAAATGTTCCATGCTCCGGAAACGCTAAAGACCCTTGATTTGTAGTTAACTTGCACCATTGCTTCAACCACAGACACCGTACTACACCTCGCTCCTCCATCACAATGTGAGCCAGAGTATTTTCTGGTGTGGTCGGTTCCCCCACTGATGCCGCAATGTAAGTATCACCCTTCATCGCACTCCTGAATGCCTTGAAAAACCTAGTTTTGCATGTTCTGTTTACTTT
Organism: Pleurodeles waltl; assembly: GCF_031143425.1. Classification (NCBI taxonomy): domain Eukaryota; kingdom Metazoa; phylum Chordata; class Amphibia; order Caudata; family Salamandridae; genus Pleurodeles; species Pleurodeles waltl. The sequence continues at coordinate 1,162,176,251 of NC_090445.1, read as the reverse complement.
TGATTCAATAATGAAATGACTTTTACTCCCAAGATTCCCTTCACTTGCTTGATCAACCAATTGCCTCTTACAGATGGCTGCCAATCCAGTTGCAGCTCTTCTCACTAACCAACCTATCCGAGCGTGGCACACTCTGACGTCATACCCACACACAGCGGCTGACAAAGTCTTGTGGCTCGTCCTCCTGAACTCGATTCACACAACCAATGCAAATTATTGCGAGCGCTTTCCAAAATCCAATAACTAAAACAAACCTGCTGGTTTACTACAGGAAGGGACACAATCGCTTCAGAGACCTTATGGATTTTCACCAATGGCTCTTTTGGCTCATATAGCTATTCCTCTTTCTCAGTCCCCCACATTCGCAAGCAAAATTCGACCCACAAATTTTACTCACAACTGATCAATGGGTCTGTCCTGGTGCACATAGAGCATACCAAATCTCAGTCTAATTTTTCTTCCACCCAATTGTCACACTCACCGACTTGTTGACCACGCCTGGCCAACCTATTAAACCAGATTACAATATATAACCAAGTGTCTCCTACACTTGTTAATATACTCCAGAGTCTTAGACCTCGCAGGATTCGTACATCACCACAACCATGTTGATAATTTTTGGGCACCAAGCGCCACACACATGTGAAGTTCAATGACTTCCCTACCCTCATACTACGCGTACACATACTCCTCCTAACCTCAATTGGAGCACAGGGACTCCCTACTATACCTCACATTCCTCACAATTCACCTGCGATCTGCTTAAGCTTGTGCAAGCGCAACCTACCACTTTCACACTATCTCAAAAAGACACCAAGAATATACCCGACCTTACTAACAGGATCCAGGATCTGGGAAAGTCATTTCTGGACTTAAGGGGATATCATCCTTGCTACCATTGCCATTTCAGAAAAATAAAATTCAAATCTTAGAGAAACCAAACAAATAATCCTAACTTAAACTAGTACCATAACCAATAATCACCACATAACTAGTTCTTCAAGGAAACTAACCATCAAGCTGCTACCAAAAACTGCTAGCGCGCCCGGTCCTTAGTAAATAAACTTACAAGGGAACGCATATGGGTCGATTAACCTTTTGAATCGCATGAAGTATCCTAGTCATGCAGTGATTACTGAACCAATAATCATCAATCAATAGATTAATATCAAACACTTAAGGAACCAAATGGAAACCCACATTAATCAGAAATAATCATCACTCATGGAAAAGGTTAATAATTTGTATTCCCTATTGATTACAATTCTAATTCAACGTTAATTTTGCTTTCATTAATCAATCTTTATTAACTCATCAAAGAAAACATTTCTCTCCAAAGAAAACATAAGCAACAATGCAGATCATAAGTCAGTAATTATCATCACTAATGGAGCAATTCAGCAATTCAATTTGTCAGTCTTTTGTCATTGTCAACTTCTCCCCTGTCAGCCTACCTAGCCAAGATTAGCATCAGCATGTGGGTCTTCATGCGAAAACCATTTAGATAAAACATTAATTTGGAAAAATCTAGCTAAAGAGGGAAAATCTATCCAGAAACAGCGCAGTTGGCACCTAGAAGAAAAGGCACAATATTGTCAGTCACATTTTCATAGCTACCTATCCAGGATGGATCAGCAACGAGTCAGACTTCGTCCCCAGGTCATCAGTGGTTAGCTACATATCAGGCTCACAGAGTATAAGCCCAATTAACAGCACTTCGGACAGCGTCTGCTGACATCATCAACTTTCTCCTCGCAGTCTGATTTTGCTCCCCTTGTCATGACTTTTTATTAGGGTCTTCCAGTCCATCCCACTAATTGCTAATTGGTCAGTCTTGTCAGAAGTTATGACACTAACCTATAGTTTTTATTTACCAAAGTTCAATTTCTGCATAGGCTTCAGGCTCCATAAATTTGATTGGTCCTTCTTGTGATGAGAACATAATCCGGCTCTTCAGGTAACAAAATTGTTGCATACATAGTCTTTAGTCAGTGCCTCTATTGTTCAAGTCCTGGGAAAGTACATTTAGCCTATACTACACATAATTGTATCAAATTGACTTCATCATCTCCTGTCTGCCGGTACACTGCAAAACGTTCTAGCAGAGCTGTCTGAACTCTGCACAGTTGAAGGTCCTTTATTCCAGTTACCAGTCCTCTGAAGCTTTTTCGAGTCTTCATGTTGTAAGCAAGCAAGGCCCAGTGAAACCAGGCCTTTAGTCCGGCTAAGTTAAGAATATGAATTAACACAAAACATAGGTTATACATCCAGTTATGATATTAATATGTCTTATATAGATTCTTCTCGTTATTTAGCATCAGTTAATACACATGGTGACCACTCCCCGTGGACACATTTTCGATTGCACACATTATTTCCTAATATTAATTTCTCTACACATTTTTTTCATTAATAAAAACCATTAATCGTTAGAAATGTCTTGAATTAGCATATCGGCTCCATCAGCCTCAAAGCAGAAAGCTGCTAAAGACATTGGGAGATTGAGAAGGAAATTGATACATCTCGCTGTGCCTTTCATAATAATCTGATGAAAACCTTACTATCTCCTCCAATTTTCATTTAGCCATGGGGGAAGATTGCAAACTCCTTCTCATACCTTTTTGTGACACCAGGAAGAGAATACTTATTTTTTACACATGCCTGCCCAAATTGTGCTCAATGCAATAACCCTCTCAAGTTAAAGATATGAAGAGCAACTTCCCTTCTGTGAGTTCTCTGGGTCCTATCTTCACAAAAAAAGATTGTAACAGCTTCCGTTGAACAATCAGTATAAAACGATAGGACCCACACTCTAGAGGCTCCAGTCAATTAAAATAATTAGACTATAAGGAATTAATCAAGGGAAAAGTAATTGAAATTAATATCTATTAATACTTTTATCTCAAGCAGTCAATGTACTAGGCAACCTGCAGAAAAAATAAATAGGATACATCACATCCTTTTTCTGTTTTCACAGCTTTTTTTCTGAATACCAACCGGAAAAGTGCCTTATCAGTTTACCACCAACTAGCTGCCCAAGCTTAAATAAGCTGACTGCATAAATAATCGAACCGCAGGCCCCTTCTCCGCTATTATTCTGTTGCTGCTCGTCATACTAATCATTGGCGATGCAGGCTCATTTCTTTGCCTATCGCAAAAGCCAGCATCCTTGTGAAAGATGGAGCCCTAGGCTCAACAAACACACAGCTCGATTACACAGAATTTCTGCGGCTATCATAGAAAATGCAGTCATCGCACCGCCCACTCTTAAAAAATAAAAAAAGAATGCCTTCAAGCCTGCAGTCAACATAAGAAACGAAAACACGGGCTCACCACACTGCCCTCCTGCATGGAAATACTGTCAGTCCTGCAGCAAACACTAACAAGCGAGGTACTATCCTCTTCACACTGTACAGGTTTGTTACAGCTATTCTACAAAACGAAAGAGTGCTCGACTATCCTACGACCGAACATGCAAACAGAAGTGCTTTGCAGAACAAGTCAGCAACTATGGGCCCTTGCAACATGTGCTGTAACTAAATTAAATAAAAATGCATAAAATAATTAAAAAAATAAAACCTAAGAATACAAGAAAGTATCCTTGCAACTTTTGAGTACAATACAAGGAAGTAGTGATCCTGGACAGGAGGCACACAAAAAAGCAGGACTTGGTAAGGGAAGCAGTTTGATGTTATAAGGGCACAGTGTCGTCCTATAGAAAAAGTGAAGGCAGCTTTGGAAAGTGGTGACTGGTTGAGGGAATGACAATTAACCTAAAGGTGGTGTTAAACTTGGCATCCTTGGCGTGGTCTACCTTAACCTTTTTGCCTCTGCTTCCCAGGATGTTGATGTGTGTTGGACTCAGTTTTTGCTGTTTTTGATACTCTGGTCACTTTACCACTGCTAACCAGTGCTGAAGTGGAAGTGCTCCTATGTAAAATACATGTGTAATTGGTTTATCTATGATTGGCATATTTGATTTACTAATATGTCCCTGGTAAAATGCACTAGAGGTGCCCAGGGCCTGTACATCAAATGCTACTAGTGGGCCTGCAGCACTGGTTGTGCCACCCACATTAGTAGCTCTGTAAACATGGCTCAGACCTACCCCTGCAGTGTCTGTGTGTGTAGTTTTAAACTGCCAATTCGACTTGGCAAGTGTACCCACTTGCCAGGCATAAACCTTCCCTTTTTATAAATGTAAGGTAACTCTAAGGTAGGGCCTAGGTAGCCCCATGATCGGGGTGCAGTGTATGTTAAAGGTGGGGTATGTACTGATGTGTTTTACATGTCCTAACAGCGAAATACTGCCAACATCGTTTTTCACTGTTGCAAGGCCTATCTATTTCATAGGTTAACATGGGGGTGTCCTTTAAGTATTATTAAAGTGCAGATTCTCTTTGAGAGCAGTTAGAAATATGGAGTTTGGGGTCACTGAGCTCACAATTTAACAATACATCTTATAGTGAAGTTGGTTTTTAGATCGTTAGTTTGAAAATGCCACTTTTAGAAAGTAGGCATTTTCTTGCCTAAACCATTCTGTGACTCTGCCTGTTTGTGGATTCCCTGTCTGGGTCAGTTTGGCAGTTGGGCTGTTTGCACCTCTCCTCTAGACAGTGACACACAGGAAGCTAAGATGTAGCCTGCATATTCTGACGAGCCATCTGTCCTAGAGTGGAGGGAGGAGTCGTCACTTACACCTGAATGCGCTTTGCCTGCACTGTCACAATGCTTTATCCAACCCCCTGGGAGTGTGTCTGGGGCCTGGCCTGGGCAAGACAGGATCTTGTGAACAACAAAGACTTTCCTTTGAAGTATGCCTACTTCAAAGACAGAATGGGGTATAAGTATTGGACCCAAAACCCATGAAAATTAGATCACATCTGGATTCAAGCGGAACCTCTGCCTGTGACTGTGCGTTGTTGGGCTATCCTGCAGTTACTGCTTCTGCCTGTGAAATGGGACAAAGACTGGACTTTGTTGTGCATTCCTGCTTGAGAAGAATCTCTAAGGGCTTCAACTGAGCTTGCTTCCTGTTTTGAAGTCTCAGGGCCATCAAAGACTTCCCCTGCTAAAACCTGGACTCTCTGCTGAGACTCCTGCCAAGTGATGCCCTATCCAGTTCCTGGGCCCTTGAAAGGTGAAGGTGGCAGACAAAAGCTGAAGATCTACACACAGAACGCTGTGCAGGGAAATTTTTGACACACCATCTGCAACGCGGCTGATAACCGATGCGCAGCCGGCTTTGCGGCTGAAATGGATGCTCCACCTGCATTGCTGCTGGGAGATTGATGCATTGTGGATGGAGAAACGACGCACAACACCTGCTTACAGATGCTGATAAAAACACAAACGCCACCCAGCGCGATTTTCTAACACCGGGCGACCGGATTTTCCACGCATCATCCCTGGGCATCAAAGGCAACCCGACTCTGAGCGGATCCGTGGTGCCCCGTCCAGAAATCGATGCATCACCAACCGGACTGGAGAAGGAAACAACACATGACCTCACTTGCGAGTAAGGAATCGACTCATCGCTACCCTTTTTTAAGGCACGCTCGCCCGTGCGGTTTTATTTTTGATACTTACCAGGTACTTTGCGCAAAACCAATGTTTACATTAATTTCTGTGGAGAAAGACTCTTATTCTTTTAAAAATTCATATCTTAACTTGTGTATGTTGGATTTTTACCGTTTTGGTCTTGTTTGCTTTAGATAAATATTACCTATTTTCCTAAACTGGTGTGGTGTCCATTTTGAAGTGTTTTCACTGTATTACTGTGTGTGTTGGTACAAATACTTTACACATTGCTTCTGAAGTTAAGTGTGCCTGCATGTGCCAAGCAAACAAGGAGGTGAGCGGGGGTTAACTGAGTGTGATTCTCCTTAACCCTGACTATAGTGAAGGTCCTTGCTTGAACAATGGGTAACCTGACTGCCAACCAAAGACTCAATTTCTAACAGGTGGTAAGGAATGGAATGAGGAAAGAGTTGAAAAGGTAACTGCTTCTTAAAGCTGAGTAGAATTTCCGAAGCAGTACAAGGTTATTTTAGTGATGTAAAATGCACATCAACATTTGCATCAAAGGCCATATTATGAAGACTGCATAGCTCACACACAATGAGCAGTGGTTTCATCTACCTGTTTTCAGCTCAGCTTTCTGCAGCTCATGCCCTACCTCAGAGAATTCTCACAATAAAGTATGCATTTTAAACAATATAAAGTCTTAAAAACAGATGGACAGCTCTGCTTGATGACCGCATACATGTGCATGTTCCAGCCCTGATACACTTTTAAAAGAAGCCATTCCATCAATACGTTGGGGCCGTGGACTGTGAAAAAAAGGAGTCCAATTGCATGTACCTATGGTGGAATTATCAAAGTATGTGTACAGCACAAAGTGCAAGAGGGCACAGGAAATGCTGAATATGTATCACCAAGGAAGAGGAGCAAAATAGTTTTATGCTTATACACTACGCAGGGTGAGTGAAATCACAGACTTCCTTTGAACAACTGAGGGTGCAGCAACCCAAGAGAAGACAAGTCGACATTGGGCCAGATTACACAGAATTCACGGATTACCATATTGTGAGAAAGGCCACTTTTTTAGGATATGTCTGGAGTGAAAACTTCATTTACATACAGTATATGAAAAAATCCCAAGCCTCACTAATACATAGAAAACAACCTGGCCAATCCCGGCCGTTATCGCCTCCTTCCAAGATCCCAAATATATCCTCATGAAATCTCAAACACCCCACCCTCCCCCATCGCACAACCATTCATACCACAGCCACGACCCCCACGAATGCCTCCTAACTCTCAAATTCCTCACCAGCTTCACCTGCTGCAACTGTCCCCAACGTTGTTCCCCCAGGCTCTACTATGTGTTCCCCCTGTCTGACCTACCACCTGAAATAAAACTGAAAATTGCTCCTTTCCTATACTTGAAACATTTCTACCAACACAGCTCCAAAGGCATATTGATGTCTGCCCGAGACAAAAGAGAGTTAAGGAGTAAACTATGCCTTAAGCTAAAGTTAAAAATGTATTTGGACCAGGCACTCGGCGCACTGTGTAAATTATTGGTGGGTACAGCTCCCACTCGCTGGAAGGAACTAGCTAAAGGAAAAGACTAGATTCAGACTGTCAGACATGAAGAAAAGCTGAGCACCTTCAGAAAAGAAAACTAAAGACGTTTCTTGTTTTAACAACACCTAAATTACCCTGACTGAACGACAGGCAGTCTGTTTAATTGCACCATCCATCTGTACCCCTTATCCTGGACATCTCTCTCCACATGAAAACCACCCTCCACACCCATCTTGTGAAAGTTTGCTTAACATTAACGTACTTTTGTTGTGTTTAACATTACTGTAATAATAACAGTTAACCACATCAAATCAATGTCCTTTTATCTAAAGTAACATTTCATTCGAGGGGTGTGGGATGGTGAAACTAAACAGGCTGCCTATCATTCATGTAGATGTTTCAAACGTTTTTAGTTTTGTTTTTTTAAGCTGCTCAGCTTTTCTTCCCGTCTGATGGTCTGAATTAACTCTTCAGGTAGCAAGTTCCTTCCAGCGAGTGGAACCTGCACCCACAAGTGATTTATTACTCTATCCCATTTGATTCAATTACTTTCCGCATTGTCTGTTGTATTGTCAAGTGCACTTTTGTGCGGGTTAACACATTAAATGAGCGTTGCAGTCTTGGGTGCTTTCTCATAAAAGCAGATTACGAATTCCTGTAGTGCGGGGTCTCTGAGTAGAGCTGCGCTACATGACTGATGTCCCTAAATAAGGTCTCACGTCGTTCCAGGGAGGATCTCTGCTCAGGCTAAGCCCTGCTCCTCATTATGGACACGCATCCAATTGTACTAAGGAGGAGGGGAAGAACTATTTTACATCTCAAAAGTATGCTGAATCATCCCACTTAACAAAATTAATTTATTAAATGCATTGAGTACTGAACGTAATTGTTTTTTTTTTTTTGTCTCTCACTGCAAAATGATGTTTAACGTTTTAGCCAGGACTCAGCATTCAAGCCAAGCTGAACGGTGTTGTGAGTGTTTCTTATCATGTTCCTCTCATCTCTAGAACCTCCACCGTTAAGACTACGCCACCTTGTGTTCCTCCATTATTGTATATAATGTAGCACGTATAAAAAAAGGCCCCAGAAAACAGTTTACAGATATTATAGCGCAGTGGTTATGAAGATAGGGCCAGATGTATCAAGCAATTTTGCATTCGCAAACGGTGCGAATCGCATAATTCGGCCGTTTGCGAATGCAAAAATGCCTTTCAAGATATATGAAAGGCATTCGCTGTGCAATTTTAAGGAATCGCTAAAATAACAATTCCTTAAAATTGCGACCTCATTTAGATAATCGCAAATTGTGATTCTCTAAATAGGAAATCGCAAATAGGGAATTCCTATTTGCGATTTTCAAAGCACATGTATCAAGCATTTCTTAAGTGAGAAATGGGCATTTAGGAAATGCAATTACCACCAAATCCAATTTGGTGGTAACCACGTGCAATTTTTAAAAATGTATTATAAATGCATTTTTAAAAATGACCTGTAGCGCACACATGCCCCTAGGGCATGTGTGTGCTTCACATTTCCGCAAATACTTTTTGGGGTGCATCAGAGGGGGTCTTAGGCCCCAGGCACCCTGGGGTTTGCTTTACCTAATTTGCGAATTCCTAACTGGACTTTGCAAATTGGAGAATGCAAAACCATTTGAGCCTATGGGCCAACTAGCCCATAGGGATGAATGGTGTCCCATTCTCTAATTGCGATTCGGTAATAGCGATTGCGAATTTTCAGAAATTGCTGTTACCGAATCGCAAATTTCATTCATCCCATTTTGCATTTCTTAAATAGCAATTTCTTAAAATTCACTATTTCAGAAATGCAAAACTGATCTTTGATACATCTGGCCCATAATCTTTTAATAGCAAGAGCACACTGCAGCACCAAGGTGAATGGCACATGCACACTCGATTTATGTCCACATAGCTTTATTTACTTCAGTCAGACTCACTTCAGTTTGCCAAAACAATCTTTGTTCAAGTTCCTGCAGGTCAGGTACTTATTGACAAAATTCCTAGCAGTGAGCTGTCTCTGAAAAAGATCAACTACTAGATTAAATACTTCTTTATACAAAAAGTAGTATTGAAGACTACCATAAAATATTCATGGAACTAGATAGAAAAGGAGAACTATACACAGAACCAATGCTGGGGTAGGAGACTCAATACTGAAGACATTGAAGAGTCTATTAGATTGGGTGGTTTGATGTTAAGTTCTGCCAATGTTTCAATTCAGATCTATAAAAAGATTTTTAACTTGTGTTATATTCCACCTAATATATGAAGATGCATGTGAAAGGTCATTTGCCAGTGTCCCAGATGTAGGAAATCAGATACTGATATAGTTCATATGTCTGCATCTTGCAGTGCTCAAAGAGATACTGGTCACAAATATTTGAATTTATTGTATCGCTCACGACAATACAGATTTTGCTGAAACCAGAATTGAATATTTTTGGATATAATGCTATCATAGGTATACCTTTTCTATTGTTTGCTAGCATTCTTATTGGACTAATTTGTGTTGTAACTGAATGGTTGAACCCACAACATTCTTCCTTTCAATAGTGGCTAAAACACTATTTATCGATCTATCATACTGACAGACATTCTTTCCATGTAAGAGGAATAATACAAAGAGAGGCTTCCTAATTTGGGGGCACTGGAAAATTGGTTTCAAAATCCATGCTTTGTCAATGGTGGTATTAATGAATTGCTAAATAACTGAAATAATTGTTTGGTGGTGAATATGAGGCATGTAACCAATGTTAGGGCAAAAGAAGACAAATTTATAATTGTAAAATACCATGAAATGTTTCTTGTATTATGACTGTCTAGATTTTTATGTCTACTTTTCGACGGCATTTTCCCACCTCTACTAAAAAAGCATAAAACAGAAATCCTATATTTAAGTATTATTATTACCATGAAAATATTAACCTTACCACAAAAATGAACCTTAGTGCTTAATTGCCACCTGTTATTCTGTGCCCCACAGTTCCTTAAATAGTAGACCTACTTCTGTGTCAGTGGCATTTCCCAGTTTTTGTTTTTTCACAAATGCATCATCCTACACGTACTCATCAGTTTTTTACTAATTGGAAACTTCTCTCTGACACTTTCCCAACCTGGTAAGAAATGGTCAAAGATTGACACTGCAAACTAACAAAGGGACCACCCCCAGAGTAAGTGGAGATGCGGACCTAGAGGTTTATTTGCAGGGGGAAATGATTTTCCTCGTGGGTAGAAATGAAAAAGAAAAACATTATTTAGCTACACTTTAACACATCTTTTGCACAGCAAAAATAGTGCTTTGCATTTAATTTAATATTAGGGAAATGGCAGTCACTAAAAATACTGACAACCAAATGACTGTGCTAGGTGTATTCCTGTAAATCCTGTGAAAATGAAAAGACATGAAACTGCCTCTGTGTACAGTAGTACATGTATAGGTCCGGCTGAGAGCTTTTCCTTCTGAATTGGTCACATAGAGTGTTCTTTGGAACCTTCTGCAAGATCTGAGTAAAATATGCTTCGTCTTTTTTGTTACTGCATCTTTCAAATTGTGACCACATTTTCTAGATGTGCTTATTGTGACAGCTACGTAGCAGAGCACAGAAACAATATTTACACAAAAATCAGTTAAATGAGTTTTAAATAACTTACTAATGGAAATACTTTGCTTTTCAAGGCTTCTAAAATCTCAACAATAGGCAGCATCTCCAAACGCAGCCCAGAGTTCTCAATATACCCAGTTTCTTTCGGGAATAGGTCATCGGTACCAGGTTTTTCAGTTGCATGCTCGTGTTTATGCTCCTTTGATAACCCACTGTAAAACAAAAACTACACATCCCAAAATTCAAAGATGATTTCACGACTGGAAGAGCCACTCACTCGAGAGTTAGGAAAATTGAGAGCTCCGAAGTCAAAACTCATTTTGAAACCTACTTTAGGGTGGGTGGTTAGGAAAGTAAAGGAATATATGCATTTCTACAGCTACACCATCCAACTGTTGCCTTACTCCGTGAATTAGTAATGTCGTTCTTTATTAGAAGTATGTGGTGTAATTCAACTTCTGTCACTGGTTGTTCAAACAATGCACAGTCTTTGAACAGAAGTATATGTTTAAAATATTTTTTGTAAGTATGAATACATGTAAAAAGGTCTCTTCCTTTACGGTTTAAGATCCATATCCCTATGAAAAATGTCCTTAAGTATGCACTTTCAGTGAACTACAATCTAAAAATTAGGAATTATCAAAGCAATACCAATACCCGTGGAAGTTTCCACAAATGAGCCAGAAACTGATTAGAAACAAAGAACATTCTGCCAAAACCAAACTTCTTGTAGATATTCCTGTTAAATATTTCTCATTGGTTGAGCGGAGGAGGTAGATGAATTCTCACCAACCACCAATGAGAGGTTAATTCCCAGACATGGCATAGTTATCAGAGGACAGCATAGAAGATGTACAAACATATATGCTTAACTTCACCTCTCTGCTCCTATGCTTCTTCCCTTTTTTGAGGACAACAGTGTAAATCTTTCCAGTAGGAGATTTTTCTCCCAATATGATAGGACTACCTAACTATCTGACCAGAGAGGAGACAACGAGAAAAAAACACACAACCCATAAACTGAAAGGGACATGTGTTGTGCCAAAAAAGGAGTCTTAATTGTTGTAATCATACAAGGCAATGTGATCAGCATTTTTATTTGGACTCTTTTATTTTTTCACAACATGGAGTGTGACAGACACTGACTGATTAAGTGTCCACATGACCATTGAGTAGGGCCCTGATTGGCCAAAAGTATGCGCGGTCATCATCACACACATCAGGGGCTGCCGAAAACAAAAGATGGCACCCGGGTCTGTTTACTCCAACAATCAGGAGTTGCTGGAACTAAATATGTTCACTGCTGTCTTGAATCCTTGATGGTGTGAGTAGAACACACTTCAAGAGTCTTTTTGGCTATATTTAGTTACTAGGTAACTTGCAGATACTACTGTGAGAGTTTTGCTCCATTATTTACTTGCTTGCTTTCTAGTTTGTGACATATGGGCCAGCCTGCCAGTAATCTCTCATTGGGCACAGTAGAATCTCTTAAAAGTCGGTACGTTTGAACTTGCCTTATAATCTGTTGTTAGTTTTAAGGTTCTCCTAACTCTAACAATGAGGATGTGGTGTTGGGGTCAGTAGGACTGGAATGACCTGGTTGTATAGTTGTGTGTTAACCACACAGGAATGTGATGTTGTGAAAGTCAGAGTGGGAGCATTTCGTGAAGACATGAAAAACAATCACTATTCACAACAATTCTTCTCTGTTTTTCAGGAACTCTAAAACTGGTCAGCACCGGGCAACCTAAAAATCAGTATTATTATTATAGATATATATGTGTGTGCATGGTATGGATGTGGTGTAATTCATGCTGTGAACCTACATATATTATTAGGGAACTGGAGGGCCCTCATTCAAACTGGATCACATTAAATACCAGCTCAACTATGGTGACCCATGAATGCATTGATTCTCCTTATGCATCCAACCTTTTGTTTTTCAGTCCCTGTGACCCATAGGTGAAATGGCCTTATAAAGTGGACATACAGGGGCCTTTTCATGTTCACATTTTTTCAGGGTCCCAGTAACCTGTTTCTTCATTAAATCAACATGCTCCCCCATGAGGAGATTGAGCCCACCCGGTATGTGCTTTAGTTTACTGGGCAAGGACTCGATTCCGAAGTATGCCACATAAAGATGTGTGGGTGAGAGTCTGTAAAACACAGGCTTTCTTTTTCCCCTCAAACCTAGGAAGTTACCTCTCATTTTGTTTTGTCTCATGCTTACCTCAACGCCATCATTTGTAAATGTTCTTTAGGAGTGGCAAACCAAATTCTGTCTCCTTACCATTCATGGGGTAGGAGGTTTGGAACTATTAGTGAAAAGTTTATTTGCAATGCAAAGGATTTGAACATCATTCCCACCACAAAAGCGAGATGATCTCTGAGCAATGTAAACAATTGCGATGCAACCTCCCTCTTTTGAGAATGAGGCCCATTGACTATAAAAGCAATGCAGTCTCCTTGTCCTTGGAATAATAACTCAGATGTCACATAGAGATCAAGGAGGGAAACAGGGACTACAAATATACTGAGTTTTACAAGTTTTGTTCCTGGTTTATCCATAAACACAAAATTTGGCGATTAGCATGGGCAAGTAGTATCAGCACCAACACATCTTTCTTGATTAAAGGTTGCAGTCACAGCAAGGAAGAAGCTTGTGGGAAGTGTATGCAAAAATCACAGTTGAAAGTCATCCGGTCTAAAGTCTAAAGCACTGTAATACCAGGCAATAATGCTGCTTGTACTCATTTTATTATTATCCCCTAGGCCTAAACTAGCCCCTGGAGAGTCAATGCAGAGAGACGAGGAGAGAGCGGGAGAGGATAACTAAAATCTGTTTCCCAGATGGGGTAAACATTACATCAACCAGCAGTGGAGATTTCCTAATGTACCTGGAAACTATTGCTTTTATAAAGTGTTCTGACTATGTATATTGTACTGTTGTTTCTATCAGAATGCAAACAATATTCTCCCACCCCACTCAGCTGCTTTTTAGAATGTGCCCAAGCTGTTCACCACTAGCCCAATAACTGGCCATATATGGACAAATACATTAAATGAACAGGATGCAGCAAGCCCAAAGAGAACGCATCAATCCCTATTAGTGCCCAATAAATCACAATGTACACAAAAATGACTTGTTTAGGCTGTTATGGTGTGCAACTCCGCCAAGGCCCCTGCTGCACAAAAGAGCCTAAGGGGCGAGAAAACACCCCAACAATTCAAAAGCAATTAGGGGGTGCACCACTCCAAAAAATCCAATGAAACACAATGAGTACAGAAAGTCCAATACTATTGAACAAATAATGGTACGATGTTTCTGTTAGTTTCTTCCCGAAAACTTTAATTGGTATGAGAAGCTTGTTACAACAATAAGTTCGTGAAGACAAGCAGCCAACGCGTTTCGCCCTATACAGATGGGCTTTTTCAGGGCTGCAAAATAACATATAACCATAAAAAAGTAAGGTAATACAATGACATAAGTAAAATAACAAGGACAAAACATATTAACATACAAGATGTTATTTTACATAAATGCAGCAAAGAACAACTCAGAACAAAATTACTTTGTGAGATTACAACAATATTGCAAAAAGAAAAGATATATATGAACAATATCTTCATCCAGACCAATATCGAGTCATGTGTAATTGACAGAACCGGCAAGGAAAAATGATCAAAAAAAGGGGGAAAGGGTCAAAGATAGAGTTCAAGAAATACATCGTGAAAGAGTGTGCACAGGAACATAATAAAGTGAGTTCCTTATAAAGAACCAGTGCGCCTAGCATTATAGAGACTCGAAAAAGGGCATCCCTCAGCCAGTAAATCTGAAGTCCCATTAAAGACCAAGAAGTGACAGGGAATAGCAAAAGTTGATTCAAGTCAAACAAAAATGTTTAATTCACGTCCAAAAAACACACATACCAGAGGTAGTATTCCAATTGAAGTAAAGTTGTTGTTCACAATGTGAAAATGGGCAAAGGTATATGAAGATTCTAAAAAAAGAAAACAGAAAAGGGAAGAAGGAACCCATGGCAATGTATATGGTCAGGGGAGAGGGTCGCTAATTACAAAACAGATAGGCCAAAAGTATTACGTTTATGGTAAATACAGAAAGACCAGAGAAAAAATGTGGAGAATAAAAAGTTTATAAAATGTATAAGTCAAGCGGAAAGTCAGCGGCACCCTCAGGAATAAGTTTAAAAGTTTTAGGGTAGCCATTATTTGTTCAATAGTATTGGACTTTCTGTACTCATTGTGTTTCATATGGACAAATACACTCTCTATTCACAGGAAAAACACTTCTTCATGATGACTGTCCAGGGCCCACCAACGAAAGCCCAGCCTGGCTGATAAAGGCTACATGCACTCTCTCTCTCTCTATATATATATATAGATATATCAATGGAAATATCAAAGGTTAAAGCTTAGTTATATTTAGAAAAAATATTTTACTTTAAAAAATCTAAAGTTGTAGTTATAACTTTCATTTACAATTTATCCACCACCTTCATTTACAATGTATTCACCACCTTCAAATTAATATAAAAAGATTACCTCATTACACACTCTTCTCAGCTCGCTAACCAGACAACATTAAATTGAACCCACATTTTCCAAGTGCAGTTTTCCATATAATAATTAGATACAGGCACTGTGTAGGAGGCTGGACTGGCTTGTAGTGAGTACCAAGGGGTACTTGCACCTTGCACCAGGCCCAGTTATCCCTTATTAGTGTATAGGGTGTCTAGCAGCATAGGCTGATAGATAATGGTAGCTTAGCAGAGCAGCTTAGGCTGAACTAGGAGACGAGTGAAGCTCCTACAGTACCACTTAGTGTCATATGCACAATATCATAAGAAAACACAATACACAGTTATACTAAAAATAAAGGTACTTTATTTTTATGACAATATGCCAAAGTATCTCAGAGTGTACCCTCAGTGAGAGGATAGGAAATATACACAAGATATATATACACAATACCAAAATATGCAGTAATAGTCTTAGAAAACAGTGCAAACAATGTATAGTTACAATAGGATGCAATGGGGACACATAGGGATAGGGGCAACACAAACCATATACTCCAAAAGTGGAATGCGAACCACGAATGGACCCCAAACCTATGTGACCTTGTAGAGGGTCGCTGGGACTATTAGAAAATAGTGAGGGTTAGGAAAATAGCCCACCCCAAGACCCTGAAAAGTGAGTGCAAAGTGCACTGAAGTTCCCCAAAGGACAAAGAAGTCGTGATAGGGGAATAAGGCAGGAAAGACAAAAACCAACAATGCAACAATGATGGATTTCCAGTCGAGGGTACCTGTGGAACAAGGGGACCAAGTCCAAAAGTCACAAGCAAGTCGGAGATGGGCAGATGCCCAGGAAATGACAGCTGCGGGTGCAAAGAAGCTTCTACTGGACAGAAGAAGCTGAGGTTTCTGCAGGAACGAAAAGGGCTAGAGACTTCCCCTTTGGTGGACGGATCCCACTCGCCTTGGAGAGTCGTGCAGAAGTGTTTTCTCGCCGAAAGATCGCCAACAAGCCTTGCTAGCTGCAAATCGTGTGGTAAGCATTTTTGGATGCTGCTGTGGCCCAGAAAGGACCAGAATATCGGAAATTGTGTCAGGAGAGAGAGGGGACGTCGAGCAAGACAAGGAGCCCTCTCAGCAGCAGGTAGCACCCGAAGAAGTGCCAGAAACAGGCACTACGAGGATGCATGAAATGGTGCTCACCCAAAGTCGCACAAAGAAGTCCCACGTCGCCGGAGAACAACTTAGGAGGTCGTGCAATGCGGTTAGAGTGCCATGGACCCAGGCTGGACTGTGCACAAAGGATTTCCGCCGGAAGTGCACCGAGGCTGGAGTAGCTGCAAAAGTCGCGGTTCCCAGCAATGCAGTCTGGCGGGGGGAGGCACCACCAAACTTGGACTGAAGAGTCACTGGACTGTGGGAGTCACTTGGACAGAGTTGCTGGATTCAAGGGACCTCGCTCGTCGTACTGAGAGGAGACCCAAGGTACCGGTGATGCAGTTCTTTGGTGCCTGCGGTTGCAGGGGGAAGATTCCGTCGACCCACGGGAGATTTCTTCAGAGCTTCTAGTGCAGAGAGGAGGCAGACTACCCCCACAGCATGCACCACCAGGAAAACAGTCGAGAAGGCGGCAGGATCAGCGTTACAGAGTTGCAGTAGTCGTCTTTACTACTATGTTGCAGTTTTGCAGGCTTCCAGCGCGGTCAGCAGTCGATTCCTTGGCAGAAGGTGAAGAGAGAGATGCAGAGGAACTCGGATGAGCTCTTGCATTCATTATCTAAGGAATCCCAAGAGACAGAGACCCTAAATAGCCAGAAAAGAGGGTTTGGCTACCTAGGAGAGAGGATAGGCTAGCAACACCTGAAGGAGCCTATCACAAGGAGTCTCTGACGTCACCTGGTGGCACTGGCCACTCAGAGCAGTCCAGTGTGCCAGCAGCACCTCTGTTTCCAAGATGGCAGAGGTCTGGAGCACACTGGAGGAGCTCTGGTCACCTCCCAGGGGAGGTACAGGTCAGGGGAGTGGCCACTCCCCTTTCCTTTGTCCAGTTTCGCGCCAGAGCAGGGCTAAGGGGTCCCTGAACCGGTGTAGACTGGCTTATGCAGAAATGGGCACCAAATGTGCCCATGAAAGCATTTCCAGAGGCTGGGGGAGGCTACTCCTCCCCTGCCTTCACACCATTTTCCAAAGGGAGAGGGTGTAACACCCTCTCTCAGAGGAAGTCCTTTGTTCTGCCATCCTGGGCCAGGCCTGGCTGGACCCCAGGAGGGCAGATGCCTGTCTGAGGGGTTGGCAGCAGCAGCAGCTGCAGTGAAACCCCGGGAAAGGCAGTTTGGCAGTACCAGGGTCTGTGCTACAGACCACTGGGATCATGGGATTGTGCCAACTATGCCAGGATGGTATAGAGGGGGCAATTCCATGATCATAGACATATTACATGGCCATATTCGGAGTTACCATTGTGAAGCTACATATAGGTAGGGACCTATATGTAGTGCACGCGTGTAATGGTTTCCCCGCACTCACAAAGTCCGGGCAATTGGCCCTGAACAATGTGGGGGCACCTTGGCTAGTGCCAGGGTACCCTCACACTAAGTAACTTAGCACCCAACCTTTACCAGGTAAAGGTTAGACATATAGGTGACTTATAAGTTACTTAAGTGCAGTGTAAAATGGCTGTGAAATAACGTGGATGTTATTTCACTCAGGCTGCAGTGGCAGGCCTGTGTAAGAATTGTCAGAGCTCCCTATGGGTGGCAAAAGAAATGCTGCAGCCCATAGGGATCTCCTGGAACCCCAATACCCTGGGTACCTCAGTACCATATACTAGGGAATTATAAGGGTGTTCCAGTAAGCCAATGTAAATTGGTAAAATTGGTCACTAGCCTGTTAGTGACAATTTGAAAGAAATGAGAGAGCATAACCACTGAGGTTCTGATTAGCAGAGCCTCAGTGAGACAGTTAGTCACTACACAGGTAACACATTCAGGCACACTTATGAGCACTGGGGCCCTGGGTGACAGGGTCCCAGTGACACATACAACTAAAACAACATATATACAGTGAAAAATGGGGGTAACATGCCAGGCAAGATGGTACTTTCCTACACAACCCCCCCCAAACGAAGGACAATAAGACTAGCCATGACCCGATGAGTCTTCATTGTCTAAGTGGAAATATCTGGAGAGTCCATCTGCATTGGAGTGGCTACTCCCAGGTCTATGTTCCACTGTATAGTCCATTCCCTGTAGGGATATGGACCACCTCAATAATTTAGGATTTTCACCTTTCATTTGTTTTAGCCAAAGTAGAGGTTTGTGTCTGTCTGAACAATGAAGTGAGTGCCAAACAAGTATGGCCTCAACTTCTTCAGTGCCCAGACCACAGCAAAGGCCTCCCTCTCAATGGCAGACCAACGCTTTTCTCTAGGGGTCAACCTCCTACTAATAAAAGCAACCGGTTGATTCTGGCCCTCAAAATTAAGTTGTGATAGGACTGCCCTTACTCCTAATTCAGATGCATCAGTTTGGACATAGAATTTTTTAGAGTAACAAGGGCTTTTCAGGACAGGTGCAGAGCACATGGCCTGCTTTAGCTCCTCAAAAGCTTTCTGACAGTTTGCTGTCCATAATACCTTTTTAGGCATTTTCTTGGATGTGAGGTCATTAAGAGGGGCTGCAATGGAGCCATAGTTCTTTATGAACCTCCTGTAATACCCAGTGAGGCCTAGGAAGGCTCTCACCTGAGTCTGAGTGGTAGGGGGAACCCAATCAATAATTGTTTGGATTTTCCCCTGAAGTGGTGCAATCTGTTCCCCACCAACAAGGTGTCCCAGATAAACCACCTTACCCTGCCCTATCTGGCACTTTTAAGCCTTGATAGTGAGGCCTGCCTTTTGCAGGGCCTCTAAAACTTTCCATAGGTGGACCAGGTGATCATCCCAACTGGAGCTAAAGACAGCTATATCGTCCAAATATGCTGCACTAAAAGCTTCCAGCCCTTGCAGGACTGTGTTCACCAACCTCTGAAAAGTGGCAGGTGCATTTTTCAATCCAGAAGGCATTACTGTGAACTGGTAATGTCCTCCAATGGTTGAAAATGCAGTTTTAGGTTTAGCATCTTCTGATAATTTGATCTGCCAATACCCTGCAGTCAAATCAAAAGTGCTTAGATACTTGGCAGATGCCAGTGTATCTATGAGCTCATCTGCCCTGGGTATAGGGTGAGCATCAGTTTTGGTTACCAGGTTGAGACCTCTGTAGTCTACACAAAACCGCATTTCCTTCTTTCCATCTTTGGAATGGGGTTTTGGTACAAGTACCACAGGAGAAGCCCATGGACTTTCAGAGTGCTCAACCACTCCTAGTTCTAACATTTTCTGTACCTCTTGCTTTATGCAGTCCCTGACATGGTCAGGCTGCCTATAGATCTTACTTTTGACAGGCAAGCTGTCTCCAGTATCTATAGTGTGCTCACACCAAGAAGTGGTACCTGGCACAGTAGAGAAGAGTTCAGAGAATTGATCTAGGAGATTTATGCAATGGTCTTTCTGCTCAGCAGTAAGACAATCAGCCAAAACTACCCCTTCCACAGGAGCATCTTGTTCTGTGGAAGAGAAGAGATCAGGTAGAGGATCACTGTCTTCTTCCTGTCCCTCATCAGTTGCCATGAGCAGGGCGAGATCAGCCCTGTCATAGTAGGGTTTCAGGCGATTGACATGGAGCACCCTAAGGGGACTCCTGGCAGTGCCTAAGTCAACTAAGTAGGTGACTTCACCCTTCTTTTCAACAATTATGTGGGGTCCACTCCATTTATCTTGGAGTGCTCTTGGGGCCACAGGCTCCAAGACCCACACTTTCTGCCCTGGTTTGTACTGAACCAAAACAGCCTTCTGATCATGCCATTGCTTCTGGAGCTCTTGGCTGGCCTGAAGGTTTTTACTGGCCTTTTTCATATACTCAGCCATCCTTGATCTGAGGCCAAGTACATAATCCACTATATCTTGCTTTGGAGCTTTTAAAGGTTGTTCCCAACCCTCCTTGACAAGTGTTAGTGGACCCCTAACAGGGTGACCAAAGAGGAGTTCAAAGGGGCTGAAGCCCACTCCTTTCAGGGGTACCTCCCTGTAGGCAAAAAGGAGGCATGGTAACAGGATATCCCATCTCCTGCGGAGTTTTTCAGGGAGACCCATAATCATGCCTTTGAGAGTTTTATTAAATCTCTCCACCAGTCCATTTGTTTGTGGATGATAGGGTGTAGTGAACTTGTAAGTCACACCACACTCCTTCCACATGGCCTTTAAGTATGCAGACATGAAATTGCTTCCCCTGTCTGATACTACTTCCTTTGGGAAGCCCACCCTTGAAAATATTCCCAGGAGGGCCTTTGCCACTGCAGGTGCTGTAGTGGTCCTTAAAGGAATTGCTTCAGGATATCTTGTGGCATGGTCCACTACCACCAAGATAAACCTATTGCCTGAAGCAGTAGGAGGGTCAAGGGGGCCAACTATGTCAACCCCTACCCTTTCAAAGGGAACCCCAACCACAGGCAGTGGAATAAGGGGTGCTTTTGGAGTGCCACCTGTCTTGCCACTGGCTTGACAGGTTTCACAGGACTTACAAAATTCTTTTGTGTCCTCAGACATTCTAGGCCAATGAAACAAGGGAACAAGCCTGTCCCAAGTTTTCATTTGTCCCAGATGTCCAGCTAGGGGAATGTTGTGGGCTAGAGTTAGGAGGAACTTTCTGTACTCCTGAGGAATCACTAACCTCCTGGCAGTTCCAGGTTTAGGATCCCTTGCTTCAGTGTACAAGAGGTTGTCCTCCCAGTAAACTCTGTGAAAGTCACTGACATCCCCATTAGCCTGTTTGACAGCTTGCTGTCTTAGACCCTCTAGTGTGGGACAGGTTTGCTGTGCCACACTCAGCTCCTCCCTGGCAGGCCCCCCTTCACCCAAAAGCTCAGCAGTGTCTGCTTCCAGCACCTCTGGTGTAGGTTCTGCACAGGGTGGAAATTCTTCTTCCTCAGAAGTAAAATCCACTGTAGAGGGAGGGATAGTAGGAAGTGGTTTGCTTCTACTAGCCCTAGCTTTAGGGAGCACTTGGTCCATTGTTCCAGGATCCAAGCTTCCCTGTCCTTTTTGCTTTTTGGCCTGAGCCCTGGTTAAAGCAAACATATGCCCTGGGATGCCCAGTATTGCTGCATGGGCCTCCAACTCCACATCTGACCAAGCTGATGTCTCCAAATCATTTCCTAGTAGACAGTCTACAGGTAAATCTGTGGCTACCACAACTTTCTTTGGACCAGTAACCCCCCCCCCCAGTTGAGATTTACAACAGCCATGGGGTGGCTAAGTGTGTTGTTGTGAGCATCGGTTACTTGGTACTGGTGACCAAGTAGGTGTTGTTCAGGGTGGACCAGTTTCTCTATGACCATAGTCACACTGGCTCCAGTGTCCCTGTAGGCCTGAACCTCAACACCATTTATTAGGGGTAGCTGCTTGTACTTATCCATATTAAGGGGACAAGCAACTAAGGTGGCTAAATCAATAGCCCCCTCAGAGACTAATACAGCCTCTGTGGTCTCCCTAACAAGACCAACCCCAACTAAGTTACCAATAGTGAGCCCAGCTACTCCCTTGGATTGGCTATTAGTAGGTTTGGTCCCACCTCCACTGCTATTAGTAGGGACACTAGGTGTAGCAGTAGGGGTTGTGGTGGTAGGAGGCTTGGTGCTTTTCTTTGGACAACTGGGATCTGTTGTCCAATGGCCTTTTATTTTACATAAATAGCACCATGGTTTCTTTTCCTTGTTTTGATTAGAAGAGGATTTGGGCCCACCACCCCCACCAGAGTGTTTTTGTGGGCCTGATGAAGACTCATTTTTAGATTTGTCCCACCCTTGTCAGAAGACTTACCATCCTTCTTCTTGTTGCCATCTTTGTCACCCCCTGTATGAACTTTTCTGTTCACCCTTGTTCTGACCCATTTGTCTGCCTTCTTTCCCAATTCTTGGGGAGAGGTCAGATCAGAGTCCACCAAGTACTGGTGCAACAAATCAGACACACAATTATTAAGAATATGCTCTCTCAGGAGCAAGTTATACAGGCTGTCATAATCAGTAACTTTACTGCCATGTAACCACCCCTCCAAGGCCTTCACTGAATGGTCAATGAAATCAACCCAGTCTTGTGAAGACTCCTTTTTGGTCTCTCTGAAATTTATCCTGTATTGTTCAGTGGTTAAGCCATAACCATCCAGGAGTGCATTCTTAAGAACTTTGTAATCATTAGCTTCATTTTCTTTTACAGTAAGGAGCCTATCCCTACCTTTTCCACTAAATGATAGCCATAGGATAGCAGCCCACTGCCTTTGAGGGACATCCTGTACAGCACAGGCCCTGTCAAGTGCAGCAAACCACTTGTTAATGTCATCCCCCTCCTTATAAGGGGGAACTATCTTATGCAGATTCCTGGAATCATGTTCTTTTGCAGGATGACTATGGGGAATACTGCTGTTGCCACCATGGGTTTCAAAACCCAACTTCTGTCTTTCCTTCTCTAGTTCTAAAGACTGTCTATCCAAATCCAGCTGTTGCTTTTTAAGCTTCAGTCTGGTTTGTTCCACCCTCAACTTATTGAGTTCCCTTTCTAACAATCTGTCATCAGGGTTGGTGGGAGGGACATTCCTAGATACAGAGGTGTGATGGGAATGAACAGAAGGAGACCTGTCCCTTACAGAGGGCACCCTAACAGCTTGGCTGACAGTGTAATGTGAGAGCACATCATCTGTATGATGTGATTCCACCTCAGTACCAACTATGCTAGACTGTCTTGTAATGGGCAGGCTAAGAAGTTTCTTTCCTGAACCTTTTCCTGGGGGAGTCCCTGGATCAGATTGGGAACCATTAGCTACTTTTTCAACAGATGGGGCACTTTTAGCCTTATCTTGTTCTCTAAGCATGTTAAGTAACAATTCCAAGGAAGGATTCTTCCCTACACACCAACCTCTCTCTACACAGAGACTCCTTGCTCCTTTCCAGCTAAGGTGGTCATATGCAAGTTTGGACAGATCAACATTTTGGCCTGTGCCAGACATTTTTAGAGAGAGTTAAAGTGATAGAAAAAGAGAAAAAAGTTTTCAGAACTTTTTAGAAAGACAGAAAAAAACTTTTACAACTTTTAAGAACTTTTAGAAAGTTTAGGAGTACTTTTCAGCACTTTAGAATAGAGTGAAAAGAGGAAATGCAAAACTTTTTGGTTATGTGTATATACACTGAACTTGTTTTGTATATTTTTCTCTTGAAAAGTACAATGACAAGAGTGGTAAGTAGTCTCAAAGCACTTATCCCACCGCTGCACAACCAATGTAGGAGGCTGGACTGGCTTGTAGTGAGTACCAAGGGGTACTTGCACCTTGCACCAGGCCCAGTTATCCCTTATTAGTGTATAGGGTGTCTAGCAGCATAGGCTGATAGATAATGGTAGCTTAGCAGAGCAGCTTAGGCTGAACTAGGAGACAAGTGAAGCTCCTACAGTACCACTTAGTGTCATATGCACAATATCATAAGAAAACACAATACACAGTTATACTAAAAATAAAGGTACTTTATTTTTATGACAATATGCCAAAGTATCTCAGAGTGTACCCTCAGTGAGAGGATAGGAAATATACACAAGATATATATACACAATACCAAAATATGCAGTAATAGTCTTAGAAAACAGTGCAAACAATGTATAGTTACAATAGGATGCAATGGGGACACATAGGGATAGGGGCAACACAAACCATATACTCCAAAAGTGGAATGCGAACCACGGATGGACCCCAAACCTATGTGACCTTGTAGAGGGTCGCTGGGACTATTAGAAAATAGTGAGGGTTAGAAAAATAGCCCACCCCAAGACCCTGAAAAGTGAGTGCAAAGTACACTGAAGTTCCCCAAAGGACAAAGAAGTCGTGATAGGGGAATAAGGCAGGAAAGACACAAACCAACAATGCAACAATGATGGATTTCCAGTCGAGGGTACCTGTGGAACAAGGGGACCAAGTCCAAAAGTCACAAGCAAGTCGGAGATGGGCAGATGCCCAGGAAATGCCAGCTGTGGGTGCAAAGAAGCTTCTACTGGACAGAAGAAGCTGAGGTTTCTGCAGGAACGAAAAGGGCTAGAGACTTCTCCTTTGGATGACGGATCCCTCTCGCCTTGGAGAGTCGTGCAGAAGTGTTTTCCCGCCGAAAGACCACCAACAAGCCTTGCTAGCTGCAAATCGTGCAGTAAGCGTTTTTGGATGCTGCTGTGGCCCAGGAAGGACCAGGATGTCGCAAATTGCATCAGGAGAGAGAGAGGGGACGTCGAGCAAGACAAGGAGCCCTCTCAGCAGCAGGTAGCACCCGGAGAAGTGCCAGAAACAGGCACTACAAGGATGCGTGAAACAGTGCTCACCCGAAGTCGCACAAAGAAGTCCCACGTCGCCGGAGAACAACTTAGGAGGTCGTGCAATGCAGTTAGAGTGCCGTGGACCCAGGCTAGACTGTGCACCAAGGATTTCAGCCGGAAGTGCACGGAGGCCGGAGTAGCTGCAAAAGTCACGGTTCCCAGCAATGCAGTCTGGCGGGGGGAGGCAAGGACTTACCTCCACCAAACTTGGACTGAAGAGTCACTGGACTGTCGGAGTCACTTGGACAGAGTTGCTGGATTCAAGGGACCTCGCTCGTCATGCTGAGAGGAGACCCAAGGTACCGGTGATGCAGTTCTTTGGTGCCTGCGGTTGCAGGGGGAAGATTCCGTCGACCCACGGGAGATTTATTCGGAGCTTCTAGTGCAGAGAGGAGGCAGACTACCCCCACAGCATGCACCACCAGGAAAACAGTCGAGAATGCGTCAGGATCAGCGTTACAGAGTTGCAGTAGTCGTCTTTGCTACTATGTTGCAGTTTTGCAGGCTTCCAGCGCAGTCAGCAGTCGATTCCTTGGCAGAAGGTGAAGAGAGAGATGCAGAGGAACTCAGATGAGCTCTTGCATTCGTTATCTAAGGAATCCCAAGAGACAGAGACCCTAAATAGCCAGAAAAGAGGGTTTGGCTACCTAGGAGAGAGGATAGGCTAGCAACACCTGAAGGAGCCTATCACAAGGAGTCTCTGACGTCACCTGGTGGCACTGGCCACTCAGAGCAGTCCAGTGTGCCAGCAGCACCTCTGTTTCCAAGATGGCAGAGGTCTGGAGCACACTGGAGGAGCTCTGGTCACCTCCCAGGGGAGGTACAGGTCAGGGGAGTGGTCACTCCCCTTTCCTTTGTCCAGTTTCGCGCCAGAGCAGGGCTAAGGGGTCCCTGAACCGGTGTAGACTGGCTTATGCAGAAATGGGCACCAAATGTGCCCATGAAAGCATTTCCAGAGGCTGGGGGAGGCTACTCCTCCCCTGCCTTCACACCATTTTCCAAAGGGAGAGGGTGTAACACCCTCTCTCAGAGGAAGTCCTTTGTTCTGCCATCCTGGGCCAGGCCTGGCTGGACCCCAGGAGGGCAGATGCCTGTCTGAGGGGTTGGCAGCAGCAGCAGCTGCAGTGAAACCCCGGGAAAGGCAGTTTGGCAGTACCAGGGTCTGTGCTACAGACCACTGGGATCATGGGATTGTGCCAACTATGCCAGGATGGTATAGAGGGGGCAATTCCATGATCATAGACATATTACATGGCCATATTCGGAGTTACCATTGTGAAGCTACATATAGGTAGTGACCTATATGTAGTGCACGCGTGTAATGGTGTCCCCGCACTCACAAAGTCCGGGCAATTGGCCCTGAACAATGTGGGGGCACCTTGGCTAGTGCCAGGGTACCCTCACACTAAGTAACTTAGCACCCAACCTTTACCAGGTAAAGGTTAGACATATAGGTGACTTATAAGTTACTTAAGTGCAGTGTAAAATGGCTGTGAAATAACGTGGACGTTATTTCACTCAGGCTGCAGTGGCAGGCCTGTGTAAGAATTGTCAGAGCTCCCTATGGGTGGCAAAAGAAATGCTGCAGCCCATAGGGATCTCCTGGAACCCCAATACCCTGGGTACCTCAGTACCATATACTAGGGAATTATAAGGGTGTTCCAGTAAGCCAATGTAAATTGGTAAAATTGGTCACTAGCCTGTTAGTGACAATTTGAAAGAAATGAGAGAGCATAACCACTGAGGTTCTGATTAGCAGAGCCTCAGTGAGACAGTTAGTCACTACACAGGTAACACATTCAGGCACACTTATGAGCACTGGGGCCCTGGGTGACAGGGTCCCAGTGACACATACAACTAAAAGAACATATATACAGTGAAAAATGGGGGTAACATGCCAGGCAAGATGGTACATTCCTACACACTGCCAAAAGGGCTGAACGGAATTACTCCAAATTTGGCAGAAAGCTTGATCTTGGTCAGGAGAGAAGGCTTTTCGTGATTTGGTGTAAATCAGTTCAGTAGTTTTTGAGAAATTACGGCTCAAAATGTAGCTACATATCACGTCACAAGGGATCTGCAGAGCCAACAGATCAAAAGATAAAATCTGACTGGCTGCCACCACATCAATAAAAATGTCACAGTAGCCATTTTAGGACTTCGAGACTTAGTCCCCTGTCCTCCAAAAAGAATGGTAAAAATCATGTAATGAGACAGGGTAGGGATTCTCTGCTCCCGTAGATCTGGTGAGGGCATGTCTGGAGAACCCCAACGATTAAAAAAGCATTTTTTAAATGGTGTTATGGATCCACAGAGGATCTGTGGATCCACAACACCATACTAAAGGGCTCTAGCCTTTCTAAAAATAAACTCCCCAGAGCGGGCCAGGGCCTGGGGTGGTCAGAGAAATTTCCTCTTTTTGAAGAGTGGTGTGCATGTGTGTGGTCCCACTCCCTGAGACTTTAGTGGACCCCAGGAACCTCATTTCCCAGGCTGATTGTGTTATCATGGTGAGGAGATATCTATACTTCCTCTCTGAGCCTCTTTAAGGCCCGGTGACCCATTGTCCTTTGTCCATTTTTTTGTGGAGGGGCGACAACCCCTCTCCCCGAGCTGTAGATCAGCCCCAGAGCCCCATCCCCAGGGACCTGACCAAAGCTATGTCTCAGGCTTCCCATCCCCATACACTGCTGTGTTTCCTGACCAGGAATGTGCTGGCAGGGAGTGAAATCTGTATTCCTTGTCTGCAGTCTCATGGGCAGGGAACACAACTTTGCTCCTGCCTGGTGTAGCACAGAAATAAGCTGCTCCATTTGGGTCAGAGCAAAGGAATGGAGCTTTTCTCCTGGTAGCACCCTGGATGGGTGCTGACAGTTGAGCCAGAAGTCGCTGTGGAGGCCTTGGGGCTCCCTCCATGGCCCTAAATGACTTGGCCAGTTGTCACCCACTTTCAAATAATGGCTGGCTCCTGCCAGCACCCACTATGGGTGCAGGTTAGGGAGCTGACAGGGGCTACCGAGATTTTGGGGCACCACCTGTGGTCCCCACCATTGAAAACATTTTACTATTTAAAAATAATGGCTGGCCTCAGCCGACAGCCAATATGGGTGCTGGCTGGGGACCTAACAGGAACAGGGGAGTCCTTGGGGCACCCTACGGTCACAAACATAATATAAACTTTGGATGTGCTGGCTGGAACCAGGACACCAAAAAAATGTTTAAGCATTTAAAGGAATTATAAATGAGTGGCTCCTGCTGTGTTCAAGGAGCACCCCATAATGCCACGTGAGGCCTTTTTTCAATTATAATTTGTCTTCCTGGTGGTGCCCCTAGAAAGGTCAGAGGCACCACCAACTATTTCTTTATTGTTGTGGAGGGCTGCAGGAAGCGCAACAACCTCTCAGCAACATTAAAAAAAGAAAACACAGTAAGTCTACTGGGTCATTGAATCCATGCCCTCAGGAGAGCTTACCATACAGCTTTAAAGCATTAAGAGCTGGAGCTGTATCCTCTTTGGCTGGAGTGCAGGGACTCCTTGTGGTTGGTTTTATGGCTGTTCTTTGTAGCCTGAAAAATGTTAAAAAAGCACTCAAAGAGGTTTATTTTTTAAATAATGTTTTATTGGAAATATTTTTGATAATAGCTATTATTAAACATTGTATTGTAGGAATTTATTAAATATACATTTGATTATACTTATTGGTGATTTTGTGACAAAGCCAATGGGCCTGCTTTGTATATGTTGATGTGCTGACCCCTTGATAAAGCCAATAGGCCTGACAATTTATATATTTTGGTATCTTGACCATTTGACAAAGCCATTAGGTCTGCCTTACTTAAAATAACACTTTTTATATTGTTACATGCCCAAGCCCATGTGAGGGAGTTGGGCAGGGTGGCCCCTGCACTGCCCATTCCATAGGACCTGTGGCCCCTGGCACTGGCTTTCTGCCAGCCTTTTCATGGTGGGGTGACAGTCATGGATAGGCTGGCGGAAAGCTGAGTTGTAATCAGCTTGGCGATGCTGAGTTCAGCGCCACTGTGGCTGAAAACAACTCTGACCACTGTCAACCCATCGGGAACCACGTTCCTGGTGGTGACAGTGGACCCCTGGTGTTCCGAACATCAGGGTTGTAATTTAGCAGTTGGATCGCCTGGAGAGCAGCAATCCGACCGTCACTGCGAGTCTTGCGGTCCTCGGACCACTGGACTCGTAATGAGCCCCATGGTATGTTTATTGACTAACCAAAGGGTGTTCTTCTAAAATTTTACATCCAGAACTAAATAATTTAGTACTGCTTTCTTCTTTTTTTGCAGATAAGCAAACAGTTAGTGCAGTATTTAAATTAGTGTCCCTGTTAGAAAAAACACTTAAAAGTTAAGAGTCCCAAAATAAGCATGTGTCCAAAATATATAGTATGTAACATTTGGAAAATGTTCCTATATTGCCATCTTGGGATTCTGGACACACTTACACACCAATCGACCTTGTTGTTTATGATGTCACTCAAACACGTTGAAGATCATATTACACAAGTATCCAGTATTTATCCTCCTTCCTTCTCTGTCTCTATGTGTCTCTTTCTGCTATTATATTGATGTCATGTCAGTGGAAATAAATGTGCCCCAATAACCTGTTACTTAGAGCAATTCTACTGAAAGATATATATACACACACATTTACTATTGAAATCCCATTGTATTAACACAGTACTATAGTCAATCATATCTTCTTTTATTGGGAAACAGGAGTTAGCTTAGCCCTCTGGCTTGTAGACTTGTGCCCCCGTCTCCCAGTGACTTTTACCCTACTTTGTTTGCTCTGTTTTAGTGCATTTATTTAATTATATCTTTGAAGATGGCTGCACTGTTTCTAGTTAGGCTAATGTTTTAGTTTCATGTTATCAGTGCCACTGTGCTAAGGTAGCAATATCAAGCGACAAAGATAAACACACTGTAGATATTCACATTAGATACTTTCCCTCTTTGCGCTTTCAAGGGAATTGTTTATTTAAATTGCCGCCCCAAGCATGTCTTGTTATCTATTGTTTGGGAACATACCTACATAAGGGGTCCAATCACATCTATATAAATACATCTCACACAGACAGATAGTCTGAGGGATTCCGACCAGATATCATCACTGCTATCGATGCTGCATGTCGCCTTGATGCTGGCCCAGTCTTTGTGTCCCCATGGAGTCTGATCTAGACACCTCATTCTAAGGTAACGAGGGTTGGGAGGCTCTTCTCATGGACACCGCATTGGCAGATTAGGTTTATCGCACCTAGCTCTCTTTAGGTTAAGGGTTAGGTTCATCATGTTAGGGTATTAGGATATATATCACAAGTCATGTCATTTCATAGTATTGCAAGATGGTGGGGGTCTTTGTACTAATGACTCTCGTTTTCACAATTCTGTTTCTTGCACTGTTTATTATCCTAATCATTGCAGCCCATGCAATTTATCGTAGATTGCAGTATTGTTAATAAAAACCTATTAAGCTTTTACTGCATCTCCTTCATTGCCTGTGTATTTGATTGAGGCATGTTGTTCATGTGAGAAAGGGGTCATCTCTGTTTAACCACGACACTCCCTGAGATGTTGCACTCTTGAATCCATACGCAAAGGCTGCCAGCAATCACCTTTTATGTTTTTGGTGAGTTGCTGCTTGTGAGCCAGGAGGGTTGGGACAACAGTCTTGTTGTAGGATTGGCATAGTCGCCTACAAACATAAGGAATGTCATCTTAAACCAGCAGTCTTGCCTAGAGCAAGAGTCAAACTACAACTTGAGAAAAACACTATTTTCTTCCTCACAAGTTGTGTATTACAATCACCTTGTGTTAGAAATGGGGTCTTTGGTTGGCAGTCAGGTTAGCCCCTGTCCAAGCAAGGACCCTCACTCTAGTCAGGGTAAATCACACACAATCCAAATTATCCTCTGCCCACCCTCTGGTAGCTTGGCACTGAGCAGTCAGACTTAACTTAGAAGGCAATGCGTAAAGTATTTTTGCAATAAATCGTGCAATTACACAGTATAACACCACAAAAAAAAAACACACAGTGTTTAGAAAAATATAGAATATTTATCTGCATAAACGCAGGTCAAAACAATCAAGATTTGATAAGTACACGTTGAATTATCACTTCAGAAAATGATAAAAAGAGTCTTTAGTCTTTAAAAAGCAACAAGTATCTCTTGCAAGCACAAAGTACCAGGTTTGTGTTCAAATTCTGCGCAAGGGACCGCAGAGGAGGAGATGCGTGGAAAACGGGGGGGTGTGTGTCGGTTTCTCCGGGTGCACACAGACGATGCGTTGATAATTTTCCAACCTCTTCGGGTTGCTGGGTATTCAGATGCCCCAGGGATGATGCAGAGAAACCCTCCGCATGCAGGACGAAGTCACAGGAGCTGCGGTGATCCGGTGGGCGATGCAGGGAAATTTCTGTCACACGGCAGGCCCTGCGTCGATTCTTCTTGCAGGAAGCTGGGCTGTCGTCTTTCCGGCTTAGCTATGCATCGATCCAGTGGGTCGTGCGTCAAAGCTCCGGTCACAACACAGGCCCTGCGTCGATCTCCTCTCGGGAGCTGGGCTGCGTCGTTCCAGTTCGGCATGCAGTGATTTTCTCACCACGATGAGGCTGTGCATCTTTTCTGGAAGGCTGTGCGCCGAATTTTCATCGCACAAGGAGTTCTTTGCAGGATGAAGTATTTTTGGTCCTGAGACTTCAAGGAACAGGGGGCAAGCTCTATCCAAGCCCTTGGAGACCACTTCTCAGCAGAGCCAGAGGGCATCAAGGCTGCAGGGCAACCGCAGGGCAGCCATCCTTTGCAGAAAAGCAGTCAGGTGAGTCCTTTGGGCAGACAGGCAGTTCCTCTGGGCAGATTGCAGGGTCTAGTTCAGAGTTTCTTTACCAGTGTTATCTTGTCCAGAAGTGTCTGAGTTAATAGGGTCAGAGGCCCTGTTTAAATACCCAAATGTGCATTTGAAGTGGGGGAGACTTCCAAGAGTGGCTTACAAGTGCACAGGGTCCCCTTTCATTTCAATCCTGTCTGCCAGGGTCCCAGTAGGGGGTGTGACAGTCCATTGTGTGAGGGCAGGCCACTGTCCTTTGACATGGAAGTGTCAGGCCCTCCACCCTCCCAGCCCAGGAAGACCCATTCAGTATGCAGATGTGTGCAGGTGTGACTGAGCATTCTGTGTTTGGGGTTATCTGTGAGAAATGCACACAGGAGCTTTCAACTAATCAGCCAGACGTGGATTGTAAGGCACAGAAGGATTTAAGTGCAGAGAAATGCTCACTCACTAAAAGTGGCATTTCTTAAATAGTAATATTAAATCCAACTTCACCAGTCAGCAGGATATTGTATTACTATTCTGGCCATACTAAATATGACCCTGTTACTCCTTTCAGATTAGAATCTACCACTCAAAAAGTGTATGAGGGGAGCCCTAATGTTAGCCTATGAAATGAGCAGGCTTCACAGCAGTGTAAAACTAATTTAGGAATTTTACAGTGCTAGGACATATAAACTACACAGGTACATGTCCTGCCTTTAATCTACCCAGCACCCTGCCCTATGGGTTACCTAGGGCCTACCTCAGCTAATATTCAGGAGGCCTCTTCAATTTGATTATTCTTTATGCACAAATGTAACTCCTGCCATGCTCGGTTTGGTTAAGTAGTATTTTTTTTTAAGAAATAGGTATGGAACAGTACCATTGGCATGTCCATGTATGGAAATGAACAAAGTGCAATATTTTATTGCCATTATTGAGGTTACCTTCCACAAATAGACTAGTAATTAAACAATGAGCTGTGGCTATGCTCAGAAATGCTTGTAAGTTCTACTGCAAAGTTAAGCCGCCAATGGACCCTAATTGCAATATGAATGTCTTGTTTTTGCTTTAGTTTTTTTGAAGAGGTTAGCTAGTTAAGCAATGGGCAATAGTAGAGCTTTGGACAGGTTGTGATGATATACTTTCTGCAAAATCTGGAAAGTTGGATCCGATGGAGCTTTATTGAAACGTATTGTTACCAGGTCTCGAGAGTCAGAAAATGCATATGCAATATCTTGCTTATTCTTTATAATTGTGAGCACCAGTTTACCACAGGACAGACTGACAGCAGCGTGTGGAGGTGAATCAGATTGAGAAATCTCCTATTTTCACTCAGAGATGGGTCGATGTCCTGTGTGGGAAAGACTTATAAGAAAGCATGCCCAACGAAAAGCAAAGATGAACCTACAGAACAGGCTGGTCCAAACAAGTAGGACCCCTTAGTATAATCCTACCATTAGTGTGAGATAGGAAACCTGAGATACTCAACTTTTGCCCAATCATATTTCATCACATATACCTACACCACTACTTTTAACTAAATTGGATGTAGCCAGGAGTAAGTTTTAGTTATGCTTCAATATACTAATATGTCAATTCAAGCAATGGCTCCTTGTATACCTTCTGGTGCCTTCAGACTTGAAGCTGGAACTTCACAGTTCAGAGCATCCATCGCAAATCAGTTTGTGTGCCTAAGTCCCCGTCCGTTTGCTAATACCTTGTATACCTTTTCATGCATGGCTCCTGTTTTGTTATGCAAGATAATTAAACAATACATTTTGTTCAAAAGCGTATGTGGAAGCTTACCACTACTTCCCTTCATTCTTCCAAGAAGACAGAAAATAAGCTCACCTCATTCATAGCTATCTCTTCAGCTGTCATGAATACTAACAATGCATGCACGAGAACGGAAATGTATCTTCTTGGGCTTGTATGGCAATCCAAGCACATGTCTGTTAGTTGCAAAAATACCAAACATTCACAAATCCAAAAGGTCTAACTTGCATTTTCTAGTTAAAAGCCACATAAGTCATCCTGTTATGTTATGTCTATTTGTAAAGTGTGCTGTCATCTCCATGGTTATCCTCCTGCTGAGCAGGTGTACGTGCCTATTCCTCCCTACATAGGTTGGTTAATTGAATAGCCATTTCTTTAGCTTTTTATGAAATTCAAGAAGAAAGGGGAGAAAGGAGGAGGCTGTGATGTGGAGTAGGAGGTAGTTCCATGCTTTAAGGGTGATGTAATAGAATGCCTACCCTCCTGATGTGGTTCTGTGTATGCGTGTAATCTGTGCGCATATGAGTCCTGTGGAGTCAAATTGTCTGCGTAGTTGGAGGAAGGAGATGCAATTGTTCAAGTGGGTGTAGATCTAGTTGTATAGTGCCTTGAATGTGTGTGTGTGTGTGTGTATGTGAGGAGTATTTAATGAGCATGTTTGTGAATCGAGAGGCTATGGAGATTCCTGAGGTGTGATGTAGTGTGATGTGAATTCTGTGTGGAAGGTCGAGTATGAGTCGGGTTGCAGAGGTCATTTTCAATAAGGGTTGTAATAACTATGTTGTGTGATCTGTGTGAGGCACTACCTGCAAACAAGCATACAAGCACACGTATGAATACACACAAAATCTGGATGCACAAGAACACACACACACAGGATATTGATTGGATGCATGGATTAGTCAATTGGAGTATTGTATGAAAGGAAGATTGTATGGTTGGAAGGATGCATGTATGGGTGGGTGGGTGGATGAATGCCTGGTACGGGCTGATGAAGGACTGCTTACTGAAGAGGGACGGATAGCAAGGGTGAGAGTGGAAAGAGCTGCCGAAAAACAAGTATACCAGGCAGCCGCAATTCAAGCTTCCCTTACCTGCAGGACAGGTACAGCACAGGTGGGAGCAGTGCAATTATCTGTCTGACACATATGACAAATGCTGGCAGACAAAACCAAGTCTTGTTTTGAAAAGTACAATACACCATAACTACAAATCTACCAGTTTACGGCTCACTCACAACCTCTTAACTTTTGGTCTAATATAAAGTCCCTTTTTTATGAAGACATTTATTTTGCACATCCACAATCGGTGCTGGATTTGTTTTTATCTGAGCCTGTTTCTCAGTAGGCACAGCTGTACATTGTCGGCATACAGCAAAGCACAGCTGCACGTACAGCTGGAAATATCCCTTTGTCTTAATTTAATCCATTATGGTGTCATTCAACATTTTTTTTCAGTAGGCAGGAGGGTGGCACAACACGGAGATTCCCCCGATACCACTGTGTGTGCCGAG
Organism: Pleurodeles waltl; assembly: GCF_031143425.1. Lineage (NCBI taxonomy): Eukaryota > Metazoa > Chordata > Amphibia > Caudata > Salamandridae > Pleurodeles > Pleurodeles waltl. The sequence continues at coordinate 1,162,141,428 of NC_090445.1, read as the reverse complement.
CAGGTAAAGGAGCAACACAAATTAAAGACCCACATAACATAACTTCATACTCAATCTATTCCACTTTTCAAATTTGAAAACATGGTTTGAAGCAAACTCAGTTTCCTTCATCCCAGACCTTCCAACCTTTAGATCATTTGCACCATCTGTTGCTCAGAGACGGAGGCGTGGCTTTGACAAGTGGGCAGGGAGATGGAGAGTGGTGCTTTAGATGCCCTGCTCTGCTTAACAATACCCCCCTTCCCACCTCTTCACCTCCCCACAGCAAGAATTCACGCATCTGAAATCAAACCCGCATCTCCTGGGGAGATTTTAATTAACGCACCTGAGCTGAAAACCTATTCTATGAAAGATTTTTCAGAACACCATGTAAACATGACTCTTCACCTTGTCGCAGTGTGATGAGGTGTGAAACCATATGTCAGATGGCGGCACAGTGTGAATTGGCAGGTGTGCAATACTCATAAGCTAGCATACATTCATGTTCAGTTTTACCCCAGCGAAACGTAAAACCATGATTAAGGTTGCTGTTTGTTTTATAGTTTGTATATTCAACCAGAAACAGTGGTACAAATGCATTTGGTACATGTTTGCCGTGTGCTAGTTTATGGAATATGCCTGTCACTCAGAGATTCCTCATTAGCTTTGTTTTTCTTTTTAAATTTCATGGCAAAGGTTGCGGTGACCAGGCAACTGTGCACCGCTAGATAGGCCTACATGTCAATATCCATCACTCTTTGGTAAAGGGCCTGAAGCGGAATTGCACAAGACTTTATGCATGTACAAAATAGGGAGTACAGCAGCGTAGCTTTTAAAAAATGCAACAAGTGCTTTGCACCAGGGTCCAAGAGTGTGAGGGACCCCTGCATGCTAATTATGATGTCTTTTAAAACTAAAACGGAGACAAGGAACTCTTTTTCATCCTTATGTTGGGACCAGCAACCCCCTTGCTGCAGTATAATCTTTTAGCTTTTTGGGTCCTCCTTGCAAGACATATTTTGGGGCCGCCGTTAATAACAATTTTAAATTGTATTACTCATTTTCTTTTACTGAAAGAAATAGAGGTCAGACAAAAACAGCTGAAATATGTCTTTCCAGGCTCCACAAAAACCTTAAGTTGCAACTGGGAAAAGAGAGACAGACTCAGAGGTAGAGGTAGGCAGAGAAGAGAGAGGCTGAGATACGGAATGGACACAGATGAGCTAAACAGAGAGAACGTTCACTTTCCTAGGGAGCCCCGTGAATGGTGGTAGCCCTGGGCTTTTGACACTTTGTCGATGCCTTAAAAGTTTCTGCCTTGTTTCTCACGACATGCCTTTAATTCTCTCTATGTTTTCACCTTGAAGGGTTACTGATCTAAAGTGAGTGGTATGAGCTGGCAGTGGAGCCATCTGCTTCTATTATGTGCTCACAAGCAAGGAAGTAGCCAGAGAATTAAAATACACCCCACTTTGAACTAAAGCTTTACTGGCACTAAGTGAGTGAAACAAGTGAGCCCATCCCTCCCTAAAAGAGCTCTCTTGTCTCTTCGGTCCAAACATCTACGCATTCATCATTTCACCCTTCCATTCACTCACTAATATCCACTATTTCAACTTTACACTCAGCCATACATTCATTCATCCATCGGTCAATTTTTCCACATCCCATTCATGCAACTACTCTGCCATTCATCTTTCCATCCATTCTTCCATCCTTCCAACTATACATCCATCTACTTTGTCATCCATCAGCTCTGTCATCCATATACCTTGCCATCCATCCATCCACCCGCTCTACCATTCATCCATTCTGCCATCCATCCATTCCTCCACTCTGCCATCCATCTGCTCTGTCATCCATACATCCATCCATCCAATCTGCCATTCACCCATCAATTCTGCCATCCGTCTATTCACTCTGCCATCCATCCTTCCGATCAGCAATCAATTCATCAGTTTATTCATCCATCCATTTTCTCATCCATACATACTCTGCTATCCATTGACTCCTCTTTTTACGCACTTGACAGTCCATTACTTAGGGCCTGATTACGATCTTTGTGCATAGGATAGTCCGTCACAAATGTGACGGATATCCCGCCCACTGTTTTACAAGTTCCTTAGGATAAAATGAAACTTATAATACGGTGGACGGGATATCCATCATGTTTGTGACAAGGCATGCCATCCGCAAAGGTCGTAATCAGGCCCTTACTCTGCCACACTTTCAACTGTCCATCCATCCATCCCTTTATTCTGCTATCCTTCCACCTGTTCATCAACCTATTCATGCACTCACCCTTTCATCTACTCACCCAACTACCCACACATTCATCCATCCATCATTCCTTTCTTTAGCCCTCCCTCTCATTCAGTATTCCTCCCCCTTGTCTGTTTACCCATCTTTCGTTCATCCTTGCTTCTGCTTGTTCTGCAATTGGTGCTGAATTCCTTACAGTATTAATTATGAACATTTGTCTGCGAGTTGCAGATAGGAAATACCTTTAATGAATCCCGGGTTTACAAAGCCCCTATTCACTTCTCAGTGTGAGGCGCGGGCCAATTTATCAGACCTTCCCCAGGTTCAGTTAACCAAGATATACTCAAAGGTGACAAATTTGTTCTGAATTAAACAAAAAAATGTACATTTGGAAAAAGCTTCAGGAACACCGAGGGCTTTAGCTATGTGCAAGGCGTATCACTTCTAACACAGCAACCCAGCAGGCAGTGAGAGCTGCAAACTGAATCGACCCTTCCTCCTGGCTCATCAAGGGGCGCAGGGTTCCAGACAGCAAGGCTAGGAGACTAAAAGGCTAAAACTATCAACTGAGCCAACTACTAGGATTACTTGTACAACTTTGCTTTAATGCCTCAAAAGGGTCTGCCCAACACATTTTATTAGCTGCCCCTCCCCTCAATTTTTCTGTCTGAAAGAAGACAAGCTTAAAGACAGGACCACTGCAATTATGCGGCAGGAGAGGGTCAAGTTATGCGACAAGGTTTAGTAAATTATGCGGCAAAAAAAGGCAAATTATGATGCATACTGCTGCATATTTTGTGATAGTTTTATCTCATTTTTTCGTCATGTTTAAACAAGGTAACACTGTCTGGCCATTGTTTGCACCTTATTAGTACCAATTTCATACCCAAATAAAGCAATAAGCCACAAAAGGGGACCAATCCAGCGTTATAAAGGCCCTTTCTCTGTGCGGCAACACGTATCACTGCATTTGTTTTAGCTTTTGAACCGTTTGGCCTAAAAACAAATGATGTTTCGTTAAAATGTGCATATTATTCAGGAGATAATGCATTATAAAGCAAATGTGGCTATCTGTACTTATGCAAAAATCATAGTGGCCACACAATAGCACAATTCCAGTGACAGTGCTTATTGAGTCTTTACTCTAACACAGTTATGTGCTATTGCTGCCCTGCACGCCATAAAATATATGCCGATTGTAACATACAAGCCAAAAGCATACTGATTTTCAAATAAATGTTTCTTTGTCCCTTCACTTGTGGACAGATACAAAGAGAGAGTGTTAGAAATGGAATCTCTAGTTGGAAGTCAGTTAACACCCTGTCCAAGTAGGGACCCTTGTTGGGTAAGGGAATCCCACACCTGAGATAACCACTGCCCACCCCCTTGGTAGCATGGCAAAAGCAGTCAGGCTTATCTCAGAGGCAATGTGAAAAGTATTTACACAAACACATACAGTAACAAATTGAAAACACCACAAAAGGAGTCCACACCAGTTTAGAAAAAATAGCCGATATTTATCTAAAACAAACAAGACTAAAATGACAAAAATCCAACATACACAAGAAAAGATATTACTTTTTGAAGTTAAGAGTCTTCATCCCAAAAACACAATGGTTACAATGTTTTAGCACAAATTAGCTGGAATGCGTAAAAAATAAAGCAGGAGGAGAAGTGATGCACCAGAAAAGAAAGCGATGCATCAATTCCTTACTTGCAAGTGAGGTCGTGTATCAATCCTTTCCCTGCTGGGTAAGCGATCCATCGATTCTTTCCCCACAAGAAAGTGATGCGTACATTTCTGGATAAGCAGCCTCCCGTCCTTGCTGCGATGTTGAAGATTTGACGCCCAGGGTCGATGCATGAAAAATTCCAACGTGATGTGCGAAGGGACCACATTAAGAACAGGTGCTGAGTCAATTCTCCAGCTGCGAGGCAGGCGCTGCTTTGAATTTTCAGCCACGGGCAAGCAGTGCCGCAATTTTTCTGACGTACACCCACCGGTGTGTGGATTTTCCCCCCTGCAGGTTACCAACAAGCTTCCAAGGGCCCAGGGACTGGGTTTGGCACCACTTGCCAAGCCAGGACTCTCATAAGAAGAGCCCAGGCACTGGCTGATGAAGTCTTTAATCTCCCTGAGACTTCACAACAGGAGGCAAGCTCAGTCCAACCCCTTGGAGAAACTTTACAAGCAGGATGCACAAAGCAAAGTCCAGTCCTTTCATTCCCAGGGCAGACGTAGCAACAGCAGGCCAGCACAGCAAAGCAACATGCAGAGTGGCAGATCCTCTTGAAGGATCCAGCTCTTCTCCCGGGCAGAGTATCTTCTTTATCCAGAAGAGTTCTGCAATTGTGGGGTCAGCAAGCCAAGACTTATACTAATTTCTGCCTTTGAAGTAGGCAAACTTCAAAGGAAAGTCTTTGTAGTGCACAAGTCACTGCCTCTCCCTGTCCAGGCCCCAGGTGCACTCTAGGGGGTTGGAGACTGTATTGTGTGAGTACAGGACAGTTTATTCAGGTGCAAGTGTCAATTCCTCTCACCATTGTAGCCCAGGAAGACTCATCAGGATATATAAGACACACCTCAGCTCCCTTTGTGTGACTGTTTAGAGTGAATTCACAAACAGCCCAACTGTCATTCTGAGCCAGACGTGTATTCCACAGCCAGGTAGAGGCACAGACTGGTTAAGCAAGAAAATGCCCACCTTCCAAAAGTGGCATTTTCAAACTTACAAACAATGTATTTTTAAATTGTCAGATTTCTACCACCTGCACCACTCTGCCAGAAGTACGCCACCAGCAGTATTATGGCCATTCATGTGGCATGGCGGTGTTCTTCTGGTGGGGGTGGGGTGGTTAGGTGATTGCTGGGGGTGGGGGGTGGGGAGCCTTCTACCGCTGACAGGGAAGGGATTCCCTGTCACCGGTAGCCCTACCGCCATGGTTTTCATGGTGGTGGTACCACCGCAAAAAACATGGCGGTAGGCTGGCTCATTATACTGCTGGCGGTAATGTGTGGACCGCCGGGTCAGAGATGCACATCTCCGGTCTGGTGGTTCACACCGCCATGGCGGTATGAGTGGTGATGTGGCCGGTTGGCTGCGGCCAACCTGCCACACTCATAATGTGGCGGTATACACTGACAGCCTGTTAGCAGTGACACCGCCACATTAACCCTGGCGGTCAAAAGACCGTCAGGGTAAAAATGAAGGCCTATGTCCTCTGTGGGCTACTTGCTGGAGAATGCTTCCAAGTTTATAGATTTCTTTTTACGTCTTTTTGTTGTAGGACTTACACCATACAAACAACTAAGGACTTTTTAGCATGCATGAAGGGGTGCCATTGGGAACCTGATTTATTTGATTTTGTGCCTGATTTACCTGATTTTGTATTAGTCACACTTGAAGTGGGGAGTCTTTAGACTAATATTGATTGTGAAGCAGGAATACTGGCCTCCAGACACTTTCTTAAATCATGATCTATCTCATATTTTTTTCATACTGAGATGATCCTGGAAATGATTTGAATATATCTCAGGAACAACTACTTTGTGTATGGTAACAAGTATTATAAACAAAAGAAGGGCACTGCCAAGGGTATTTGCCTCGAGTTTTCCTAGATTGGTGGGAAGAGCAGATAGTTGGTTCCCTTGACATGTTCAACTCCCATGTAGTGTTGTGGATCAGGTTCATCGATTACATCTTCATGATTTGGAAGGGTAGGTTCCATGAAGTTGAGGATTACTTAACATCATTAACCTCAATCTCAAGTTTACTGGTGAAGTGAGTAGAACATCTATTGATTTTTTGGGACATTAATGTCAGAATTGCAGAGCACAATATAACAACTAGTCTACACAGCAAAGCCACTCCAGGAAACACACTATCACATGTCCAGAGCAGTCATCCCGAACATCTTCTCCACAGCATTCCCTATGTGGAATTGTTGCAAGCTCTGTGCAACTGTAGCACAGAGGAAGAAGAAAATAAGATCATGCTTAGAAGATTTAGGGCAAGGGGATACTATGACTCTGTACTTCAGGTGGCAGTACAAAAAGCCAGCTTTATTACTAGGCAGGATTATTAATCCTGAAAAAATCCCATGACAATGACAACGGGGGGTGGTAACATAAGACTTATTATGGCATATAACAACAAGTCTAAGGATGTAAGACATATTTTGCCTAAACATTGGCAGATCTTATGGAGTGAGGAGAGATTAAAACAGCCAAGAGGTCAGATAATTTCACTCACCCATTTTAGGTCAAGATTATAATATTGACAAACACCTCACTTGCAATTCTGATTTTACCGTATGTGTTCTCACCTACGCTTGCCAGAAATGGTACATAGGAAGTACCATTCATCCAGTCTTGGAAGTTTTGGAACACCTTAGAGCCATCACACATAGGGACAGACACTACCTTGTAGCAAGACACTTCCCCAATTCCACAAAAGTGAAGCCAAACTTGTGAGCTTTTTTGCTATAGATAGAATTATTCCTACAGTTATAGAGGAGACAGAGAACTGGCCCTGAGGGAACTAGAGTCCAAATATATCCTTCAACTAAATATTATGATATCTGTTGGTCTCAATATGGATGAAGAGATGAATATACATCTGGGTTAATGTATCGCATGCAATGAGTGTGGCACCCTAAGATGTGTATATGAGTCTGACTTATTACTGTTTTATCATCTGAACATGCTGGGGCTTTAATGGCTTTTACAACATACACATATCTTGAATATTTCTTCCTTTTTAGTTTTCTTCTCACTAGCCATGTTTTTCTCTTTTGTTCTTTTCACTTTTTCTTCACTTTGTTATGCACTGCATTTGTTACAAGGCTATAGGATATGATCTGTGCAGCATTGAGGAGCGGTCATCTCATGAAGGACGTTCGTGTAGGGTACCCATTAAGGACCAAGATGTAGGTGTGAGGTGTTATGTGTGATGGAACTATTCATGAACAATGTCATGGGGAATGGTGACAGTACATTTACTTATATTGCTGTTGGATACATTCCAGGCACAAGTACATGCCCTATGTGGTGCTTGTTAGTAGCATGAAAATAATTGGTCTGGGCACATTGATTGTGGATTGTTCTCTTATTGCAGGATTATTAGTTCTCCTGTATTATATATTTTTTCTTTGGCCCAATGCACCTCTATTTAGTCAGCTCTGGAATGGTGCTTTTAAGACGTTATTATGGCATTGTTCTTTTGTATGTAATGTGCAGACCACTTTTAGGTCTTGCATACCACCTATGCATGTTGGACTCATTATCTGTATATTTTTAACAGATTTATTGGTGTTCATTCCATTGCTGGTGTTTCTTTTGCCATTTTAGTTGTCGTTTATTTGACATATTCCTATTTTCTTTGCTGGGGCTGTATGGTAAAATAGGATTATTACAGTACTGTTCTCTTATTTACTATGTACTTTTCAAATGACCGTTCTTTGAACCTCTTCTGTGCCGGGGACGTAATGGTTACATCCTGTGGCACAGCGCCCCTGGCACCATTACATCCTGGCACCGGTCCTTAGAGGGAGCGCTAGCACTGCCCCCATGGGTCTAGGGGCAAGGATGGAAGGGGAAGCGCTTCCCCTGCCACCCCTGATATTAGAGGCCGCCATAGCGCTGGAAGCCATTTGCTTCCAGTGCGACGAGGGAGAAACACAGTGAGTTTCTCCTGCGGCCGGGGGTTTTCCCTTTCCTCTAAAAGAAGGATCGGGGTAAAGGAAAGGCCTTTCCTTTCCCTCGATGTCTCTTTCAGCATTCCTGCTGCCCGATCGCACCGCGATCGGGCAGCAGGAATGCCCACTAGACACCAGGGATTTCTTTATTGTCAGTTTCATATAGAGGGGAGCTGCCCCTTTTGGCAAGGGTCGCTCCTCTTAGGTGGGCATATTGTTTATCGCCACTTCTGCCCAGCCTATTATATTTGGGCGGATCTGGCCCCAAAGGGGGCTGAAGCCACAGTGACGCCAGAGTTTTTTTTTTTTTTTTTTTTTTTGTGGGGGTGGGGCGGCCCCTTTTGCAAGGGTCACCCCCACCAAAGGGGGCACAGAACTGCTGGTCACCACCTTCTGGCTTCCCCTAGGTGTCCAGTTTTGAAAATATCCTGGGTTTGGTAGGTTTCATCAAGTGCCGTTTGAGCTAGAGGCCAAAATCCACAGCTAGGAACTTTGCAAAAAACACGTCTGTTTTCTTTGGCAAAATGTGATGTGTCCACATTGTATTTTGGGGCACTAGGCATAACCACTCAGGTGAGGTACCATTTTTATCAGGATACTTGGGGGGAATGCTGGGTGGAAGGAAGTTTGCGCCTCCCCTCAGATTCCAGAACTTTGCGGCACCGAAATGTGAGAAAAAATAGTTTTTTTAGCCAAATAACCATTCTGGATTCCCCTACGTGTTTAGTTTCGACAAATGCCCAGATTTGCTAGGTTTCCGTAGGTGCCGGTTGAGCTAGAGGCCAAAGTCCACAGCTAGGCACTTTGTAAAAAACCTGTCCGTTTTCTTTGGGAAAATTTGATGTGTCCATGTTATATTTTGGGGCACTTACTGTTGTGGGGATTTGCCCTACCCACACAAGTGAGGTACCATTTTTATCAGAAGACTTCGGGGAATGCTGGGTAGAAGGAAGTTTGTGGCTCCCCTCAGAATTCAGAACTTTGCAGCACCGAAATATGAGGAAAAATAGTTTTTTTTTGCCCAATATTGAGGTTTGCAAAGGATTCTGGGTAACAGAACCCAGTGAGAGCCCCACAAGTCGCCTCATCCAGGATTCCCCTTCGTTTCTAGTTTTCAAAAATGTACAGGTTTGCTAGGTTTCCCATGCTGCAGGATGAGCTAGAGGCCAAAATCCACAGCTCGGCACTGTGCAAAAAACATGTCCGTTTTCCTTTGGAAAATCTGATGTGTCCATGTTGTGTTTTGGGACATTTCCTGTTGTGGGATTAGGCCTACCCACACAAGTGAGGTACCATTTTTATCGGGAGACTTGGGGGAATGCTGGATGGAAGGAGGTTTGTGGCTTCCCTCGGATTCCAGAACTTTGCAACACCAAAATGTGAGGAATAAGGGTTTTTGTGGGCCAAAATTTGAGGTGTGCAAAGGATTCTAGGTAACAGAACCCAGTGAGAGCCCCACAAGTCACCCTATTCTGGATTCCCCTATGTGTCTAGTTTTCAAAAATGCACAGGTGTGCTAGGTTTCCTGTTAGACTTTTTATCCTTGGCGTGGTCTCCCTTAACTTTTTGCCTCTGTTCCCCCGCTTGTTGATGTGTGCTGGACTCTGATTTTGCGGTTTTTGTTACCCTGGGCACTTTACCGCTGCTAACCAGTGCTAAAGGGCAAGTGCTCCTTTACAAAATGTGTGTGTAATTGGCTTATCCATGATTGGCATATTTGGTTTACTAGTAAGTCCCTAGTAAAGTGCACTAGAGGTGCCAGGGCCTGTAAATCAAATGCTACTAGTGGGCCTGCAGCGCTGGTTGTGCTACCCACATGGGTAGCTCTGTAATCATGTCTCAGACCTGCCACTGCAGTGCTGTGTGTGCAGTTATCATTGTAAATTCGACTTGGCAAGTGTACCCGCTTGCCAGGCCCAAACCTTAACTTTTCTTACATGTAAGGCACCCCTAAGGTAGGCCCTAGGTAGCCCCAAGGGCAAGGTGCAGTGTATGGTTAAGGTAGGGCATATAGTAATGTGTTTTATATGTCCTGACAGTGATATATTGCTAAATTCGTTTTTCACTGTTGCAAGGCCTGTCCCTTTCATAGGTTAACATGGGGGCTACCTTTAAATCTGATTAAAGAGTAGATTCCCTTTGGGAGCGGATGGACATGTGGAGTTTGGGGTCTCAGCTCACAATTTAAAAATGCATCTTTTAGTAAAGTTGATTTTAAGATTGTGTGTTTGAAAATGCCACTTTTAGAAAGTGAGCATTTTCTTGCTTATACCATTTCTGTGACTCTGCCTGTTTGTGGATTCTCTGTGTGGGTCAGTTTGACACTTGGGCTTGTTGCACCTCACACTAGACAATGACACAAAAGGAGCTGGGGTGTAGTCTGCATTTCCTGATGAGCCATCTGTGCTAGGAGGGAGGGGAGGAGTGGTCACTTACACCTGAAAGGGCTGTGCCTGTCCTCACACAATGCAGTCTCCGACCCCCTTGTGAGTGTCTGGGGCCTGGGCAAGGCAGGATTTTACATTCAAAAGAGAATTTACTGTGAAGTAGGCCTACTTAAAAGGAGAAATTGGGTATAAGAAGGGCACCCAAAACCACAGACTTTAGAACACTTCTGGAAACAAGAGGACCCTCTGCCTGGAGAAGAGCTGAAGAGCTGAGGAAGAAGAGCTTCCCTGCCTGTGACTGTGCTTTGTGGAGCTATCCTGCAGTTGTTGCTTCTGCAAGAGGAAGAGGGCGAAGACTGGACTTTGTGTGCCTTCCATCTTGTGAAGAAATCTCCAAGGGCTTGATTTAGAGCTTGCCTCCTGTTGTTTGAAGTCTCAGGGACATCAAAGACTTCTCTCTGCCAGCACCTGGAGGCTCTGGAGAGACTCTTGATCTGACAAGTGGTGCCCTATCCAGTCCCTGGGCCCTTGAAAGGAAAGCTGGTCGAAATCCAAGGAAATCGACTTTGGATGACTTCGGACCAACACCGCTGCTGAATCCGTTGACGCCACCTGCAACCGACTCTGTGATCTTTGCTGGAACGCAACGACCTTCGCAGGCCCTACGCCGCTGCAGCCCTGCTAAAGTCCGTGACTCCGTGGAAGTCGCAACACCACGTCGTGACAGACGCCGGTTGAAGTGCGCGGATTCAACATTTCCTATTTTTCTAAACTGGTGTTGTGTCATTTTGTAGTGTTTTCATTAAGTTACTGTGTGTGTTGGTACAAATACTTTACACCTACCATTCTGAAGTTAAGCCTACTTCTCTGCCAAGCTACCAAGGGGGTAAGCAGGGGTTAGCTGAGGGTGATTCTCTCTTACCCTGACTAGAGTGAGGATCCTTGCTTGACCAGGGGGTAACCTGACTATCAACAATATACCCCATTTCTAACATTTCCCTAGTTGCCAGTTGAGCTAGAGGCCAACATCTACAGCTAGGCACTTTGCAAAAAACCTGTCTGTTTTTATTTGGGAAAATGTGATGTGTCCACGTTATATTTTGGGGCATTTACTGTCGGGGGGATTTGCCCTACCCACACAAACGAGGTAGCATTTTTTACAGGAGTCTTGGGGGAATGCTGGGTGGAAGGAAGTGTGTGGCTCCCCTCAGATTCCAGAACTTTGCAGCACCGACATATAAGGAAAAAGTGTTATTTTTGCCAGATTTTGAGGTTTGCAAAGGATTCTGGGTAACAGAACACAGTAAAAGCCCCACAAGTCACCCCATCCTGGATTCCCCTAGGTGTCTAGTTTTCATAAATGCACAGGCTTGCTAGGTTTCCCTAGGTGCCGGCTGAGCTAGAGGCCAAAATACACAGCAAGGCACTTTCCAAAAAACCTGTCAGTTTTCTTTTGGAAAATCTGATGTGTCAATGTTGTATTTTGGGGCATTTCCTGTCGCGGGATTAGGCCTACCCACACAAGTGAGGTACCATTTTTATCAGGAGACTTGGAAGAATGCTGTTTGGAAGGAAGTTTGTGGCTCCCCACAGATTCCAGAACTTTGCAGCACCATAATGTGAGGAAAAAGTGTTTTTGTTTTGCCAAATGTGGAGGTTTGCAAAGGATTCTGGGTAGCAGAACCCAGTTAGAGCCCCGCAAGTAACCCCATTCTGGATTTCCCTAAGTGTCTAGTTTAAAAAAATCCACAGGATTGCTAGGTTTCCCTAGGTGCCGGCTGAGGTAGATGCCAAAATCAACACCTAGGCACGTTGCAAAAACACACGTCAGATTTCAATGTAAAAATGTGATGTGTCCATGTTGCATTTTGGGGTGCCCACTAGGACTACCCACACAAGTGAGGTCCCATTTTTATCGGGAGACACGGATAAACACACAATAGAAGAACAAGTGTTATTGCCCATTGTGTGCAAATAACCACTGCTTCTCAACACCTTATCTTGTGACCATTTTGGAAATACAAAGGTTTCCTTGATACAAATTTTTCACTCTTTATATTTTACCAAATAAATTGCTGTATACCGGGTATACACTGAAAACCCATTGCAAGGTGCAGCTCGTTTATTGGCTATGGGTACCTAGGTTTCTTGATGATCCCACAAGCCCCATATATCACCACAACCAGAATCATCCAGCAGAAAACAACGGTATATTGCTCTTATAAATCTGTCATAGCTGGAAAATGTTACAGAAGAAAACGTGGAGGGAAATGGCTGTTTTTTTCAACTCCATTTCAATATTTGTTTATTTTAGCTGTTATTTTCTGTATGAAAACCTTGAAGTATCTACACAATTGACCCCATGCTAAATTCAGAATTTTCTCTACTTTTCAGAAATGTTTAGCTGTCTGGGATCCAGCATAGATTTTACACTCATTTCTATCACTAACTTGAAGGAGGCTGAAAGCACAACAAATAGTAAAAATTGGGTATCGCCCAGTAAATTGCCAAAATTGTGTTGAAAATGCAGTTTTCAGATTCAAGTCTGCCTGTTCCTGAAAGCTGGGAAGATGGTGATTGTAGCACTGCAAACCCTTTGTTTATGTCATTTTCAGAGGGGGAAAAACACATGCTTTCTTCTGCAGCACTTTTTTCCCATTTTTATCGAAAAAACTAAATTTTAGCTGTATTTTGACTAATTTCTTGGTCTCCTCCAGGGGAACCCACAAACTTTGGGTACCTTTAGAATCCCTAGGATGTTGAAAAAAAGGACACAAATTTGGCATGGATAGCTTATGTGGACAAAAAGCTATGAGGGCCTAAGCACGAACCAAGCACGAACTGCTCCAAATAGCCAAAAAAGGCTCGATGCAGGAGGGGGAAAAGGCCTGGCAGCGAAGGGGTTAATTAGTAAGACCCATATATATCTCTTGTGTAGCCCACCTGGGCACTGTGGGACTGAGCTGTTTGAATGAAACATTTCATAATCTGAATTAGTTCTGAATGTATGGAAACATGCCGTGTCGGGCGCGTCTAAATTTAAGATGCCCTGTAAGCCCTTTCATTTTCATTTTCTTTGAGATACGGGTTTAAGGAGTTGAAAAGCATCTAGGCATGAAGTGTGTATTGTATATTTTAGATCTATCTTATGTGAATGTTGTAATACATCTTTGGTACTGAATCATGCTACAAAGTGGCTGTTCCATTATGCCAATTGAATTGCTTTTCTTTAAACCTGTTTTTACTTTCAACGGGCTGCTGCACGGTACAATTTTCACTTGTCTTTTAATACACGGAACAGGGCGGCAACCACCCACCTAGGACGAAGGTGCCGAAAAGCGTAGGGAGTTGCCTGCACTTCCCATGCACTTTTCCAGGATGTCATCAGAAAAGAAACTGTTGGCGAGCATTTTTGAAGTGTGTGTCTTTTCCTTGCCAGATGGAATATGTGTTGCAGATACACTGGAATTAAATGTAAACAAACACAAGCAGGTATTGCACACCTTCACATTACATACACACTGCACACTGCAAATACATACGAGCCTGCAGATGCGCGAGAGGGAAATAACACACGTAATGCTGCATACCAATGACCTGATCAGCGGGAGGGAAAGACCACTGACAATTTTTTTAATCACTGGCCCCATACCTTCAAATGCTTCAGCAGGGGCCCTCCGGCTTTGAGGTAAATTTCTCCTTCACCCCTCAGGGTATAAACACATATTTGTGAGAAAGGGGTATCTATTGACATTTTACAGGTCATTCTCTGCTATGAGTCGCCCATTAAAGTCAACTAGGAATTTGGAAGTCCTCAAAATTGGCTGGATAGATCGTAGCCACTTGTCTTCTATCTGTATACAATAACCATTGCAGAGAATAGTCCGATTTAGGAGCGATTTTTTTAAATTAATGCTTCGGCCTCCATACCCGTTTTCTGTGTTAAATGAAATAAATAAAGGTTGCACCACCCTACATTGAGCTGTCATCTCATCAAGCACTTTGAACATTTCACCAAATACATCAAACTGTCCTCTCTTCCTAAAGGAGTTGAAATCTTAACCAATAATCAATGATCAATTAATGAATCAATAAATAATAATCGATAATCAATAAAGTAGTCAATAAATATAAATTAATACAGTGTGAATGATTCATACAAGTCTCAATTACCATAAAAATCTGGTAGGATGATTTGTGCCAAATATATCCACTGAGGTTTATAGGGACGGTTGGAAGGATACTAACCACTGATGCAGGGAGCACAAAACACTACCCTGTCTTCCCACCACTATAATTGAGTAGAGGACTATAGTAAATGTAATTTCTCCTATGACAGTTTTAATTTTAGGAAGAAAGCAGTATGAGAACTCATTGTAACGTTTCACACTGTCCTCTACTCTGTATTTTAGAATGGGATCTGACAGATTCTCAACAACATCCACAATTATAAAGTCAGGCCACCATGCCCCCTGTTCGAAAAATAGAAAAATAATTTGAAGATTTCCTAATTCAACCATTGCAGCCATGCCTTCTCCTAAATAAAAAAAACTACCAAAAATCGACCCAAATTAAAAACCCCGTATAGGTTCTGTGGCAGGTTTCTTCACATCAAACGCAACATAAGATAGCACTTGATATTCAAATCACCCACTCCTTTTGTCCCAAAACACAGTGAAAGGACTGCAACAACAAAGCTCCTCTTTCCCCCTTTCTATCTCAACCAGTCCTTTAACCCCTTCACTGCGGGCGTCCGCCACTGGCCGACGTCCGCACTACCTCCCTGGTGCGGGTCACGACCAGTGCCCGACACCAGGGAGGGAGTTAATAAATCCTCAGGTGCGTCGCACCCGAGGATTTTTTATTTATTTTTTCTGTCCCAGGGAGACACGGAAGCTTCCGTGTCTCCCTCCCGCCCCCTGCCCCGCGCTGACGTAACAAAGTTGATTTCCCCATCGGAGCAGGAAGAAGCCTTGCGGCCTCTTCCTGCTCCAATAGGGAAAACGGCCTTCCCCACGTTCGGGAAGGCCTCGTAAGAAAGGGGAGAGTCTCCCCTTTCTTACGAGGCCTTCCTAAAAGTGTTTCCTGGCCCCCGATCGCAGCACAGCTGGGTGGAAGGAAATTTGTGGCTCCTCTCAGATTCCAGAACTTTCTGTCACCGAAATGTGAGAAAAACGTGTTATTTTAGCCACATTTTGAGGTTTACAAAGGATTCTGGGTAACAGAACCTGGTCAAAGCCCCACAAGTCACCTCATCTTGGATTCCCCTGAGTTTCTAGTTTTCTAAAATGCGCTGGTTTGCTAGGTTTCCCCAGGTGCCGGCTGAGCTAGAGGCCAAAATCCACAGGTAGGCACTGTTTTCTATGAAAAAATGTGATGTGTCCACGTTGTGTTTTGGGGCATTTCCTGTCGCGGGCGCTAGGCCTACCTACACAAGTGAGGTATAATTATTATCGGGAGACTTGGGGGAACGCTGGGTGGAAGGAAATTTGTGGCTCCTCTCAGATTCCAGAACTATCTGTCACCGAAATGTGAGGAAAACGTGTTATTTTAGCCACATTTTGAGGTTTGCAAAGGATTCTGGGTAACAGAACCTGGTCAGAGCCCCACAAGTCACCCCATCTTGGATTCCCATAGGTCTCTAGTTTTAAAAAATGCACAGGTTTGGTAGGTTTCCCTATGTGCCGGCTAAACTAGAGGCCAAAATCTACAGGTAGCCACTTTGCAAAAAACAGCTCTGTTTTATTTTAAAAAATGGGATGTATCCACGTTGTGTTTTGGGGCATTTCCTGTCTCGGGCGCTAGGCCTACCCACACAAGTGAGGTATCATTTTTATCGGGAGACTTGGGGGAATGCTGGGTAGAAGGAAATTTGTGGCTCCTCTCAGATTCTAGAACTTTCTGTCACCGAAATGAGAGGAAAACGTGTTTTTTAAGCCACATTTTGAGGTTTGCAAAGGATTCTGGGAAACAGAACCTGGTCAGAGCCCCACAAGTCACCCCATCTCGGATTCCCCTAGGTCTCTAGCTTTCAAAAATGCACAGGTTTGGTAGGTTTCCTTAGGTGCCGGCTGAGCTAGAGGCCAAAATCTACAGGTAGGCACTTTGCAAAAAACAGTTCTGTTTTCTGTCAAAAAATGGGATGTGTCCACGTTGTGCTTTGGGGCATTTCCTGTTGCGGGCGCTCGGCCTACCCACACAAGTGAGGTATCATTTTTATCGGGAGACTTGGGGGAATGCTGGGTGGAAGGAAATTTGTGGCTCCTCTCAGATTCCAGAACTTTCTGTCACCGAAATGAGAGGAAAACTTGTTTTTTTAGCCACATTTTGAGGTTTGCAAAGGATTCTGGGTAACAGAACCTGGTCAGAGCCCCACAAGTCACCCCATCTTGGATTCCCCTAGGTCTCTAGCTTTAAAAAATGCACAGGTTTGGTAGGTTTCCCTAGTGCCGGCTGAGCTAGAGGCCAAAATCTACAGGTAGGCACTTTGCAAAAAACAGTTCTGTTTTCTGTCAAAAAATGGGATGTGTCCACGTTGTGTTTTGGGGCATTTCCTGTCGCGGGCGCTAGGCCTACCCACACAAGTGAGGTATCATTTTTATCGGGAGACTTGGGGGAAAGCTGGGTGGCAGGAAATTTGTGGCTCCTCTCAGATTCCAGAACTTTCTGTCACTAAAATGTGAGGAAAACGTGTTTTTTTAGCCACGTTTTGAGGTTTGCAAAGGATTCTGGGTAACAGAACCTGGTCAGAGCCGCACAAGTCACCCCATCTTGGATTCCCCTAGGTCTCCAGTTTTCAAAAATGCACAGGTTTGGTAGGTTTCCCTATGTGCCGGCTGAGCTAGAGGTCAAAATCTACAGGTAGGCACTTTGCAAAAAACAGCTCTCTTTTCTGTCAAAAAATGGGATGTGTCCACGTGGTTATTTTGGGGCATTTCCTGTTGCGGGCGCTAGGCCTACCTCACAAGTGAGGTATCATTTTTATCAGGAGACTTGGGGGAACGCTGGGTGGAAGGAAATTTGTGGCTCCTCTCAGATTCCAGAACTTTCTGTCACTGAAATGTGAGGAAAACGTGTTTTTTAGCCACGATTTGAGGTTTGCAAAGGATTCTGGGTAACAGAACCTGCTCAGCGCCCCACAAGTCACACCATCTTGGATTCCCCTAGGTCTCTAGTTTTAACAAATGCACAGGGTTGGTAGGTTTCCCTAGGTGCCGGCTGAGCTAGAGGCCAAAATCCACAGCTAGGCACTTTGCAAAAAACAGCTCTGTTTTCTGTAAAAAAAAATGGGATGTGTCCACGTTGTGTTTTGGGGCATTTCCTGTCGCGGGCGCTAGGCCTACCCACACAAGTGAGGTATAATTTTTATCGGGAGACTTGGGGGAACATAGAATAGCAAAACAAGTGTTATTGCCCCTTATCGTTCTCTACATTTTTTCCTTCCAGATATAAGAGAGTGTGTAAAAAAGACGTCTATTTGAGAAATGCCCCGAAATTCACATGCTAGTATGGGCACCCCAGAATTCAGAGATGTGCAAATAACCACTGCTCCTCAAAACCTTATCTTGAGCCCATTTTGGAAATGCAAAGGTTTTCTTGATACCTATTTTTCACTCTTCATATTTCAGCAAATGAATTGCTGTATACCCAGTATAGAATGAAAACCAACTGCAGGGTGCAGCTCATTTATTGGCTCTGGGTACCTAGGGTTCTTGATGAACCTACAAGCCCTTTATATCACCGCAACCAGAAGAGTCCAGCAGACATAACAGTATATTGCTTTCAAAAATCTGACATCGCAGGAAAAAGTTACAGAGTAAAACATAAAGAAAAATGGCTGTTGTTTTCAGGTCAATTTCAATATTATTTTATTTCAGCTGTTATTTTCTGTAGGAAAACCTTGTAGGATCTACACAAATGACCCCTTGCTGAATTCAGAATTGTGTCTAGTTTTCAGAAATGTTTAGCTTTCCGGGTTCCAGCATTTGTTTCACACCCATTCCTGTCATTAACTGGAAGGAGGCTGAAAGCACCAAAAATAGTAAAAATGGGGTATATCCCGGTAAAATGCCAAATTTGTATTGAAAAATGTGGTTTTCTGATTCAAGTCTACCTGTTACTGAAAGGTGGGAAGATGGTGATTTCAGCACCAGAAACCCTTTGTTGATGGCGTTTTCAGGGAAAAAACCACAAGCCTTCTTCGGCAGCCCTTTTTTCCAATTTTTTTGGAAAAAACGAAATTTTTACTGTATTTTGGCAAATGTTTTGGTCTCCTCCAGGGGAAACCACAAACTCCGGGTACCATTAGAATCCCTAGGATGTTGGGAAAAAAGGATGCAAATTTGGCATGGATAGCTTATGTGGACAAAAAGTTATGAAGGCCTAAACGCGAACTACCCCAAATAGCCAAAAAAAGGGGGGGAAACGGCCCAGCAGCTAAGAGGTTAAGTGCTTTCTGGAGAAACGTTATTCTCCTGTTCCATGTTTATATTAAATGAATAGAATTATCAGATGTTCTAATACAGTCCAGGGATGCCTTTCATGCTGAAATATCACCTTTATCCTGTTTTCTCCAGGATCACACCGATCCCTTGTTTCCGTTTTACGGCAAAACAACCCTAAATCACACTCTTTCCCCTCCTTTCTACTCTTTCATTTTCACTTCATAGCCCTTCTTATACTCCGGCCAGATCCTTCACCTTCACCTTCACCTTCAATCAAGCCATGAGTTTTTTTCTTTACAGCTGTTCACTATCCTCCATATATTATAGTCTGTTTACCTAATTATCCCTCATACAGCTATCCCTGCCTATTACCTAGCACCTTTACCTTTTACCTTTCCAATAACTACCACCTCTACTCTATTACCTCTGCCTTTACCAATACCATACTACCTCAACTACTATCTTTCTTCATATACCCTTATGCCTACCTATACCTTTTTACTGTGATTCTCTTCCAATAACTCGCTACTTCTGCCTACATCTATATTATTATACTAATATCCCTACCTGTACAGTAACAGTTTTACACCTTACAATATCTTATTCCTTCTTTCCCTGACAAACTCCACATGGTACTCCACCGTAAAATATATATAAAATGCCAGCTGAGGCCTTATTATAATCTTGCATAAAACGTTGTCAATTTTGTCCACAAAGAACAAACTTAGGGGCTGATTCAGAGTCTGGCTGACTGTGTATAATCGGTCACAATGGTTTAAGACAGTACCTCTTCAACCCCAACGGACTACCATCCACCAGATATAAAGATGACCACCATCCAGCGCTCATCCCTGTATAGTGAAATGAACTGCCCTCATGGCTGTTCCCTTCAAGGTAAAAAAATTGATGGATAACCACTATCTGCTTTGAAAGCCACCCACCAAACATTTAACAATTTTGGTTGGTCAAAAACGTACGCCCAAAGTGGGAGTTACTTTTTGAAACACAAAATATTAATGCCCCCACTACCATAAGAGTTTTCTCCCAAGGTGTGGATGCTCATTATTTTTTTTTTAAACCCTGGTGGTGATGGACAGCAAAAAAGAACATCACACCTTCCACCCTATGTAATGCAGCAAATATATGCCCTTCTGCTAATGGCCCCTACTCTGTGGGCCATAGGAGGAAGTATCCATTGACAGAAAACCTTTGGTTTACCAGTTTCTAAATGAGGCGGGAGGACCAAACGTTTGGCGTCAGGGTACTCTGTCCGCAAAAGTCTACATTGGCCCCAATGTTCACAAAAAAACTAAGCAACATCTTATGGAGCCACTCTGTTACCCCAGCAAATATGTTGATGTGACTAAGTCCACTAAAAGGTACACACCTTACGCTCTTGACATTGCGTCACCACAAACCAATTCAGACTCCAACCCGAGATTGAAACTGCTAAACTCTTTGGCAATTCAACACTTGACTTCAGAATTCACTGATCTGCAATACACATCAATGAATAATTGTGAAATACACACACAAGGCCACTGGAATTATACAATTCTAGAGCTGAAGAGCATTCAGCATAGTTATGGATCTAATACGTTTGCAACATAATCTTTCTTCTAATAAAATAGTTCCAGTTCAAACGGATAAAAATATGCTAAAATACAGTGCCATGCATAGTGCTGTGGAGTGTTAGATCCTTTCCATAGTATAACTGGTGACAGTTAGTTGCTTTTAGTTGCTGATTGCTGTATTTAGGCATAGGAAATAGCATTTACTTTGGAGTTTTTGCCATGCATGCCTGAACCACATTGGTAGGTACCACAGAGGTAATTATTTTTATTTCTACCATGCACAGGAGTCATAAGCATAATTGTAGGGTTTAGTGATGGGCTGGCCAGAGAGTGCTCCATTCCATTGCTCCTGCCTGTGCAGGACCAATTTTTGTCTCTGCTCCTGCATGGGAGCACAATTGTGTTCCCTGCCCAGGATAGTGCTGGCAGGTGATTCATTTCTATTCCCTACCAGCACTCTCCTGGGCAGTGAACCACAGTGTCCAGGGGACGGAATCACCAAGACACTGCGATTGAGCTCTGGGGGATGAGGTCCCAGGAGCAGATCGTGGGAGAGAAGGGCTCCATGCATGCCCCTCTCACCAAAACAATACTCTGGTGCATGAGATTGGTCCCGGGGCCTCATGTAGGCTCAGGGAGGTTGGGCAGCATGAGCCCCTTCCCCAAAATAATCTATTGGCCATTGGGTTGGGACCTATGTGAGGCTCGGGGAGGGGGAATGTGGGGACCCTCCACTTTATATAAATACTGACCTTGGTGATGGGTTTCCTGGGTCCTCATGAAGGCTTGGAGAGGGTATCACATGCCCCTCTCTAAAAGATTCCAATGCACCACTTAACTGGATTATTATAAAAAAAAGTACAGGAGACTACTATATATTTTTTATTTAGCTCTGCAGATCCTCCATGGATCTGAGGGACAGATAAAAAAATGCAATTTTTGGCCCCCAGGGGACCTAGGAAGGAAAGGTATCCCTACCCTTCTCTCTGCATGTATTTCTATCTACCGATCTATCTATACATGTATATATAAATGTGCATAAAACCAGCAAAACAGCATGTAAAAGCGCTATGGTGTAATGCCTTGCAATGTAATTGTAAATGCCTGGTATTATATGTGTGATTAAGGCATTGTGTGGTATTGGCATGTGTTGTAAAGTCATACAATTACTAAGCATTAAACCTGTACTAATGAGGTGAACTTTGCCCAGCCAGTATTCATGTGCCTTAAAATGACAAAAAAAATAACAAGGCCAAAGAATGCGCCTCATTGTTCTGCATAGTTTGTCTTTCTTCCATTAGTTAACTATGCTGCCTAATTTGGTCCTCCGTTACTGCATAAAAGCAGTGGCTCTCTACATAAGTGCAAAATAACAATAACACAAGCAGCAATTCAATTGTTCAAACACCACTTTAAATCGTGTATATCAGTGTATTTAAGGCTGCTTCCCTAGGTTCCACTATCTAGAACCTAATCTCATCCCCTTTAGGAGCTAAAGTGGAGATACTGGGCAAAAAATTACATATTTTCAGCACAAAGAATGTGCAGGAGACCGGTCAAAGCCAAGTCAAAGGATGAGATTGAGAAGGCTCATTGGTGGATGAGCTTGATATTTGCCCTGCTGCTATGTTGAATTACGTATAACATACCCCAAAACCTGTGAACTAAGAAAAAATACAAGTGGTTTCAAACACCAGAATGAACAGGTTTCTTTCAAAGGTAAAGAGAGAATTTAGAGCCTCGTTTAAGGTTTAGTTAAAAGAATACTACTTTAAAAAATAGGATCACTGTCAAACCAGCCCACCAAACTGTAAATGAGTCCCTTACAGGCGTGTGTGGACCAATGTGTAAGGCAGGCCTCAATTGACATTGAACTTTTCCATTCAGTTCAACTTTATTCAGAATTTCTATCCAGTCACACAAACCAAATATACATAATTCATATATTTTTAAGTTTCAAATCAGTCTAATGAAACATATCTTAGAAAAGGTGGCCTTACAGTAGTCCCCCACATGAACCACATCATAGTCCACCAACCTCAAAAGACTCAGAAGAGCAGAAAAAAGCGAACATATTTCCTTCAGATAAGGTGCGTCTAATAAAAACAAGACACGATTCTTCAAAAGGTAGCTAAGAAATAGGGAATGTGAGTATGTAGACGTTGGAAGGATGAGAAGCACAAAGCAAACTGTCCCTCACCATCCTAGGTGTGACTCCAAATTAAAGAACCGCTTCTGTGCCCCCAAATGACCAAATAAACCCTTGGGAGGTTTGAAAACACATTGGTTCATCTCCAACTCATTTACAGCAATAGCAATATTCATTTATGCAGTGGAAATTGCTGTATGCAATAAATATCCTGAAAATCAATTATTTTTGCAGTGGAAGTTGCTACATGAAACAAATGCTACAATTACATTCAGCCTAGGTGGTAGCTCGATCCAACAGTTGAAATAAATAATGCTAGAGTATACAGAAATAACTATTGTCTTTACATTTCATAAAGCAAAAGGGTGCACTATGTTCCCATTGAAAAGAAACCAAAAAGGAGAAAAGGTGAACTAGCGAATGAAACCGTGTGTCTTCATATCAGGCACATAACTAACAGATCTAATGTCAGAGTGCCTAATTTGTATTTCTATCACTGGGTCTGTGGCGTTTATGTGCTATGAGTTGTTGCTGATGTTTCAACGTATCTTTTCTCAAGGTCGTTTAAGGACAGCAAAATGTAAGGGACACCTCTCTGCATACCAGAGGGGGGGGGGGGAACTGGTGGGGGGGGTTGGTTGTTGACAGGCCCCAGTGAAATTGGAGGTAAAAACAAATTTCTTGTATTTTGTGTAGTAGACCAGTAGTGAAGAAACAAATGGAAGGTGCCCTGTCTTAGCTTCCAGGTCAGAAGATGCCATAGGAGATGACCCAAAAAGTATGCAAAAGCATCATCCCAGGGGGCAATGCCAGTGGTGATAGCACAAATGGGTGCACTGTACTGTGGGTATACCTTTGAGAATAGGTAGTGCCCTGGGTCAAATTGACCTTGTGTTGGATAACATTGAGCGCAAAGCAAGTGTCCTGTTCTCTACTCCAGGCACTCAGCCAACTTAGGCCAGAGGAGCAGTGCAACCATCACTGTCTCCCCATTGTCATTGTGACCCAGGGCACTATGTATCCTCAACAGTAGACCCAAGCTACAGTAGGCCAATTCGTGGCCCAAGCATGACCGAGTGCCAGTAGCAGAGCCACTGTTCCTCATACCCTTTTCACCACCCACCCATTTCTGATTGTTTTCCAACTGCTTCAGTGCTTCACCACCTCACCCTTATGATGCCTCAGCCAATCACTTCTCCAATAACCTCCATGCTACACTTGACTTTCTCTTCCCTACTGTAGGCCCCTATCCTTGCCTCACATAGTTGGTTATACTCCACAAACATTCTCTTACTCTGCATGCCATAAAAGGAGGCTATGCTAGCAGCACTCAATGGCACATTGAATCCTCTCGCAGTTGGTGACTTCTCACTAATTTAGAATATGTGCTTCATGTAGAATTTGGGGGGAACTGCAAATTATCCAGTTTCTGGTGGAAACTCTAAACCAATAGTGGCTCCTGTGCAAGGGTGTTGGAGTGCTGACCTACCACCCACCGTGAACACCAGCCACACAGGACCAACACTCACTGCAGAGAAGGCCACTTACTGCTCAGCAGCCTTTGTGAGCGACTTTGCATGAAAACACAATTTTGAAAGATTGTATATTCAAGCAAGCTGAATCTCTGATATGTGCACACCAAACCCAGCGACCTGACAAGAGGAAAGCGAAGAGATTAACCTGGTGTGGTGGCAATCCATCTGCAAACTGCCGTGTGGAAGAGCCTGCAGATTGATGTGTAGACTTTGCAATTCAACTTCGGCCCCTCACACAGGTACAATCAATGTTATTTAGTAGATGCACTGTGCATGCTTCATGGAGTGCAGTATATCTCCTAAAATGGGGTAGTCAGCGAGATCCCCAATGGGCCGTTAACACCAAAAGAAATCCAGGAAGAAGAGCAGGGGTGCGGCCACAAGCTCTCTCCAATCTTCTGAAATGGCTGTGACTTTCATCCCTGCTAGAAGCTGGAAGAAGGCTTAAGGAGAACATTCCTCTTCATAATACCACCGATGCTGTTCAACCAGCTTTCCTGGCACCAGCATTTTGATTTGGTGCATTATTTCTGGCGCTGCCTACTGTGGTGATTAAATGATCTCATAAATAAAAGTATGTAATCATGGTAAGTAACATAAGTATATGTCTGTGTGTGTGTGTTGTGTATGTGTGAGTGTGTATGTGTTTGTGTGTGCCTGTGTGATTGGGTGTGTGTATTCAAGTCTGCTGATTTTGGCATTTTAGTCGTAATTCATTGCATGATGGTCACGAGCCCAGACTCACTTGGGTTTCTGACAATTAACTCCAATAAATGTTACTCCTTAGGGTTTCTAGTATGGAATACTATTTTGGAAGTGCCCCACCCGTTAGGTAGGAGAACTGCAGGAAGGAGGATACAACATAATGTGCCCTAGATCACTCGTTTGTTCCACGGCAGAAACTGTGATTAGATATTTTATTCTGCTTCTGAACAGTGATTAGATAATTTTATTGTGCTCTTTTATCTAGGGACGTTTTAGTTGTAGAAATTGGTTGGGAAAATAATAGGAAAGGAGACTAAAATATTTTACCTTAGATAGTTTTTTGTATTTATCTTAGGATTTAGGGCTTAATGAGCAAACCGGAGTATTAGATTCTTCATACATTTCAGCTATAATTGGCTTATACTTTGTCTTTGAGGGCCCCAATTAAAAGAATGCTTTCTCATACTATTATTCTGTAATTAAGATGAAAATGTGATGTCAGTTCGGACTAGCGTCTTGCAAAGCTTCTGCAGTATTGTGTGCCCATACACTGAAAGTTGCTTGACATTTTCACAGGGAGGCGATGTGGCTCAGCACATGGACTTTGAAACCGGGAGCCAGAATAGAGTCCCAGGTTCAGCTCAACATCTTGTGATTGTGGGTGATTCAGGGGCAGCTCCTCCATGAAGACAGAGGAGCGTCACCCCCCGCCAGCAGCCGGCAGCTGCAAAACCTTTACAAGGAAATGGTAATAAACAGTGTTTGTTATCGTGTTCTTGTAAAGGGGCGGGGCCACAGGAGTGCCGAGTGTGAGGTGGAGTGCTCAGCACTCCCCCTTAGAGCGCATGTGTGTTTGACCGGCCGTCTCGGGCGGGCCGAACACACATGCGCACAGGGCTTTCTCCAGCCCAGCAACACTTTCTGGTTTGGAGACACCCTGCACAGGCTCACCGTCTTCTTGGGAGCGCCCTGAGCAGCGTGAGAATTGGCTGCCAGGCAGGTTGGGAGCCTGTGCCTGCCTGCATGCAGCAAGCAGAGGAGCGGGGCATGGCGTTCAGGTAAGTTTATTTTATATTTTAAAAAATGTCCCGTTGCCACGCCTGCTTCCCCCCACCCCGCGTGTTGCCTCGTCCCCCCTTTAACAACCGCGAGCCGCGACTGGGGGCGATTCATATAGTCCCCTTGCCTAGATGTTTTGAATGATTGGTGCTCTTGTAAAGCACCCTAATGCTCTAACAATATGGATTTTGTGTCAGCTCTTCAGTTACGTCCAGCAAATTGATTACATTTTCCAACTGTAGGAGCAATAGACCACCTCATCAGTCCAACTCCTTTGCACCTTGATGATCTTCCTAAACTGTTAAGTTCTGCCTTCTTCATGGGTCCTGTTCATACTTTGTTCCCGACATTTCATAAATCTCTGTGACCTGGGGGCATAGTTTGGACGCCCCGCAGGATGGCAGCTCTTTTCTGAGCTATGGTGAGCCTCCACGACACTGACTGTAGAAAAGCGTGTAGGATTACCAAAATTGATGTGGATGGCTGGGGAAATATGTCTGGCGCCTTTGGAGATATAATATTGAGTTGAGGACCCCATTTCTATTTCCAGTTGTCGACTGCTGATTGTTCCTTTGTAGATCTGATTGATCCAAGATGGCGCCGCCCAGACTTTTCTATTGTTTGGCATTGTGGCAGAGAGAGTTGGGCTCACCGAAGGAAGCAATGTATCTGCCTCACACTCCTCTGCTTTAAGGGACGAGTCACGCTCTCAGTTCTATTAAAGTGTGGTCCCCAGCTTAGGCAATGTCGCCTCTGACATTTTGGATTTTTCTGCTGGCATATTCGGGGGATATATACAGCCCCACATGAGAGTCTGCCAAAGCTGCTAATGTGGCTGATGAGTCGCATATCCATCTGTCTACCCTGCGGTCTTCTAAGACATGTGGCCTATCATGATTTATTATGAATCCGGGGCAGGACTAAATATGCTTTATGAAATACAAAGGATCGGTCGAGAGGAATTGAAAGATTATGATGCCAGCAATTACAGGCGTTACTGTTGTTCTTATTGCCTCAATACCAACACTTTTAATCTCAATGGATATTTGGCCTGTCCCTATGTTGTGCTGGTGTTACCTCCCCAGTGACCGGATCTTTATAAATCATCTGCTCTATTTACCTACATTTTATTTAGACATGGTGATTTAAAGCCATAAATCACACTGTATATACTACAACGATGAGCCATAACGTTTGTTGCTCCTATATATTTTTATAATGGTCCGATTCCAGCTTTAATAATATAGGCTTACTAAATAGATACTATGTAGTGTAGCTGGCAATCCCTTAGTAAACGAGGCCTGAAGTGTTGACCTACATGCTCGTTTACGTTTTGTATCTATTTGTCTGTGGTATGGATCACTCAACTATGCAGAACCTCTAAATATAAGTAGACAGAGCCTGCACTATTTGTAAATCTTAGATTTTTTTGTAGTTTCCTCATTTACTATACTAGCTCCCATATGACTTGGGCATTACCTTTTAGCTTCATATCGTGGCTGATCCCAGAGATTCCAAAGAGAAGGACGCTGACAGGACACTAAAACATGTGAAGCATGATTAGGTATTATGACCCCATGGCATTTTTCTCTGTCTCTTTTTTCATCCTTTTTTCTTTGTTTGATTTTGCCTTTTACTTTTCTTTTCTCTTCTTTTCCCTTTTTTTGCCTTCCTTTCGTGTTTTCTGCTCCTATTTTAAATATTATTCTTGAGACCAATTTACAGCTTTTTTACATATCCAATTTGTTATATTTTTACAAAACCATTTTATTGGTTTGATTGCTGTTATCACAGTTCGTATATATTGTGGTAACTTTGTTCGTAATAATACTAGTTTGCTAAGATTTATTTTTATTTTTTATGTTAATATTTCTCTTTCTAGCTTTGCATATACATATTGTTTTGTTTCCTTGTTTGCTTTCTATATCACCATATGTGATATATTTATTTGGTCCTGACTTTCGATATTTCATATGTAATTTCCTATCGTCTGTGCTATTTTTATATGCTTTGAAAATCAATAAAATATTTAGATAAAAAAAAGCCAAAACTAATAACTGTGTGTGTCCCACAAAGGCCCTGATTATGAGTCAGACAGAGCTGAAATACCATATAAAATTCCACTTCTTCTGATCATTAGTGGGCCTGTGTTCCCGCAACTGATTTTCCTTGGTGTTAGAACACCGGATACGATTTTACTGGGCAGTAATTTCACCTGGTAAAATTGCATAAGGCTTTGGCTGCAGCAGCAGCCAAACCTCATCACCCTATTTTCGTTCTGGCAGGGCAGAGACTTCAGTGCTGTCCTTGCCAGACCCTATCCTCCTCGTCTCTCTCCTATTCTCCATGCTCTCCTTCTCCTACCTCCACCCCACACTGAGGTCCTGCATACATGTGCCACCTTCTCAGAGCAGCTGTTAAATATATACATTAAACATAACATAATTGGGAATTCTATGTGTTTTTACAACTGGTAATCCTGGCTCCATGAGGTAATTTCCCCTTCCTTGGGGTTCAGTTTGTAATTGCACAGTAATAATGCAATGCTATCGCACGATAACATCAATTTTGCATGCTGATTTACCACCCTACCAGCCCGAACTCTGCAACTTTTAATGCTACCCTCAGTAACTTTATAGGAGATGCAACAACAATCTGTAACTTATACTTTCAGAGTTTTTTTGTTAATGTAGTATCTATTATCCAAAACCCAGTGTATTCAGTTACCCTATCTGTCCTGATATTGAATGGCATTTTCTAATGCTTCATTTAGTCTCTCCCATTACACTCCAACTATTTGGCTAGCGTAGCCAGGATTATATTCAGACCGGATATCCTAGATATCAAAATGTAGCTGAGGCACCACACCCTTTCACTCAAACAGCTTCCTCACAATACCCATACTGGAAAGCGGACTGAACCCGCGTAGCTTGCCTACCCACCCTTGCTATGACACCACACACACGTAGATCCCCACGCTAACTCTTATGCCATCATGACACAACCTGACACCATTGACAATGCCCAGCCGCTGGACCAGAGGGACACAAAGACAGTGATACTCGCAGAGACAGAGGGACAAGGGCACTGGGGCGATGAGACACCAACACGTACCCTAGGGCACAAATGCATAGCCACAGGCTCAAGGGGATAAAGTAAGGCTAGAGGTCATGAGGCACAAAGGTAGGCAGTGGGGTGCAGAGACACTGATGCAGTTGGACACTAGGGCAGAGAGATGCTGACACAAACATAGAGGAAGCCCACACTGATTTGAAGACTAAAGAAGGGTAACAAAGGAATGACAGATTGTGTCCTTTGTGGAAACACACGTCGTACCATAATATCCTAAGCACTGTGTTAAACCATAGAAATATCAGACATATACCCGATGCGTACAGCCTCGTCCCAATTATAACATAACAATAAGAGCATCGAAAACAACTTCCGATGCCTATCACACTAATGCGCTGAATCTATGCCTGCATCAATCCCGGAATATTGAAGCACAAATTGAATCAATTACAGCGCATATGTTGACATTATTTCTTCTTGTTTTTTAAACTGTCGACTGTAATTGTAATTGCAATTGCAGTAGATCCACTTAACTGGTGAGCTGATTACTAGCATTCAACCATGGGCCTTTAGACTTGCAACTGAAGCCCTTAGCATCCACTGTTCGTGCAGAATGTCACAGAGTTTACTGTGTCCCTGATTAACTGGACTGAAAGCTACAGAAAATGGTAATTAGTACTCTCGATTTCATATCACCACAATTCGGTTATGCAAAACTCCTAGAAACAGCCTGGGGTTTTGTGCAGATAGTAAATCTAATGTAAGGAAGCAAACACATTTTTATGGAGCATTATGGAGAGATCACTTATTGATTTGCTAAATAGAAGCAGGCACATTTGCATGCTAAAGCAAATATTGATGGTCATTACAACATTGGCTGTAAAAGCTGCTTACTGCCGTGCAGAAGACCACCAACATACCGCCGCGGCTGCAGAATTCCGCCACAGCTATTATGGCCCAAATCTCGAAATCCGACAAAATTCAGACACCCACACAAGTCCGCCACACCAAAGGTCAGTGATAAACTGGCGAAAACAAAACCTCCATCGTCACACCAACAGAAATACACCCACACTATCACGACACACGAATCCACGCAGCGGTCTCTCAACCGCAGTATTCCATTGGCGGTACACACCGCCGCACTCAAAATACACACACTTTTACAAAACACAGCCACATTGGACAATTCGAAATACACACACCTGAGACACATACACACACCACTCCCACACATCCATTACAATATAAAACACACACCCACATCACCCACAAACCCCTATGACCACTATTACAGAGAGAAGGCCAGAGAGAGACACCACCATCCACAAACTAGCAGCCACAGGCACTCAACACCATCACCCACACAACTTCCATGCACAAAACACCACACACCACTACATACCACCACAACTATCACCATACACACCACCCCACACATCACCTACACCACCCCATGGCACGGCAAAGACACCCCAGGTTCTCGGAGGAGGAGCTCAGGGTCATGGTGGAGGAAATAGTCCGGGTAGAGCCACAGCTATTTGGAGCACAGGTGCAGCACACCTCAATTGCAAGGAAGATGGAGCTATGGAGAAGAATAGTCGACAGGGTCAACGCAGTGGGACAACACCCAAGAAATCGGGACGACATCAGGAAGAGGTGGAATGACCTACGGGGGAAGGTGTGTTCCGTGGTCTCAAGACACCACTTGGCGGTTCAGCGGACTGGCAGCGGACCCCCACCTCCTTACCCACAACTAACAACATGGGAGGAGCAGGTCTTGGCGATTCTGCATCCTGAGGGCCTCGCAGGAGTCGGTGGAGGAATGGACTCTGGTAAGTCAAACCTTTACTAATATATCCCCCACCCTTCCTGCATGCCATCACACACTCCACCCGTACCATCACCCGCAGCACTCCACCAACTCACATATACCCCACTATCACAAACCACCCATCCCAACACCAAACCCTGCATGCAACCCCCAACGCATGGACACCCATCACTAAAGCATGCCCACTGCACATACCCATACAACCCCCTAACCCATCATCAACAAGTCCCCACATAGGAATGCAAGCACTGGGGTACACCGGTCACCCACCCAAGCCCACCATGACACACACAGATGCAATAATTAAGCTTTTACACCCCTGCAGGACCACTACCCAACGTCACCAGACAGGAGGGTCCAGACATCTCCACCGCACCCACAGAAGAGGCCCACAGTGATGACAGCAGCTCTGTCCAACTGGATCCAGATGACCAACTGTATTGCTACATGCACTACGTGCAAGGTAAACAGTGGTGTAGGGTGTGGACCATTGGCCTCTGCTTCCATTGGCCTTCGCTTCCATTTTGGTTCACGACTCCATTTTGTCGAGTCTGGTTCTGTGCGTAAGGCACTGTTCTGTGTTTTTCCACAAGCTTCGGCAAGCTACAGGGTGGGGTGTTTTTCTGCTCAACTTCGCTCCATCTGCCTGATACGAAGGGCGCTATTTACATTCCACGAGCTATCAGTTAGGACAACAGGGGGATGCGCCTGTACTCAAGGCGGAATGCGAGCTTCACCTTAGAGCCCTCTTATGGGAACTTGGCCCGTTCCAAAAAGACATCTCGAAGGGTGAACAAGGTACCGCCGATTGCACAATTTGTAAAGGAGGGGGTCTTTTACTAGAAAAGACTCCTGGGCGTTAGTAAATACTATAAAGGTCAGGGGCCTGGATGGACAGGTTTAGGAACTCTCTTCTGGGTTGGACGCAACGCCAGGAGGGCTGATTGTCCCGAAGGAGACTCCCTGTGCCAGTCGATTTGGGTTCCCCGGCTTGGTGTGCGGAGGAGGGATGCAGAATTTCTTTTCGGTGAAGCCTTTCAATTTATAAGTATCGTGTGTGCGTGTGTTCTATGCACCTATTATTGCAGTCATTTTCATGCTATTAGGCATTGAAGTATATTGTGTGTGCGTGTATTATATGCACTTATTCTTGCAGTTATCTTCATACTATTCTTCATGATATCACAGAGTGCTTATATTCTCACCATTATTCTCATGTTATTCTCTTGATATATATATATTAGTGTGGTTAGTTTTGCCATCTGAGAACTTGCCCCTTAAATAAACTTGATTATTTTACTCACTAAGGTGTCTGAGAGTGATTGCTTTACATTGTGCCTTAAAATATCCTGAAGTGCATAGTTCTGATATTCTGAAGAGTAAAGCAACACAAATTGGCGTAGTCGTTTGCAGGATTCGAAAAAAAATAAAAAAGGGAAAATGCTTAATAAGATCAAAGCGAGCTCAAAAGCAAGTTCTCATGTAGCAAATCCGGACATAGAAATACCGGGGTGGGAAACTGCCCCGTATAAACTTTTAGCTCAGGAATGGTCACGTTGTGCTGGTTTGTGTGAAAATTGGAATGCGTGTATGTTAAATGCAGAACCTGAAGATGTTCTTACATGGCTGGATCTTGCTTTCTGCGTACCGAAAGTTGTATGAAAAATGTTTACAGTTACAAAAAGACCACGAGCAGCTGGAGAAGGAGTTAGAAGGAGCCCGGAATTCCTCTACCATGTTAGCTTGTCAAAATAAATTATTAAGTGATAAGCTTGAAATGTACTAGTTGGTTGCAGAGAGAACGGCCGTTAGCGTCGCTCAATATAAACACAAGAAACGAAGAGGGAAAGTTAATAAAAAGAAGGTACATTTAGCTATCTCTCAGGTAGGATTAGCCTTTGACCCTGAATTTTGGGATGGAAACATCTGGGATACGTCTGATTTTTCAGATGAGTCCTGGGGTGATAACTGTCAAGATGTTAGTCAGGAAAAGACAGAGCGCAGGAATGTTGTCCGTGCGCAGCCCATATATCGGCGAAAGTTACAGCATAGCCCAGCTAACCCTGGAGGGGTGATGTTGGATGCCCTGGAGGATTATACACAGCAAGAACTAAGTGATGTGATAGACAGATTTCGACAGAGGTCTGGGGAAACATGGCTTACGTGGATGGTGCGGGTGCATGATGTGGGGGGTCAGGGGGTCCAATTGGATCACGGCGACGCCCCGAGGCTTTGTATGTTAAGTACAGACCCGGTTATCCAAAATGAGTTTAGAACTTATCCAGGGAATGGTCCCATGACCAATTTGTTGGAGTTAGCGGCGCAAGGGTGTGCTCAGAAGTATCCGACAGAGTCAGACTGAACGCCTAACGATAAACCTTGGTATACTTTGAGAAATGCAGTACAGAGATTGAAGGAAGAAGGGATGAAAACAGCTATCTTTATGGGTAATGCTCATGATTTGATGAATGGAATTTTAAATGTGTCTGTGCGAAACCGGTTGATTAGGGCAGCTCCTCCTGCATAAAAGCATGTCATCATGACTTTGTTAATCAATCAGACGGGTAACCCATTGTCCCAGGTGGTAGAAGCGGTGCGTGAGTTAAGTGATCTAGGAGAGTGGGCTAAGTCAGAGAGGAATTCACGGTCCGAGAATCGTACTGATAACAACAGTGTGTCAAGGCGGGATATGTTTCTAGCCTTCCTGAAAGATGGGGTGGCCTGGGATGACATTGATGGGATAACCACCAAGGACATGTGGGAGATGTACCGCAAACGCGGTTTGGATAAAAAGGAGGGGAGCAGGAAAGGGAACAAGAAGGATAACAAAGTAGTGAACCAGAGAAAGGCAGGAGGGGAGGAGCCTGAGGGTGAAAAGGGAGAGAGAGGGAGAGAGCCCCACAGTAGAGAGGGATCCCCGGATGATGGAGATTGGGAGCAAGAGCACCGAAGCTCAGAGGGAACCCGGAGCAGGGAAAGAGACCGGGAACTGACAGGTTTGGGGAAAACTCGAGGAAGAGAGTGAGAGAGGGAGCTGGTAAGCTCAGAGAGGTTGCGAAGCAGAGACAGGGAGGAGGAGTTCCCTGAGAATTACCGCAAACTGTATCCAGATCTGACTTGGGCAGACTCTGATGTGCGCAGAGTGAAAATAGATTAGGAAACAGGTCAAACTCCGGTGCAGGGATGGGCTCGCAAAGATAACAGGCCTCATGTCAAAGTAGAAATTTATTGGAAACGTGGAAATGTTCAAAAAGTTCGAGCCCTCGTTGACACCGGAGCGGAGGCCTCTTTGATTCATGGAAACCCAAGAAAATTCAGGGGACAGTACTTCACCATTACGGGATTGGGCGGGAAAGAAACTCCGGCAGTGCAGATAGTGGTTCCCATGAAAATAGGGGCACTTCCAAAGAGAGAATACACTGTCTTGATTGTGCCCATTCCCGAGTACATTATTGGAATTGACATTTTGAAAGGGATGACCCTACATTTGGAAGATGGATGTTATCAATTTGGTTCCAAAAGATTTAAATCAATAGCCGCCGCAAGGGTGGGGCTGTTGAAGATTCCTCCGGTAACACTTCCCCAAGCTACTAAGGTGATTCAAAAGAAACAGTACAGAATACCGGGAGGACATGAGGAGATTAGCCAGACTATACATGACTTACTGGAGGCTGGGGTAATAGTTCCCATCACCACTGCGTGGAATAATGCCCTCTGGCCTGTTCGTAAAAGTGATAACAGTTGGAGGATTTGCATTGATTATCGCCAATTGAATAAACATACACCTCCTCTTACTGCAGCGGTCCCAGACACCATTACCTTGATTGAGAACATACAGAAACACAGTGGGACTTGGTATGCCACCATTGACATTGCCAATGCGTTCTTTACGATACCAATAGCTACTGAGAGCCAGCCTCAGCTGGCATTCCAGTGGGCGGGGCGTCAGTACACCTTCTGTAGATTGCCCGTGGGGTATTTACACAGCCCTACTATCTGCCACCGGCTGGTGACAGAGCATTTGGATGAAGTACCAGTGGTTCCCGGAGTGCAAATCTCTCATTATATAGATGACGTGATGATGCAGGGAGAAACACAAGAACAGGTGCAGATTCAGCTAGACAGGGTGGTGGAACATTTGCAGAATAAAGGGTGGGAGATTAACCCCGAGAAAGTGCAGGGACCGTCTCAGAGCGTGAAATTTTTGGGCATTCAGTGGAATCAGGGACACAGAGAAGTGTTGCCAAAAGTGAAACAAAAGATTAAGGAATTTGCAGTGCCGCGAAATCGGAAGGAAGCCCAGAGTTTTATTGGACTATTCGGGTATTGGAGACAGCATATACCCCATTTGTCTCAGATTTTTGCCCCATTGTACAAAGTTACACGAAAGAAGAATGCGTTTGAATGGGGAGAGCAGGAGCAGCGCGCGTTTGAATTGGCGAAAGACGCCATTCAGCATGCTTTGGATTTGTGGCCGATTCGGGAGGGAGACATTGAGTTGAATGTGACAGTCCAGGGGCAGCATGCCAATTGGAGTTTATGGCAAAAACAAGGAAGAAACAGGGTGCCCCTGGGATTTTGGACAAAGAAGTTACCCGAGGCAGGAGAGCAGTATACTCCCTTTGAGAAACAGCTGCTGGCCTGCTATTGGGCCCTGGTTGATACTGAGCAAATTACACTGGGACACAATGTGATTTTAAGGCCTGAAATTCACATCATGCAGTGGGTGATGAGTTCCCATAAGACTCATAGAATTGGACATGTGCAGGAAGCCAGCATTATAAAATGGAAATGGTATGTCCAGGACAGGGCACGAGCGGGTCCAAAAGGAACTGCCGTTTTGCATGAGCAGGTAGCGCAGGCTCCAGTGGAGAATTCCGAAATGTTGCACGATGTACCTTCAGTGTGTGAATCCCCAGTAGGGAGGGGCCAGCCGTTCGCAGACTTGTCTGCAGATGACAAAAAACATGTGTGGTTCACAGATGGCTCAGCAAAATATGTTGGAGCGAAAAGGCACTGGAAGGCAGTGTCCTATAATCCTGTTACAAAGAAGCTTTTGACAACTACAGGACAGGGAAGAAGTAGCCAGTTTGCAGAGCTTTATGCTGTGTATCAGGCTTTAAAACAAGAGCTACCCGGAAAATGTCACATTTATACAGATTCCTGGTCTACCGCCAATGGGCTAGCTACTTGGCTTCCCACGTGGCATGCACATCAGTACAAAATCCATAACAAGGAGGTATGGGGGAAGGAGTTATGGCAGGAGATCTGGGAAATGTTACCTCAAAGCACCGTGACTGTCTATCATGTGGACGCTCACTGTCCAACTGATTCATTAGACCGATGGTTCAATTGTCTTGCAGACGATCGAGCCAAGATTCAAGAGGCTGAAGTGGAGGCGCAGAATTCTGATTTGGTGGGAATGGCTAAATGGGCACACCAGAAATGCGGACATCTTGGAGAAAAGGCTACTCACAGGTGGGCCGAGATTAGAGGGATGCATCTTCCCCTAGATTTGATTAAAACAGCAATCATTGAATGTCCCATTTGTCAACATGCACAGCACAGACCGGTCCCACAGGTGGTGAGAGGCCAGCTAGGCAGAGGTAAATTGCCAGGACAGATTTGGCAGATTGATTACATTGGACCAATGCCAGTGAGCAGAGGGTGTCAGTATGCCTGCACCATGGTAGATACCTACTCTGGTTGTCTCATAGCCTTTCCCTGCAAGCGTGCAACTCAGCAGAGCACCCTGAAAACATTAGATCTGTTGATTCTGTACTATGGGGTGCCACTCCAGATTCAGAGTGATAACGCCAGCCACTTCAAGGGCAGACTAGTGCAGGACTATTGTGCACAACATAATATTGAGTGGATTTTTCACATACCTTACTACCCACAAGCAGCGGGACTGATTGAGAGAATGAATGGGTTTGTTGAAAGAACAATTGCGTAAACTGTCTGATGGGACACTGAAGGGGTGGAGGGATAATTTGTACGATGCTTTGCAAATTTTGAACAACCGACCCCTTACAAATGCCGAGACACCTCTCATGAGAATGCTCACGCCTGCTTTACAGATTAATCCGTTTACAGCGAGCAATACCATTGTGTATTGGGAAACAGCTCCAGGAGCTTTGGCCCCATATCGAGCTAAACCAGAATCTGAAGGACTTGACTTGCATGCTTTACACATGCATCGATTAAAGCCTAGAGACATCACTCTGATTGAAACTGGGGTGGGAATTCAGATTCCCCCTGAGCATTACGGTCTGATCGCCCCTCGATCTGGGCTTGCCCTGAGAGGCATCCAAGTTTTAGGAGGCGTGATAGATGCAGACTACCAAGGCGAGTTAAAAGTCATTCTCTTGAACAGTGGTGACGCAGACCTAGTGGTGCAACCTGGTGATCGCGTTGCCCAAATTGTCATCATGCCGGTTTATGGAGGTGTTGTTAAGAAGGGGAGCGCCCCAGCTCTTCTCACTGTAAGAGGCAAAGGAGGGTTCGGATCTACTGACAAGAATACCAGGGGCCAAAGTGTGGATTGAATCCCCAAATAACCCTCCTCAACCCGCTGATGTCATCGCCACTGGCCCAGACAATGTCCTGGTAGTTATGCGACCTGGTCAAGACAAATGGGAACATGTTCCCGCTGACAAATGCTATTTGCGAGAATGATAATACGTGTTTTGTCTTTTGTTCTTTTCAGATCTTCCTATGGAGTGCCTGTGCCATGAGTGTGGTGTATGGAGCCCGTTCGGGAGACTCCACTGGGGAGCGGGAGGGGCTCATAGCCCAAAAAGTCAACCGTCAGCCGCAGATGCCGACGCTACTGCATCAACCGAACAATGTTTGGATTCATCTGGCGCAGGAAGTGCTGAATATATCTCACTTCTGTATGAGTAACATGCAAAGCGTTCAAGATCTAATTACCACTTGTCTAGTGGCAGTGCTCACTCCTGCTGCTGTATTATTGCACATCTTTAACAATACAAACCAGGATGGAATGGTGGATGTGAGTGACGTTCGCTCCCATCTGTCACTCTATGAGTACTGCCATCATTGTCCGGAGGTGGGCAGGCGGTTGTGGAGGAACATGACATCTATACTCACGTTTAACATCTCAAATGGGGATGTGTGCTATTCATTGACCTGTGATCCTATGAAAATAGGTAAATGTGCTCAGCTCAAATTGGAGAAAAGAGACAAAAACTTAATGCTGCACAACAGACGTTGTGCAACTCACGGAATGACCTGACCTGTTTGAATGTAAATAATTCGATGTTTTGCCAGCATGTGGTGCCTGCTGCCAGCCACATTCAAAATGTTAAGTTGCCTAAAGGTTGGCTCTTTTCTTGTGGTAATCTTTCTTTTACTTATATTCCAGCCAATCTAACCGGAGGGCCTCGTGCCTGGTCACGCTTAGGCTTTCTCATGTTTCCTATGGATACTGCTTTACACCCTCGCTATACCAGAGACACTATTCAATTACCTACAGACTGTGATTCTGAAATTTCATTGCTTTCCAAAACAGAATATGTTAGTTTAGCTGGTTCTATCGTAGGGGTGCCAGGACTCGCAGTATATAATACCAGAGTTATTAATAAACTTGCATGTTTAGAATATTAATTATACTCAGCTGCTTTAGCTGAGCTGTTATTAGATGTACAGGGAACCAGAAAAGCTGCTTTGCAGAATCGCGCTGCTATTGATTATTTACTGCTTAAACACAACAATGGCTGCAGTGATTTTGAAGGGTTGTGTTGCTTCAATTTATCCGACCACTCCATATCAATCAACTCCCATATAGAGGCCCTGCATAAGTTAGTGAAGGGGGTGCAGCAGGATGTTGACAAGGGGTGGTGGGATTGGGCTTTTGGATGGCTGCCTAATTTAGGCCAACTGCGTTATATCCTTGGTGTAATCATTATCATAATAGTTATTTTAATTTCGATATGTTGTTGTATTCAGTGTGTGCCTAACCTTCTATCTCAGTGTCGTCCAAGAACATTGCCATTTCAGCTTATAGGATATACATAGTTATAAGTTGGCCAAATGGTCCAAGGGTGGAAATGTATTGCTACATGCACTACGTGCAAGGTAAACAGTGGTGTAGGGTGTGGACCATTGGCCTTTGCTTCCATTGGCCTTCGCTTCCATTTTGGTTCACGACTCCATTTTGTCGAGTCTGGTTCTGTGCGTAAGGCACTGTTCTGTGTTTTTCCACAAGCTTCGGCAAGCTACAGGGTGGGGTGTTTTTCTGCTCAACTTCGCTCCATCTGCCTGATACGAAGGGCGCTATTTACATTCCACGAGCTATCAGTTAGGACAACAGGGGGATGCGCCTGTACTCAAGGCGGAATGCGAGCTTCACCTTGGAGCCCTCTTCTGGGAACTTGGCCCGTTCCAAGGAGACGTCTCGAAGGGTGAACAAGGTACCGCCGATTGCACAATTTGTAAAGGAGGGGGTCTTTTTCTAGAAAAGACTCCTGGGCGTTAGTAAATACTATAAAGGTCAGGGGCCTGGATGGACAGGTTTAGGAACTCTCTTCTGGGTTGGACACAACGCCAGGAGGACTGATTGTCCCGAAGGAGACTCCCTGTGCCAGTCGATTTGGGTTCCCCGGCTTGGTGTGCGGCAGAATCTCTTTTCGGTGAAGCCTTTCAATTTATAAGTATTGTGTGTGCGTGTGTTATATGCACCTATTCTTGCAGTCATTTTCATGCTATTAGGCATTGAAGTATATTGTGTGTGCGTGTATTATATGCACTTATTCTTGCAGTTATCTTCATACTATTCTTCATGATATCGCAGAGTGCTTATATTCTCACCATTATTCTCATGTTATTCTCTTGATATATATACTTGATATATATATATTAGTGTGGTTAGTTTTGCCATCTGAGAACTTGCCCCTTAAATAAACTTGATTATTTTACTCACTAAGGTGTCTGAGAGTGATTGCTTTACATTGTGCCTTAAAATAACCTGAAGTGCATAGTTCTGATATTCTGAAGAGTAAAGCAACACACCAGCCCGGACCATCGTGGGCCTCGGGACAGTCGGTTCCCCTCGCACAGGCACAGGCCACCACAGACCTTCCACCCTCTGGTAACACCAGCACAGCACCCACCCAGCGAGCCCATACCTCTGTCCCCAGGACACGTCAATCAGCTGTATGTCCACCACTACAGGGAACCCAGGATAACCCACCACCCCAACAACAACAGGGACCTGGGGGCAGTGGCAGTGGGCACACGGTCCAGGGGACGGAGGCCCAGGAACACAGGGGAACTGGGAGGGCTGCTGTGCGGCAGGGGGCGGACAGGCCAAGGGAACCCACTCTCCACAAGGCCCTCTCCTCCATCATAGGAGCATACCACCACTCCCAGGAAACGATGGGAACGGTCCTGGCCAAGTTTCAGGAGACCCAGCTCATGCAGAAGGAACAGTATCTGGGATTCAGAGAGGAACTCAGAACCATCAGCTCCGCCCTGGGCACCATCGTAGGGGTGCTGAAGGAAATACTAAACACCAGGAGGGACACTGTGGCACTCCAAGGGGCCCCTGACACTAGCATGGATGATGAACTGCCCACCACTCCGCCGGCGCTAGTGGACAGGAGGCACCGCCACAGGACCACCACACCAGCACCCCACCCCCTGCAGATGGAGAACCACCCAGCAAGCGGTCCCTGAGATCCAGGAACAAGACAGAGCACGATGCCAAGACCCTCGCCAAGAAATGAGACCACCCTGATTGTCAACCCACTGTCCCACTTTGTCACCCTGTCAATATTGGAACTGCCCCAGCTCCACTTCCTATGCCCATATGGGCAATGCACCTATGAGACAAATAGACTGGACTCTGCCATGGACATTCCTCCGCCTTCACCCCTCACCATTTAACTTCCCCCTCCAATATTTTGCATTTAAATAAACACACCTAAAGCACCAAGATCTGGAGTCTGTCTGTGATTTTGAAATAGTGTATTTGCAATTGCATTGACAAAATTTCCAGGAATTAGTAATGTCAACATACCTATGTCACACAGCTCTAGTCCATGAGTAATCTAAGCAGATGGCACACGTTGGGACCCACACCTGTGAAACCGTAAGGGAAAGTGACAACTCAGTGACCATACACTGGGTGAAATCGACAGACAGGATAGAGGTAGAAGTGTAAAAGTATTTGTAGTAGGCAGGAATGTATTCTCACCTGTGTTTCACTGGAAATATTGCTGGATGACTGAGTCCCTGTTGTCAATGTCTTCTTTTTTCTCTGCTTCCTCCTCATCACTGTCCACAGGCTCCACAGCTGCCACAACACCGCAATCTGGACCATCCTCCTGCAGAAAAGGCACCTGTCGTCGCAAAGCCAAATTATGAAGCATACAGCAGGCCACAATGATCTGACACACCTTCTTTGGTGAGTAGAATAGGGATCCACCTGTCATATGGAGGCACCGGAACCTGGCCTTCAGGAGGCCGAAGGTGTGTTCGATCACCCGCCTAGTCCGCCCATGGGCCTCATCGTAGCGTTCCTCTGCCCCGGTCCTGGGATTCCTCACTGGGGTCAGTAGCCTTGACAGGTTGGGGTAACCAGAGTCCCCTAATAGCCACACCCGGTGCCTCTGTAGTTGACCCATCACATAAGGGATGCTGCTATTCCGCATGATGTAGGCGTCATGCACTGAGCCAGGGAACATGGCATTCACATGGGAGATGTACTGGTCTGCCAAACATACCATCTGTACATTCCGGTTCCTGTACACCTGTTCACTCCTGTGGGGGGGGACCAAAGCCACATGGGTCCCTTCAATGGCACCTATGATGTTGGGGATATGTCCAAGGGCATAAAAGTCACCTTTCACTGTAGGCAAATCCTCCACCTGAGGGAAAACGATGTACCTCTGCATGTGTTTCAGAAGGGCAAACAACACTCTGGACAACACGTTGGAAAACATTGGCTGGGACTTCCCTGATGCTATTGCCACTGTTGTTTGAAAAGACCCACTTGCAAGGAAATGGAGCACTGACAGCACCTGCACTTGAGGGGGGATTCCTGTGGGATGGCGGAAAGCTGACATCAGGTCTGCCTCCAACTGGGCTCACAGTTCCTGGATTATGGCACGGTCAAACCTGTAGGTGATGATCAAATGTCTTTCCTTCATTGTCGACAGGTCCACCAGCGGTCGGTACACCGGAGGACTCCGCCATCTCCTCACATGTCCCAGCAGACGGTGCCTATGAAGGACAACAGCGAGCAAAGAGTCAAACAACTCAGAGGTATGTACCCACAGTATGCACAGAACACCAATCATACACAAAATGTGGCCTGTATGTGTGTTGAGACTGGGCCTAGGTATGTGTGACGCAGTTGGTAATTAGGCCATGTGGGCCCCTGAAATGGCGGCTGCCTGACCTCTAAAGCGGGACAGTGGGATGTGAGGTAACAGCGCTGGCGTTGTACACCGTCGCGATAGGCGGGCGAAGACCGCGGCGCAATGCTGCATTGGTTAACATTGGACCCTATGGGTCCCAGGAGCCAATGAAGATGTACGCCGGTGGTGATGGTACGCACCGCCGCGGATGTGACCGCCCCGGACGTGACCGCCATTTTCTAACTGTTTAATCACTCAATACCTGATCTTCGACAGGAGAGGACCTACACTGCAAGTGCTGCTGTGACCTCGGTCTGGATGAGACAATGGCTCGTGCGTCTGGGGAAAGGGTCCCTGCCTTCCCTGCAGAGGAGTCGGAGAAGGTCGTCGACGGGGTCCTCCCCCAGTACACGCTACTCTACGGTCCTCCAGACCAACAGGTAAGTACACAGGGAGCATGTTGTATGGGCTATTCCTGTTTGGAGAGGGCTGGTTGTAAGAAGGAAGGGGGCAGAGTTCTGAGTGCATGAAAGACGGTGAATGCATGTGCCACATGGCAAGGGTAGGGATGGGGGCTACTCACTTTGACGGTGCAGTTGGTAATGACTTCTCTTCTTCCCCTGTACATTTCATGTAGGTCAGCGCCCACCAGAAGAAGGATATTTGGCGTGCCATCCCTAAGGACGTACGGACCCTGGGGGTCCACCACAGACGGAGCACCCACTGCCGGAAGAGATGGGAGGACATTCGCCGCTGGAGCAAGCAGATGGCGGAGACTCAGCTGGGGATGGCCTCCCAACGTGGGAGGGGTGCCCGTCGAACCATGACCCCCCTG
Organism: Pleurodeles waltl; assembly: GCF_031143425.1. Taxonomy (NCBI): domain Eukaryota; kingdom Metazoa; phylum Chordata; class Amphibia; order Caudata; family Salamandridae; genus Pleurodeles; species Pleurodeles waltl. Next base: position 1,162,098,512 of record NC_090445.1, on the reverse strand, counting down.
ATGTTCTGGATCCTGGCGGTGGCCTACCCTGAGTTGGATGGGCGCTTGAGGGCAACACAGCAGACACAAGGGGGTGAGTACACTATCATTCAGCTGACTTTGCATGCAGTGAAGGTGTCTGGGTGGGGGAGGAGGGCTGTGGGTTTCCCTAGGCCAGGGCAAGTTCCGTAGGCTAGGCCCATTCATAAGGCATGGCCCTGTGTCCCCCCACCCCACCTCTGTAGAGTGCCAAGTGCAGCTATTCATGCCCCAGGGTCATCTATGTGTGCAGATGTCGTCCATAGCCTTGTAGGCCATTTCCCAGGAATTGCACTGTAGAGCCCAACAGCGCGACGTAGTGCAGGGGGCTGCTGTGTCTGTATTGTCCGCCAACGGTAGCGGTAAGCCACGCACTCAACCTGTCTTTCTTCTGTTCCCCCCCGCCTTTTTTTGCGGTCTCCCTGTTCTTGTGTGCATTAGCATCATCAGGCGGAGGTACAGTGGCACCGGAGCACAAGGGAGCTGCATCCCACATTGGCATGGAGGCCCACACTACGGACTCAGAATACACCAGTGGGACGGAGGGCGAGGGGAGCACCACAGCGGTCACAGGATCTGCAACCAGCGACACTGTCTCATCCTCCGATGGGAGCTCCCTTGTGGTGGCGGCAACATCTGTGCCCCCCACTTCAACAGGTACAGCCGCCACCCCCCCTACCAGCACTGCCCTCCCAGCAGCCCCTCAGCGTGTGCCCCATGCCTGCTCACCCAGGAGGGTGGGCATCACCTTCGCCACAGGCACCTGAGCCCCTGCCCCTGTCACTTCTGCTGCCCTCAGTGAGGAGGCCATTGACCTCCTCAGGTCCGTCACTGTTGGGCAGTCTACCATTTTGAATGCCATCCAGGGTGTAGAAAGGGAGTTGCAACACACAAATGCATTCCTGGAGGGCATTCATTCTGGTCAGGCTGCCCTTCATCGAACCCTTCAAACTCTGGCCTCAGCACTGATGGCAGCCATTGTCCCTGTGTCTAGCCTCCCCCTCCAACTTCCTCCACCCAGACCCAATCCACTGTACCTCTGCCTATCCCAAGCACACCATCAGACCAGCCTGCAGACACCTCAACAAACAAGGGAAGCTCAGGCAAACATAAGCACCACACATCACACAGGCACTCACGCAAGCATCACACACATACAGACACATCAACATCCACTGCCTCCACTGTGTCCCCCTCCTCCTCATCTCCCTCCTCCCTCCCAGTCTCGTCTACACACACACCTGCATGCACTACCACTACAGCCACTACGTCCCGCACAAGCACATCCACCACCACACCCCGCTCACGTGCACTCACCACCCCCACCACCATTTACACGTCCCCTGTGTCCTCTCCCAGTGTGTCTGTGATGCCCTCTCTGAACATACACAAACGCAGGCACACACCCACCCAACAGCCATCCACCTCACGACAGCCTCCAGCGCATGCACCTGCACCCAAATCCACAAAATTTACACCTCCTACAACCACAGCCTCTTCCTCCACTCCCAAACCCCCTCCAGCTACCCGTCCCAGTGTGTCCCAAAAACTTTTCCTGTCACCCCTTAACCTATTTCCCACCACCCTCCCTCCAACTCATAGGTCCCGTACTAGCACCTCAGCCAAAAAATCTCCGGGACCAGTGGTGCCTGTTGTTACAGGTATGTGGAGTGCACCGGCCACCAGGCCAGCCAGTCTGTCACGGAGCCACAGCACATCCAGTCCCCCCGTGAAGCACCAGAAGTTGGACAGTGCCTGGCAGGAGAGGGGGAAGACTCCAGCCAGCCAAGCCGCTCACAGGGGTCCCGGGGGGAGTGTGGACTCAGCTGTGACTCCTCCCAAGGTGGGGAAGGGGCAGAAGAAACCTGCAAAGTCTGGGAGGAGCAGCACGGCAGAGAAGACCGCCATCATCCCCGCTGGCCAGGAGGCCACCGCCAGCCCCATCGTCACTGCCCAGGAGGCCACCGCCAGCCCCATCGTCACTGTCCAGGAAGAGGCCACCGCCAGCCCCATCGTCACTGCCCAGGAAGAGGCCACCACCAGCCCCATCATCACTGCCCAGGAGGGCTCCGCAAGCCACAGCCCAGCTGACCCATGAAGGACCGCCAGCCACAGCCCAGCTGGGCAATGACGGACCGCCATGGCAAGCACTGCTGAACAGGTCAGAAACTGCCAACTCAAGCACCGCTGAACAGGGCATGCACCGCTGAACAGGTCAGAAACTGCCAACTCAAGCAAGGCTGAACAGGCCAAGGACCGCTGAACAGGGCAAAGACCGCCATGGCCAGCACCGCTGAACAGGGCAAGCACCGCTGAACAGGTCAGAAACTGCCAACTCAAGCACCGCTGAACAGGTCTAGGACCGCTGAACAGGGCAAAGACCGCCATGGCCAGCACTGCTGAACAGGGCAAGCACCGCTGAACAGGTCAGAAACTGCCAACTCAAGCACCGCTGAACAGGGCAAGCACTGCTGAACAGGTCAGAAACTGCCAACTCAAGCACCGCTGAACAGGCCAAGGACCGCTGAACAGGGCAAAGACCGCCATGGCCAGCACCGCTGAACAGGGCAAGCACCGCTGAACAGATCAGAAACTGCCAACTCAAGCACCGCTGAACAGGGCAAGCACCGCTGAACAGGACAGAAACTGCTAACTCAAGCACCGCTGAACAGGCCAAGCACCAGTGAACAGGTCAGAAACTGCCAACTCAAGCACCGCTGAACAGGCCAAGGACCGCTGAACAGGGCAAGCACCGCTGAACAGGGCAAAGACCGCCATGGAAAACACCGCTAGCCCATTTGCGGCAGGGGCAGTGACGCAACTGGGACCGTCACGGGTGGAGACCTGCACTCTGGGCACCAGTCCCCCTCCAGAACCAGTGGAGACATGCATCCACTCCCTCTGTCCTTGGCAGGATGAAGCACTCTGGGCACCAGTCCCCCTCCAGAACCAGTGGAGACATGCATCGGCTTGAGAGACTGTGGCTTTGCACTCCCCAGGATGGTACAGTGGGCAAACCACCCACTGTAGAGACTTGAGAGACTGTGGCTTTGCACTCCCAGGATGGTACAGTGGGCAAACCACCCACTTGTGAGACTTGAGAGACTGTGGCTTTGCACTCCCCAGGATGCAGCAGTGGGCAAACCACCCACTGTAGAGACTTGAGAAACTGTGGCTTTGCACTCCCCAGGATGCAGCAGTGGGCAAACCACCCACTGTAGAGACTTGAGAGACTGTGGCTTTGCACTCCTCAGGATTGATCAGTGGGCATGGTGCCCCTTCGTGGATCTGGCGTTGTGCACTCATCCGGCTGAGGTGCCCCCCCTTCCCTTCCCCCTGAGGTGCCTGTTGTATTTCTATCTGATGCCCCTGCAGTGTTCTCTCCGTCATGTTCGGGTATCTTGTGTGGGCCTCACCCATGCATTTTGGGCCCAGAGGTCCACGGACTATGAATGATGCAAAACCTGCACTGATAATCGTGGTGTATATTTTGTTTATAGTGTATATATATATGTATATTTTTGCTTACTGATTTTTGATATATTACAATAGTTACACTAATTTCCTTTTGTCTTTGCATTCTTCCTGGGGGGCTGGGGGTGTTACTGTAATGTATAAATAAGCATTGGTGTGTGTGTTGTAGTGGGTGAGGGTCGGGTGGGGGTTGGGGGGTTGAGTGTGTGTGTCCCTGTTTTTTGCCTCCCCCCTCTCCTATGTCGTAGGTGCAGTACTCACCGTGCTCTTCTCTGCCGGCGTTGGTGATCCTCGTAGAAGAGCAGGAAGACTAGCGTTGGAAGAATATGAAGTTCCGGCTCCATGCTGTCCTCCTTCCTCGTGGAGTGTGTAGAGGTGAGCGTTTTTCATTTGAAATGCCTGTTTCCGCTGTGTTTTTATCCGCAATGTATCCGCCACGGAAAAGGTGGCAGATTGGCCTGTCATAATAGGGTGGGCGGTACATTGTATCCCTCCTGTCTGTTGGCGGTGACCGCCAAGCTGTTGGTCTGTACCGCCATGGTGGTCTGAGTGTTAAAGTGGCTGTCTTTGTTGGCGGTTTCCGCCACGGTCGTAATTGCAAAAAAAATTCCGCCGGCCTGTTGGCGTTCTTACCGCCACTTTAACACCGTCCGCCAGGGTTGTAATGACCCCCTCTGTGTAGTTTAGTATGGCAATAATTGTTTCTACGTAGGGGATATATTTATTTTAAGATCTTTCCATGTATCACGTGTTCTATCTCAAAAAGAGGAGCTTCAGCAGGCATATTACTTTATTTATTTTGTTTATTTAGATGAGGTATTTTCTGAAGCTCAGCACTGCACCCACTTCAGAGGGCTCTCTTCTACATAAAGATGTGCACATGAATGTCTGAATGGATGAATGAATCAATCAAAATATCAATCAGTTTCTATTTATTAAAATTATTGAACACTCAGAGGTCCTAAGAACTTGTCATGCAAGCTGTTTAGGTCTAGAATATTAGACAGTGCATATGCTGTCCGTTGAGAGGCATGTTGGAGCTTACGAAGAAATATTAGCGCTCCTGACCTTAATAAGTAAACTTACAAGGGGACGCAAATGGGTCAATGAACCTTTTGACTCGCAATTAAGATGTTCCCGCCATATCTCCAGTACATACAGATCAATAATCAATAACCAATAACATTAATAACTAATGACATAAGTAATCAATAGGAGACAGTAAATTTCACACACCATGACCTTTCAGTCATGAATAACCACACCTTTTAGTTAAAGTTTGAATATGTATTTCCCTATATTAACACTACTAATATCACGTCTGTTAATCTCAATATCAAACGATAACATAAAAACATCACTTGCTTTCCAAAGCAACAAAAGAAACGCAATCCAAACGAAGCTTGAGCTACTTCACATTCTAAAGTTACGGTGCAATATTAATAACAAGAAAAATTTCGCAAACGATATCACATACATTTAGATTCAGCAAAGAAAAACATTGACGGTTGATCCCTATAGCAAATTCTCATTAGTGAGGATCCTTATCTAATATCAGATTAGCATTGGCGTGTTGGGCTTCATTCAGAACAATTTAGTCAACACAAATTTGGAAAACATCTAACTATAGCTCTATCAAAATAGAGCAGTTGGTACCTAAAAAGAAAGCAGATATGCATTTCAAAATCACATTGGTAATAATATAACTATCCTCGAGTCGATCGGCAAACTAAGATTGTCTTTGTCATCAGGACATCAGTTCAGTCAGCAAGACATCAGGATTCAGCATAAAAGTTCAGAAAACGTAAAGTCTCTAAGCAGTAAAGGTAAGTCTCTAAGCTTGTCAAGATGCTCAAGAAAGTAATGGCCTTTCAGCAAGAAAGAAAATGGGCAAATTGTTGTCTTCCCTCCGTGCAGTCCGGCTAAGTTAGATTTCCTAAAACTACTTCCCAAGTCCCTATTGGTCAAGGGATTGTATATTCACACTTTGTCCATTAAAACGAAACCATCAAATCTATAATGTCCTCATCATCTGGCTCATCAGGTAACAATATTGTTGCAGCTTATACTCCAGTCAGTGTCTCTATTGTTCTTCTCCTGAGAAAGTCAGTCTTGCACATATCACACTTATAATGTTACATTTTACAAGAACAGCATCTTCTAACACTTTTTGTCAGCACAGTGGAAAATCACAATTTAATTCTCTAAGCAGGCATTTTATTAATCGGTTTAGAAATACAGCTTGACCTGAGGCCATGCAACTACACCAAGACCTCCACTAACTTAACGCCTATATCAATAAACTAATACATAATGCATAACCCTTAACATGATGTATTACTATATTAATCAAACATAAGCTCCATATTTGATATTAATAAGCCACTAATAAGTTCACTTTGTGAACATTGACAACCACTCACATAGGGACATTTTCAAATACGTGCATTATTTTTCTCTAGGTTAATACATTTTATGCGCACATCCATTATTCAGAATACATGAATATTCATTTACATTTCTTTATAAAAACAGCTGCTCTTTCACTGTTTACATTGTTTGGTTTTCCTTGTCACTTTAATTTGCCTGCTTCTATTCGTGTCCCAGCTCGTCATTCTTTGTGTTTGTCTGTCCCATTGAGCATTGCCACTTTGCAAATTCTTTGGCTGAAGTCACTGCTTCCACTGCTTGCTTTTCAAGCACTACTCTTTTGTTTTGTGTGAAGCACTCACTAGGAATGTCTGTGTTTTTGTGTACCTACCCCCATGCACCCCACGTTGCTGTTTGCTGCCCGGCTGCTTTTCCGTGCCCTTCTCCATCTTGTGCTCACATATGTGTTTCTCTCCATTACTTTCCCTCACCATGCCCTCTGTGTTGCTTTGCCCTAACCCTGTTTTGCTTTCCCTCCGGGCCGTCCTTCCTGTCCCCACTGGGCCATCCCCATTGCTTTAGCTTCCCCTCCCGTGATTCTTTGGCATTCCCTCCACCCTTCCCTGTGTTGCTTTGCCCTTCGTCCCCAACCTTTCCCATGTTGCTTCAAAATCTCTCCTACCTCCCCCGTATTGTTTCCACTGACCTGCCCACCTGCTTTAAAGAACTAAAGTACATTTTTTCAGGTGTTTTTTTCTGCTTAACCAAGCCACCTCGGATCGGTGACTAAAAAGAAAAAAAGTGCCCGCTTCACTTTTTAGGCACCTGCATGATGTGTGTGGCTGCATCCAAGGCTTTTGTGTTTTTTTAACGTCAGCACTGCTGCACAGGTGAAACCTATTGGGCTTGTTTGGAAGTGGAAATCATTACAACTTTGGCAGAGATGTAACAGGAACACATGCTCATATTTACCGCTCATCAGTGAAGGATACACCTGAAAAGGTTCCTAGTTTTACAAACATAAGGTTGATGTATGTGCATTTTGGGATCCAAAGTTAATTCTTTTGGAGTTTAGGTGTGGAAAGGCAAATAGCACTTTCTATGTTATTTCATCTTAAAGTGGGAATGTGAAAATGGAAGCATGTTTATCACCTATTTGCTGGTGAGAAACATATTTTTAATTTAGAAATGGGCAGGAAGTTTCCATACAAAGACCATGTGGTCATTGAGGATTCTCTCATGATTGGGAAGCAATGTTTCAGTATAAATTGTGTACCTAATAGGTTTGCCGCAGCACACGATTTCAAATTTTTAGGTTCTCAGTTTACATCCAATTACGTAGTAAAATGGAATAACATGCAGGCAGTGCATGCTCTTCTTCATTACCATACATGCACATTGCCAGTTTGTATGATTTGCCTCTGCAATGTGTTCAGGTCTTTCCTCTGCAAACATCCGTATTTTGAGAACATATAATAATCCGATTAAATGCACAAATAGAGATAGACATAGAAGATTCCACGAAAGGGGATTGGCACCCAATGGTGATCAGGGTTTTCTTGCAGTAGGCATGGTAAAACAAATTCAAGAACGAACAGGCATTGCGTTTTAGAACAGGATATATGTAATGTGATTCATGGAGTTAGGAATACTCACCCAGTCCATTACTTTTTCTTGTTCTTTATAGGAAGGCAGCAAACAGTACCCAACTACAGTTCGATTTAACCTATGCCCATGACTTGTCCAAAAATGTACATTATGCAGCACCAACCCTCATCCAGTCTCATTCCCGTTTCCTTTCTGGGTACATGCACCATTTCCAAAGCTCCAATTCGACTTATCTTATTGTGTATGAAGCCTTTACAATTTATTTCATATCTCCCATCGTAGTCCATGTGCCACAACTCCATGCCCCTCCCCCAGGCACCTCAGTCGGGTTCTTTGATTCATCCCTCACCTAATGCGCCCCACTGCATGCCTCCGTATGCAGCAGCCCCACTCACCCAAAATGAGTTGTCTTCATCTTATGCAGCTGTCCCTCTGTCAGCCTTCTACTGTGTCAGTCATTTCTCAAGGCAGGCATACCGCCAGTTTACCATCCTCAGGTGCCCTGAACACAGCAGGCATTTTCTCATAGCAGTCAGACACTGCGTAGGGCCACCACCACTTCCATCAGCTTGATGCCGGCAAAGCTCGGCAGGTTCAATCTCACCTATCCCCCATGTTAGCTTGAAATTGAAACCGATCGGTCAGATTCACAAACTGCATTTTGAAGTACAATAGTCAAGGGGGTAGCCATAACATTAACATACCCCCACTTTGAAAAGCTCTTACTGCACCAAGCAAGCAAAGCAAGTCATCACTACTCTCCCCAGAAGAGCTTACTTGTTTCTTCCATCAAGCATCTATCCATTCATCTTTACATCCTTCCTTCAACTTACATTCTGTGTTCCAACCAGTCTTTCATCAAACATTCAATCTGTCACTATTCTGTCCATCTGTCCGCCCATTCAGTTCCAGATTTATTCGTCTATTGTCAAATCTATCTATCAAACATATTCATCCTTTCAAACAGTCATCCATCCCTTTCACTTATCCATCCCCTTTTTGTCCATCCATTCATCCATCTTTCCAATCATCCATCCATTCGTTTGCTCTCCATCCACCCTTTCACTCATCCTTCCTTTCACTCCATACATCCATCTATCCTCCCTTTCACTCATCCATCCACCCTTCAACACATCTATTCACTCATTAATTCATCCATTTACCCTTTCACTCATCTGTCCATCTTTTCACCCACTTATCCATTCATCCATCCATCCATCCACCCTTTCACTCATTTGTTCATTCATTTGCCCTTTCACTCATCTATCCATACACCCTTTTATCCAGCCATTCAGCTTCTCTCCCTTTCATTCATCCATCTGGTCTTTTACTCACCTATACTTGCATCCATCCTTTCACTCATTCATGCATCCATCCTTTCACTCATCCATTTGTCTACCCTTTCAATCAGCCTATCCATCCACCCATTAATCCTTTCAGTCACCCATTCACCCTTTCAGTCATCCATCGATTGTTCCTCCCTTTCGCTCATCTATCCCTTCACGAGTTCATCCATGCATCTATCCATTCACGTTTTCAATCACACATTGATCTGTCATCATCCATTCACCTGCCTGTCCATTTACCCTTTCACTCATCCATCTATGCTTTTACTCACTCATCCATCCATCCATTCACCCTTTCACTTTTCCATCCTTTCACCCTTTCATCCAGCCAACCATTCATCCTCCCTTTCATTAATTCATCCATTCTTCCGCTCATCCATCCTTAAATCCATCCTTTCATTCATCCATACACCGTCCATGCATTCATCTACCCTTTCATTCCATTCGCTCAACCACTATCCATTTACCCTTTCACTCATCATCCATACTTTCACTCACTCATCCATCTTTTCTCTCATCATCCATTCATCCACCCTTTTACACATTCATCTATTAATTTATCCATCCTTCTTCCCTTTCACTCATCCATCCGTACATCAATCTTTTCACTTATCACCCATGCATCTGTCCACGCACCACTTCACTTAACCACCTACCCACCATTTCACTGATCACTCCATCCCTCCCTCCATCCATCATGGTGGATGGAAAATGGGGAATATCTAATACAAAATGGGAGGGGTTTCTGATGGAAAAAAGGGGTTTAGGGAGGACTAAGCAGGGGCTTCGGTTGAGATGTGCTAATATAAACACCCACCCACAAAAGAGTTAGTCCGCTGCTATTCAAAACTACACTTCTAGTTATTACAACCCAAAAGGCCACAAAGCCAATGGAAATTTACTCCAGCCCAGTCTTGGAGTAAGTCTAGCACTAGCATGGCTACTTACAGATACTGCAACGTACTCCCATAAAAAACAGCGGAAGCAGGGTCTTATGAATAAAATTCACATACAATTATGTTGAATTATTAAAATGATTTTGGATTCAATATTAAAATCTCTGAATTGCCTTATTACAGTAAAGAGAATTTCACAATCCATCAAATGATCATTCTTTAGTGGCTCTCTCCTGTTTAGCCAAAAAGATACTTACCTTTCAATTGTTTTCATATGAAACCCACAATTTTTAGTCAGCATGTTGGACTGAGTCTCCACAGTGAACAGGGGTCAAACCAGAATCCCAAGCTTTTACATTCAGAGAGGGGTCAGATTTTGTCTTTACTAATGGTCATACGATCAAATATGGCACCTAATTTTGTTACTGCAAAGCAGGATCTCACTAACATCACATCTGTTTTTTCTAACATGCAAAGCTCATGAGTACCATGCATTCACTAATGCATTATCATCATCACATATTTTATTTAGGATAATGTATTCTGAAAAAACACAATGCACTATGTAGAACTCATTGATTAAAACTAGCCACCTAGCACATATTTGCCATATCTGTATCTAAAGAGACCTTTTGCATGGCACATGAACACATAAAATCAAATATAAACATTTCAGTCAAAATCAAGATAAAGGAAAGCTGTAGAATTTAAAAATATCATAGCAAATATTGTAAAACAATAGTTGACCAACTCTACTTTCCCATAAAAACTGTGCTCTAAGCCATCAAACAGACTATGACGCTAGTATCATATCTGAGGACTCTCCACGCATTGCTATACCAGGTGCAGTCAATGCTCCTGCATAATAGTAATATCTATTTAAAGGATATATTCCTTCCAGAAGAAGAATGCACCATTATCTCCATCTCAAAGAAGCAAGACATTTATCAAGAGATTCAGCTTGGTGCCTCCAATTTCCGCTAAAACGACTAGGGCCATATTTATGGCCGAGTGGAGCAGAGCAGCAAGTCACCTTGTGCGCTGCATCACAGGGAAAGGGCAGAAATGTGCCATATTTTTCCCAATACGGTGCATTCCTGTTGTTTCCCCAGTGCTAGTGCACAATGGGCTATCGAGCGGCAACACAAGCACCCTTGCACCATGGTACCTCCATTGCATGTAGGATTGTTTATGTGCAGTAAGACGCATCGTCCTGCACAAAAACAATCCTCTGAGGCTTTTCCCTCTGTATATGTGTGCTGCAAAATGCAGCACACACAGAAAGAGACAAAAACAAGGAGAAAAAAACATATTTCTCCCTGTTACGCCTCACTTGGGGTGGAGAATGTTTTTAGCTTTTTCCCAGATCTACCACTTCTAGTAAATCTGAGGCTGCATCAAAATCCATGGACGTGGCATGGGAACACTCATGCAACACCCATGGAACACCTCGCTTGCTCAGAGTAAGACAACACAGTGATTTGCACTGCGTTGCTTTACTCAAGGTTTATGAAGCCACTTAGAGCCAAGCAAGAATGCCTTGCATGGATTCATAATCTCATTTTGTGCTTGCGTCACTCTTGCACGACGCAAGAGCAAATCAAGAGGGCTCATAACTATGTCCCTTAGTGGTCAAAATTCCATATCTAGAATGGAGATACAATTTCTAAGGGAGGTAATGCATAATCCATAAAGTTTTCAAATGATGGAACCATTTTAAAGTCAGTACAATTGTCCACTTTTACAGTTCCTAGTTTTTCTCTATCACCAAAGTACAATACTTTTCTTTAATTGCTGACCTGGAACTAATAACGAACTCTTGGTTGTGTTCCCAGAATCATTCCATTGCCCACCGAGAGAGTATAGATATTACAGATTCCATCCAAGGAATCCTTGTAATATTGGTGCAACCGAACAGTTCCCTTAGGCCAATTCCATGAGGGGCCAATTCATCCATAGACCAAAGGCATTGCAAGTATAAGGGTAGACATCTATGAACCTTTTGTGCAATGGGGTTGTGGCCCAAATCTAGAAACACTTGAATGAGAGGAGTACTCTGGGGAAGAGCTAAAAACGTTCTAAAAACTCTAATCTCAGTATTAGAAAGCATATCACAGTTCACATGCCCCCAATCTATCAGTTTTTAAAGCAAAAAGTGAAACTTCCCCAGAGAATGAGACCCTGTGCAATTTGGTTATGCTCAAGCTGTATTGTTCCAAAATTACTTGGCTTTGCTGTAACTGTGGGAACTAAGAGAAGTTGTGAGACAGCTTTATTCTCAAGTAGTCAAAATTAGAGACGCACTCAATTCCCTCTGTTCCTACTCTCATGCATAGTGAGTGGGCCTTTTTCCTAAGGGGGCTGCAAATCATATATATAGTCGTTCTGGTATTCAGTTCCATGCCTCTCTCTTTGCAAAATAACTAAAAAGTATGTCAGAGCTGCTGAAGGCCACTAGTGGTCTCGAACAATAACAGTGTGTCATTCACATGTAGGAAAGAGGGCACCCTCTGGCCGATGATTTTCAGTGTTTCATAGCCTTTTTTGTCAAATCGGGACAAAACATATTTTATATACAAGGAAAAGAGTGTGAGAGAAAGGACACACTCCTGTCTGACTCACCTTTCATAAGGAATTGGATCTGCACGTTGCCCTCCAGTGTGTCATCTTACCTGTGATTAGATACTACAAAGCAATCAAATAAATATGGGCAAAATCTTAGAAGGAAGACCCTTATCATTCAGGGCTGCCAAAATCTTGTTACTTGGAATAAAATGAAAAGATGTGCATCAATCGATGAAGGTGCCATATAAGTGCCCCCGTGGATTAATAAGGTCTTGTGATATGTATTGCAAAAATTGTAGTCCTGTTCAAGTGGGCTTGTCTTGAGTTTAAAACCTACCTGGTAAAGTGACAGAATATCTTTTTCCACAATCCAGTCCTGGATTGTGCTGAGAATTTGCCTGCAGAAAACCTCTGCAGGCTATCTATAAGTCTGATTGGTCTGTAATTATATAGAGATTCACAAGATCTTTTTAAAAAATTCATAATGATCTCAGCAGCATTGCAGGATGGTGCTGAACCTGACCTTTTTACCTGGAAATTGGAGATGTAATTGATATAAGGCAATCAGACATCAACGTTTCTAATATAAAGATCTCCTGGGATCTTGTCCGAGCATGGTTCCTTACCGGACTTAATACTTTTTATGGCATCTTGTGTGTTTTTTATGGTCAAAGTTAGTGTAGGACTTTTATAAATTTTATTCTGCAGTTTGAGATCCAATTCATTCTTCAGTGCGCCGTAGTGAAAATTGTATAAGCTACTGAAACGTCATCCCAGTCTTGAGGCTGAACAAAGTTCCTTAGGGCCTTTAACAGTTTCAAGAGCAATTGTATCACAGAGCATCTAGTTGTTATTGGATTTGGCTGAATCAATAAGGAACTCTCATGTTATATTCTTTCAGTCTCTTTTGGCCTTACATAAGGCACGTTTGTAAGCTTTCCACGCAGTATGTAATTTAGCTCTATTGTTTACTTTTCAGAACTTGGAATAGATTATGTTTAGCTATCCTACAAGCCTTATTGAACAATATTGCAGTAATAACGGCTTTATTAGAGTGCTCAATAGTAAAGTGATCAGAGATATCAGATTTTTTTCTGGAAGCTATCCAAACTCATATAAGGGTAGTCATCCACTCGTGCAATGAATATATGTAACTCTTTGATAGCATTTCCATTCCCTCATTCAATGCGGGGTCAATCCGTGTTGATTGACAGGAGTCAGCTTCAATTTTATTATAGGTTTGTCAGTCAACTTTGTACAGAGACAAAGCCTCATCCTGTCTCTTTCTATGTTAGGACCTATTTTCAAAATCCTTGGCTAGAAGGTAAACTTGATTGCATTTGGCTTTACTTCCTGTGTTAGCAGCTCTCAGATATTGCCAAAAGAAAATGATGCCAGTCCATTATCATAAATAATTCCCTTGCACCATGATGTAATTGGTTGTTCTTAAATTTGTTTTCCACCAGTACACATACCCATTCCAAGACTTCAGGGTCTCTCTGTACTGCAAGCGCAGGAGTTTTAATAAAATATTAATGAACATTCATGTATTATGAGTAATGGAATTGAGTAGAAAATGTATTAACCTAGAGAAAATAAGGCACGCATTTGAAAATGTGATCACATTGAGTGGCCGCCAATGTTCACGAAGTATACTTATTGATGGCTTATTAATATGAAATATGGAGCTTATGTTTGATTAATGTAGTAGTACAATCATATTAAGGGTTATGCATTACTTATTAGCTTTATTAAATGAAAGCCTTAACTTAGCCTCATGTCAAGCTGTATTTCTAAACCGATTAATAAAACGTTTGCTTAGAGAATTAAATTGTGATTTTACACTGTACTGTCCAAATGTGCTCATAGCTAAAAGTGTTTCTCATGAGAATTGCTTGCTAGAAGATGCTGTTCTTGCTAAATGTAACAATATGATTGGAATATGTGTAAGACTGACCTTCTCAGGAGAAGAATAATAGAGACACTGACTGGAGTATAAGCTGCAACAATATTGTTACCTGATGAGCCGGATGATGAGGATATTACAGGAGAAGCCAATCAGCGACATGTGAACAGTGTACTAGTAGAAGTTAGAGATTTTAAGTTTTTGTTTTATTGGACAAAGTGTGAACATGTGATCCCTGTATCGATAGGGATTTGGGAAGTAGTTTCAGGAAATCTAACTTAGCTGGAGTGCATGGAGGGAAGACACGCAATTCTCACCATTCTTCTTGAGGGTTTACCTCTATTCCTTCAAACTGCTTAAAGACTTTGCATTTTCCTGAACTTTGATGCTGAATCCTGATGCTTTTCTGACCGAATTAATGTCCTGATGACAAAGACTATCATAGCTTGCCGATCCAATTGAGGAGAGGTATACTTTTATCCATGTGTTTGATATGCCTGTTTGCTTTTTCTTTCCAGGTACCAACTGCACTGTTTTGATAGAGCCATAGTTAGATGTTTTCCAATTTTGTGTTTACTAAATTATTTTGCATGAAGCCCAACATGCTGATGCTAATCCGATGTTAGATATGGATCCTCACTAATGAGAATTTGCTATAGGGAGAAACGTTTGATGTCTTTTCTTTGCTGAATCTAAATGTATGTGATATCGTTTGCGCAATTATTCTTGTTACTGATTTGCACTGCAATTTTAGAATGTGTAGTAGATCAAGCTTTGATTAGATTGCATTTCTTTTGCCGCTTTGGATACTTAGTGATGTTTTTGTATGTGTATCATTTGGTTTTGAGATTATTTTACGTGACATTGTTAATATAGAGAAATAAATATTCTAACTTTTACTAAAAGGTGTGGTTATTCATGACCTTTCATTCATGGTATGTGACAATTATTGACTCCATTGATTACTATTGCCATTGATTTTCATTGATTATTGTTGTTGATGATTAAATACCTTAATTGCGAGTCAAAAGGTTCATCTACCTATTTGCGTCCCCCTGTAAGTTTACTTATTAAGGTCAGATGCGCTAACAGTACCCAGTCCCATATTATATATTTCCTGTTGTTAGTACACGTAATATCTCCTAGACTCATTACAGATGGAACCTCCATTGGCGAATCACACAAGCCACTCATAGTCATCAGAAAAGGATTACGATCCATATGATCTAAGATTATAATTTCAACCAGCTTATTCCAAAGGCCTAGTTTGACTAGTTTATAGTTGATTCTGCTTGTACAGCTGTTAAATGTATGTTTGCCTGTTCTATATGTATACATCTATATTTACATGCCCTTAAGTCTCAATATATGTATAGCTTTGGCTGACCATTTGACAGCAGACTATTCCAGCACTGGTGTTCTTCACTTCATGGCCAGGTTAGTAATTAAGTCTTGCGAATTACTTGCTAGAGGCTCAAAGATGGTATTAAAGTCCCATGCCATGACCAGTTCAACCTTTCCTGAAATGGCATACAGGCTTGCTTCTAATTTAAGAATTGTTTTGGATTCTGCATTCCAACCTGATATTTTGTTATAGATATTATTGGGAGTGTCCGATAAATTTCCCTCCACCGGTAGAGTTAGTGAAATTTTGGCGAGTGTAGCGCCGTTGGGTCCAGCAGGGGAAGTTACGGACACATTTTTCCAACCGCAGCATGGCAGATTTATGTCTTGTTCACAGCTTGCCAATGGTGAGTTGGCAAGAGCGAGTGAGAATTGGCAACGCCAATAGCGATTTCAAGAGTTAAGAAGGCTGCCGCTCAAGTGGAAAATCTACTCAATCGGCAGCAAAACCAGCTCAAGTAGCAGCACCCTCTAGCTTGCCGTGTGGTGCAGTTTGTGCTGATTTCTCAGCACGGAGCAAGCTCCTGGCACTAAAAATAAGCGCAAGCAGCACAACATGCTGATTTCCTCCCATTAGCGGAACTCTGCCAATTCTTGTGGAGTTTTTATGTAACTACGCAGAATTCAGCAGAGTGAAACTCTGCGCATTTTGCCCACCTCTAGATATTATACACATTTTTCATATGACCCATTCACAGTTCAAGGACAACTCCCATAATGTCATTAGACTCAATAATGATAAATGTAATTCTGCAGCTAATGGACATTTTAACACAGATCGCTAAACCTCCTTGTGGTCTTCCCTTCCGTGGTTGTATTGCAGCTTTATATAAACAAGTAAACCCTGAAACAGGCCCCACACTTCAATTATCCTGGAAAAGGCTTATATTGTGTGCATCTATATATGATCGCCAATGTGGGTCCACTATTTTGGACACTCTGCCTACAACAATCCATGAAAGAAGTTTTATAAATGTGGGTAATGCAGATTGACTATCAATGCATTCCTGCTGGGTTGACATCACTGTAATCTCATCATCCTGTTGTGGGGAAATACTTGCTGGCTGGTTGCCAAAATAAATACTCCTATACTATTAATGTAACTCGTTGATAGCACTTTCCATTCCCTTGTTAAATGCAGAGTCAATCCCTGTTGATAAACAGTAGTCAGCTTCTGTTGTAATATAGGTTTGTCAATCAACTTTGTTCAGAGAGGAAGCCTCATCCTGTCTGTATGTTGCGACCCATTCACCAAATCATCAGCTAGATAGTAATCTTGATCACATTTGGCTATACCTAAAGGCAATGGATAGGGGAGCATTGGAAATTGTGAGAGCATTCCATTGCCATTAACCCAATATCCATATCTCTATTGTAGAACAACAATATCATACCTGTGCTGAGGATTTCTTAATCGGTCTGCCTTATGAATGTCCTCTCTAATGATAGATGGGAATGGTTTCCAGCCAGTGACTTACCTTATGTATTAGATATTCCTCAGTTTTGGTCAGAAACTGTAAAATTGTGGGTACGGAAGTCAAGAAAACTTCCCTCTGGACTAAATCACAGAACATCCCAATGAATATTTGATCATAAAAGCTACCTTCCCTGGGAAAATTTGCTGGGATCAAGGGTGAGGAAAAGGCAAAGCAGATTTGCCTCTGTTTGTAGTGTTCAAAGCATTGTATGGTTTTGGCAGGGATGTATTAACTTGCTTCTTTTTGGATCAGACCATGAAACCCAAGGTAGTTTTCTCTGCTACCCATCGCTCCTCTTATCATTAGTCTCAACACTCCTCGGTTGCCTAGGGATTCCACTGGACCTATTTTGTTGTTCCATTAGACCATTGGGGAGAATATAGCCATGCATGTGGCTTTTCTGAGGAAGTTGGGAAATGGTACGATTCTGATAAGAGGAGTCTTGCTGGATTCCCGATTTTGGAGAGGGTACCGGAGGCTCATTTCTTTAGAGATTGGTCTGAGAAGTTAGCATCATGTAAATGTTTGTCAGAACATGTATGTGAACAAATTTGACATTCTCGATCATTCACCATTTTGTTTATGTTGATTATCTCATTTTTGAACCCTTTAGTCAATTTAATCAGTTCTCCTAGTAAAGGTTTTTACATGGGCCCTTCTCTATTCACCACAGAGGAGCGAGCTCCTTCTCGGCTCATGCGGCATACATGTTTCTGCACACTGTAGCCGATTCAGTGAATACTGTTGGAGTCAAGGAATTATCCTCATGATTTGGACAGACAACGGGATTCACTGTATCTGTTGGAGAGGTGATCTTTGTGGCACGTTGTTGCTTTTTTGGCAAAAATGTCTGGAATGCTGCCTCTCTTACCTATTGTAGTGGCTCTTTTGAAGTGGAAGGCATGAAAAGCGTTTCCACTTCCTCAATTAGATTTACAATCATGATTATTGCTAAAGCAGATGTTTAAATAAAAAATTTAATGAGTATTCATGTATTCTGAGTAATGGATTTGCAAAGAAAATGTAATAATATAGAGAAAAATAATGCACCCATTTAAAAATGTGATCACGATGAGTGGCCGGCAATGTTCACGAAGTATATTTATTAATGGCTTATAATATATGAAATATGGAGTTTATGTTTGATTAATGTAGTAGTACATTATATTAAGGGTTATGCATTATGTATTAGATTATTAATTGTAGGCCTTAACTTAGATGAGGTCCTGGCCTAGTTGCACGGCCTCATGTCAAGCTGTATTTCTAAACCAATTATTAAAATGTTTGCTTACAGAGTTAAATTGTGATTTTCCTTTGTACTGTCCAAATGTGCTTGTTGTTAAAAGTCTTTCTCATGAGAACCGCTTGCCTGCAGATGATGTTCTTGCTAAATGTAACAATATGAGTGTAATGTGTGTGATACTGACTTTCTCAGGAGGAGAACAATGGAGACACTGACTGGAGTATGACTGCAACAATACTGTTACCTGAAAAGCTGGGTGATGAGGACATTACAATAAAAGCCAATTAGCGACATCTGAACGGAGTACCAGTAGAAGTTATAGATGTGATGTTTTAGTTTTATTGGACAAAGTGTGAACATACGATCCTTTGACCAATAGGGATGTGGGAAGTAGTTTTAGGAAATCTAACTTAGCCGGACTGCACGGAGGGAAGACAGCCATTTGCCCATTTTTCTTCTTACTGAAAGGCCATTACTTTCTTGAGCATCTTGACAAGAGACGTGTTTAACTTTAATGCTTAAAGACTATGGCCCATATTTATACTTTGTTAGCGCCGCATTTGCGCTGCTTTTTAACGTAAAAACGGCGCAAACTTACAAAATACAATGGTATTTTGCAAGTTTGCGCCGTTTTTGCATCAAAAAGTGGTGCAAATACAGCGCTACAAAAGTATAAATATGGGCCTATGCGTTTTCTGAACTCTTATGCTGAATACTGATACCTTGCTGACTGAACTGAGATCCTGATGACGAAGACTATCTTAGCTTGCCGATCTATTTGAGGAGAGGTATATTAGCACTGATGCGTTCCTCAAGACTGTTTGCTTTTCCTTTCTAAGTACCAACCGCACTGTTTTGATAGTGCCATAGTTAGATGTTTTCCAAAGTTTGTGTTGACTAAATTGTTTTGCATGAAACCCTACATGCTGATGCTAATCTGGTATTAGATAAGGATTCTCACTAATGAAGTTCACTATATGGAGTAACGTTTGATGTCTTTTCTTTGCTGAATCTAAATGTATGTGATATCGTTTGCGAAATTATTTTTGCTATTAATATTGCACAGTAACTTTAGAATGTGTAATAGCTCAAGCTTTGTTTAGATTGCGTTTTTTTTGTTGCTTTGGACAGGCAGTGTTGTTCCCGTATGTTTATCATTTTATTCTGAGAATATTTTACGTGACATTAGCATTTTTAATATGGGGAAATAAATATTCTAACTTTTACTGAAAGGTGTGGTTATTCATGACTAAAAGGCCATGGTGTGTGAAAATTACTGACTCCTATTGATTACTAATGTCATTGATTATTGGTATTGATGATTAATTATTGATTATTGATCCACATGTACTGGACATATGGTGGGAACTTCTTAGTTGCGAGTCAAAAGTTTCATCAACCTATTCGAATTCCCCTTGTAAGTTTACTTATTAAGGTTAGACGCGCTAACATTAGCATACTGGTCTCTGCAGCCGATGTGTGGGATTGTTTTGTTTTGGAAGCACCTATTTCTAGATCAACAGCCTTCTGTTTCCCAATTTTATCCTAGCCAACTCTTAGCAGATTAACTCCTTCAACCCTATAGACCTTACCCAATGGTTAATAAAACGAAAATCAAAGTGTTTACACTAACGATTGGTTACTGTGTTAGTATGTCCAAATGTCAATGGCAGCGAGGGAAAAAATGTACTTAAAAAAAGAAGCCACACATAGTACCTGTAGTTTAGCCCTTGAGAATATAAAGTGAAGGGCCAAGAGAGAGAGGGCCCAGCCTCTTCTTGGCTCTGACCGGAGTGAACGTTCCCACCCTTGGCCCACGCTTTTCTCGAGCATTGCCCGGTTGCATCCCATTCTGCTGGAGTAAAATTGCACTCTATACCACTGGTGCAGGGTTGAAACTCTCCTTTCTTGCTCCTCATCTTCTCCCTGTAGGCAGCTGCACTGAATTATGGGGTCTGTAGTTCCCCTGCTCAATGGCATCCCACGCTGCAGAAATGAAGTTGCGCTATACAGCACTGGTGTGGGGGAAGGGTTCTTCTTTCCTGCTCCTTCTTTCCCACCTGTGGGCTGCCATGCTGGGGTTATAGAGTCCAAATGCCCCCTTGCCGATCCCAGCAGTGTCCCACACTGTAGGAGTATAGTAACACTATATAGCTCTGTTGAAGGGGGAAGAAGTCTCTTCTTTCCTGCCCTTCCTCCGCCCCCTGTGGGCTGCTGCACTGAAGTATGGGGTCTTTAGTCTCCCTGCTGGTCCCAATGGCGTCCCGCGCTTTTGAAGTGAAGTCGCACTATAGAGCATAGGTGCAGGGGTGAGGGCTGTGCTTTCCTGCTCTTCTTCCTTCACTCCCTGTGACTGCAGCGCTGGACTATGGAGTTTGTAGCCCCCGCTGCCGGTCCCAATTCCCCAGTTGGTTCATTCAGATGTTGTGTGACCTGGAAGATGATTCCACTAAGTGGGTAACTATGTCATCTGAAAATATATGAAATTGCACTAACTTTGCTGCAGCAGATTATGAAGGGCTTGAAGCATAGTGAAGGAGCTTTGGACGAAAAGGGAGACCATAGGGAATTCAGCACATGGCTTCAAACAGCAGTCCAATAATCTTTTGTATTTCAAAAGAGACATAGGCCCTCATTGGTTGTACCGCCGACCGGCCCCCAATGCGGCCGCACTGCTGCCGTGCCCATTTTGACATCCCCGCTGGGCCGGCGGGGATGTCGGCCGCAACATGGGACCCGGCTCCTAATGGACAGTGAAAAGCAGGGTGGGGCTGTGCCTGGGGGCCCCTGCCCTGCCCATGCCCCAGGCTGGCGGGAAGGGGACTCGTAATCCCCTAGGCAGCACTGTAAGCAGCGCTGCCCTGGAGAATTTAAACCGCCGGGACAACCACGGCGGTAAACCGCCGGTCCCGGCGGTGCGACGTCGTAATTGGCAAGATTGTACTACCAGCCTGTTGGCAGTACAATCGCCAAAACAGCCCTGGCAGTCTTTGACCACCAGGGTTGTAATGAGGCCCATAGTTTTACCTTAAGCAGAGCTAATCAAAGTAATTTAAGGACTAGATACCCCAGCAACTTCATATGGCTGGTCCAATAAATTACCGTAGTTCACTGTGCCTGTAGGATAGAGAACACCAATCTGCCACCTACATAAATCATTCTTTTAAGTCCAATAAGGTTGTTTCTGTGCCACAACCAGAGTGCAGGTCTTTCAGTAATACATTAATTTACTAAAATGCTGTCATTTCATATTTATGTAAGTTGGTTCAGTCTTAAATGAAAGTACTGTAATGTCAAATGGTACTGAGCCAGCTGAGCTGCAGGGTTTCAAGCTGGGCCAGTTGACCTACTGCATTTCAAAGGACACTTCACCTGTGATTCTCACTACTTTTCCTTCTGCGGCACTAGTCCAACTGTCGACATCATCTTTCAGGAGCTGATGAGGTGATGGTGGATTCGCTTGTGAGGGAGGCTGAGGGGTGAAATAAATGTTGAGAGGATAAAGATTAGGGATAAGCACCAAAGACCAGTGAGGATTCAGAGAAATAATTAGTGGATTAGGTAGTCTGTTCAAGATCTGACTATTTCCACTTTCCAAACTTTTGGCTCTAAAGGCCCATCCCTGTCACATCCTTTCTATAACTAACCTTTGCTCCTTAGGGATTGTTTACTTAGTACCAGATCTGATTGCCTGTCTTTAACATAAGGTCTCCACAACTTTAAAGATGCTTAAAGCCACAATATTGCAGTCAATTGTGCCTAGCAGCCCGTTTAATGTCACTGTCAGCTCCACAACACTCTCAAGGATGCTGGCAGCCTGAATTACAATATGCACCTGTAAACTGCTTAAAAATGATCAGCAAGGGCCTCTGAAGGGGTTGTAGGACATCGAAAATGAGCTAGTGCTTGCTACATTATCAGAAATCTGGGACAGAAAAATACTAAAACAGTAGAACTGTGGCACTAATTTGCCCAGGGACTTCAAGAATCAAGTTGTAAAAGAAAAAATGTTCAGGAGAAGATAAAAAAACACTGGTTCACCCGGAATTAGGACCAAAGAGTCTGATTTACCTTTTTACAGTGACACTGCCTATTTACCATTGTGGCTGAGGAAACATTTCTGCTACACTGGTTGAAAACAGTCTTCACATTTTGTGCTGTTGAGATTAGGCTTTTCCCCTTAAGTCGCTCCCACATGAATGGTGCAAGTTGCTTTGTAGTATTTGTGTGGTGGTTTGCTCTTGCACTTTGCTGCTCAAGATGTGACCCCATGGGTATTCATTTACCTAATGATGTACCTCCGCAGATTCCATGTCATGTCCTGACATTACCCCTTCTTTTGTAGCCCAACCCATTCCTGATCAACTATGGATGCTAGAAATTACCCCAAATACCAGGTCTTCATTTGCAGAATCCACTAATAAAATGCCTGCATAATGCTGAGATTTGTGTCCTTGCAATTCAACAGACGATTTCAGGCAGCATAAAGCCTACCCGGCTAACCCTTGGGCCAATAGCAAGCTCCACTATCAAGTACACTGACTTCATATGCACTGGAAATGAAGGAGGATGTTAAGGGGTGGGTGGAAAGATCATCTATCATTTTTGGCAAATGTGCCATCACCACCTACCTCGATATTACAGTTAAGAGAAAAAAGAACATGCTTTCCCAAGCAAGCCTGAATTAAAGTACAAATATCAGAACAGATTACTCATAAACGTGTAGGAAAACTAAAACGGCAAAATTACTTAAATATTGCTTATAACCTGGATGTTGAGAAGATCTGTTAAGTTTTCTTGTTCGCCTGAGGAAAGGATGATTCCTCTCAGCAGTCATTGTGCCACCATCCCTGCACTTAATAGTGAATGGTATTGAGTTTCTCCTTAAGGGTGTCCAGTAGAAAAGATACCCTCCTTAAAAGTGTCCCGTGCAAAAAATCCAATGGTCAAAAATGTCCTTGACAATCTTACACTTATGGATTAAAGAGCAGATATAGACAAGCTTCCCACTATGTTCTCCATGATATCAGAGAAGAGGAAAGAGCCAAGCAAACAAATCCAAAAGACAATCGAAATGAAATCCATATGAAATGGTGCAAAAAGCAGTGACAAAAGTAGTAGCAGATGATCTGCTTAATAAATATTTATTAGGGAGGTTGCAAATTTTGAAAAGTTTTTTAAGGCAGGCCTATTTCATCAAAGGAAAAAAGGTCTGCTTTTAAAAAACAAATCAGTTTTGAAAAACTTCAGAGAGGGTTGGCTACTCCCACTAAAGCTGACACCTAAGTTTTCAAAAGGGAAGAGGTCCCAAGGTGACACTATCCGGTATGAAAATAAGTGACCACCTCAACTTGCAAGTCCTTAACTTATCAAGGGTTTACATCCAGAACTATAGTAGCAAACCACTAATACATAAGGTACGTATTTGGAAGAGAGGCCTGAAGCACATCACTTCCAAATACCAATCTGGTAATGATTCTAATGATTTCTTAACCCAGAAGGTCAGTGACTAGTAAAAATATTAGTACATCAGCCTCTAAGTCCCAGTCTTGCTCTAGGATTGTTGTTCTTAGCTACACTGGACCGAGGTTCCTTCTTATATGTTGAGAGAACCTAGCACCCTGTACAGGTCACAGCCAAAATCTATGGACAGGTCTGGCCAATAAGGCCTTATGCAATATTTAAAATTACTTTTCTGATGTCTTACAACTTTAATAGAGAAGTCTCTTTGCTGGGCATGTATGAATAGCAGATAACTAAGGAAACCCATGCTGAAGACCACCCAGAAACAAGTGCAGAGCAACCCCCAGTTCCCAAAGCAATGCAGAGGAATTCATCCCAACAATATCAGAATGAGAAATGTTTGTGCTTACGTGGCACGGAACATTTCTCTCCCCTAACTATTGCCACCTTACTGTTTTTTTTCGGACATTTCCAGCCCATTTTGGTCGCCATCTTGTCTGTATTATCATTGCATATGCCATTTAGTGTTGTTACAGTATGTATATGTATGTAGCTTCTTAAAAAGCAAGCAGTTGCTCTGCTTCTTATATCAGTTCAGTTTTGTCAACATTTCTCAGTTTATGTCATTTATAGAGGTCATCAAATAAAATTTCTCATTTATCGCAGAGCTCATATCAACTCCCTATACCATTTCACGGTTAAAACACCTACCAATATTTTGGATACCTACACTGACATGGAGGCATAAATAAAGGAAATAGCAAAAATGTGTCTTCTACCAGGAGCCAAAAGTAAAGAGAATATGTGAGAAAGGAATCTTGAATCTTTCAACTTCTCTAAACACCCAAGAGAAGGCACAGGGTTGGAAATTGTTTCCCAAAATAACGATCAGAGCAATCACTACTATCTCAATCTTGGAGCTGAGAGATCACAGAATCAAATGATACCTGACAGCAGTAGAAGAGAGACTGAGAATAGAAGGAAGGGCTCAAAGGCTAGAGTATTGCATTGTTAGTGAGTATGTATGTCATTGATCCCTCTATAGAAAGAAAGAGGAGCTGCAAAAAAAAAAGACATCATTGAGAACAGATGGGGTGGGAAGATTGACAAATGCATCCTTATTTGCGCTTCATATCCTACAACATATAAAAATACATTTCTCGCCAATTAAGTCCATTATGGATGGTCTAAAAGCCCTGATGAAACTGCAAAAGGCACACATTGCTAACCCACTGAAGGTGAAATATAAACTTCCTTGGTGAATATCTCCGTCCTTATTATGAAGGGGCATGGAAGTGGTGCAACTCAGACCATTCTGACTAATTCCAAGACTCGCAGCACAATGAAGGCTATCGATAATTATGGTCAGCCATCAAGCAAGGAAGTCCTTCCCTTTAATTCTGGACTAACGCCCAGTAGCACAGCCAGTATGTCATAGGCTGTAGTGCAAGCAAGTAAATGGGCACTTAAACGGCTGTTTGAATTGCACAATACAGACATAATTGAGGCTCAGTGAGTGTGTCAGGCCTCTGGTGTCATTGCACCTGCTGCGTCAATAGAAGCTATGCCCCTACTTCCGCCCTTGAGCAAAAAGCTGTTACCTGGCAGACTATATTGAAATATTAGGCTTGCAAACTTCTTTTCCATTTAATTAATTGATCGCTGAGAGAGCTCTCACTTTCCCCTCAACACTCTCACGCTGGATACGGACAATCAAGAAGGCGTATACAATGAATCACCTAAAATCAATTGTACTCCTGGTCCATCCCTGTATTGCCTGTGAGATAGCACAGCTTGACTGTGCCATTATGAAATGAAGAGATGGTTGTAAGAAATGTTTTCATTTAAACGTGTGGCACTATGAGACATAGGAGCACACAGATTAATGCAATGTTTCATGTATGCCTTATTTTTTCCTTGTTTTTTAAGAATGTTTAATTTATAGTATTTTAGGAACTGTTATTCCTTACAGGAATCGTTATTTATTTGACATAAGAGATTTATAGAATTTATTTAACCAGAAGTATTTGTGCTTAATTAGATTGGCCAGAGTGAAGACCCATATTTTTATCTGTGTTCTAACCTTCAATATGAAGTTTGCCTTTTGAATGTTTTTCTAAAGCTGCAGGTGTCAGGAGTGGAGACCAAATTAATAGGGAGCTTATTGTTTGGGAAGATGAGAAACGTCCAGAGAAACACTTATCAAGGACATGAGGCTATCCTGGGTTAGCTGCTGTAACCCTTGTGAATTTCCAAAGCACAAGGTCAATGTTGAAATCTTCAGAAGTCTAAAATTTCAATTAGCAACTTTTGATTTATGATTATGTGTTTGAACAGGAAAATGCATTTGCCTATAAGATCACTCTTGAAAGAAGCCAGGTTTAAATATGGTTTAGTTAGTGGTAAGATTCAGACTCCATCTGTCCTTACCTGAGAGTGGACCTCACTGAGATATATTTCTAGAACTTTAATTTCTATGTGGCTTCATGTTGCCATACCTCTATGGTGGAAACCTCTACAGAAGTTCTGTTGTGCTGCCTACTTTTTTGAACCCATTGACATTAGCATAGTTAGGTTTTTAGAAATGGTTGGGAAGGAAAACCTGGATTTAAACTTAATGCACCAATTGCTTTTCCTTATTTTCTGCTTTGCTTTATCGCCATCGAATTAGTGATATTTTAAATGTTAGTTAAATTCCAAATTGTGTGACGTTTTGTTTCTCCTTTGGCTGTCCTGTACATTTATACTATGATTTTAAGACTTATATATGTAAGTTTGACTTTGAGTCTGAAATAAAGCCCTTTGAAATATAAGTTGGTCTCTGGAATTGTATGTGTGTCTATCGAGTTACACTGAAATTCAATTGAATAATCTGATGCACTGTCTCCTCATCTTTTGGAGTAGAAAAAAAATCAGACCCCAGATTTTGAAATAGGGCCCAAATCTGGATCAGAAGGTAGCAGAGTAAGGTTCTCTTTCTGAAGTGAGGAGAACTGGAATTAGGATCTAGAACCATCAGTCCCAAGTATCCAATTTAGATGCTTGTATCCAGACTTGGAAGATCAGCGGAATAGTGGTGTTTCAGAGGAGGGTTGTACTGGGTGCAGATGAGTGAGTATCAATAGGGTTGCAGATTGCAATATTTGTGTTTAGTTTGCAATGATTGTGTGAATACGGGGTGTCTTGTGGAGTTGTTTGTGCATGTTGTGTGAGTGCAATGATTTATAAGGAGGTTGAAGAGGTTATCAGGTCCAACGTGGCTTAAGATCCCAGGATAGTTTAAAAGTTGTAGAAGGCACCATATTATATTGTCTGCTCGGAGGTTGTGTCATTGTGAGACTCTGTCAATGGCACAGTTAAGATAAGGACTTACTTTGTGTGAATGGAGGCATTTAGAATAGTGGACCTACATGTGCAGAGTGAAGCTATACTGGTCTCTATGACGCCCCACAGTTCAAGGTTTCATCCGAAGTGACTGCAAACTTTCTTGTGTGTTTGAAACTAATAATTTCAGTAGACCAAACAAAGGTTTTGCATTATGTGACTGGGTGTGATATTGCGGAGCGAGCGTGTATGCAGATTATAAAGAAGGGAAACTGGTGTGAGAAACGAGGTTAATGTCACTGTGTACCATGCTGGCATAGGTCAGTTGGTGTAGTGCTGCTCAGTTATTTGTGCACAACATTGTACAGTGCGGCACTGCAATGGGTGGAAACATTGTTTTAATTGAACATTGTTGAAAAATAAAATGTTTTAAAGTTTCATAAGACCTGTTGAGAGGTGATGTTCATATTTCTAGGAGAGAGGGCGAAGTGGTCCCTCGTAAAGGTACTCCTGTCATTAAATAGCGATTAATGTAGGGCTTCACGCTTGTTTGAAACGGTCAAAAGTACAAGGTCACAGAAAAGGATGGCCCATTGAGATTCCCACTATAAGGCACATTTAATTTGAGAATTATTGACAATTTGAGGAGATTGCTGTATGAAATGAAGCAACCACCAAGACCTGCACAATATGAAGCATTTAATGTGCTCCCACGCAAGAGAAAGGGAGAGATACCAAGGTAGAGCAAAGAAAGCTATGCTTTCTTATGCAGATGCTAGAAGGGAGGCTGAGTGGAAAAGGTGGAGAACAGATATGATAGAAGGGGTTAAACTGTGTCCGACTTTGACCACAGATGTGACTGAGGGAAAAGGGGAAAGGAAGACGATCAGAAAACGTAAGGAGAAGAAGCAAAAAGAGCACAATGGCATCAGCATAGACAGTGATGACAATTTAGGAGATAGTCTTTTAGATGTATTATTATCTGGACGTCTGCCCCTGTATATAGAAGCTAGAGGGGAGGGTGTAGACAATGGCATTGGAGTCAGTGGCATAATTACCTTCCCTACTGCCCAAATAGGAAGGCTCTGAGTCCTTTGGGACCTATTCCTACTAGTGTGCCTTGCGAACTAAGAAGTGTAGGTTTGAAAGAATGTGTCCCTGTTGATCCCACGTGCTCTCCCAGTACCAGTTGCGTTTGGTCATGTACTTCTTATGTATAAATCAGAAGGCTCTTGGAAACATATGTACAATTTGGCAGTACTGAATAGCTTTGCGGGACCAACTCATGTTTCAAATAATTCAGGCACTAAGGAATTGGTTCCAACACATACACGCACTCCATGTGTAGCAAGTAAAGATACAACTTTGAATATATCAGGATGTACTTCAATAGGCACATATAAGAAGATGCCCACTCATGCTTCTCCTGTATAGGATCCCCTTTGAGTTTGGTGAATGGTGCTTAGAGAAATTATTTCATTCCTAAGATTCCTGTAGTAACTCGATCTATTAGTGTGAAGGAGATAGACAAACAGGTTACATTTTTTCACGGAAGTACTCCATCTAAGGAGAGAACAAGTATAGAAGTGAGTCAGGGAACTATTTCATCAACACTGATAGAAAGAACTCTGGATGTAGCATAGTTGACTACAGAATTAGCTGCAATGATTGCTGGAATTCTTGGTTTAGAACAATTGGAGACTGACCAGGAGAATGAGCTCACATTTATGTGCAGGGACATCACTAATCGAGTGTGTCAAGTTCATTATAAATTGGCAGAATTGTCTCAGAAATGTGAGGTTGATATAAATGAAACTAAGGGTCTGTAAATAAGCTATCAAGTGTGCTTTTGGTGAAAAAGACATTATATGAGAACTCCAGGGTTGAAAACTTAGATTAAATAATTAATTCGGAATATTACAAAATGGATAAGATAAATGGTAGACTAAATGGGCAGAAAAGAAGGTAAGGAAAACTTCAGGTGAACCACCTCCAGTTAGAGCAGCGGGAGGTGTTGCAATCTTCTTTTGAGAGAAGTGCCTGGTGGAGGTTATGTTCATGTGCCATGGGGCAGGAGTCATCTTGCATCATTTACCAATAATTTCCCAAAATTACAGGATGAGCCAGTAGAATGATATTGAAAGGGTGAAAAATTTGTGAAAATGTCATGGGTGTTGTGGGTTGATCTGAATATGTTATTTGACATTGTTGTTCCGTGTGACCTGTGGATGCAATATAAGATAGCTGTTCGATGGCCTGAGTTAAACCAACTAAAAATGCTTTGACAAATGGTCCTTCTCCATTAGTAATGAAGAAATATCAAGAGGTCATGACTTTCCTGAAAGGAAAAGTGACTCCTCGGGATGTTGACTGGGTCAAAACTTACAGAATGACTCAAGAATCAAAGGAGTCAATCCATGCTTACTATGAGATGTTGTTGCAGGCATTCAAACAAATCAGTGGTATAGAAACACTAGAAGCAAATGATATGGGGCATTTTGTGTCAAGGTTTGTGACAGGGTTGAGGCCAGAAATAAGCATGATGATCCAACAACATTTGATTTGTTGACAGAATAAGTCTATTGATGAAATTTTGTGTTATGCAAAATACTGCCATGATGAAATAGAGATGAAGCGGAAAAAGCTTAAGGAAAAACTGATGGTCGTTCAAATTAAATTAGCTCAGAGAATTAGCTGAACGCCCCTAGCTGTAAATAATGTGGGCAAAATGCAAGATGTATACCAGCAACCACAAAATCCCATGCAAGGTAGAGGTGAGGACCCTTTCTAGATCCGAATACAGGGATGGATGTAAATAGTCTAAAAAGATCAAATCTGTGTCACACCTGCAATAGAGTGGGACATTGGAAGTGGGAATATCATTTAAATCCAGCTAATCAGGTCCAGAATGCCTTCTTAGAATAATGATTCCAATAAGATGCCGGGTGTGGAAAGACCCGGAAGTCAACAATTTAATGTGTTCCAAGCTCCAATGGTGCAAGACCCTCAACCATCGATGCCACAGCAAAATGCTGTTGGGTCACATCAGAAAATGAATCAGGGTTGGAGAATGAATATGGACGCAGGATAATAATCAATTTCAACAATTTCCCATGTTCAATCTGAATGAAGGAAATGGCTCTGATCAGTCAGCCTGACGATGCCTGAGGGAGAGAAAGACTCCGTAGTCGGTGCAGCCTTAAATGTGGACCAAAGTGGATCATTTATAGAGAGTGAAGTGGATGGCTGTCCTGTGTCATTCTTGGTCGATACTGGTGCTACCAGTTCTACTTTGAGAACAGTATATGTCCCAAACCTACCCCTCTTTTGAAAAAACAATCAAAGTTGTTGGAGTAGAGAATAAACAAATGACTGCTCAAGAAACTGCTCCAGTTAAAGTAAAAATAGAATCTTTTGAGGACAAGCACAAGTTTATCATATGTGATTCCATTCCAGTGAATCTCTTGGGAAGAGATTTACTTTCCAAATTAAAATTTGTTATCTTTTTCACTCCATCAGGAATAGAAGTCCAAACCGATGATGAGAATGCTGTCTTTAAGCTAATGAAAAATGAACCATGTTGCATGAAACTGTCAAACATGTGATGCGGGGTTTTACGGGAAAGGATACCAGACTGATTAAAGGTGTAGAACCTGTCCGGATTTCTCTTTAGCCTAATGTTGAATTTCTGAGAACTCCACAATATAATTTGACACCAGAAACAATTGCTGAGATAACTCCAGTGATGGAATCCATCATACAGCACGGAAATTCTGAGGGAGATAATGTGAAGCCCTTTGTGGGTCTTCAGAATCCTAGTGGCAAATATTGGATTGTACTGCACCAGAGGAAAAGAAATAACGTTTGTAATACTGTTCCAGATTCCATGTGAGGCTGAGTGGTTCACTGTCATTGATTTGTGTCAGGCCTTCTTTTTGATAATGTTGCATGAAGACAGTCAGTTCCAGTACAGAAACAGGGTCTTAACGTGGTGTTGTGGCCCACAAGGGTATACTAAATCTCATCTATTTTAATCAGATTTTAAAGAAAGATGTTGGAATTTTTTTGGGAATCTTTGGTTATGCCATGCAGCTCAGTCTTGGTCTAATACATCGACGACCTAATGGTGGTGTCAAATACCCGAAGAAGCTTGTAAACAAGACACTATTGCATTGCTGAACCACCTGGCTGACAATGGACATAAGGAGTCACCAGGAAAGTTAAAATATTGTCAAAAAGAAGTCCAATATCTTGGACGGCACATTGAAAAGAGAGTGAGAAAAGTGTCACAAGAGAGAATTTCAGCCATACTGACAATGAGTGTGCCAACTTCCCCGAAGGAAGTCAGGATGTTTCTGGGAATGGTGGGCTACTGTAGACAGTTAAACCCAACCTTTCTCTGGTGGCGAAGCCCTTACAGAGGATGACACACAAGTTTGTGTCCAATCTGGTACCACAGGATAACAACTGTCTTGTTGCATTTCTAGAGCTGAGAGAATGTCTCTGTCATGCACTGACCCAGGGGGTGCCCAACTATACCAAATCTTTTGCACTTTTCTGCAGTGACGTCTAACTCAAATACATGGAAATGCTAAAAGACATGTGGCTTTTTTTCTGCCGCATTAGATCCTGTTGCTTCTGCATTGCCTGGCTGCCTTAAATTGGTAGGTGCAGTCATCACTAGTATAGAAAGGTGTGGAAATATTGTTATAGTCACCCATTAACTGTGTACGTACCACTCTGAGAAGCTTTTGTTGACTAGAACTAGAACACTGCATCTCACAAGCAGTTGGCGTACCAAATACAAGCAGGTGATATTGGGTGCAGAGAATGTAACTATCAAACACTGTGGGATTTTAAATCCTGCCACCCTGTTGCTAATATTGAATAAGGAAATTGCTGAAGATTGTGAAGGGGACCATGATTATCTTGATGTTACTGAACTGTACACCAAACCAAGACCAGACATAGGAGATGAACCATTACCTGTATCCGATTATGTCCTCAATGTTGATGGTTAATGCATAAGAGACAGCGGAGGAAGTCTGAGAGCCGCCTATTCTGTCTGTACTCTTTCTGGAGTTGTTGAAGCTTCCTGGCTTCAAGGAATATTCTCTGTCTGAGTAGCTGAATCGATTGCACTTACTAGAGCATGTTTTGTTTCTGATCAACTGAATGTGACAATCTTTACTGATAGTCAGTCCTGCTTTGGTGTCATTCACGACTTCAGAAAACTGTGGTCTCAGCGAGGCTTTATTACATCTTCTGGATCTTCAATTCGGAACGGCAAACTAGTGAGAAACTTCCTCAACATACTACAATTGCCTGAGTAGATTTCAGTGGTTAAGTGCATTGCACATTGTTCCAGAGATGCTTATGTGACTTTTGTCAATAGGTCCTCTGACGAGGTCACAAAATACTGTGCGCACAATGTTTGTACTTTCAATGGTGAGTTCACAATTGAAGGAATAGGTTGGAATAACTTTAACCTCTTGTTGACAACAGCTGATACATAGGATGAAGTGACGAGCCTTCAGGAGAAAGTGTCTGATGAGGCGCAACAAAGTTGGGTCAGGGCAGGTTGTCTCAAGAGAAATGATGACATTTGGGTTTCAATGGACGGACGACCGGTGTGGTCAAATAGTCTGTTACCCCTAAAATCTAGACATTTCCGTGGTCCAGTGCATATTGTAAGGAACGCTTTGGTGAGATTGTTAAGACAGATGTGGTTCAAACCTAAATTCAGGTTGATGGCTGAATCACTGTGTCATAGATCGGTTGTGTGTCAACTAAACAATGTTGGGAAAAGAAATGCAGTTACCCTGAGTCACATAAGACAGTCAGGAGGGCATTTAAACAGTATCCAAATGGGTTTCATTGAGATTGCAGTGTGCAATGGATTATGATATGTTTTGGTTGTAGTGTGTGTCTTTTCCCGTTGGATCGAGGCTTACACAACTAGGCAAAATGATAGTCTCACTGTAGCTAAACGTTTACTAAGGGAACTCATTCCTAGGTTCTGTATCCCAACTTCTTTGGAATCAGATCAAGAACTAATTTCAACAATGAGGTCCTCAAATAATTGTGTGCAGCTTTGCAAATGGAGCAGCAATTACATTCCAGTTATACTCCTGAGGCTTTGGGTCTTGTGAAGCAGATGAATGGCATGCTGAAAGAGGGTTGTCATTTAGAAAAACACAGAGTAGGGCTAGGGAAGTCTCACATAGATTTACACGTTGTTGCTTAACAAACTTTGAACTTTGTTGCTTTTTGCGTTGGTGAAATCAACAAAGATATCTTTTGCTGCTGCAGTACTTATTTTGATAATAGATCTGATTCTAAAAACATAATGGAGCCTAATAAGAAAAATAGGAGTAGACACATAATAGAAGCCTTATTGCTTATTTCTTTTGTTGTATTAATGGTGTGGCTAATAGGAGTGTTTCCTCTACACATTCTGAAGAACAAAAAGCTATCTCCTAGTGTTTCCCCATGAACTCTTAGTCCTAAGGATAATAATGTTCATATGTTTGTTGAAAATGCATTACACTTAGATGAGTATAGATTACATTATTCAGACAATGTATATTTTTAAGCTGCTTTACAAATATGTAAATACAATTAATGCTAGGGACTGCTATGTCTGTACACCTGCTTCTGTGTCATAAGGTATCACATATCATCACATCCCGTTAACACATGGTATATCTTGTAGTCGGCTATTGAGTATATTTTACAGTAAGGGACATTTTCAATATTTTTTTTTGAATTATGACTTAGTGCTGCCAGATGTTCCTTTTTTAAGCACCAGAAAATAACCCATATTTTAAAGGTGCAGAGACTGAAAGAAAATAATTTGTACTATGAAAACCTTTAGACACTGCATTTGCACAGAGACACAATCTGACATGCTCTTCAACTGAAATAAAAAATACATTTTTGAATTTAGTTGAAGACCAAAGCAGGGAATCTCGGAACACAACACAGATGGAAGAAAAGAACATAAAGTGCAAGGGAATTTGCCAGCTTTAACCTTAGACTGCAGCATAAAGGGAGATTGTGCATACACATTGATCAAAGCTATGTAAATCCATTGTTCATAGGGGAAAGTGATTATGAACATGTTTTTGACTTCAGAGGAAAGAGTGAATTCTTTTGGATGGAAAGGATCTTGTGATTCCCGGAGAATATTTTATTTGTGGACAGTATGCATATTTTAAGTTACTGAAAGGATGGTATGGTACATGTTATCTAGCAATAGTATTTCCAAAGATCTTTCATGTGGCGCAACCTGAAGATCCTGTGCTGAAGATGAATTACAGAACTAGACGAGGAGATAGTGCTGCAGAAATAGTGTGAGATATGTTTGGTGCATTAATTCCATCAGTGGGAGTAGTTTTGAATTCTATGAAGATTAAAAAGATGTCTACAATAGTGTACAACCTGGCTACTAGCACAGAAAATTCATTGTTGTTGGTAAACACTGAGATGGTGGGTATAAGATCAACGGTTTTACAAAATGGGCTTGCGTTAGATTTGTTGTTCACATAAGAGGGCGCAGTCTATCGGATAGTGAAGGTTCAACAATGTTGTACCTGTATTTTGGATAAAAGCAAGGATTTGGAAAAGTGTATCCGGGAACATTTCAGGGCTGATAAAGGATGTGAAGGAGTTGGAAGTGACTGGTGCATGGGAAGTCCTTAGGAATGGACTTTCTGCTATAGGTGGTTGGTTTGGGAATTTGGGATGTGGAATTGTAGGTTTTGTTTTGAGGCCATTGTTGAATATTCAATAGTGAGAATATTTTTTGTGGATGCAAAATCTTTTAGAGAAGGAAAATTCAGATAGGTAAGAAGAGAAATAGAGCAGAAGTTAAATTGGAAGATAGTCAGTGTAAATATTGTGATGATATGAAGCATTTGGCAAAGACTGTTTAAAACAACAAGGTTTTAGAAAGCCTTATTCAAGACTGAAAGGGATTTATGATGAGACTGAAAGTCATCAGTGGGAGGGTTGAGATAACATAACTTAGCTATGTCATTGCATCTCTTAAAACATGAAATAAAGAGGTGGTTGTTTTCCGCTTAATGTAAGAAGTATTTAATTTAAACGTGGTACACTGTGAGACATATGAGTAAAGCGCACAGATAAATGCAGTGTTCCATGTATGCCATATTTTATCATTGTTTTGAAAGAATTTATATGTTATAGTATTTTAAGAAATTGTTATTCTCTCATATTTATTGTAAATTTGACATGAGACGTATAGTATTTATTTAACCTGAAGTAGTCATGCTTAATTAGTTTTGCCAGAGTGAAGGCCTAAATATTTTTCCACGTTTGAATGCAATGCAAAGTTTACTTTTTGAATATTTTTCCAAAGCTCCTGGTGCGAGGATTCAAGACTGAATTAATACGGAGCTCATTGTTCGGGAAGATAAGAAAAGCCCGGAGGTACGCTTATCAAGGATGGGAGGAGTATCCTGGGATGGCAGCTCTAACTCTTATGAAATTTGTGAAAATTCTGAGGGTGTACCTGGCTCAACGGTGAAAACATCAGAAGGCTAAAATGTCAATTAGCAACTAACCCACGATCCTGGGGCTACCTCGGATATTGACTGACTATGTTTCACCAATCTTTGCACAGCCACAGCAGCCATGAACTTTCCATCTAATTCACCCTGCCCAGCCTCTCTTCTTTTATCGGACTCACAACCTGGAAATATTAATAACACCACAAGTTTATTCAAGGCGAATCCCGTTGCCAGTTACGTCCAAGTTGATACTACCACGAACTCAAACATTTCTTGTGTCCAGCACACAGCAAAACTTTTATCCTGGAATGTGGCTGGCATTAACAGCAAACTTGTTGACACTGAGTGGGGGGCACTCGTTGGAAATTTTAACGTCTGCATGTTCCAGGAAACATGGGCAACGCATTGTACATACAAACAAGGGTATAGTTCCTTTTTCAAGCCTGCTAAGCCATCTTTAGCTGGCAGGGCGGCAGGGGGTTTAATCACATGGGTAAAATCTATAGAGGGGAGTGGTACAAAGGAGATATATGTGGATTCTCATGATATTTTGGCCGTTGCTATCTACCCAGCCTCAGGCACTCCTGTCCTTTGTCTAAATATTTATAGCAGACCGGGACCCTCAAATCACCGATCTCCCATTGTCGAGCTACTGAATATCTTAATCCCAGACCTTCGCCTCAAATATCATATCATAATAGCTGGTGACTTTAACGTTCTACTTGAACTTAATGCAGATCACACAGAGGTCATGCAGTCTGAAGATAGTGTATGGAATATCCCTCCTCCTGTGACTTTTCATTCTACCCAGCAAAATTCATATAAACCAAGCGTTAGGGCCTCACAGATAGTGGACCTCATGATATCCCATGGCCTTCGTTTGGGTAATGGCCGCTTTCCAGCGGACATTCCGGCCAGACCAACCTTCTTCAGGGGCTCATATAGTAACAAATTGGATTATATCCTCTTTGACTTAAGACTATGGCACCATATTCTAGACTTAGAGGTGGGTCTTCCCCATACTAGTGATCATGCTCCCCTCCAGATCACATACAAGAGTTCTCTCCTAGTAGGGGTCGCACTTCCCCCTGTCTCCTCTACTGCTATGGAGCTGTCCAGTAATAAGCGTACAGTAAGGTGGGACTCCTTTGTGCAATCAAATAAGCTTCAAGGAAAATTGCGTGCCCTAACCTCTTCTCACCAGTTATTTGATACCAACTTTATTCTGGCTCCATTAGAAATATTGCCTCTTCATTTGGACCTTTTTTCTACTCTGAAAGAGCTGTTTACTAAACGTCCAAGGCCACTGACTATTTCCTGTATTCGACCACATACTAAATGGTTCAACAAGAGGTGTAGGGAGGCCAAAAATACTTTGGCCATCGCGCTAAAGACCAAAGACAGATCAGGCATCATCACTGCTAGACGTCATTATGCTTCCACTTGCAACAAAAGTAAATTCGAGTACGAAGAGGGGCTATGGAGCAATTTACTTGAGGCAGCTACCGTCCATGATTCAAAACGGTTCTGGCTCCTAGTTTCCTGTGGTGATCAGAACCGCGCATCTCACCTGGAGTCTTATATTTCTCCTGACATCTGGCTCTCCTACTTTAAGGAATTGTATGGACCATTGTCGGCAAGTCATATTTCTGACATAATTTCGGAGGAGCCAACAATTTTTGACGAGTCTATGGCTTTCTTGCCCCCTTTTACACTGAACGAAACTGTGTCGGCCATTGCAGCCCAGAAAGCAGCAAAAGCCCCTGGGATGGACGGGATCCCCTCTGATATGTTTAAAGTGGACCAGAACATCTGGGGCCCATATATTAACAGACTTTCTAATGCCATCTTGACTAGCAGAATTTATCCTGACTCATGGAAAGAGGCGATTATAGTGCCCATCCATAAGAAAGGAGAGAGGAACAACCCGGGTAATTATAGACCCATCAGCCTCCTCGACAACCTTCAAAAAAATGTCTGTTATCAGTTGTTGAGCAGGCTGAACAAGTGGCTAGTTGAAAATCAAATCTTAAATCATCTACAAGCGGGCTTCAGAGAAAAAACTAGCACATTAGATCAGATATTTCGTTTTACTTCTATTAAATGGAAAGTTGTCGATGTTGACTTAGGCCACCTATATGTAGCATTTGTAGATCTAAAATCGGCCTTTGATCTAGTACCCCGCCACAAACTGTGGGAAGTTCTGTCTAAAATAGGAGTCCCGTGCTCTATTTTAAATATTATCAGGGATCTTTACACTGGCAACTATGGTAGAATTAGATGGGGCCCACAAGGTGAACTAACAGAAAAATTCCTTACTGCCCGAGGTGTAAGACAAGGTTGTGTTCTTGCCCCTACCTTATTCCTTCTCTTCATAAACGCATGCATCCCTTATCTTATGGAGTGTTCTAACGACTCGCCTAAAATAGGAGGGCAGAAGATCCCCTGCCTTCTTTTTGCCGATGACACCCTGCTGGTTTCTCAAACAGCCACAGGCCTTTCAACCCTGCTTTCAAGATTCATTGACTATTGCAATGATTATGGGCTCGAAATCAACCGATTAAAAACCAAGTGCATGGTGTTTGGCGATAGGAAAGGCAGAATGAGACGACCTATCTATTTAGAGGGTGCCGCGCTGGAAAGAGTCAGCGATTTTGATTATTTAGGCCTGAAACTAGAAGACTCGCACAAGTGGCAGCGCCACATCCAGAAGGCAACTTTACGATTGCAACAGCGAGCCAGTGGCATTGCAAGATTTGCAGCTAGATCTCCTAGCTTTGCCATGACGCCCGCAGTAGAAATTTATAAACTACAAGCAAGAGGGGGAGCAATCTATGGAGCTGAACTGTGGGGCCACTGTTGCCTGGATGATTTGATAAAAGTGGAGAACTCTTTCTTGAGGTCATTGCTAAGAGTTCCTTCCAGTACCCCAATGCTCCCAATACGCATGGACCTAAATCTCCCTTCTATCAGCCAGATCGTTGCACTCAAGCCCTTGTTGTACTGGATTCGCCTATGGTCATCAGATTCTCTTGTCCATTATAGATGTGCGCTAGCTAACTTGATGGCCAACAACACTAGCTCCAAAATCAAGTGGTGTGCATATGTAGAAAGGACCCTCTCGCTTCTTGGTTTGGGGTCCTATTGGAAGGAACCATTATCTATCCCTAAGAACGCAACCCAGACTCTAAAGGATGCTTTCTGGCTCCACGTTCAACTTTCCCAACTGTCCGCTGTCTCGTCATCATCCATGACGGGAAACTTTTTATATTTTAAATGTCATTATGAATTTGCACAATATATGGATATAGTATCTTCCCCGTTTGCTCGTTCATTATACATTAGATTCAGGGTGGGCTCTCTTCCTTTGCGTTCCCTCA
The DNA here is from genome assembly GCF_031143425.1 of Pleurodeles waltl. Lineage (NCBI taxonomy): Eukaryota > Metazoa > Chordata > Amphibia > Caudata > Salamandridae > Pleurodeles > Pleurodeles waltl. The sequence continues at coordinate 1,162,059,503 of NC_090445.1, read as the reverse complement.
CTTATAAATGGTCTAATTTTAGTTGTTCTTCTAAGATGTGTCCGATGGGCTGTGCCAGAGAAGAATCAGTAACTCATATTCTCTTCCAATGCCCCACATACTCTAAACAAAGAGCCCGTTGGATTATTCCTCTGTGCAGAAGTAAGGGTTTTAAAAACTGCTTGCTAGCTTTGAGAATTTTTAAATCTGATTCATCGGTTTTAGTGGTTTGTTGTTTGTCAAAATATTTAGACTCAATCTGGCGTATCAGACTGAACACGCTTAAAAAAGCAGAGGGAAATTTAACAATGAATGTGGTAAACAACAATTGATGGATTTATCATTGCATGCACATATCACTTTTATTGGTTCAGATGCATTCCCTACCTGCTGTTTTTATTTTTCTTAGATATTTTTTAAATTGAAATGTCCTTTTTATCTGATATGGTTTGCCAGGCTTGTATCTTATTCTTTTACCTATAATGCGTTTTTACATAACTATAAGGTGCGATTTTCCATGAGGGAACTGCTTATGTGTAAATATTTCTCTTCTCTTTTTTTTCTCTTTTTCAATCTTTTATGACTTAAATTGTTTATCATGTAGCTTGCCGTTCCTTTTTTGTGTGATGCGCTTTTATGGTATTTATATTTACCGAAATAAAGCTAATGAATGAAACTTGTGATTTGTGATCAAGTTTTTGAACTGGAAAAGGTATTTGCCTTTGAGATTACTCTTGGGAGAATCAAGATTTAAGTGTGGTTTAGTTAGCGGTAAGATTCAGATTCCCTCTTTCCTTAGCTGAGAGTGGCCCTCACTGAGATACATCTCTAGAACTTCAATTTATCTGTGGCTTCATGCCTCCATACCTCTCTCGATTGAAATGTCTACAGAGGTTCTGTTGCGCTGACAACTTTTCTGATCCCATAGATTTTAGCATAGTTAGGATTTTAGATTAAATGGTTAGGAAGGAAAATTTGGATGCAAACTTAATGCATTAATTGTGTTTCCTTGTTTTCTGTATTATTGCTATTGAATTAGTGGTATTTTACATGTTAGTTAAATTCCATACTGTCCAACTTTTTGATTCTCGGAAATTAAAATGAATAGTTTGATGCATTGTCTCCGCATCCTTCGGAATACAGAAGAAATATTCATCTGACCCCGTATTTAGAAATGGGGCCCAGTGCCAGCTCACCCGGCCATGAGCAAACCCCTGATGGATATAGTGAAAAGTAAAGATATTATGCCTTCAACAACAGAGCAAAAAAATAAAAGCTCTAAGAATAAAGACTTGTAGCATTATTGTCCCATTAATTGCTATTTATGACCCTTAGGAGGCAATGAAAAATAAAGCCCTCGCTACTTTGAATGACAAGGTAGAATTCCAGAATGAAGCAAGGCAAGAAACTGTATTATGGCGGGCTGTGAAACAAGCAACTTGCCAGGAGTACTCCTTAGACACAAATGTAATGGGCACACTTTCAAATCAGAAACTGGATCAGGAACTGATTTTTCAGCCCGACACTTGCAAGGCCCTTCATGCTCTCTTGCGTTTAAAAGAGCAGAGCGCTTGTTTTTATGCACATGCAGTGTTTATAGTGAATTCATTTAACACCAATATTTCTTCGAGTTAAAGCATAATTTTAAACAGCACAGGTCAGAAACATAAAGAGACAACCACCACAGACTGTTTCCTAATTGTTCTCTCCGAAAAACAAGCCTTAGCTCAGAGTAATATTGGGTTAAAATAATTCACGTTACGCACTGCAGGAACATAAAACAAGTGTTTGGTTTCCACTGAGCCAGCTCAGCCTGTCATGATCTGCCCCTGTGGTGTCTCTCTTAGTTGATGAAGGAAGGGCGTACTTGTTATTTCATACAAGCCATTGGACTAAAGCTTAAACAAATCCGCAAGTGGAATGTTATAAGGTGCAAGAAGTAGAGGTGGGCATACCAACAAATTAACAGGGGGAGCCAAGACAATGGTATGGCTTGGCTTATAAGAGCACCTGCATGAACCGAACCTTGAAAATATGTGTAATATAAATCATGCAACAAATTTAATTCACAAAGAAGATAAAGGGGGTCATTACAACCCTGGCGGACAGTGTTAAAGCGGCGGTAAGACCGCCAACAGGCTGGCGGTCCTTTTTTTTAGTATTATGACCATGGCGGTTACCGCCATGGTCATCCGCCGCTTCTCCGTTCTGCCCGCCAGGGCGGAGACGACCACTTGGCTGGAGACCTGGGTCTCCATCCCGGCGGCAGTCACAATACCGCCGCCTGTATTTTGACCCGGCTGACCGCCGTGGATTTCCAGCGGTAGGAACCGCCATGAAATCCGTGGCGGTAAGCACTAACAGTGCCAGGGAATTCCTTCCCTGGCACTGATAGGGGTCTCCCCCACCCCCCACCCCCACCCGACTCCCTCCCCTACACCCCCCACCACCCCTGCCACCCCCCAAAAGGTGGCAGGGCCCCCCTCCCCACCCCGACCCCCAACATCGCATAACTCACACACACACGACACGCACACAGGCACCACCAACACACACACACACCAACATACATGCCTACATCCACACACTCAGTCAGACACGCACACCCATATACAGACATACACGCACACATCCATACAGACATACATACAGACATACACACACACATCCATACAGACATACATACAGACATACACACACTCACACCCCCCCTCTACATACACAGACCCACACCCCCATGCACCCACACAACACACAACACCCCCCCACCCCCATCCCCTAACGGCCAATCGACTTACCTGTTGCGTCGATCCTCTGGGAGGGGACGGGAGCCATGGGGGTTGCTCCGCTGACACCACACCGCCAACAGAACACCGCCGCGCCGAATCACAGGACATGATGGCGTGGCAGTGAGGTGGTGCAACCTCCACTTCCCCGCCGCCCGCCAGTATGGCTGTTGGCAGCTCTCCGTCCTAAAAAGGACAGAGAGCAGCCAACAGTCATAATACGCCGAGCGGCAAACCGCCACTACTGGCGGTCTTCCGCACGGCGGTCCCTCGGCGATCTTGTTAAAAGACCGCCGAGGTTGTAATGACCCCCAAAGTCTTTTCAAATTTCAAAAACGAGTGTTTCTTTAACATGCAGAACATTGTAACGTTTGTAAACCATACTCAGAGGTATTTATTCAAAGAAATAGTTCTTAAACACAGACTTAGCAACAACGCCCCCTAAAGACAATGCCATTAGTCGACAAGTTACTTGTCACATACATGCTATATGGGACCTGTAGGTGGGGCAACTTTAAAGCAAATTAAGTCAGACAAACACGTTTTTTGTACAGTGTATGTTCGGAGCTTATGTATTAGAGAGTGCTCTCACATACGATAACAAAAAGCGGAAGCTCAACAAAATAACATCTTTGCCTAGGATCGCACAATTTGGTCAAGCTGGGAAGCAAGGATTGATCCCAGTTTATCTGGTTTCACATTGCCCATTTGACATGACAAAGCACTGCTTTAATTACTTGCAGCCCCTCCCCCCCCTCAGCCAGTGGTGGTGGAACCTCTGATTGAACACTGGTGAAGCCATTGCTGGTCTCAGCCAGCAGACCATCAAAGGCTGCAGCCTGTCAGCCACACAAAGGCCAGCTTTTATGCATCATAGGCTATATTAGGTATTGGGCTTACTGTTTACGTTTGCACCACAGCATACCTTTAAATAGGTTTACAGGGCACAAACATGAACCAATGACCCAATTACAATAAAGATGCTGCCCATAGGGCAGATGAAAACCCAGGGCTTACTTTGGGGCAGCGCATTCAGTGAAATATAGAGTGGCAGTTTTAATCAGCCCCTCCATGTTTCACAGTGCAGGTGGCAGGAACCTACTAGTACTTTAGAGAGGGGCCAGACATCCCCCTGCAGATGGGCGAAGGGAGTGCCTGCTCCCAAATTCGGGGGAATGTGTGGGGTGGTCCATGGGACCTCTTTTTTCACTTCCAGAGGGCAGTCCTAAGGGGTCGCACTGACTGTTAGTGCACCACCTAACGGCGTCTTTGCTTTTGTGTCCACATCCTTAAAACAGAATGGGTACAGAGGCAAAGATATTTCCTCATTTGCTTGGGATCACGCTCCCATGCACATAAGAGAATGCCCTCTAGAAATAGCATTGGGGCTACATTTGTGTCAGCGCTAACACAAGTGTTTGAAGCCTGTTCTGAAATACTGAAGCACCCAGGCGGGCGCAGAAAGCGGGCCCACATGCTTGATGCGGCCCCAATAGCACTATGTGTAACACAGATCCAAGAGTTTACCGCTATGCGCAGTGGTCACCATGAGTTTTATTTTCATTACCCAGATAAACAATAGGTTCCACTCTCACACATACATTTGAAACTCTCTCCATGTCAGGACTGTTGATTTTTTGTTTTGTAGAAAAGGATTCCCGCTTTCAGGGTACTATTTCCGCAAATAAAACACAATGCGTTCCAGTTGCTGTGATATGGCAGATTATATGCATTTCAGGTTTTCTGAAAGTGTTTCTGCCGCAGCAATGGGAGCACTTTTGCTGAAATAATCCCCGGAGGATGGAAGTGATGACTGGTGGGCTGCTCACTGTGCTCAAAATGTTGTGTATGCTGAAGAGAGCAGGAAAGGCTAAGTGACTGTGAAAATGACATTTTGAATAATAATTGGATGCATTCACTTGCATTTAACCACAAAAAGTACAGGGCCTAGAGACATTTATCATAATTTGGGTATGGAACTTCAACAGTGTTACTACATTAAAAATATATTACTATATATTGCCTAATTCCATTATTCCCTTCTGAGATATAGGAATTTAGGCATGAATTGTTAGCTGGTAAGCTTCAAAAGATGTATTTAAATGATGTGGGATGCATTTGAATGTGTCCTCAGAAGGCATTTTCCTGGTGTTACAATTAGAATGAGGCTAGAGCTAGGAAAACCATAGCCAAATTACTTCAAGCATAATCTGGGAATGTTAGCGCATCTGACCTTATTAAGTAAACTTACTAGGGGACATGAATAGGTCAATGAAACTTTTGACTCGCAATTAAGATGTTCTTACTGTAGATCCAGTACATAATCAATAATCAATACACAATAATCAATAATCATTAGTAATCAATAAAATCAATAATCAATTAAGTCAGTAATTATCATGCACCATGACCTTTCGGTCATGAATAACCACACCTTTAGTAAAAGTTTAGAATGTTTGTTTCCCTATATTAACAACAGCACATTCTAAAGTTATGGTGCAAATCAATCGCAAAGTCAGCTCTGTCAATGTTATGATGTACATGAAGTTCAGCAAAGAAATTCATCAAGCATTAGTCCCTGTTACCATAAGTCATTATTAAGAATCCTTAACTAACATCAGATTAGCATCAGCATGTTGGGCTTCAAGCAAAACAATTTAGTAACACAAATTTGGAAAACCATCTAACTGTGGTTCTATCAAATCAGCGCAGTTGGATCCTAGAAAGAAAAAGCAAATATCATAATATTCACAATTTGGATATAACTATTCTCAGGGAGAATCGGCATAGCAGAATCAGTCTTCATCCGCAGGACATCAGTCGATCAGCAAGGCATCGGGATTCAGCATCAGAATTTAGGAAAGGACAAAGGGGGTCATTACAACATTGGCGGTAAAAGCCACTTACTGCCGTGCAGAAGACCGCCAATACACCGCCGCAGCCGCGGATTTCCGCCACAGCTATTGTGACACACATCTCGGAAACCGCTGAAATTCAGACACCCACACAAGTCCGCCACACCAAAGGTCAGTGGAAAACTATCGAAAACAAAAACTCCACCTCCACGCCAACAGAAACACGCCCATGCTATTACGACCCACGAATCCATGCGGCGGTTTTTCAAACGCAGTATTCCATTGGCGGTATACACCGCCGAGGTCAAAATACACACACATCTCCAAAACACCGCCACATTGGACAATTCAAAATACACACACCTGATACACACACCACTCCCACACACCCAACACAATATAAAACACACACCCACATCACCCACAAACCTCTATGACCAAAATCCCGAACGAATCCCAGAGAGAGACACTACAAACAACTACAAAGCATCCACAGGCACTCAACACCATCACCCACACAACTTCCACGCACAATACACCACACACCACTACACATTACCACACACATCAACACTGACACCACCCCACACATCACCCAAACCACCCCATGTCACACCAAAGACACCCCCGGTTTTCCGAGGAGGAGCTCAGTGTCATGGTGGAGGAAATCCTACGGGTAGAGCCACAACTATTTGGCTCACAGGTGCAGCACCCATCCATAGCCAGGAAGATGGAGCTATGGCGCAGAATAGTCGACAGGGTCAACGAAGTGGGAGAGCATCCAAGAAATCGGGAGGACATCAGGAAGAGGTGGATCTACCTACGGGGGAAGGTGCGTTCAGTGGTCTCCAGGCACAACATTGCGGTTCAGTGGACTGGCGGCGGACCCCCACAACTAACAACTTGGGAGGAGCAAGTCTTGACCATCATGCATCCAGAGGGCCTCGGAGGAGTCGGTGGAGAAATGGACACTGGTAAGTCAAATCTTAACTATCATAATCCCCCACCCTACCTGCATGCTATCACACACCCCCACCCTCACCCCCTCCCCTATCACTCCAAATCCTCACATATGTACTAATAACACAAACCACACATCACAACACCAAGCCCTGCATGACACAACTAAGCATGGTCACCCCTCACCAAAGCATGCTCACTGCACATCCCCATAACAACCCCCTAACCATCATCACACAAACCCACATACAGGAATGCTTGCACTGGGGTATACAAACACCCACCCATTGCACACCATTACACACACATGCAATAATCATGCTCTTATATCCCTGCAGGACTACTAAGGAACGTCACCACACAGGAGGGTCCAGACATCTCCACTCCACCCACAGAAGAGGCCCACAGTGACAACAGCAGCTCTGCCCTACTGGATCCTGATGACCAGCCCGGACCATCGTGGGCCTCGGGACAGTCGGTTCCCCTTGTAAAGGCACAGCCCAACAACGACCTTCCCCCCTCTGGTAACACCAGCACAGCACCCACCCAGCGGGCCCATACCTCCGTACCAGGACACGTCAATCAGCGGTGTGTCCACCACTACAGGAAACCCAAGAGAACCCACCACCCCAACAACAACAGGGACCTGGGGGCAGTGGTAGTGGGCACACAGTCCAGGGGACGGAGGCACAGGAACACAGGGGAACAGGGAGGGCTGCTGTGCGACAGGGGGCGGACAGGCCAAGGGAACCCACCCTCCACGAGGCCCTCTCCTTCATCATGGGAGCATACCACCACTCCCAGGAGACGATGGCAACGGTCCTGGCCAAGTTTCAGGAGACCCAGTGCCTGCAGGAGGAGCAGTATTTGGGGTTCAGGGAGGAGCTCAGGACCATCAGCTCCGCCCTGGGCACCATTGTAGGGGTGCTGAAGGACATACAAAAAACCATGAGTGACACCGTGGCACTCCAAGGGGCCCCTGACACAAGCATGGACGATGAATTGCCCACCACCTCCGCCGGCGCTAGTGGACAGGATGCCTGCCACAAGACCACCACACCAGCACCCCACCCCCTACAGACGTACAACCACCACGCAAGTGGTCCCTGAGATCCAGGAACAGGACAGAGCAAGATGGCAAGACCCCGCCAGGAAATGAGACCACCCTGATTGTCCTCCCACTGTCCCACTTTGTTACCCTGTCCATACTTTAACTGCCCCAGCTCCACTTCCTATGCCCATATGGGCAGTGCACCTGTGTGACCAATAGACTGGACTCTACCATGGACATTCCTCCACCGTCCCCCATCACCATATTACAACCCCCCTCCATTTCTGAGCACTTAAATAAACAACCTTGAACCACAAAACAATCTGGAGTCAGTCTGTGATTTGGTCAATTTGTATTATCAATGACAATGTCAAAATGTGTTCCCAATTGTAAAGCCAACATACCTATGTCACACATCACAAGTCCATGAAGGATGCAAGCAGATGACACACGGTGGTAACCACACCTGTGAAACCGTAATGGAAAGGTACAACTCAGTGACCAAATACTGCAATTAAATAACAGACAGGAGAGAGGTAGAAGTGTGAAAGTGAATGTAATGTGAAAAAAAGTATTTCTCACCTGTGTGTCACTGGAAATATTGCTGTATGACTGACTCCCTGTTGTCTATGTCTTCTTCCTCAGCTTCCTCCTCATCACTATCCACAGGCTCCACAGGCTCACAAGCTGCCACAACACCGCCATCTGGACCATCCTCCTGCAGAAAAGGCACCTGGCGTCGCAAAGCAAGATTGTGAAGCATCGAGCAGGCGATGATGATCTGGCACACCTACTTCGGTGAGTAGAATAGGGAACCACCTGTCATATGGAGGCACCTGAACCTATCCTTCAGGACGCCGAAGGTGCGTTCGATCTCCCTCCTAGTCCGCCCATGTGCCTCATTGTAGCGTTCCTCTGCCCTGGTCCTGGAATTCCTCACTGGGGTCAATAGCCATGACAGGTTGGGGTAACCAGAGTCCCCTAATAGCCACACACGGTGCCTCTGTAGTTGACCCATCATATAAGGGATGCTGCTATTTCTCAGGATGTAGGCATCATGCACTGAGCCAGGGAACATAGCATTTACCTGGGAGATGTACTGGTCTGCCAAACAGACCATCTGTACAGTCATCGAATGATAACTCTTCCGGTTCCTGTACACCTGTTCACTCCTGTGGGGGGGACCAGAGCTACATGGGTCCCATCAATAGCACCTATGACGTTGGGGATATATCCAAGGGCATAGAAGTCACCTTTCACTGTGGGCAAATCCTCCACCTCAGGGAAAACGATGTATCTCCTTATGTGTTTCAGAAGGGCAGACAACACTATGGACAACACATTGGAAAACATAGGCTGGGACATCCCTGATGCCATGGCCACTGTTGTCTGAAAAGACCCACTAGCAATGAAATGGAGCACTGACAGCACCTGCACGTCAGGGGGGATTCCAGTGGGATGGCGGATTGGTGACATCAGGTCTGGCTCCAAATGGGTACATAGTTCCTGGATAGTGGCACGGTCAAACCTGTAGGTGACGATTAACTGTCGCTCCTCCATTGTCAACAGGTCCACCAGCGGTAGGTACACCGGAGGATTCCGCCATCTTCTCAATTGTCCCAGCTGACGGTGCCTAGGAAGAACAACAGCGACCACAGAGTCAACAAATTCCAAGGTATGAACCCACAGATACACAGAACATGACACCAAACACAAAACCCTTCCTGTATGTGTGTTGAGTGTAGGCCTGGCTATGTGTGACACAGTAGTAAATGAAGCCATGTGGGCCCCTGAAATGGCGGCTGCCTGACCTCTAAACTGGGACAACGGGAATGTGAGGTCACTGTGCTGGCGTTGTACCCCGTCGCGGTAGGCGGTGGTAGACCGCGGCGCAATGCTGCATTGGTTAACATTGGACCCTATGGGTCCCAGGAGCCAATGACGAAGTGCGCCGGCGGTGATGATACGCACCGCCGCGACGTCACGGCCGCAGACGTGACCGCCATTTTCTATCTGTTCAATCACTCGATACCTGATCTTCGACAGGAGAGGACCTACACTGCAAGTGATGCTGTGACCTCGGTCTGGAAGAGACAATGGCTGCTGCGTCTGGGGAAAGGGCCCCTGCCTTCACTGCTCAGGAGTTGGAGAAGCTAGTAGACGGGGTCCTCCCCCAGTACACGCTACTCTACGGTCCTCCAGACCAACAGGTAAGTACACAGGGAGCACGTTGTATGGGCTATGCCTGGGTGGAGAGGGCTGGTTGTAAGAGGGAAGGGGGCAGAGTTCAGGGAAGATGAATGCATGTGCCACATGTCAAGGGTAGGGATGGGGGCCACTCACATCGGCGGTGCAGTTGGTAATGACTTCTCTTCTTCCCTTGTGCATGTCATGTAGGACAGCGCCCACCAGAAGAAGGACATTTGGCGTACCATCGCCAAGGAAGTCCGGACCCTGGGGGTCCACCAGAGACGGGGCACCCACTGCCGGAAAAGATGGGAGGACATTCGCCGCTGGAGCAAGAAGACGGCAGAGGCTCAGCTGGGGATGGCCTCCCAACGTGGGAGGGGTGCCCGTCGCACCATGACCCCCCTGATGTTCCGGATCATGGCGGTGGCCTACCCGGAGTTGGATGGGCGCTTGAGGGCATCACAGCAGACACAAGGGGGTGAGTACACTCTCATTCTGGGGACTTGGCGCGCAGTTGAGGGGTCTGGGTGGGGGAGGAGGGCTGTGGGTGTACCTAGGCCAGGCAGAAATACGTAGGCTAGGCCCCTCCGTAATGCAGGGCATGTGGCACTCCACCCCACCTCAGTAGTGCGCCAAGTACAGGTATAGATGCCCCTGTGGCATCCATGTGTGCAGATGTCCACCATAGCCATGGAGGCCATATCCCAGCAATTGCATCTGTAGAGGCCAAGAGCACGGCGTAGTGCAGAGGGCTGCTCTATCTGTATTGTCCGCCAACGGTAGCGGTAAGCCATGCACTCAACCTGTCTTTCTTCTGTCGTCTACCTTTGTGAATGCCATCCAGGGTGTAGAAATAGAGTTGCAACACACTAATGCATTCCTGGAGGGCATTCATTCTGGTCAGGCCGCCCATCATCGAACCCTGCAATCTCTGGCCTCAGCACTGATGGCAGCCATTGTCCCTGTCTCTAGCCTCCCCCTTCCAACTTCCACCATCCAGACCCAATCCCCTGTACCCCAGCCTGTCCCAAGCACACCATCAGACAAGCATGCATACACCTCAACACCCAAAAGTAGCTCAGGCAAACATAGGCACCACACAACCCACAGGCACTCACACAAGCATTATCCACATGCAGACACAACAACATCCACTGCCTCTACTGTGTCCCCCTCCTCGTCGTCTCCCTCCTCCCTCCCAGTATCGTCTACACACACACCTGCATGCACCACATCTACAGGCACCATGAATCGCACCAGGACACCCAGCACCACAAGCCGCTCACCTGCACTCACCACCTCCACTGCCATTTACACGTCCCCTGTGTCCTCTCCCAGTGTGTCTGTGACGCCCCCTCTCAAAGTACACAAACGCCTGCAATCACACACCCAACATCCATCCACCTCACGACAGCCTTCAGTACCTGCACCTGCACCCAAAACACCTAAAGTGACACCTCCTACAACCACCTCCTCTTCCTCCACTTCCAGACCCCCTCCAGCTACCCATCCCAGTGTTCATCAGAAACTGTCCCTCTGCAACGTTGACATCTTTGCCCCCACCCCCCACCCCTCCAATTCATCAGTCCCGTCGTAGCGCCTCAGCCAAAAAGACTCCAGTTCCAGTGGTGCGTGTTACAGGTGTGTGGAGTGCACCGGCCACCAGGGCAGGCAGTGTGACACGGAGCCAAGGCACTGCCAGTCCACCCCCTGTAAAGCATTTAAAGTTGGAAAGTGGACGACGGGACAGGGTGAAGACTCCTGGAGGCAAAACTACTCACAAGGGGCCCAGGGGGATTGCACAGTCAGCTGTGACTCCTCCAAAGGTGGGGAAGGGACTGAAGAAGTCTGCACAGCCTGGTGTGAGCAGCACAGCGGAGAAGGGCGGCATCCTTCCCGGTGGCTGGGACGCCACCGCCAGCACCGTCGTCACTGGTCAGGAGACCACCGCCGGAGTCATTGCCCAGGAGGGCACAAGTATCGTCACTGGTCAGGAGACCACCGCCGGAGTCATTGCCCAGGAGGGCACAAGTATCGTCACTGGTAAGGTGACCACCGCCGGAGTCATTGCCCAGGAGGGCACAAGTATCATCACTGGTCAGGACACTACCGCCGGAGTCATTGCCCAGGAGGGCACAAGTATTGTCACTGATCAGGTGACCACCGCCGGAGTCATTGCCCAGGAGGGCACAAGTATCGTCACTGGTCAGGAGACCACCGCCACCGCCGGAGTCATTGCCCAGGAGGGCACAAGTATCGTCACTGGTCAGGAGACCACCGCCACCACCGGAGTCATTGCCCAGGAGGGCACAAGTATCGTCACTGGTCAGGTGACCACCGCCTGAGTCATTGCCCAGGAGAGCACAAGTATCGTCACTGGTCAGGTGACCACCACCACCGACGGAGTCATTGCCATGGAGGGCACAAGTATCGTCACTGGTCAGGAGACCACCGCCACCGCCGGAGTCATTGCCCAGGAGGGCACAAGTATCGTCACTGGTCAGGAGACCACCGCCACCGCCGGAGTCAGTGCCCAGGAGGGCCCCGGCTGCTACAGCCCCGCTGGGCAATGAGGGACCGTCATGCCACACACCAATGCACAGGTCAGAGACCGCCATGGCAAAGCACCGCTGAACAGGGCAAGCACCGCATGGCTAAGCACCGCTGAACAGGGCAGACCACCGCTGCAGAAGTAAAAGACCGCCACATCAAGCATCGTTATCCCATGTACAGCTGGGGCAGTGACGGGACAGGAACTGTCAAGGGGAGCCTAATCCAGTCTAGGCACCATTCCCCCTCCAGAACCAGTGGAGAGATCCATCCACTACCTCTGTCCTTAACAGGATGAAGCACTCTGGGCACCAGTCCCCCTCCAGAACCAGTGGAGGCTGTTATCCATTTGAGAGACTGTTGCTTTGCACTCCCCAAGATAATGCAGTGGGCAAGCCACCCACTTGTGAGACTTGAGAGACTGTGGCTTTGCACTCCCAGGATAATGCAGTGGGCAACCCACCCACTTGTGAGACTTGAGAGACTGTGGCTTTGCACTCCCCAGGATATGGCAGTGGGCAAACCAACCACTGTAGAGACTTGAGAGACTGTGGCTTTGCACTCCCCAGGATATGGCAGTGGGCAAACCAACCACTGTAGAGACTTGAGAGACTGTGGCTTTGCACTCCCCAGGATAATGCAGTGGGCAACCCACCCACTTGTGAGACTTGAGAGACTGTGGCTTTGCACTCCCCAGGATATGGCAGTGGGCAAACCAACCACTGTAGAGACTTGAGAGACTGTCGCTTTGCACTCCCCAGGATATGGCAGTGGGCAAGTCAACCACTGTAGAGACTTGAGAGACTGTGGCTTTGCACTCCCCAGGATATGGCAGTGGGCAACCCACCCACTGTAGAGACTTGAGAGACTGTGGCTTTGCACTCCCCAGTATATGGCAGTGGGCAAACCAACCACTGTAGAGACTTGAGAGACTGTGGCTTTGCACTCCCCAGGATACATCAATGGGCATGGAGCCCCGTCGTGGATGTGGCATGGTGCTGTAATCTGGCTGAGGTGCCCCCCCTTCACCCTGAGGTGCCTGTTGTATTTCTCTCTGATGCCCCGGCAGTGTTCTCTCCGTTTGTGGACAGGTATCTTGTGTGGGCCTCGCCCATGCATTTTTGGCCCAGTGGTGCACGGACATTGGGATGTGCATATCTGCACTACTTCTCGTAATGTATATACTTTTGAATGAGTTTATATATATCTGTATATATTTGAAACATGTATTTTGATACATTACAATGTTTGAACTGATTTTGTTTTGTCTTAGCATTCTTCCGGGGGGGTTGTGGGTTGTTACTGTGATGTTTGGAAATGCATTGGTGTGTGTGTTGTAATGTGCGAGGGTCGGGGTGGGGGTGGGAGTGTTGCGTGTGTGTCCCCCTGACTTTTGCCTTCCCCCTCCCCTATGTCGTAGGTGCAGTACTCACTGTTGTCTCCATGGTGTCCTCCTTCCTCGTGGGATGTGTTAAGGTGAGCGTTTTCCCATTGCAAAAGCAGTTTCCGCCGTGTTTTTATCCACGGTGAATCCGCCCCAGAAAAGGTGGCGGATTGGCGGGTTGTGATACTGTGGGCGGTACATTGTCTCCCGCCTGTCTGTTGGCGGTGACCGCCGCGCTGCTTGTCTGTACCGCTGTGTCGGTCGGAGTGTTAAAGTGGCTGTCTTTGTTGGCGGTTTCCACCACGGTCATAATTCCCTTTTTTTGTCCGCCGGCCTGTTGGCGGTCTTACCGCCGCTTTAACACCAACCGCCAGGGTTGTAATGACCCCCAAAGTCTTTAAGCATTAAAGTTAAGCACGTCTCTTGTCAATACACATAAGAAAGTAGTAACCTCTCAGTCAGGAAGAAAATGGGCAATGGGCTGTCTTCTCTCTGTGCGGTGTCTTTAAGTCAAAGTTACCTAAATTACCCCCCAAATACCTATTGGCCACTTAATCGTATGCTCACACTCTGTCCAATAAAAGTAATACCCCAAATCTATGACTTCTAATATTACTCTGTTCACACGTCGTTGATTGGTTTGTCTTGCGATGTCTTCATCATCCGGCTTGTCAGGTAACAATATTGTTGCAGCTGCTACTCTAGTCAGTATCTTCATTGTTCTTGCCCTCGGAAAGTCATTCTCACACACACTACACATAAAATGTTGCATTAGCAGGAACATCATCGCCTTGCAGTCGGTTCAAATGAAAAGCTTCCATTATGAGCACATTTAAACAATACAATAGAGATTCACAGTTTAATTTTCTCGGGTCAGCTATTTTATTAAATACTAAGAAATACAGCTTTTACATGAGGCCTGGAAAGTAGGCCAAGACACTTGCTAAATTAAGGCCTACAATTAATAAAGCTAAAGCTTACTACATAACCCTAATATGACATATAACTGCATTAGTTTAACATATATTCAACATTTCATAAGGATGAAATCATTAATAAGTACATTTTGTTAACATGGTGGCCATTCTTCGTGATTACAATCCCAAATGTGTGCATTATTTTCTGCGTTATTTTATTTTCTACATAAACTTATTATTCAAAATACATAAACACTCACTAATGATTTTTATTAAGACACCTGTGCTAGCAAACCCTCCTCTGATGACTAAATGTGTCATCACACTAACTATTACCCTCACATTTTTGCACCAGTTAATATTCTGTTGATTCAATCCCTTCATACTTTTGTTTCGCCTTTGAATTTTCTCCGTGCAATTTTCCCCTTTTCTTTTCTTCCCTCCTCTGGTTATTCTTTTCATTTTAATTCTTTTGCATAATTAACACAATTCCCATATTCCCAATAGGCAAACCACAACCAGTAATATTCCCTGAAATATTTTCTGTAGAATCCTATTCCAAATGTTGCTGAGCCAAAAATCCCACAAAGCAAACCCCTTGCCAATCTTTTCCCAAACACTTGGTTCTTTCAATTCTTTCAAATCAGCACTTGCATTAGTCAGGTTAGTAAGTAAGTCTCTTATCTCTTCATTATTATCTGGTATATATGAACAACAATGCCTAGAATTAACTATTCTACAGACTCCACCATCCTTTGCTAAAAGAATCTCTAAAGCAAGATGATTTTGAAGAGTCATAGCTCTATCAGCAGCTAATTCAGTATCCATCAGGAGTATGGCTCCTGAAAAATTTGTCAGCATGTTATCCACAATAGTAAATAACTTTCGAATCTATATCAAATTCAGAATGACTCCCGCTGAAGGAATCACTGCTCCAAATATATCCCCCACTATAGCAGAAGAGGACTCCCTCCCCTGTCTCTTATGATGTAATTCAGTCACTTTCGGAAACTTTTTGAAATCCTCCATTTGATAAATCTTTGGGAAAACCATCCCCAAATAATATGTCCCATACCATCCTCTTGGAAGACGGTAATAAGCATTAAGTCCACAGATGTAGTAAAAACCTGGAATAGCAAGGTCCTGTCCATTCAACATAAATGTCCATTTACTCTGAAACAAAAGGATTTTGCCTACATTCACTCGTTCCCACAAATAAAGTGTCAGAGCACAATTTAGGCCTATATATACAAAGTTTCCCTATGTTTTATGCATCTAAAGCTAATTTCCCTTGCATTATAATTGCACTATAAGCATAATCATTCCAGTAAGTCCCTTTCTCTAAGCCTTTTTCTAATTTCTCTTTTAATGCCTTTCTCCTGCCTTCTGTGTGATCTGAGAAGCTTTTCTCTAAAGGTGTAAGCAAGCATGTAAAATTATTTCTATGCGCATGAGTTGTGCCAAACGTCAATGTAGGTTCAAAGAAACCTCTAACTATTACTATGGGGGTCATTCCAACTTCGGCGGGCGGCGGAGGCCGCCCACCAAAGTTCCCCCGCCAGAAGACCGTACCGCGGTCAAATGACCGCTGCGGTCATTCTGACTTTCCCGCTGGGCGGGCGGGCGACCGCCAAAAGGCCGCCCGCCCATCTGGAAACCCCCTTCTACGAGGATGCCGGCTCCGAATGGAGCCGGCGGAGTCGAAGGGGTGCGACGGGTGCAGTGGCACCCGTCGCGATTTTCAGTGTCTGCTTTGCAGACACTGAAAATCTTAGTGGGGCCCTGTTAGGGGGCCCCACGACACCCGTTACCGCCATCCAGTTCCTGGCGGTGAAAACCGCCAGGAACAGGATGGCGGTAAGGGGGTCGGAATCCCCATGGCGGCGCTGCAAGCAGCGCCGCCATGGAGGATATCCTGGGCCAGGGGTAAACCGGCAGTTGCCCTTTTCTGACCGCGGCTTTACCGCCGCGGTCAGAATGGCCAAGGAAGCACCGCCAGCCTGTTGGCGGTGCTTCCGTCATTTTAGCCCTGGCGGTCGCCGACCGCCAGGGTTAGAATGACCCCCTATGTCTTTATCCTTAGCTACTCTACTTTAATACCTAATTATAGGAACAAATGAAAACACTACATCATAATTAGAATAAAAGTTCTGAATGTACTCCTGGTTATAAAATCTTATTAGTAACAGACTACAACTTATCCTGTAGGTTAAAGGCAGACTATGATAGGAAACTCCTTCCTCAACTGATGAAGGAATCTGTGTACACACAAAACAGTTCGTTGCCAAACCAATGCTCCTATATCTACCGCGCCTAGCATCTCTACCTTGTTGCCTAATGTTACTCATGATCTGTAAAGAATCACAAAGCAGAAGAAATTTAGAAAGAAATTGCAGCAAAAATCAAAAATAGACAACTTTTCTTTCAGCAGTTCAGTTTCACTTCCAGGATCCCTTGTCAAAATCGGTTAGCAGCTTTGTCAAAATCATGTTTCAAAAGTCAAATCAGGTTATCAATGTCTCTTCGGTTACTTTCAACAGTTTTCCTTCTCAAAAATGTTCTCTCAGATTGTTTCAACAGTTCAGTTCATTAGCTTCCTTCAGGTGACAAAATACTGACCCGGAACTTCTCTATCAAAACAAAAAGACATAGGGGGTCATTCTGACCCTGGTGGTTGACTACCGCAAGGGCCAATGACCGCGGATGCACCGCCAACAGGCTGGCGGTGCATCCATGGGCATTCTGACCGCGGCGGTACAGCCGCGGTCAGAAACTGAAAACCGGCGGTGTCCCGCTGGTTTCCCGCTGCCCTGGGGAATCCTCCATGGCGGCGCTGCCGGCAGCGCGCCAATGGCATGGGCACTGCAGGGGCCCCCTAACAGGGCCCCACTAAGATTTTCCGTGTCTGCATAGCAGACACTGAAAATCGCGACAGGTGCCACTGCACCCGTCGCACGCCTTCTACTCCCCCGGCTCCATTCGGAGCCGGCTTCCTCGTTGAAGGCGCTTTCCCGCTGGGCTGACAGGCGGCCTTCTGGCGGTCGCCCGCAGGCCCAGCGGGAAAGCCAGAATGGCCATGTGCGGTCATTCGGCGGCTCCCGCCGGCCCTGCGGTTACCGCGGCCGGCGGGAGTCAGAATGACCCCCATAAACTCTTGCTGCCATTTGTTCGTAGTTGCATACGCCCATTCAGGACCTGCGTATCTTCGACTTGCTATTCTCTTTCTTTTCAATTTTCGATCACCATTCAGCTCTCCTTCACTTAGATCCTCGCTTCTTGTGGTATCTACTTCTTCTTCGATTGTTGGTTCAAGGACCACCTCTTTCGCTTTCTGCACTTGTGACTCCGGCCACTTATCTCCTTTCAGTGGACCCTTTGTTAGTGTTCTCTTCAGAGTCAAACTTGAACCCTCTCCTTGTTCTGTGGTGTTTTCTCTTGAGGGACCTGCAACTGATTCAGGAGCAATCAGATCACAGTGACTTTTATCCACCTCAGCTCCTTCCACTTCTGGGTCTCATAATTGCTCTGTTTATCTCTCAAGATCATCTGTTTCTGGGAAAGCCCTCCTCTGTCTAGGCTCTCCTGCTGCCTTCGTTGAGATAGGCTCTCCGTCGCCCTCTGGAGGTCTCCTCCCTCGTCTCTCACAGGAATGACTGATTCATCCTCACCAAGCTCAGATCCAGTCTCAGCTCCCCTGTGTTCTCCTTCCGGCCCTGAGACTTGTCTCACTGTTGTTGGTGCTCTCAACAACACTTCTTCATGATCCATTGGAGATGCCACTTTCTTTGTGTGGCTTGCATGAATCCGGTTTGGAATTCCAGCACACTTCACAGCTGTAGTAGTTGTCAAAACTACCTGATAGGGGCCCTTCCAATGAGGCGCCAAACACGTCTTTCTCATGTGCTTTTGGACCTCAACCCATTCCACCGCTCTCAGGTTGTGCCCTGGGTCATGGATCGGTGGCAGTGTGGTGGCCCCCACCTGCTGAGAAAAAGAGTGAACCACATCAGCCAGACCTTTGCAGTAATCCAACACCGTATCATCTGTAATGTTGACAAGTGCATTTGCAGGCACCGCTGGCAACCTCACTGCTCTGCCCTTAAGGATCTCATGTGGCAACAATCCTGTCTTCCAGTCAGGTGTGTTTCTCATTGACATCAACACAAAAGGCAATACGTCAGGCCATTTCAAATTCGTGAATGCACATATCTTTGCAACTTTTCATTTCAATGTACCATTCAACTGTTCCGCTAGTCCTGATGCTTCAGGGCTGTAACTACAATGTAATTTCTGCTCAATGCTACACACAGTAATTTAATTACGTCATTGTTAGAGTGACGTCCCCTATCTGATTCTAAAGAGATCGGAAACCCGAAACGTAGTATTAGTTCCCTAAGCAGTAGTTTCGCTACTGTGAGACTATCATTCCTTCCTGTAGGGTACGCTTCAATCCAGTGACTAAAGATGCAAATAATCACCAACACATATCTCAAACCTCCACACACAGGCATCTCAATAAAATCCATCTGCATTCTGCTGAATGGACCTCCTGCTCTTCCAATGTGGCTCAAATTAACCACTGTCCCTTTCCCTGCGTTTAGTTGTTGGCAAATGACACATCAATGGCAAACTGCTTCAGCAACTTGTCTAAACTTTGGGTTGAACCAATCCTGTTTGAACAAACGAACCATTCCATCCCTCCCAATATGTGCTTGACCATGATAATACCTCGCCATTTGGGACAACAGGCAATTTGGCAAAACCAACTGATCCTCATCAGAAACCCACAATTCATCTTGTCTTTGAACACATTTCTTTTTGCTCTATGAACGTTTTTCCTCGCAGTCAACATTATTCTGCAAAGCTTTTAATTCTTCCAAAGTGTCAATTATTTTCAATGCATAGCTTGTACAAGTTTCATCTTCTTCAGGTAACAGTTCCCACCTGTTTTTGAACGATGTACAGTTCAATGCACAAAACTTTGTGACTTGATCCACATATCCATTTAGCAATGATACATAGGCCCTCATTATGAACATGGCTGTCCGCCACCAGAGGATCGGTCCAGACAGCCAAATAATGATCCAAACTAAACACAGGCATCCCGCGAACCACCCACGGCCAGGAGAGGAGTGGCGACAACGACGGCAGAGTCCGCCAAAGGCCGACGGAAAGGCCCAACCCACCCGTCAAATATGAACCACCATTCCGCCGCCAGTTCTGGGGCGGAAACCACCGCCACACAAAGCCAGACGGAAATGAAGAAAATATAAGGAACCATGCACCGGAGTCCCACAGAACGTGCTGCGGCAGCCATGGATGGAGAGCTGCAGATCATGACAGCCCTGCTCCTTGCCATATACCTCCACGACCGAGACCGCAGACGAAGACGACAACAGTACTTACCGCAACCTACGACACAAGGGAGGAAAGGGCACAGTTTCATACACACCCACTCCACCCATCCGGCAACGCCCCTCCAACCCTTCCTAGCAGCCCAAGTCATACACCCCACAGCAAGAGGTACTTACCCAACACAAGGCTAATGCAACTCGACCATAGTACATACAAAAGCTCCACACCCATAAAAAAGTGAAACAAATGACCAGGGTCAACAGTGTGCAACCCAAACACAGGCCACAAAGAAACTTTAATATGAAGCTCACTGAGCCAAACAGTGCAAACAGGGCCAATGGCCAGTCCGTATATTCACAACTGTCATTGGCCACAACGGGCCCCACCTGACTCCCACCAGTGCTGGGTACTCCACATAATGGGGCATCATATGGGCATCCAGGCACCTCATGGAAGGGGGGCAGGGGGTGGTGGGGATTTTCGACAGAGGTGGGCCTTTGACTTTCTTGTGGAGGGTGGGGGGGTGGGCTTTTCCTTTGAAGGGGGTGGGGGCTTTTTGGCTCGGGTGGAGCTGGATGGCCTAGGCTCTGTCTGGGCCTTCTTATCTGGGTAAGAAGCAAAGGAATGTGAAGGGCAGACCGGGGTGGGCTGTGATGTGAGCAAAAGAACAATGGATTAAACCCAGATCTGTGACTGGGGGTGAGTAGTTGCATTGTTCAGCACTCCGTCCATCATCCTTTTTTGTTGCTAAAGTGATGTGGAAGGAGCAGAAAGGACAAGGAGGTGGGCACGTTTGGGGACAAGATGGGGTGGGCCAGTGGGTTGGAAGAGGTCAGCACAGGAGAGGAAATGTTTTTTGGGAGCAATTGGGGTGGGCGTGGATGAGGGCATCGGAGTGGGGGCAGAGGAAGTGGATGTATGGGGTGTAGTGGTGCGTGTAGTGGGTGCAGGTGACTGGTCAGTATGCTGTGGTGTGGTGGATGTCTGATGGGTGGGCGTCTTGGTGTGTTTTTGTGTCTTGGGAGGTGGGGGGTGGACACAGTGGGAGAAGACAGACAGCTAGTGTGGATGTATGTTGTGTGGGTGTCTGCAAGTCTGATGAGTGTGCTGCATGTGCCAACTACAGTAGATGTGGTGAGTGCAGGTGTGGTGAATGGGGTGCATGGATGGCTGTCTGCTATTGTGGTGAGTGCAGGAAGAGGAGCAGTAACAGTGAGTGAAGGTACAGTGCATGATGGTGTGGATGTAGAGGGGACAGACAGGGAGGTGGAAGAGTTGGACACACTGCGGGAAGTGGACGTTGTTGTGTGTGCAGGTGTCTGTTGGCTGTGTGAATGCTTGTGGTGGGAGGTGTTGTGCTTGTGTTTTGAAGTGTGCTTCTTGTGTGTTGATGTGACTGTCAGCGTGTCTGAATGTGTGCTTTGGATGGGCGAAGGGAGTGGGGTGCTGGAAGGGGCAGAGGAGGTTGGAGGGGGGCGGGATGGCCAGGGAAACTGGCTGCCGTCCAAGAGAAGGCCAGAGCCTGAAAATATCTCTGTAGGGCAGACATGGCACCGTGAATGCCATCCAGATAGGCATTTGTCTGCTGCACCTCTGATGCTAGCCCCTGGATGGCATTGACGATGGTTGTCTGCTCTACAGAGATGGTTCTCAGGACGTCAATAGCCTACTCTGTGAGGGCAGCATGGCTGACTGGGGCAGGGGAGGAGGTGCCTGGGGCGAAGGAGATGCCCACCTTTTTGGTTGGGCGGGCACGGGCAATTTGGTGGGGAGCAGAAGGGAGGGCGGTGATGGAATGGGGGGTGGCGGAAGATGTCACGGTAGTGGTGCACTATGGTCTGCCACCGCCAAGGGACCCCCATCGGAGGAGGTCTCAGAGTCACTACCTCCTGTGGTAGTAGCCTCCCCTGTAGAAGTCCCCTCGCCCTCCCACCCACTGGTCCTCTGGGCATCCGTTGTCTCTGCCTCGGAGGATCCGTGGGCCGCTGCCTCCCCACATGCCAGTGCCTCAGCTCCCTAGCCTGATGTTGATGCTGTACCAAACTAACACAAGAGAACAGGGATGGGGAGACAAAACAGGTGTAAATAGCTGAATGCAGGTACATAATGGTCAGACATACACCCACCCAGAAAACACACCCAACAGCCAGCACCGTTCACTATGCCCAGGGCCATGCCCCTTACTACTGACCAGAATACTGCTCTACACCCATCCCCTGAAATACCTTAGGAGCAGAAGTAGGTGAAACCTGACAGGGACACCCCTGCACCCTTTGGGGAACATACAGTAGATGGACACCAGTCAAATTCCCTGCCTTTAAGCAGCATGAGCCCTATTGCACACCCAGACATCCTTCCAGACTGAAGTATGGTCAATGAGTACTCACCCCCTTGTGACTGCTGTGCAGCCTTCAAGCGCCTATCCAGGTCTGGGTACGCCACCGCCAGGATCTGTTGCATGAGGGGGGTCAGTGCCCAACGGGCATCCCTTCCATGTTGGGAGGACTTCCCCAGCTGGGCTTCAGTGATCTTTTGCACCCAGCGCCGTGGGTCCTCTCACCTCTTTCGACTGTGGGTGCTCCGCCGGTTGTAGACCCCCAGGGTCTGCACCTCCTTGGCGATGGCATGCCAATGTGCCCTCTTCTGGTGGCCGCTGACTTAGAAGGGTGACACAGAAATGGAAAACAGAGGTCAGGCACTTGCACGACAGGAACAGCTGGCTAATCGTCCACTATGGGACGGACAGTACTCTCAGACATACAGGACAGTCGCACACAGTATGCCATGCACCATTGCCCGTGCAGGCTCAGAGATGCACACATATGTGCAATCAACACCATCCATTACACACACACAGTGCCCTCCAAACCCAGACTCACCTGTACCCCTGGCCATCCGTATGGTTTCGCGTACAGGGGCAGGACCCCATCAACTAGCTTCTCCAGTTCTTCCTGGGTGAAGGCTGGGGCCCTTTCCTCTGCAACACATGCACATTCATAGCCAGAGGCAGTCCACAGCAGTACACAAAGTGGAGTACCTGTCTGCACGAGATCAGGGAATCAAGTGATCAAACGATGATGAACGCTCGTACGTTCCGCGGCGGTGTGCACCGTCACCGCCGATGGTGATCATGATACGCCAAGAATCCCCATTGGCACCCATTTTAACCAATGAGGGTTCGAACAGCGGTAAACACCACCTTACGCTGTGACATCAAACGCTAGCGGTCTGAGGTCACTTCCACAATGAAAGGGCAGATTTCCTGTGGCAGACATTTTGCCTTTACCGAGGCATCTACAATTAATTCATACTCACAATGCAGGCCCTACTAGCCACATGATGCACCTAGGCCTCTGTCCATTCACTATTGTAGCACACATGAAATACTCTGTTCCCTCCTTGTGATGTACATGTATATCTGTCAGGTAGCAGTTATTGTAGAGACACCGCAAGGACCAATGCCGGGCACATATGATGACAAGTGTGCCTCTTTATGTGTTTTCATCACTCCTTTTTGTTACCCCTCGTAGGTATCTACCCTTTTGGCGAGGAAGGGCACCATCGGTGTACAGACCACTTGTGGATATGGGGACCATGGTGGAGCGTCAGATCATAATCACTTACAGACTCACACGTGCAACTATTCAGGACCTTTGTGCAGTACTGGATCTTCCACTAACTCTGGGAAATCGAAATCAGCATGCCATTCCAACTGAGGTGCAGGTGCTCTCAGAACTCAATTTCCTGGCCACGGGCTCATTTCAAGTGACAGTGGGCATGGGTGCTGGCTTCTCACAGCCAATGTTCAGCCAGGTACTAACAAGATTTCTGAATGCATTTGTACAACATCTGCAATCCTATGTGAAGTTTCCCCAAAGTACTGACCTTCCTGCCATCAAGTCTGGCTTCTATGCCTTTGTCAACATAACCCATGTCATAGGTGCCATCGATGGCACACACATAGCTATCATCCCCCCAAGAGTGAGTGAACAGGTGTACAGAAACAGGAAGAACTTTCACTCCATGAACATCCAATTGGTATGTAGTGCAGACCAGTACGTTTCCCATGTGAATACCATGTTTCCAGGTTCAGTCCATGATTCCTTTGTGTTGAGGAACATTAGTGTGCCACAGAAGATGGAACAACTACAAGAGGACAGAGGGTGGATCATAGGTAAGTTTGCCTGTCACTAACTGACACATTGCAGAAATACAGCCTGCCTGACGAAGGGACATAACAATGACGAGTCTGTATTGCACCAATTTGTAGGTGATTCTGGCTATACAAACTTGCGTTGGCTCCTGACACCAGTGAGGAATCCCAGGACGGATGCAGAAAGGAATTACAATGAGGCCCACTGACGTACTAGGAGGGTAATAGAGAGAACTATAGGTCTCCTGAAGGCTAGATTCTGGTGTTTACATATCTCTGGTGGTTCCTGGCCTATGGGCCTGATAAGGTGTGTAGAATAGTGGTGGCCTGCTGCATGCTGCACAATGTGGCAGTGAGACATTCTATCCCCTTCTTGGAGGTGGAGGGTGCTATAGGTCCTGATCAGCTACCTCAGAGAGGTGAGGAGAGTGATGGTGAGGATGAGGAAGGGGAAGATGTCAATTCCACGAACCAACTGATACAACTCTACTTCCAACAACTGTGTGGGACTTGGGCCTGTCATTGGGGTTAGTGACTAATACTGTCAGTGTGCTCAGTCATATAGGTGGGGTTGGTCATGATAGGTGATACATGGCCCACTTCTGCATAATTCTGACTGAAAATATATGCATTCCCTCCTTGCCACCATTTGGGCACACAGGACTACCATCATGCACAAAATTGACAGTAAAGTTGTTCTCTGCCAGTTGCATCCATACTCCACTTTGTTCACAATTTCAGACAGGGGATAGTGTTACAGGTGTGAAATATATTTTATTGGTAGAAGTGAGTGAATTGTGCTATATACAGGGATGGGAGTCGTAAGGGTTGGGGGTCCTCAAAACCAACTTGGTGGCAGCCTTGTTGGATGGTATTGATGAGTCCATTTTGTCGAACAGTGCTTCAAATTGCCCTCAGCTAAGTGTTGTTGGGGAATTGGTGGGATGTTTGCTTTGCATTAGTAGCAGAGCCAATTGTTGGAGGGGCCATTGTTCTTAGCTGGGTTTCCAGTGCCATATCGTGGCCTAAGAGTACGTTTGGGCGTCTGCTGTGGAGCTTCTTGGGGTGACATGGTTGGCCCCTGGGTTTCCTGGGAGGGTATTTCCTGGGATGTTTCTGCTGCTTGGGCCATCTAATGCTGGTTGTCCAGGGCAGTTGTGGGGGCCTCTTGTCCGGTGTGGGTGTCAGACTGGTTTTGACCAACTGCAGCAGTGCTCCAGCTATATTGGCTATTGTGGCATTGTGCTCTTCCCACTGCTCCATGGCCTGTTGGTGTTGCTCCTGCAGCATCCTCTGACTTTGCTCCAGGGTGGACACAGTCTGTGCCAACCTGTCTTGCGTATATTGGTAGGCCCCCAATACCTCTGAAATAACAACCTGGGCTGCTGCATCCACCCTGTGGCCTCCCCCCTGACCCACTGAGACCCTTGAACTTGCCCTAGCCCCCTGTGCCTGTGTCCCCTCCACAGGTCTGGCAGTGCCACTTGTACTGGGGCCCCCACCTTCCTGCATGTTGGGAGTGGGAGACTGTGGCCTCTGTAGCTGTGTTCCACCAGTGTGTGCTCTGGTTACACTGCTGTGGGTACGCCTGCCCTGGCCTGCTGGTCTTGACTGGGTGGCAGGGGTGACAGTGGTTTCCTGGGTGGGGCTGCTGCATGGTGAGAATCCAGGACTGTGTGAGGGGCATGCCTGCTCATCAGTGTCCAGGGATCCTTCACCAGTGTCTTGTGAGTTGCCTCTGTCTCCCTGGAGGGCAGTGGCACTCCTTGTCCCGTCCGTTAGGGTTCCATGGGTGGTGGTGCCTGTTGGGGGACATAGACATGTCTGTTACATATGCATGTAGGTTTGAGGTGTACAGGACTGGGCTATTTTGTGCTGGTGTTACTTTCAGTGGCCTTCCAGGGTGCCTTTGTGAGGTTGACATTGCATTTTGCGCCAGTGTGGGGTTGAATTGTGGTGGGGGGCATTGTTCAATTGTGAGTACGTGCAGGGGTGGGTGATTGTGCACAGCGGGAGTGATGTGGCGCTGTTAGCTGGTTTGAGGTCATGCAGGGTGGTGCATGTGGTGGGTAATGGCTGGGTGGGATGTAGGTCCAGGTGAATATGGGTGGGGTGGGGATTTGCATGCATTGCAGCTGTGGTGTATATGGGGTAATTGTAGATGACTTACCCGAGTACATACCTCCAGTGAGTCCTGTGAGTCCCTCTGGGTGCAGGATGGTGAGTACCTTTTTCTCCCAGTCGGTGTAGTCGAGTGGTGTTGGTGGCGTTCCTCCCCCAGTATTCTGCACTGCGATGTGGTGCCTAGATGCCATGCCATGGACCTTCCCCCACAGGTCATTCCATCGCTTCAGGATATCGTCCCTGGTGCGTGGATGGTGTCCCACTGCATTCACCCTGTTCACAATGGTCTGCCACAGCTCCAATTTCCCGGCGATGGGTGTGTGCTGCACTTCGGACCCGAAGATCTGTGGCTCCACTTTCAGGATCTCATCCATCATGGTCCTTAACTCCCTTTCGGTGAAGTGTGGATTTTTCGGGGGACATGGTGAGTCTGGTGGATGGTGTCAGTACTGGGGATGAGGTAAGGGTGCTCTTCTGTGGGTCGATGTGCGTCTCCTGTATGCTGCCGATCGCTGTCTGGCTCTGGTGCCCTCCGTCTTCTTGTCCTGCTTTTGTTGAAAGGGATTCTGGGGTGTGTCTGGGGGTGTTTTATGGGGTTCTGGATGTGTGTCAGGTGTGTCCTGACACGCCTGTCCAATGTGTGCACTTCTTGCTGTTGAGTCCACTTGCCGCCCGTGGCATGTGGGTGTGCTTGGTGGTGGTGGGGTGGGGTGGGCCAGGATTCCCGCCGACAGAGTCATGGTTGGGAGTGGTGGTCTGGGAATTTTTGGCGGGGTTGGGTTTTTCGTTCATTATATGGCGGGTTTCCATTCACCGCCAACGGCGGGGTTCTGTTCACCGCTGACACAGCTGTCGGCGGTCTTTCCTCCCATGTTCATAATGACTGCCATAGTCCTGCGACTTCAGGTGTGCACTGCATTTCACCACAGCAATCTTTTCAGGCATTTGAATTGCATGTAACAATTCTTTAATCCTCTCACCATTTCTCACTGGTGAACTAGAAGAGGTCAGGAAACCTCTCTGTGACCACAACTGAACAAAAACATGAACTATTCCAAATCCATCCTGGCTATCCGTATAGATTGTAACTTTTAACTGAGCAGAGACATTGCATGCTCTAGTAAGTGCTACCACTTCCACTACTTGGGCGGAATACAATCCTCAAAGGCAAGAAGCTTCCAATGTACCTGTAATTGTGCACACAGCATATCCTACTCTCAGTGTCCCTGTATTGTCTCTCAGACAAGAACCATTAACAAAGATAATTTGGTCATTTTCTTCCGATCGGGTGTCTCTAAAGCCAGGGCTGGGTTTTGTGCACAAGTCAGTTACTTGAAGACAATCATGCTCAACATTTTCCTCTTTTTCAATTTCAGCATTTTCACTTGGAAGTAAGGTTGCCAGGTTCAGCACTGTACATCTTTTCAATGACACATTTGTTGACACTAGAATATTTGTTTCGTATCTGCCTACCTTTCACCAGTCAAATATTGGGTTTTCGTCCTTGTCAGTAGAATCTCAAAAGAGTGAGGGACCATTACAGTCAAGGGATGTTCCCATCACAATGCCCTCACACTGTGTAAGGCTTTGATCAACTGTGGCGACTGCGCTCAAACAACCCAGTGAGGCTCCTGTGACTGGGTCAAAGGTAGCTGAAAAATATGCTACTGGGAAGTTTACACCTCCATGGACCTGTGTCAAGACAGACAAAGAACATGCATCACGCTCATAACAAAATAATGTGAAAGGTTTCGTGTGGTCAGGCATACAAAACGCTGGAGCCCTGCACAAACTCTCTCTCAATTCAGTGAACACTTTAATTTCATCCTGGTCAAACACTATGGGATCAGAGACTTCCTTATGAATCAGCTTCTGCAATGGTCTTGAAATGACTTAGAAATGTGGAATCCATTGGTGACAATAACCTACCATCCCCAAAAACATTCTGCCATCTCTCTGTGTAGCCGGGGGATTTATTTGCAACATGGTTGTAATCCTTTCTCTGGATATTTTTCTTGAACCCTTCTCAATCTGGTGACCCAAATATTTCACTACCTTCTGACAGTACTGCAAATTCAGCGGGGACACTTTATGACCATTGTTTCCCAAATGGTTCAACGGGGCAATCGTATCATACTTGCCCTCATCCCTTGTTATGGATGCAATCAGTAAGTCATCAATGTACTGCACCAAGCAATAAACTTGATCCAGGAATTTGAAACAAAAGAGAAATTGACTATCCTCATGAAGAGGCACAGAAAATCACATGGGATCTGGAACATTTTCACAGCTGGATTTGGCATCATGGGACAACATTTGACCACAGTCTTATTTATTTTTCTCAAATCCTGAACAATCCGCACCTTCCCACAGGGCTTCTTCAAACCCATTATTGGTGAGTTACATGGACTGCTCAATACTTCTTTCAGAACCCCTTGCTTTACAAAATCTGCAATTATCTGGGCTACTTTCCTAAGGACATCTTGCAGCAGATGGTACTGCAGATATGATGAGGGAAAACTGTATTAGGCTTCACAGTAACTTTGACTGGCTCCACTTCTTTTATCAAACCTACTTGTTTTCCTGTCAAATCCCACACTTTCTCTTTTACCGTTCCCTGTAAATCAGGAGGAAGCTCTTTCACTGTGAACATCGGGAAAAACTCAATCAAAGGGTACTCCTCATTTGTAGTTTCACACTCTATCCCTGGGGCTTGTTCTTCCTCATCATCATTATTCATCTTAAACCCAATTCCATCATTTGAACAAGTAATTAAACACTTTGTTTTACCCAACAAGTCTCTTCCCAGTAGGGATACCGGACTTGAATAGCAGACTACAAGCTTATGCAATCCCTGAAAGTTGCTAATCTCAACTTGAACTGGATCTGTAATCGGGTTTGTCAACTACTGGTTTGCTACTCCCACAACCTGCACTGTTCTTCCTGAAAGGGGCAAATTTGGAACTTCTGCACTTCTCACTGTAGAGCATGTACCCCCCATGTCTACCAAGAATGAAACCTTGAGATCCATAACCTTTCCCCTCACATAAGGACCTCTTTGATCTACTTCTAGGGAAGTCGCAAGCACACACGGCTCCTCATCCGAACAGTCACTCGTCCATTCATCATTTATTCCATTCTCACTGTGTAACGGGAATTGATGTACTATGTTACTATTTCTGTTATGCCTCTGACCTGTGACTTGTTGAGAAAGCATCATCTGTTCCTGTTCCATCGGGGCTTGAGGTATTTCAATTTGCTGCCTGCTGTTGCATCGGCTGCACCAACACTTGTGCACTGGGCATTTGCACCTCCTTCATGGGTTGAAAATTCTGCACTTGATTCACATTATTCTGGAAATTTAGATTGGTGAAACTCACTCTCAGTCCCCTCACATTCTGGAATGAATTGATGTCATTACTTTGCTGAATAACACCTTCCTGCATCATCATTGGACCCTCCCGTTTCCAATGTACAATGGCTCTGCAAATTTGACATGGCAATAGCTTCTTCATTCCCTGCACATCATTCTGAACTACTACAGTATTCAAGTCTGGACCACAATTCATATTTCCTCCACCACCTCTATGTCTCATCTGGGGCTGAAACATCATGCTTCCCTGCTGCTCCTGTGGCAACTGCTGCAAGCAATTCCCTTGTACTCCTGAGCGGCTTTAATCTGCATCAGCATCACCTTCTCCTTCAACTTTTTCTGCTTCAACTCAATCTCATCACTACAGTATTTTGCATACTGCAA
Organism: Pleurodeles waltl; assembly: GCF_031143425.1. Lineage (NCBI taxonomy): Eukaryota > Metazoa > Chordata > Amphibia > Caudata > Salamandridae > Pleurodeles > Pleurodeles waltl. The sequence continues at coordinate 1,162,029,442 of NC_090445.1, read as the reverse complement.
GACCTCATAAATCGGCTTTGCTTGCCAGCAAATCAAATGACTCTTAATCATCTGGCTAATTTCAGGCCTCAGTCCTTCCTCAAATCTGAACACAAAGTGAAGCATGTCTTTCGCCTCAATTGTCCCTGTACCACTGTAATGCTTGAATGCCTGCAACAATCTCTAATAATATAAATGTACCCACTCCTTTGCTTCCTGAGCTGTCCGGTCAATCCTCTGTCAATCAATTTTCTTGGGTGAAATTCTCGATTTAAGAAACTCAATCACCTTATAGTAATATTTCATTACTTCAGGAGATGGTGCACCTGTATTCTTGTCTCCCTCTGGTTCACTTGTTGGCCATTCTACACTCCTCTTACACACAATCCACAGATCAGCTGAAACCACTATCTCTAGTAATGTGTTCAAGTCCTCCCACAAACACTTTGCAGGTTTCACAAACCTGTCTGTCTGTTGATACCATTCTACTGGCTTTTCTCTCAATTTAGGATAATCATTTGTAAATGATAGAATGTCACTTCTGCTCTAAGGGACGTGAACAAAATTCCCCCCTGGAATCCCTCTCATTCGTAAAATCTTTATCGGATCTTTATTCTGCTGCACATTTTCAGCCAGCTCCAAATAATCCCTTTTTCTCTTGTCTTTTTTCTTTACCCATCTGCCTTCCCATTTGTCTAATGCTCCCCAGGTCTGAGCACGTTGAAGCAATTCTTTAAGGTGAGCCTTCATTCCGGCAGATCTCATCTGTTCAAAATCTTTAGATTCAAAATCGAATCTGTAACTCCTTTTGAAATGCTTTGTTTTCTCTATTTCTATGCCGTATTTCTCTGCCAAGTCAGCTACTTTCTAATGTACATTGCTCACCTCTCTCATAATCTTTGGGCACAGATATCTCAATTCTGCCTCTGTGTAGGATTCTAACCTATTCACCCCCATCGTTTCCTCAATGAGTTCACCCGCTGTCATGCTAAGCCTAGCACATTTCAAATGCTCCTCTCCTTTAGGGGCGCACTGTGGGGTATTCAGCTTATCTAACCATTCAGTTAATTGCTGAGCTATCAAACCTTGTAACGCTTGGACTGGAGGCACCTGCTGTGCAACTGCATTCGGAGTCTGCGGTGTCAATAATTTCAAGCTCTGGCTAACGTTTGGCCCTGTTACCGTATCTGGAAGTGCAACAAATGGACTAAGGTCTAATAATGATCTTGATCAGTCAAAGGTTTGTCCCACAAGAGAGACTACCTGAACATGTTCATTATGTCCTCCCCTCCTTACGTTCTGGGACATTGTTCCCTGTACTACTACAGTAGGTTTCTTCTGTGAAAATAATGGTACCCCTGGACCAACAGTAATAGGTAGCGATATAGCATCTGGGGCTGCTCCAGCTCCTACCCTCTGTGGGAGAGTAACTCCCATATTCTGAGTCATCATCGAAGTCATATCTGACTGTGTACCTGTCACTGGAGTAAATCTTGGCATTACCTGCGGCTGTACTTGGGGCAATAAAATCAGAGTTGGCTCAGTCTGAACCAGTATCGGTCTCGTGAAGACCTGCTCTGTGGGCTCCACTAAGTTGAAAGTTGTTTCCATAATGGGCACATCAAGATTAATTCTCTGAACCTGTGGCGATTGCATCTGAGTCTGCACTACGGGAGTGGTAGGCACATTAGGACCACTTTGTACCGCATTCTGTGTCCGGTTAGTGTTAACCTGTCCGGTTAGTGTTAACCTGTACCGGACTCACTGTCCCATTAATCTGTGTCGGGACCATTGGATCAACAATGGTACTTGGACCACTCTCATGTACTGTATATGGGGGTGGTCGATCTCTCAATAACTGTAATAAACTCTTTATAGTCTGAGTCCTCCTCCACTGTTGAAGACTTTCTAGCCTCCTTACCCTCAGACGGACTTTTACTAGTTTTCCTAGTAGCTTTATTTCCTTCCTTCTCATTCTCCTGTGTAATTGCAGGAAACAACCTAATTCCGTGCAAAGTCGCCATTCTCCACGCTTTCTGAACACAGTCCCATCTAGCCTCCGCTAGAGTCCTTTCTGCCTTTCTCATCCTTCTCTCAAATTTCAATTGCTGTCGCTGTCTAGCAACCAGCTCCCAAATTGCTAATGCCTCAAACTGTGCTGGTCCCGGAAGGTGCTTTGATTCATATAGCACCATCCGTAAATGCTCCAAAACTCTGAAATTAAGCGTCCCATTTGTAGGAAATGCTAGGTTCCCATCTTTCTCTGCAACTTGCACCATCACTTTAGCCAAAGACATGGCGCGACACCGTTCTCTTCCATTACAATGTAAGCTGGTGTACCTTCTGGCTGTGTGTCCTCGCCTGGACTCGTTGAAATATACATATCTTCCCTTAGGGCGCTTTTTAATGCTTTGAAAAACTTCATCTTTTCTACCTTTTTTGTTATTCAAAATTAAATCAGGAAGTGACTTTTCATCCCAAGATACCTTTCACCTACGTTCTCAACCAATTGGCTCTCATGGACGGCTGACAATCTGTGCACGACCCTCCTCACTAACCGACCTATCCCAGCACCACTCCAATGACGTCACACTCACACGTACAGTGGCTGACAAAGTCTTGCGGCTTGTCCTCCTTCACTCCAATTTACACAACACTAATCCAAATATTGCAAGCACTAATCAAAACCAAAAACCGAAAACCAATCTGCTCGTTTACTACAGGAAAGGTAACACAATTGCTTCAGAAACCTTACGGGTTTTTCACTGATGGCTCTTTCCGCACTTACAGCTACTCCTTCTTTCTCGGTCTCCCAGACTTGCAAGCAAAATTCAATCTGCAAATTTTACTCTAAACTGATCAATGGGTCTGACATGGTGCGCATAGGACTCGCCAAATCTCAGTCGAAATTTTCTTTCACTCACTTTAATTCACACACTGACTCGTCGACCATGCCCGATCAACCTACTAAACCAGACAAATTACAACATAAAACCAAGTGTCTCTTACACTTTTCAATATAATCTGGAGTGTTAGACCATGCAGCATCTGTACATCAACAACCATGTGAACAATTTCTGAGCACAAAGCGCCACACTCATATGAAGTTCGATGACTTCCCTATTCTCACACTGCGGATTACGCACACTCCTACTACAACTTCAGTTGGGGTACACAAACTCCCTAAAATCCTCACAATTCAGCTGTGATTTGCATAAACTGTGCAAGCGCAACCTATTTCATTCACATTATCACTAGAACACAGGGAACATCCTCAAACAACCATTAGCAGGATCCAGGATCTGGGAAAGTAATTTCTGGACTTAAAGGAACATCTTTTTCTCTCCAATTAGCATAATTGAAAAATAAAATCCAAATCTCAATAATAATGATTTCTGCTGCCACCTCTGAGACCTTCAATCCTTCTACTATCTCTGTTAACACCTGTCACTTTGTACCAGACATATATGGCACGCTCTTAAGGAGATTCGTACCATGTCTCTGTTCGTCTATTATTCTATACCAGACGTCTATGGTAAGCTCTTAAGGAGATGAACCATCAGTCTGCTACCATCTCTGTTAGCTCGTCTGACCTTAATAAGTAAACTTACTAGGGACGCAAATAGGTTGATGAACCTTTTGACTTGCTATTAAGATGTTATTACCATAGCTCCAGTACACAATCATTAACCATTACACAATAATCAATAATATTAGTAATCAATAAAATCAATAATCAATGAAGTCAGTAATAATCACACACCATGACCTTTCAGTCATGAATAACCACACCTTTAATAAAGGTTTAGAATGTTTATTTCCCTATATTAACAATGCAAATGTCATATAAATTGTTCTAAAATCAGATGAAACACATACAGAAACAATACTGCTTGTCCAAAGCGGCGGAAGGAACATAGTCTAATCAAAGCTTGAACTACAACACATTCTAAAGTTATCGTGCAAATCAATACCAAAGTCAGCTGTGTCAATGTTATGATGTACATGAAGTTCAGCAAAGAAATTAATTAAGCATTAGTCCCTGTTACCATAGTTCATTATTGAGAATCCTTAACTAACATCAGATTAGCATCAGCATTTTGGGCTTCATGCAAAACAATTTAGTAACACAAATTTGGAAAAACATCTAACCATAGTTCTATCAAATCAGCACAGTTGGTTCCTAGAAAGAAAAAGCAAATATACATAATAATCACAATTTGAATATCCTATCCTCAGGGTGGATCAGCAAAGCAGAATCAGTCTTCGTCTGCAGGACATCAGTTGATCAGCAAGGCATTGGGATTCAGCATCAGAATTTTGCAAAGGGCAAAGTCTTTAAGCATTAACGTTAAGCACGTCTCTGGTCAAGACGCATAAGAAAGTAGTAACCTCTCGGTCAGGAGGAAAATGGGAAATGGGCTATCTTCTCTCTGTGCAGTGTCTTTAAGTCAAAGTTACCTAAACTACCCCCCAAATCCCTATTGGTCAGTTAATCGTATGATCGCACTCTGTCCAATAAAGCTAATATCACAAATCCATGAATTCTAATATTACTCTGTTCACACATCGTTGATTGGTTTTTCTTGCGATGTCCTCATCATCCGGCTTGTCAGGCAACAATATTGTTACAGCTTCTACTCTAGTCAGTATCTTCATTGTTCTTGTCCTGGGAAAGTCGGTCTCACACACATTACACATAAAATGTTGCATTAGCAGGAACATCATCTCCCAGCAGTCAGTTCATACGAAAAGCTTCCATTATGAGCACATTTAAACAATACAATAGAGATTCACAGTTTAATTTTCTCTGGTCAGCTATTTAAATAAACACTAAGAAATACAACTTTTACATGAGGCCTGGCAAGTAGGCCAAGACACTCGCTAAGTTACGGCCTACAATAATAAAGCTTAAGCTTACTGCATAACCCTTAATATGACATATTACTGCATTAGTTTAACATATATTCAACATTTCACAAGTATTAAATCATTGATTAGTACATTTCCTTAACATTGGTGGCCATTCTTCGTGATGACAATCCCAAATGTGTGCATTATTTTCTACGTTATTTAATTTTCCATACAAACTTATTATTCAAAATACATAAGCACTCATTAATAATTTTATTAAGACACCTGCGCTAGCAGGAAGGAGTAGTGATTCTAAGGCTGGTTGCAAATTGGTGATAGCACGGGCATTCAGATAACTTTCATTCGAAAAGGAGAAAATGGAGCTAACAAGGGCATTCGGACACCTTTCATTCGAAAAGGAGAAAAAGTATTTGTGGAAAATGATGTTGGAAAAATAGGTGTAATACTACTCTTGGTAAGTGTATTACCTAGAACTGTCCCATTACAGCCAATAAGTTCATCTAAAATGGTATTAGGTCATCTGCTGCACTCAGTCAACTTGTCTCTGAGGAAGAAGTTGTACGTCACATGACTCTTCTCCTGAAGATCCACAAATCTGCAACTTTGGCTACTACAGGTGACCAAATGGCTGAATCCTTTGGAAAGAAATTAGGCCTTGGCAAGCATTTCCTTTACATTCTGAAACATTCTTATTTTTTTTTAACTCTCTTCGGAATATCCTTAGTGAAAAGTATTTGAATAATAACAGCTGTCATTTATTGAAATTAGTGAATTAAATGTACAGTTTTTAAATACAATACATCTTTGCTTTTCCAAGATTGAAATGTATTTTTTACTAACACTATAGACAAAGATTAATAAAGTCAACAGCTCTTCACATACTTTATAAAATGGCGACGTATTAGCTTTCTAAATGCATATTATAATATGGTGTGGCGCAAACGTAATGGTGTAATTTGTTAATTACCTATATAAAGATGTAATTCGTAAATTAGCTTACAAGTATGTATAAATAAAAAAAGGTCTTTCAGGTGGTTCGATAATAATCATGTAATTAATATAGTGAAATAATAAATAGAATGAATGAGTTGACTCCTGGCACCAGTTAGTGAAACTTCAATATTTAAGATGTTGGGTTATGCTAAAGGTCGGAGGCAACGTTGAATAATTGCAGAAATTACACTTTGAATAATCATTGAAAGCATTGGCTTACATTCAATCACAAAGGGCACGAGACTTATGGATATTATGGGGCTCATTATGAACCCGGCTGTTCAGACCGTCATATTATAAACAGAGGGAGGACCACCAGTGGCAGCCCTGCGCCACCACCAGGCTACTGCCGACAGGCAGCTTGATGATGGCTGATATCATTATCCGTCAGGCCAGATAATGATCCCTGTTTCCCCCAGCCTTTCCCTGAAAGGCTGGCGGGTTCCCCCACCAGGGACACACTGGCAGAAGGGATGCTCCGGGGCCCCTCTGGGGGCCCCTGCACTGCCCATGAACTTGGCATAAGCAGTGCAGGGTCCTCCATGCAGTGCCCCTCGTGCAGGTCACTGCCCAATTTACGGGCAGTGATCCGCCGCACTGAGGCATTGCCGACGGCTCCATGTAGAGCCATCGGCAATGTGCCGGCCATGCATTCTGCTGGGCCAGAAGATGGAAACACTGTTGCCACCTGCCGGCCCAGCAGAATGTTCGGAATGCGGCCTGCGGGGTCTCAAGGGGGCTGGCGGTCTATGAAAAGACCGCCAGTGTGAACACGCCGGGGTTTCCCGCCGTGTTCCTAATGAGCCCATGTGATTGACAAATAAAATAAGTCCAGCCAATTACACTGCCATGAAATTACAGTTAGAGACACAATAGTTATGATTTGATGATGGAGCTTCAATAGTATTACTACATTAAAAGCATATTACTAAATATTGAATAATTTCATACATAAACAAGCATTGTTAAATGCCTTAGTTTTTGCCTATGTTATTAATACTTTTTTTGTAAGTTTTAGCTGGGCAAGCAGTTGTGCAATATAAGTTACCATGGCCTTTTCGATTCTTGAATGGATGGAGGGATGCAAGGTCCGGGAAGCATTACAATTATCGATGCACTTAGCAGTGTTCTTTGGCATACTTAGTAAGATACCATTACCATCATCTTTCTGTCCACATTCCCTTAACATTAGCATGTGGATAACTAATCTTGTTCGCTGGTACTAATGAGAATAGAAGGTTTGGTAGAAACAATATTTAATGTTTGTCTTCGAGACACTGTGCCTCTTCCAAAAACAATGAAAATTTACATTTAATTAAAATCATTATCTACAAAAAACAATTCAAATGTGTTGATCGCATGAGCATGTACAAATAAAAAACAGCGTCAATGTAATGTAAACCGGAATATCATAAATAACCATTGAATATATGCTGAATCAATACTTGGGCATTTGAAATATGTATGTTAGTTGGTGCCCGTAGGAGTGCTTGTGTGCTTCTATTACAATAAATATGATAAGTTCCCGGGAAAAGCAGGGTGTGAATTCCCCTGACTGCAAGTAGCAGAGTATTGTAAGCCTGGAACTACTCAGGTATAATTCAAGTAAGCAGTACACAAGCAGGGGCAATCCACTTTGTGAGGAGCAGTCCAGTGATATAGGGGTTGCTTGGCATAGACAAAGAATAGGCATAGACAAATAACCGATATCCCTAAGTGTTGTGGTAATACAGGCTAGTGTGGAGAAAGTCATCTTTGACCACATCCTGTTTCAAAAAAGCAGGTAATGGCTCCCAACAATTTGGCATCAGCAAGCTAATTGCAGATGATGCACGTCACCACTAAACACATTGTTTAAAAAAAAGGGATGAGTCCCAACAGTATTAATGTCCAGCAAATCAATAGTGCATGTGCTTCTTTTACGGGAGATACGGCGACTTGCACACAGGCTGCCCCCTTTCAGAAAGGAAGGGACCGGCCTGCGGCAGAAGGCTGACTCAAGTAAAAATAATGTCTTGGTGTTGCTTCCCTTCCACTTCAATATGGTGTTGAACAATGCCCAGGTTACTCAGCACCCACAGCCCTAGTGTGAGTCATGGCACGCAGCGCGGAGTGGTGACAGTGTGTCATCACCAAGGAACTGTCTTGTCCTAATGCGGGCAGCACCAACGAGTACGCTCCTTACAGAAACAGCAGAACAAAACTCTTTCTCCTGGGGGGCGCAGGTTGTCAGCCCACGTAAAGTAGCAAATCAAATAAAAAAAAAAGAAGTTCATAAACCAAAGTGGATAAACACATTACTTGGGGTCCGGACACAGATAAGAGCAAACACACACGGAACAAGCATTGGTAAATGCAGGAAATAGTGCTTCAGCCAATAGAAATAGAGGAAAAGTAAGTGGCAAGAACAGGAACCAATGGAAACAAGGAAAGCAAGTGGGGGGAGGATGTTAGCCCCTTTTAAGATTTATATTAAATACAATAGATTTCACAAGCGCTGTGCAGGTGAAACCTAAAAAAATATTGAAATAAATGTAGTACTTTGTCTGGTTTACAGAGTAAGAAACAAACCATCACACTTGAAGAGTGGATTGCTTCCTCTGTTATCCTGTCAAACTGGCCACTAGAGAGGCAAGAGAACCTGACAGTATTACGACATATGTCAAATGATGTTAAGCTCTAATATATATTTTGTTTTAGAATATAGTGTGGGGCACATGCATTGGTACAATCATACTAGAAGATACCCCATTAAAAGAATATAGGGCCTCATGTACGAACATATGAATTAACAATTTAAAAATTGCAATATTACTGAATCACAATCTCTAAACTGCTAAAGCATTTGTAAGATGTTTTACCTATGGCAAATAGTGCTTCCTTAAAATCCCCGTTCATGTTTTTGTGATTCCCTAAATGCAAATTTGTAAACATCACAGATTGTTCGTATTTTCGTGGTCCCCTAGATGTGAATTTGTAAATATCACAGATTAGGGATGTTGTATTGAGTGCCGCCATTGTCTGTGGCTTGCAGGAAAATCTTATGCAACAACTTATTTTTTTCACGCATCTCCTCCTCTTTGGTTCCCATGCGTTGTTATTTTTGGTGAAACAACTATTGATTTCTAAGGATTGAGACTCTTTTAAACCATTTAAAAGTGATATTTCAACTTGTGGTTATTGGATTTTTGTGGTTGTGACCTTATTTTATTAACATAAATATTACTTATTTTCTAAACCTGTGTGGTGTATTTTTGTGCCGTTTTCACTGAGTTACTCTATGATTTATTGCACAAACACTTTACACATTACCTTGTAAGTTAAGCCTGACTTTGCAGTGCCAAGCTACCAGAGGGTGGGAACAGGATGATTTGGATTGTGTTGTGACTTACCCTGACTAGGAGAGTAGCACATAAGAAAACGCTTAGGCTAAAAAGTTTGTACTTTACAAGAAAGCTGCCTTTTATGTTCCTCTCCAAAGAACTTGAGGCAGGAGTTATTCTTCGGGATGTTTTAGCATGCGTCAGTCTCTGTGTCAAAGGTGATTCAAAGTTTGTCAAAGAAGTACACAGACAGGGTATGTGCCAATCAGACTTAACCTCCTTTTGTTGTTTTCTTAAATTGGGGTGTCAACATTCATCAAAACTTCTTAAAACCCCTTTTTGCATTAATTCATACATATAATCTATTTTCAGAATAATGCACAAATGTTATGCAAGCCCTACAGTGAAGGGGGAGAAAAAAGAGGGTATATTGTTAGTGTGTTACACTCTTTGAGCAAAGTGAGGAGGAAATCCATGAAAAAAATAGGCTAAGCAGGCACATCATTTCAGACATATTTGATGATCCTCATCCTACTTTGGCCAGTAACGCCCCGCTCATTCAAATAATACCATCTTGGGCGTCCGCCCTGTACTCGTTTCGCATGGTGGCATGAAGCACTTACCAGGGCAGAGGATGCGGGGGAATTTAGTTCAGTGAACACTCTAAGGTCTTCAAGTCATTTGTAGATACCCTGGTATGTAGGATAGAAGCCTTGATTGCCTTTTTCCGATATACAAGTGGAGTGCCTGATACCATGGTGCAGTTTTACCACATAGCCCAATTTCTCCTAGTCACTGGCTGTGTAAATGATACCCACATATTGATATGTTCCCCACCAGGCATGGCATTCTGGTTCAACAAATGTAAAAATGAGCACTTCCTGAATGTACAGGTTGTTTGCAATTGTTACTGCCTTACTGCCGAGCAATAAGACTTGTTGCACTGAAGCCTGGCAGTAAACACAATGGGCCTAATTCACAAACTCCATGTTGTAGCACGTAAAGTAGTACTATAGTAGCACTACTTAATTTCAAAATGCAATTCACAAATGTATGTTGGAAATCTCCATCTCTCCTATATTTATTCTATGGAGAGAGATATTTGATCTCTACACATGTAAGTTTACTACTTTGAGTAAGAATGGTGGTAAAATGGGAAACATTTACTACTAAATGGAGAGTTTTGTTAAGGGATAGGGAGCGTTTCATTAAAGGGTAAAGAGGAGTTTAAAGTGCATACTAATGCAAACACCCACTCACAAACTACACCTCTATAAAGTCCCTAGAACCATAAAGCTGACAGAACAGTAGTAAATGTACTTCAGCCCAGCTTTGGAGTATGTTTAGCACAATACATGCCACTGAGGAAAAGACTTAACACCCCACTGAAAATAATGTTAATATCATAAAATTATTTCAAGTTTAAATAATGTGTACATATATTTTCCGTTTCAAAATTAAAAGTGAAATTATATGGAACAAATCAACTGTTTAAGCTTCACGTGAAATTAAAATGTGATAAACCTTAATTGAACACAACTTTAACTGAAATGTCCTAAATGCATTAAAGATAAAATTACTACTTAGAGTATTTTTATTTGATTTAATTTAAAATTGAATATTTATTTAAAAAAATATATATATATACTGCATTACCTAATTATTTAGTAAACATTCATTTTGAAGAAGAAATGTGGTCTAACATTTAATTTAATTGACTTCCAGGGTTAAAATAATTGTTTCAATTTAGTTTATATTTACATTGTACAGAAGTGAAATATCAATAATATTATAAACTTTAATATTTCCCCATATTTTTCCCACAGGGAGATCACCACCATAGTGGCGGAGATCTTCAACACGGTGGAGGAAATGTCCTCCACAGTGGCGGAGATGTCCACCAATGTGGCAAAGATCTAAGCCTGTATGTGAAAGTTACTAGTAGTAACTTTACAGTCATAAATTTAGGTCCACCCTTTGGTTTCAGGGGGTTAGCAGGTAAGCCAATACTTTGGGGTAAATTTACACATAGAAATGGTGAATAGCCAAAGTAGTACATTTACTCCAAAGTGCAATAATCAATTGACACATGTAGATTTATTCATGGATAAATTTACCTTTGTGAATGGGCCCCTCCATATACATGTTCCACCACTGTGCCATGTACAACCATTTAGTAACTAAAGGGCAGCTCAGAAGGGAGTGTCTGCTAGATAAGTTACAACACCGTGGCCATTTGAGATGATCTGTCACCACATCTTATACATGCCTAAAATTAAATAATTCTTGAAAGTTTCAAAGTAAAACTTTTACTACAAAATTAATTAGAATCATTGCAATATGTATTATAAAAACAATGCAAATCACAAGTAAAAATCAGCAGGGTTATAATAAACTGAGGGTTGAGAACATAGGGAATAAAGATGATGAAATAAAATCAAAATTAATAAATGATAGTGTGTATACCATTCAGCCCAAATTTCTGACACTGTACCTGCATTCACAGCTGCCAAGTGTGAGGAATTACAACATTGTGAACAAGAAAACACTGATGTGAAATATAGTTTTGGCCTACTCAAGGGCAAATTCTGGAGAATTCACACTTCAGTACATGCTTGAGACCTGATGCAACACCATGTGATATTGAACTATCTTACACAACATTGCAATGAAGAGAGGCTTTCCCATTTACCCAGACAATGATGATTCTGACAATGATGATTCAGACTCTCAAGTCATACCATCACAAAAGGATGCACAACAGCAGCAGAGAGAAAGTACGTGTTGTACACTTCATTCAGTTAGATTTATTACATATGTACATCGTTTGAATGATTGACGAATAAATCTTGTTTGCTCATAGAATGAATTACACAAAACAATTAAATTCTAAGCCACTCCTGGCTAATACTGTGTGATGAAAAGTACTGAGGATTGAAAAAATAAGCTGAGAACATGACAAGTGGTAAACAATCAAGCTCATGATCTCACTCCTTTTTTCTCTTCTTGCCGCCTACAGTGACCCTCTCTGCATCTGATCCTGCTCTATCTTCCTCTGTACTGTGGCTCCTCTCATATGCGTTTCACCTGTCATTTAAGGCACAAACACATTGCTCTGACTGGGTGCCTTTTTTCTTGCTGAAGTACCTGCCAGCTCCACATTTGCAACCTGGCCTGTTGTGTCACATCCAATGCATCAAATCCCTTTCTATATTACTTTTGTAGTTCCCCATTTCCACCTGTAAATTGATTGTGTGTTGGGATGGCCCACCTGTAGCATGTGCTAACCACATATCTACAGAATCTGTCTAACCTGACTATGGGATGTCCTTGCCAGCATATAGGGGAGAGGGAACCTTCTTGATGTCATCTTCATAGTGCAGTCACTGCCTCTACCATTGCATCTATTTGTACGGCAAGTGAATTATGCCCTTCAACTGATCATGTTGCAATGTCAACACTGAGCTCTAAAAAAAAAATGAATTTCCATTGTGGTGGATTTCACCGTCATCGCCACTCCGACTTGCAAATGTTTCCTTTCAACGTGATCTTTGGTCATACTGCTGTTTTCAGATCGCTTGATGTTCTTAGTCACACCTAAAAGCCTTTCTCTTCTGATGACTTGCCATTTTGTGTTTGTTTAACTTGAGAAAGTGGGAAAGACCTTCAATTTTAAAAAGTGGTGCTTCACTGTATGCAGCACCACTTGTCTCCCACCTCTTAGTGCCCCCCTAACACCACAATGTGTGCACTGTATTAAACATACAGTGCACCATGGCACAGGTTAGGGACAAAAGCGTCAACATTTCTGACGCTATTGTTGTACTTTGCGGGATTAATGCCAAAAATGTTAGCCGTAATCCAAAGTACATGGAGGCCCATTAGAAATAATGGTGTGCCTCCTTTTAACACCTGCTCTGTGCAGGCATTAAAACATGCCACAAAAAATGGCACAGTGGAATCTCATAGATTCTACTGCACCATTTTGCGGTCCTGAGGTAGGAAGAGATGTGGCTGTGTCGGGGGATGTCCAGGATGAGTCTGCCTGCTGCATTCTGGATTCTTTGTAGTCTTGATTGTAGTTGATTGGTGGGGTCAGAGACCCAGTATATATATCCAAAAATGCATTTGAAGCGGGGGAAACTTCAGAGAGTGGTTTGAAGAGCACAATTTCCCCTTTCAGCCCAGTCCTGTCTGCCAGGGTCCCTGTGGAAGGTTATCAGTCCTATGTGTAAGGGCAGACCACTATCCTTTGAAATGTAAGTGAGAGCCCATCAACCCTTTCTGCCCAGGGAGAACTATTCAGTATGCAGTTGAATGCAAATGTGACTGAGTGTCCTGTACTTATGGTTGTCTGGGTTGAACTCACAAGTGGAGCTGTCAAAAAGCACAGACCAGACGTGGATTGGAGACAGGTTGTAAGGCACAGATGGCAGTAAGTGCAGATAAATGCCCACTTTCTAAAAGTGGCATTTCTAAAATAGTAATATTAAATCCAACTTCACCAGTAAGCAGGATTTTCTATTACCATTCTGACAATGCTAAACATGACAGGGCTACTCCTTCCAGGTCAGAATCAACCACTTAAAAGTATAAGAGGGCAGTTCTAATGGAAGTCTATGAGAGGAGGTGTCCTTACACTAGTGGAAAATGAATTTGAGTTTTTCACTACTAGGACATTTAAAAAACATAAGTACATGTCCTGCCTTTTACCTACCTAGCACCCTGCCCTAGGGGTTACGTACGGCCTACATTAGGGATGACTTGTATGTAGACAAAGGGAGATGTTAAGACTTGGCAAGTAGTTTTAAATGCCAAGTCGAAGTAGCAGTGAAACTGCACACACAGTCCTTGCAATGGCAGGCCCGAGACATGGTTGAAAAGTGACTTAGGTGAGTGGCACAATCAGTGCTGCAGGCCCACTAGAAGCATTTAATTTACTGGCCCTGTGCACATATAGTGCATTGTACAAAGGACTTGTAGGTAAAAATAAAATACCAATTAGGTAGGAACCAATGTTACCATGTTTAGAGGAGAAAGCATCTGAACCTTTATCCCTGGTCAGCAGTGCTGAAGTGTGCACAGTCCTAAAACCAGCAAAAACAGGGTCAGAAAAATGGAGGGAAGCAGGCAAAAAGTTAGGGGATGAACACCCTAAGGCAGTTAGGTCTAACACCAATCATGGAAAAAACAGTCACCAACCCAATTTAGACAGAGAGCACGTGCACTTTAGCACTGGTGTTAGCGCATCTGACCTTAGTAAGTAAACTTAGAAGAGGACACTGTAGGAAGCTGCCTCTGTATATACTATCTCAAAGTGAAAGATAGTGTGCACAGAGTCCAGGGGTTCCCCAAGAGGCTTGACAGAGGCAATAATAGATAATACTAATGCTCTATTTGTGGTAGTGTGGTCGAGCTAGGCTTAGGCTTAGTTAGGATTATCAGAGGGTAGTGTTAAGCATTTGTTGTACACACACAGGCAAGAAATGAGAACAAGCACTCAATGATTTAATTTCAGGCCAATAGGTTTTTATATAGAAAAATATTATTTTCTTAATTTATTTTAGAACTACAAGATTCAATTTGCAGGTAAGTACTAAAAATATAAGGTACTTTGCATAGGCATAGATAGGACTTTGAATCAAAACAGTAATGCACACAGTTTGGCATAACATGGCAATAAGCTATTTTAAAAGTGTACACTACAAAATTCAACAGTTCCAGGGGAGGTAAATACAGTTAGGATGATGTGATGAGCAAAGCACTTACAAGTTCAGTCTCTGGGGCCTAGGTAGCCCACCATTGAGGGTTCAAGTCAACCCCAAACACCCAGCACCAGCAACACAGAGCTGGTCAGGGGCAGAGATCAAAGAGGAACCCAAATAACATAGACGCTTACGGAGACAGGGGGTGCTGTGGTTCTAGTCTGCTGGAAGGTAAGTACCTATGTCCCTGGGGAGCAGACCAGGGGGGGTTTAGTAGAGCACCTGGGGGGGTCCCAAGTGGGCACACACAGCACACCCTCAGCTGCACAGGGGCGGCCAGGTGCTGTGAGCAAACAGGGCATCTGGTTTGTAATAGATTTCAATGGAGGGACCCCGGGGTCACTAAGACGTTGCAGGCAGGGCACAGGGGGGCTTCTCGGGCTGGCCACGGACTGGGCAAGGGTGAGGGCCGCCTGCTGGTCATTGTTGCACCGGTGGTCGGTTCTTCATGGGCCTGGGGCTACAGGTGCAGTGCCTCTTCGTCAGGTTTCTTTGTCCCGGGCTGTCGCGGTCATGGGGGTCCTCAGGATTCCTTCTGCAGGCGTCATCGTGGGGGTGCAGAGAGGTTAGTACAGGGTGGACACATCATCAGAGTCGCCTGGGGATCCTCTCTTGGTCGTTGATTTCTCTGGACACAGGCCAGGGGTGTCAGGTGCAGAGTGGTGGAGACTCACGCTTCTGGCGTGAGGTGAGAGTCCCATTAAAGAGGGCTTCTGCTTGCTTGGTTGTACAGGTCCGCTGTCCACAGGAGTTCTTAGTCCTTTGTAGTTGCAGGGCAGTCCTCTGATTTGGCAGTGGTCGCTGGGCCCACAGGATACGTTGCTGGTGAAAGTTCTTTGAAGTTGGAGACAGGCCAGTAGGGCTGGGGCCAAAGCAATTGTCGTCTTCCTTCTTCTCTGCGGCGTTTTCAGGTCAGCAGTCCTTCTTCTTTGTAGGTCATCAGGAATCTGATTTCCTGGGTTCAGGGTCACCCCTAAATACTAAATTTAGGGGTGTGTTAAAGCTGACAGGCAGTAGCCAATGGCTACTGTCCCTGAGAGTTTGCTACACCCTCCTTGTGCATCCTCCCTTTGGGGAGGGGGGGACATCCCTATTCCTATTGGGCCAAAGCAAGATGGAGGATTTTCTTAGGAGGGGTCACTTCAGCTCTGGTCACTTTAGGGGTGGACCTGGCTGATGGGGTGACTCCTCGTTTTTCTCCCCAGACTTGCCGCCAAAAGTGGGGGCTGTGTCTGGGGGGGGTGGGCATCTCCACTAGCTGGAGTGCCCTGGGGCACTGTAACACCAGGCTTGAGACTTTGAGGCTCACCACTAGGTGTTACCGTTCAAGCAGGGGGAGGTGTGAAGCACCTCCACCCAGGGCAGGCTTTTGTTCCCGGTCACAGAGTGCACAAAGGCATGTGGCCAGAAACTGGTCTGGAAGTGGCAGGCTGGCAGAGACCGGTCAGCCTAGCACTAGCAGTTGGGCTGACATGCAGGGGGCATCTCTAAGATCAGATTTGCATCAGCATGTTGGGATTCATGCAAAACAATTTAGTAACTCAAATTTGGGAAAACCTCTAACAATGGCTCTATC
Organism: Pleurodeles waltl; assembly: GCF_031143425.1. NCBI lineage: Eukaryota > Metazoa > Chordata > Amphibia > Caudata > Salamandridae > Pleurodeles > Pleurodeles waltl. Next base: position 1,162,012,931 of record NC_090445.1, on the reverse strand, counting down.
AAAACAGTGCAGTTGGTACCTAGAAAGGAAAAGCAAATACACATGACAGTCAACAGTCTAATTCATAATACCTATCCTCAGTGTGGATCAGCAAGCAGAGTCAGTCTTCATCCTCAGGACATCAGTCGATCAGCAAGGCATCAGGATTCAGCATCAAAGTTCAGGAAACATAGGGGGTCATTACGACCCTGGCGGTCAGAGACCGCCAGGGGTAATGTGGCGTCCGTACGGCCAACAGGCTGGCGGTACGGAGACCCGTATTACTACCGCCGCGGTCGCACCGCCGGGGCCGGAGGGTTCCCGCCGTTTTAGCCCCGGCGGTGATAATCCGCCAGGGCAGTGCTGCAAGCAGGGCTGCCCTGGGGATTATGACCCCCCTACCGCCAGCCTGTTTCTGGCAGTTTGCACCGCCAGGAAGAGGCTGGCGGTAAGGGGTGTCCTGGGCCCCCTAACAGGGCCCCGGGCAGCTTTTCACTGTCTGCACGGCAGACAGTGAAAAGCGCGACGTGTGCTACTGCACCCGTCGTACAGCCGCAACACCTCCGGCTCCATTAGGAGCCGGCTCCTTTGTTGCAGCCTCATCCCCGCTGGGCCGGCGGGCGTAAACTTGGTTTGCGCCTGCCGGCCCAGCAGGGATGTCGTAATGGGGTCCGCGGGAGTGCGGCCGCATTGGCGGCCGCACGGCGGTTACCGCTTAGCGGGCGGCGGTAGCCACCCGCCAAGCTTGTAATGACCCCCAAAGTCTTTAAGCATTAAGGTTAAGCATGTCTCTTGTCAGGAGGCACAAGAAAATATTGACCTTTCGGCCAGCAAGAAAATGGGCAATGACAGTCTATGGCAAATGTAGAATGCCCCTTTCTTCTGTTCCAGTTTATCAAAGTTTGCATTACGTACAACACAGAATAAAGAGGAAGGTAAAAAAGCACCTTCTCACTTGACAAAAATGTAATTAGATCCAAGATAGGGCACTATTTATAATATTGCAGGAAGTTACAGACTGGGAGTGTTAAGAAATGACCCTGTTACTTCATATCTGCACTATGAAAAGCTGAGATATTTCTTTAAAACCAAGATCCTTAAGATAAGCACAGAGATTTCTGAAATGGGAGATAGTCCAAGTCCACCATGTTCTCCAATGGATTCACCCAAAAGGAAAGCAATTATGAGTCAACAACAAACAAGCAAGGCAACTGGTAATCTGAAAGTTTTGAAGCTGAGAATAAAACTGTGTATGACCATTACGAAAGAAAAGTAATTTTTCAAGCTTCAACCTGGAGATAACCCATATTTTAAACACCTCACTTCAATAAGGTAAAGTGACTAACAAACCAAACTGTTCAACAATCACGCAATCATAAAGAAAATCATGGATGAACCCTGCAGAACCAGCTTATAACAGACCCTGATCGAACCACCACTTATTAGTGAGATTTTGGAGGATGCGGTAATTTGACAAATGCAAAGATTTTCTATAGTCAAACAATGTTGTAAATAGCAGACATCTGAACTTTAGACCAGAAAGAGGAAGAGAAACTAAAACAGCAGTTATCAGACATGGTCACCTCACTTGACTTGGTGCAAACATTAATCCTAATCCTCCTCAAAATTCCAGCTGCTTACAATACTATGGATCTCAAAGAAATGCTGGAGTGACTGTAAAAGTGGGTCTATAATCTCTTGAACTGCTCTAGATTGTTAACATTCATCATTACATAAGCACACCTAGCAAGATAAGATTTCCCCCTCCTCATCTTAACTGGGTTGCTGCTGGGTTTCCAGCCAACACCACTCTTCTTCCATTTCTACATGACAATGCAGGACCAAGTAATTTCTCTGCATCATCTACAGATGCAAACAAATGCAGACTGTGGGGGTCATGAAGAGTTTGATGGGTGGAAAATGCTGCCCGCCAAACTCCCACGGTCCGGTTGCCGCCAGTTCAGCTGCCTTTCTGCGTACCCCATTAGGAGTTCCTTGCTGGGTCAGAAGGTGGAAACGGTGTTTGTAATGTTGCAGTGCATAGGGTGCAACAGCACCCATCGCGCTTTTCACTGTCTGAAATGCAGACAATGATAACGCGATGGGGCTGTCTATAGGGGCCCCTACACTGCCCATGCCCAGGGCACGGGGTCCCCATGGGACACCCTGCACCCCGTCTCTGCCAGATTTTACATAGTGGTGCAACCGCAATGTAAAAGCTGTCCGAGAGTGGCGTCGGGATCTCTAGGGTTGCCTGGAGTGATGTCCTGGCGGATTAGGACTGCCAGCACGGTCAGTCCCTCCTGTGAAGGAAAACTGGCCGTGCTGATGGTCTGACCTTGGTGCAAACGCCATGGTCATATTATGGCAGTCAGACCACTGCCAAAACGGTGGGACCAGCACTCTTGCGGTGGTCAGACCGCCACCACGTAATGACCACCTATATCTCAGTGCTTACTTTACTTGGTATAAACATAGATCAAAATGATAGCATATTTTCCTGCTTATAACTATTACAGTGATGGATGAAGTAGGGCTAACTTTGTCTAAATAATTACAAAACTGAAATTCTCAAAATCAGAGAGCACTCAGGTGACAATGTTTCATTATAGTGGCTGCAGGAACTTGGAACTTGGAAAATTCCATCTTAATTGGAAATAACCTTAGTATGGGTTAAGAAATAATTTACTTGTGATCAACAAATCACATCAGTGGTTAAAAGTAACAAACTCGTCCTTATGCTGCTGGAAAGGAATCTTAGACTGCTTCACCTGGTTTTATGCCATAGTCTGCTGGATTAAAATAATGACTTGCAATTATACTGCATCCACTACATTAATTTACAAATTAATTGGAAGCTAAGTATATATTTACTGTTGTTAACTTTATACTTTTATTGAGAGGTTAGTATAAGTGGAGTTAAGAACTGTAATGGTATACTTAACTTGCAACATAATGGTAGGTCAGTGTAGTGGATGTAAAGTCATTGCAATGCAATATATTGCAGGCCATACAGTGACCACCTACTCATTAGCCAGCATACCAAATTTAATTGACCAGGCAGTTGGTCTTATCAAGTCTCAATTACTGCAACATTGTCTATGTTTCTGCACCCAAGAAACTGATCCAGAACCCATCAAAGACAACAGAAGCATGATGCTAGACATTCTGTCAAATTAAACAAATCAGATCATATTACTCCAGCCTGTACTACTGTCCTGGCACCCGGTGGCACAAAAAAAATCAAACTGCACTGTCTTCAAAGCTCATGCAGGAAATTATCCATAATTAATTTCGATGATAATCACCAACTCCTCATGGATCGCCACACTGAAGTCATCGAGGGTGTTTGTATGTCTTAGTGACATGTTGAGTTATGCTGCCTGGAGTTTAGTCTCCTGGCAGTCTCCCAAGACAAACAAGTGAAAAGGTAGAAGAAGTGCAATCCACTGGCCCTCTATGTTGGGGTTGGGCACAAGGTTAATATCTTTATTTCAAAAATAAGCATTTGTTATAGAACCAGCAGCAAGAACCACTAACTCTTCTAGGCACAATGGATTTCCAGAATCTCTGAATAAGACGTGCATGATTGATGGTAGACAAAGCCACAAGGAAACTACTGACAAGATGACAGAAGTTCTGAGTGCCAAGTGCAAGACCAGCCTCAGATTCTGGAATGTTTGAACAATGTATGACACAGGAAAGCTGGCTCAAATAAGAGCTTTGATAAGTCGCTACAGCCGTCACATCCTACTGACTGGATGTGGCAGAATGAAAACCACCACAAGAGAGACTGTACTGTACGCGGGAAAGGACGATGATCAAAATCACCAAGCAGGAGCAATCATCCTGTGCATTGGGCAGATAAATGCCTCATTGAGTGGAAGATAGTCAATAGCAGACTCATGGCATCCAGGTGAAAAGTTTGACATATCAACATCAACTTTATCCAGTGCTATGCTATAAAAATGACTCAAAGGAGACAATCAAGGAAATATACTGCCAACAGATGAAATCTAAGCTTGAAGCTGTGCTGAACAACAACTTGAAGGTTGTGATGGTAAACTTGAATCTTAAAGGGATAAATGAGAACACCAACCATGAAAGAGACATGGGAAGGATGGGTTGTGCAGCAAAGAATTAAAATGGAGAAAGACTGTTATAATTTTGTACCACTAATGATCTGGCCATAGGAGGCATTCTCCTCTCCACCGTGATATTCACAAATAAACTTGATGCTCACTCAATGGCAGAGATAGAACCCAGATTGACCATCAGCTGAACACAAAACATCAGGGTGAGAACACTTTGATGTGCCATGAACATGGGAACCCGAAGACCAAGAAGGTATTCATCTTAAATATAAAAATCTAATTCCAGATCCTTTCAGAAGTGGAAGATCAGTCTAATCCAACTGCAGACACAGTCAACAAGAAATGGGAACATGCATCGTTAATGTATGTGAAGAGCAGTGAAAACTTAATAGGGACCATGTTAAGGAAGAGGAAAAAATGAATAAGGAAAGACACATGACAAGCTAGTGAAGACAGGAGGGCTGAAAAAAAGAAACTGACAGCAGCCTACTCTGAGAGCCTGCAGGGTAAATATAAGCAACAGTACATAGAGGTAGATAGAGCAGTCAAACGAATGACAAGAGCAGACAAGCAGGCGTACATGGATAACCTTGCCAGCCAATCAGAGAAGGCAGGCAGTAGAGGAGAACAGGGTGTTGGACCAGATATGTTAATTAAGAAATTATCAATGACCTATATGTGTGTTTACTAATGAGAAAAACATGTAGAGAAATTAATGGCAACATAGTAACAGATATAGGGCCCAATTACTAAGCATGTTCTATTACTGCAAATATTTTATTGACCGCTAAAAGTTAAACGTGGAATTTATCAATGTGACTTTCTGCTCCAATTTCAAATATAGATGACAAATGTTAGCGCATCTGACCTTATTTGGTTTGTTATCATTTTAAGGGGGTGCATTTGAGGTCCGATGGGCTTTTTGACTGTGCTTAGAGTAGTTCCCACCTTAAGACTCAGTTCCAATACAAATCAATAGCAATACTAATCAATAGCATCATTAATCTTGGGAGTCAGTAAATTCCACACACCATGACCCCCTGGCGATGAATAACCACACCTTTATGTAAATAATAGAATGTTTATTTCCCTATATTAACAATGGTAATATCACGTAATTTGTCTCAAAATCAAATGATAAGCTTACATAAACAATACTAGTTGACCGAATCTTCTAAAGAATCTCAATTTAATCAAAGCTTGGATTACTACGCATTCCAAAGTTACAGTATAAATCAATAGCAAGAATAGTTGTGCAATAGAAATGGCATACATTTAGATTCAGCAATGAAAAGACATCAATTTATTTATTATTGAGCCAGCATCAATCAGTGAGTATCCTAACTAACCTTCTGATTAGAATGACATGTTTGGGCTTCATGCAAAACAATTTAGTCAACACAAATTTAGGAAACATCTAACTATGTTTCCCACAGGGCTTTCTTAATCCCATTATCAGTGAATTACATGGGCTACTCAATACTTCTTTCAAAACCCCTTGATTCACAAATTCTGCAGTTATGGAAGCAACCTTCTCAATGATATCCTGTGCCATGTAATACTGGGTAATCTAGGGAAAAATTGCATTTGGCTTCACTAGAACCTTAACTGGCTCAACTCCCTTTATCAAACCAATGTCATTACCTGTTAAATCTGACACTTTCTCTTTAACTGTTCCTTACAAGTCAGAGGGAAGATCCTTTACTGTGAACACTGGAAAGAAGCTAATCAGGGGTACTCCTCATTTATTATTTCACATTCTGTCTCTGGAGCTGGGTCATCCTCATCATCACTGTTCATCTGTATCTCATTTCCATCATTTGAGCAAGTAATCGAGCATCTTGTTTTACAAAACAAGTCCCTTCCCAGTAGGGATACCAGACTTGAGTCACAAACTACAAATTTGTGTAATCCCTCAAAGTTGCCAATTTTTTCCTTAACTGGTTCTTTAATTGGGTTGGTCAAATACTGATTCACTACTCCTACAATCTGGACTGTTTTTCCTGCAGTTCTCACTTTAGACCGTGTAGCTCCTATGTCAACTAAGAATGAAACTTTGTGAACAATTACTATTCCCTTCACATAAGTACCTTTCTGATCTACCGCTAAGGAAGCTGCAAGCACACATTCCTCTTCATCTGAACTCTCGCTCATACAATCATTGTTTATTCCTTTCTCACTGTGTAACGGGAACTGGTATACTGTGTTATTACTCCAGATAAGCCTTTAACCTGTGACCTGTTGAGGAAGTATCACCTGCTGCTGTTCCATTGGGGCTTGAGGTATTTGGATTTGCAGTCTAGGTACCATTTGAACCTGCTGTTGCATTGGCTGTGACTGTACCATGTGCATACGTGGCATTTGCACCTGTTGCATGGGTTGAAAACCTTGCATTTGATTCACATTGCTTTAAAAATTCAGATTATTGCCCCTCAATCTTGGGCCTCTCATGTTTTGGAATGAATTTATGTCACTTGTTTGGTGAACAACTACTTCCTGTGCTATCATTGGACACTCCTGCTTCCAATGTCCGATCCCTCCGCAAGCGTGACACAGCAACAATCTCTTCATTCCCTGCACGCCATTCTGAACCACTACAGTACCCAAATCGGGAGTACGGTTTCCGTCTCCAATTCCTCCGCGACCTCTACCTCTCACCTGGGTTTAAAACATCACATTTTCCTTCTGAGGAAAAATTCCCTGCATCTCTGTTTGTGCCGCCTTAATCTGCATCACCATCGTCTTTTCTTTTAATTTTCTCTGCTTCAACTCAATTTCATCACTACAGTACTTGGCATGTTGAAATACCTCATCAATTGGCCTCACTTGGTAGCAAATCAAATGACTCTTAATAATCTGGTTAATTTCAAGTCTCAATCCGTCCACAAATCTGAACACAAAATGAATCATATCTTTCAGCTCAATTGTTTCTGTACCACTGTAATGTTTAAACCCCTGCAACAATCTCTCGTAATACGCATGTATTGACTCTCTCTCTTCCTGAGCTGTCCTATATATCTCTGCCAGTCAATGTTTTGAGGAAAAATTCTTGTTTTCAAAAGCTCAGTCACTTTATAGTAATATTTCACTTTGGGAGATGGTGTGCCTGTAATTGGGTCTCTCTCTGGTGCCTCTGTCGGTCAGTCTATGCTCCTATTGTACTCATTTCATAAATCTGCTGGAACTACTATCTCTAGTAGGGTGTTCAAATCCTCCCACAGACATTTTGCAAGTTTCACAAACCTGTCTGTCTGCTGGTACCATTCTACTGGTTTCTTTCTCAACCTGGGATAATCGTTTGTAAAGGACAGAATGTCACTTCGGTTTCAAGGGACATGCACAAAATTTCCCCCTGGGATTTCTCTCATTGGTAAAATTTTTACTGGTTCCTCGACCTGCTGCACATTCGCAGAAAGATTCACGGAATCCCTTTTCCTTTTATCTCTTTTCTTTACCCATCTGCCTTTCCACTTGTCTAATGCTCCCCATGTCTGGACGCTTTATAGTAACTCCCTAAGGTGTGCCTTCATTCCTGCAGATCTCAAAAACCTTTGAATCAAAATCTAGCCTGTAACTCCTCTTCAAGTGTTTTGTTTTCTCTATTTCCATGCTGTATTTCTCTGCTAAGACTGCAAGCTTTTGATGCACATCACTCGCTTCCCTTGTAATTTTCAGGCACAGGTATCTCAATTCTGCTTCGGTGTAGAATTTGAGTCTGTTCACACCCATAGTTCCTTCGATACGTTCACCCGCTTCCATTCCTTATCTAGTATGGTCCAAGTACTCCTCTCCCCTAGGAGCACACTGTGGGGTATTCAGTTTATCTAACCATTCAGTCAATTGTTGGGCAGTCAAACCTTGCAGTGAAATGTTGTTGGGCTGAGTATGAGGCACAGGTTGTACAGTTAGCTTTGGAGACTGTGGTGTCAGTAACTTCAGGCTATGACTGATATTTGACCCTGTTCCAGTATTCTGAGAAACTTTGAAGGGACTAATATCTAACAATGATCCTGTTCCAAAAAGGTCTGTCCCACAGGAGAGACTACTCGGGTATACTCAATGAGTCCTCTCCTCCTTGAATTCTGACTCAGGACTCCCTTTCCATTTGTACTGTTATTTCCCTGGGCAAACAAGGGTATAACTGGGCCAATGGTGATGGGAACACGTACAGCGTCTGGACTTGGTCTAACATTTGGGTTTTGTGGGTGCATAATTCCCTTATTCTGACTTATCAGTACGGACATATCTGCCTTTGTCCCTGTTATAGGAGTGTATGTTGGGCAGTAAAAGTGGAATTGGCTCCGTCTGAACCAATGTCGGTTTTGGGGAATCCTGTCCTGTTGGCACTATTAGATTAGATGCAGTTTCCACAATGGGTACATCAGGGTAAAGTCTCTGGACTTTCGGGTGTGGCATCGGATTTTGAGCTGCTGATGTAGTAGGCAAGTTAGAACTGTTCTGCATTGGGTTCTGTGTCATGCTCAGATTAATCTGCACTAGACTCATCGTCATGTTAACCAGTGTCGATGCCGAAGGGTTTACACTAGTGCTCGCACCACTCTCTTGTGCTGCATACGGTGGGGGATGATTTCTCAGTAGCTGTAAAAATGAACGCATTATCATCTGACTCTTCCTCAAGTGTTAAAGATCTCCTAGACTCTTTTGATCTCCGCTCCCTAGTATCAGAGTGACTTCTGCTTGTCTTTCTGGTAACTTTATTTTCTTCGCTCTTGCTGACCTGTGTAATTGCAGGAAACAACTTAATACTTCCCACATTGTTATTGGTCAAAGAATCATACGTTTACGTTTAGTCCAATGAAAGAAGAACCTCAAATATAAGAAGTTACGAAACCGCCGTTCACATGTCGATGATTGGCTCCTCTTCTCTTGCTCTCGTCATCGGGCTCGTCAGTTAACAAATTTGTATCATCCTATGCTCCAGTCAGTATAGCCATTGTTAGTTCCTGGGAACATTGCCTTTACACACACTAAGTTTTACAAAGTATCCTTAGCTAGTATAACACATTCTAGCAAGCATTTCTAATGGGAAAGAATTTCTGCAACTAACCTTCGGTCAACACAATGGAAAATTACATTTTAATTCACTAAACAGCCATTTTATGATTCGTCTAAGCAAGGCAACTTGACATGAGGCCATGCAACTGGGACCAAGACCTCACTAAATTAAGGCCTCTGATTAATAAAGCAAATACATAATACATAACCATTACTATGACATACTACTACATTAATCCAAACATGAACTCAACATTTTACATTAATAAGCTGTTATTAGGTACACTTTGTGATTACTGATGGTCACTCAAGTAGGCACATTTTCAAACTTGTGGACTATTTTTCTATGATAACTCATTTTCTTTGTAGATTTAACATTCAGAATACAGGAATATTCATTAGTAAAATTTCAGCGTTAACAATAACAAATTTTACTGTTTCGTTATTAGGTCGAGCCTCTACGGCGCTTGGGCTGTATATCGATCTGTTGTATACAGTTTATGGGCTAACAGCCCACCCATTGGCTTTCTATTGGTTATCATGGTTGCACCTTATAAATCCTTACCTGCAATTGGTTAATATATTGTCTTTGTCCCTCCTTGTTGTCCTTTGTTTCCTCCCACAGAGCAGTGTCTAACTTCCCTATCATTACAATTTTTGTCTCAATCCTTCGTTTTCAAGAACTACCTTTTTTATTTTTAAGTTATTGGATGCTTTTCCTTGGCTGCCATTCCTTGTTTTTATTTATGTTAGTTTGGGTGCACACATTTTTTTTTGTTTGCCTCAGCGTGTATTAGCATTGCACCTGCAGCACGGATGCCGCGCTTCATGTTTATGATGGCATTTTTTTGGTTGTTTTCCTCGGCTCACATCTTCATGGTGCCCACTTCACGGAAGACGCGCTTCATGTTTATGATGGCATTTGCACTTTCCAACCAGTAGAGTGCATTTAAAAAAATGCTTAAAAATGAACTCTCAGTTTATTTAGACAGATATTTCCTGTGAGTAACAATAAACAGGACCAAAAACATACACAAAAGCACTGCAAAGGCAGCCACCAGGACATAAGTGGCATTGCCTCTTTACTGGGTCCCTTGAAACCACCCTCGCTCTCTTCCTGCGCTCCCACTCTTCCACACACAAAGGCACTCGGTGTTACCCCTTAGCTCACCCCAAGGTTTGACTTTAGAGACCACTTGCATTTCCATATTTGACCCCCTTCTGCCTTTTTGTCATGCTTGCCCTCAGGTGGACCCATCTACCCAATTTTTATCCACTGTTACCTGTGCGGTGTCCACGGCAGCAGTAGCCAGGCTGCACCAGTGAAGCTGTGGTGAGTGGACTGCCACGTGCTGCTTCTGCCCACCTCTTGACGTGTCAGAGAATGTCCAATGAAGACCGTTGGACAGGCCTGCCTGGGCAGGGTGCAACCTCCGAGAGACACCATCATGGGCTTCTACATCAACCTCAAGCTGATCTTCTAAAAAAAAGTAACTGACTTCTCTCCTCCCCCGACATACCATGAGTTATGTCAGGGGATGGACGCCCAGGACCTGAGTAGACAGCTGCTGGAGCCCCACTCTGCCTATTAGGAATATGTGCCAGTGCGTATATACAACTTTAATTTCCCAAGCTGAGTCCATGAGCTTCGCTGCACATGCTATTGCTGTGCTTGTCGTCTAATGTTGATTTGTGTGTATTCCTTCAGAAATCGCCCACCAGACTAAGGAAAACAGTGATTTACTGCCTTCGTTGTGGTTAAAAGCCTCCCAGTGCCTAGAATTCGCATGTGTATTCATTGCTAGGAATACCAATGAACACACAGTGAAAATGTGTTGCAGAAAGGGGCCCCTGTCAAGGCTTTATGTTTCAGCTACCTTAACCACATCCTTTTGATTCCTGGAATGTTTGATGAGTCTTGGGACACAATGCAGCTGCTAATATCCCTGCTATCACCTGGTTATGCTGTGCTGCACCACGATGTTATCATAGCCCACCGCATGGCAACAACCTTGTTTTATGCTTGTTTTTCTTTCGATTGCAAAAATACATCTGCTTACTGTACAGCTGCGGTCCTGTTTACTTTAAGGCCACGCCGCGGTGCACTATGGTATGACTCTTGGTGAACCGCTCGTGGGTGTGAGTGCTGCAGAATGCCACACAGCGCTGCATCTCACCCACCAAAGAAGCGAAGTCTATGCTTGCAGCAGGACAATACATTTATAACTCTTTCTGGGACTGGAATGAGATGCTTTCTGCTTCTGCCATTGCCCCGATCTGGTGACAGCTAAACTCATCTCTCAGTTCCCCAACTCAGACTTCTGGAAGAGGCAATAATGTAAATTGCTAATTTGGGCTTACATCGATCTGATCGGGTAAAATAGTCTTTTAGCCAATGTTTTCAAGCCAGCAGGCTTTTTGAACAGGTCTTTGAGAGAGAAATGGTAGTCTTTGTGTTATCCATTCTGCCTCTTCCAGTGCATGAGGTTTATACGCCCACTCAATAATATTTGGGATGTGGCATTAATAGTGTATTCCGGACAAATTCGGCCTCTTTCTCTGGTATTAGCTGTGCTAGTTCCTTTGATTTGTGGGTATTTTGGGGAATACTGTTCCAAAGTGAGCTTGTTGCTAGCTGTGTACCAGGCTCTATGTTACCTCTGCTTTGTGGCAACGATCCGATAAAAATGGCCATTTGCTCTGATGCCATCTCCTTCACAATGTGGTCAGAAAGACTTCCCATCATGCGTGACATACACGGAGTTGTAGTTTGCTGGGCAGGTTTTGTGTGTAGAAGGCTGGAAGTTTGTTTGTTGTTGAAAGTGCAATCCTAATGTAATGTGGACGCCATTATTGTGTCTTATTAGGTTATTAAAAACATTTACTCTACGTTTGTAAGAAACCTGGCATAGAACTTGAGCACATCAAACCTTCACTCACAATATGTTGTCAGAAAGTGCTGCTGTTGGTGTCAGTTGTAAATGTGCACTGTCAGACTGTAATGCCAAGTAGTGCATGCAGTCTCTCTGTACTCCCTATGTCTGTCATGGACCTTTCTGCAATGATTGTTTTCCGGTTAAAAATTATATCATCCTGTTTTCTTGTTGATGGGCCTTATGCCAAACAATGCACCGAAGTATAGTATTTGTGCTGCCTAATTGTGCAAGATTGAGTCAGTTTATTTTGCTATTCTCCCATTGGTTTGCATGTAACCGATATTCTGCATTCGGTATACATTTTTGGATCAGAACGTCACAAGCCCTTTAGCGTCGGTATATATTTTTTTTGATCAGGACATCACAACTGTGTGCTTTCCAAATGTAAAGTTGAGTCTGGCCTGACATGTCAATTGTCTTATAAACCTTTTGCTACCAATTGTCAAAAATACACACAATTTCTTTCCCATAACTTTTTAACATGTCGGCCCTTCAAACCCACTCTCTCCCCCTCTTCTCACACACTCTTTCTGTTCCTCTATTTAGAGTTCATTCACCAAAAACTATATATTCCTATCTTCCTTTCAATCTATTCTGTTTATCTCACACCCCTATCTATTTACAATGTCACATAATTCCACTACACAAATACACTACACACCACAAGATTCCACTACACATAATTCCACAACTAACAATTCCAATTCAACCCACATAATTTCACTCCAAACCACATTACATCCACTCCACTGTAAACCAAAACGCATAGATAAAAGACATTGTCATTTACCATGCCAATAGCTCTAACTCACGCAGATGCAAGACCATTTGCATTGCAAATGCTTGTTTTTAAGAGTGGAATTTACAATTACTTATCCCTGATTGCTAATTGCGTTTCTTATTTTTAAATGTACTATTCCTTCGCTAATTAGGAACAGTCACAAAAAAAGGATTGCACACTTGCAAGTAGCATCAAGTGAAAGAAGGTGGAAACTTTGAGCCTCATTTACAAGATCTGATGCATTTCTGCATTGCAGCAGCGATGCGTCAAAAGCGCTTGCTCTGCGGCAAGACAGGTTAAGATGCCATGGGTGTGTCATATTTACATTACGAGGCACAGTGGTGTAGTCCCACGGATGCATCAGGTATGTCATGTTTGGTACCTATGTAATTGCAATCATAAACCCTCGTTAATGGTGAAGTCACATTTTTTATTACTAATTTGAAAATGCCACTTTTAAATATCTGTCAGTTTCCTGCCCTCAGCCCTTCATGCCTGCAGCCTGTCTTGGGTCACATGACTGGGTGTAGATGACAGTCATACAATAGTGGGGTTAGCTGAGCCTCAATGGGCCAGCTAACCCCACTATTAGGCTGTGGTACTTTCCTACAGCCTCAATGGGCTGTAGGAAAGTACCATCTTTCTTGGCATGTTACCCCCAATTTCTGCCTGCTTGCAGTGTGTTTTTACTGTCTCACTGGGATCATGCTACGAGGATCTCAGTGCTCATAGTTTGTGACCTATATGTGTTGTCAGTATGCTTGACTGTGTCACTGGAGTTCTGCTAACCAGAACTCCAATGCTTATGCCCTCTCTCTTTACCAAATTTGTCACTATAGTTTGGTGACACAATATTCCAATTCAGATTGGCACACTGGATCCCCCTTATAAGTCCCTAGTGTATGGTACATAGGTACCCAGGGCATTGGGGTTCCAGGAGATCCTTATGGGCTGCAGCATTTCTTTTGCCACCCATAAGGAGCTCACACAAACTTCAGGACTGCCACTGCAGCCTGAGTGAAATAGTGCACACACTATTTCACAGCCATTTTCACTGCACCAGTTAACTTATAAGTCACATACATGTATAACCTTCAGTTACTGAAGGTTAGGTGCAAAGTTACTGTGTGTGAGGGCACCCTTGCACTAGCAAAGGTGCCCCCATGTTGTCCAGGACCAACTTCCCGGACTTCGTGAGTAAGGGGATACCATTATAAGCGTGCACTGCATATATGTCAACACATATATTTAGCTTCACAATGCTAACTCCGAATATGGCCATGTGAGGTGTCTAAAACTGTGAAATTGAACCCCCAATCCATGCCTGGTGTTGGGGGGCAACTTCCATGCACCCGGGGGCTCCACCATGGACCCCCAGTACTGCCAAACCAGCTCTCCGAGGTTTCCACTGCAGCCTCATCTACTGCCACCTTACAGACAGGTTTCTGCCCTCCTGGAGATTGAGCAGCTCAATCCCAGGAAGGCACAACAATGCATTTTCTTTAGGAGAGGGGTGTTACACCATCTCCCATTGGAAATAAGTGTTACAGGCATGGGAGGTGTATCCTACCAGAGTCTCTGGAAATGCTTTGAAGGGCACAAACGGTGCCCTCCTTGCATAATCCAGTCTACACCGGTTCAGGGACCCCCAGTCCCCACTCTGGCACGAAACTGGACAAAGGAAAGGGGAGTGACCACTCCCCTGTCCATCACCACCCCGGTGCCCAGAGGTCCTTCAGAGTGTCCCTGATGTTAGCCATCTTGGATTCCAAGGTGTGGGGACCCTCTGGGAGCATCTGAGTGGCCAGTGTCAGCAGGTGACGTCAGAGACCCCTCCTGATAGGAGCATACCTGGGTGTGTAGCTGTTAGAAATGGGGTTTTTGGTTGGCAGTCAGGTTGCCCTCTGTCCAAGCAAGAACCTTCACTCTAGTCAGGGTAAGTCACACACAATCCAAAATCAGCCTGTTCTCACCCTCCGGTAGCTTGGCACGAGCAGTCAGGCTTAACTTAGAAGGCAATGTGTAAAGCATTTGTGCAATAAATCATACAACACCATAGCATAACACCACAAAAATACACCACACAGTGTTTAGAAAAATATATAATATTTATCTGGGTATCTTCAGGTCAAAACGATCAAAGTTGCAATATGAATTTGTAAAGATATCACTGAAAAGTGATATAAAGCGTCTTAAGTCTATAGAAAGTAAACAGAGTCTCTTTCAAACACAAAGTACCTGGTTTCTGGTGGAAAATCTCCTCAGAGGGCCACAAAGGAAGAGGTGCGTGGAAAAAGGGTGTGTGCGTCGATTTCTCCCCAGCACACACGGACTTGCGTCGTTATTTTCCACGCGGGGAAGTCGGGCGTCGTTTTCGGGCGCGCGGACAGTCTCTTTCTGTGGGTCGCGGGGATTACCAGATGTCCCGGGCCTGTGCGTGGATTTTCCTGCTTGTTTTGCGGCTGCGCGTCGTTCTGCGGGGCTGCGCGTCGAAGTTTCGATCTCACGCAGGCGTCGCGTCGATTTCTCCTGCGGAGTCGGGCGGCGTTGTCCTTGCGAGGCCGTGCGTCAAAGTTTTGAGCTCACGGCAGGCGTCGCGTCGATTTCTCCTGCGGAGTCGGGCGGCGTTGTCCTTGCGAGGCCGTGTGTCAAAGTTTTGATCTCACGGCAGGCGTCGCGTCGATTTCTCCTGGGAAGTCGGGCGGCGTTGTCCTTGCGAGGCCGTGCGTCGAAGTTTCGGTCGGCCCGAAGGCGTCGCGTTGATCAGCGTCGGTGTGCGGCGTTTTTCTTGCTGCGAAAAGTTCGGCGCACGGAGCGTCCAAGAGGAAGAGTGAAGTCTTTTTGGTCCTGAGTGTGAGAAGGTAGCCTCTTTCTAGCCTTGTTACCCCCACTTTTGGCCTGTTTGTGAGTGTATGTCAGGATGTTTGTCACTGTTTTCACTGTCTCACTGGGATCCTGATAGCCAGGCCTCAGTGCTCATAGTGAAAACACCATGTTTTCAGTATGGTTGTTATGTGTCACTGGGATCCTGCTTGTCAGGACCCCAGTGCTCATAGGTTTGTGGCCTATATGTATGTGTCACTGGGACCCTGTCACACAGGGCCCCAGTGCTCATAGGTGTGCATGTATATGTTCCCTGTGTGGTGCCTAACTGTCTCACTGAGGCTCTGCTAACCAGAACCTCAGTGGTTATGCTCTCTCATTACTTTCAAATTGTCACTAACAGGCTAGTGACCATTTTTACCAATTTACATTGGCTTACTGGAACACCCTTATAATTCCCTAGTATATGGTACTGAGGTACCCAGGGTATGGGGGTTCCAGGAGATCCCTATGGGCTGCAGCATTTCTTTTGCCACCCATAGGGAGCTCTGACAATTCTTACACAGGCCTGCCACTGCAGCCTGAGTGAAATAACGTCCACGTTATTTCACAGCCATTTTACACTGCACTTAAGTAACTTATAAGTCACCTATATGTCTAACCTTTACCTGGTAAAGGTTAGGTGAAAAGTTACTTAGTGTGAGGGCACCCTGGCACTAGCCAAGGTGCCCCCACATTGTTCAGAGCCAATTCACTGAACTTTGTGAGTGCGGGGACACCATTACACGCGTGCACTACATATAGGTCACTACCTATATGTAGCTTCACCATGGTAACTCCGAATATGGCCATGTAACATGTCTATGATCATGGAATTGCCCCCTCTATGCCATCCTGGCATTGTTGGTACAATTCCATGATCCCAGTGGTCTGTAGCACAGACCCTGGTACTGCCATACTGCCCTTCCTGGGGTTTCTCTGCAGCTGCTGCTGCTGCCAACCCCTCAGACAGGCAGCTGCCCTCCTGGGGTCCAGCCAGGCCTGGCCCAGGATGGCAGAACAAAGAACTTCCTCTGAGAGAGGGTGTGACACCCTCTCCCTTTGGAAAATGGTGTGAAGGCAGGGGAGGAGTAGCCTCCCCCAGCCTCTGGAAATGCTTTGTTGGGCACAGATGTGCCCAATTCTGCATAAGCCAGTCTACACCGGTTCAGGGACCCCTTAGCCCCTGCTCTGGCGCGAAACTGGACAAAGGAAAGGGGAGTGACCACTCCCCTGACCTGCACCTCCCCTGGGAGGTGTCCAGAGCTCCTCCAGTGTGCTCCAGACCTCTGCCATCTTGGAAACAGAGGTGCTGCTGGCACACTGGACTGCTCTGAGTGGCCAGTGCCACCAGGTGACGTCAGAGACTCCTTGTGATAGGCTCCTTCAGGTGTTAGTAGCCTTTCCTCTCTCCTAGGTAGCCAAACCCTCTTTTCTGGCTATTTAGGGTCTCTGTCTCTGGGGAAACTTCAGATAACGAATGCATGAACTCAGCCGAGTTCCTCTGCATCTCCCTCTTCACCTTCTGATAAGGAATCGACCGCTGACCGCGCTGGAAGCCTGCAAACCTGCAACATAGTAGCAAAGACGACTACTGCAACTCTGTAACGCTGATCCTGCCGCCTTCTCGACTGTTTTCCTGCTTGTGCATGCTGTGGGGGTAGCCTGCCTCCTCTCTGCACCAGAAGCTCCGAAGAAATCTCCCGTGGGTCGACGGAATCTTCCCCCTGCAACCGCAGGCACCAAAAAGCTGCATTACCGGTCCCTTGGGTCTCCTCTCAGCACGACGAGCGAGGTCCCTCGAATCCAGCGACACCGTCCAAGTGACCCCCACAGTCCAGTGACTCTTCAGCCCAAGTTTGGTGGAGGTAAGTCCTTGCCTCACCTCGCTGGGCTGCATTGCTGGGAACCGCGACTTTGCAAGCTTCTCCGGCCCCTGTGCACTTCCGGCGGAAATCCTGTGTGCACAGCCAAGCCTGGGTCCACGGCACTCTAACCTGCATTGCACGACTTTCTAAGTTGGTCTCCG
Source organism: Pleurodeles waltl (assembly GCF_031143425.1). Classification (NCBI taxonomy): domain Eukaryota; kingdom Metazoa; phylum Chordata; class Amphibia; order Caudata; family Salamandridae; genus Pleurodeles; species Pleurodeles waltl. The sequence goes on along the minus strand of NC_090445.1, from coordinate 1,161,995,234 downwards.
GCGACGTGGGACTCCTTTGTGCAACTTCGGCGAGCACCGTTTCACGCATCCTCGTAGTGCCTGTTTCTGGCACTTCTCCGGGTGCTACCTGCTTCAGTGAGGGCTCTTTGTCTTGCTCGACGTCCCCTCTCTCTGCAGGTCCAATTTGCGACCTTCTGGTCCCTCCTGGGCCCCAGCAGCGTCCAAAAACGCCAAACGCACGATTTGCGTGTAGCAAGGCTTGTTGGCGTCCATCCGGCGTTAAAACACTTCTGCACGACTCTCCAAGGCGTGGGGGATCCATCCTCCAAAGGGGAAGTCTCTAGCCCTTGTCGTTCCTGCAGTATTCACAGTTCTTCAGCCTAGTAAGAGCTTCTTTGCACCAACCGCTGGCATTTCTTGGGCATCTGCCCATCTCCGAGCTGCTTGTGACTTTTGGACTTGGTCCCCTTGTTCCACAGGTACCCTCAGTCAGGAATCCATCGTTGTTGCACTGCTGATTTGTGTTTTCCTTGCATTCTCCCTCTAACACGACTATTTTGTCCTTAGGGGAACTTTAGTGCACTTTACACTCACTTTTCAGGGTCTTGGGGAGGGTTATTTTTCTAACTCTCACTATTTTCTAATAGTCCCAGCGACCCTCTACAAGGTCACATAGGTTTGGGGTCCATTCGTGGTTCGCATTCCACTTCTGGAGTATATGGTTTGTGTTGCCCCTATCCCTATGTTTCCCCATTGCATCCTATTGTAACTATACATTGTTTGCACTGTTTTCTAAGACTATACTGCATATTTTTGCTATTGTGTATATATATCTTGTGTATATTTCCTATCCTCTCACTGAGGGTACACTCTAAGATACTTTGGCATATTGTCATAAAAATAAAGTACCTTTATTTTTAGTATAACTGTGTATTGTGTTTTCTTATGATATTGTGCATATGACACTAAGTGGTACTGTAGTAGCTTCACACGTCTCCTAGTTCAGCCTGAGCTGCTTTGCTAAGCTACCATTATCTATCAGCCTAAGCTGCTAGACACCCTATACACTAATAAGGGATAACTGGGCCTGGTGCAAGGTGCAAGTACCCCTTGGTACTCACTACAAGCCAGTCCAGCCTCCTACACTGAGACTTCAGGGAACAGGAGGCAAGCTCTATCCAAGCCCTTGGAGAGCACTTTTACAGCCAGGCAAGAGTTCAGCAAGGCAGCAGGCCAACAGCAAGGCAGCAGTCCTTTGTAGAAAAGCAGACAGGTGAGTCCTTTGAGCAGCCAGGCAGTTCTTCTTGGCAGGATGTAGTTTCTGGTTCAGGTTTCTTCTCCAGCAAGTGTCTGATGAGGTAGGGCAGAGGCCCTGTTTTATACTAAGTTGTGCCTTTGAAGTGGGGGTGACTTCAAAGAGTCTCTAAGAAATGCACCAAGCCCCCTTTCAGTTCAATCCTGTCTGTCAGAGTCCCAGTAGGGGGTGTGGCAGTCCTTTGTGTGAGGGCAGGCCCTCCACCCCCCAGCCCAGGAAGACCCATTCAAAATGCAGATGTATGCAAGTGAGGCTGAGTACCCTGTGTTTGGGGTGTGTCTGAGTGAATGCACAAGGAGCTGTCAACTAAACCTAGCCAGACGTGGATTGAAGGGCACAACAAGATTTTAGTGCAAAGAAATGCTCACTTTCTAAAAGTGGCATTTCTAGAATAGTAATATTAAATCCGACTTCACCAGTCAGCAGGATTTTGTATTACCATTCTGGCCATACTAAATATGACCTTCCTGCTCCTTTCAGATCAGCAACTGCCACTTCAACAGTGTATGAGGGCAGCCCCAATGTTAGCCTATGAAAGGAGCAGGCCTCACAGTAGAGTAAAAACAAATTTAGGAGTTTTACACTACCAGGACATATAACTACACAGGTACATGTCCTGCCTTTTACCTACACAGCACCCTGCTCTAGGAGTTACCTAGGACACACATTAGGGATGACTTATATGTAGTAAAAGGGGAGTTCTAGGCTTGGCAAGTACTTTTAAATGCCAAGTCGAAGTGGCAGTGAAACTGCACACACAGGCCTTGCAGTGGCAGGCCTGAGCCAGGGTTAAGGGGCTACTGAGGTGGGTGGCACAACCAGTGCTGCAGGCCCACTAGTAGCATTTAATCTACCTGCCCTAGGCACATGTAGTGCACTCTACCAGGCACTTACAAGTAAATTAAATAGTCAATCATGGATAAACCAATCAGTAGTACAATTTACCTAGAGAGCATATGCACTTTAGCACTGGTTAGCAGTGGTAAAGTGCCCAGAGGTCAAAAGCCAACAACAACAGGTCAGAAAAAATAGGAGGAAAGAGGCAAAAAGTTTGGGGATGTCCCTGTCAAAAAGCCAGGTCCAACAGTAGCCAATCCCTCTCTCAGGGCTATTTAGGGTCTCGCTTCTGGATGTTTCCTCAGATTGGGTTTGCAAGACTCCAACAGGACTCCTCTGCATCCACTGCTTCAGCTTCTAACCGTCGGATCAACCGCAGACTGTGCCAGGAACCGCTGTAACTGCAACAAATTATCCAGGAAGGCTACTGTGAGCTGCAACTTCAGGTCCAGCCGGCAACTGCAACAGTTTACAGGTTGTGCATGCACTGAGGACTGCCTGTCTTCAATCTGCACCAGAAGAACCAAAGGAATCTCCCGTGGAGTGACGGAGTCACTTCCCTGCTTCAGCAGGCACCTGTCTGCAACAACAACCGGTCCTCTGGAACTCCTCTCCTGTCGACGAGTATGATCCCTGGATCACAGGTAGTGGACTGACTGTCCAAAGGTAGGGCTGCACAAATTTGGTGGCGGTAAGAGCTTGCCTTCTTGTGCCAGAGAGTAGCCCTGTGCACGCCGTCTACTGCAGCTCCTTGGGATTCTGTGCACTACTTCCACATGTTTTTCATGCACAGTGTAGCTCAGGTCCCCAGCACTCTATTCTGCGATTCACAGGTCCCTGAGTTGTCCTCCGGCGGCATGGGATCTCTTTGAGTAGTGCTGCTATGACCGCACTTTACAACTCCTTTGTCCCCGTGTCCTGGGACTCTTGTGGGTGCTGACTGGTCTTATGAGTGCTCTCCAAAGTGCTGAGAGTCCCCTCTCTCTCCTCAGTCCGAGTTGAGACCCCCAGGCCCCTGCTGGGCCCAGGCAGCACCTACTTTGATGCAAAATACATTCTTGCGTGAACCAAACTTGTTGGCGGAATCCAGTGACGCAAACAGCCTGCATCCAACGACTCAATGTGGGACATCTCTTACACCAAGCAGGGCCCCGCAGCTGTCTTCTTTGGTGCATTTCTGTACTTTTCTTCCAACCAGATAATCAACTTTTGCACCTTCGTCCAGGTTGGCAGGGGCTCCTGTTCTTCTTGGACTCTTCATCGACTTCTGGACTTGGTCTCCTCTCTCCACAGGTCTTCAGATCCAGGATTCCATTGCTGGTTTCTTGCAGTCTTGCTTGGTACTTGCATAATCCTTTACCATGACTTCTAGTGTGTTCTGAGGCAACTTGCTGTCCTTTACTACTGTCTTCCTGGGCTCTGGGGTGGGGTAATTTTATTTACCTTTGGTGTTCTCTTACACTCCCAGCGCCCCTCTACACACTACAGTTGCCTAGGGGGCAATCCGACATTCGCATTCCACTATTTTAGTATATGGTTTGTGTTGCCCCTAGGCCCCTTCCAATCTATTGTGTTTTTCACAGTTTGCACTATTCTATGACTGTTTACTTACCTGATTTTGGTTACTAGTGTATATATTGTCTATAATACTTACCTGCAGTAGGAGTATTGCCTCTAAGCTATTTTTAGCCTTCTGTCACTAAAATAAAGTGCCTTTATATTTGGTAACACTGAGTATTGTCTTTTATTGTGTATAAGTACTGTGTGACTATAGTGGTACTGCAAGAGCTTTGCATGTCTCCTCGTTCAGCCTTGGCTGCTCTGCTACAGCTACCCCTAGAAAGCCTAACCTGCTGGTCACTGCCTACATTTCACTAAGGTGGATCACTGGACTTGGTATAAGGTGTAAGTACCTCTCGTAACCATTACAAACCAGGCCAGCTTCTCACATCGACTCATCCAACCGACCTCAAGATCATGAGACTGCACAGGGTCCCAGCGTCTTTGCCTGTAAATGCAAAGCTTTTTTGCACAATTTTGGTCAACTTCTCAGACTATTGGATCAAGGAGCAGGTTCTATCATCAGTAATTCATAAAAAAGTAATTCCTGCTTGCAGATAATGTTCGCATGAGAGTGTTTTCGGATTTATCAATATTAGCAGCCAGATGCCAGAGAACGTTTCAGGGTTTGGCTAAGGAGTTCAAGTTTTGTGGGTACAAACCTCATTATGTCAGCAATCCAAATTGAAAGTCCTTGTAAATAGAAACATGTTCTGTTTTTCCAGGTGGTAGAGGAGGCACAGGCTCTATTATCTAAACTGTCCAAGCCTTGATAGTATAGGGTTCCTTGTGCCTCCATCTTTGTTGCTGGGAATGGACCTCTAGGTCAGTTGGCAACATATCCGCTTCTAAATCAGCAGCCTGACTGTGTATGTCTAGATCTTATGACATCAGACTTAGGCGTACCAAAAAGGTGAGAAGCCTCCTCACACTCTACAGCAGTGATAACCAGGTTACTAGAACTTGTTTGTGTAGATTGTAAAACTTTCTTGATGTGATGTAATATGCCTAAAATGTGTTGCAACATTTTTGCAACAGTGGGACATTTCTAGCTAAATATGTATGATGTGATGACTGAGTGTCCATGTTGCAAATGTCAACATTTTGTATTTTTCCTAAATGTTTTATCTAAAATACAATGTATTCATTTCTTTTATTTTGTTGCTGTGTCTCCACAACAATAGGATCATGTAATGACTTCATTGTTTCATTTAAATTGTCAATACTCCTAATGGTAACAGACATGCCTTCATCCATTTGTCTTGTAAGCCTGTTAGTGGCTTCGAATTGTTTGTTTTTAAAGTCTAACATTGATTTTTCTATTTGCACAAATTCCTATCTAAATGGTGTGACACCTGTATCAGCAATTCTGGTTGAAAACTGTGCCCGTAAAAAACTAGATACAAGACGATGCTTTTAAGCACTGCATTCACATTTTTGACTACTTCTGGCAGATCCCAAAATGTCACACTTTTATATCACTACAAGGTTGTGCCTTGATAGGTTTTACTCTATCCAAAACTATTATTGAAGCCTGGAAGTCCAAGAGATTCATCAGGTTGGAAAACATTTTTGTGGGCGGGAAGTGGTTAGTCTATGGGGAAGTCACTCCACATCTAGTGGGAGATGCATCCAGCCTAATGCTAAGCTTTATGCACATAATCAATTTTCTACCTGTACCTGTAACTATCAGGAGATGAGAAAAGAATTGCATGGTATGAGTGACCTCACAGTTAAGAGTAAATTAACCGGTGTGGTTAACTGGTGTCAGGCACTATGTAAAAAATTAAAATCAAATTTAGTCCCTGAAATGTTGGAGAAGATTTATAGGCCAATCGGATGTCAGATTATGAAAGGGGATTGGCAATTTATGTCAGAGTTGGGATAGAAATCTCTGACCACAGCAAATTTTAAGAGAATGGCTTTTATGTCTAGTAGGATGGCTCATTATACCTTCCCATAGACTCCATAAAATGTGTGATTCACTTCCTGACCAATGCTTTCGTTGTCGATCCATTCTTCCGGAGAATTAATCCCACATCTTTTTAACCTGCCCCATTCTTTATCAATTTTGGGATTCAGTATTTTTCCGAATTAAATAAATTTGTCCTGTTCATAATAGTGCCCTAGACCACATTTGGAGCATTGCACACTATCTGTCATGCCAACAAATATGCGTAACACTGTATTTATCTTGATAGCAGTTGCTCGCAGTTTAATACTACAAAATGGAGATCGCCAGACACCCCTACCATTGATCACTGGTATGCGAAAATTTTAAGGGCTAAAGGCCATATTTATACTTTTTGACGCAAAACTGTGCCAACGCAGTTTTGCATCAAAAATTTTAACGCCAGCTAATGCCGTTTCTTAGCTCCGCTCGGGCGTCAAATTTATACTTTGACACACGGCAGCGCAAACCACTGGTGTGAGTCAATTTTTTGTACTCAAACCAATGCGACACGTCGAAAAGAAAAACGACGTTAACGCAGTGAAAATTACGTTGATCCGGTTTACGACTTCGTAAACTGGATAGGTGCCATTTTTTTATGCAATTGCATCAAAAAGCACCACAAACACAGCAAAACTTGCAAAGGAGAGGCAAAATGGATCCCAGAAGCTTTGAGAGACCTCAGGAAGATGACAACCGACCAGGAACCAGCCAGGAGGACCCACACAAGACCCAGAAGAGGGAGAAGAAGAAAAGGAAGTGTTGGTTCAGTGCAGAGGAGCAGGAAATACTGGTGATAGAGTTGACGGAACACCAGCACCAACTTTTTGTCACCTCTAAATTGCCAATTAGTAGGAGAGAGGCAATTTGGCAAAAATAATTTGACAAGATAAACAGTGTGGCAGAAGTACAGAGAACAGTCAACAAGTGCAAGAAATGCTAGCATGACTGCAAGCTCAGGACCAATGAAAAGATGTCCAGGAACAGGAAGGCAGCACTGCAGACTGGAGATGGGAGTCCAGCACGCAGGAGGCCCCCGCCCACATAGAGGAGATGGTGGCAGCCGTCATCCCTGAGGAGAACGTCACAGGGATTCAAGGACAGGACAGCGCAGACTACCAGGAGACAACGCACATGTAAGTGGCATGGGGAACTAAAATGCCTAATTGTTAACTGCAAGCAGGGGGGGACATACCTACTACACAGTGCATGTAAGCCATGATAATCAGGTGGTGGAAAGGGCAAAGGGGCACAGCACGGGGGCATGGGCTGTGCAGGCAAACCTGGCGCACAGTACTACACTACACCAACAACCTTTGCATTGGGGTATTCTGCCATGCCAAGGATGACGGAAAGGTAAAGCCAGTCCAGGAGGGTAGGGTACAACGTAAAACTGGCCTGCTGTCACACGACAGCTGGTATTGTCGCTACATGAACTAGGGCTCAATTAACAGTTTCAGGCCATATCAGCAAGTGGAATTTAACATTGACAACAGTTGCCACTACCACCTCTGCTGTGTGTGCAGGTCAAGTAGCTAATGGCAGTTACGTGCCCACAGACAAACACACCCAAATAAGAGGGTTCAGGATGACAACGTTATCAGTCGTCTGTAATAAACAAAATGTGCTAAACCGGTCAAATGGGAATGTCCATAGTCGCTACAAACATCAGCCATTGTCATAAACATTACAAGGTACACAGCAGTAATGTCATACCCATGCTGCATATGTCAGGGTCCACCCTGTGCCTGGGTCACAATAGCTGCAATGACACCATGCAACATCCTAACTGTTATACTGCTCAGACAACAGCATTGAGGGGGAGGACATATGTTACCACCTAGTGAAATACACCCTCACAGTCAGACGAGGAAATGGAACACTGCTAGGACAATCAGTGCAATCTGATGTAGCACACATTCCCCAAAATCAACATTACACACTACCAGTGCTGACACCCGTATCGTGCCATGCCAATGCTATACATAGTAGATGCTAGATCTCAACAACATATAGCTGGATGTGAAATATCAGAAACTGGGGCAGTTCCACACTGTTAAGTGTGGTGCAAGTGCCATCAGAACACCAACACCCGGTGCAAGGCCACAACATGAGAATGGAAGTAGACAGAGGGTTGAGTAGGACAAGAAGGTGGCAACATGCAATTTGGGCTAAACCTACACCAAGAGTATGTGACGCAGACAATTACCCAGACTGGCCACACTACATGTGACATGCAGGTGGGGCATAGACCTGGGAGAATGTTAATCTTAATGACAGAAACAATGAACAGGAACCAAGATCACAATGTACAACAAATAGGAAGTCAGGCACGTCACATTACAAATGCCACAACACAGACACACTAATTGTACTATATCTCATTGCAGAGGATGATGGCTCTCCTGGGGATATGCCTGTCCTGGACTTCCCTAATGACATGGATGACGAGCTGACAAACATCAGCCAGCAGACCCTCCAAGATGTCCTTGGAACCCTCCAGACCCCACCTTCAGTTTCAAGGAGGAGCACAGATACAGCAGTCATCACAGAGGACCCACCCACCACCCCAATTGTACGACCTGCCAGCTCCAACCCAGCTGAGGACTCTGATGACACTGGCACCAGCTTTGAGAGGACTGTAGTTGGAATACAGCAGGAGCTGGCCAAGGAGATGCCGGTGGGGATGCAAAATATAGCAGCCAGCCCAGAGGGGTTGCGTTTGTGCATGATGTCAACTGCAGAACAGGCAGCAGCCATGCAAGGGCGAACATCAATCTTGCAAGAACGTCAACAAAGTGTGAAGGAAATCAGCACAGCAGTAAGAGAGTTGACATAACACCTCCAACAACAAACATTTCAATGTGTGCACAAATGCAATATTGACCCACTCAGGGCCGACCTGGCTGCCTACCACAGTGATGTAGCTGCAATCCTTACGAACCGGCAGCTCCTCCTTGCTGCATTAATGCCCTTAATAGCCCCACAGGGGGCAGCTACCGGGATTTCTGACTCCAAGTCTTCAAACACTGAAGTGTGTGTTGTCCCTTCAAACCCACCACCACCAAGGGAAGAGGAGACAACACACATCAGAAGATGAGGACGTGGAACAGATCACCTTCACCTGTAAGAGTACCCGGTAGCACTTGTCCCTGCCGCATGGGCACATATAACCAAGGTCCTGTGCTTTGTAATATGCCAGTCTTTTTAAGCTGCTGACAAGCACTGTTCTCCAGCCCACTGTTTACCTTGTCACTGTGCCCTGTGATTGTTTCTCACTACCTCATTGGCAATTCATGTCCCTCTGCACTGTATGACACTTCACCCCAGCATATCCAATTACATGTCCTTTTGCACTTGTGTCGGATCAAAATGGAAGGTGTCACACTAATGGACTCACAATCCTGTACTATGTAAATACAGCACTACAGCACTTTAAAATAAATAGCACTTACACAACCACTTTGTCTCTGTGTGATGTGACATATCAACTGTGAGGGAGATTAGTGAAGTTTGCCTCATGTCAATGGCCATAGAATGGCAATACAACTGCGTTGAAAGATTGTGGGCTGATAACTATGCACTGGGGTCCGGATTGTACCATCATCTGCCCTTCCTGAGGGTTAATTCTGAGGTAAATAAAAACTATACTGTATAATGCTGTGTTGGACAGAATAAGTCTTCTTCGAAAATTATTGTCTTCAAATTTTTCTTCCATAAAATCTTTACGTATGTGACATTTGACTCAAATTTGTCCTCACACACATCATACAGCCTGAATGGATGTGTATGAGTGAACGAACAAATAAGGAACCTGGCTGTACAATGGAACAAATGATAGGTGTGAGTTATGTATACTATACTACATGAGATTATACCACCACTCACCTTATCAGGGTTCACATGAACATCAGGCTGCAGGCAGAAGTAACCTCGATAGTATCCTCAATACCAAATCTGGTCTCAAAGTATGTCAGATTGAAAACAAACATCCAAACTTAACAACACATTGGGAATCATAGTAACCTTGAGTGGTGGGTGCAATGGATGGCAGATGCATAGAGAAGTAGCCTTGATGTAGCTGCCAATGTGACAGCTCAATTGGGATTTGGATGCAGGATGGAACACAAACGCAAATACTAAATTGACACTGTTTACCCAAGTGAAGGGCTAGATCCCCAAGCATATGAGACATACTGTAAAGGAGTATCTAAATATTTATTTAACAGTAAAAAAGGAAAATAAAACTAGGGGAAACACCTTAACTAACCTAATCTATCCTAACTACACATTAGCCACAACTAGCTCTAACTACCCTAAGCTACACTTACTTATCACATTTAACCAAACACTCTAAACATCAACCCCCCCTTACATGACGGGACACAAGGAGGACACCATATACTAACCTAAACACGTACTATCTTATACTAAACAAATATATATTTTGGGGGTATTTTTTTAAATATATTTTTATTTATTTTTTAATTTTATTTAATACACAAAAACCCCAACATCATCCCCCGTCCGCCAACCCACCCACATAAAAATCATGTAAAAATATCATTTCCCCCATCCCCAACCCACTACTACTATCTAAACTAACAGCCTATTCTGACCTAACACTAAGCCCCCTCAACCCACTAATTAAAAGAACCGGGAAAGAGGAGGGAGGGGAGGGAATCATGGGTGAGGGTATCATATTCACAAGTTTGCCCTCCGCAGGGTCTTCTTAATAGCACACACTCTCTTATTTATTTGTGACACCTCCTGCTGCAGCCTGTCCAGTCTGCGCAACATCTGTTGCATGTCACGTTGCACAGCACGAAAATCACCAGTGTCAATGACTGCAGCAGGGGTGGTCTGAGTGCCAGTTGTCGAGGGTTGTCCAGTTGGTGGTGCCATGCTTGGATGGGGAGGTGCAGGTGCTGCTGTCAGTGGTCCAGGAGCTGAGGAAGTTGATGGTCCTGTAGTGGTGGCTGGCATCCTTGGTGCCACCTGGGTCGTAGTGGTGGTGCTGGTGGTGGCGGTGGTTGTGGACACAGAAGGGCCCCTTTGGGCAAATGCCCTCCACACCCCTGAGGCTCTTTCATGGCGAGAACGCCATGCCAGGTGACAGAACCCAGCCTCCACATCCAGAATGTGGCGGTAACGCATCGTCTTCCGCTGAAATTCACGGATCTGTCTGGCATCCATATTGGCTGCTGTTTAAAAAGATAAAGCCAAACATTAGGTACATCATTGTGTGATACAGCTACTGATGAGAATCAGAGAATACATCTAATGTAGCTGAAACAGGCCATATCACCATACAGATCACAGATTCTCCCTGAGGAAGTACATGCCAACGCAGCCTACACATGTCCTATCTAGCAGCACAGCAATGCTCTAAAAGATGTGTACCAACTTAAATGATCTAAGAATCATTGTTCAGCCATGAGTCACTTAATGCTGCAAGTTCTCCACATGTGACAGGCTAACTAATGACTATCTTCTGGATGACAATCAAGGGCCACAAAATGTGTGTTTTGTAAATGGAATTGCCAGGATGGTATGCAGTTGCTAATCAAGAGTGGGTATCCTAGGTTGGGACAAATGATTTACAGATTTACATGTCTGTGTACTACACTTGGATCATCACACCTAGGTACACATATTTCATAACCCTAAGCCTGTGCCTTGGGGGGGATGGACAAGCAACACATACTTTCAAACATCAAGGACACCCAGGAAGCTTTGGACAGCTGTACATGGGTTTAGTCAGTCCACCACAGGTAATGAGGGTGTCCAACTACGATAGACACAAACCTTGGACAATCCCATCCACATTTCTGTTTGTAATTGCAGACAATTGTCAACATCATTTGATGCCACCAATAGCTGTCCTACAACAAGCAGATAGATGCAAGCACACATCTGGGCATGAGCTGCATGCACACCTATGACATTGTACTCAAGTGCCACATACACATAGCACAACATGTGGAGCTAGATGCTGCTAGGAAGTAAAACATACAGTCTAACATGTTCGTTAGTGAACAGGGAGGCTCAAGTCTGTGGGTAATACTTTGGCATCCCTATTCTGTGAGATTCAGGGTATGACTTGCTGACTAAATCATGAAAATGGTCCTCTGCTAAATTTTCTTTACAAGAAATTTAACAACAGATGTCACACTATTCACATGGCCATGCCTACAGGTCCATGTGTAAAGCATGGAGGGGTGAAATGTGCTCAATGTCTGTGCACTGTACAACACCTTCAAATAAAATTACAGTGTGTGACATTATATCTAAATGTCCAGCCTCTCAGGCATGATGATACTCCAACATACATAGCACTGCAAACATGTATAGACACTGTCACTCCAGTGAGTGATACACACACATATGAACACATGCAGTGGCCCTAACTATCATGTGGTGACAAAGATGATCCATCAATTGGTTGCAGACTCATTTATGGAATGTACTCCTTTCATCATTTGTAGTAATGAGAGACATGCAAAGCCACATTCCTGGAGCACTGCAATACCAGTCACTCAGGTATTGTGGCTTGTGCATCAAGGGACAATCAGTCACTGTGTGATGCTCATGTGGGTTGATTGAAGGTCATGATTTATTATGCTTTTTATGGTCCCTTACATGTAGGGCCTGTGTTGCGTGTAGGTTACATATGCTACATTTACAGTGTACCCTGAGCCACATATGCCCCCTTTGACACCATAATGGCAGGGATCCTGTGCGTTACTTTGGTGACATTCTGAGGCAAAACATGGATTGGCCATTTTTCAAATGTTAATACAACAAAGAAAAATATGCTGACGGTGTATATTGTGGTCATCCATGACAGAATGCATGGGCACAGGTGTAGTAATTGTACTTGAAATGTGTCACTCACTGCCCTGTGTACCCATATTGTGTCTTGGAAATCACAGTTAGCCACACTTATCATCCTACATTTGCCAAGTTGGGAGATCATTGGGTATACAGCAAACTGGCACTGTCACATTATTGAAACATGGTTTAGCAAATGTTCTACTGTGTCAATCATGATGATGTAGGTTTCAATTTGTATGTACCTTTGGAATGGCAGCAGACACAGGAATGCTGGTTTTCTGATCTCAGCATACACGAACGTCTGTGATAGCCTCCATATTGGGAAGTTAGCTATTGTACATATGCTGCACTAGATCAGCAAGCGTGTATCAAACGAAACCAGCAAAGTATTAGGGAACTTAATATGTATGATGGAATTGGTCAGGGGTTCCTTGCACAACATCATGCACGTAATACATTGTGACCATGCTTTCTCCAACGTCAGGTATCCCATGATGACCCTATAACTTAGTAACACAGATGGGAAATGCATTAGCTTTGTTCCAGCTATTGTGCCCAAGACCAATTTAAAACACACAGGTACAATGAACAAAGGGCCAGGGATAGTTGTTATCCCTCAATTTGTATCATTTGCTTCATGTTTTACGCTACAGCTATGGAAAGTAGCACCAAACATTTAGATATGAACCTGTGTGCATTACTTTGGCATCCATTCCTAATTTAATTGCGGCACAACCAAGTCAAACTATCAGCCTAAGATATTACCGGAGGTTAGAAAGAAATTGGTAAATATGGGCCATAATACAGTTCAGACATGTATTCAAAATAATTGGGGAACACATTATTTATTTGCTTTAGCTTGTGAAAAATATCTCTTTCCCGGTACACTCATGGATAAAACATATGCTTGAGCCGCATTAGCATCATCTATTAACGTGAAGGCAGCACTAAATTACAAGATCCAGTTGTGTTTTGTAAGTTAGTGCAGCTGTTTCGTCAACAAATGACGGTAATGTGTAGCAATTATTGTATAACTCAGGGCCACTGTATGTTTAATTTGCATTCCACATGTCCAAAAACATTACCTGCAGCAAATCAAAATCTGCTACTGTCACTATAGAGCATTTAAATGTGCACGTTACTCTGAATTGTACTCACCAACAGGGCCACCAATCACAATACCCAGGTGGTCCAGCAGGTCTTGCTCTCTGGCAACAAGGCCAGCCCAGCGGTGCTTCAGTTGATGGTCGTTGCGCGGTGTGTTGATGATGCGACACAGATAGTACAACACCTTTGTCCACCGGAGCCTCCTCGCCTCTGTGTGATACCCCAGTATCACCCTGCCACCTGGTTCTATCATCAAGGGGAGAAAGTGGCACACCAGCCAAATGAATGCCCCCAGCTCCTCCTCATCCATTCTCCCTAGACATGGCCTACCAAACATGACAGAAATAATAGGAAAAATAAAGGGCACAGAGGAAAATAAAGAGAAAGGAGGGAGGAAAATGAAAGAAAAGTACCACAACAGACTCACAACAGTACAAAGACAAAATTAGACACCAAAGATGACAAATAAACACTTACAATGAACAACTGAGACAATTACAAATAAAACTGATGACAAATAGGATGGCACACAGGAGACAAAAGCACAATTGGGAAAGACAAAACTCTAAGCACAGCCACACAGTCTAGAAAAATCACAGACTGCAAAGTGAAAGTACACCCACTGTACCACTTCTGTAAACAGGATATCCTATTACATAACTTCCTGCCTAAAATGCAGTGCGTTTTTATTATGATGCGTCAAAATTTTATGACGCCTACAGTCTATGAATAAATGTTTTTTACGCAAATTCTTAAAAATTACTGCGCATCCATAGTTCAAAATGTTTAGCATTGGTAACCAATTACATGGGGTACAGTGTAGGAAGTACGCTCGGGGCCAATGGATGTATCATGGCTGTGAGCACCATCTTTCTATGAATATACCCTGATTTTTTACGCATATGTGTCTTTTTTGACGCGTATGCATCAAAATGTATGTCTTTTACTGGGTTTATGGCTTTGAGCGCCATCTTTCTATGCATATACCCTGATTTTTTACGCATATGTGTCTTTTTTTACGCGTTTGCATCCAAATTTATGTATTTTACTGGGTTTGTGTAATTTCTCACATTTTTATAGTAAATGACAGGTGTAACTGTACAGGGATAGGCTGTTTGCACTTGCAATGTGCATTCCAATGTTGGGGCACATGTGGCAGATCACACTACTGCGGATCATGTCACTCCAGTTGTTGTACCGGATGAGCATTCTTCACTGACGCAATAGATACTCAAACTTTTGGAATATAAATTAGTATTACCCAGTTTGAGCAGGTTGTGCGTCATTACAGGATAGCAAGGCTATGCAACTTAATACATTAAGTCATTGTCTGTGTGTCAATGTCTGTGAATTAGCTATTTCAATTTTAGTTGGGCCTCTGTGTGAACATCACAAGACGTGCTTTCATTAATGTACATGTGTTGTAAATGTGGATAACCATCATTTGCTATTCAGTGTGGAAATGAGTCAGGATATGGGTTTGTCATAAACGTAGCAACTATTGCTGTGTGAACTACCCTGAGTTTTGGGATCAAACATCTCACATGACAAACTGTGCACAGGACAGATAGAGGATGGTTGATAATGGCAATTTTCCATCCTGGTCACTTGTTTGTATACTACCCATAAGTCAGGCATTTGAAAATGCCATGTGGGTACAGTGTTTGTGACACAGAGTCCCAAAACCAATCCAAAAATGTAATGTTACTCCACAGTTTGAGACATATAAATGACCTATGTTTCTCTTGTGGCAGTGGAGGACCAGCAGACCAAGCTGCATGTGCTCACATATTTCCAGAGGTTAATTGCACAAAGGTGTCCAGTTCAAGTGTGTGGCCATGTGTACCCTGTGCCATTATTGGCCTCCATGTTGTCACATTTACATGCAGGTCTAGTTCTGAGTCTGTGGAGCCATACCCTGCATTAACAGAGTATCCTTCAAAGCAGAATTGACTGAAAGCCAAAGAGGAATCGACAACACACATGGGGATAGTTCAGCTATGGCACTGCAGACATTTTATGAGACTGACAACAGAGCAACCTTGGTGTTCTCACAAAGTTAATGGATCAGTAACTTAAAACCGGCAGGTTTTATCACAACATTTCTACACAGGGTGGCCTCTAAAATTCCCACTGCAACCAGGAACATCAGTGCCTCTGTGCTGATTAATCTCACAGCTAGTCACCACACAAGCATCATCATTGGGTTTCAGCTAATGTGAATCTGTGTGTGAACCGTCAGGGCACAAACGTGTTTTGTCCTTTCATGCACGTTAGCAAACGTTGTTTGCTGTGCTGGAGGCATCATACCCAATCCATGCATACAGCCATGGTACACTGTCACTGTTTGTCACTCATGCATACATGAAACCCAGACAAGGGATAGGGCCGGGATTGGGCTATTTGAAGACATGTCCCAGACCATGATATGATAAGTAAACTGATTACACTATACAATCTATTTGAGGATTCATCGTAGACCTACCAGACACAATACCCCAGGAGGAAAGTGAGGGCATGGAAAGCAACTATGAGACAAATGTTGCCACAGGGAACATTTATGGTAACACAAATACAGGAACCCATCAGGCTAACAGGATAGAGGCTCTGTCAGGAACCAACATGAACCAGGCAAATACACAGTGAGCAGACTCTGACTTGGAAAAGCTGGAACAACACTGTGGAACATGAAAACTGTATTTGTGCTGTGGGCTGCAACGTTACACAATCACCCAAAGCCTGTGTTACACAAGTGATTTATATGGCAAAGCACAACAAGGATATACATAAAATGGCAGTTTCTAAGCCTTTCCAGGCAGCAGCAAGGGCAGGGCAGGTTCAAATGGCTGGTCAGCATGGAAGTGCTCACAGGTGTGTGCAGTTTCAGTCTCTCAGAAGTCCTGTAGGTGAGAATCAAGTTCAAAGGGCCAACAGTACCTTTCACATGGGACGCAATGGACAGGTGATTACAGGTCCTACAGACTACCAGGCAGTGCATTATCGGACCTGAAGTCCATGCTGACAGATCAACTATGACTTTGGCATGCCATACTAAAGAGGGAAGCACACTGGAGTCAGAATGCGAGTCTGGATGTGTGTAGATGAGGATTATCAGGGTACAAATAGTCCAGTTACAGGGCCCCATAGAGAAGGGCGGAGAGAGACTGAAACATGCCTGCGGCAGGACTTATAACCTGGGATGGAATGAGCAGGGCATGTCTTGTGAGCAATGCTTGCCAAACCTGGGGCACTCATGCTGTCCATTTGCAGCTTACATGGACTTCTTGTCACACAATCAATCAATCAATCAATCAATCACAGCATTTATAGAGTGCACTACGTACCCGTTAGGTTTCAAGGCGCTCAAAGGAGTGGGGGGGGGTGCTGCTACTGGTCGAAGAGCCAGGTCTTGAGGAGTCTCCTGAAGGTGAGAAGGTCCTGGGTCTGCCGCAGGGAGGTCGGGAGGGTGTTCCAGGTCTTGGCGGCAAGGTAGGAGAAGGATCTGCCACCGGAAGTCTTGCGTTGGATGTGGGGAACGATGGCGAGGGCAAGGTTGGCGGAGCGGAGTTGGCGGGGGGATGTAGAAGTTGAGTCTGTTGTTCAGGTAGGCTGGTCCGGCGTTGTGGAGTACCTTGTGGGCGTGGGTGAGGAGCTTGAAGGTGATCCTCTTGTCCACGGGGAGCCAGTGGAGGTTTTTCAGGTGGTGGGAGATGTGGCATCGGCGGGGTATCTTGAAGACCAGTCGGGCGGAGGCGTTTTGGATGCGTTGGAGGCGTCGGATGTCTTTTGCTGGGATGCCTGTGTAGAGTGCGTTGCGGTAGTCTAGTCTACTGCTGACGAGGGCCTGGGTCACAGTTCTTCTGGTTTCCGTCGGGATCCATTTGTAGATTCTACGGAGCATGCAGAGGGTGTTGTAACAGGAGGAGGAGACTGCGTTGACCTGTTTGGACATGGTGAGGGTGGAGTCGAGGACGAAACCCAGGTTGCGTGCATGGTTGGCTGGCGTTGGTGGGGGTCCCAGCGCGGTGGGCCACCAGGAGTCGTCCCAGGCTGAGGGTGTGTGTCCGAGGATGAGGACCTCCGTCTTGTCGGAGTTCAACTTCAGGCGGCTGTTTCTCATCCACTCGGCGATGGACTTCATTCCCTCGTGGAGGTTGGCTTTGGCGGTGTGTGGGTCTTTGGTGAGGGAGAGGATGAGCTGGGTGTCGTCGGCGTAAGAGAGAATGTTGAGGTTGTGCTGACGGGCCAGTTGTGCGAGGGGGGCCATGAAGACGTTGAACAGCGTCGGGCTTAGAGAGGAGCCTTGGGGTACGCCGCAGATGATGTTGGTGGCTTCGGAGCGGAAGGGTGGGAGTCGGACTCTCTGGGTTCTGCCGGAGAGGAAAGAGGAGATCCAGTTGAGGACTTTTGCTTGTATACCGGCTTCGTGGAGGCGTGTTAATAGGGTGCGGTGGCAAACCGTGTCGAAGGCTGTGGAAAAGTCCAGGAGGATGAGGGCTGATGTTTCGCCGTTGTCCATTTGCTGTCTGATGCCATCTGTGGCGGCGATGAGAGCAGTCTCGGTGCTGGGGTTACATCTGAAACCGGACTGGGAGGGGTCTAGGATGGAGTTGTCCTCGAGGTGGTGGGTAAGCTGATCGTTGACGATCTTCTCGGTGACCTTCGCTGGGAAGGCGAGGAGGGAGATCGGACGGAAGTTTTTGAGGTCGTTGGGGTCTGCCTTGGGTTTCTTGAGGAGGGCGTGGATTTCGGCGTGCTTCCAGCTTTCCGGGAAAGTTGCGGTTTCGAAGGATAAGTTGATAACCTTTTCGAAGTTGGGGGGGTGATGGTAGAGTCGGCTTTGTTGTAAACGTAGTAGGGCATGGGTCTGAAGGGGATCCTGAGTGGATGGAGTTCATGATCTTGCAAGTTTCAGCATCGTTTACGTGGGTCCAGGTGGTCAGGCGGTTGGTGCAGGTGGAGTTGTCGGGGGTGGGCTCTGGCAGAGGCGTGGTGTTGAGGCTGTCGTGGATGTCGGCGATCTTCTGATAGAAGAAGGTGGACAGGGCGTCGCAGAGTTCTTGGGATGGTGGGATGTCGTTGACGTTAGCGCTGGGGTTGGAGAGCTCTTTCACGATGCAGAAGAGTCCTTTGCTGTCGTGTGCGTTGTTGTTCAGGCATTCTGTGAAGTGGGATCGTTTGGCGAGTCTGATTAACTGGTGGTGATTGCGGGTGGCCTCCTTGTGGGCTGCGAGGCTGTCGGGTGTGTGTTCGAGGAGCCATTTCTTCTTTAGTTTCTGGCAGACGCGTTTGGAGGAGAGGAGTTCGTCAGTGAACCAGGCGGCTTTTTTCTTACCTTGGTTATCGGTTGACCTCTTGAGTGGTGCGAGGGTGTTGGCGCAATCGTTCATCCACTGTCGTAGGTTGAGTGCGGCGGTGTCTGGGTCGGTGGAGTCGGTGGGCTGGTTCTGGGCGAGGGTGCTGGTCAGCTGGTCTTGGGTGACTTTGCTCCAGCGGCGGTGTGGTGGTAGTTGGGTGCGGTGGTGTTCGATGTGCTTCTTGAATGTGAAGTGGATGCAATGGTGGTCGGTCCAGTGAAGTTCGGTGGTGTGGTTAAAGGTGACGTGGTTGCTTGCGGAGAAGATCGGATCAAGAGTGTACTCCTTGCAGCGATAGCTGATGTCACACTTACTGCTGTCAAAGGTCTGGTCATACATTCCTGTTACCAATGCAAGAGCACATCCACTGCCTCATGTATGAATCAGTTTTTTACCTTATGATTGATGGTGTCTTAGTTGTGTGCCATATGCTGCAATAAACCATGTTGCCAACATGGATGTGTGCCATAGCTGTGCTACTCTGCCCTTCAAATGTGAAATGGACAGGATATATGTCATTTACACTGTGTGTGAAGTTGGATGTACATTCATACCCATCAAATGTGATGTGGCTTTTTTAGTATCCTAATCTGTATACCTGTAATGCTCCATGAGGCTAAACTCTGATTATGATTCCTAGGGATCATGTGATGCATAAATAATTACCCAGACCATGATTTAGTGATTAGATTAGGTGATTAATGAAATATGGTAAGACAGTGGTGATGGTGACTAGAGTTAAAAGAAGTTTTGTACAATGTGTTGTCTCCGACGCAATCCTGCTGCAGTGTTTGGATGGCACCCCTCATGTTGATGGACAACATCCTCCTCTTCCGCCTCTTCAGGCATTTGTGGGTCTGGTCAATAGAGGGGAATGTTCCTCCTTATACAAATGTTGTGCAGGATGGCGCAGGTCAAAATGACCTTGCACACCATTTCAGGTGAGTATACGAGGCTGCCTCCGGTGACGTCGAGGCACCTGAATCTTGACTTCAGGATGCCAAAGGTCCTCTCTACTATGGTGCGTGTCCTCCAATGTGCCTCATTATAGGCACGCTCAGCTGCAGTGCTTGGGTTTGCAAATGGGGTCATGATCCTTGGCTGGATCCCTGTAGGAGGCTGGACTGGCTTGTAGTGAGTACCAAGGGGTACTTGCACCTTGCACCAGGCCCAGTTATCCCTTATTAGTGTATAGGGTGTCTAGCAGCTTAGGCTGATAGATAATGGTAGCTTAGCAGAGCAGCTTAGGCTGAACTAGGAGACGTGTGAAGCTACTACAGTACCACTTAGTGTCATATGCACAATATCATAAGAAAACACAATACACAGTTATACTAAAAATAAAGGTACTTTATTTTTATGACAATATGCCAAAGTATCTTAGAGCGTACCCTCAGTGAGAGGATAGGAAATATACACAAGATATATATACACAATAGCAAAAATATGCAGTATAGTCTTAGAAAACAGTGCAAACAATGTATAGTTACAATAGGATGCAATGGGGAAACATAGGGATAGGGGCAACACAAACCATATACTCCAAAAGTGGAATGCGAACCACGAATGGACCCCAAACCTATGTGACCTTGTAGAGGGTCGCTGGGACTATTAGAAAATAGTGAGAGTTAGAAAAATAACCCTCCCCAAGACCCTGAAAAGTGAGTGCAAAGTGCACTAAAGTTCCCCTAAGGACAAAGAAGTCGTGTTAGAGGAATAATGCAGGAAAGACACAAACCAGCAATGCAACAACTGTGGATTTCCAATCTAGGATACCTGTGGAACAAGGGGACCAAGTCCAAAAGTCACAAGCAAGTCGGAGATGGGCAAATGCCCAGGAAATGCCAGCTGCGGGTGCAAAGAAGCTTCTACTGGACAGAAGAAGCTGAGGTTTCTGCAGGAACAAAAAGGGCTAGAGACTTCCCCTTTGGTGGACGGATTCCTCTCGCCGTGGAGAGTCGTGCAGAAGTGTTTTCCCGCCAAAAGAACGCCAACAAGCCTTGCTAGCTGCAAATCGTGCGGTTAGCGTTTTTGGACGCTGCTGTGGCCCTGGAGGGACCTGGAGGTCGCAAATTGGACCAGGAGAGAGAGGGGACGTCGAGCAAGACAAGGAGCCCTCTCAGCAGCAGGTAGCACCTGGAGAAGTGCCGGAAACAGGCACTACAAGGATGCATGAAACGGTGCACACCCGAAGTCGCACAAAGGAGTCCCACGTCGCCGGAGACCAACTTAGAAAGTCGTGCAATGCAGGTTAGAGTGCCGTGGACCCAGGCTTGGTTGTGCACAAAGGATTTCCACCGGAAGTGCACAGGGGCCGGAGTAGCTGCAAAAGTCGCGGTTCCCAGCAATGCAGCCCAGCGAGGTGAGGCAAGGACTTACCTCCACCAAACTTGGACTGAAGAGTCACTGGACTGTGGGGGTCACTTGGACAGAGTCGCTGGATTCGAGGGACCTCGCTCGTCGTGCTGAGAGGAGACCCAAGGGACCGGTAATGCAGCTTTTTGGTGCCTGCGGTTGCAGGGGGAAGATTCCGTCGACCCACGGGAGATTTCTTCGGAGCTTCTGGTGCAGAGAGGAGGCAGACTACCCCCACAGCATGCACAAGCAGGAAAACAGTCGAGAAGGCGGCAGGATCAGCGTTACAGAGTTGCAGTAGTCGTCTTTGCTACTATGTTGCAGGTTTGCAGGCTTCCAGCGCGGTCAGCAGTCGATTCCTTGGCAGAAGGTGAAGAGAGAGATGCAGAGGAACTCGGCTGAGTTCATGCATTCGTTATCTGAAGTTTCCCCAGAGACAGAGACCCTAAATAGCCAGAAAAGAGGGTTTGGCTACCTAGGAGAGAGGAAAGGCTACTAACACCTGAAGGAGCCTATCACAAGGAGTCTCTGACTTCACCTGGTGGCACTGGCCACTCAGAGCAGTCCAGTGTGCCAGCAGCACCTCTGTTTCCAAGATGGCAGAGGTCTGGAGCACACTGGAGGAGCTCTGGACACCTCCCAGGGAAGGTGCAGGTCAGGGGAGTGGTCACTCCCCTTTCCTTTGTCCAGTTTCGCGCCAGAGCAGGGGCTAAGGGGTCCCTGAACCGGTGTAGACTGGCTTATGCAGAATTGGGCACATCTGTGCCCAACAAAGCATTTCCAGAGGCTGGGGGAGGCTACTCCTCCCCTTCCTTCACACCATTTTCCAAAGGGAGAGGGTGTCACACCCTCTCTCAGAGGAAGTTCTTTGTTCTGCCATCCTGGGCCAGGCCTGGCTGGACCCCAGGAGGGCAGATGCCTGTCTGAGGAGTTGGCAGCAGCAGCAGCTGCAGTGAAACCCCAGGAAGGGCAGTTTGGCAGTACCAGGGTCTGTGCTACAGACCACTGGGATCATGGAATTGTGCCAACAATGCCAGGATGGCATAGAGGGGGCAATTCCATGATCTTAGACATGTTACATGGCGATATTCGGAGTTACCATTGTGAAGCTACATATAGGTAGTGACCTATATGTAGTGCACGCGTGTAATGGTGTCCCCGCACTCACAAAGTTCAGGGAATTGGCTCTGAACAATGTGGGGGCACCTTGGCTAGTGCCAGGGTGCCCTCACACTAAGTAACTTTGCACCTAACCTTTACCAGGTAAAGGTTAGACATATAGGTGACTTATAAGTTACTTAAGTGCAGTGTAAAATGGCTGTGAAATAACGTGGACGTTATTTCACTCAGGCTGCAGTGGCAGGCCTGTGTAAGAATTGTCAGAGCTCCCTATGGGTGGCAAAAGAAATGCTGCAGCCCATAGGGATCTCCTGGAACCCCAATACCCTGGGTACCTCAGTACCATATACTAGGGAATTATAAGGGTGTTCCAGTAAGCCAATGTAAATTGGTAAAAATAGTCACTAGCCTGTCAGTGACAATTTGGAAAGAAATGAGAGAGCATAACCACAGAGGTTCTGGTTAGCAGAGCCTCAGTGAGACAGTTAGGCACCACACAGAGAACACATACATATAGGTCACAAACTTATGAGCACTGGGGTCCTGACTAGCAGGGTCCCAGTGACACATAACAAACATACTGAAAACATAGGGTTTTCACTATGAGCACTGGGCCCTGGCTGGCAGGATCCCAGTGAGACAGTGAAAACACCCTGACATACACTCACAAACAGGCCTAAAGTGGGGGTAACAAGGCTAGAAAGAGGCTACTTTCTCACAATCCCATACCCCTAATCAGCTGAAAGAGAAAATGATTGGAATTTTTGATGGAGCTTGCACCATGATTATCACTTTGCATGGCAGTTGTTATCTTGTGTTGTCTGTGACTCATCTGTGTTTGTGTTATTGTTTGGAATCCTAGGCTTATAGGATGTACATCAGCATTGGAATGTTTTATTATCTGAACAGGTGCTTGGCTGATTGACCTGATGTCAGCGGTATTTCTGTAGACTTGCAGTACATTTTGTACTTCCATGCATTATGTCATGTGAAAGAGGTGTCCATGTGTCTTAACTGGGGGTGACATGATACTTCCATACACAGAATCAATTCCACAGTGGTGGTAACACGGTTACATCTATATGGCCTGGACATCGCATCCAATTTAACATATGCAATAGAATTTGGTAAACATCAGTGAGGCCTTTGATATGGCTAGGTGACAATGTACAACACATCTCCATAAGTTGGCAGCACTGAAGTGTTGACAATTGACAATGCACAAATATCCCATGTGTGACAGGTTCTATGCAGACCTATTTATCTACCCTCGCCGAGTTGGCTCATATTCAAACGTGTACCTACACTACTGAACCTGGTCCAGGTTGTAGGAGGCTGGCCTGGCTTATAGTGGGTACCTTGTGGTATTTACACCTTGTGCCAGGTCCAGTTATCCCTTATTAGTAGAATAGAGGTGTTCTAGCATCTTAGGCTGATAGAGGTAGCTATAGCAGATCAGCTTAGGCTGAACTACGAGACATGCAAAGCTCCTACTATACCAGTTATATCATATAGCACTATATCATAAGAAAACAGAATACTCAGAGCTACTAAAAATAAAGGTACTTTATTTTAGTGACAATATGCCAAAAGTATCTCAGAGGATATACTCCCTTAGGAGGTAAGTAATATACACAAAATATATGTAAACAAACCAAACTCAGGTGCGTAACAGTTAGAAAAGTATTGCAAACAATGTAGAACACAATAGAATGCAATAGGGAGAAATAGGCCTAGGGGCAACACAAACCATATACTCCAAAAGTGGAATGTGAACCACGAATGGACCCCAGGCCTAGTGTAGTGTGTAGAGGGTCACTGAGTGTGTAAGAAAACACTAAGGGTGTCCAAGATACCCCACCCCAAGGCCCTGAAAAGTAGGAGTAAAGTTACCATTACCCCAGAAAGTCGAGATAGGGGATTCTGCAAAGACAACAACTGACTGCAAAACACTGAAGACGGATTCCTGGACCTGAGGACCTGTAAAGGAAGGGGAGCAAGTCAAAGAGTCACGCAAGTGTCCAGTGGGGACAGGAGCCCATAAACCCCGGATGAAGGGCAAAATGGCTGCCTCCGGGTGGAAGATGACGAAGATTCTGCAACACCGGAAGGTGTCAGGAACTTCTTCTTTGGTCAGAAGATTTCCCACGGCGTGCTGGAAAATGCAGAGTTGTTTCCATGCAGAAAGACCGCAAACAAGCCTTGCTAGCTGCAAGAGTCGTGGTTGAGGATTTTGGGTGCTGATAGGGCCCAGGAAGGACCAGAAGGTCGCCCCTTGGAGGAGCAACACAGAGAGCCCACGCAGAAGCAGGCAGCACCCACAGAAGGCAAGGACTTACCTACACCAAATGTGGACAGAAGGGCCACTGGACTCTCGAAGACACTTGGACCCAGCTCCTGTGTTCCAGGGACCACACTCGTCAGGATGAGAGGGGACCCAAAGGACCGGTGATGCAGAAGTTTGGTGTCTGCGTTAGCAGGGGGAACATTCGGTCGACCCATGGGATATTTCTTCTTGGCTTCTAGTGCAGGGTGAAGGCAGACAGCTCTCAGAGCATGCACCACCAGGAAACAGTCGAGAAAGCAGGCAGGATGAGGCATTACAATGTTGCTGGTAGTCTTCTTGCTACTTTGTTGTGGTTATGCAGGCGTCCTGGAGCAGTCAGTGATCGATCCTTGGCAGAAGTCGAAGAGGGAAGTGCAGAGGACCTCTGGTGAGCTCTTGCATTCGTTATCTGGGGAGATGCTTACAGGAGAGACCCTAAATAGCCCACAGAGGAGGACTGGCTACTGAAAAAGGTAAGCACCTATCAGAAGGGGTCTCTGACGGTACCTGCTGGCACTGGCCACTCAGAGCTGTCCATTGTGCCCTCACTCCTTTGCATCCAAGATGGCAGAGGTCTGGGACACACTGGAGGAGCTGTAGGCACCTCCCCTGGGAGGTGCTGGTCAGGGGAGTGGCCACCCCCCTTTGCTTTGTCCGGTTTCACGCCAAAGTAGGGCTGGGGGGATCCCTGAACCGGTGTAGACTGGCTTATGCAGAGAGGGCACCATCTGTGCCCTTCAAACCATTTCCAGAGGCCAGTAGAGGCTACTCCTCACAGTCCCTTCACACCTATTTCCAAAGGGAGAGGGTGTAACACCCTCTCTCAGAGGAAATCCTTTGTTCTGCCTTCCTGGGACCATGCTGCTCAGGCCCCAGGGGGTAGAAACCTGTCTGAGGGGTTGGCAGCAGCAGCAGCTGCAGTGGAGACCCCGGAAAGTTAGTTTGGCAGTAGTGCTGGAGACCCGGGGATGCATGGAATTGTCACCCCAATACCAGAATGGTATTGGGGTGACAATTCCATGATCCTAGACATGTTACATGGCCATGTTCTGAGTTACCATTGTGACGCTACATATAGGTATTGACCTATATGTAGTGCACACGTGTAATGGTGTCCCCGCACTCACAAAGTCCGGGGAATTTGCCCTGAGCTATGTGGGGGCACCTTAGCTAGTGCCAGGGTGCCCACACACTAAGTAACTTTGCACCTAACCTTCACCAAGTGAGGATTAGACATATAGGTGACTTATAAGTTACTTATGTGCAGTGTAAAATGGCTGTGAAATAACATGGGCGTTATTTCACTCAGGCTGCAGTGGCAATCCTGTGTAAGAATTGTCTGAGCTCCCTATGGGTGGCAAAAGAAATGCTGCAGCCCATAGGGATCTCCTGGAAACCCAATACCCTGGGTACCTAGGTACCATATACAAGGGAATTATAAGGGAGTTCCAGTGTGCCAATGAGAATTGGTAAAATTAGTCACTAACCTGTAGTGACAATTTTAAAAGCTGAGAGAGCATAAACACTGAGGTTCTGGTGAGCAGAGCCTCAGTGATACAGTTAGGCACCACACAGGGAACACATACAGGGCATACTTTATGAACACTGGGGTCCTGACTAGCAGGATCCCAGTGACACATAGGCAAAAACAAACATACATACTGTAAAAGTGGGGATAACATGCCAGGCAAGATGGTACTTTCCTACCCAACCCCCCACAAACGAGGTACAACAAGGCTAACCTTGTCCAGATGAGTCTTCATTGTCTGAGTGGAAATATCTGGAGAGTCCATCTGCATTGGAGTGGGTACTCCCAGGGCTATGTTCCACTGTATAGTCCATTCCCTGTAGGGATATGGACCACCTCAACAATTTAGGGTTTTCACCTTTCATTTGTTTTAGCCAAAGTAGAGGTTTGTGGCCTGTCTGAACAATAAAGTGAGTACCAAACAGGTATGGTCTAAACTTTTTCGGTGCCCAGATCACAGCAAAGGCCTCCCTCTCTATGGCAGACCAAAGCTTTTCTCTTGGGGTCAACCTCCTGCTGATAAAAGCAACAGGTTGATCCTGGCCCTCGGTATTCAGCTGTGATAGCACTGCCCCAACCCCTTATTCAGAAGCACCAGGTGGCCCAGATAAACCACTTTCCCCTGCCCTATCTGGCACTTTGAGGCCTTGATAGTGAGGCCTGCCTTTTGCAGGGCCTCCAAAACTTTCCATAGGTGGACCAGGTGATCATCCCAGGTGGAGCTAAAGACACCTATATCATCTAGATATGCTGCACTAAAAGCTTCCAACCCTTGCAGGACTGTGTTCACCAACCTTTGAAAAGTGGCAGGTGCATTTTTCAGACCAAAGGGCATTACTGTAAATTGATAGTGCCCTCCAATGGTTGAAAATGCAGTCTTTGGTTTTGCATCCTCTGATAACATAATCTGCCAATACCCTGCATTTAGATCAAAATTGCTTAGCTACGTGGCCGAAGCGAGTGTATCTATGAACTCATCTGCCCTGGGTATAGGGTGAGCATCTGTCTTGGTTACTTGGTTGAGCCCCTTATAGTCAACACAAAACCTCATCTCTCTTTTTCCATCTTTACTGTGAGGTTTAGGGACAAGCACCACTGGGCTACCCCATGGGCTTTCTGAAGGCTCAATCACTCATAAGTCTAGCATTTTCTGAACCTCTTGTTTAATGCAGTCCCTGACATGGTCAGGCTGCCTATAAATCTTACTTTTGACAGGTAAACTGTCTCCAGTATCAATTGTATGCTCACACCAGGTAGTGGTACCTGGTATCAATGAGAAGAATTCAGAAAACTGACTTAAAAGATTTATACAGTTATCTTTCTGCTCTGCAGTAAGACAATCCGCAAGTACTACTCCCTGCACTAAGCCATCAGCTTCAGTGGTAGAGAAGAGATCAGGGAGAGGGTCACTTTCTGGTCATGCCATTGCTTTTGCAGCTCCTGGCTGGCCTGAAGGTTTTTACTGGCCTTTTTCATATACTCAGCCATTCTTGATCTTAGGCCAAGTACATAGTCCACAATGTCCTGTTTAGGAGCTTTTAAAGGTTGTTCCCAACCCTCCTTAACAAGAGAAAGGGGACCTCTCACAGGGTGACCAAAGAGGAGTTCAAAGGGGCGAAAGCCCACTCCTTTCTGGTGTACCTCCCTGTAAGCCAAAAGGAGGCAAGGTAACAGGACATCCCATCTCCTTCTGAGTTTTTCAGGGAGTCCCATTATCATACCTTTGAGAGTTGTATTAAACCTCTCAACCAGACCATTTGGATGGTAAGGTGTGGTAAACTTGTAGGTTACACCACATTCCTTCCACATTGCTTTGAGGCATGCAGACATGAAGTTACTACCTCTGTCTGACACCACTACCTTAGGGAAACCCACTCTGGAAAAGTTTCCCAGGAGGGCCTTTGCTACTGCAGGAGCTGTAGTGGTCATTAAGGGGATGGCTTCAGGGTACCTAGTGGCATGGTCCACTACCACCAGGATAAATCTATTGCCTGAAGCTGTTGGAGGGTCAAGGGGGGCAACTATGTCAACACCTACCCTTTCAAAGGGCACCCCAACCACTGGAAGTGGAATTAAGGGGGCCTTTGGAGTGCCACCAGTCTTGCCACTGGCTTGGCAGGTCACACAAGAGCGACAAAACTCTTTAGTGTCCTCTGACATACGAGGCCAGTGAAACAGGGGAACAAGCCTGTCTCATGTTTTCGTCTGGCCCAAATGCCCAGCCAAAGGAATGTCATGTGCCAAGGTAAGAAGAAAGTCTCTGTACTGCAAGGGAATGACCAATCTCCTGGCAGCTCCAGGTTTAGGGTCCCTTTACTCAGTATGCAAGAGGTTGTCTTCCAATTACACCTTATGGCTATCACTGACATCCCCATTCTGCTGCTTGACAGCTTGCTGTCTGAAACCCTCTAGTGTGGGACAGGTCTGCTGTGCCACACTCAGCTCTTCCCTAGCAGGCCCCCCTGTACCCAAATGCTCAGCAGTGTTTGCTGTCAGCTCATCTGGTGTAGGTTCTGCACAGGGAGAGGATTCCTCTTCCTCAAATGGGGAATCTTCTGGAGAGGGAGGTACAGTGGGCAAGGATTTACCCTTTCTACCCCTAGCTTTTGTGAGCACTTGGTCCATTGTTCCAGGATCCAAGTTTCCCTGTCCTTTTTGCTTTTTGGCCTGAGCCCTTGTCAAAGCAAAAACATGCCCAGGAATGCCCAGCATTTGTGCATGAGCCTCCAACACCACTTCAGCCCAAGCTGATGTCTCCAAATCATTGCCTAGTAAGCAATCTATAGGTAATTCAGTGGCTACCACAACTTTCTTTGGGCCAGTAACCCCCCACCCAGTTGAGATTCACAACAGCCATGGGGTGGCTAAGTGTGTTATTATGAGCATCAGTCACTTGGTCCTGCTGACCAAGTAGGTGTTGATCAGGGTGAACCAATTTCTCTATCACCATAGTTACACTGGCTCCTGTGTCCCTGTAGGCCTCAACCTCATCACCGTTGATTAGGGGTACTTGCTTGTATTTACCCATATTAAGGGGACAAGCAACCAAGGTGGCAAAGTCAAGGCTACCATCAGAGACGAAAACAGCCTCTGTGGTCTCCCTAACAAGACCAACCCCAACTACACTGCCAATAGTGAGCCGAGCTACACCCTTGGATTGGCTATTTGTAGTAGACTTCTCATTACCACTGCTATTACTAGGGGCACTAGAGGATGAAGTTGGGGTTGTGGTGGTGGGAGGTTTGGTGTTTTTCTTTGGACAAGTGGAATCACTTGCCCAATGGCCTTTTACTTTACATAAATAACACCAAGGCTTTTTCTGCTTGTTGAAGAGGATTTGGACCCACCACCCCCAGAGGATTTTTGAGGGCCTGATGAAGACTCAGAATGTATTTTATCTCTTGAAGAAGACTTACCATCCTTCTTCTTGCAATCCTTGTCACTCCCTGTATGAACTTTTCTGTTCACTCTTGTTCTGACCCATTTGTCTGCCTTCTTTCCCAATTCTTGGGAGAGGTCAGATCTGAGTCTACAAGTACTGGTGCAACAAATCAGAAACACAATTGTTAAGAATATGCTCTCTCGGGATCAGATTATACAGGCTTTCATAGTCAATCACCTTACTGCCATGTAACCAACCCTCCAAGGCCTTCACTGAACAGTCTACAAAGTCTGTCTAGTCTTGAGAGGACTCTTTTCCAGTGTCTCTGAACTTAATCCTGTATTGTTCAGTGGTTAAGCCAAATCCATCCAAGAGTGCATCCTTCAAAACTTTGTAATTATTAACATCATTTTCTCTGACAGTAAGGAGCCTATCCCTACTCTTACCAGTGAAAGATGGCCACAAGATAGAAGCCCACTGCCTTTGAGGGACCAACTTACCATACAGGCCTTCTCAAGTGCAGCAAACCACCTGTTAATGTCATCTCCCTCCTTGTAAGGAGGGACTATCTTATGCAGGTTTCTGGAATCTTGCTGTCCAACAGGATTGCTATCAAAAACACGGCTGCTGCCACCAGGGGGAACTAACCCCAATCTCTTTCTTTCCCTCTCTACATCCAGGGATTCCCTATCTAAGGCCAGCTGCTGCTGTTTAAGCTTCAGCCTGGCCTCTTCCAACCTCAGCTTTCTGTGTTCCCTTTCCATTAAGTTATCCTCAGGGCGGGAAGCTTGGGAATGTTAAGATACAGAGGAAATTTGGGAACTGGCAGAGAGAGACCTGTCCCTAACTGGCTGTACCCTAGTAACCTGGCCTTTAGTATTGAAAGGTGCCCTACTAATGTGTGACCCTGTGTCACTAGGTGGCCTGCTAGGTGGCAGGTCTTTGGAAGAACCCACCCCAATCTCTTCAGGGAACTCCTCTGAGTCTGAGTGGGTACCTTCCCCTCCTACCTCCTGTTCCTGGGATGTGCCAGACTGGTTCTGGTCATTTTCTAGGAGAAGGTTGAAGAGAAAGTCTTTGGTAGGATTCTTACCAATGCTTAAATCTCTTTTTATGCAGAGACCCCTCAAACTTTTAAAGTTTAAACTCTCATAGTTTTCCTGAACAATTTTGGGAGTGAGATCTACTGCAGACATGATAGAAAAGGTTTAGGACAGAGAGAGAAAAAGTTTTAAAACTTTTGAAAGCACAGAGAAAAAACTTTTTCAAACTTTAAAAAAAAACTTTTAAGAAACTTTTTAGAAAGTTTTAGAGAAGGACAGTAAACAGTTTTCGTTCAATGTGCATATACTGGAATATTTGGTATATGTTTTTCTCATGAAAAGCACCAATGACAAAGTGGTAAAGCAGCTACAAGTACTTATCCCACCGCTGCACCACCAATGTAGGAGGCTGGCCTGGCTTATAGTGGGTACCTTGTGGTACTTACACCTTGTGCCAGGTCCAGTTATCCCTTATAAGTAGAATAGAGGTGTTCTAGCAGCTTAGGCTGATAGAGGTAGCTACAGCAGAGCAGCTTAGGCTGAACTATGAGACATGCAAAGTTCCTACTATTCCACTTATATCATATAGCACTATATCATAAGAAAACACAATAATCAGAGCTACTAAAAATAAAGGTACTTTATTTTAGTGACAATATGCCAAAAGTATCTCAGAGGATATACTCCCTTAGGAGGTAAGTAATATACACAAAATATATGTACACAAACTAAAATCAGGTGCGTAACAGTTAGAAAAGTAGTGCAAACAATGTAGAAAACAATAGAATGCAATAGGGAGAAATAGGCCTAAGGGCAACACAAACCATATACTCCAAAAGTGGAATGCGAACCACAAATGAACCCCAGGCCTAGTGTAGTGTGTAGAGGGTCGCTGGGAGTGTAAGAAAACACTAAGGGTGTCCAAGATACCCCACCCCAAGACCCTGAAAAGTAGGAGTAAAGTTACCATTACCCCAGAAAGACAGTAAAGTCGAGATAGGGGATTCTGCAAAGACAACAACTGACTGCAAAACACTAAAGACGGATTCCTGGACCTGAGGACCTGTAAAGGAAAGGGACCAAGTCCAAGAGTCACGCAAGTGTCCAGGGGGGGCAGGAGCCCAATAAACCGCGGATGAAGGTGCAAAAGGGCTGCCTCCGGGTGGAAGATGCTGAAGATTCTGCATTTGGACCCAGCTCCTGTGTTCCCGGGACCACACTCGTCAGGATGAAAGGGGACTCAAAGGACCGGTGATGCAAAAGTTTGGTGCCTGCGTTAGCAGGGGGAACATTCTGTCGACCCATGTGAGATTTCTTCTTGGCTTCCAGTGCAGGGTGAAGGCAGACAGCCCTCAGAGCGTGCACCACCAGGAAACAGTCGAGAAAGCTGGCAGGATGAGGTGCTACAATGTTGCTGGTAGTTCTTCTTGCTACTTTGTTGCGGTTATGCAGGCGTCCTGGAGCAGTCAGCGGTCGATCCTTGGCAGAAGTCGAAGAGGGAAGTGCAGAGGAACTCTGGTGAGCTCTTGCATTCGTTATCTGGGGAGGTGCTCACAGGAGAGACCCTAAATAGCCCACAGAGGAGGATTGGCTACTGAGAATGGTAAGCACCTATCAGAAGGGGTCTCTGACGTCACCTGCATGCACTGGCCACTCAGAGCTGTCCATTGTGCCCTCACACCTC
Source organism: Pleurodeles waltl (assembly GCF_031143425.1). NCBI lineage: Eukaryota > Metazoa > Chordata > Amphibia > Caudata > Salamandridae > Pleurodeles > Pleurodeles waltl. The sequence continues at coordinate 1,161,962,872 of NC_090445.1, read as the reverse complement.
TGCATCCAAGATGGCAGAGGTCTGGGACACACTGGAGGAGCTCTGGGCACCTCCCCTGGGAGGTGCTGGTCAGGGGAGTGGTCACTCCCCTTTCCTTTGTCCAGTTTCACGCCAGAGCAGGGCTGGGGGATCCCTGAACCAGTGTAGACTGGCTTATGCAGAGAGGGCACCATCTGTGCCCTTCAAAGCATTTCCAGAGGCCAGGAGAGGCTGCTCCTCACAGGTCCTTCACACCTATTTCCAAAGGGAGAGGGTGTTACACCCTCTCTCAGAGGAAATCCTTTGTTCTGCCTTCCTTGGACCAGGCTGCCCAGGCCCCAGGGGGGCAGAAACCTGTCTGAGGGGTTGGCAGCAGCAATAGCTGCAGTGGAGACCCCAGAAAGTTAGTTTGGCAGTACCTGGGCTCTGTGCTGGAGACCCGGGGATGCATGGAATTGTTCCCATGATCCTAGACATGTTACATGGCCATGTTTGGAGTTACCATTGTGACGCTACATATAGGTATTGACCTATATGTAGTGCACACGTGTAATGGTGTCCCCGCACTCACAAAGTCTGGGGAATTTGCCCTGAACTATGTGTGGGCAACTTAGCTTTGCCAGGGTGCCCACACACTAAGTAACTTTGCACCTAACCTTCACCAAGTGAGGGTTGGACATATAGGTGACTTATAAGTTACTTATGTGCAGTGTAAAATGGCTGTTATTTCACTCAGGCTGCAGTGGCAGTCCTGTGTAAGAATTGTCTGAGCTCCCTATGTGTGGTAAAAGAAATGCTGCAGCCCATAGGGATCTCCTGGAACCCCAATACCCTGGGTACCTAGGTACCATATACAAGAGAATTGTAAGGGTGTTCCAGAGTGCCAATGAGAATTGGTAAAATTAGTCACTAGCCTGTAGTGACAATTTTAAAAGCAGAGAGAGCACAAACACTGAGGTTCTGGTTAGCAGAGCCTCAATGATACAGTTAGGCACCACATAGGGAACACATACAGGGCACAGTTTATGAGCACTGGGGTCCTGACTAGCACGATCCCAGTGACACATAGGCAAAAACAAACATACATACAGCAAAAATGTGGGTAACATGCCAGGCAAGATGGTACTTTCCTACACAGGTAAGCTGGCTAACTTGGTTGTGGGGTTGAAGGTTTAAGTGTCAGAAGGTCCATATGCCTGTACATCTGTTGTGCATATGTGTAATTGTTTCAATCTGTATGTGTAGCAATGTGCACTTTGCAATATTGTCACATCAATATGTGTTCTTAGCACAGTCCACTTGCTTATTGGTAGTGGGCAATGCCAGGAGTGATGTGAGATGTTGATACAGCCTCAATGGTTCCATGTCCCATTCATTGGAGTCATCATCATCATGCTATGTGTGCCATGGTGTTAGACCTGCAGCGAAACACATTGCATACCCCTTACACAGTACATTTTGTTTGGAAGGGTGTGTGATTGAGTGTTATTGATGTGATATTGAAAGATTCATCTTCCAAGTTGTACTGGCAGTTAAGGCCATGTCATTGTCACTGTGTGGTTTTAAATTGTTCCCTTGTGTCTGTGGACTGACATCTCTTGTTATTTGCATCTGTCATTTGTCCCTACGTGTGTATCCCATTAGGTGAGGATATCAAACATGCCTAGCAGTGTCAGAACCTCAGTGTCTTCCTGGCCAAGTGTCAATGTAGTGGTGTAAGTGTTGTGTGTCCTACAGGGTTGCTGTGCTTGTGTATATAAATGGGTTTCTGTACTTGCCAACAAGTAGGCCATTTCCATTTTGTCCATGCTGGAAGTGTTGAGTGATGGTGCAGTGGCAGAAGATGAATGAATCATGTACACTCCCAGAATACTTTGCCACGATGTTGGTGATCAAACCCCGGTGATCGACAATGGCCTGCACGTTGATGGAGTGTGTGTGCTTCCTGTTGCGGTATAGATGCCTGGTTGGAGCAGGTGGCACAATCCGTACATGTGTGCAGTCAATGGCACCAAGCACTTGTGGGAAGCCATTGATTTGCTAGAAACACTGTTTGGTCTCCTGCTGTTTCTGCTGTGTGTTGGGGAAGCTGATGTGGCAGGTGTGAGGTAGATGATGGCATCCAATACCTTGGGTAGGAAGGTAGAGAATGAGGGCTGTGAGATCCCGGCAACCAGGGCACCAGTGGTTTGAAACGAGCCACTCCCCAACATGTCGAGGACAGCTAGCAGCTTGGTCTCTGGTGGAAGGATGTGGGGTGTCTGCAAGCTGGGTGCCAACTGTGGCTCAATGTGGCGCAGCAGCTGCTGAATGGCTTGCCAGTTTACTCTGTACCTCTGGATGATGTCATGTTCCCTGAGTCCCAGAAGGGTTGTCCTGGTCCTGAATATACTCTCCTGCCTTCTGTGTTGTCTTTGGGGTCCCTGCTGGTGTGGTGGAAGCTGCTGGTGTTGGTCCTGTGTTCTGCGTCTTCGTGCATGCTGGATGAATAGCACCTCCATATCTTTCTTTTGGATCTCTGATGTTGCTTCTGTGTGTTTTCCTTAAATAGTGGTGTGTTTGCCCCATTTTAATGCCTGCCCTGACCCAGGCGTTATTTTTTCATGCAAATCTGGCTGTGCGCCATTTTCCGACTCCTCCTCCCAGCCGTGCGGCATTTTTGCGCAGTAGGATAAATATGGGGCACGGGTGTTTAAGTCACTTTTTAGACGGTAATGCCTACCTTTCATGTCATTAACGCAAGGCAGTTTCACGCATCCAGAAAATGACGCACATGGTGAAATTTTGGTGTTCACAGGCTCGGGCGTCAAAGTGTAAATAGGGTGTAAGGTTTGCGCTGAATTTGCGTCAAACTTTTTGACACAAATTCGCCGCAGACAGAGTATAAATATGGGCCAAAGTCTTTTTAAGAGGCTTATGCACGGCGGGTGGGGTCTCCTTCTAGGTTTCCAGCAATATGGTCACTTTCGCACTTCAAATGTTAATAAAAACTGATGCACTGTTTGGACTCTGAGTACTCAAGTTCGGAGCAATTCCACAGGTGATGGAACAATAATGTTTAGCTCTCTCTTCCAGTGCGTATCATGATTAAATCTTATTGATGTTGATTACATTTCCATGTAGTTTACACTTTAATTAGGATTTCACTGCTTGATCTTTTGCACTAAACACCCTGCACTTTTTGTAAAACAATCAATCCATAGGACGTTTGGTTATTTAATTACTATGGACTGCGCTCTTTACAATCTTGCTGCTTGATCTGCAGTTGGCACTGTGCACTTCTGTAAAGAACCATAGGCCGTATGCGATTTTTTAAATTTTTTTTATTTAGAAATGTAATTTGCTTTTATCTAATATTATGCATTTCTGCTCAATAAACATATATATTTTTTAAAAAGAGTAGCACAAAATTACCAACATTACTCCAGTTACGCCATCATAGTTAAAAGTTCATGCAGGCCTAGTTCAAATGTGTATATGTTCTATACACTTTTACACATGTTTACACTGTTTACACATCTAAACTTATCTAAATATACTTACCTTCATTATATTAGGGTAGTTGATATTATAGAAGGTATTTAATATAACTTTTTCTGGCTAACTGCTTCTTAGACGGTTATTAGCAAAGTTACTGGAGCTGTCTGAATTCACTTGAATTGACGTCAGAAGTGCCCATTCTAACCCCTCTAAGTTACCTTTCACTTAAAATAAGGTCTGTAATGAACTTCAAAATTTGAAGTAATAGTATAGGGAGAGAGACACTCTGTTATTATTTTGGACTGCGGACCTCGCGAGCACCAGCTTTTGGAAGGGGTGCAGCAAGAACCCTCAGTCTGCAGTGTCCTGCTTGTGTTATCTTCTATAAACCTATCATTAATAAAAAATGTACTTGTGTACAACAGGATGCAATGTTTTATGGGTATCAGTAGAATGGCTTACCAGGGTATGGAAGCAGAGAAAATGTGGCTAACTGCCAAACAACCAGGATGGAGTGGAGAACTGAATACAGAGGTCTACCTCCAATAGTAGCAATGCTAGGAGCCAGGATGACTTAAGACTTTGATATTACAGCAGGAGTTTCAGAATGGCAGCAAGCAAAGCTCATTATCTGTGGAAGCAACGGTTAACCAGAGCTGCCCTATCCACCTGAGGGAATGAAAGGGGAGAAAAAAAAGTCCAGAGGACACAAATGGTGCAAACTACACATACGAAATAGAGAACGCCTAAACTGTTGTTACCAGACAAAGTGTACTTATGGGACTGGTGCCTAAACCTTCCTAGCTGTTACTGACCCGGAAGTGGTTCAACTTCTTCCAGAATGCTCTGACTTTCCCCGAATGATATGGCTCTTTCTAAATGTTTTGACTCTTTCCGCCTTGCCCCAGAAGTGCTGATAAGTGTTACCCTGTAACTTCACCCACCTTCCCTTTGACAGCCACTACTGGGCCATATGCCACAGTCTCCAAGGGCTGCCACCAGCAGGTTTGTATTGTGGTGTCAGACAAATGTGGTCCTGACCCTGTGACAGCAGACACAATCCTCAGATAAACTTCAGCAATGCTGACACAAGCAAGGCGGATGTGGATGGACATGGATAATTCAGTGTTAATTCCCTTACAGAATATCACATTTAATGAAAATGATTAAATATATTAATAGGACGATTATGTGTTTTGTAGTAAAGGAGTACGATTATGGAAGGACTTGATATTCCAAGAGATACAAAGGCAAATCATGTTTATAGGGAAAAGCTATGATTAACACCCATATATTGGAGATATTTGATAAACTCTAATATTTGCAAGCTGAATCTGACATGGGATCAGGCAAAACTGTCTCCCATCTTTAGTGTCAAAGGAGTCAAAGGACCTACCGAAGTATAACCTTATTTTCATACTACTAAAGGAGCCCTGTTGTCGACAAAATATGAGGTTTAGTGATACTTTACAACAGAAATGTCAACCTACAAAATGGGACTGTAGACCATATTTACCATGTGGGGTGAGTTGTCAGTCTTCTGTGTGACCTCTATTGCCAAAAATGTTAGCACTGACATATCAGGAGCACTTTTAGAAAAAAACAAATACCAGCTCGCGTGCTATGCCATGTCTGTTGAGTGAGCATTTTTGTTTTGTTTCCAAAGGCCTACCTCCGAGGTTTGTTTGTGGAAAACAATCAATCCTGACAAGTTGATCATTTTCTACCAGCGCCACAGGACCACCAAACCAGCACCCCACCCCCTGCAGAGGGAGAACCACCCCACAAACGGTCCCTGAGATCCAGGAACAAGACAGAGCACGATGCCAAGACCCCCGCCAAGAAATGAGACCACCCTGATTGTAATCCTACTGTCCCACTTTGTCACCCTGTCCATAATTAAACTGCCCCAGCTCCACTTCCTATGCCCATATGGGCAATGCACCCTTGAGACTAATAGACTGGACTCTGGCATGGACTCTCCTCCGCCATCACCCCTCACCATTTCACTACCCCCTCCAATTTTGAGCATTTAAATAAACACATCTAAAGCACAAAATGATCTGGAGTCTGTCTGTGATTTCGAAATAGTGTATTAGCAATTACAGTGACAAAATGTTTTTTTTAAATAATAATGTCAACATACCTATGTCACACAACTCTAGTCCATGAGGAATCTAAGCAGATGTCACATAGTGGGACCCAAATCTGTGAAACCGTAAGGGAAAGTGACAACTCAGTGACTATACACTGGGTGAAAATGACAGAGAGTAGAGAGGTAGTAGTGTTAAAGTACATGTAGTAGGCAGGTTTGTATTCATACCAGTGTCTCACTGGAAATATTGCTGGATCACTGAGTCCCTGTTGTGCATGTCTTCTTCCTCTGCTTCCTCCTCATCACTGTCCACAGGCTCCACAGCTGCAATAACACCTCCATCTGGACCATCCTCCTGAAGAAAAGGCACCTGTTGTTGCAAAGCCAAGTTGTGAAGCATACAGCAGGCCACGATGATCTGGCACACCTTCTTTGGTGAGTAGAATAGGGATCCACCTGTCATATGGAGGCACCTGAACCTGGCCTTCAGGAGGCCGAAGGTGCATTCTATCACCCTTCTAGTTCGCCAATGTGCCTCATTGTAGCGTTCCTCTACCCTTGTCCTGGGATTCCTCACTGGGGTCAGTAGCCATGACAGGTTGGGGTAACCAGAGTCACCTGAAAATGGCGAGGGACAAGTATTAGACACACACTAATCTGGAGGGATAACCCCAGACCCAGACAACCATTCCCACTGACTTGCTTCCAGGTGCTCACCTAATAGCCAAACACGGTGCCTCTGGAGTTGACCCATCACATGAGGGATGCTGCTATTCCGCAGGATGTAGGCGTCATGCACTGAGCCAGGGAACATGACATTCACATGGGAGATGTACTTGTCTGCCAAACATACCATCTGTACATTCATAGAATGATAACTCTTCCTGTTTCTGTACACCTGTTCACTCCTGTGGGGGGGTGGACCAAAGCCACATGTGTCCCATCAATGGCACCTATGATGTTGGGGATATGTCCCTGGGCATAAAAATCCCCTTTCACTGCAGGCAAATCCTCCACCTGAGGGAAAACGATGTAGCTCTGCATGTGTTTCAGTAGGGCAGACAACACTCTGGACAATATGTTGGAAAATTATAGGCTGGGACATCCCTGATGCCATGGCCACAGTTGTTTGAAAAGAGCCACTTGCAAGGAAATGGAGCACTGACAGCACCTGCACTTGAGGGGGGATTCCTGTGGGTTGGCGGATTGCTGACATCAGGTCTGGCTCCAACTGGGTACACAGTTCCTGGAATGTGGCACGGTCAAGCCTGTAGGTGATTATCAAATGTCGCTCCTCCATTGTTGACAGGTCCACCAACGCTCGGTACACCGGAGGATGCCGCCATCTCCTCACATGTCCCAGCGGACGGTGCCTATGAAGGACAACAGCAAGCACAGAGTCAAACAACTCAGAGGTACGTACCCACAGTTTACCCAGAACACCAATCATACACAAAGGGTGGCCTGTATATGTGTTGAGTCTAGGCCTAGGTATGTGTGACGCAGTTGAAAATGAAGCCAAGTGGGCCCCTGAAATGGCGGCTGCCTGACCTCTGAAGTGGGACAATGGGATGTGAGGTAACTGCGCAGGCGTTGTACACTGTCGCGGTAGGCGGTCGAAGACCGCGGCGCAATGCTGCATTGGTTAAGGAGCCAATGACGATGTACGCCGCCGCGGACGTGACCGCCATTTTCTATCTGTTCAATCACTCAATAACTGGGCTTCGACAGGAGAGGACCTACACTGCAAGTGCTGCTGTGACCTCGGTCTGGAAGAGACAAAGGCTCGTGCGTCTGGGGAAAGGGCCCCTGTCTTCACATCGGAGGAGTTGGAGAAGCTCGTTGATGGGTTCCTCCCCCAGTACATGCTACTCTACGGTCCTTCAGACAAACAGGTAAGTACACAGGGAGCATGTTGTATGGGCTATGCCTGTGTGGAGAGGGCTGGATGTAAGATGGAAGGGGGCAGAGTGCTGCGTGCATGAAAGACGGTGAATGCATGTGCCACATGGCAAGGGTAGGGATGGGGGCCACTCACTTTGACAGTGCAGTTGGTAATGACTTCTCTTCTTCCCCTGTACATTTCATGTAGGTCAGTGCCCACCAGAAGAAAGATATTTGGCCTACCATCGCCAAGGACGTCCGGACCCTGGGGGTCTACCACAGACGGAGCACCCACTGCCGTAAATGATGGGAGGACATTCACCGCTGGAGCAAGAAGACGGCGGAGGCTCAGCTGGGGATGGTCTCCCAACGTGGGAGGGGTGCCCGTCGCACCATGACCCCCCTGATGTTCAGGATCCTGGTGGTGGCCTACCCGGAGTTGGATGGGCGCTTGAGGGCATCACAGCAGACACAAGGGGGTGAGTACACTCTCATTCTGCTGACTTTGCGTGCTGTGGAGTTGTCTGGGTGGGGGAGGAGGGCTGCGGGTTTCCCTAGGCCAGGGCGAGTTCTGTAGGCTAGACCCCTCCATAAGGCAGGCGCTGTGGCACCCCACCCCACCTCTGTAGAGTGCCAAGTACAGCTATTCATGCCCCTGTGTCATCTATGTGTGCAGATGTTGTCCATAGCCTTGAAGGCCATTTCCCAGGAATTGAACTGTGGAGCCCAAGAGCGCGGCGTAGTGCAGGGGGCTTCTGTGTCTGTCATGTCCGCCAACAGTAGCGGTAATCCATGCACTCAACATGTCTTTCTTCTGTCTCCCCCCCCCCTATTTGTGGTCTTCCTGTTCTTGTGTGCATTAGCATCATCAGGCGGAGGAGCAGTGGCACCGGAGCACGAGGGAGCTGCATCCCACATGGCCCTGGAGGGCGAGACTACGGACTCGGAATTCACCAGTGGGACGGAGGGCGAGGGGAGCTCCACGGCGGGGACAGGAGCTGAGACCAGCGACACCGACTCGTACTCTGATGGGAGCTCCCTTGTGGTGGTGGCAACATCTGTGCCCCCGCATCTACAGGTACAGCTGCCAACCCCCCAACCAGCACCGCCCTCCCAGTAGCCTCTCAGCCTTCCCCCCGTGCCCGCTCACCCACGAGGGTGGGCATCACCTTCACCCCAGGCACCTCAGGATCTGCCCCAGTCACCTCTGCTGCCCTCAGTGAGGAGGCCATTGACCTCCTCAGGTCACTTACTGTTGGGCAGTCTACCATTTTGAATGCCATCCAGGGTGTAGAAAGGCAGTTGCAACAAACTAATGCATTCCTGGAGGGCATTTATTCTGGTCAGGCGGCCCTTCCCCGAGCTTTCCAAACTCTGGCCTCAGCACTGATGGCAGCCATTGTCCCCGTCTCTAGCCTCCCCCCTCCAACTTCCTCCACCCAGACCCAATCCCCTGTACCTCTGCCTATCCCAAGCACACCATCAGACCAGCCTGCACACACCTCACCACACAAGGGAAGCTCAGGCAAACATAAGCACCACACATCACACAGGCACTCACGCAAGCAACACACACATGCAGACACACCAACATCCACTGCCTCCACTGTGTCCCCCTCCTCGTCGTCTCCCTCCTCCATCCCAGTCTTGTCTACACTCACACCTGCATGCACTACCTCTACAGCCACTACGTCCCTCTCCAGCACACCCACCACCACATCCCGCTCACGTGCAGTCACCACCCCCACTACCATTCACACGTCCCCTATGTCCTCTCACAGTGTGTCTGTAACGCCCCCTCCCAAGATACACAAATGCAGGCACACACCCACCCAACAGCCATCCACCTCTTGACAGCCTCCAGCACATGCACCTGCACCCAAAGTCACCAAACGTACACCTCCTACTACCACCACCTCTTCCTCCACTCCCAAACCCCCTCCAGCTACCCGTCCGGGTGTGTCCAAAAGATTTTTCCTGTCCAGCCTTGACATTTTTCCCACACCTCCCCCACCCCTTCCATCTCATAGGTCCCGAAGTAGCACCTCAGCCACAACATCTCCGGGACCAGTGGTGCCTGTAGTCACAGGTATGTGGAGTGCACTGGCCACCAGGACTGCCAGTGTGGCACGGAGCCACAGCACAGCCAGTCCCCCACCTGTGAAGCATCAGAAGTTGGCCAGTGCCCGGCGGGAGAGGGGGAAGACTCTAGCCACCAAAGCCGCTCCCAGGGGTCCCGGTGGGAGTGTGGATTCAGCTGTGACACCTTCCAAGGTGGGGAAGGGCACAAGAAACCCGGCAAGTCTGGGAAGGGCTGCACGGCGGAGAAGACCGCCATCATTCCCGCTGCCCAGGAGGCCACCGCCAGCCCCAGCCCAGCTGCCCAGGAGGCCACCGCCAACCCCAGCCCAGCTGCCCAGGAGGCCACCGCCAGCCCCAGCCCAGCTGCCTGGAGGCCACCGCCAGCCCCAGCCCAGCTACCCAGGAGGCCACCGCCAGCCCCAGCCCAGCTGTCCAGGAGGCCACCGCCAGCCCGAGCCCAGGAGGCAACCACCAGCCCCAGCCCAGCTGATCCATGAAGGACCGCCAGCACAAGCCCCGCTGGGCCGTGAAGGACCGCCAGCACAAGCCCTGCTGGGCCGTGAAGGACCGCCAGCACAAGCCCTGCTGGGCCGTGAAGGACCGCCAGCACAAGCCCCGCTGGACCATGAAGGACCGCCAGCACAAGCCCCACTGGGCCGTAAAGGGCTGTCAGCACAAGCCCCGCTGGGCCGTGAAGGACTGCCAGCACAAGCCCCCCTGGGCCGTGAAGGACCGCCAGCACAAGCCCCGCTGGGCCGTGAAGGGCCGCCAGCACAAGCCCCGCTGGGCCGTGAAGGGCCGCCAGCACAAGCCCCGCTGGGCCATGAAGGACTCAAGCACCACTGAACAGGGCACTGCCAAATCAAGCACCGCTGAACAGGGCACCACCTAATCAAGCACCGCTAGCACATGAGCGGCAGGGGCACTAACGCAACTGGGTCAATCACGGGTGAGTGATGCACTCTGGGCACCAGTCCCCCTCCAGAACCAGTGGAGACATCCATCCACTACCTCTGTCCTTCACAGGATGAAGCACTCTGGGCACTAGTCCCCCTCCAGAACCAGTGGAGACATCCATCCACTACCTCTGTCTTTCACAGGATGAAGCACTCTGGGCACCATGCCCCCTCCAGAACCAGTGGAGACTGTTATCCACTTGTGAGACTGTGGCTTTGCACTCCCCAGGATTGAACAGTGGGCAAGCCACCCACTGTAGAGACTTGAGAGACTGTGGCTTTGCACTCCCCAGGATAAAGCAGTGGGCAAACCACCCACTGTAGAGACTTGAGAGACTGTGGCTTTGCACTCCCCAGGATGGAACAGTGGGCATGTTGCCCCCTCGTTGATTTGGCGTTGTGCATTCAAGCGGCTGAGGTGCCCCCTCTTTCCCTCCCCCTGAGGTGCCTGTTTTCTTGCTCTCTGATGCCCCTGCAGTGTTCTCTTTGTCATGGTCGGGGATCTTGTGTGGGCCTCGCCTACACTGTGTGGTCCCAGTGTTCCACTGACTTTCTTTGTGCAGTACCTGGACTTCTATGCCTAGTATATATTTTGTACATGGTGTATATATATATTCCTGCCTACTTGTTTGTAATATATTCCAATGGTTACACTCATTTTCTTTGGTCTTTGCATTCTTCCGGGGGGGAGTTTGGGGGGTGTAACTGTGATGTATTGATATGCATTAGTGTGTGTGTTGTAGTGGGTGAGGGTGGGGGTGTTGCGTGTGTGTGTCCCTGTTTTTTGCCTCCCCCTCCCCTGTGTCGTAGGTGCAGTACTCACTGTGGTCTTCGCTGCCAGCGTTCGTGCTCCTGGTAGAGGAGCAGGAAGACTATAGCAGGTAGGATTTGGAGTTCCAGTTCCATGGTGTCCTCGTTCCTCGTGGAGTGTGTAGAGGTGAGCGTTTTCCCTTCGAAATTCCTGTTTCCGCCGTGTTTTTATCCACGGTGTATCCGCCCCGGCAAAGGTGGCGGATTGGCCTGTCATAATAGTGTGGGCGGTACATTGGCTCCCGCCTGTCTGTTGGCGGTGACCGCTGCGCTGTTTGTTTGTACCGCCGTGGCGGTCTGAGTGTTAAAGTGGCTGTCTTTGTTGGAGGTTTCTGCCACAGTCGTAATTGCTATTTTTTTACCGCTGGCCTGTTGGCGGTCTTACCGCCGCTTTAACACCGTCCGCCAGGGTTGTAATGACCACCATAGTATTTGGTTCATTTCTATAGTGAGAAGAGGTGGCTGTGAATAACTAATGAGTTATAACTATTTTCAGTGTTCAGTGTTATATTTATTGTTTATGTTTCTGTACGGGGAATAATCGATTGATTGTTGGATCTGTCACCTCCCTCTAATAAAGGGGTACCATTAATTTAAAAAGGTGAAATTGCAGGAATATAGGAACTCAGGTGAAGAAGCAACTTGTAATGTGGATGACGTCTGAAGGTTACGACAGGTTACTGTCTTTTGTCAGTTGCCTCTGGATCATATATCCTCCAACACTACAGGTTTTAGCTATAGTTGTAAATTACGACAGTTCATTTTTGTAGGATTACATAAACAGGTGTGACAGTTAAGGTGGAAGTAGGCTTGGGTGAGCCAATGTGTAACATATCTGAATAACACATATTTTCTGGTGGTTCACAGCTCACAGAACTTCCCAACTTTTTACCCATTCTTTGGAAGGAATTTTGGAGATTGGAAGTAGAGGAAACGTTTTTGCAAACAACAGGAAGAGAGATCCATTGGCTTCCAATAAATACTATAATCCAGCTGTGGGGTTTGAAAAAGAGCTTCGACCTATCAACTTGCCCCAAAGATATCTGCATGGGAGCAGCAGAGCGAGGTGTGGAGGAAAAAATGCCTCTACATCCTACTCTGGCTACCATAGAGAAGAGAGAAAACAACCTTCTCTTTTGCCTGATTGTCAGTCAGCCCCTGAGAGACCCCGCCGATATAGATAAGGACAAGGGATGTTTGACCCACCACACCTGGGTTGGAGAATGGCGAGGTTCTTATAGAAATTAAAAATGAGTAGTGGGAAATGTTTGTGCAAATTAAATGTAGGCTACAGTGTACAGCAGATATTGTTAAATTACATTAGTTTATGGACACATAAAAATGACTATTAAACATATGCCTTTGGAAAAATAAGAAGCAGTACATTGGATCTATAAGTGAAGGCTATGAGCTATAAGTGTATCCGCGTGGAGAAGTCTATTGCGGGACCTAATTGGAGTTTGAAGCTCATCCATTCACACCATCCCGCCTTTGTACTTTTTTGAGAACAGCAAGGGAGGTTATCTTAATCAAAAAAGTATTTACATTCCAAATCTCACTCGAGTAAGTGGTTTGGTTTGTTAATTTTTCCGTTTTTCACATCGCCCGTTAAAACACTGGTCCTGGGCACCTCATACATGTCCCACTAGGCAGTATTTATTATGGAACCTTGGTCCTGATGAAAGCACTAGACATAGCATGGGCTTATGACAGAGGCTGAAACATGTCGATCTTGACCAAGGGTTGAAATAGCCCCCTTAGTCCATTTTAATTCTACCAACCAATGACATGACTAAAAATGCCTGGCAGTATGTAGTTTTGTCTCTCAATTGTTCTCGGTCCCTCACTCTTCAAGTTCTAGGAACTTGAACAGCGACAGTTTGATCATCTATTGCAGTATGTCACTGCTGACATAAGTACTCATCCATGTATAAGGTTGAGCCGTGTGTGTTATCACAATCGGATATAAATAGCCGTGGGACGGAGCATGGTGCCATAGGGTGGCGAGGTGTCACTTCGGCATTCTGTTTGATAATTTTTTGATTTACCACGCTAAGTGACGCTTATAGGACAGGTTCATTTACTCTCTGGTAACTAACGCTCAATATGTGTCAATTTAATTTCAAAACTGCAGTGGACAGACCCTTTGACTATCACCACGCAGAAAATGATGTCCTTGGTATCAGGATGATTAAACTGTGAACGCTCTTGCGGCGGGTTGTCAACTCTCCTTTCGTAAAGCTTATAAAATGAAAATAATTCAGTCAGCTTTATAAGGAGCTCCAGACGAGGGAGTCGGGTCGGCCACTTTAGAAGGCGGTTATTGGGCACTGAGCTTGAAGTTGAGATTTACAGCTGGCAAATTTTAGTGCATTTTCATTTCAGCCACTCTTTTTCATTAAGGGATGGAAGGAATACTGCCTACAGTTTGTTGGCCAGCTCTCTATTTTGGGGAAACACATTAGGTGACATTGAACGCATAATGAGCCGCACAGATAACGTCTCTATTTTTCGTGTTTAGGCCCATATTTATACTTTTTGACGCTAAACTGCGCTAACGCAGTTTAGCGTCAAAAAGTTTTGCGCCGTCTAACGCCATTCTGAAGCGCCATGCGGGCGCCGTATTTATGGAATGGCGTTAGACGGCGCAATCAGACCGGCGCTGCCTGGTTTGCGTGGGAAAAAACCACGTAGACCAGACAGCGCCGGCGTAGGGGGAAAATGGCGCATGGGCGTCTTAAAATGGGGCAAGTCAGGTTACGTCGAAAAAATCGTCTTAACCCGACTTGCGCCATTTTTTAACGACGCCCATCCCCCATCAACATGACTCCTATCATTGTAAAGATAGGAGTCATGCCCCCTTGCCCAATGGCCATGCCCAGGGGACTTCTGTCCCCTGGGCATGGTCATTGGGCATAGTGGCATGTAGGGGGGCACAAATAAGGCCCCCCTATGCCACCAAAAAAAAATATAAAAAATAAAAAATAAAACTTACCTGAACTTACCTGAATGTCCCTGGGGTGGGTCCCTCCATCCTTGGGGGTCCTCCTGGGGTGGGCAAGGGTGGCAGGGGGGGTCCCTGGGGGCATGGGAGGGCACCTGTGGGCTCATTTTGAGCCCACAGGCCCCTTAACGCCTGCCCTGAGCAGGCGTTAAAAAGTGGCGCAAATGCGCCGTTTTTTGCCACGCCAACTCCCGGGCGTCTCTTTTGCCCGGGAGTATAAATACCACGTAAAGGCCTGGGAGTCATTTTTTAGACGGGAACGCCTCCCTTGCATATCATTAACGCAAGGAAGGGGTTCACGCTAAAAAATGACGCACATTCCGGGAACTTTGGCGCTATTCGCCTCTAACGCCATAGTATAAATATGGCGTTAGTTGGCGTTAGTTTTGCGTCGAAATTGCGTCAAAAAAAACGACGCAATTTCGGCGCAAACGGAGTATAAATATGGCCCTTAATGTTCTGGGTGGACAGAATATTACATTTGTTTAAAACGTAATTACAAAAATCTAGGCATATGAGGCCTAGAGGAGTAAATGGGAAATATCTTCGCAGTATAAACACCAGTGTGGGCTTGTTCATAAACTGGTCCAGGAAAGATAAAGTGTTTGCCCCGTTAAGAAACCTCTCGGACAGACAATTGCCTGCTGAGATGAAAGGAATCCGTATTGCGGTAAACGTCGGAAGGCGTGCACAAAATTTAATGGTGCAGATAGCAAGGCGTACGAGAGAACATGTTTATAACGCTACCAATCAAACCTTATTTCCCTTATTATGACTGACTGCACTGTGCTTGTAACCAGCGCCGCATGCTAATAAGGCCCTTGCTTAAAACTGTAAACGCGCTCAGCTTCAATGCATTTCATACGGTTTGTGTGTAAGGGGGATATTTAACACTGTTAGAAAAGTGACTATATGATTTTTACTGTGATGTATTGTATTGTAATGGAGTTTAACTTATTTGACTGTATATGCAGCTCAATAGAATTACCTCTAAATAATCTGTTATTTTTATAAATGATAAAACCGTGTTTTGAGTCTGACCAAAATGTCCTGACCTAATAGAAGTGATGTAGCAGACATCATGCTGATGTATATTACCATACACTTTATTGCTGTGAAAAGATGTGATTTGATAAAGTTGCTGATTATAGGAATCAAAAAGCATTAGTTTGTGCTGCACTTCACATCACAGATAAATGTGATCAAAGGAGTATAATCCAGGTTTTCAGGGCAAAAGACGGTCTGACGGGCAGGAGAATGCCGGTGTGCATCGTGCTTTTAACTTCGCTCACAGTGGACAGCGCGAATCTCATGTTTATTCAGAATATGACATTCCTTTTTTAATTGCTCGTTGGCCTTAGGTTAGTGTTCCTATTAATATCAAATTATTACATTCTCTTGATGTTAGAATAATATTGGGTGCACAATCATTGCTGAACCTCAATAATTTCCTCCAGTTGCACCACCTACTGCCCCAGCCATTGCTGCCAAATGCCAGTACCGATGGCCTGGGCGTGCTACTGATTTTAAGTGTATTGCTGTATGTTTGCTAATCTAATGTGTCCTGCTGAAAAAAGGGAAGGCATCGCGACCATGTGGTAGACTGTCGTAAAAAAGCGAAGGCGTTATGAATTAACACCGGCACAAAAAGCAAGAACAGAACAGAAAGCGATGGGTGGAGTGGTTGAATTAACGTTGGCCACTTTGGCTAGCTTGCAGTTACCAGCATGTAAGAGTGACTATATTGGCCCCAAATTTTGTCCTCTGGACCACTTTATCTCCGAGGGAAGAGGGCGCTGGGGGCTTATTGGGGTTTCTACTTGTGATACATAAGCTGGCACGGAGCCTGTTATGGCTGTTTACATAAACAGTATTGGCTGCTATTTTAATTTTTGTAGTCTATGCAAAGCTATGTCGTTTCTTAGTCTGGCAGAGACTTGTTATCGTTTATTCATTGATATCACAGAGGTTGGGGTATATTTTAATCAAATTGTATTTCCCTTACATGTGTGGTTTTACATTTTACGCACAAAGATAGAGTTGTTTACAATGATTTTAAGTAATTGTGCATCAGAATAAAACTTTGAAATCGTTGACCACTGGTTTTTACTCTGGGAAGCATTGCAATCCCTCATTTTTGATAACAGTACACCATATGAAGGAAACTATCATATGCTAATCATCCATGATCTTGTACCAAAAGGAACAGCCAGGCGCAAACAGCTGGGTCATGTCTTCTTTACAGAGGAAAGCATGCAATCCCCGGCATATTTTAGCCTTGAAAGGATTCATCAATGGAGTGCTGTGTGAGTCTTATGGCACAGGGAGCCTACATCTGGGAATAGCCTTCCCTCTTAGAGTAAATGCCCCGGTTACTTACTAGGTAATCTTCATTACTCCGAGTCCTAGTGTTTTTTTTTTCAGTCCTAACATCATGAGGTGAGCCTCGTTACACAGACAGAATTTACCTTATCCCTAAAATAAACTTTAAAAGAAATCCATGTACCCAGTCCCTAAATTAGGTCCCACCTCTTCATTGGGAGTCATAAAAGAAACTCCTTAAACCATACTTTCTGAAATACTAATCAGCTTGGCAGCTCTGTGGTCAAAACCAACTGCTCAGGGAGGGCGGGCACTTAGGACTGTGACAAGGAAGAGCAGTATTCAGAAAAAGGAAGGTTAACTGTATGTAATTGGAAATTACCTTCTAATTTGTCTTTTGGAGGATGTATGAAACCGTAAACATGCCCAGAAACTTATATTATTGTTTAAACCATTAAATATTAAACTTTGTTTTCCTAAAGTCAAAAGGCAGTGGTGCTCAGAATTCAGGTTTCGAAGACTCCCCGCAAGGTAGGGAATCTGTTTCCCCTTTGCCCCTGGAATGGTTTACACAGGGGAAGTGGAATTTCCATGAGACCCTAATGCCCATGTACATCGGGAAAAACCCTAGAGAATGCTGCCCAAACAACAGACCCAGAAGGGAAGGCAAGGGACTAACCAGTTGTGGTTCATAAAATAGAGTACATTCAGAAGGAACCCATTTTAGACCCCCCAGAAGAAGAGAACAGAGTATTGAAAAATGAGAAGGCCAAGTAAAAGAAGAGAGCTCTGTTACTATTTAAGATTGCAAGAGCCCCCCATGCCACATAAACCTAAAATACTCCCAAATCACCTGAACCTTCATCATCACAGAAAGACAACATGAAATAACATAGGTTATAATTGATGAATCCCCACCCCCTGAAAATTAGGTTGCAAGAGGAATTTGAGGATTGTCTTTTAGGACATGAGGTGACGGACATGGGAAGAAAGTGAAAGTGAAGTCCTCTTATCTAGTATGAAAATAAATACGCATGCTAAGGAGTAGAGGAAGGAAGGACTCTGGAAAGCAAGGGATAAATGGCTCAGGAAACTCTGATAACATCATTGCCAAATCTAGAAGCACGCATCTAGAAAGATTCCAGCATACCAGCCATGAACTTCCTAGCACCTTGAAGAGTTATGAAAATTGCTAAATGTTTACATCAGGAGAACCAAAAGCTAAGGCTCTCACACTCTCTTATGTTTTATAAAATATTTGGGGCTCTCTGTTCTCTTCCAGGTGATTTCCATCAACTACTCACAAGTACTTTCCTACTACTGATATGTGAGAAGGTTTTGGCACACTTCCGTAAACTTCCCTGTGGTGGAGCATCACTCAGTGCTCAGTCTGTGGTCTCAGAGACCTTTCAAGAACACCATGATGATGCCCAACCTAGCATGGCCACTTGATAGACATAGCTGAGTACAGCCCAGAAGCTCAGAGCTCAATTAATTGACCACCCTTCATCCGTCAACAATCTAGAGCAGCAGACATATTCCACATTGAACCATCCAATCAAATCTTGAAGAAAAAGAAAAGACAAAGAAACTGACGGTACACTCACCCTCAATTTTCAAAATGGAGATGAAAGACCAGTTGATTCATAAATACATGCAACATCATCCAATGGGAGATTAAAAATATAGAAAGGACAAATCCGTATTGCAGAGAGTGGACGGGCAGAAAAATTCAAACAAACCCATCACAGGATATTCTTGGGAAAACCCCCAAAAAGAACAAGAGGACACATGGAACTTAATGCCATAAGAAGGACTTCTATAACAAACAACGTAGAGGGCACTTCTTAATTTGAATTTTATTCAATTTCCACCATTGGTGAAACACTGAAACCCAGTTGTTGAAGCAGATACATGCTCCTAGTTGCAATGGGGTTTGAATACTTTATCTTGAGTCTGTGGGGGTGAGATTTTGAACACTAGGGGACATATTAACAAGCCCTATGGTCCACTGGAGTGTCACTTATTTTCTGATGTTCTGGCAGCGCTGAGTGCAGAGCCATATCTATGAGGCCACGCAAAGCCAATTTTCATGGATTTTCATGGCCTTGTAGATATGGAGTAAGGCAAGACAGCAAAAGCCGCTGCATTACCCTAGGGTCAGGGTGGTGTTCCATGGGCGTTGCAGTGGGTGTTCCCATGCAACACCCATGGATTTTTCTGCATTCTCCGTTTTACAAGAATCTGTAAATCTGGGAAGCATCAAAATTGTATGCCTCCCAGGGCAGGCAAAGCTAGGGCAAATATGTTTCTTTTGCAGGAACTCTTCAGCACACATAGAAAGAGGAAAACACCTCCATGGATTGTTTTTGTGCAGGAAGGTGTTCCTTACTGCACAAAAACTATCCTGCATGCAATGCAGACACCCTTGCACCATGCTGCAAGGGTGATTGCGTTGGCTCTAGACAGCCCATTGTGCACCAGCACAGAATGAGAGGACAGAAACAGCAGAATAAATATCTCTTTACCCTCGTTTTTTCCTCTTTCTGTGTGTATTGAATGCTGCCCACTGACAGAGATTCAAAGATCTGAACACTACGAGTCCTATTGACCAAGGTAAGTTTGCATGTGTAAACTTATTCATGTGTAAATGTCCTTTTTTACCTAGGTGCAATTCTGCCCTTTTTTGCATTCACTTATTCTAAGTGTCAGTTTACACAGCCTGCAGGACATGTTGAAGCAATCATTACAGGACCCAGCAACATGGAATTTATCTGGCCAGAGGGTAGAAGGAAGGGGCTAGGCACAGGGCCTGTTAGCGGGTGTGGGGTATGGTACGAAAATCGTACTTAATGTTAAATAATCAATAACATTTCCTGAGAAAAACAAAGGTTAATGTAAAGATATAGCAAGGCATGTTAATAGTATCTTACTTCACATTTAAAAAAATGCTCAGAAAATCCCTGGAAATGGTTTTGTAAACCTGTAAATGTGTCAAAACTCTACACTAGTTCAGGGGTGACGTAGAAGTGACGCAACAAGGAGAAATATGGGTTTCCTCTTTCTACATGTGCTGCATTTTGCAGCACACATAGAAAGAGGAAAACTCCTCTTGGGATAGTTTTTGTGCTGGAAGGTGCCCCTTCCTGCACAAAAACAATCATTCCTGCAACGCAGGCACCCTTGCACCATTGTGCAAGGATGCCTGCGTTGGCGCACGGATGCAAATTGTGCGCTAGCACAAGGGAAAAGGACAGGAATGCACCGTATCTCGCAGATACACGCATTCCTGCCATTTTGTTTATGCAGGACAGTGCAGAAAGAAGGCTTGTGGCACTGCCCTTCACCAAAACATTGTAAATCTGGTCATAAATGTTTGCTCCATGTATAATAAGAATCTAGCCCACATATAGGATATACATGATCCTTGTCTTGCCTTAGTTTACTAATAGCATTGCCTTCAGGGCAGAAATATTTCCAAGTTTATGTTTAAACAGTGATTTTCAATAAATATTTTACTAGAGCATGATGCGGTAGCACACTGTCATTTACAGACATTAAATTTCCAAAAAGTTCCAGACACCTTCCCGCTAACTTGTAGCTTTACTGATAAAACTATGTAGTGTATTATTAATCTGTGAAAACGGGGTTTCAGGAAACACATTTATCGTTTGCACATCACCAAGTAAAGTGTTCTTATTTGTTGTCATCCTATTAAAATATTTTTTTCATTACACTGAAGAACAAAAAATTGCCTTTCCTAGCCACTCACGTGTATTTTAAAATGTTTGTACAGTTGACTTAGTTATTTAAATGTTGTGTGTTAGCTAAAACCAACCTAGCATTTCATTTCACAGTTTTGTACAGCAGGTCAGACAGGTCATTTTGGAGCAAATGTAACAAGAACAGGATTTAAAGGCATCTTTTTCAGTTTCTAACTGGACAGAACATCTCTTCTTTGTCAGCTGCCAGAAGGGGCAAGTAGGTCCTAAAATTAGCTCGACCTGATAAAAAAATGGTCAAGTAAATTTTTCAAGCCCTTTATAACATGCAGACCAGAAACTTTCTACAACAACATAAGAACCAATGATGATCATTTCACTTTATTTCCAGTGTGTCATACACACTTGCACCAATTAGAGCATTAATTTATGAATTATGAGCCTGACAGTGATGGGTCTCAAACTTGTGACCTATGGCTTTTATGACTTAAGCTTTTATACATGGGCTATTTGGGATCACCAAACATTTGACTATGCATCCTTGTAAACATACAAGGTAGAGCACAATGGAAGCAAAAGGATACATCACAGGTTGATATGGCAATATGGGAAACCTCAGGCACATACATGCTTGAAAACACCTTACCTCAAGAAGTAAACAACATGATATATTACTTTGACTCCCTGTGCTAATACATAATTGTATACATCTGTGAGTGAAAATATATGAAGGAGTCAAATAAGCAGATCCTCTGAATAAATTATTGTCGAAATCTTCAAGCTGAGAACACAGGAACACAATGAATAATCAGGGAGAAAAGTGCTGAGTCTATACCAGAGAAAGAAAGCATTGGACCAGCCGTATCCCTTGTCCTGTGCCATCCTTACTCAGTATGTGTCCTGATGATGGAAAACAGATTGGTGCACACCTCATAGGATGTTTAGGACTGCCAGATGCAGGCCCAGTGTGGACACCCAATCCCATGCCATCCGCAGTACCGACTCCACTCCTAACCCCTTAACCCATAAATTATTTCCATCAGGTGTATTAGTCTAATCAGTTTAATGGAAGCACACAAAAACTACAACATCCAGAATGCATTAGGTTGTCACATGAAACCCAGAATGGCAAACAGCAAGGTACTAGGCAGCCAATAAAGAAGCTGAATATCCAGGTACTCCCACCCATCATCCTGGCACCTGAAGGCCACAATGGAGCCTGGGATAAGACACCCACCGAAAGGGGGAGAGTGGTGGAGATGCTCCTGTCCAACAGGAGCGCATGCCACCTATTCCCCATGAGTTGCACTCCACCGTAGCGTGATGGCTCAAACTGTCACCATATCAATGCTACTAATGCTAAACTCAGTGCTTAATTGAACAAATGGTTGAAAAACAAACAACAACAGGGTGGGAGGGGTAGGGATGCATGAAGGATCAAGGGGAAGGTAGAGAGGGTCGTTGTACCAGTACCCCTTCAACTAAAGAAACCTGCATAAAGTGACTGATCAGAAATTAATTACCTCAGGTACAGTTGATGTAGCGGGAGAGAAAATAAACATAAAATTACACTTACCAAAAGGGAAGATAGGCATCCAGTTTTGTGGGGCTAAAACAAGTATGAAGGATGTATGGTAGAAAGAGTCCCTCTTTATGGCTCCCAGGGTGGAGGTAGAGCGTAAATTAAGGACTGGGTATAAATACTTGTTTTGAGGCAAACCTCACTATGTAAGCATTAGCACTTTAAAAACAAATAAGGAATGTAATACTTGGATTAGTCTCAGCTACTACTGTTTTCTCTTGGACTCATTCCAGGAGATTTACTCACTGTCCCAATACAGATAGAAGCAAATCGTGCAAATCAATCTTGTCTCTGCCCAAAAGCCCCAAAAGTGAAAGTGTAACCCCAACTGCTAAACCATATTGCCTCTATATTGGAACGAAAGCAATCACAGACCTGTTTAGTCTTGTTGGACCTCATGACTGAAGGACACCTTCAGTTCTATGACACCACAAAGCTGAAACCAGTCTGGTCTGCTTTTGTTCTTTTCATCAGAGATGTAATCTACTAGTTGGGGCTGGACTGGCTTTACTGAAGCAGGACCAAACACCAAACCATGGTTGGCCCTCTTCTGTAAAGGCACTGAAGGGCTAGAAAACAAATGTATAAAATACACACAGAATAAATACTAAAGGTTCAGATTATTTCCAACATTCTAATCCATCACCATTTTTCTGTCTAAACTAGTTGATTTAAGGGATTTTTTGACATTACTAACTTACCATCCAGTAAGAACACTTCTCAACCTATTTCTAGTCTACTCAGAAATCAATTCATCACTGCTAGCCTGTACATGACGCCCCACATGATGTGAAATTGCTATCGCCATCTCCTAGACACTGAAAGGAAACTAAAAATTACTTTTAAACCTCATGATTTTTAAGTTTCTTCTTCTTTCAGAGGCATGTGCTATCCCACTATTCATCATCTAGAACATAGAGATTTATCAGCCACTTAAAATAGACACCAGACTCCAAAATCCCTTCCGTTAGACAGGTTCTAATTGCAACTTAACACTTCATGAAATGATTTTTTTTGTATATTAGCATATTATGCCTTAAATGGGGAGTCATTGCAATCTTACCCCTTATATCAACATGATAATTTCCATTCCACATAAGGTACCTTGAGTAGCTGCATTGGCAGGATATTATGATGGAAAAGTCCCTCGCATGGTGACACACGTGCACCCTTGCTGTGAGTGCCCCAGCTGCAATGATATCTGGATTTCTGGTGCTGTTTTTATTAGTCATGGACCAACATGGATCATGTATGTGTCTCATGACCGAGGCCTGCTGCACTGATTGCAGATGTGTCAGATCGAGAAGGGCAATAAAGTGTTACCATTTCAGTTGTAAAGGGCTACATGAACGTGGTAGTGTTTGAGTAATGATGATCAATAGTGTGAACAAGTAATTTTACCTTTGTCACTGGAGTGGGTTCTAATGGCCAGCTCAGGTAAAGTTCAGCTGCTGCGCGCTTAACTCACCACTGGCTTACATCACGTTAGTACCTAGCACTGTGCAGCACACATATGTGTGTGTGTGTGTATGCTGTGATGTATGTTTGCCTGTGAGTAGTACATCACCTGGATACCTGCCCCTTCAGGATTGGAAACCCAGGGCCTTGGAAAGGCATCTGGAGGTGGAGAAGACCCATCAGAGAGATTGACTGATTACTCTAGTCCTGAGGGCTTGATGAGACACACACTAAAAGAAGGGATATCTAGGCTCTCCTGTACACACCAAGAGGGCTTGGATAGGGTACCGGTCATTGCTCCCTGGGCACATCTCCGGAAGAAGACAAGGTTGATAAGAGAATCATACAGAGCAGAGCTGGAGGCATTTCTAACCTGATGCTAGGCATATATTAGTGAGACTGACATTCAAGTGTGATCCAAGAGTAACTCTGTGGCCTGGGTTGTGGAGCTATCTTGATTAGAGTCACTGTTGTTGTGACAGACTGTTTCCTTGGCAAGGACAGAACAGAGGAATGGGCACTCCAGAGGAGGCATACCCAACAATACGAACTTTAAGCTTGAGACACTATATCAAGTCTGAAGATGGAGATGGATAATAAAAAGGGGAGCTGGAGTGTCTCAAATTGTCAACTGTCAAACAGTCAGTCACTGCTGTTCCTCACTCTGGAGAACCTCAGCAAGACTTCTGCCTTGCGTGACCAGGAATGTGGATTGAGGTTTGTCAGTTTCCCATCTGGGTGAGAGGACATTACCCAGGAACATGAGGACCATCTACCCTGGTGCCTGAAGCAACAGCACCTTCCTGCTGAGGGAGCGAGGTCCACTGAGGTATGCTGAGAAAAGTAAGAGGGGTTTCACCATGAAGATATCGCTGATGTTGCACCAGTCGGGCAGTCTGCCTGTGCACTGAGAAAAGTCAGCAACAACCTATATACGAGGGGTCCTTCTTGAAAGACATCGCTGCTGTTGTACTGATCGAGCATCTGCCCATGTTCTGACAAAAGTTGATGACCCTCTATGCCACAGAGGGCTGCTATGAAGACATCACTGTGGTTGCACTGATCGGGTCATCCACCCATATGCTGATATAATTTGGTTACCCCTGTTAGAAATGGGGTCTTTGGTTGACAGTCAGGTTACCCCCTGTTCAAGCAAGGACCCTCACTGTAGTCAGGGTAAAAGAGAATCACCCTCAGCTAACCCCTGCTTACCCCCTTGGCAGCTTTGCAGAGCAGTAGGCTTAACTTCAGAGTGTTAGGTGTAAAATATTTGTACCAACACACACAGTAACTTAATGAAAACACCACAAAATGACACAACACCAGTTTAGAAGAATAGGAAATATTTATCTAAACAAAACAAGATCAAAATGACAAAAATCTACACAAGTCAAGTTATCAATTAAAAATCAAAAAGAGTCTTTAAGTAGTTTCAGACACATACTAAAGCTGCCAGCGTGAAAAAAGTACTTTGTGCGCTTCAAAAATAACCCAGCGAGTGCACATCAAAAAGGGCTTTGGATGTGTTGATTCCACTCACGAGCGGGACCGTGCATCGTTTCTCCTTTCGCCGGGTCGGGCGCGTCATTTCTTCTCTCTGCAGGAGAGCGGTGCATCGATATGGTCAGCACTGTCGGCTCCGGGCAGGCCTTGCGTTGTTTTTCCACGCACAGCGGTATTTGAGTCAGAAATCCAGCCGCACGATGATCCGAAAACCCTGCAGCACGGGTTGGGATCTCCCAGCCTCCATCAGCGATGCTGCGCGTCATTTTTCCTGCTCCGTGCGTCGATTCTTTGGTCATGTTTTCTGCGAGCGTCGTTTCTCAGCTGCGGCGCCGTGTCGTTTCTTCAGCCGCAGATCGGAGTCACGTCAATCTTTTCCCTGCAGGGAGTTCTGTGCATGGATTTCCTTGTCTTTAGGCTGCCAGCTTCTCCTTTTAGGGTCCAAGGAACTGGATGGGCACCACAGGGCAGAGTAGGCATCTCTCCAGAGACTCCAGGTGCTGGCAGAGAGAAGTCTTTGCTGTCCCTGAGACTTCAAACAACAGGAGGCAAGCTCTAAATCAAGCTTTTGGAGATTTCTTCTCAAGTTGGAAGGCACACAAAGTCCAGTCTTGGCCCTCTTACTCTGTCAGAAGCAGCAACTGCAGGATAGCTCCACAAAGCACAGTCACAGACAGGGCAGCTCTTTTCCTCAGCTCTTCGGCTCTTCTCCAGGCAGAGGTTCGACTTCTTTCGAGAAGAGTTTCTATGTGGTTTTGGGTGCCCCTCTTATACTCAATTTCTCCTTTGGATATAAGAGGGGCACTTCAAAGTAAAGTCTCTTTTGAATGTGAAATCCTGCCTTGCCCAGGCCAGGCCCCAGACACTCACCAGGGGGTTGGAGACTGCATTGTGTGAGGGCAGGCACAGCCCTTTCAGGCGTGAGTGACCACTCCTCTCCTCCCTCCTAGCACAGATGGCTCATCAGAATATGAAGGCTACACCCCAGCTTCCTTTGTGTCACTGTCTAGTGTGAGGTGCAACCAGCCCAACTGTCAAACTGACCCAGACAGGGAATCCACAAACAGGCAGAGTCACAGAAATGGTATAAGCAAGAAAATGCTTACTTTTTAAAAGTGGCATTTTCAAACACACAATCTTAAAATCAACTTTACTAAAAGATGTATTTTTAAATTGTGAGCTCAGAGACCCCAAACCCCACTCCCAAAGGGAATCTACACTTTAATCAGATATAAAGATAGCCCCCATGTTAACCTAAGAGAGGGACAGGCCTTGCAACAGTGAAAAACAAATTTAGCAATATTTCACTGTCAGGACATATAAAACACATTACTATATGTCCTACCTTAACCATATGCTGCACCCTGCCCTTGGGGCTACCTAGGGCCTACCTTAGGGGTGTCTGACATGTAAGAAAAGGGAATGTTTAGGCCTGGCAAGTGGGTACACTTGCCAAGTCGAATTTACAGTTAAAACTGCACACATAGACACTGCAGTGGCAGGTCTGAGACATGATTACAGAGCTACTTATGTGGGTGGCACAACCAGTGCTGCAGGCCCACTAGTAGCATTTGATTTACAGGCCCTGGGCACCTCTAGTGCACTTTACTAGGGACTTACTAGTAAACCAAATAGGCCAATCATGGATAAACCAATTACATAGACATTTTATAAAGGAGCACTTGCACTTTAGCACTGGTTAGCAGTGGTAAAGTGCCCAGAGTAACAAACAAAAAACAGCAAAATCAGAGTCCAACACACGTCAACAACCCGGGAAACAGAGGCAAAAAGTTAAGGGAGACCACGCCAAGGATGAAAAGTCTAACAACCCCCAATTACCAGGGTGTGGCCGCTGCAAAGATCTTGCAGCTGTGGCACTCATTGAGCCATCCACCCATGTGCTGACCAAAAGTTGTTGACCCTGTATTCCAGACGTGGCCGTCCTTGTGCGCCATATGCCATGAGGGAGAGCTGTCACTGTGTATAACATGCGACCACAAAGAGCAGAGTGAACAAAGACAAGATCCTGAACTGTGTGCCCAGTGCTCCGATTGAAGCATCGAAAACCAAATGACTGTCCCCGATCTGCCGTTAGGATCAGTGGAACTTAAGAAATCATTCGAGGAGCTCTACAGATGACCAGTGGACTTGCTTGTAGTGACAAGACTACTTCTTATTGCCGGCTGACACTGCAGTCCACCGCAGCACTGAAGCGCTGAACACACTTGGGGTCTCCGGTATCACAACTCCAGCGGGAGCGGTTAAGACAGATCGCCAGGCCAGCAAGCCTGTGGGAACTTGCTTTGCTTCATAGCACTAAAGCGCTAGAACATTTTGATTTCCAAAATTACACCGCAGATCTTCTAAGACTAGGACTAGCTAGTGGGACCTAACTTGAATATTACCTATTTTAAATGTGGAATAACCACTGCCAGTGGACTAGTGGGAGACAGGGACGTGGGATTCAGGACACTGCCTGGACCACTGCTACAGTGCGGCCTTAGGAGGGCTGTGTATTTTGTTTGTTTGTGTCATATTCAGTTTGTGTAAATATTGAAATACTACTTTGTCTATGCCTAGGTGGAATTTCAATTACGCCACAGTAATATCGATAATCCATGTTGATCATCAATGCTGAATTACAGATAAAATGTGATTACACCCTCTTGTGTAATTAGGAGCAATTTGTGGGCACAAAATTCTACAGCAAGAGCACATTTTAATGAGAGTGAGCTGCTGTTCATGCTCTCTATTGTTGTTCTGTTTCATTTAAAGCTATTACTTAGCTCAAAATGCATCCTTGCACCCATTTTGGATACAAGGGTACATTTTGTGCTAAGAAACTAACACTAACTGCCAGGATTAAGTTGGAGTATGCATCCTACCCTAAGTACATATTCAGTGGGCACAATCAGCTGTTCGCATTCGCTATGTTCTGTTGCATTTAGCGATGTTTTGAGGCACCAAATGCATTGTTGCATCCATTTTAGACAAGAGGAGGCATTTTTGTGCCACGAAAATAGAGCTAAATATAGAATTACGCTTCTTGGGTAATTGTGCATAGTATTTTTGTCATATAAGTGTGTATTTGGCTGGACTTTCATTTATTGAGGTTGCAGAATGTATTTTGAGTCTTCAGCCTGCGTGTTCACCTTGCATCTAGTTTCCTTGAGAAGGCTTAGATTGCTGGACTTCCGCTACCTCTGAGAGTCAAGTTCTCAAGAGGAAGTACTTGGCCCAGTTGCTCAGGACCCATAGTAGGTCCAACCCCGAGACATCAGGAGTAAAAGGCTTGAACCCCACCACGATTGACCCTAATAGGTCATTTTTGCCTTGTGGCCCTTTATTTATTTATTTAAAAAAATATATATTACATTTTCATCCCCACACATCTACAAGATACATAGAAAGACAGGCATAATCAAAAAATAATTACCAAGCACATCACAGTTAAACTATACCTTTCTTATAAAGTGCTAATGCCAAGTGTAAACAAACAAGCTCTTTTCCAACAAAGGGCATATCTAATCCAATATATCCAGATAAAACGTTTTGTTTGATTTGATAAAGTGCTAGGTAAAAGTGCAGATGCAGTATAACAGAGCCCGATTAGAAAAGAAGTCCAGCATCAGATTTTAGTAAAAGAATTGAAAAAAGTGCAAAGACATGGTACACACACCACCAGTGCCAGTGTGAGAAGAACAATCTCAATAGCTATGTAGTATCAGAATCCAATTTAAAGGCCCTGTTGCCCTTTAAATAGGATTCTGATACTGGACAACTATTGAGATGTAAAATTGTATTATTACAAAGAACATGCACAGGCAATAGAGTAAAGGAAGATCTGGTATCACTTGTTCCACATGAGGCAAAGGAAACAATACTTGGGATAGTCCTCACAGGAACTGATACCAAATTAATATGTTACGGTACTTGGTGAATATCTGAGAATATCAATACTTCTCTGAATTTGTTCAACATACATGTGTATAAGGCTTTTATAAAAACTCTTTTTCCCCACATTATTGTTAGATGTTTTTACTAACAGTTTTCAGGCATGCATATGTAAACTGCAAACTAAAGAATTTGTTTGTGACTCAATGATCCTATGCATTGCATTGTAACATTTATATAGCACTTACCACCCCATTCGAGACCAGAAGTACTTGCTCAAAATGTTTAGATGCTTCACCATGTAGGGTGTATGCTTGGAAAGGTGTTGTATTCGTTTTGATCCTCTGTTGGAAATGTTTCCATGTCAGGTGTGATGACACCCCAGGCATCATGTGGTTATCTTGCTATGGGGAGCATCAGTTAGAAGTGTGATGGATGAAGACGTGTGATAAACAGGCATGTAGTTTATGGTTTCCAGTAAGCTGGCAGCTTTGATCACTTGTGAAGTTCCCTTTATGGCAGCGGTCTTCAGACCTTTTTAGGCTGAGCCCCCATGTAAACCTTTTTAGACGTCAAGCCCCCCCCCCCCATCAATGTGCCCCTGCCACCACAGCAAAAAATGCTGGAAGCTGGTACCCTGCATCAACAACAGCCATTCCCATCCACAGAGTCCAGACCGTGTATGGAAAATAATATTGAATAAAGTAAGAGTGCTTAGTGAACTGAAGTCTTTGTAGTGCCTGTGGTTAGGTGATAGATGCTTATTACAAAATTCAAATGAAAAGTCGCCAGGAAAAACTTTGCACAAAAAAAACTACAATGGTGCTTTATTTTTTACACAAAACACACAAACTAGTGTAGATTAATAAAAACACTAACTACATCTGGCAGACAGACTTGTCACAGATAGTTGCAGACTCATAAATTCTTTTTAGGCAACTGGATCAGTAAGATATTGAACAAAAGGAACATCAGAGTATGGCGAGCAAAAGGACAAGACTCCCAGCAGGCTTTTAATAAATGAGTTTGTAATTTATCTGTTTCATAGAGACAACAGAAAAGAAACCTGAATACTCACAAAATGTTGTTTGTAGTTTTA
This sequence comes from Pleurodeles waltl, assembly GCF_031143425.1. NCBI lineage: Eukaryota > Metazoa > Chordata > Amphibia > Caudata > Salamandridae > Pleurodeles > Pleurodeles waltl. Next base: position 1,161,933,002 of record NC_090445.1, on the reverse strand, counting down.
TATAGTGCAAACACGACCCAAAGGAATTAAAGCGCTTTACAGGAGCTCCTTTTACATTACACAAAGACACATTCATTTTTTGTGAGCACAGGAAGCTTATGTGATTTGCTCAGAATCACAGAATGTTAAGCTGAAGCTGAGAAATGAACCTGGTTCTCCAGCTCCAAAGTCGGCCCTAGGTCAAATGTATTTTGGGGAACAGATTTTGATTTCTGATCCAGTTTCAGCTATTTCATGCTGTCTTTGGCCAGGTCCCTGACAGTGCACAGGCACACTGGTCTAAATTATAAATGTGTTTACATCTCATATCCAGGAATGTGATGTGTTTTTTCAATATTGCAACACAGCATCAGCTCACTAATATTACTTTAAATAGTCTCTGTGACACCCTCCCATTTCTGATGTGAGGTCCTGTTTTGATCTAATAGAAACCTTTTTATGTATATTGCATGACACATTGCCTTCAAAATGGCTGTAATAGACTATCACACATCACCCATATTAAACGTAAATTAAAGTAAAATGCTATTTAAAACAATCTGTTTAAGAATTATTCAATGTCATCAGGTCAAGACTCTCTCCAGAACAGAGCTGGGTCCATCAGGGGCCCCTGAAATGCTGGGGACCTGGGCCGGAGCCCACTTTGCCCCTGATTTAAAAAGTCTCTGTCCTTAAGTCACAAGTGAATCAAGTGCATTGCCCAAGGATAACAGGATGTTGATCAGATGCTGGGACTCAACCCTCGTTCTTCAGAAGGAGTGTCAGCCACTCTGGCAGTAATGCCACATCCTCTCCTCAATCTTTGCAGTGAAAGGCAGTACCAGTGAGGTTACAGACCAGGATAACCTCGGAGGGGAAGGCTTCAACAGCATGGCAGAGGACAGCAACCAGATGTGAAACTCGGTAACCACGAGAGAAAAGGGAGCAGCAAAGTTAAAGTATTTAGCAGAATCATGCTTGCAAAATTTGCAGCTACACTAGAAGTTGAAATGGCAGGATGGAGTGCGCGCCCACCCTGAGGTGATTCTGCACCCCCCTGGGTGGTGCGCCACATACTTTGAAGACCTATGCTTTATAGTATTCCTTATGATCACAGTTTACTAAGGTAATTATTGCACTGGGTTGTTTATTCTGAGAATTTTACTTTAAAGTTTATGTTCCTGAGCAGGCACAGTTTTGAAGTAAACATGGTGAGAATATCTGCTCACAATGAATTTTGTTACTAACAATGCTTCTATAACTGCCCTTTTGAAATGTAAAGAGGTATTCATAGCATATGGGTAGTTGGTAGACATAATTAGGGTTCTTTATAGGCCATCTATATGTTGCAGATCTCTTCAGTTACTCCATGTCTGTTCAGTTGATGAAAAGTGGCTTATTGACATGTCTGGTAGAGTAGTGGTAATAGACATACCCAATAGGGGCTCTGTCTAATGTGATTTTTAGAAGGTATCACAGTATAATGGTGTTGAATGCAGCCTGTTTGGCTTTCAATAGGCTACACAGCCACTGAAATGATAGTATTAATAGTATTGAGGGTGAAATTATAAATGAAATTACATTACTATTAGGTCTGGGTAAAAAACACCTCTCTGCTCGCAGAATTTTGGGAATCCGGCAACTCTGCGTATCGCAGAGAACACAGAGTTACCAAGAAACCCCACACTCTGCAATGAAGCAGAGTTTTTTTCCCATTGGCACGCTCATGGTGTCATTTTGCCTGCGAGGGAAGTGCGACAATCAATCAATCAATCAGGACTTGCAGAGCGCAGCTAATCACCTATAGGGTCTCAAGGCAAAGAATGAAGGCGTGTTCCTCATTCAAAGAGCCAGGTATTGAGGTTCTTCCTGAAGTGCTTCAGTGATGCAGTCTGCCTGAGCTGCAGGGGAAGTGTATTCCATGTCTGGGCTGCTAGGTAGGAGAAGGATCTTCCTCCTGCTGCTCTACTTTTTCTGGATCTTAGGGACGTCTGCAAGGCGAGGTACAGAGATGTCTGTTGGGTATGAAGAAGGTGAGGTGGTGGTTGAGATATGCTGGTCCCATGTTGTGCAGTGCCTTGAAGGTGTTGATCAGGAGCTTGTATGTGATGAGCCAGTGTAGGTCTCTGAGGTGGGAGGTGATTCGGCTGTGACTGGGGATGTCCAGGATGAGTCTAGCTGCTGCATTCTGGACTTCTGTAGGAAGGTGGCTTTCTCCTAGCATGGATAAACCAATTTTTTTTACTGTTTGTCAGAGTTTGTCAGTGTGTTTTTACTGTCTCACTGGGATCCTCCTAGTCAGGACCCCAGTGCTCATAGTTTGTGGCCTATATGTGTTGTCAGTATGCTTGACTGTGTCACTGGAGTTCTGCTACCCAGAACTCCAGTGCTTATGCTCTCTCTGTTTACCAAATTTGTCACTATAGTTTAGTGACTCCGTATTCCAATTTAGATTGGCATACTGGAACCCCCTTATAAGTCCCTATATATAGTACCTAGGTACCCAGGGCATTGGGGTTCCAGAAGATCCGTATGGGCTGCAGCATTTCTTTTGCCACCCATAAGGAGCTCATACAAACACTCCTTCTGGACTGCCATTGCAGCCTGAGTGAAATAGTGCACATCCTATTTCACAGCCATTTTTACTGTACCAGGTAACTTATAAGTCACCTATATCTCTAACCTTCAGTTACTGAAGGTTAGGTGCAATGTTACTGTTTGTGAGGGTACCCTTGCACTAGCAAAGGTGCCCCACATTGTCCAGGACCAATTTCCCAGATTTTGTGAGTGCGGGGACACCATTATAAGCAAGCATTACATATATGTCAATACATATATGTAGCTTCACAATGGTAACTCCGTATATGGCCATGTGAGGTGTCTAAGATTGTGAAATTGAACCCCCAATCCAAATCTGGTATGGGGTGGCGAATTCCATACATCCTGGAGGCTCCACCATGGACTCCCGGTACTGCCAAACCAGCTCTCTGAGGTTTCCACTGCAGCCCCAGCTTCTGCCACCTCACAGACAGGTTTCTGCCCTCCTGGGGATTGAGCAGCTCAATCCCATGAAGGCAGAAAAATGCATTTCCTTGAGAAGAGGGGTGTTACACCCTCTCCCATTGGAAATAGGTGTTACAGGCATGGGAGGGTATCCTCCTGGAGCCTCTGGAAATGCTTTGAAGGGCACAAACGGTGCCCCCCTTGCATAATCCAGTCTACAATGGTTCAGGGACCCCCATTCCCTGCTCTGGCGTGAAACTGGACAAAGGAAAGGGGAGTGACACCTCCCCTGCCTATCACCACCCCAGGGGTGGTGCCCAGAGCTCCTCCAGAGTGTCCCTGGTGTTAGCCATCTTGGATTCCAAGGTATGGGAGCCCTCTGGGAGCATCTGAGTGGCCAGTGCGAGCAGGTGATGTCAGAGACCGCTCCAGATAGGTGCATATCTGGGTAGGTAGCCAATCCCCCAGTCAGGGCTATTTAGGGTCTCCCCTCTGGGTGTTTCCTCAGATTTGGTTTGCAAGATTCCTTCAGGACTCCTCTGCATCCTCTGCTCCAGATTCTGACCGTTGGATCAACTGCAGACTGCTCCAGGAACCGCTGTAACTGCAACAAAGTATCCAGGAAGACTCCTATGACCTGCAACTTCGGCTCCAGCCAGCAATTGTAACAGTTTCCAAGGTGTCATGCTCTGAGGACTGCCTGTCTTCACCCTGCACCAGAAGAACCAAAGGAATCTCCTTTGGAGTGACAGAGTCATTTCCCTGCTTCAGCAGGCACCTCTCTGCGGCGACAACCGGTACTCTGGGACTCCACTCCTCTCGACTAGCATGATCCCTGGAATACAGCTGGTAGACCGAAGTGATCCTGACTGTCCTAAGGTTCAGCTGTCCAAATGGGTTGGAAGTAAGAGCTTGCCTCCCTGTGCAGCAGCAGTACCCCTGTGCACTGCGTCTTCTGCAGCTCGTTGGGCTTCTGTTCACTTCTTCCAAGAGTTCTTCGTGCACAGCGTAGCCGAAGTCCCCACCACTCCATCATGCAATGCACAGCTCTGTGAGTTGTCCTCTGGCGGCGTGGGATCCTCCTGTAAAGTGCTGCGATGACCTCACTTTGAAACTCCTTTTTCCCCGTGTTCTGGGACTTCCATGGGTGCTGCCTGGTCTTCTGAGGGCTTTCAGAAGTGCTGATAACTCCCTCTGTCTCCTCAGTCCATGTTGAGACCCCCAGGTCCCTCCTGGATCTGGGTAGCTCCTTTTTGAAGCAAAATTAGTACTTGCGTGAACCAAGGCTTGTTGGCAGAATCCAGCGACATAAACAGCCTGCATCCAACAACTCGACGTGGGACATTACCTGCACCTAGCAGGAACCCTCAGCCATTTTCTTTGGTGCTCTTCTGTACTTTTCTTCTGACCGGAGAATCCACTTTTGCACCTTCTTCTAGGTTGGCAGCGGCTCCTGTCCTTCCTGGACTCTTCTTCAACTTCTGGACTTGGTCTCCTCTCTCCACAGGTCTTCAGGTCCAGGAATCCATTGTTGGTTGCTTGCAGTTTTGTGTGTTTCTTACATAATTCTTCATTACGACTCATAGTGTGTTCTGAGGAAACTTGTTGTAGTTTATTCCTGCTTTCCTGGGCTCTGGGGTGGGGTACTTTACTTAACTTTGATGTTTTCTTACTCTCCCAGTTACCCCCTACACACTATACTTGCCTAGGGGGGGAATTCAACATTCGCATTCCACTATTTTAGTATATGGTTTTTGTTGCCCCTAGGCCCATTGCAATCTATTGTATTTTCTACTGTCTGCACTATTCTATGACTGTTTACTTACCTGTTTTTTGTTTTTTAGTGTATACATTGTGTGTGATATTTACCTCCAGAAGGAGTATTGCCTCTAAGATATTTTTGGCCTTGTGTAACTAAAATCAAGTACCTTTATCTTTGGTAACACTGAGTATTGTCTTGTATTGTGTATAAGTACTGTGTGACTATAATGGTATTGCAAGAGCTTTGCATGTCACCTAGTTCAGCCTTGGCTGCTCTGCTACAGCTGCTCCTAGACAGACTAAGCTGCTAGGCACTGCCTACATTTCACTAATAAGGGATAACTGGGCCTGATATAAGGTGTAAGTACCTTAGGTACCCACTACAAAACAGGCCTGCCTCCTACATTCTGTCACTTAATTGATCACACACCAGTCATAAAATGAATGATTGCAAAGAACTATGCTCTTGCTCTGCCTCTCCTGAGTCTTCTTGGTAAACTACTCCTCATGAAGCCTACCTTCCATTCTATCCTTCTTCTTGATTTTACAATATCATGATAATCATTCAGTTTTACAATATGCAGGCCTTCTCTTCTCCTGCTCAAAAGGCAAAAGCACCATAACACTCATGCTTACCTTATCTGACCGCTTTATTCAGTTAGGCACTCAAGACTGATGGGGCAATGCAAGAAGAATGGAGATGCACCACCCAATTTGGTAACACTGTATCATTTTTCTTTTAATAATCTTGTTTTAAAACTGCATTTGTTCGCTTCACTCCAACTTTATTTGTATTTACTGTTTTTCAAACCTAAGTGACAGAACATTTGGATATATATTAACTTAGGCTGACACAGTGTTTGCATGGCACTTAAGTTAACTGTGTCATACTCATTCCTTTCTATTCCTCCCACAGCAGGCTGCTGATCAATGCCCAGGTGAATATTGTATTTGTGTATTTTTTGTCTTTTTGTCATACCTTTCCCTAAATTCTCTTTCTAATCCTTTCATCAAATCCCTAACCCTCTTCCCCAGGCTGTGTGATTTACTGAGGTGTGACTTAATAATTTACACCATTAATTATTCACACAGTTGGTGGGGTGGATGTGGTCAAAGCAATAATACCAACTCAGTGTGCAGGATCTTCATTTGAGTTCACCTAGGAGGGAACTCAAATGCTTCTGATGCCTTCACTGTTAGTGCACAAGCATGCTACCACTATCACCACCATGGCACCTTGGGAAGCCATGCAGCCCTTGTTTAATCTATTCCAGTAAGAGAACAAGTCCTTATGTGTCAATATAGTTTCAGACTGCAGTACAGAGACTAGGAGAGTAGTAGACAAGGGTACCTAACCCCATAACTAATTGTTATACACTATCAGCAGATTTTAAAAACACACTCCTAAAGGCAGCAATGCGAGGTAAAAACACCCCAAAAAAGATCTGAGGCATAAATAATATTAAATAAATATTTATTGTCTCTAACAAGAAGAATTTAAACCCACCCTTTCCACACACAACTAGCCCACCCCTCTTCGCAAACAAATCTCTCTGTCCCTAACCAATGTCCAAAAAAGAGTCAACTGCCCATTATAAAAGAAAAGTCCAACAGTCCCGTTCCCAAATACCCATATTCTCACCCTCCTCTGTACCCACAACAAGTCCCACACATCAGAACAAAGGATAAAAATGGGCAGAAGAGGGAACTAATGGCAGGCCAGGAGCTGTTTCAGGAGCCCCTCCATAAATGCCTGCCAGGCTTCTATCCACTCCAGCCTTCGCAGGACACGGCATTGAAGAGTGCTGTCTTGTGGGAGGGGGAGGGTAGCAGTGAAGGAAAGGCGGCATGCAGCTGCCAGCGGACTGCAGCACCGGTGTTGAGACTGAGAGGCCTGAGACGCTGGGGGCTAACTGGGGCTCTGGGCATTGACAGCTGCCACAGCTGCACCCTCCTCCTCATTCACAAGGATCAACAACCACTGAGATTTATCCCTGGTGGCCTCCAGGTTCAGCTGCCACAGCTGGGCTACTATTTCTTGCCTTGAAGGTGGACTTCCAGGAGTAGCAATATCAAGAAACAAAAAAGACAAATTACAAACAATGCTCTGTGCAAAACACTTGTTTAAAATTATGAAGTGGCAGAGTAGCAGTACATTTGCAGGTCACCTCAGGCCATTCTGAGTAGAGTCACAGCCATTATGCACTATGGAGTGCAAGTATTCTTCTCTCTCCTGTTGTGCTAAATTAATGGAGGCATGCTAGCTCAGCTGGCACCCTAATCATACTTGTTAGTCGTAATTTGCTACTGTCTGCAGCTATGGCAACTTTAATAGACAATTATCTTATTCCAATGGCCCTGCTCTTCTCCAAAATGCCTTTCAGTTTTATCTTGACTACAAAGCAGATGAATGCCATGAATGATACAAATCATGTACTATAAAAACAATCCTGCAGACAACCTCTGTGCCGTAGGTACACGGTGGGAAAAGTGATTCCATTCAGTACAGGGAAAAGATAAAGGAATGGGATATATAGATTGTATTTGGCACATTCGCCACAGACTTTTCCATCCCAAAAAGTCAAGGCAGTTACTTACTCCCCCTTTACTCCCTGGCCTCACCCTTCTCCACCACACTTTGTAATTACTTTTTTCCAACAAAATACATTTACCTGGCAGTAAAGAAAGGAATATTAACTTACTCTACTGCAGGGTAAGTTAGAGAGGATTAGGTTGGGGAGGTAGGTAGATCATCATCATGTGCCTAAGGTTTGGCTAGTAGTGAGTCACTGTGGTTGGCAAATGCTGAAAGGAAACAATCTGAACGGAAGTAAATCTGTTATGGAAGCCATAATGAAATTTGTCACTTGGCTAGAAAAATGTGGCTCAAGCAAAGAATAGATTTTTCAAATTTTTCAGAAGGTGGTCACAGAACTTAAGAAAGATTAAATTAGTGAAGTACTAGGATGTGACTGAGTGGGCACTGGGAGGGAAGGTAAACACACCTTGTTTTTGCATTGCCATTCATTGAAACCTTTGTAAATAAATGACACATTAACCTCTTAGCTGTAGGGCCTTCCCCCGACCCCCGAGCTGAGCCCTTTTTTGGCCATTTGGGGTAGTTTGCGCTTAGGCCTTCATAACTTTTTGTCCACAAAAGCTATCCATGCCAAATTTGCGTCCTTTTTTCCAACATCCTAGGGATTCTAATGGTACCCAGAGTTTGTGATTTGCCCTGGAGGAGACCAAGAAATTAGCCAAAATACAGTGAAAATTTTGTTTTTCCCAAAAAATTGGAAAAAAGGGCTGATGAAGAAGGCTTGTGTTTTTTTCCCTGAAAATGCCATCAACAAAGGGTTTCTGGTGCTGAAATCACCATCTTCCCACCTTTCAGGAACGAGCAGACTTGAATCAGAAAAATACATTTTTCAACACAAATTTGGCATTTTACTGGGACATACCCCATTTTTACTATTTTTGGTGCTTTCATCCTCCTTCCAGTTAGTGACAGGAATGGGCATGAAACCAATGCTGGATCCCGGAAAGCTAAACACTTCTGAAAACTAGACCTAATTCTGAATTCAGCAAGGGGTCATTTGTGCAGATCCTACAAGGTTTTCCTACAGAAAATAACAGCTGAAATAAAAAAATATTGAAATTGAGCTGAAAACAACAGCCATTTTTCTTTATGTTTTACTCTGTAACTTTTTCCTGCGATGTTAGATTTTTGAAAGCAATATACCGTTATGTCTGCTGGACTCTTTTAGTTGCAAGGATATAAAGGGCTTGTAGGTTCATCAAGAACCCTAGGTACCCAGAGCCAATAAATGAGCTGCACCCTGCAGTTGGTTTTCATTCTATACTGGGTATACAGCAATTCATTTGCTGAAATATGAAGAGTGAAAAATAGGTATCAAGAAAACCTTTGCATTTCCAAAATGGGCTCAAGATAAGGTTTTGAGGAGCAGTCGTTATTTGCACATCTCTGAATTCCGGGGTGCCCATACTAGCATTTGAATTGCAGGGCATTTCTCAAATAGACGTCTTTTTTTACACACTCTCTTATAATTGGAAGGAAAAAATGTAGAGAAAGATAAGGGGCAATAACACTTGTTTTGCTATTCTATGTTCCCCCAAGTCTCCCGATAAAAATTATACCTCACTTGTGTGGGTAGGCCTAGCGCCCGCAACAGGAAATGCCCCAAAACACAACGTGGACACATCCCATTTTTTTACAGAAAACAGAGCTGTTTTTTGCAAAGTGACTAGCTGTGGATTTTGGTCTCTAGCTCAGCCGGCACCTAGGGAAACCTACCAACCCTGTGCATTTTTGAAAACTAGAGACCTAGGGGAATCCAAGATGGGGTGACTTGTGGGGCTCTGACAAGGTTCTGTTACCCAGAATCATTTGCAAACCTCAAAATGTGGCTAAAAAAACACGTTTTCCTCTCTTTTCGGTGACAGAAAGTTCTGGAATCTGAGAGGAGCCACAAATTTCCTTACACCCAGCGTTCCCCCAAGTCTCCCGATAAAAATGATACCTCACTTGTGTGGGTAGGCCTAGCGCTCGCGACAGGAAATGCCCCAAAACACAACATGGACACAACCCATTTTTTGGCAGAAAACAGAGCTGTTGTTTGCAGAGTGCCTACCTGTAGATTTTGGCCTCTAGCTCAGCCGGCACATATGGAAACCTACCAAACCTGTGGATTTTTGAAAACTAGAGACCTAGGGGAATCCAAGATGGGGTGACTTGTGGGGCTCTGACCAGGTTCTGTTACCCAGAATCCTTTGCAAACCTCAAAACGTGGCTACAAAAACACGTTTTCCTCACATTTCAGTGACAGAAAGTTCTGGAATCTGAGAGGAGCCACAAATTTCCTTCTACCCAGCGTTCCCCCAAGTCTCCCGATAAAAATGATACCTCACTTGTGTGGGTAGGCCTAGCGCCCGCGACAGGAAATGCCCCAAAACACAGCGTGGACACATCCCATTTTTTGACAGAAAACAGAGCTGTTTTTTGCAAAGTGCCTACCTGTAGATTTTGGCCTCTAGCTCAGCCGGCACTTAGGGAAACCTAGCAAACCTGTGCATTTTTTAAAACTAGAGACCTAGGGGAATCTGAGATGGGGTGACTTGTGGGGCTCTGAGCAGGTTCTGTTACCCAGAATCCTTTGTAAACCTCAAAATGTGGCTAAAATAACACATTTTCCCCACATTTCGGTGACAAAAAGTTCTCGAATCTGAGAGGAGCCACAAATTTCCTTCCCCCCAGCGTTCCCCCAAGTCTACCGATAAAAATTATACCTCACTTGTGTGGGTAGGCCTAGCGCCTGCGACAGGAAATGCCCCAAAACACAACGTTGACTCATCACATTTTTTCATAGAAAACAGTGCCTACCTGTGGATTTTGGCCTCTAGCTCAGCCGGCACCTGGAGAAACCTAGCAAACAAGCGCATTTTTGAAAACTAGCAACCCAGGGGAATCCAAGATGGGGTGACTTGTGGGGCTCTGACCAGGTTCTGTTACCCAGAATCCTTTGCAAACATCAAAATTTGGCCAAAACACTTTTTCCTCTCATTTCGGTGACAGAAAGTTCTGGAATCTGAGAGGAGCCACAAATTTCCTTCCACCCAGCATTCCCCCAAGTCTCCCGATAAAAATGGTACCTCACTTGTGTGGGTAGGCCTGGTGCCCGCGACAGGAATAGATCACACAACGGTCAATGTTGGTCCTTACATGAGGCAGCTTTTGACCCTGGGGTGATCCATTCCTGACGCAGGCACTAGGTGTAGGCACTCAAGTGGGGTAGTGTTTTTATCAGGACAGGTGAGGAATCACTGGGTGGTAGGAATTTTGTGGGTCCCAGCATATTCCTGTAGTTTGTGTGACAGAAATGCGAGAAAAATAGAGTTTTTATTCAACATTTCAGCTTTGCAGGGTATTCTGGGTAAGAAAACTTTGGGGAATTCACACAAGTCACACCTCTGTGGACTCCCCCGAATGTTTATTTTCCAGAAATCTTTGGGTTTAGTGTGTTTCTCTATATGGCCGCCGAACCCAGGACCAAAAACACAGGTGCCTGCCTTACAAAACCAGTTTGTTTTGCGATAGATAATTTTGATGTCTCCACAATACGATTTGGGCGGTGGAATTTGGGGCTGAACTAAATTGGGGAGCTCCCAAGAGAGCACTCTCTCTCTCTCTCTGCTTGCCGCCGCATTCACCTGCTCTCTCGGTTGGGCTAACCCACTATTACCCAGTTACACAGACTGCTTGCGAAGGGACAGCAGGACTGTCCTCATCACCTCCCTCATAATGTAATGGAAGAGGAGTTATCGAATGGGACTCATCCGACTGAAAGATCACACCCAGAGTCTGCGCCATTGTCCTATCCCTCAGATGCTATCTCAGTATCTGCTGTCTCAGTCTCTGATCCTATGTCAGAGCTGTCCTCTATAACCCGAGTGCCGGCAGCAGTCATCGATCAAGATGCCATCTCTGCTATTGGCTAAACTGTTGCTCTAAAACACTAGCCTACGTAGACAGTCACAAAATCGATGGTGTGTGTGAGATATGTGCAACAGTAGAGGCCACCTTACCTGCGCTTCTTCCCTCAATCAGCACGTTCTTTCAAGACACTCGAAAAACACCTTGTCACGTACCATTCGTCACAGTCTTTAGCACCTCCTGCGCCCAGTCCAACAATCATTATTGGTGCTCCCACTCCCTCCTCCTCGGATTCCCTCATTACCACCCAGCAAAAGTGCCCTTCATCTCTCCATAGCCGCCCGCACATACATTTCATTTGTATTAAAGCGCAGGTAATGGCTGACTTTACTAATGTACTCAGCTATTGACATAAAATTCAGATTTGCTCTTTGCAGTAGGCATTTAAACCTTCTGTGCTTCTTTATGGCACTAAAACTGCCACTAGACAAAAGTCTGATCCTTTCGTAGCAGAAACATAATCACAATATTTACATGACTTTTTTATTGCTGCCTAAAAGCTACAGGTGAAATGCGTCAGTTGAAGTATGCGCATTGCTTTGAAGACGCAAGCTGCAACTGCAAGACAACTGGTGGCAAATCTATATATAAATATATATATATATATTTATATATATATATATATATATATATATATATATATATATATATATATATATATATAACTTTTATATGTGGGTCTGCTTTTCCTGGGAGCCGATCGCAGCCCCCAGGGAAACCACACACATATTGACAAAAGTGATATATATATATATATATCTATATCTATATATAGATCTATCTACATAGATATATCTATAGAAAGATCTATATATATATCTATAGATCTATCTGTAGATATATCCATGTACATAGCTATATCTACATATATAGATCTATATATATATATATATATATATATATATATATATACATATATATTTTTTGTTGTTGTATGGTTTCCTTGGGGTCCAAAATGGCCCCCAGGGAAATCCTACAACAACAAAAAAAAATATTGCCCCCACAGGCGACCCCCTGTCCATTTATTTATTTATTTTTTTAAATGTTGCCGCGATCGTGCCCCCCCCTAGGGGGCACCTACCTTTTAAAAAAAAAAAAAATGCCCCGGGGGGCCGGCCCGTTTTCTGAGGGGGCTGACCCCCCCAAGTGAAATCCCTGGCGTCTAGTGGTGTTTCCTGGCCCCCGATCGCAGCTGTGCTGCGACCGGGGGCCAGGAAACACTTTCAGGAAGGCCTCGTAAGAAAGGGGAGACTCTCCCCTTTCTTACGAGGCCTTCCCGAACGTGGGGAAGGCCGTTTTCCCCATTGGAGCAGGAAGCGGCCACAAGGCTGCCTCCTGCTCCGATGGGGAAAACATGTTTGTTACGTCAGTGCGCCTCGCAGCGCAGTGACGTCACAAAGGGGCAGGTGGGGGGCGGGTGGAGACACGGAAGAGCTTACGTGTGTCCCTGGGACAGAAAAAAATATATATATTCCGCACCCGAGGATTTATTAACCCCCTCCCTGGTGTCGGCCACTGGTCCGCAGTGAAGGGGTTAACTTAACTTAAGCAGACGCACATTGCACAGCCAACACTGCAGTGCTGAATTAATCAGCTGTTAGGTCACCATAGGTAGCACTGGTGAAATACCATAGGTAGGGAAGGAGGTGATGATTAAGGATGGGGTACATATTATCTACCTCACTTTAAAAATACTGAGTCAAGGGAATAGTCAGAAATACCACCCAACCCTTTGGATCAAAGCTTTGATAAAACCATTCCAAGCAAGTAAAGTAGGTGATAGAACACTCCTAGCAAGAAGAGCTCCCTTGTTACTTCATTCCAAGCATTTATCCATTCATCATTGCACTGTTTTTCTAGTATTTTTATTGTTCATCCTTGGCTTTGAAACACACCACCTAAGCTTTGCATTCTCTCATCCAGTCTTTCACTATTGTAAACCATCCATATCCATCTAGATTTCAAACATGGCTCTCAACAAACCTTTCACCAACATCCAAGATCCAACCCACTCAGAATTCCTTTCACCAATGCAGGCAGGCATCCTTTGACCCATACCCTTTCACCCACCTAAGAAGGCATCCTTTCACCTGTATACCCTTCCATCCATCCTATCACCCATCTCTATGATTATGCACCATTTCGCTCACACATCCTTTCACTCATAATATATTTCATCCATCCTTTGTCCTATCATCCTTCTTTCACCATTCCATGAACCCATCATAGCTAAAGTTCATTATGAACCTTTGTCTGGTGAGTTTTAGATAGCAGAGGCAACACTAGTACATTCTTGTAGTGAATATATTACTAACTGACTTATCACCTCTCACCACTGCCGCCACCCACTCTCCCCCTTTGACAGATGGGGCTGCTGTGTCTGCTACTGTGCTGGCGCTGTTGCTGTTGGCTCTGGAACTGGTGGTCAGTGAGGCAAGATAAGCCTCCTCCTATAGTATTTGGTAAGTCAAATTACTACCACAATGCATCACTACATTTGGTTACAGTATCTTCTATAAAAAATATAAGGAGGGCATTTTCTTGGTTAGCAATTTTTTAAAAGCCAGTTAGCCAAGCCAAACCAAATCTTTTTTATAATGGAGGGGGGAGCTATTGATGAATCTGAGTTTTAGAAGAGAAATAAAGGGTGCAAGAATTGGTCAATGAAATGATGGACAAATGGTCTTGATTGGCAAATGCAATGGGGCTGTTCTCCTCATACTTCCAGCCATGGTGCACAGTCATAAACTGCTGGTGTACTATAATAATAATAATACATACATACACACACACATACATACATACATACATACATACACAACATTAGATGATCCAATTACATGAAAAGGTTCAAACACTCTTTTTTTACTGATTGAGCTGGGCCAAGAAAAATAAAGCCTTCTCAACAAAGATGCGTAGAATAACTTATTTGGGCGTGCAATCTTCACAGTAGAACACATGGGTTCTCTGAGCCATACAGTACCACCAGTCCACAAGATATATAAGGGGAGAGGGAAAACTTACTGACAAAGCAAAAGAAAGAAGCTAAAGACAGACTAGTGCAGACAGACAATTTGAAGTCAAATACGGAAACATGAAATATAGAAAATAAGTCAATAGAATAATGCAGAAATAGGAAAAATTTAGGAACCAGATAAATCAAAGAGGAGATGGACAAAATTAGGAGACAGGCACAGTAAAAAGGTTAAGCATAATTGTAAAGGTGGAGCGGTTAAAGTTAGTGAAATAAATATTAATATTAACAACAAGAGGACTTACTGGGGCCAGCAGAGGCATCTGCCCCAGCACTTGTAGAGGGGACACCTCCAACTCCCTCACCTGCCTGACCAGCCCTCTTCTTACTCCTGGATGCTAAATGATGTAAGAAATAAAGAGCTAAAAATAGTTTAGTGGTACAGTTAATAATAACCTCTCCAAAAATATTGTTTGGCAGGAAAAGGTAAATGCAGTAACATTGAACTTTTCTAAATCAGATCACCTGTATATTACTAGTATTGTGGACCATCTTATTCCAAAGTTCATAAACCTAACTCTCTTCCAAATTTCCTAAACTACATTTTGGAATTACTAGTAAATTGCAATGAATGTTTGCTTCTCATTTCATTCTTTATCTCTCAACCTGCTTTGATGGGCCAAGTCAGTCTGCATTTTTTAGTGCATAGATAAATGCAATCATGCATACTGCACATCACTGGGAAATTGCTTGCCACTGTTTGAGCTACAAAAAATAAAGCCACAGAGAAGTGAGAGAACGTGCTAACTGACTAAAACTAATAGCTATCACTATCTTGGTGACAATAGAGGACACAGGAGGAGTCTCTGCATTGCTTCTTAAATAATCAGCCCAAGCGATCGCCAACAACAAGTACAATTAGGTGGCAACAAGCACATGTCTAGATGATGATCACATAATATTTGTAACATAATGTTAATTTAACTGCATGTGAGCAGCATGCTTGCTATTTGGGAAAAAAACATTAGCATAGAATACAACTAATAATGAATTATTACTTACCGAGCCCCGCAACCTCCACGCCTAGCAAGCCGAGCAGGTCTGTCTCTCGATCTAGGATGTCGGCCCACCAGTACGTCAGCTGTTGTTGGGTGTGCTGGAACCCAGAGCTGCGGCGCACAGCCAAGCGTACCATCTTCCAGCACTGCTGGTGCTCCCAGAGGCTGTACCCACTCCTGGGCCTGCTGCCTGCTGCAAGGGTGGAGGGGAGGTGGCACTGCTCATAAGAATTAGTGCTGCCACCTCCACCTCAGAAAAAATGGCGTGAGGCTGCACCCATTCGTGGCACCGCCACCTGCAAGAAAGGGGGCTGCCGGTGGTGGTTTGGTAGGGACCTGGCGCTGCCACTTCCCTGATCTGCCATGGCGCTGGGCACTGGGGGGAAGATAAAAGAAAGGAAAAAAGGAAAAGAAATCTGGTATTGTGGGAAACTGGCACCCTGTTGCAGTACCCCCCAAGTTTTGCCTGGTTTCTCAATGTGATTTGGACTGGAGTGCCATGGGATCCTACTAAGCAGGTCCCCAGTGCCAGTGTTTCTTCCCTAAAAATGCAAAGGTATTGATACAATTGGCAACACCTTTAGCTGCCCTAGTAAATGGTACTTAGGTACCCAGGGCATGGGCTACTAAGGGTACGCCCATGAGGGCAGTGGCACAGATTGTGCCACCTTCATGCATGCATCCAGATGTACCCAGCTTTGCCATTGCAGGCTGGATGTCCTCTGCGATCCTAAAATGCAAGCTCGACATGGTGCACAGCCTGTGTGCCCTGTCCACTACACACTACACACTGCTTGCAATATAGGTAAGTCCCCCCCTCTGGCAGGCCTTCCAGCCTTAAGGCAGGGTGCACTATTTTGTATGTGTGGGCTTAGATGCATGAGCAATATGTCCATACTATGTCCTTGAACAGATCATCCATTTTATATGCAGTTGCTGGACACTGGTCAGTACAAGTTTCACAGCTACATGATGGCTACTCTGAACCCTGGGTTGTTTGGTGTCAGACAGCTTAGAATGATAAGTCCAATCTGGTACCAGTATTGGATTTATTGCAAGATGTACCCAGGAGCCACCTTAGAGGTGACCCCTGCAAAGTTAACTAACTCTGGCATAGTTGCTGGCCAGTCACCACTAGCCTCCCACCACCAGAGAAGAGTCTGGAACCCTGGGGTGAGAGCTCCTGCTCTGTAGGTCCCAGAACCAAGCCCTTCCTGGGTGGAGGTGTCACACCTCCTTCCTCAGTTATGTGCACTGCCCTACTAGCGAGCTTCAAAGGGCTTACCACCTTTAAAACTTTCCCCCCAGGCCTGCTGCTAGCAGCAGATGGCCACCCCATTACAAACTCTGATTTTTGGCAGGAGTAATGGTGGGGAAACACACAAAACACAGGAGAAGGGGCCACCACCAGCTTGCACCACCTCTTAGGTGAACTCCTCCATTGCATTTTCCTTCACCTTGGATGTTATGAAAATGGCCTATTGGGAATAGGAAAGTCACCTCTGCTCACAGGAAGTAGTCACATAGTGGGTGTAGCCACCCTAAGGTAGATGGCCCATTGGTCACCATTATGTACTCCCCTAAACACCCACTAAATACAGTATTTAGTGGGAACCCCTAGATAAGAGATTCAGATTCCAAGGACACAAGATGACCAGCAAGAAAGAAGACCCAAGTCTCGAGAACTAAAGTCCTGCTGCATCAAGAAAAAGATTCCAGACCCTGCCTGCTGCACCCAGGACTCAATTGCCACTGAGGAGTTGCTTGTACATCAAACAGACTCTAAAATTCCCCATAGGACCTCCACTCTTCTACAAATCACCAAAGATCTCCCTCCAGAGTGAAGACATCACTCTCCTGCAGCCAAGACCAAGAGACCAGTGCAGTTCAGTTCACTGACCCACTGCTGACCAAGGAACTGGGCACCACAGCTGGATAAATTTTACCTGATGGACCATGAGGAGAAGACCTGCAAGTGTGTCATGTTTGGTGGTACTGTGTCCTCCATTGGCTGAATGGTGCAATAGCCCCAGGTACTGATCATTCAACGTCGGACACCAGGAAGGAAAGTCCACTCCGGACTCTAAAAGGACCAGGAGGAAGCCCCAGTCAAGGGACTTCAGAAACCACAAGAACCACCATCCAGAATGGCCCTGCTGACCTGCAAGCGACCCTCAAAGTAACCTACTTCCTGCTTCCAAGGGTACCTTTGTGCACAGCTCTTGGCTCATCTATCTGCCATGCACCCAGCCTCCTTGGGCCCTGCACCAGCAAACCACACTGTGCTCTGAGGGTCCCCCACCTCTTGCAACCTCTGCAACCCAAGGGGACTCACCGGACTTACCTCAAAGTCCACCTGTGCATTGCTTTTCAAAGTGGTCCCTCGCGGGGGTCCTACAACAGCTCCAAAGACTTTTTAGCAGCCCTTCCCACCAAAACTGGGAACCACCCAAACTCCTCCGACTGGCCCAGAGGACTTCTCGATGGCCTTGACGTAAGAATAAAAGGAGACATTGGTAAATGCATTGCCTGATTTTATATGCATTATTAACGTTTTCTCCCACTGACTCCTATGGTTTATAATTACGCACAAAAATACTATTTTTGCCAAAATTCGAAAAATCATACCTTGAAAAGTACTTACCTGATTTTGATGATCTTGGTCTTAAAAAGTTTATACAAATCTAAAGTATTTTTATAAATTGGTTCTTGAGTTATTCCTTTGAGTGTGTGTCTTTATTTACTGATACTGTGATTACAACAAATGCTTTGCACTTCACCAAAATTAGCCTAACTGCTCGACCAAGCTACCATAAAAATTAGAGCATTAGGGGTCATATGTACGAACATATTTTCCCATTGACACAGAATGGGAAAAACCCTTTGCTACATCTGGCCCTAGATGGTCTAGTTTGTACCTCTGTAAACCAATGTGTGGTCTCACAGACTCTTTGCACAGTGAGCCCAGCTTTGCACACTACATAGAAAGCCAGCCTCCTACAAGTTTGTTAGTTAAGACTGATGGAGGGCATGCATGAATCAACAAGGCTTCAGTGTATTAAGAGTTCAGCTACTGTAGGGCAACATGTGGAAACCATCAAAGTTAGAAAAGCTTGATCTTAAGGCGTTTCAGAAAGAAAAGCCAGGTCTTAAGGTGTTTCTGAAAGATTTCTTCTCAGAATTGCACAAAGCCCAATATGCAAAGCAAAAGGTTTTAGATTGTATGTGTTTGTCCAACAGCAGCCAGTGCAGAACCCTCAGATGATATGGAGTGGATTGATGCTTGTGGATGTGCCCTAGAAGATTGCCTAACACATTTGGATTTATTTGCAGTCTCTTTAATAATACCTTTGTTTTTACCCAGATATAAACGTTGCTATAGTCTAAGTGTTACACCTTTATGGCCTGGACTATGTTTTTTTGGGTGCAAGTTGGGAGGGCCTATAGTAGTTTCCTCAGACATCTCAAGGGGTCAAAATAAAGTTCTTATTTGGTTGTCATATGTTAGATTACAGTCCAGCAAGGCACATATTTTTCTTTGCAAGTATGGGGCCTGGAAGAGTACCCAATGCATTGGGCCATCATTGAGGGCCCTATAGAATGGGCTGGTTCCCAATTACCAGAATCTCAAATATGCAGCTGTTAAGCTTCAGACAGGTGTGACCCACCCATTCTGCCACTGCCAACAGGCAGTTCTTGAATTGTGAGTAAAGAGTTGCTGCCTGAGTTTGGAGCAAGAAAAATAACAAGATGTTTGTCATGCATATATGAGATTAGTGTGAGTCAAAGTGAGAACATCAAGGTTAAAAAGCACTGGACTCAACCATGATCCCTGTGGGATGCCAAAAGCAATTGATTGTGGTATACATGAATAAGTATTTGTTGCTACCTGGAAGATGGGGTGCTTCAGGAATGATCAGAACCACTCAGTCTTGATACAGTTCCCACACTCCCTGAGTCTCCCAAGAAGCATATTGTGAGGCACTGTGTCAAAAATAGGGATCCTATCCAGAAGAAAGATTGCTGTTGAGTCACCTTGACTGAGGGTCCATCTGAAAGCAGAATCAGTGCTTACTTAGCTACTGTAAGCCAGTGGAGTGAATAAAAGGCTGGAGTTAGGTCAGCTCAACTATGCTTATTCACCAAGCTATAGGCATAGATGAGCTGGGGATTACCAACACGAGGAAAGTTTGTGGCTTTTGTTGGTATGTAAGGTGTGAAATGTGTGCTGGGGTGAGTGTGTAGAAGTTGATCTTTGTGACCTTGTTGACATTTGATATCAAGGATATTTTTGAATCCATAGCTATCCTTAAATATTCTTAATATTTTTTATGTTGTTGAGTTCCTGGAGAGATTGAGCTCACCATGCTGTGCTTTATTCTGATCTTGTGCACAACCTGGGAACTAGAGCAATAGGTGGAAGTGAGCACAGAAATGTACTGCCCCAGTTCATTATGTAATCCTTTCCTTAAGATCCCACTGAGGAGTACTCCATCTTGACATACTAGATATAAGTGCTTGCTGGCCAGCTCCCATTCATGGTTGTCTGGGTTTTGCATGTTCAGATGGCCCACTACATCACTGTGAATTCCTGAAATGTTCTATGATCTCTACATTGTGCTTGTTGTGATAATTACATTGGCACGACCCCCACTTATCTGCTGTCACTGTAGGTTTACTTGCTCTTGGATCATCCTAATGTGAAGAGAATTTTGAGGCAACAGCAGGATGCAAGCTAGTGCCTTAACTGTCATTACTGCCACAGTCTGCTTTGTCTGTAGAAAGATGATTGATTCATTAGCTTGTTGCCTCTCTCTAGTGAGGAAAACACAATTCCATCTTCTGTGGAAATTCTTACTTCCAGAAACACCAAGGCCCAGATTTAATAGGGCCTAGCGCCTCCTTGCGCCACATTAGTGTAATTTTTTTATGATGCTAATGTGTCCCAACGAGGTCAAATTTGTGGCTCCATATTTACAAAGAGGTGCAATGCATGCATTGCGCCACTTTGTAACTCCTTGCGACACATTATTCTTGCACCAGGCATAAAGTATGCCAGGGGGTCGTTCCCCCATTAGGGGGACCGCAAAAAGTGCACAGTGGAATCTAAGAGATTCTACTGTGCCATATTTAGTGGCTATTTTTAACACCTGCAGAGAGCAGGCGTTTAAAGTGGGCATACCACTGTTTTCAATGCGCCCCTATATACTCTGCAGGTTTAGCGCCAACATGTTGGTGCTAATTCTGCACAGTAAATGTTGACACGAGTGCCCCTAACCTGTGCAATGGTGCGCCGTATATTAAATATGGCACACACATGGTGGCGATAGGGGGTGCTGAGGGGCCCAGAAAAGTGGTGCTGCTTTGATTCGCCCCAAGTTTTTGGTTAATGTCAGAGTTGATTCCCTCATGTTGATAGATCAGCCAAAGCTTGTAACTTGCCATTTTGATCATGACAGAGGCTTCTTGCATTGTTGTTGAACTTATCAACCAATGTTCCAGATAATGGTAGTCTATATTCCCCTTTTCTTCTCAGGCAAACTGCTACTGGAAGCATATATTTGGTGAACACTAGTGGGTGTGAGATTTTAGGTTGAAGAGTAATGGTCTGCACTTCTAATCGGGGCTTGCTGCTAGCAATCAAAGTAATGTCCTGTGTTTTGCATGAATCAGAATATTGAAATATGTATCCTTCAGATCTAACTATGCCGGGAATTCTACTTTTGGGAGGAACTGTAGTATTTTCTGAGGTGTGGTCATGCAAAAACTCTAGGTCTGATTTAGAGTTTGGTGGAGGGGTTACTCCATCACAAGCGTGACGGATATCCCATCCGCCATATTTCAAGTTCCATAGGCTATAATGGAATTGTAATACAGCAGAAGAGATGTCCATCATGTTTGTGACTGTGTAACCCTCTCTGTCAAACTCTAAATCAGGCCCTCTGTTTCTTGAGATATTTGTTGAGGTTCCTTAAATTCAGCACAGATTGCCAAGTGTCAGATATTTTCAAAAGGAGAACGAATCTTAAACAAAATGTCATCACTTTGTTCAGAGGAGGATATCTTTTTTGTGTCTCATTTTTCTAGCAACCTGGTAATCCCTAATTGTAGTTATTTTAGATGCTTGTGTTTCTCCTTTGTCGGAGAGAGATGGTGGTTCCTCCAGTAATTCTAGAATATGACCATGTTTGACTGTATCCAATGTCTATTTGTAAGTTATTACTTTCTGTCAGTTCTTTAAGAAATACCTCATCCTGCCTCCCAGTAGCACAGTCATGACGTTGGAGAAGAGAGAGGTTAAGCAGGATATTGTTCCTTCACTGTCAAATATTATTGCCTCTGCACCTTTGGCTCTTCTGTCTGCACCTTGAAGGCTGATGTTTTTGGAGTCCGTAGCTCCATTATCGCTGGATCTGATAAAAACAGGAACTTTGTTAAAAAAGTTATTTGATTAAAACATCTGTAGTTCCTTGAAGCTTATCTGCTCTGTGGCGATCCCAAGGATCTCGCGGTTTTAGTATTCACTTTGATTTCTCGAAGTGTATCATCTTTCTTGCCAAAGATGTTTTGGCAATCAAAAGCCATGACCATGCCCATGAGCTGTGATTGGACTAAAAGATGTAATTTTCAGCAATCCATATCTCCACATTAATGAGCCATTCCCAATTTTACTAACAACGTCTGTGCAGCTTCTCTTAAAAATCAAAGACAAAGCATATTTTAGCCAGAGTCAGAAATTGGAGACTTTTCCACCAGAGGATGCAATTTATCAATGTCAAAGACAGTGAAGTGCTGGTTCTGGACATGCATCATACAGTCAGAATCTTTGCTCGGTAAATCTTGGCTGTTATCAACAGAATCATCCACGTCATCATAGAAACTTGCTGTTCCAGTGTCATCACATTGTCATCATCATGACCCAAATATCATTCTCGCTGACCACCATCATCTGAACTAGACACATGCATACAGCTATCAATTTTAACCATTATCTGGGAACACTGACACCTGCTTTGGTTAATGTTCATGTGAAACATACTGTCTTTGCAGCGTCACTAGGATATGATATAAAACTGAAGGAAATGGGGGTGGTGGAGTTATTATTGATTTTTAATGCTGCTGTGTTCGAGTAATAACAGGAAATCTTTGATAGATGCCCTTAGCCACACTATTTAAGGTTGTCGGTCGTACAGAAGGCTGATGGAGCAGATATGCTAATGTAAGAAATTTCGAATGATTAATGTGTGTTTATTAATGAGGAAATTCAATAGAGAAACTAATATTAGAAAATAACGTGCGTAAGCAAAATGTGCCCACGGGGTGTGATCACCATGTGTATTTAACAAGATGCTAAATAATGAGAAAATTCATGTAAAATGCATTAATATATCATAACTGGATGTATAACCTATGTTTTGTGTTAATTTGCATTCTTAACTTAGCCGAACCAAAGGCCTAGCTTCACTGGGCCTTACCTGCTTCTAACGTGAAGACTCGATGAAGCTTGCGAGGACTGGTAACCGGAGTAAAGGACCTTGACCTGTACAGAGTTCAGATCGCTCTGCTAGAACATTCTGCGAATGTACTAGCGGACAGGAGATGATGAAGACAATTTGATTCAATTATGTGTAGTGTAGGCTAAATGCACTTTCCCAGGACTTGAACAATCGAGCCACTGACTAAAGACTTGTATGCAACAATTTAGTTACCTGAAGAGCCGGATGATGTTCTCATCAACAGAAGGACAAATAAAATTGATGGAACTTGAAGCCTAAGTAGAAATTTAGATTTGGTTATCTCGTTTCTATTTAATCATATCTTAACTCACCCATAAAGGGACTGATCAAAACGTTTCTTAACAGACTGCTATGGATCTTGGACTAGAATGGATGTCTGTTCTTGGACTTACCCAATTGGTAATTACAATATTCACGAGCCCAGCAAGACTAATGGACTGAAAGAAGCGTCTACAGTAGTTGGAATGTAGAGACAAAGGCTTCTCATTTTGCCTAGTTTTGCCTGTAATATTTGAAATTATTGCAAGTATGTGTCCAGATCAGGCAGAGAAGAAGCCTGGATTCTTGGGATAAATGTGAAGACGTACCTTTCCACCATAGCAGGGAACCCTTACCCCAGGTCCAGAAGAACGGATGGGCAACACGCTCCCCATACGGTATAGGAACAGATAAAAGCAACACTGTCAGAGCTGAAAAGGACTGAGAAAAAAAATTGAATACAAGGAAATGACCAATGACAGGACACAGCTCTGTGTTTAGCCCTTTAAAACTGATCTAGGATATGTGTACTTGGTACAGGTGTCACTATCACTGAGATTTTGATTCAACCTTACTGAAATATTGGAATCCCTACCTGGAATTCCTAATGTCCACACAAGGAGAACAGTAAGCACAAGAGACAGGAATGGGGTATCAGGTCTGCTTAACCACGTAGGATCCCATTCCTAATGGGGAGCTAAGCAGTTAGAGAGTCTAAACAAAACATAGGCCCTCATTCTGACCTTGGCGGGCGGCGGAGGCCGACCGCCAAAGTCCCGCCGTCAGGTTACCGTTCCGCGGTCGAAAGACCGCGGCGGTAATTCTGACTTTCCCGCTGGGCTGGCGGGCGGTCGCCTTCAGACCGCCAGCCAGCCCAGCGGGAAAGAGGCTTCCACGATGAAGCCGGCTCGGAATCGAGCCAGCGGAGTGGAAGCTGTGCGACGGGTGCAGTTGCACCCGTCGCGTATTTCACTGTCTGCGCAGCAGACAGTGAAATACATTTAGGGGCCCTCTTACGGGGGCCCCTGCAGTGCCCATGCCAGTGGCATGGGCACTGCAGGGGCCCCCAGGGGCCCCGCGACCCCCCCTACCGCCATCCGGATCTCGGCGGTCCGACCGCCGGGATCTGGATGGCGATAGGGGGGGTCGGAATCCCCGCGGCGGTGCAGCAAGCTGCGCCGCCGCGGAGGATTCAATGGGGCCGCGGTACACTGGCGGGACCCCGCCAGTGGTGCCGGTCCGACCGCGGCTTTACCGCCGCGGTCGGAATCCCCATTGGAGCACCGCCGGCCTGTCGGCGGTGCTCCCGCGGTCCTCCGCCCTGGCGGTCAAAGACCGCCAGGGTCAGAATGAGGGCCATAATCTTGAAAAGTTATCAAGAGCAAAATGTCAGACGACCATAGCCTTTAACAGTTGCCCGTTTGGAGGTGTTAATATGAAGTTGAGGACTAGAGCATGACCCCCCAAAAAAAGAAACAATTATCAGCACTGCACTCAGGAAAACAAATGGCAGGCTAAACACCTACAATAATATCATGAAGTAAATCTGCAGTAGTATGGTCAGGCAAGGATTCATTCAGGAATGGAGTAAGTTGCAAATACCCTTCTTTCTTTTCATTCAAGTATTTTTATGTGCGTGTGCTTATGCCACCATTTGGTGCTTGTCAAAGTGGAATCATTTTCAGGTGCTGGGGCTGCCTGTGCATCATTTCATAGGAAGGGGGAAAGGCTAGATGAAGAACTCCTTGAGCCTTTTGTGCTCCAAGTAGGGGTCGTCTTTTCTTCCCGCTATGGTGCGCCTGTGCAATAAACGAGCACCTTTCCACAGAGGCTACAATTTCAATTCCCCATATCAGGAATGACCTTGGGGCAGCCAGCAATAGCCATCTTACAGACCTTCTTAATCGGCTGGTAACGAAGGATCTGAGGAATTGTGCAGGTCTCTCACTACACAGACAGGGGTACAGCAGGTAAGCTCAGCCCTAACAGGATGCATATAGCCAACAGGATGAAAAAGGTGTTACATAAAAATGAAACTTTAAAAAATATATATATATGTTTTCTTCTCACATAGAAAGCTTATATTTAATTTAAACACTCCCTCAGTGCCCCACGCCATATAATGTCATCTACAAAGATAGTACAGTAGAGGAGAAATCTTTTGTGCCAAGATGCACATTTGTACAGGAAACCTCCCACATTTTGGGAATTTAATAATATTGATTTAGTAGTTATCAGGTAAGGTTTTAAAAATTATAACAATTTTTAAATATAATGTTAAAAAACTTTGCATTATTTCATTACCTGATCAAAGTAAACAATAAGTTAAGTATTTCCAAATCTAAATGTTATTCTATTGATATTTTATAGGGGTGTGTGAAACTGTGATGTCCGAAGAATTGCAACTCTGCACTGTTTCAAAAGCTACAGAATCTTGGCAAAGTGAGGAGCTCCCATATTTTGAAAATAAATGAGCAGTCATCTCTTCGCGGGGAAAAATTACCACTGAAAGAGGGTGCATTCAACTGAATGGGGGGTCGTGCAGTGATGAGCAAACTAATGGTCCCTTTCTGTGAGCCCTGCATTCAGAGTAAAGTTTCCAGTGATCTCGGACTGCTACCTCCCACCACTCCTTTAACGCCCACTAATCAGCACCCTTTTTTGTCCTACTCCCTTGTACTACTCTCTGCTGGTACTATACATGGCACCTATTAGTAACTGCAAGAGAGTACAGGCTACTTTTCACTCTTTCCTGCTTCAGGATATGTGAGCCGCTAGGGATGCAAGTCTTTATTTGTTTCACTACACTTCTCGTAGGGGTCATTTATAAGTGAGTGGACAGACTGTTAATCTGTCAGGGGGATGGAGTAAATTACTCGATCCCCCTGGTGGAGGGTCTGTCTACCACATTTATAAATTGCAAGAAGGTGGTTATCTATAATGAATTATTAGGAACCGCCATCACAGCGGTCTCTACCAATGCATTTTGCTGCTTTGTGCAGGGCTGCCTAAGCAGAACACAGCACTGCACCAAACTGTTTTCTTTTTTTTTTTTAAGAAGAAAATTCCAAAATGGGATTTTCTTTTTGAAAATATGAAAAAGAAATTGCCCCCCTTGCTATGGGAATGAGCTCCCATGGCATGGGGATCATCATTACCATTTTACTTTTCCTTACCACCAGGGATTGCCAGGTGGTGACAGACAATAAAAGAGTGGATATATGACCGCCCATCCTAGCTGGGAGGACACACACATAGTCATTTCTTCTGTGGCCCTCACTCCATCGGCAGGTTGAAGAAGTATGGCTATGGTGGTGATGGAGTAGTCATCACCTTAGCCAAACTTGAGGTCTGCCATCGAAATCAGGTGGGGGGCCTTCATCTTGGCGACATGTATACTTCTTTGCTGTTGTGACAGAGTATGCATGCCACCATGTTATAAATCAGTCCCTAAGTATTTTAAAGTCAATCACAAGCTAGATTAAATAAAGACAGTTTTAACATGCAAACGTCTACAAAAAAAGTTTCTGAGATAACTGAATTCCATGCATCAGTCTTCAGACTTCAATTGTTCAGAACCTTTCTTCTCCAGGCGCCTGCAGGTTATGCAGGCTGAAGAGATAGGATCTTACAGATTGATGACTCGCTCAGCAGAACATGACTCTAATAACCATGGTTGTTTGTGGAGTGGACTACCTCCCACATTACTGGAGCAAGTACCGGCAGGCAAAGGTTTGGGCAGAGGTTGGATAAACCTCTCTCACATTTTATTCTGTAGGCAAATCAAGAAAGGCAGTAACTCCCACCTTCTCAATCTTTCCCTTCTACGATTGAACTGAGAAGTATTGGGTCCAAAATATGAAATTAAACCACACATCCCTGTATGTCATAATTGATAATGACCCATAATCTAATCTATAGCCACCCCTCATGTTTTTCACTCCCACCTTTTCCACAGTGTGATATCACTTCAGCATTTTACAACTTGATTTATGCTTCTCAAAACCTCACATACCACATGATGCATAATACAAGAAGGCAAAGAATTACTTGCAGAGTCCCAACTCTGCTTAACAAATGGAGAAGCAAGAGGCAAGAAGCTTAAACAGAGTATGGAGGTGGAGACACCAGCAGGCCTAAATACTATGAAGGGAATGTGTGAAATTAAACTCAACCCAGATCACCTTCATTTGTGGTGCAAAAAACAGTTACAGAAGAGAAAATGGCCCTGCAAGGGCCAGCTGCATATCTTACTTAGAAACCCCTACTGGGTCAGAGGTGTTATTAAGCTTCTATTACTTGTGGGGTTCATACATTCTAAAATGTAAACCTTGCACAACTTTGTAACTAAATGACACAACTCAAGTCAGATTCTGCATTTGTCAACTTCAAATTATAAATGCCATTTAAATATAATATTTCCATCGAGCGCCATGTTGAATAATTAATGGACATACATAAACATAGCCAATTTATAGTAAAAAAAACATACTAATATTTTACGCCTTCCAGTGCAAGATCAATGACGTCCCAAAGTGTCAGGCCAGTCTCATGTCAAGAAGGGCCACAATGGGAGTGAAGGGATTACCACTTTACATATTGTGGGTGAGGTCTCTATAACAGGCTTCGGACTCCAGGAAACAAAAAAAACAGAGGGGGTCATTACAACCTTGGCGGTCTTTTTTGAAGACCGCAGAGGGACCGCCGTGCGGAAGACCGGCAGTGGTGGCGGTTTTCCGCTCAGCCTATTATGACCGTTGGCAGCTCTCCGTCCTTTTACCAATGGAGAGCCGCCAACAGCCATACTGGCGGGAGGCAGGGAAGTGGTGGTTGCTCCACCTCCACCGCCACGCCAACAGAACACCGCCCAGCGAATCACGTCCTGTAATTCGCCGTGGCGGTGTTCTGTTGGCGGTGTGGTGTCGGCGGAGCTGCCCCCATGGCTCCCGTCCCCTCCCGGAGGATCGTTGGACCAGGTAAGTCGATCGTCCGTGAGGGGAGGGGAGTGGGGGGATGTTGTGTGGGTGCATGGGGGTGTGCGTGTGTGTATGTTGTGTGAGTGCATGTATGCTTGCGGGGGTGTTGGTGTATGGGAATGAGTGCGTATATGTCTGTGGGTATGTCTGTATGGATGTGTGCTTGTATGTTTGAATGTGGGTGTGCATGTCTGACTGTGTGTGTGGATGTGGGCATGTATGTCGGCGTGTGTGTGTGTAAGTGTGTAGGTGGTGCCGGCGTGTGTGTCTTGTGGGTATGGGTGATGTGATGTTGGGGGTCGGGGTGGGGAGGGGGTCGTGCCACCTTTGGGGGTTGGCAGGGGTGGCGGGGGGTGTAGGGGTGGGAGTCAGGGTGGGGGAGACCCCTATCAGTGCCAGGGAAGGAATTACCTGGCACTGATCGTGCTTACCGCTATGGATTTCATGGCGGTTCAAACCGCTGGAAATCCATGGCGGTAAGCCGGGTCCAAATACCACCGGCGGTATAGTGACGGCGGCCGGGCTGGAGACCCAGGTCTCCAGCCCAGCAGTCATCTCCGCCCTGCCGGGCGGAACGGAGAACCAGCAGATGACCATGGCGGTAACCGCCATGGTCATAATTCCCCAAAGTAAGACCGCCAGCCTGTTGGCGGTCTTACCGCTGGTTTAACATCGACCGCCAGGGTTGTTATGACCCCCAATGTGATTAAAAATCTACAACCTTGCGGGGTACCCAGGTACGGATACAATATTTGATATAAATTGTTTATCAAACTTCAATGCATTGTAATTTAAAAGGTCAACAAACACTGTCATGCTTTCATTACTTGTGGAAAGGCACACAACAGAACCGAAAAACTGTTGCTTTTGTACAAAGGAAATAAAAGGCCAGTTTAATGTGACAGCTCTATATGATAACACCTCCCTTATTCATTGAATTGAGTTGATTGTCCAGGAACACCATGTTCAACATTATTGTAAGTGTAACTTGCCAGGTAACTGATCAATATGATAATCTCAAATAATATTGAGGCACATTCCAAATATGACAGTATATTATTTCAAAACATTTATACAGAAATAATTTTCCTGTTTCATCTACAAAATTAAAAATCCCATGGTACAGTTGTTTAGTTGCTCAATGTACAAGTCCATAGTTTTTTCAAAGTGTCTCATTTTTAATTTAATTATTCCAGATCATTCAGTTCAGAAGAACCACTTTGTGTTACAGAGGGTGGGTGAACCCTGTTTTCTCAAACAATTGAGACTCAACATTGAGCTGCGGTTCTTGCCTGCTGTGATGTGCAGCTCATCTTTCTAATACAAGAGTAATCACTTATCTCATTTTTATCAACAGTGCATCACGGATGTTAAAATGGACGTACATATTTTCCTTTCTCTTCTATACATGTTTGGGGCATTAGTGAAAAGTACAAAGAAACTAGGGCCCACATTTACAAGTGACCTGGCCGCTGATATGTCACTTTTGTTGATGCGTTGGTGGTACATGCTGCTGACCCAAATCTACAAGGCTATGCAAATCCACTTTGCGTTGCTTTACATGGCCTTGTAGATATGGAGTATGGCAACGGAGCGCAAGTCGCTGTGTAGCCTTCCTTTGCATCTAGGGAGCTGTTTTCATGGGTGTTCCCATGGAACACCCAAGGATTTGATGCATTCCCAGATTTACAAGGTTTCGTAAATTTGGGAATGCATCAAAACCCTACGCCACCCCAGGGGTGGCGTAGAAGTGATGCAATGGGAAGAAATATGGTTATTAGAAGACATGAGACATTTTCCAATCAAAAAGGTGAAGTTTAAAGGCTTTGTTATGTTGTTCACAGTGTACAATAAGAATCTGCATGTGTCAACAAAGTTAAAAATCAATTAAGTAAACCTATTGAATTTTCTTGGCTTTAACATGAACATTAACATGACTTTGTTGCTTGTGCCTAGAAAGACCCATCATATATTTAAGGCAGCTCCAAAGTTTACATTGACATGAACATAACGTCTCTCAATTGAGACACCGATTGTTTACTGTGGCCAAGTCTAAAACAAGATTTGTGTATCTCACCCTTTCCTACTGCATTTAAAAAGGACTTCACAATGTGTAAAAACCATCTCATTATATTTGCCTCGTAGTGTAAAATGTAAAGCCCCTTCTTTTGGTGTTCATCATGGCATTCACAGTGTAAAACTACTTTCGATTTTATTCGACAAAAGATTTACCAAGTAAAAAGCCTTGCAATGGCTTTTGTTGGAGTTGACAATTCAAAAACTATTTCTATTGTATTTGTTAAAAAGTCTGAACAGTAGTTCACAATGTAATTTGCCAGAAAGTCCACACTATAAAACCCCTTTCTATTGCATTTGTCAGAGTTCACAATGTAAAACCTTTTCCTACTGGATTTGTCAGAGGGTTCATAACATAAAACCCCATGCCTATGGTGTTTGGCAAGGAGTTCACAAAGCAAAACCAATTCCTATTCTGTTTGTTATAGAGTAGGGTTTATAATGTAAAGCCACTTCATACGGTTTTTGGCAAGTAGTTCAATGTAAAACAATGTTACATTTACCACAATGTGAAGTTCTTTCCTACTGAACTGGTATTGGAGCTTCACCATGAAAAAACCCTCACTACTGCATTTGCCCTGGGGTCTGTATTTGTAAATACTGCTTTGCATAGTCCCATAAGTGAGGAATCGCTTTAGCTCCTGCCTCCCTAACCATCTGTGATGTTAGTGCACCACAAGGCATGCTGATGTCACCATTCACCATCGGAGTGGCGAGGCGAAAGATGACAGTGTTCTCCGGTGCATATGATAGGGATTTTGGCCCTAAGGAGGCCTCCCCAGTTTTGAGGGAGCCATCACTGGAAAGGTGAATCCACCTTTATACCGATGCCTTTCTCAAAACTTTTCCTGCTTGTATATCACAGACTCAAATACAACTTGTGCCCCCACCATGCACTGCTTATGATCTCACATATTACATCACTCGTGACATGACAGTTATAGTCAGAGGTATCTCAATTTACTAAAACTCATGCCATAAGGTAATTATAGTGCGCCCCCTTGTATATATATATATATATATATATATATATATTATTTTCTCAGTCCTGGTTTTTTCTTTAAGTTCTGGGACTTGTATATATATATATATATATATATACAAGTCCCAGAACTAAAAGGAAAAACCGGGACTGAGAAAATAATGCTTACTAAAAGAAATGTAAAAAGAACAGATGATGGATGGAATGCAGAGCAAATCAAACATTCGCCCCCAGTCACAAAGATCTGGGTTTAATCCATCGTTTTTTGCTCACCACGCCACCCCAGGATGGACCCAGCCATATGCAAATCAGTCTTGACCCTGTTCCTCAAGGGAACAGTCCAGCCCGAACTGCCAAGCCAGGTTCTCCCTGGACCGGAAACAAGCATCCTAGGACCAGTTTCAAGGTATCACCCTTCTTCAGCTAG
This sequence comes from Pleurodeles waltl, assembly GCF_031143425.1. Taxonomy (NCBI): domain Eukaryota; kingdom Metazoa; phylum Chordata; class Amphibia; order Caudata; family Salamandridae; genus Pleurodeles; species Pleurodeles waltl. The sequence continues at coordinate 1,161,901,480 of NC_090445.1, read as the reverse complement.
GCTAGCTTGAATCCAGTGGCGCCTTGAGCACGGGACCCACGTCTGGGTATACCCTTCCCACTTGGGGCGACAAATGCAAAAAGAACAGATGATGGACGGAATGAAGAGCAAACTTCAAAGGGTAGTTTTTACACGGGAAGAGGCCACTTCTTGACAAAAACTATCCTGACCATAACACAGACATCCTTGCATTGTGGCGGAAGGGTACCTGTGTTGGCGCATGGCAGAACTTAGGGCCAGATTTAAAAAAAAATTATGGTGTGTGGCGCTGCGCCAAATTTGGCAGCGTCACACACCGTAATTTTCAAAATGCAGGGAATTTCCGTATTTAAGAGAATACGGCGCACCCCTGTGTTTCCCCCTGCGTCGGTGTTGTATTTCCTGCCATGCACCAATGCAGCAACCCTTGCACCATTGTGCAGGGACAGCTACGTTGAGGGGGAGATTGTTTTTGTGCAGGAAGGATCACCTTCCTGCACAAAAACAATCTTAAATGGCGGTTTGCTCTTTCTAAGTGCGCTGCAGAATGCAGCACACACAGAAAGAGCAAAAAACGAGGAGAAATGAAAGCATTTCTCCTCATTGCGCAGTGCTGACGCCACCCCTGGGCACTCCCACATCAACACCCAATGCATGCCTCTTCCACGCAAAGTGCTGCGTGTGAAGGGGGCGTATTCACAAGTTGGGATTAGGCCACAAAAAGTGGTTTAACCCCACCTGGTAAATACAGTGCAGTCCATAGCTCCACCAGAGCATCACTAAAAGTGACGCTCTAGTTGCGCTTGTGGGCTCTTAAATATGCCCCTTAGTGTAGAGAGCAGAACTGCACCATTTACTTAAAGATATGGTGCAGGGTTCCTCTCCGCAGGTGACAAGGGACAGCAACTTTGCTCACTCCATTGCTTTTTGGTTTTTACACTTGTCAAAGACATCTCACAGATGTACACACCCACTGGCTGCTTTAGAACCATTCTTCTGCCTTCTACATAGGACAAAGTGGTTTTAAAAGAAGGTTTTAGACAAGGCAGAGATTGTGTCTCACTGGTTGACTGCTGCCAGACCCTAACTTGAGTAATGGAGGACAGCTCTGAGGCAGGATTAGGTACTGAGACAGTATCGGAGTGAAAGGAAAATGGAGCAGAATCTGGAAGGCATTTTTCAGTCAGAGGAGTTCCATCCGATGAATTGTCTTCCAGAGATTATTAGGAACATGGTCATGACAGTCATGATGTCCCATCGCAAGTACAGTCTGTGTAGCAGAGCCACCATTGCAGGATAGACCAATCCACAGGGAAGACACATGCCATAGCAAGCACAGATAGAGTGCTCGCTTGACAGTGCCCAAATTTAATGTAGCACTAAATTCCTCTGTACACTGGAGATGCTGGATGTATAATGTAATTTTTTGCCAATTGACTACGTCCATCTCTTTTTGGATGCTGACTTCCTTGAGCAAATTATTCAGCAAACAAGTTTGCATGCAGAACAATTCCTGAGGGAGCACTGTGACACTCTTCGGCCTCATTCTAGGGAACAGAGATAGCCTCCCAATTTACTTGAGGAGCTCAAGACAATTTTGGGTCTTACACTCAAAATGGAGTTAGCGCACAAACCAAGCTTGTAGCCCTACTGGTCTACTTGCACGGTTGGAGTAACACCCATCTTTGCACCATACATGAGCAGACAGCGTTTTTTACTATTGCTACATTTCAATGATAATTCTGTTGCATTGCCCCAGGACTATAAGGACCCTGACAGGTTGTTCAAAATTTGCCCTTTCATGGAACTTTTGTCTCCCAATTTTCCAGACATTTATGCTCTTGGAAAGAATATCCTTATTGATGAGTATTTGATCCTGTATAAAAGGAGGTTGCTATTCAGGCAAAACATACTGAACAAAAGAGCATCTTATGGCATCAAGTTGTACATGCTGTGTGAGAGCTCTACTGGCTAGGTTTACTGATTGAGAGTCTATACAGGAAAGAAATCTGCTTTAAACCCTGTACGTTGCCCTTCCAGGCTGGGAGGCACTGCATACATTCTATGGGAGCTTGTCCAGCTTGTCCAGCCACTCCTTTGTAAAGGTGCCTTCATGTGGACAACTTCTGAACAGGAGTGGAACTGTTCAGTGAGCTTTAAAAAGATGGAACAGTGGCATGTTATACAATCTGATGTTGCCACAAAAGATTCCTGCAAGAACTTGTTTGCGAGAAAACATCAGAAATCCCAGAGCACTGTGTTATGTTCCAATTGATTGCTTGCAGTTATGTTTGCTGATAGGCATGATGTTTACTTGCTGCCTGTGGCTGAAATTCACAAGTTCACCTGTATGCTGATTAGAACAAGTACAAGGACAGAGTCAATAAGAATGACCATGTTCTTTAGCCACGCAACGCGAGCCACAAAACTTTCCCTAGAAGAAGTTGTTCAGCCATCTGATCCACATGGCAACATATAATGCATATGCTGTTTAACATCAGACCACTACAGGAAGATGCATGTCCTTACTTGACTTTCAGTTGACCATCATTGAAAGTTACTGCTCCAGAAGCAGCAGATTCTTCTTCACATGCTGTGGAGGACATGGCAAGGCTACAGAATCAAGGCTGCAGGATCGATACTTTGCCAACAACATTCCTGAAACAGCTAGAAAGACTCAACCATGTTGTTGTTGCAGAGTCTGCTCTAAGCAAGGAAAGAGACAGAAGACTATTTGTTACTGTCCCCAGTGCCCATCTCCACCAGCCCTATGCTTTCCTATTTGCTTAATGTATACCATACAAAAGTTAAGTATTGACTGACGTGGAACTGCCTTAACATATACCTTCCAATGGCTATGCATAGATAAATACATTCCATGGGCCATTACTTCACTAGGCAAGCAGCTATACAAATCATTTTGTTCTCTACTTGAGGAAATCATAGACCTACCTATGGCCTGCTCAACACCTTCATCTGCCATCAGCCCATAGTAGGTGTTCTTTTGGCTATATGATAGGTGTATTAATGTCACCACACTGCACATAACGGTGGATGGAACATAAGCCATGTTGTCATGGAGTACTCTGTGTGGAAAAAATTTAAAGTCTTTAGCTGATTTTAAAGTGCACTTTAGGGAACTTAGGAAGTCTTCCCAAGCATGTTTTCTTTAGTTTCAAAGGTAGATATGTGAGCCTTGAAAGGCATTCTTGGCCACCCCCAACTTGCATCCACAAACTGGAAGGAGTTAGATGTAGCACAGTGAATGTGCTAAAGGCAAAAGACAGGTTTTCTTGAGCTTCAGGTGGCTAGCAACAGAAGGCTTTAGTGAAGGTTTAAGGTTCACTTTGCAAGTATAGAGAATTTGTCAGGACCTTGAAGGGAACAGAGTAGGAAAAGCTTAGGTTATGTGTGCTTTCACAGAGGTATTGCAAGGCAGACAATCAAGGTAGTAGAGATACACATGCCGCGACGTCACTTTCACCAAAGGACTCAACCCATCAGTGCCTTAATCACACCAATACTCAATTAGTCCCTCACACAACCTAGCAGTTGACTCCAAACCATAGAGAACACAGCAGTCAGTCTTCCTCTTAACCTCCCACCCAGCACACAGCTTGCACTTCAATTAACTTCACTGGTTCAAAGCCTTACACAACACTGGTCCAGCATACCTCAAAACCGCCTCAGATTTCAGAAACATTCCGGATACCTTTTCTCAACTGGAATCATACTTGCACACATCCCATGCATTTGCAGCACCAGAACAGGCATTAGTGGCTTCTTCTACCTTGCTCTGAAAGGCTGGAATGACATGCCCCAACCATTTGCACCACCGTTAACATTATTGCATTCTGTATGAAGCTGAGCACTTGGCTCTTCAACTAGGTGAGCTCATAGATCATCAATGACAGCTCCTGTGTCCGTGGCAGGATTTCCTCCCGGGAGATAGTGCACTTTACAAAAAGACATAACATTACAGAGAACGCTGCACACAATGCTACTCATATGGGTAATATGTTTCTCCTGCTTGAAATGTTCATCCTCAGTCAGAACGTAGTAGATATTTTGTTTTCTGTCTGACAAGTGCATTACAGTCCTGGCACTGTACATATCAGTGGATGAAAAATATGCTAAGTTCTTACTGGCTACCCATTGTGTCAAAAACCAACGTCCTTTGTAGTTTAGGACATGCTCTTTGGGGAATTTACAACTGTCTTCCTCAGTATGTTTACCTTAACTTAACATATGCTTTTCACAATAAATATTTCAGGCCTACTGCCTTTTTTATAACATATTTTTATTGTTTTTTTCTATTTTCATAAACAATGAATATGGAACATTTGGTGTTCTCATCTTCACATATCAATGTATTCACAGGTGAACACATAAGGCATAACAATCCAAAACACATTCCAGGCAATAATACATGAATAGTTGGTTAAAGCTGATTTTCTAAGTTATTTCATACTGATGACTTTTCACATTTAGGGGGGTTTGTATTGGGAGGCTATACAACATTTCTAGCTAATTCATAGATATAGCCAAGTCTGTTGTAGTCAATGCCATAAGCATTTCCTCTGCTAATGTCCTTTCCATCACATTTTTATCCAGTATCTAGGCTTGGTGCTTTAGAGGTCAACCTGTGTATTTCTATGCATCCCTTGCAAGCACAAAGATAAAATGTAGGAGTTTTCAATTCATTTTATTTTTAGAGTGAGTAGCATCTATGCTAGCTTGCATGCCTGAAGTTATAATTAAATCTTCATAAGTATGTCTTTGTTATACCTGTCTCTGATGGTTTTAACATAACTGGTCAGCTTTAGGCAACATCATGTTAAGTAGTAAAAGGTGGCATCTGGTAAGTTGCATTTACATCAGTTAATGTATTCTGTAGAATCAATTTTATGCATCATCACTGTGGTAATGAATGCCTTGAGCAGGAAATTGAAATACGTAAGCTGAAATCTCTCATTAGTGGACTCTAGGTGTACAAGTGAAAGGGCTTCTGCCCACATCTTTTTCTGTAAATTGTATTTCACACTTCTTTCTTGATTTTGGTCATTGTTTGGTTGTATTCATGTGGATATCTGTGTAAAGTCTGGTGATTACTCCTCTACATTGGTTTACTCTAGTTATTGGCTTAAAAGTGTATGAGTTATGTGGGAGCTCTTCTTAGTACTAGCCATCCTTGATTCTCTATGCTATGATCAGAATGAAATTGTATGAACTGCCCTACCTCTAGTTGGACAACTTCTATAGCCTTCTCTGGAATTTCTGATGCTCCACTAAAATACTAGTTGCATATTAATTCGCATCTCTCCATTCTTCATCTAGCCATGCCCAATTCTCTGTCTAAATGTGTCAATTTAGAAGTTATCCAGTTCATGTTCCCATGCATAAGACTTTTTTCATAACTTTTCAAAATAAACAGATCAGACCTACAGGACCTGACATAACATTATCCAGTGAACCAATTTGAACTTGATCATGCTACCAAAACTGACTCAGGCCTACTGTATTGAGGTTAACCTGTGTAATTCAAGCACTCTTTCTCAGTGGAAGCACACTACTTGTACCCCATCAAATTTGGTAGGGAGTGTTAGACTTGGCATCCTTGGTGTGGTCTCCCTTTACTTTTGCCTCTGTTTCCCAGGTTGTTGATGTGTGCTGAACTCTGTTTTTGCTATTTTTGTTACTTGGGGCACTTTACCACTGCTAACCAGTGCTAAAGTGCAAGTGCTCCTATACCAAATGTGTATGTAATTGGTTCATCCATGATTGGAATATTGGTTTTACTGGGAAGTCCCTAGTACAGTGCAATAGAGGTGCCCAGGTCCTGTAAATCAAATGCTACTAGTGCGCCTGCAGCACTGGTTGTGCCACCCACCTTAGTAGCCCTGTAATCATGTCTCAGACCTGCTGCTGCAGTGTCTGTGTTTGCAGTTTTAAACTGCCAATTCGACTTGGCAAGTGTACCCACTTGCCAGGCCTAAATCTTCCCTTTTCTTACATGTAAAACACCCCTAAGGTAGGTCCTAGGTGGCCCCATGGGCAGGGTGCAATGTATGTTTAAGGTAGGACATATACTAATGTGTTTTATATGTCCTAACAGTGAAATACTGCTAAATGTAAAGTTTGTCACTGTTGCAAGGCCTATCCATCTCATAGGTTAACATGGGGGGTTGCCTTTAAATATGATTAAAGCGTAGATTCCCTTGGGTAGCGGTTAGAAATGTGGAGTTTGGGGTCTTTGAGCTCACAATTTAAAAATAAATGTTTTAGTAAAGTTGATTTTGAGATTGTGTGTTTGAAAATGCCACTTTTAGAAAGTGAACATTTTCTTGCTTAACCCATTCTGTGATGCTGCCTGTTTGTGGATGTCCTGTCTGGGTCAGTTTGACAGATGGGCTGTTTACACCTCTCTCTAGACAGTGACACAAAGGGAGCTGGGGTGTAGGCTGCATATCCTGATGAGCCATCTGCGCTAGGAGGGAAGAAAGGAGTGGCCACTCACACCTGAAAGGGCTGTGCCTACCCTCACACAATGCAGTCTCCAATCCCCTGGTGTGTGTCTGGGGCCTGGCCTGGCAAGGCAGGAGTTCACAAACGAGAGGTTTTTCTTTGAAGTAAGCCTACTTCAAAGTGCAAAATGGGTATAAGAAGGGCACCCAAAACCCCAGACTTTAGATCACTTCTGGAATCCAAGAGGAACCTCTGCCTGGAGAAGAGCTGAAGAGCTGAGGAAGAAGAGCTGCCCTGCCTGTGACTCTGATTTGTGGAGTTATCCTGCAGTTGCTGCTTCTGCCTGTGTAAGAGGACAAAGGCTGGACTTTGTGTGCCTTCCTGCTTGTGAAGAACTCTCCAAGGGCTTGCCTCCTGTTGTTGAAGTCTCAGGGCCACAAAGACTTCTCTCTGCCAGTACCTGGAGCCTCTGCTGAGACTCCTGCCCTGCCAAGTGGTGCCCTATCCAGTTCCTGGGGCCTTGAAAGGACAAGCTAGCAGGCCAAGTTTGGGAAATTCATGCACAGAACGCCGTGCAGGGAACATTTTGACGCAACCACCGGAAAAACAATGCGCCACCAGCTTTGGGGCTAAAATCAACGCTTTGCCTGCTGCGCAGCTGGGATATTCGACGCATGCGGCTGGAGAAACGACATGCAGCATCGCTGACGGAGGCTGCTGAGATCGCAACCCACACTGCATGGATATTGGATCACCGTGCTGCAGGATTTCCGACGCAATCATCGCTGGGCATGTAAAAACGAAACAAAGCCTGCCCAGACCTGAGAGTGCTTGCCCGGATTGACGCACCACTCTCCTGCAGGGAAAAGAAACCACACACGCTGACCTGATTAAAGGAGAAATGATACACTGTCTCACTTGAGAGTGATATCGACGCACCGCAGGCTTCTTTCGATGCACACTCGCCCGTGCAGGGTTATTTTTGACTCGACTGAGGTACATTTTCATGCTAACAGCGTTAGCATTGTGTTTAAAAGAACATGAAGACTCTTTTTACATTTTAATTATTAACTTGACTTGTGTATGTTGGATTTTGTCATTTTGGTCTTGTTTTTGTTTAGATAAATATTTTCTATTTTTCTAAACCTGTGTTGTGTCATTTTGTAGTGTTTTCACTAAGTTACTCTGTGTGTTGGTATACAAAAACTTTACACCTAGCACTCTGAAGTTAAGCCTTCCTGCATGTGCCAAGCTATCAAGGGAGTGAGAGATGGTTAGCTGAGGGCGATTCTCTTTTACCGTGACTAGAGTGAGGGTCCTTGCTTGGACAGGGGGTAACCTGACTGCCAACCAAAGACCCCATTTCTACCAGGGAGGAAGATCAACATATGGATGGAGCCAAATCCCGTATCTCAATAATGTTTTTTAAAGCACTTTTTTTTAGTTGATCACAAAAGGTCTGGTGACAACTATACAGTTAAGCCAAATGTAAAAATAAAGTACAATAGAGGAAACAGAAAACTAGAAACTTCCTGCAATTAAATCATCTACAACTTAGTTTCATGTTCTGAAATCTCAAATGTATTACGTGTCTCCATGCGGCTAAACTTGACGATTGTACATTCATCATTCAGTCTTATGTTTATTTTGCTTTAATTCCATCCATTTTATATTTTTTGCCCTTCCAATTTAATTATAAGCTCATGGTTCCCTTATATGTTAAGTAACGTTAACACTGTTACTAGGAGTGAAGTTGAACAGTGTTATTGTCTTCGAATTGTATGAATGATGTCATTGAGGTTTGAGAATGTTGCCACAATTAGATCAATTCAAGCATAGGTTTTAGTCTTTACTTGCCATCTGGTGGGTTACTGTCAGTCTTTAATGGTGCAGTCTATAGGTTTTAATTCCTGGCCTGCACAGATAATTTTATAACCTAGTATGAAAATATCATCTAATGCTTGTCACCTACAAATTGTTCCAGTGATTGTTTGTAATATATTTCATGGACGTACTTTGCCGTGCCATTGTCAATAGCACCTAGCTATGTTGAGGTTAACAACGCCTGTCTTTTCTGTTTTCTACTTGAACCAAAAGCGTTCCAAAATTCCATTGTGAGTTTGTCTTTGTTCTGAATTTGTCAAACATTTTGGATGTTTGTATAAACAATTTCACAACACCTGAAGCTACTATTTACACCACCAACTGTGGACTAAGGATGATACTTAGTGGTGTAATTTTGGTATTAGTATATAAGAGATTATTGAGATCTGTGCCATTACCGGTAGGATCAGAAACAGAATATGCAACTTGCACTTTTACTTGAGAATCCAAGTTATTGACATACAAGTAACTAGTATCTAAAAAAAATGCTATCATATCATGTGAAGTATCTGCTCACAGAACTTAGCAAACGTTCTGTAGTACTCTTTCCAAATTCAAAATGTATTGTCAATTTCTTCAATATACCATATTCAGTAAATTCATATATGTGTTTCACTAGTTACAATTCATCACATGAAAGTGAGGAGGGGCACAGTCTAAGTAGATGCAGTCTTATCAATAACTTATACATGAAGAAACCACCCAGCAAATTATAGTGTCCAAGGTTTATTTGAGGTGACTTGTAACATAGGTCCAAAGATGATAGTGATCTGCTTTAGCCAAAGCTCTTAGGAAAAAAACTGAAGAGAGTATTTGTCAAAAATGTCTGAAGCCAGGCAGGCCAGATCATCATGCTGAACTTGCCAGGCTCTTATGTGAAAGCTACAATACACAAATGAGGGACAGTGTGATTTCACTGACCATTAGTATTGTTTTTTATCCAGAGGCCACCAACATTCCATTATGAAGAGCTCAATTGGTTTGAGGTGATGTTTTTATACTTATTATCTCTGATTTATAGTGAAAAAAGAGTGCAGATCCGCCACCTTTCTATAGGAATGTTGAACTGGGTAACAAATGTTAGCCTTGTAGCGGGGAAATCACCTGAAGAGGGCACTTAGAGTTATGAATGAAGAGGGTTGAGGAGGTATGCACTTTGGAAATGAGTTTTATTTTATTACATCATACCAGCACCTGATGTAAGATCAGAAGTAGTCAGGTATGTAATTTATCCTATGATGGAGTCAAAGTGTTTTGATGTAACAGATAGTCATCCCCCACCCCGATGGGGAATTGGCACACAGTGCAAATACCTTAATGAACAATCTCAGTACCAACAAATGGAAATTTTGACTCTCTTGACACAATAAACTATATTGGGGAGATGAATTTCCCTACAGCTTCTCTCCAGGCACACAGCTTTGTGTTTTTTGCTGAAAACTTCAATTGAAACAGATACCAGAAAGTGATCATAATCCATGCTCCCCTGCTCTCAACAGCTTATCTAGTCCTAGTGATATGAATTCTTGCCTTGAGTTTAGATGGAAACTGTAGGAAAATCGTTCTCCCTGCCAAAAGTTATTGTCTGGGAGAGGAACCTATTTCAGCCCCCACACCCCACCCTTGGAAATGTGGTGAGGGTTCTGGATGCCTGACATGGCATTCAAACATGCCCTGCACAAAGTGCCCCTGCCTCCTGACCCTACTCTGCACAGGCTATGTCTATGGACATGGATTTGTGGGCACAGTGCACCCTATAGACTACCCTTGCATCAAATGGACACTACGCTAGGCATTTGGCCATGCCCTGTATCCACTGTATTCACCAACAATATCTTCCCTATGCCTTTTCAGCTACTGGGAGGATTCGAAGAAGATATCTCAGACCAAATCAAATCAGTTCTATTTTCATGCTAAAGTTAGTATAACTCTGTTTAACAATTTCAGTTCTAGAAGAAAAGGTTCAAATGGGATGGAGAATGTTAAATGCTTTTTCCCTTCTAACTTTAACCCCTCAGCCAATGTACATAATGTGTGAAAATCTTATTTAGAGAAAAAAGAGATCTGACGAATTTCATGTGGAAATGTCAAGTAGCACCAATGTTGTTAAGTTATTTTTAATCCTTCACGTTTATTTCATGTGACTTAATCTAGGCGACCATAACTTCAGAGGAACTATCAAGGACACAGTGATATATTGCAAATTTGTGTTTTTCGCAGTATGACCAGGACCAATCAATGGAACTTTCCGTTACTGCAACCATAGCATTTTCCACACACGTATGGATTTACAATACTTTCCACATAACACACCATCTCCTGCATAATTTCTAAAATGTCTACAAAATGTTGCCACCTTCAAAGATAAAAAGTTATTAAAAAGAAAGCATCACATGTTGTACTGCACAGTGGAAGACCCTGTAAAAATATTACCTGGTAAACTTACTTTTCGTGCTTTCTCTTTTGAGGTATTCAACTGGCATTAACAAAACGAAATATTTGCTCATATTTGCTCAATGTCTGACTAACATTTAAATAGCAAAATAATAAACTACTGATACAGAATATGACACATTAAGCTGCATACTTGCCTTTCTCTTCACATAATGTAATCCTCCCGCACAGCTTTATTACAATGTCCCGGAGTTTAATTCTTTACTTTTTCAATACAAAGGCAATTAATTCTATCAGTTCATCAAAATTCTGAGGCATTGCAATACAATTAAAAATGAAGAGCATAGATACGTAGTGGCAAAAGATGCTTGTGAATGTCTTGATGGAGATGCTCACTCATAAACAATGCATCCCAGAGGTGGTAATTAACTTTCAGGAGGAACTGAAAGTTTTTCTTTTAAACTCCAAGCAAGAATTCATGAAATAGTTGAAGCCTCGGAATAGCACAAACATCTCCAAAGTAAATTTAATAACGCTATGTGACTGTAATCCTAATCGAAATGTTATACTTTTGTCTTATAAATTAGCAATTAAATGCCATGTCTGTCGCACCAATTATGAACACTAATATTCTTCTGCTTTACACACAACCTCTGCGCTCTCCCTCTCCTCCTGTGTCCATTGTGATGAGTTTCTTGTCCGCCAAACTCTAAATAAGGGAATCAGGTCTGATTTACATTTTGGACAACTGAGTACAGGTAGTCAGAGTGACAAAGGACATTACTTTCGCTATGGTGGATGAACTAATAACCCTCACTCTCCCAGGCCCGTCCACCTCTAAATGTGGTGGGAGAACCAAAGGTTTGGAGGCAGGGTACACTGCCTTGCAAACTCTATATCAGGCACTCAGACTTTAGTCTGTTATTGAACATATTACATTTGCACTAATAATTGTAATGTTGTTAAGTGAGAAAGGATAAGGTTAAAATATGTACTGAACATCAATTGTATCCTGCAAATATCAAGTGTTAAGACCCGTTTGATGAACATTGTATTTAGAAATGAGGTTGCAGAGTTTAAACTTTACATTTGTGGTGCCTGTTAGATTACTTTGAGACTGTTTTCTATTTTCAACGTTTAGTAGTTTTGTATCTGAAGAAAGACTGCTTTCATGTATGACAATGAGAATGAGATTGGCAATTAGCAGGCTCCCCAAATAGGAAGTTGACAGTGATGATAATCAGCTTACAATTCCTAAAAAAAGCAAATACGTGAAATCCAGGTGTTGGACTGGCAGTGAGCTTTTGTCATGAATCCATTTGGTTTGGAGTAAGTATATGATTTTATCACAGAAAACAACTGCCGGAAAACAGTATAATTATGGAAGGTGGCTTTTCACCTGGCCGCCTGCGAAAGAGAAAATAGCCTCTACTTACCCAGCAACCCCACAACAGTACACAATCTCGGCCATTTAGCTAGCAGATGGCTGAATATCTCAGACTTCACTGTTTAAGGAGACACAGGCCAAGTAGCAGAGATGTTGTAACATTTGACTGATGACTAGATAAGTAGCGGGAAGGAGGTCTTTATTAAGCTGGACATTAACAAAAGAGGTATTCTAAGCAATAGCAGTGCAGGGGCCATCTTGTAATAGGGTGTGTAAATAATTTGAATATAAGAGCATATACACAGGTACTGCAGTATAATTAAGAATATGTGCATGGATTAATCTGGGTGCGATATAAAATGAAGATAACAAATGTAGAAATCTAACTTCTACTTCGGAAGCTTCTGGCTATGTCACACAGATAATTTGAAGTCTGGGAGTGTTTGGTTGTCTGCGTCTGATTCTTTTTGATGGTGGGACTAAATTTGGGCTTCTTATGGAAGACCCAGTGCTTATGTTGGACTTATACATAAGGGTTATTATGCTTACTTAGTATTTCAGACCTGGCAACACATCAGTAGCTGACAAGCAGCAGTAAACAACAAATGCAGAGAGACTAGTGGTACTCAGGCCACAGGTGTGGAGGCATGTACATAGGTAGAGCTTTCAATTTCCTCAGAGAAACATGCCAGCCACCTATTCATGTTTTAGGATTCTACAAAGGCCCAGGCATGATTTCTAAGCAATGTTCTCTTAATTGTTTTGGGCTGTGTACAACAGTGTAAGCCTCTGTGCACTACACCGAAGGATATGTGTGCCAAGAAACCAACCATGCTTGCAACACTTACCTGGGATTCCAGTTTTGGGACAATCAAACATATGTTAAAGCGTTTCTTTTTAGACATTTGTTACACTAAACAAGTTTATAAGCCTACTTTGTATGTTACACCACTTGAGATGCAGCTTTTCCCTGGCATTCATTCGGCATGAGTGGTAGAGCTCAGTGAGCGAGGAAATTAATCGGGAAGGCCAAGCCAGATCCGATTCTTCAGAAGATCCCACATGAAGTGATACTGCAAGTGGCTTGCAAAATATATGACTAGGGGCAAGATGTACGACCTAAAGTTTTGAGACTCGCAATTTGTGAGTCATTTGCGTGTCTCAAAACCAAATGCACAACAGTGTAACTCACACTGTTTGCGTTTCCCAAAGGGATTGCAAATCACCTACCTCATTAATATTTCTGAGGTAGGTCACAATTTGCGACACTATTCGGAATGGCTGCACTCACAGAGATGATGGCCGGCTGGGGACAGCAGACCACCATGTCGGTGACAGCTTTTGAAATAAAGCAGTTTTTTTTTACAGCCTATTTTCCTTTAAGGAAAATGGGATACATTTCCAAAAGAAAAATGAAACGTTTCAGTTTCATTTTTCAGAGTAAGCAGTGGTCTGTGGAACCACTGCCTGGTCTGAAAAATATTTTCGCATCCATTCACAAAGGGGAAGAGGTCCCATGGGGACCCCTTCCTGTTTGCGAAGAGGTTACCACTAATTTGAAATTGGTGGTAACTGCGAGTGTTTCGCGACCACAATTGCAGTAACAAAACAATCCTACATTCCCCTGCGACTCGCAATTAAGAAGGGATGCATTCGTGGCTCCCCTTCCTAATTGCGAGTCACAATACCTATTTTGCGAGTCGGTATTTCCATGCTGGCTCACAAAATAGGGATAGTACATTGGGAAAGGCCATTAAGTGGTCGCAAAAAGCAAAATTCTCCTTTTGCGACTGCATAATGGCATCATACATCGGGCCCAAAGACTCTACCTAATTAAAAATGGGTTAGTTCTTTTACCCTTGCATTTGAATTTATTTATTGTGCAATAGATGGTAACACTGCAAAGTGAGGATGAAAGTATTTGAGAAATTACACCTACCTCTGACAATACATTAAGGATGCATCATCAGATTGTAACCCTAAGAGCTATTCTTCAGACTGAAACATCATACTAGAAACCGAGACTGAAACCACACCAAGTTCCTGAGAACATACCATAATAATAGAGGAGGTGGTGTACCACAAATGTACTTACCCACCATCAGAATGATGTAGATGAAGTGTTGGAACCTATCTATCTGACCCTGCATGCATGTGCAGGATTTGAGAAAATGTGCATACACTTTAATGGTGACCCTTCTGGGAGGCTAGAGACAACATGAGGGAACCATTCCCTGAAGTGCCAATTCAGAAAAAGTCCTAACAGTATTGCACATATGCAGCAGTGCTTTAACTAAACTGAAATTGGCGATAAAACTAAGCATCCTTTTCAAAAGGTGTGGCTGATAACATGTGACCCAGAATCCTGTGCTTCACTCTAGCAAACCTAACTAGTATTTGGGTGCCTTTGGGAGTTTTTATTTACTTCATCCAGGCATAAAATTACAATAGGCCCACGCCTAAAACAAGCCAGACCTATTGACTTATTGACTTTTGTAAATGCTTTTTAGCTGCATCAAATAAACAAGTCACAATGATTTGTTGATATAATGTGAACTGAACATTTTTGCCTTTCACACCAGTTTTCCCTGCAGTCATTCACTCTCTAAAACACTTACACACCTTTTCACCCCACATCTTTCTCAAATCCTTTATATTCGTATCTCATAGATTTTCTTTTTCCTCTTTATCTCTGTGTTATTACTCTCTCCTGCACATACTGCCTTTCATCTCCTCTACTTCAACATCCCCTGCCACTCACCAGTTTCCAGCACTACATTTTGTGCGTTTTGGTGATGTCTTGTTTTGAAAGTTGGTAAATTCCTCTACACATTTTCACATAGTTACAATTTACATATATATAACCATCATTCTAAGTGCTTGGTACAGAGGCTACAAATTGGAGGTGCATGCAGTATGAACACTTTTAGGACCTACTGACAGGCACTGTGAGAAATGGACATTGCACTGTGCCTTAAATGCAGAACACTGAAACATATTCCATCACAATCACACACACAAAGTTTCTACTCAATAAGATACTTGGATAGAGTCAGTTCATAACATGCATTGTTGAGTCATATTGCATAAAACACTACAAATACATTAGTAATCCCTTCCGGTAATGCACAATGAAATTGTACACGAAAGCATGGAAAATGGCCCATTTGACTACTATGGGGATAGTAAAATACATACATTTACATGGTTCAGTGGACCCCAGTGCCACTGCACACAGGGCCGCACTGGACGTAGTGGGCATCGGGCATTTGCTTGGCAGGCTGGAAAGGTGGGGGCTGGTTTCGCAGTGGTGGAGCCTGTTTTGCAGAGGTGCTGCAAAATCGGCCACCAGTTACAAAAATAGCAGGGGTTCTCACTTGTACCCCCCCTCCAGACGATTGGGGCTGGTCTGACAAAATTGCCAGAGCTGCTTTGCGTTCTCAGTCTGGCCCTGACTGCACCTGCTGCATCAATAGTAGCTACACCCCTGGTAATAGCATCAGCTCCTGGACAGTACATGAAAACAGCAGCTGGTGCCTCTCAAAGAAAGTGCTACAATCCGTGCTGTGCACGTGCTGTGCTGATGTATAGCTTCCAATGATGCAGCAGGTGCAGTGATACAGGGGCCAAGAGAGGCCCAGTGAGCACTTATTATTGCTGTATTTCACAGTTTAAACAATAGCCAAGGAGCTCTTTTTCTTTATTGCACTGGAGCCCATGACAAAATGGCTATGCCACTGGCCCTGCGGTGCAGGGAGGCCCTGAGCCCCAGGGGGCCCTCTTATCACAGTAACCTGGAATGATCGCTCCGGAGTGAGTCCAGAGGGGGGCCCTCCATGTACTTTGCAGGGGGCGGGCCTCAAGTTTTGTTATGCCAGTGGGTACTGGTGCTGTGTTTAAAAATAAATTCCTCAAGCCTTTTAAGACAGTGGAGAGACAGAAATAGATGTAAAGCGTCTGGGTAATTCATGAAGGAAGTAGCTAACTATTCAGCTACCAGCTGAATAAACACATTTTTCATAGTATTCACCCATCATGTGGGACCAAGAGACCAGAATGAGCAGGACAGGGACTAAGAAGACCTGGGAGATCAAGCTGAAAGACACCAGGATGAGCATTGCGAGGAAAACTAGGTAAACTAAAAAGATCAGCCCAGGTAAAATGCAAACAGGTCGTGGAGGGCCATAAAGATCAGAACCTAGAGGGCCAGGGCCTGGAGTACTAAGTGAAGCAGATCGACCAGAACCTGAGGTATCAGGACAAGGGTGAGGAGGACCAGAGGTATCAAGGCCAGTCATAGCTAGAAAGACTAGGGGAATTGGACAGGGATGGATAGGAGGACCTGGACAAATAAAACCAGGCTTAGGGGGTCCAGAAGAAACAGAAACATGATCAAGAGTGCCAAGACCAGTGGGTGCAGAATAGAAGACAAGGAACAGGGCCAAGAGGACGGGAACAGCACACAACAGAAGGACACTGATTAGGAGATGATCAGTGTAGTAGTAGGGAAAGATGCGGAAGACATTGTACCGCGAAGGGTTAATTAGCTTGAGCAGTGTAGATGAGCGTGATGCCTGCCGAAGCCAGAACAACGTGAAAGAAATTCACAATGTTTGCTTTCAAGCTTGTTTTCTTTTGACATTCTGTAGATAAACTTATTCGCAGCTGCATGTGTGAGAAACAGGCTGTAAAGGAGAGTCAGTCTCAACCTTGAGAATGAGACCACAGTAAAAGCTGGAATGAAAACAATGGCCAGGGAATGGCAAGGCAGCCAAGGGACATGTACTGATAACATAGCTAGAAAATACTGGAAGGGGGTAGAATTCAAGCTTCAGGTTATTTAAACACTGAAAGGTGGGTGAGGGAATTTTGAAGCTCGCAGATGGAGTTATAAAACTGGCATCTTCAGACCCAGAGCTGCCTCCCTGTTTTGCTGTTCCAAGACCGTGACGCTCGAGGGGGAGAGAGGTTCAAGCGGGCGGTAGAGGGCTTCCCAGCACTCGTGGACTAAGTGACTAAGTTAAGTTCCACCCAGGGATGAAAGGCTTTTCGTTTCTCTGCTCTATTATTATGATTGATTATTATATTTGCACTGTGTTTATAATCTGAGAAATTCAGCTCGTTTATAGTTTTTTCCTGCTTTACTGAACATCGTAGTGTAAGTCTGCCACAGTAATTGAAATGTGCATTTTAGTGTGCAGTAAATCAAAGCTTATCTGAAGTATTCAACTCGTTAATATTCTGCTCCCTGAACATCATAGTGTATTGCATGTTGGTATACAGTTATTCCAAGTTTGTATCTGTCAATGAACTATTTACTCAGATGTATGCATAGATGCTCTTTGTAGTGTACTTATATATAAACATTTATATAGATATTTTTATTTATTTACTATTCTTACTCTGTCAATGAACTCTTTGCTCATTCGTATACATAGATACTATCTGTAGTGTACATATATATGAATAGATGCTTTTCATTGCCATTCTTATTTCACTATTGTTAATGTGCTAAATGCCTGCATTTATCTGAAATTATAGTAAAGCGAAATTTATTCATAATTGGCGTGTGGTCCTTCATTGAGCGTCCTTATTGACTTATACCGAACAGGTGTCAACCAGCCACCTAGATAGAACAGGAGAGCCAGGTATAGGAAGGCCAGGGCATGTAAAAACAGGAGGACCAAAGGGGCCAGCATGACCTGCAGTACCAGGGCTAGAAGATACAGGGTGAGGAGGGCAGACAAGGTCACCAGACTCAAAAGCACCAGAAATTAGCATGGCCAACACTGGGTGAGAAAGGAAAGACAAGGATAATGGTAAGACAAAGGTTATGATAACCAGCCTGAGAGGGCAAGAATAGGAAGTACCAAGAGGACAATAACAAAGGAGTGCAGGACTTGGATGGCTTGGAAGACCAGATTTAGGAGAACTGAGCCTAAGAGAAACCAAACTATATGGATGTGAACTAAGAGTATTAGGCCTAGTAGGCACAGCATCACAAGAAATACTATCATAACCAAGAAAGGGAAGACCAGGACTGGGGGACGAGTCCATACTGGACCAGCAAGATCAGACAAGGAATCTAGGCAACCAGAGCCATATGAATAAGCTTCAAGAGGACCAGCACACAGAGAACCAGGTGGCAGAACCAAGGGGACAGGAAGATCAGGGCAAAGAAGACCAGGACCTGGTGTACAAGGATCAGGATGATGGGAATAAGGTGAAAAAGGAGGGTCATGACGAGGATGCACATATCTAGGAGGATCAGGTGAGAGGACTAGGAAACAGGATTGCCTGGAGGATGAGGAACAGAATGGCCAGACAATGGGTGATCACAACAAGAAGACCATGGCCAGTTAGCACAGACTCATAGGAACATGAAGCAAGGAGGCAATGGACAGGAAGATAAGGACCAGATCATGAGGACTAGAAAGACTGGGAGAATGAGGACTATGGCCAGTAAAACCAGAGCAAAAGAGTAAGCATGGAAGATGAGGGGGTCAGGATCAGGGCTATCAGGCGGAACAAAGCCAAGAGCAATAGGGAAAGGAGGACTAGAAAGGTCATGACCAAGAGGACAAAGAACAGGGCTGAAAGTGCTAGGGGGCAGTACATCAGGATCAAGGCCCAACACCAATTGAAGCAGAAAGAATAGGCTCTGGGGCACCCAGACCAGGGTGAGAAGGATCAAGAGGATCAGGACAGCCAGAGACAGGAAGAACAAGTGAACTAGACAACAAATGGCCCGGAGGGCCAGAGCTAAGATGACCAGGCTTAGGACAATCCACAGAGAACCAGGACCAAGAGGGCCAGGGGCGATAGGTGCCGAACCAGAATGAAAAAGAGGGCAACAAACAGAGCCAGGAGGACAAGGATGATCCAAAGTGGGAGTGCCAAGAGTAAGAGGAGCAGGCTGGGGAGTACCAGGATATGAGAGTTCAGGTGGATCAAGGAGATTAGCAGCACCAGGAATCAGATGAGCTGGGTGAGGAAGATCAGAAGGAAAATGAGAAGGGGACCAGGTTCAAAACAGTGGCAAAAAGAATGGAGACCTGGGAAGATCAGGATGGCCTTAAGGACCAGGACCAATGATACTAGGCATACAAAGACATGACCAAGGAGGACCAGGAGCAAGATTATCAGGTCCAGAGTGCACAAAGTGAGGAGGAGCACAAGAACTGTAAGGGCCAGGAATAGGAAGGTCTAGGCAGAGCACAACTTAACTAAGTAAAACTATGCAAACATGATATGGAAAACCAGGAGCAGCAGCCGGGGTAACCACAGCCAAAAGGACAAGAGGTAAGAAAACCAGGGCAAGGAGGATCACTGAGACCACAACCAAGGAAACCAGGAAGATCAAGGCACTGAGTCCAAGGAGGCTCAAGACAGGGCCTACCAGGAAGAGAAGGATGGGGTGAAGAAGAAAAGTAAGACCAACACAAGTTGGACCAGGATGACAGAAGCCAGGGGGACCAAGCTGGGTGGCAAGGGCCAGGATGGCCAGGAGGAAGAACAAGATGACCAGATCAAAGAGGAGCAGGATTAAGAATACGATTTAGAATAGAACCAGGGTGATAGGAATAGGAGCACTTGGAGTACCAGGGCCAGGAGTATTATGACTAGATGAAGGAGGACCAGAAGGATAAGAGAGATCTGGAGCATGAAGACCATGGCTCTTAATACCAGGGACCAGACTGAGGAGAAGTAAGCAGACTGGAAGCATCAACATAAGTGCAAGCAGAAATAGAGCTAGGGGGACCATTGGACCAGAACAAATGAGACCAGGACCTGGAGTATGAAGTGAGGTAGGAGAACCAGGGCATGGGGTAGCAGGACCAAGGTTATGAGTATCAGGAGGACCAGCACACGTACAGCAAGGAAGACCAAAGGGACTGGACCAGAACCAAAATGATAAGGTCCAAGGGGAAGCAATAACGAAGACCAGAACCAGAGGATACCGTACCCTATGGACTATGTTGACTGTAGCAGAGCAAATTAATCTGGATGGCCCAAGCCAGGAGGACTAAGGGCCAGATGTAACAAAATTGGTGCTACATTACATGTAGCCCCACTTTTCTTGCGGCCCCTTGAGCCCCCCTACTGCCACCATGTGTGCTCTGTATTTAAAATATGGTGTACCATGGCGCAGAGTAGGGGGCTATAGCATCAGCATTTCTGATGCTATTGATGTGCTGTTTAGAGTTAGCACCAAAATTTGGTGATAACCCTGAACAGTACATTGGGGCCCATTGAAAACAATGGCATGCCCACTGTTAAAGGCTGCTGTGAGCAGGCATTAAAAATGCCAAAAAATATGACGCAAGAAATATTTTAGATTTCTTTGCACCAGTTTTTCAGCCCCCATAATGGGGGAACGTCCCCTTGCATACATTATGCCTGGCACAGGCATAATGTGGCGCAACAGTTTATAAAGTGGCACAGTGCATGCATTGCACCACCTCGTAAATTTGGTGTGGCGATTTTGGCCTAGTTGGGCCACAATAAATTAAATGACTCTAATGTGGCACAAGGAGGTGCTAGGGGCGTTTAAATCTGCCCCAAAGAGTGCTAGACCCCGGAGTACCAAGTCAAAAATTGCCTGGTGGAGTAGGAATCAGGAGACCAGCAGGGCAGGGTGGGAAGAATCCGTAGGAGCAGAACAGAGGGAACTAGGCCCAGGAGGATCAGAAAGGACCAATACAAGGAATAGACAGGACCGGAAGGTGCCAATAAGAAACATCACCAAGAATGACTAGAATCATTATCACGAAATCTGGGAAAGCAATACAAGGGTGAACATAGCTAAGGGGATCAGGGACAAGTGGGACCAGAACAACCCAGAAAAGGAGGACTTGGAAGAGGACAAGGAAGAGAACAAGACCACCCGGCCTAGAAGGACCAGGAGGAAGAGACGTGCGATTATAGGCAACATGTATTAGAATACCTCTCTTGTAAACAGCTTTTATACATGCTTCTTATGCTGCCAACTGCTAAAGACTTTCACCTTTTCAGTCCACCTAAACACTAGTGGTATTTATGTTATGGGCTGAAAAATGACACCCTGCTAAATTGAGCTGGGAGTGACAGCAGATACTGACTGATTTTGGCAAACTGAGGGAAGATCGGGAGGCAGGGGGACTTAAACTTGGCACAGGGGTCTAAAGGTGGATGTGTGAAATGGATTGTAGTCTATGAAGGATGGAAGATCAGTATGAGAAGGTCTGAGGGCTGAAGTTAGCAAAAATGGTCAGTTGCTACAATGATGGGTGAGGAAAAGGGCAGTGACAATAAGCGAATCAGAGGTTAGGATCAGAAAAAGGCACTGATGAGCAGAGGATAGGGCCAGGGAAGCTGCAGATAGATAAGCTCAGATGGCCTGCAGAGGTACTCAGAGTCAAAAAGGACTTTGATTGCCAGCTGTGTTAGCACTGAGACCCGAGGTCAGCTGTGGCAGTTTCAGCACCACAAGTGGTCGGTGAATCTCTAAGAGCAAGCAGAAGGGTGATGGGGGTATGTATACAGCAGGAATGTATAGAAAATCAGCAAAGAGGTTTTGAGTTTCATGACTGGTAGAGTAGTCTCTGAAACTCCAGGATGTCAGAGAAATGTGAAGATGGTAGGGTTTTAGGGATAGAAGTGCTGCAAAGACAGCACAAATCAGGCAAATCTGACAGGCTGATAAGTAGGCTCAGACCTGATAGAAAAAAACTAGAAAGCGAAAAGGAGGTCTTCTCAACACATTAGTGAGGCTATGAGAGCCATAGGAGGAGTTATGTGATCATTGAGGGGCAGCAGACAGGTTCAGTGGTTTGTGAGAACTAGCAAAGGAGAACAGACTCTTGAGGGTCAGCAAGGCTGGGGTTATGGGAGACAGTAGCGAGTGAAACTGGCAAAAGTGATGTTTGAGGCCTAGAGGGAAATGTGAAGACTGACAGGGTGCTGGGGGAAGTGCTCAAGGCCAAGGTGACCATAGGGAATCAAGGGCTAGCAAAGTGACTGAGAAGGTGTGTTAAGGATGGTCCAAAAAGTTTGTTTCATAAAATCAGTTGAGGGGCTCAGAGAGTCATAAGAGGTGGCACTGAAATTATCTACATGAGAGATTGTTTGAGCACCAGTATGGAGGCTCTGAGTGCTGACAAAAATATGATGCCTGAAAGTTTGAGGACCAGATGGGGCTCTCTTATAGGCAGATCAATAATCAAATTTCACAAATAGTAGAATATAGGATCATAGGGGTCAGATGGGTAAAATGAATGGAGTACTTGTGCAATGATATGACATTCTCCCTGAGAATCAGCAAAGGACCTTAAAATCTACTATAGAGAAATATGGATGAGTCAGATGAGCTTTTAGAAACTAGCAAGGAGGATGGTTTAGAGGACTTAAAGAGCCAATGTGAACCATCAAGGGAATTCTGAGAGCCAGGAGTGCTGGCTTAGTGGCTGTAGAGCCAGCAAATGCTGGCAGGGCACATATCTTGTGAATTATATCTCTTGACCAGACCGTTTTTCCTTGCCAATCTTACTGACCCTACCTACATTAATATGACTGCCAGACCCTTGCACTGAACTTCCATGTGTGTATTGAGTAGATATGTGTGCAATAGATGTGTAGCAGTTGTACAGTAAGTGAGACTCCACGTGTTGTGAGAGTCTGAGTGCCGAGACCAGCGGGTTTCATTGTGAATGGCCCCTATTTTAGCCTGGTGCAAGATGGAGGCTGGATAGAGCTTACCCAGACAGTAGATCTGTGTTCATTGCCTTCATTTCTGTGGCATGAGGATGGCGATCCAGACACTGAAGTGAGGTACAAAGGAGACATGGCCACCTTTAAAAATTCAATGAGGTCATTGTTAGCAAGGGGCTGCTGGTTAGTTCTTCTTGAGCACTGCCATTTGATAGACGGTATAGGTGTGTCAGCAGTTTTTGTTTTTCAAGGTAAAAGGTTTCTAAGTAGCGCCTGTCCTTTTGTCTGTCCCTGATTAATGATTCAGGAAGGTTGTTGACAGCCCAATATAACGCTCTGACACTTGATTACCAGGTGGTTTTTGGATACTCCTGCATGAGGCTACAACTGTTGCTATGAAAGCCATCACCATGCTAAAAGGCTGTGTCTGAGCTACAGTCACAAAATGATTTTTGAAAGAAAACAACCCAACCAATTCTGAAGTCTTTGGCAGTAGCTCCAGATTCCTTGTCTGGAAAAGTGAGTATAAGAGAAGGCTAGAAAATGATTGATTCAAGGGAAGCAAGAATGTAGGTAATAAAAAGTCTCTGTTTAGTCACAAAGTCCTATTTCCTACAACATGAGTGATAAAACTCAATGAATAAAACTCTGTCTCTTTTTTCTGTTTCATTCTTTCCACAGTGGTACAAGTTAAAAGTTTTGTGCCCCTGCAGTATATTAATGTATTGCTACTAGGACCTGCATCCATACAGCCTGAGTTGATGGGTCAGTAGCTAATCTCACTCAGAACTGGTAAATGTTGGGTGTCCTCCAGTCATCACATCACCACCAAACAGAAAAGCAAAAGAAGGGAGCACTTCCAGAGGACATGCATGATTGTTCAGTTCACCAGGGGAATCACAGGGGTAGGTAAAATAACTGGCAGGGTAAAATGTTATAGCATTTTTAGGCCCTGCAGAAGCCTTTCATCCCATTTAATTAGTTTTCTTGGTAGACCAATGTCATAATCAATGAAATAACCACAATCCTTTACTCACTAAACCTCTACCTCTCGTGATAATTATTCCCAAAATGTTTCAAATGTATCTTAAATTTCCTCAATACATTCTTTGCTAATATGACAAGTAGCGCATCAGCATAGAGAAGAAAGAATGATTTCATTGTCCATCCATGAGACACAGAAAGGAACTGGCTGGAAGACTACCTGATCTTATATATAAGCAGAAAAGTTAAGAGGCAGTGAGACTCAACGTGCAGCACCTACATGGTTATTTTTATCGACTCCATAGTCTGAGTATGAAACTAGTGCTACTCCTTGTTAAAAATAAATATACATTGTTTAATAAGGGGATAACCAATACCGTCAAGCCAAGAACTTCCACTATATCAACAGGCTTATAAAGGCAATGCATAGAAGCTGCCTTTTAAGAATCCTATATTTGGACATAGGATTATGCAGGACATAGCCCTGATCCACTGTCCCTGATGCTTATTTTTTAGACTTGAATTTAGGCTGGATTGACAATGTCATTCCCAACCTTGCAGTCGTTTAGTTTAGAAAATAATTGCTTGTCAAACATTACTACGAATGCATCTGCTAAAACATTTATTACATTTGGCTAGATTCATCTATTATGTTTTGTTTAATATAAACATTTGTTCTTACTTCTCTCTTGAGGTTGAAATTCAATCTCTCAATGATATTGAGTTGGTAACTTGGAGAAGGGCCCTGTGCAACTGGTTCTGTTTTGTAAACATCACCCTCATCCTATAAGATTAGGGTTAGCAGATGGCATCAGGTACGCCTTATCCAGTTCCGGCCTTTGCTTTTACAAATCACTGTTTCAAGGGGTTTTAGTCTGATTTGTGTTATTTAAATTAAACAGAATTACAAATTCCAGAATGCACTGAGACGATGCATGAAATCTGGGGGTGGAGAAAGAGGAATTCATAAAATAGAGTCTTTTTGTAATCCCCTATCTGTCCCTGGTTCATTCACATGAGATAAGTAAAGATGCATGCAGTGTTAGAACTTGGGGCTCTAGTTGGCAGAGGTATGCACCCTGTCCAAGTAGGGACCCCAATCCTAGTTAGGGTAAGAAACAACAAACCCTAAATTATCCTGTGCTCACCCTCCAGTAGCTTGGCACAAAGCAAGCAGGCTTAACTTAAAAGGCAATGTGTAAAGTATTTGTGCAGTAACAAATAGTAGCACAGTGAAAACACCACAAAAAGTACTCCACACTAGTTTAGGAAAATAGATATTATTTATCTGAATGAAATAAGACTAAAACGACAGAAATCCAATATGCACAAGTCAAGATATCACTTTTAAAAGGTTTAAATGAGTCTCAATCCTTAAGAATCAGTGGTTGTATCCTTTTAACACACTGTACCTGGGATGCATAAAAAATAATGATGCAGAGGGGCCACAGAAGAGGAGCTGTGTCGAAAAGTAAAGCTATGCATTGATTTTTCCTGCGCGGCAAAGACGATGCATCATTTTTTTCCACGCTGCAAGGTGACACATCGTTTTCCATGAGCGCAGCCTTGGTTCTTCACTACAATGCAGGGGTATTTTGATGCCCATGAACGATGCGTGGTAAACCCAGAACGCACTGACCAGAGGCAACAGTCGCTGCGTTGATTCGGCAGGTGATGCTGTGAATTTTCAGCCATGAGCCATGCGCTGCATCAATCCAGCAGGCGTTGTGTCAGATTTCCAATGCGCTGGATTTTCTCTTTTTAGGTGACATCAAGATGAGTCCTTTGGGCAGCCAGGCAATCCCTCTGACAGAGTCCAATTGTAGGTTCAGAAGTGACTGAATTGGTGGCATCACAGTCCCAGTATATATACACAAAAGTGCCTTTGAAGTGGAGAAACTTCAAAGAGTGGTTTTGAAGAGCACAAGTTCCCCTTTCAACTAAGTCCTGTCTGCTAGGAGCCGTATGGGGGGTTATCGGTCCTTTGTTTGAGGGCTGTGAACTCCTTTGAAGTAAAAGAGAGAGCAGCCCCCACCCTTCTTGCCCAGGGAACCCCATCTGTATGCAGATGAATGCAGATGCAGCTGAGTGTCCTGTGTTTATGTCTGTCTGAGTAGACTGCACAAGCAGCACTGTCAACCCGCACAGACCAGATGTGAATTGGAGACAGGCTGTAAAGCGCAAATGGCAGTAAGTGCAGAGAAACACCTAGTTTCTAAAAGTGGCATTTCTTAAATAGTAATGTAGAATCCAACTTCACCAGTATGTAGGATTTCTGACTACCATTCTAACCATACCAAATATGACAAGTCTATTCCTCTCAGATCCGAAATTATCACCTAAAAGCATATAAGGGAATCTCTAATGCTGGCCTATGAGAGGAGCAGGCTTCACAGTAGTGGAAAAACTCTTTGGCAGTTTTTCACTACCAGGACATATAAAACTTTTAAGTACATGTACCATCTTTTACTTACAAAGCACCCTGCCCTATGAGTTACCTAGGACCCACCATAGGGGGGGCTTTTTTGAAATCAAAGGGGAATTAAAGGTTTGGCAAGTAGCTTTAAATGCCAAGTCAAATTGGCAGTGAAACAGCACACAGAGGCCTATCACTGGCAGACCTGAGACATGGTTAAGGGGCTATTTTTGTGGGTGGCACAATCAGTGCTGCTGGCCCACAAGTAGCATTTAACTTACAGGCCCTAGGCCTAATGCACTTTACTGGGGACTTACAGGTAAACTAAATATGCCGAATTGGTATGAGCCAATGTTACCATGTTTGGGGAAGAGAGCAGAAGCACTTTAGCACTGGTCAGCAGTGGTAAAGTGCACAGAGTCCTAAAACCAGCAAAATTAGATCAGAAAAATTGAGAGAGGTAGGCAAAACATTGAGGGAAGACCACCCTAAGACTGTCAGGTCTAACACATAACTTATGAAGAGCAAACATCTTTATCTAGTCTTGTAAATAATCTAATCACCTTCATCATTTGGCAACTCTTCAAATACACAGAAAGAGGTCAGAGCATTTTTTTTGTAAGTGAGAGTTCCATACAGGGCATTTCAAGTTGTTGTATATGGGCTCTGGGTACAACTGAGTTACTTTCTGTGCCCTTACTACCAAATTAACTAAGAAACATTCAAATATTCTCTTCAGTGGCTATTGGGAACCGTTGACAGTGTTGTTTGGGTATAAATTGCATTTTAATCACATTTAGCCCTACTTTGCATGATGAGATGGGTGCTGTTGGACTTTTTGCCTAGGCAGGGTCATCCCCAATATTTTTGCCACCTGCCTCCTATTTATTCTGACCTGTTGCTGTTGGTTTTTGAACTCTGAGCACTTTACCACTGCTAACCAGTGCCAAAGTGCATATGCTCTCTGTGTAAATTGTATTGTTGATTGGTTTATCCATGATTAGAATATTTGATTTACTAGTAGGTCCCTAGTAAAGTGCACTAGAGGTGCCAGGGCCTGTAAATAAAATGCTACTAGTGGGCCTGCAGCACTGGTTGTGCCACCCACATTAGTAGCTCTGTGATCACGTCTCAGACCTGCCACTGCAGTGTCTGTGTGTGTAGTTTCAACTGTAAATTCAACTTGGCAAGTGTACCCACTTTCCCGGCCTAAACCTTCCCATTTCTTACATGTCAGATACCTCTAAGGTAGGCCCTCGGTAGCCCCAAGGGCAGGGTGCAGTGTTTGGTTAAGGTAGGACATATAGTAATGTGTTTTATATGTCCTAACAGTGAAATATTGCTACATTTGTTTTTCACTGTTGCAAGGCCTGTCCCTCTCATAGGTTAACATGGGGGCTACCTTTAAATCTGATTAAAGTGTAGATTCTTTTTGGGAACGGATAGACATGCGGAGTTTGGGGTCTCTCAGCTCACAATTTAAAAATACATCTTTTAGTAAATTTGATTTTAAGATTGTGTGTTTGAAAATGCCACTTTTAGAAAGTGAGCATTTTCTTGCTTATACCATTTTTTGTGACTCTGCCTGTTTGTGAATTCCCTGTCTGGGTCCGTTTGACAGTTGGGTTGGTTGTGCCTCACACTGGAAAGTGACACAAAGGGAGCTGGGGTGTAGTCTGCATTTCCTGATAAGCCACCTGTGCTAGGAGGGAGGGGAAGAGTGGTCACTCACACCTGAAAGGGCTGTGCCTGTCCTCACACAATGCAGTCTCCAACCCCCTGGTGAGTGTCTGGGGCCAGGCCTGGGAAAGTAGGAATTCACATTCAAAAGAGACTTTACTTTGAAGTAGGCCTAGTTTAAAGGAGAAATTGGGTATAAGAAGGGCCCCCTAACCCACAGACTTTAGAACACTTCTGGAAACAAGAGGAACCTCTGCCTGAAGAAGAGCTGAAGAGCTGAGGAAGAAGAGCTGTCCTGCCTGTGACTGTGCTTTGTGGTGCAATCCTGCAGTTGCTGCATCTGCCAGAGTAAGAGGGCAGAGACTGGAATTTGTGTGCCTTCCATCTTGAGAAGAACTCTCCAAGGGCTTGATTTAGATCTTGCCTCCTGTTGTTTGAAGTCTCAGGGACAGCAAAGACTTCCCTCTGCCAGCACTTGGAGTCTCTGGAGAGACTCCTACTCTGCCCTGTGGTGCCCATTCAGATCCTGGGACCCTGAAAGGAGAAGCTGGCAGCCTAAGAGAAGGAAATCCATGCACAGAACGCCGTGCAGGGAAAAGATCGACGCAAATCCGATCTGTGATTGAAAAAATGACACACCGTTGGCTCCTCAGGTGAAAATCGATGCTCGCTGGAAATGCGACCGAAGAATTGATGCACGGAGCTGGGGAAACAACGCGTAGCATCGCTGACGGAGGCTGGGAGATCGCAACCCGCGCTGCATGGTTTTCGGATCATCGTGTGGCTGGATTTCCGACCCAAACACCGCTGGGCGTGTAAAAACAACACAAGGCCTGCCCGAACCCGGGAGTGCTGACCTGATCGACACATCGCTCTCCCGCGGAGAGAAGAAACGATGCGTCCGACCCGACGAAAGGAGAAACGATGCAAGGTCTTGCTCGTGAGTGAAATCGACGCATAGCAAGCCCTTTTTGACGCACACTTGCCTGTGCAGGGTTATTTTTGATGCACCCAAGGTACATTTTCACGCTATCAATGTTAGTGTGTGTTTAAAACTACTTAAAGACTCTTTTTGATTTTTAATTAATAACTTGACTTATGTATTGTGGATTTTTGTCGTTTTGGTCTTGTTTTGTTTAGATAAATATTTCCTATTTTTCTAAACCTGAGTTGTGTCAGTTTGTAGTGTTTTCATTAAGTTACTGTGTGTGTTGGTACAAATACTTTACACCTAGCACTTTGAAGTTAAGCCTACTGCTCTGCCAAGCTACCAAGGGGGTAAGCAGGGGTGAGCTGAGGGTGATTCTCTTTTACCCTGACTAGAGTGAGGGTCCTTGCTAGAACAGGGGTAACCTGACTCTCAACCAAAGACCCCATTTCTAACAGGTGCTAATTGTGTTCCCTCTTTGGAGTTTTGCCATGTGGTAAGTACCCACTGAAATCTTACCTAGGCATAATCATTCATAATTTCAGCTGATCAGGCAGCAGCCCGGTGTGTGGTTACGTTTCTCTGCAATTTGCCTAATCATCATCCAAAGTGTATGTATTGTATGATATTTAGCTGGCAACTGGGTAAAATATTTCTTTGCTATTTGCACAGCTACTGGCCTAACTACACAATGTATGCTATTATTCAGCAGTTGGGTAAATAGTGAAGTTTATTTGCGATTTCTGTGGCAGCCTATCAAACTGTACAAAATGTCTGACATTTTGTCCGCAGCTGAGTGAATAGTGAGGTTTCTTGGCAGTTTGTACAGCCATTGGACAAATAGTACATACATGCTACTTGGCCAGAGTAGAGGAAAATATTAACATTTGGCAGCAATTTGCATGGATGGCAGTCAAACTCTGCTATTCAACCAGTATCCCAATAAATGGTGACATTTCCTTGCGATCTGCATGGCTGCCCGCAGAACACTGCAGAATCTCTGCAAATTAGTAATTGGCAGAGTACATAGTGAAGTATCTCTGCCACCTGAAGGGGGCAGGCCAAATAGTAAATAATGTGTACTGTTTAGCCAGTCAACAGAGAAAGTTCACTATTTACCCCTCGGCCGCCTAAATAGTCGGAACCATAATTTCATTATGGCAACCTATTAGTGTTGCGTAGGCTCTCATTATTTTAATGAAACTACTGGATTTGAGCAGCAAAATCATCCACAGTGTGGGAGACTGAGTCTGACCCACAGTGGGTGACACCTGTCACTCCAAATCTGGGTTTTGCTCCGGGTAACTAGCAATGCCTCGTCTCTCCCAAAAGGTAGAGATGATTGGGCAGCCAAGCGCATGACATTTCATACTTCTCAGGGAAGTCGTGGTCATTCAGGTCACATCTGGTTCTCTCATTCGCAATTCAGTCTCATATATAAATGACAATAAAAGCAGTCTAAGTTTAAAGACTGGTTTAATAAAACAACTGCATTTTAGATAGCAAAGCATGAGCTGCAATAACCAGAACGACACAATATGACGATATTAAAATGGTGACGATGAGAGTGAAGCATAAGAATAACGCTATCATATTGCCACTAGAATCGATGGACTATATTCTATTTGAGTCATAATTTGAGCACAGCATGTTAAGCTCTAATTCTGCCTTTCAGGTTCCCCCTGGAGGACATCGACCCTCATACCTGAGCAAAGGCCTGTAGTCTGCGTTAGCATCTGCAGCAAAGCATTCAGCAATTGGCATACAGTCGTGGTTCCCTGGCTGGAATCTCCCTCTTAACGTGTAATGGGACTAGGAAGTGTTTTTATAATAACACAGCTAATATTCTAAGAAACTGTCCCTACGTAAGGATGTGTATTTTCTACGAATGTTGGAGACTAAACTTCTACCACGTTCACCGGCAATGTACCCAACTGTAGCCTTGACTGAAGTACAAAGTGATCAAGAATGTCTTGTTTGAGAACACAGTGCTGGGCTAAGCAAAACAGTTAGATAGATGAAATTAAAACAAGACTGTAAAACTGGTTATTGTAAAAATAACATTGCAAAGCCAAATAAAATATATCTAGGTCATAGTGCACAGCAACCTAGTGTATTAAACTAACGTGCATGGAGCTATAGCTAAAATGGCAACACAACACTAGTTCTGTTATGTATTGCATAAAACTAGCACCTGACTTAAAGACTGATGATGTGTTCTGTTATGGTCTGTCCATTCAATCTGAATCCCATCTATGGATTGTACATCCATTTCATTCAATGCTTAACTATTGCCTGATAGTCAATCAATATCAATTCACAGATAACTGGATGTATCACTGGGTGTTCTTAATACCTAAAGCTACACTTACTGATGCACTTCATTACTTTAAGAGTGCTGCACCTGAGTGCCTACTTAAGTAGTTTAATATATAAAAGTGTCCTTGTGGCATATATTGTTTGGATCATCAAACACATAGAGAAGTGAAACACTTGTGGAATGAACAATCAACTCTATGACTTAAAGAGGAGGGATGACAAGCAGCATAT
Source organism: Pleurodeles waltl (assembly GCF_031143425.1). Taxonomy (NCBI): domain Eukaryota; kingdom Metazoa; phylum Chordata; class Amphibia; order Caudata; family Salamandridae; genus Pleurodeles; species Pleurodeles waltl. Next base: position 1,161,870,124 of record NC_090445.1, on the reverse strand, counting down.
ATTTTTACTTTTCCCATAGAAACCCAAACCTTCAAGTATCAGAAGGAAAAATACACATGAAGCTGCCAGTAGATGACATAGGGTTTGCCACCAGAGTCACATACAAGACAGAGGGTTCAAACTTCAGGAAGACTGGATCAGCAAGGCCTGATTCACAAAGGTAGACCTACACTTTTGTGTAAGTGTGCAGTTGTTTGCTATCCACAAAAGTATGTTACGAATAGTATCTTTACGACTACAGAGCTTCCACACATATAAAGATAGCACACGCCTACATTTTTATGTGCAGAGACTCCGCCAGTCATAGAAATATTACTAGTAAAATACATTTGTCAATAGCAAATAATAATGAACAATAATAATTTTTACCTTTGTGAATCAGGCCCAAAGTGTCTTGTCTAAATGCTCACTAGGTTTGCCATTGGCAAGAACTTCACAGCCAATCCTTGATATATTACTGAACTGTAATTTATGTAACTGCATTCACTTCACTAGAGCAACTGTGCAAAGCCTTTCAAAATCCCAATTTTTCCTAACATAAACCCATTATAATAGCTTGTCCAGAACTGTTATTCTAGTGAACAAAGTAAAATAAATAGCACCTACTTTCTACTTATCAGCATAGCATCATTATAATCTTATAAATGTGTAAACCACATCAAAAACATTGATAACTTTAAAAAAACATATTTTCTCTTGAATATCAAGAGCAGCTATTATGCTGTTTTTATTCTGTACAGGGTGACGTTAACTCCTACCATACCATACTAGACACCAGCATTTAATTCGACTCTAGTTTGCGGCCAAGCCCACAAACCTGTGCTGTTGTATTGTTTCCTCCTCCTCCTTTCCTTCCCCCGCACTGCCCACCGGTATTTTTGAGTGGGATGTCCTAGTCTCCTCCCCTTACTTGTGTGCTGTTTGCCTTCTCCATACAAATAGAACGCTCTCTCTTTCTTACACCCAGGCTGTTACTGGTTGGCCTTCCACCTCCTGCTTCTGTCCGTACCTGCCCTGCCTTGAATTTATCTTCTATCCTTTGACTCCCCTTCATTTTATTAATTTTGTACCTCTACACACCTTCACTATTTGAGGGCTGTTGTTTTGCCATCTCTTCCTCATCCTGTCTACGATTCTTGTTTGGGTCATGTTAAACCCAGTTGTCACACTGCTCTGACCTTTTTTTGCTCCAAAATCAATATCTATGGGTGTTTAAAAAAAAATAATTGTTCTTTGAGTTTCTATTTTTTTAGGAATTATAAGAATTTTGCAGTTGGCTGTGATCTTGTACTGGAATTTAATAAAACGACTGTGAGACTTTCTTCCTCAACTCGACTGAACATCAAATCGATCACGCATCAGCTTTATCTTTTGTCAAATGATACTTGTCGGCTATGAAGTCATTATTTAAGTCATTATCAGTGCAACACCATCAGATTTCTCTAGCTCCCTGTTCCATTCAAAGGAAAAAAAATTATCGTAACCTACACATGTGTGCCAAAGGAGCCACGTTTAATACTTACAGATATTCTGGCGATTTCCGTAAAATACCTATGACTAAGGGCCAGATGTATCAAACATTTTTGCGATTGCAAATATTCATTTTGATATGTAACAAGTCCAATTTGCGACTACATACCGATTCGGTATTAGGAAGGGGCGTGTCAAGGGCATCCCTTCCTAATAATGAATCGCAGAGGTATGTTTGATTGTTTTGTGACAGTGAATGCGTTCGCAAAAAAATCACAGTTACCATCAATTTCAAATTGCTAGTAACCCATTTGCAAAGTTGTGAATGAAGGTGAAAACGTTTTTTAAGAGCAGGCAGGGGTCCTTCATTTTTAAATGTATCCGCTTTCCTTTAGGGAAAACGGGCTGCATTAAAAAAAAAAAGATTGCTTGATTGAAAAGCAATCACAGACATGGTGGCCTGCTGAGCCCAGCAGGGCACCATCCCTATGATTGTAGCTATTAGCAATGGCTCGCAAATTGCGACCTACCTCATGAATATTTATGAGGTAGGTCCATTTGCGAGCCCTTGCGAATCGCAGTATGAAACTCCTGGAGTTTCATACATTCCAATAGCGATTACTTAATTGCCATTCACTAAAACTCGCAATTGGGTAATCGTTATTGTGAAGAATGATACATATGGCCCTAAATTAGCAATGCAAAATATTCAAATAAGAATGCTAATATTTTTATGGAGGTGTTTTGATTTTGGAGCATGTCATACAGCTGTCTCATAGTACTTTGGGTGTGATAGAGAACATGTTGGAGACACACGAGTAGTTTGGGTAGCTTGCAGTGCTCCTACAAGATGATGGTGACATTCCAATTTAAGTGACTAGAAGATAGGTAGATAGAGCCAAGCGCTAGAAAACGTAGAGTATAACGCGATACATATTATGTGGTATATGGCATTATAAAAATATTTCATCCAATAGCTGGACCTAACCAATAATTTACAAGGTAGGTCTGGGTAGGTAGATATAATAATATTAATAATTGTATACTTACCTTGATGATGCAGTAGTAGACAATGTAGTAGAAGCAATATTTTTGTAGGTCAATATATGCAACAATCCACAGTATGTCTGTGTGATAAGGCTGGCTTTAGCAAACTAGCCCACCTGATGTGTGTGGATTTTCCAGTAGTGGAGCAGGGACATGGTCGCCTTTCTCAACTCTTAAACGTGCAGGAAGGCTGTCTGTCAGTAGATATAATAATTTATACAACAACTGAATTAATTATTTTTTTAATTTTGTTTTAACTTCTAAGGTATTCAATTCACAAACAGACTGATGCAAACAAGCTGAAAAAACTATTTCTATGTAAAAATATGATTCTGCAATAGTCGCTACAGTGCAGATTAGGAGAGGCAGTGAGACAATCCACAAAGTGGCCTTCCAAAGCAAAGTACTGCAGTTTCACACAGTATACAGACACTGATTCACTGTCACCACCTCACCATTTAGCAGGATAGTCTAGTTACTGTTTATGTCTTACCCAATTTGTTCTTCATTAAAATAGCAATAAATTCACTCCAAATAATTGGCTCTATCCACCAAGCATCGATGAAATCTAAGTGCCTTGCTTCCACTTCCAAGGTAAAAAGAGAAATACTCCTCACATTTACTCCTGTGTCTGCATCCAATGACCACCAATTAAAAGTTCAGCAGGTGCATAATTGTCTAGCCCACCTATCTTGGCATGTCCCATAGATATTTGTAATCAAAGTAGTACTCCATAAAACACAAACATAAATCTAGACTGCAAGGCCAACCTCACAAGGGCAGCTAGTTTTTCATTAAGCCCAAAGAGACTCAAAAAGGCCAGAGTAAAACATATTACTTACAGTGTCATCAAATAAGTGGAAAGGCTGTATTCCAGGTGGAGATGTAGGTTAAGAATATATTCACTTCTGATGACTTGCCACAAACCTCTCTCCCACGGTCCCAATGGACAATCAGTATTGGCAACACAATGTATAAACTGCAGACACTACGTCCTGAGTCTGGATAAAATATAAAACTGAGTGAATCTAAATTGGAAATCATTTATACCAGGTGTTTGCAATGTAGGTGGGGCAAGGATGGGTTCAGGCCAGATATTCAGGACTACATCTGACTTTGTAAAATAGTAGCCTTTAAAATCTGGTATGTAACTGTACTTTACATGGATATACCTCAAATCTGTCATGATCTGTGCATCTCTTTCCTAAACTGGACTCCAACAAGCAGCTTGTTCAAGTTCAAATATCTGAGAAGAGCCTGAATATGTGACTTTACAACAGACCATTTTCCTCTTATTACTGGTCAACCAGTAGCTCACAACCACATCAGATTTCACAGCTGTATGTTGGACCTGGCCCTCTTTTCAGGGTCATCCCCAAACTTTTTACCTCCTCCCTCTGATTTGTTCTGGCCCGTTTGTGTTGGCTTTAGGCCTCTAGGCACTTTACCACTGCTAACTAGGGCTAAAGTGCAGGATATTCTGTCTAAATTTGGTTGGTGATTTGTTTTCTCAATGATTGGCATATCTGATTTACTAGTAAGTCCCTAGTAAGGTCCACTAGAGGTGCCCAGGGCCTGTAAATCAAATCTTACCACTAGGCCTGCAGACTGATTGTGCCACCCACATAGGTAGCCTTGTAACCATGTCTCAGACCTGCCACTGCAGTGTCGGTGGGTGCAGTGTTAAGCTGCCAGTTCGATCTGGCAAGTGCACCAACCTGCAAGGCCCAAACCTTCCCTTTTACTTCATGTAAGTCACCCGTAAGGGAGCTCTTTACCACTGCTGACCAGTGCTAAAGCGCAAGTGTCCTCTGTCTAAATTGTGTTGGTGATTGGTTTATACATGATTGGCATATTTGATTTACTAGTAAGTCCCTAGTAAAGTGCACTATGTGCGCCCAGAGCCTGTAAATCAAATGCTACTAGTGGGCCTGCAGCACTGATTGTGCCGCACACATAAGTAGCCCTGTAAACATGTCTCAGCCCTGCCATTGCAGTGTCTGTGTAGGGAGTTCCAAACTACCAGTTCGACCTGGCAAGTGCACCCACTTGCCAGGTCCAAACCTTTCCTGTTACTACATATACGTCACACCTAAGGTAGGCCCAAGGCAGCCCCATGGGCAGGGTGCAGTTCTTTTAAAAGGTAGGGCATGTACTAGTGTGATTTACGTCTTGATAGTGAAATATTGCTAAATTCGTTTTTCACCATCGCAAGGCCTGTCTTTTCCATAGGGTAACATAGTGATGGCCTCAAAATATCTTTTAAGTGTAATTTCCCATTGAGAGGAGACAGAGATGGAGTTTGGGGTCTCTAAACTCACAAGTTAAAAATACATCTTTTGGTAAAGTTGTTTTTTTAGATTGTAAGTTTGAAAACTCCCCTTTCAGAAACTATTCATTTTCTTGCTTAACCATTCTGTGCCTCTGCCTGGCTGCTGAATACACATCTGGGTCAAACTGACAGTTGGGCTGTTTGTGTAATCACTCTAGGCAATCACACGAAGGGAGCTGTGGTGTGTCCTGCATATCCTTATGGGCTGTCCTGGGCTAGATTGGAGGGAGGAGCTGACACTTGCACCTGAATAAGGCTATGGCTGTCCTGTACTTACAAAAAATAGTCTGCATCCCCCTGGAGTGTGTCTGGGGCCAGGACAAGGAGAGGCAGGGTTGTGCTCTCTACAAAGACTTTCCTTTGAAGCTTGCCTAGTTCAAAGGCAGAAATTAGTATAAGTATTGGACTGCTGACCCCACCCAACAGAACACTTCTGGACTGAGGACATTCTGCCAGGGAGAAGACCTGGGTGGTTGAGGAGGACCTGCTACTCGGCCTGTGAAAGGACTTGACTTTGCATTCTACATCCTGCTTTCCAAGGTTCACCAAAGGCTTGAATTGGGCTTGCCCCCTGTTGTGAATCCTCAGGAACATAAAAGACTTTATCTGCCAGTGTCTGGGCTCTTCTGCTGAGAGTTCTGACTTGCTGAGTGGTGCCAAATCCAGTCCCTGGGCCATTAAAAGTGGAAGCTGGTAATCTTCAGGAAAAATCAATGGACCGCTGTGTTGGCGTCAGAAAAATCAAAGTAGTAGTGTTTGTCCCGCAGCTGAAAATTTGACAGAACATCTGCCTCACAGTGACAGTATCGATGGAGCGCATGTTCTGAATGCAAACCCTTCGGACATCGCTTCTGAAGTTTCCACTCATCAACCCTTGGCATCAAATCTTCAATGTTTCAGCAAGGACATAAGGCTGTGTGACCGGAAGTTGACGCATTGTTCTCCGGTGGGGGAAGAATCGATGCATCGCCTACCCTGCAGGGAAAGAATCGACACATAGCTTCACTTGTGAGTAAGGAATTTACTTATTGCTTGCTTTTCAGATGCATCACCTCTCCTGCAGCTTCATTTTGATGCATTCCAGGTACTTTGTGCTAAAACAATGGATATATTGATACCTATGGATTAAGACTCTTTAAACTCAAATATCCTTCTAGGGAAGTCTCAACTACTCATCATGATGGACGAATAAAGACAAAAGTAACGATTCAAAATACTCAAATAGCTGCAACAGACCTTGAAAATAAAGCCCTTTTAAGCAAACAATCATCCACGCTCAAAAGGGCCCCAAACAGAAACAAGTTGGAGGATGGTCAACGGAACAGGCCTATGCCACACAGAATTATAGAGCATTCCCACCAATCACAATCTAGTCATGATATTGAAAATGATAGGGAATCAAGGCAGGTCATTCTAATCCCAGATTATGACTCACGCGGCCAACAAGATAGCCTGAACAGGGGCAACATTCTGAGGCTTTTGGCAGAGCTTCCTTCAACTAAGAAAATTATGTCCCCAGACTTAATATATCTGAAATTCCTCTCCAACAGCACTCAGAATGACCGGGAACAAACTCTGACTATGTGGAGGACAAGCGAAATCGCTGCATTAATCATGGCAGTTAGGCAACAGTTTGAAAACTGGGGTATACGGCTATCACAACCAACCAGCCTACGTTATCCTTTTCCCCTATTGTTAAATCTGAAAAGTGAACTAATTAAAAAAACTGAGTCACAGGCCCGCAAGTGCGGATGGGGCCTGGACGTCGGGGAAGCAGAACAGTGTCAATCCAAATGGGGGAAAAAGATTCAAATGCCTCTATTGATCCCCTAATTGTGGGGAATGGAGTACAAGATGAATGGAGATGGATGACATGTACCCTAAATTCAAGGAGAAGTAATTGACCCACCATACGCAATGCACTAGATACAGATCAATGGCTGACCGTTACTATTATGTCCTGGAACATCGCGGGAGCAAAAGCAATTATTACAGAAGGTTTTACAGTAATGTCAAGTTTCAACTACTCGATAATATTGCTGCAAGAAACATGGCTGGTAGACCCGATAGAACTAGGAGGCTTTTCTCTACACCACATTGGAGCTGAAAAATTAAACAAATCAGGCAGGGCAAGCAGTGGTCTAGCCACATACATCCCTACAGCACTTCAGGTCACAACAGAACTGGCCTTCTCATCGACTGACTTACAGACAAATAAAAATCAATTTTAGTTTCAATCGTAACGCTCCACTAATTATCTTTAATGTCTATGCCCATCCACGGAAACATCGTAAAGTACTTCTCTTCGAGAAGTTACTGCAAAAGGTAGAAGAGATACGGTACGCTAATCCAGCATGGGACATCTTAGTAACAGGCGACTTTAGCAGCAACCTGATATATACTCCAGAACCGGACGAGCAATTGGCAGCAGAAAACGCAATTTGGTCAGTGCTACCACAGTTACCATCAATACAGACGAAACTTGATATAAGGGGCAAGCAATTGGTAGAGGCCTTAGAACATCTGAGTATGAGGGTGCTAAACGGCAGGGTGGAAGGTGATGTCCTGCCCAGCTTTACTCATCATAGTGCAAAATCTGCAACTACAATTAACTATACTGAAGTCTCTCTTTCCCTGCTGGCACATGTTAAAAAATTCAAAATCATACCTACTCTCCACAGTGACCATTCGCTTCAGCATATAGAATTGGCTTGGAACGTTCCGTGTTTTCTTCCAGCCATAAATAAATTAGGAACAGTAACCTCTGTCAATTTAAACCGCTTGTTTTGGACGGAGTCCTCTCTACCACAGCTGTGCAAAAATATAAAAACCCTGCTTCAATCAACAGCACGCCAAGATCTCTCAGCTGGGGAGGTGTGGGCCTGCTTTCTACAGTTAGCACCATCACTTGGCTCGGCCAGGCATCAAGCTCCAAATCATAACCGGAGGCCACTAACTATGCCACCAAATATCTTAGAATTAAGAAAGGATCTGAGACGCAAACTCAGATCCACAAAAGATAGACCTCCTACAGAATCTTTATGTGCCCAAATAAAAACCCTTCGGAAAAATTATAAGAAACAGGTATGGCAAATGCGAACCCAAAAGGAGGAGGATTTCTTGATCAAATTACTTTTCAACTTAAGAAAGGCTAATACTAGAGAATTTTGGATGTCAGTGAAAGAAATAAACCGAAAGGCAAGAATAATAAACTGTACTTCAATTTCAGAAGATAAATGGGTGGATTACCTGTTAGACATCTTTTTCAAGCCAACCCCTCCTGTAGAAAATCAGCAACTGAAGGCTTCACTAAAACCTACAGATGTTCGTCAGAGTGATATGAGATTCAGTGCCAATAAAGTAGCCCAGGTGATCAGAAGGAGCTGTATGGACGGGGCTCCCGGTCCTAACGGTCTCCCCCAAGCCATATTTAAGGTGGATCTCAATTATTGGTCAGCCACTCTGTCAATATTATATGCTTAAGTCGAACGTAAGAGTTCCATTCCTGATAGTAGGAAAGGATCCATCATTAATCCTATATACAAAGGAGGCAGAAGGGCAAACCCGTCAGCTATAGGCTGATAGCTCTAATTGACAGTGAGGCCAAATACTTTGCCTCTTTAATCCTAGCAGACCTGCTCACCTGGTCTAATCTAAATAACCTGGATCCTATGAATCAAACTGGTTTCCGGAAGGGCTACGGCACAGTGAATAACATTCTTGGGCTAGGAGATATAGCCAACCGAGCAAAGTGCTTAAAGAAAAATGTACACATATGTTTTGTGGACTTCAAAAGTGCTTTTGATTGTGTGGACAGAGCAATTCTCTGGAACAAACAACGGAGTTGGTGTTTGCAAGAACTAATTTTGAGAAGCATAGAATTGCTGTATGATAAAACTTGGGTACGAATCAAGGTAGCAGACAGCTCAAAAGTTTCCAGGAGAATACCAACTAATATAGGATTAAAGCAAGGCTATGTGTTGGCCCCGCACCTCTTTAACCTCTTCATGGCAGATCTCTCTGCAAAACTAGACGCAACCAACTCTGGGATGGGAAGTCTGGCTATAACACATCTATTGTATGCTGATGACATTGTTCTGTTAAGCCACACAAAACTAGGGTTGCAACGGCTGGTTAGTGCCTTGGGCGAATTTGCAAAGACAAACAAACTAGAGGTTAACACTTCAAAGACAAAAACAATGTCAATGTCAATAGGCTGCTCTTTGAATCCTGCAAATAAAATAAAATTCAACGGTATCACTCTTGATACGATCTGCAGCTACAAATATCTTGGATTTACTGTAGACAATAAGATCAATTTTGTGCCGCAAAAAACAGTATATTCTACAGAAGTGCAAAGCCTTGATGTTCGCTTTCTGCACTCTTGCTAAAAGATTAAAGGGCCCATCATATAAACCACTAATGTCGGTTATGTCGGCTAAATTCCTTCCATCAATTACATACGGAAGCGCAGCCCAATACAGGAAAGATGCTAGCCTTCTGGAAAGGCAACAAATAAAAATCTATAAGCAAGTCTTCAATCTTCCTCGCTCTGCTTCCCCTGCACAGATAAGGCTGGAATTTGGTCTAATACAAAAGCAGCTCGACAGGAAGGCCCACACAATAAAGATCTGGTACAAAATAAGAAAAAACACTGTCAGTCCGCTAGGAGTGGCACTATGGAATTCAGTAAACGGCAATCCAAATTCACTATACAACAGGTACCTGAACAACTCCTTGCAAGAGACGAAAACAAAGTACCTATGGGATTCCAACATGTCGTATTCCCTTTTGTGTCGAGTGATAAAACAGGAAATAAGTATCCAATCTTTTCTAGATGATAAAACTAAACTTGCGCAACGCTCACACGCCTGGCTGGTAATGCATACTTATACCACCATGGCCCCATAACAATACCTGGCCGCAACCTTTGAACTTCACAGCAAGCATCGCTTTTTGACTCTGCGTTTGGGAGCATCTCCTGCTAGAGCAGATCAATCATCGTGGAAGAATAGAGGAGAGACTTCTTGCAGGCTATGTAAAGGCCCGAAAGAAGATATGGTTCACCTGATTTGTATTTGTCCAGCCTTAAAGGAAGCCCGCAGACAACTATTTAAACCGCTATTTATGAGAAATGGTACACGTTCCTGTCGGTCAGCGGTGATGTCAATGTTTGATCCTAATGATGCACAATCAATATGCAAATGTATCAAATTCTTGACTGCACACACCAAAGACATAAACCTGCTATCCGGGATGCATGCTTAATCACGCACTTTTTGCACCTTAGAGTTAAGAATCTGATTTTAGATCCTCGCATGGTTTCATGGCCAAGGAATTTACGGAATTTTTTTAAAAAATTGAGATTTTTTTATCTTTAAATATGTTGTATTATGAGATGATTGTTATGGTTTTTATTAACTAAACAATGAAGATTATTGATTGACTCTTTGAACTTTAAAAATTGATATATTTTCTTGTGTAAATTGGATTTTTGTCATTTTGGTCTTGTTTTATTCAGATAAATATTGGCTATTTTTCTAAACTGGTGTGGTGTCCATTTGTAGTGTTTTCACTGAGTTAATGTGTGTGTGAGGGCAAATACTTTACACATTGCTTGTGAGATAAGCCTGACTGCTTGTGCCAAGCTACCAACGGGATGGGCAAGGGTTATCTTCAGTGTGCGACTTCCTTACCCCGACTAATGTGAGAGTCCCTACTTGGATAGAGTGTAAACTGACTGCCAACGACAGAGCCCATTTCTAACACTGTAGCATTGTGCAAACCATAGTCCACATTAGCTATGTATAAGGCAACATAGTTTGCATAGCTTTATATTCACCTATGAATGTGCAAACACATATGTACTTAGTAAGCTCTGCTGCTTGAGGTTAGTACATATTGATGTATACCAAATGTAAGCAGCAGGGGAGACAGAAGACAGCTTTTGCCATGCACCAGTGAAGACTGGTCAGCAATCCAACAGAGTGGACCTAATCCATAGATGATATCTTGAGCTTGAATTTAAATTGCAAATCCAGTTTATCACATGATATGCAAATCAACAGTCAATCACCTAAACCATTGCTGAGTAGTTGGTCACACACACTAGCTGAATGTTCAACAGTTTATCTACTCCTCAATTGCTTGTGAATGTTAAAAAGTTCCTAAAAAACTTATTGTACATATTTTCTAAAATACTTCAATATTAATCCAAATCATGAATGAATTATGATTCAACATTGTCCTTTGGATATTTGTGCTCTTATATTAACCTCAAATGCATTTTAATCTAAATCACTTCTTCATTAGGGCAAGATGTATGCCTTTATTGAATTAGAGATACCAACCATTAATTTGGCGTATTACTACAAAATGAACTTAATAACCATGTAAGGTCTGTCTCCTAACCCGATTATCACTAAGGGACATATTTCTGAGCCCCTTGCACTGCTGTTGTGTCACATTTTGTGAGCAACGGCAGAGCAAACCTTAAACTTATAACTATGAGGCGATGCAAAGCCACTTTGTGTGGCTTTGAATGGCCTTATAGATGTATAGCAAGGGAGGTTTTCCATGGCCTTTGCGGTGGGTGCACCGACGCCACACCTTTGCATGTGGATGCCACCTAAGATTTATAAGAGCTTGTAAACCTGGGGATGTTCTAGAACCTTACGCCTCCCCAGGGGAGGTGCAAGGAGGAGAAATATCTTTAGTTCTCCTCGTTTTTACCTCTTTCTATGTGTGCTGCATTCTACAGCACACATAGAAAGAAGAAAAAACCTGCAATTATTGTTTTTGTGCAAGAGGGTGCCCTTATGCACAATTTTGCTGAGCGCTCACAGGTCTTTTTAATGGTACATACATGGATATAATGCTTGGTATTGTCTTGAGCCACTTGAGCACCTGTGCAAAACATAGTAATTAAGTCATTAATCACTAAATACCATGAGATTTCACAGGTTCAAAGGCCTCTTCTTCATCCCTCGTGCCTTCAGAATGCTAGCTCCAATGTGCTACATTTGTGAACATCATGTTTGTGATTATTTACTCTCTACTACCCAGAGCCTCTCAGTTATTCGATGTCGCATGTCATACATTAATTTAATTTTGTTTTTAATTGGTGGGCAACTTTGTTTATGCAAAATTGATCAAACTGGCATTTTATTGAATACACCACTCAGGTATGTCGACTTGGTTAGTAGCCTTTAATAGGTTCTCCTGGTTAAAGATGCTCTACTGTATTTCCCTTTATAACATTATGACAGTTTGAACTCTTCAAAAGAATCCTTACTTAGCTCTCTCTAAAATTATTTGCTGTTAAATAGTTGCTCTTGGACCTATATTGGTATGTACCAGATGGTACATTATATTTCATCCTACTTGATTTAAGAGCAGAAGTTGTTCAATTGCTGATATTTATTTTTAAATTATATTATGCGCCAATGCTTATTAAAAATTGCATTCAATTTCTTAGAATTTTCTGCTATATTTCACCACAAATGTTGCAGTTGATGGTGCTTTACGTTGCACCAGTGACTCTTATGTTACACTCGCTACTTCCAGATTCTTCTTGAAATTGATTCATTTGATGTAAACTGTTATAATCTTATCTGTTGACTTGTCAGTGTTGGAGTGTAGTTTTCTAATCAAACTTAACATGAAAAGTTTGTGAATTAATGCATAATGATGCTGCATAGATCAATCAATCAGAGATTTGTAAAGTGCACTACTCACCCGGAAGTTCTCAAGGCGCTGGGGGGGGGGAGGGGGGAGCTACTGGTCGAAAAGCCAGGTCTTAAGGTGTTTCCTGAAATATAGAAGGTCATCGGTCAGGCCGAGGTGGAGTGGCAGGGTCTTTGCGGCAAAGTAGGAGAATGATCTTCCTCTGGTGGTCGTGCGGCGGATGCGAGGAACGTAGGTGAGGGCGTGGTTGGTGGAGCGAAGGTTGCGGGTCGGGTGTGAAAGGTGAGTCTGTCGTTGAGGTAGGTCAGACCCGTGTTGTGGAGTGCCTTGTGTGCGTGGATGAGGATTTTGAAAGTGATCCTCTTCGATACTGGTTGCCAATGTAGGTCTCTAAGATGGGGTGAGATGTGGTCGTACCGTTTAATGTCCCGAATGAGGCGTGCGGATGCGTTCTGGATTCTTTGCAGTTTTGTCTGAAGTTTGTTTGTTTTTCCTGCTTAGAAAATGTATTAATGTGCTTTACTAAATGTGTGTTTGAAATGTGCCCACAGGGAGTGGCCACCAACATATACGATGATAAATGTAACTGACTAACAATTAAATACTAATGCATTAATGTATGATTTTGTATTAGTATTAAGAGTTATATGTTAAGGTTTTGCTAATTAATCACTAGGCCTTAGTTAACATGAGTGGGGGCCTAGCTGTCTGGTTTCATATTAAATGTGTTTTTCTAACATGCAATGTGCTGACTTGCTGAAGGACATGTAGTCGTACTTTTCCAGAAGCTAGAAGATGTGTGTAACCGTAGTAAATTCTTTCTCATGAGACTCGACTTGCTCAAGGAGAAATTCTTGCTGAATGCAACAGTGTAAACTTGCAACAGGTGCAAGGTCGCCTGGACTGGTATAGACAATGGAACTACTGACTGGGTCTGTGAGAGGACCGCGAGAACATGAAATTGTATCTGACATTCTACCCGTTGGAGACGTCAATTACAGAAGCCAATAAACTACGTGAGAACTGTTATGAGGTGACAATCTTAATGAGGCGACAAGTAAACCATTGGATGGAGATAATGGTGCACCAAAACCTGCCCAATTGGAAATTAGGGGACTGTACAACAAGTTTAATATAATCCTTTGACACCAGGAGAAATCAGCCAATATATGCCATTCCTTTGCCATAGCTATTACGTGCCTTTGCTATTGCCTAGACACTTTGTCATTCTGTCCTAAAGACTTTGCGGTTTATCTCTTCGAGCCATCCTTATTCTGCCTTGCCCGATTCATACTATTCCTCCTTAAGAGGGAAGTGTCCCTTATTGCCCTGTCTTGCTGAACTTTGCTGTGTTTCCTGGCTGATGGCGAATCAACTGATGTCCTGAGGACGAAGACTGACTCTGTATGCTGACCCATTACGGAGGGTAACTATATGATGATGAAATTGTAATTGTCTGTTTGCCTTTTCTTTCTAGGTACCAACTGCTCTTTTGATAGAGACCATAGTTAGATGTTTTCCAAATTTGTGTTTCTAAATTGTTTTTGCATGAAGCCCAACATGCCAATGCTAATTCGAGGTTAGTTAAGGAGTTCACTAGACGGACGCAAATAGACAAATGACTGAATCTATGCTTTGTTGAATAATGCGCTATTGAAACTCTGCTAAGATTAACCCATGTTGATGTTGTGCTTTGTTCTAATGTTTATGATTTTTGCTTTGATTAAATCTTATTTGACAACAGACTAATAAACTTACTCGTAGAGGTGTAATCAATTGGGAATAAATATGATAAATCATACTAAATCCGTGTGGTTATTCGCGACTGAAAGGTCTTGGTGTGATTTGATTCTTACTTATGCCATTATCCAAATTGAATCGATTTGTTATAGTGAGTATTGATGATGTTATTGATCTATTGATTGCTATGTTGATTAATTGTCTCGTCCTGAGGTGTGTTCAATCAGGGTCAAAAGATTCATCGGCCTAAAACGAATATCAGACTAATTAATGATTTGATACGGGACACGTTATCATCAGTAAACTATTGTTAATCCTAATCAGAAAATAAATCGGTGAAAGCAGTTGATTATTTCTGTGAGTCAATAGTAGTAAAAATTAGAACATAGTTGACCATCAAGTATTTGATTATATGTACATCCAAATAATTAACTTTTATTGTTTTGAAAAATCTATTGGCGGCCCCTCGAAGTTGTGCTAATACCATCTGTCTTGCGGAATTAGGTACATAATTAAACCTTTTCCTCTCTTCTGTGGTATTCTATGTTGGTAGGGGGGTAGACTGTCCTTAACAAGCTTGTCATAAAGGACTGTTTAAGACTTGATTCTGCCTTAGATATCCCGTTGCTCACTTTTGTGGTCTGTTTTCAAGTTATTGGCCGACCGGGCCTTTTGGACGCCACAGAATCTTGCCACCTCCTTGTAAAGAGCACTTTGAAGCAAGAGCTTTATGAGAAGGCCAAGTCAAAAAGAGATTCTTTAGACAATCTTAAACCCATGGTGCAGACGTACAATCTGGTGCACGTCCATCAGGGCCTTACCAGGTTTCACTTATTACCTCTCCTGGTAGGGTTTCCTGCCAATAGATGCACTTTATTGGAACTATGTTTATGCCCCTCTGATGGGAAGTCTGTTCAGTCTACCCCACATATTGTGTTCTTTTTCTCTTTATATCTAATGCCTAGCAAGGAGGTAATATTACCAATTATTAAATATTTTACATTTCGTCAATGTAGACCAGCGCTGTTATTTTTAAAGCTTTTACATAACTCTGATATTGGTGGCCTCTTTAAAACTTTGGAAAAGGAGCAATAGTGTAATTTTTCTACCCTGAATGCAATTCCAATATGATGTAGTGATGGACTGTTTTTATTTTGTGTGATTTTGCTATATTTTTATTAATTTATGCCCCCGAAATGTGGTGAATAAAGAGACATTTGATTGTTTGATTGGCTTGCACAGTCAGTTTGAATGTAGAACAAATATTACCTCCTTTAGTTTTCACACAATGACTTTAAATCTTTCACTGGTCACTTCCAGTTCTAAAAATATTACCTATATAACTCCTACAGATTAGCAGTGATTGTTGTAACTGAGAATCTTCTAAGTTATGGGTATATTCAAAACAAAACCTGAAATTTGTAGTGTACAATAATGCCATGTCGGTGCCATAGTTGTCTCTGCAATCAGTAGAAAAATATATTCTTGAGTCTACAGTACTTCTGAAAAAATGTATTGCAACAATTTGGTTATAAATGTTTTGTTTGTAGTGTCATTATCTTCTCATATCAGCAGCCACTACTGCTTCAATACTGGGAGGAAACAGCCTTTACAACGCAGTTTTTACCACACAATGCCTTTACTATGAAATGGTAAGTATATATATATATATATATATATATATATATATATATATATATATATATATATATATATATATATATATATATCTTCATATATACACACAAATAAAAAAACAAAGGTTACTGGGAAGTTTTAGTTAGGTTTTGAAGATACTTACACAAAACTATAGAAATTCATCAGTTATAGTTAGAGTTATTTCAAGTAACTAGAATACACGCCCTAAGGTAACTGTAACTCCTGCCCCAATGCACACTTTTTTCTTCAATAATTTGACTGCTAATGTTTCAGTGACATTTTTATTAATGTTATGAAAGTTCTCATGAGTGCTATAATATCTGGGGTAATTAGCAGTGTATAGCGAGGGTCAAGTTATATGTTCAGTGGGGATGGTGACTGTGCACCCCCCCTGTTTTTTTAAATAAGGCCCCCTGGATCTTTACCATGTGGGGGCTTTTTGCAAAACAAGTGCAAAAGCCGGCATGTTTTTGAAAAACGTTTCGCTGGAGTTGCAAATCAGCCATGACTCTTGCCAAAAAAAAATTAAAAATCTTTTTTGACCTGGTCTGTCTTAGACCCCCGCACCAGAGCTAAGGGTCAGGGTGTCCCTACCCTGGCCCCTTTTCTTTTTTTATCTTTTGTTCAGGGATTCAGCTGAAGGGCAGTGCCAGAATGGCTGCCAACAATTCCTGGTGGAAGGTTCGCTGAGCCTTTGAGTCCCTTCATATACAATTTAGAATTTTCTCTAAAACTACTGAATGAGTTTACACCACATAACAAAAAGCGCACTTTCTGAACCAAGAGCTATCTTTCTGACAAATTTTGTGTAATTCCATCCAGCAGTTCTGGCTGTAGTCGAGTTCAAAAACCCTATGGGGACATGGGAAAAAACACGTTTTGGTACCCCCCCATTTTTCTCGGCCCGCGCTTGATGGATCACCCAGAAACTTTCCAAACAGCAGCTGAAGTGAGCCTTGACAATTTTCATAAATTTAGTGTATTCATCAACCGGCGCCAAAGATATAGCCAAGTAAAAAAATGCTTTTAATATAGAAACTAGATCCTAACTATGAATACCTAGTGGTGAACGCCACGAGGTATATATATATATATATATATATATATATATATATATATATACCTAGGGTGCAAATTTTTGTGGACATTTGTCAAACAGGTGCAAAGTTATTAAGAGACAAAAAACCAAAATATCCATATATATATGTATGATCCTCATAAAACACCGGAATACAGAGGCTGTCCTTGAGCATTCCGGGTAGGGATTCCGGTAACCCTAAACATCCAAAAACAGCCTCATTGATGTAAAGAAGAGTCCGGACTCCGTGGCACTGCAAAATATAGTTTAATATATAAAAATAGATACTGGCATCCACACCAGCACCTTTCAGCCTTAGCCTTGTTCACGGTAACACATAAAACCATTCAATGCTCATATATAGCCATACTAACAACATAAATGTTGAACCATCATAAAAACAGTGCTAAGAAACAGAACTACTGTGGCAGCCATATTGGATCATTACTGTTATCACCATTAATTGAGTAATATTGGACTCACCAAATTCCTAGTGCAATACTTGAAATACTATAGTGCTAAGATGACTTCATGTGATCATAATATATATAAAATATAATTATTAATGAAATATCATAGAAATTTCATAAATATATACAATTATTGCATTCAAAGTGTAAACAATAGTGATAGCAAAAACCTGCCCCAGTGGGCTGATGTTAGCATCAATATTGACACAAATCTCCATATATACATAGACTACCCATATGCATACCTGAGCGCTAAAACTTGAAATACTGCATAAATAACATAAAAATAGATTTCCTAACAAACCACAAGTATCATATCGCTTACATGCCTCACAAGAGGTCTTATATATGCACCCAGGGGCAAGAGGCATTATGGTCATAAATCCACTGCTAATAATATGGTCCACATAGACATAAATACAAACATTAAATGCGAAATCCTATGTGCTTAAAAAGAGAAATAAAGAAATCAATAAAATCCACAACACCCCCAATTAATACCCTAAAGTGCCAATAACGCCAAATGGCTATACTAGTTAAAGTGACTGATGCGTGTACTATCATAAAGTGACCAAATCTTCTACCCTAAGTGTACGGCTAATTCCTCACTTGAATTCAGTCCTCTAGCAACAAGAGTTTCGAAATCGATAATATATCTCGACTCCAAAATTCTCAATTTCAATTCTCTGTCTTCTCCTCGTATGTCTTTTCTCACATATTCTAGCACTACAAATTTCAGCAGCCTTTCATCTCCCCATGCATTTCATGGAAACAGGATAATTATGATCACTGCGGCAAATGGCTCTTTTATGTTCAAGAACAATATACACAAAAGCCAGTGTTGCAATTATAAATCCCTCTGGTCTATAAATATATATATATATATATATATATATATAGATATTTGGGGTTTTTGTCTCTTAATAACTTTGCACCTGTTTTACAAATGTCCACAAAAATTTCAACAATTGTTTCCCCCATTTAATCATTTAATTGCCGGAGTACTGAAAGTTTTGTGCCACTTCATCAAGGGGATGAAAAGAAAAAAGGGGCCCCAAAACAGGCTTGAATTCCTATGCATTTTCCATAAGCATTTATATTTCATGTAGTGCAAAAACCGCCAGATGGATTTTTTTTAGATTTGCCAGTATTACATGGTAGGGAGTGTAGTTGATTCTGTGGGGTGGTGCAGGTAAGTAGAGTAAGTAAATGGTAAGTTATAAGGTTTTTGTAAGCTATAACTGTGGCTGCTGTAGATTTGAGGTAGTACTATGGTACACAGTGATGACAAGTCATTAATATGATTGGAAAATGTCTGTCCATACACAAATTGCAGGCAGCCAAGTTGTTTTAGGGGCAGTTTGGCGGTGTTCTAGCTAAGGACCTTAACTACAGGTAAGATTGAGGTCTGATAAGTGTTCCTTAACTATTAGCACTTAATGTAAGTGGTAATAGGTTGGGAAATATAATTAGAAGTGTCTATATATTTTAAAAGAATATTACAGAGTACTGACTTACTACCAATGTACTACCCTAAAAATAATTCTGAAAATTGAAAAAACATTGTAATACACAATTATTCACAAATATAGTGTTCTAAAGTGGCTTTAGTTTTTTTTGCATATTTAATTATGACAAAAAAAGTCTACATATTACCACAGTAATCCCTAAAAGTTACTATGTAATTTTAAAAAAATGACTTAATAAATTAGCATTTGGGAAAAAACTTGGTATGTGGTAGGTCCTTCTGTGGCACTGCATAAACTGGTTAAATGAATATATAGAAAATTATGCAAACATTTCCATACCTATTTTCACTTTAAGAAAATGGTAATAGGTTGAGAACAACAAAAAAAACGACTTTTTACTAATTTTCGAGGGCCGAAGCCACAACAAAGTCAACAAAAACAATTGCATATGACTTTAAAATCTGTAAGGGTAGACACTATCTAATTATACACTCTCTTGTTATTGCTATGTACCACAGCATACCACTAACTTACTGTGGTATACTATGGCACAAAATATCACAAGGTGACTAATTTGGGATTCTATTGCATTACCTTCGTGTTACATATAGTGATGCAAAGGCAGCGCAATACATATGTAACATTTAGAAAACTACGCAAAGCAATTATAAGCTGCCCTGCTTGGTAAATGTACAGAAATGCAATGCAGTGCAAGCTGCTGCCTAGCATTACTCTACTACAGTCCTCCAAACTTCAACTGCATTCATTCCCCCAATACACTGTAAGGGACTATACACCACTCAACTTTGAGCTTTTCCACTTTATGCCACTGCACTGTACACATGCCACTGTACGCAACTCTACTATATGTGACTCCACTTTATGCTATTCCTCTCTACCCCACTCCACTGTATGCTATTTCACTACATGCCACTGCTCTCTATGACACTCCACTCTATGCTATTTCACTGTATCGACCCCAATGGACGGTACTCCACTGTATGCTACTCCACTCCACGCCACTCCACTTTATGCCATACCATACTACACTATTCCCTTGTTCAACATTCCACTTTAGGTCACTCCATTACATTCAATTCTATTCTACGCCACTCCACTGTACACCACTACAGTATTTGTGATTCCCCTGGACGCAACCTAACTGTGAATGACATTGCACTGGATACAAACTAGTCTACGCCACTGCACTGTACCCAACTCCACTGTGCACTACTCAACTATACTTTATTCCACTGTCAACCTCCGCACTGTACGCTATTTCACTGTAAGGCTCTCCGCTGTACACCAATCTAACGTGAGACAAACCACTCTACAAAACTCCATTCTATTTGTTTCCTTTGGATGCCACTCCTTTGCATGCCACTCCACAGTATAGTATTCCAGTTTATCACACTGCACTGTGTGCCTCTCCAATCTGCACCACACCAATGTATGCTATTCCACTGTATGCTACTCCACTGTGCACTATTCCATTGTAGGCCACTCTACTGTACTCCACTAAACTGTATGCTATTCCAGGGTATGGCACTTCACTGTACAACACTCCAGTGACCGTTATTTGACTTTCTGCTAATCCAATTTTCAACACTCCACTGTACACTGTTAGACTGTATGGTGTCTACTGAACACTATTCTACTACTTGGTAACCCACTGTATAGTACTCCACTTTACCTCACTACAGTGTATGTCACAGCACTCTATGCAGCTCCACTGTATGCCACTCTGTTATCTCCGCTGGAACTGCACTCTATAACAGTGTATTTACTTTATGGCACTGTATACAGCTCTACTTCACTCAATCCATTTACACTCCATTGTACAACACTCTATTCCACTAAACAACTCTTTTCAACACTGTATGATACAGCCCTACACTCTACTGTACTCAACTATACTCTATGCAAATACACTATTATCCACTCCATGCCACTCTACACCACAATACACTAATACACTGTATTATGTTTTACTCCACACTATGTTACTCAACTCCACTGGTCTACTCCACTCTATTCCACTATATGAGACTTTACCTCAATCTACGCCACTGTCCAATAATCCTCTTTATGCAGCTCCACTGTACAACACACTACTGTACTCTGTACAACTCCACTCTACAACACTCCAATATATGTTTCCCACTTTAATCCACTACATTCTACCACACTGCACTCAATTTCACTATACAGTACACTACTCTATGACACTTAACTGTACAAAACTCACCTTTATTCTACCGAGTGACACTCATAAAAGATACCTTCATAAATAACACTCAATGCTACACATTTTTATTAAAGATATAAGAAGTATTGAAATTCCACGAAAAAACAAAGGTTACAGAAGAGTTATAATTAGGAAAATCTTATTTATTCTTTCTATTCACACCATACTAAGGGCCTGATTTAGATTTTGGAGGACGGCTTACTCCATCACAACAGTGATGGGTGTCCCGTCTTCAAAATCTAAATCCCATTACAGCCTATGGGACATATATTTTTGCGGATGGGAAATCTGTCACCGTGAGGACAGAGTAACCTGTCCGTCAAGTTGTAACTCAGGCACTAAAACTACACAAACATTAGAAATGATAAAGTTACAGTTATAACTTTATTTACAATTTACACACCACCTTCAGCATACAGTGGAGTGGCATGCAGTGGAATAGCGTAGAGTGCAGTGTTGTAAAGTGGAGTGGCATACAGTGGAATGGAGTAGAGCGGAATGGTGTACAGTAAAATGGCATAGAGTGGAATAGTGTTAGTGGAGCAGCATCCAGTGGAGTAACATACAGTGGAGTGACGTAGAATGGAGTGAGGTACAGTGGCATTGCATACAACATAATAGAGTAGAGTGGAGTGGCGTAAAGTGTAGAGTGTAGTCTTGTACAGTGGAGAGGCATAGAGTGGTGCAGAGTGGAACAGTATATATATATATATATATATATATATATATATATATATATATATATATATATATATAAGCATCACGTTTGCTCCATAATGTATAATCCTGCCAAAATTCATGTTAGTGAAATCAGCTGTTTTTGCTCTACATTAAATACATTAGTCTATGGAAATTGAATTGATAGAAACATGATTTTTATCTTCGCACCCCTTAGAGATTAACCACAATAATTTACATCATCTCAAAATGTAAAAACTGCTAAAGATCAGGAAGGTTTTGTGAAGATTCTTCAAATGGGTGCAAAGTTATTAGGCAGGTAACATCCAAGGAATTCCTATCCTTGGGAATGCTAACTATAACTACAGAGTGGCAATCAGATATAATCTGATTTCTTTCTTTTTATCTACTGTGTATGTTATGTATTTGTTTATTGGTTTACATAATCGTGTAACCATGAGTGTGTCTTTTTAGCTGTTCATGTAGTAATTCTGAAACTTTAAATATGATGTGTAGTTTATATTTTGGGCTTCCTTGCTGCTTTTAGTAGGATTGTGCTACATACAAAGCCCAAAGTGAAAGAAAGTCAAGTTGTGTTATAAAAATGAAGATTATTATTTTTTTCTTCATGGCCAATTATCATCTCTTCCATATTGTAGTTTGGGTAAGTCACTGCGAGATAATTTTTCCATTTTGTTGCACAGGAGTACTTAAGAAAGGTGGTTTGTTTTGGCTTGTTGGACAAGTTTTATTTTGTGAACCAGAGAGCATGCAAATAAATCTTATGTAGATTAAGATGTATTCTATTTGTTATATATTAGTTTATAGGGTTCCATTAGCATGTGACCATAAATGGCGCTTTCAATTGTTCATGTAACAAATCTGAAACTTTGAATATGCAGTCTAGTTTTTTTATGGGATTTCTTTCTACTTTTGCTACTGTTGTGCTACAAGAAATAACAAGTTGAAAAACCTTATAACTTAACAATTACTTACTCCTCTTATCTGCAGTTCACCACAGAATCATCCATACCCTGTAAAATGCAATACTGCCAAATTTCATAAAAATCCAGCTGATGGTTTTTGCGCTATGCGAAATAAAAACATCTATGGAAAATGCATTAGATTTGAAGCCTGTTTTGGGACCCCCACTGTTTTTGCACCCCTTGACCAAAAACCACAAAACATTCAGGTCTGAAAAGTTTTACGCACATTTGTCAAATGGCTGCAACATTTAAAGGGACACAAATTGGAAAAATCCATATCTCTGGTCACCCTAACTATAACTACAGAGTGGCTAACACAAATCTGTAATATTTATTTAATGTATATGTATATGTGTATATATGTGTGTGTTTGTGTGTGTGTGTGTGTGTGTGTGTGTGTGTGTGTGTGTATGTGTGTGTAAGGGTGTTTTTAGGGTTTAGGGGTGAGTAAGGGTACTAAGTGGTAAGGGCATTTCTAGGGTTTGGGGTGGGTAAGGGTATTGTGTGTAAGGGTGTTTTTAGGGTTTAGGGGTGTGTAAGAGTATTGAGTGGCAAGGGTGTTTTTAAGGTTTAGGAGTGGGTAAGGGTATTGAGTGATGAAGGTGTTTTTAGGGTTTAGAGGTGGGTAGGGTTATTTGGTGTTAAGGATATTTTTGAGTTTTGTGTCGGTAAGGGTATTCTGTCACAACGATGTTGTTAGGATTTAGGGGTGGGTAAGGGTGTTGGGTGGTAAGGCTGTTTTTAGGGGTTAGGGCTGAATGTGGGTATTGAGTGGTAAGGGTATTTGTGTGGTTTTGTGGTGGGTAGTAAGAGTATTAGGTGACAAATGTGTTTTCGGGTTTAGGGGAGGTGAGGGTACTGGGTGGTAAGGGTATTTTAGGGGTTGGTAAGGGCCTTGGGTGGTAGGGTTTAGTGGTGACTAGGGTTATTTGGTTGGAAAGAGCTTTTTTAGAATTCGGGGTGGGTAAGGGTATTTGGTGGCAAAGGTGTTGTTAGGATTAGTGGTGGGTAAGGGTATTGGGTGGTAAGGGTATTTTTAGGGGTTATGGCTGGGTAAGTGCATTGGGTAGTAAGAGTACTTTTAGGGGTTAGGACTGGTTAAAGGTATTGCATGGTAAGGGTATTTTTAGGGTTTTATGGCGGGTACGGGTATCGGTGTTCTTAGGGTTTAGGAGTGGGTGAGGGTACTGGGTGATAAGGGCATCATTAGGGGCTGAGATGGGTAAGGGTATTGTGTAGTAAGGATTTTTTTAGGGCATAGGGATGGGTGAAGGTATTGTGGGTAAGTGTACTTTTAGAGTTTAGGGCTGCTTATGGGTATTAGGTGGTATGGGTGTTTTTAGGGTTAAGGGGTGGGTGAGGGTATTGGGTAGT
This sequence comes from Pleurodeles waltl, assembly GCF_031143425.1. Lineage (NCBI taxonomy): Eukaryota > Metazoa > Chordata > Amphibia > Caudata > Salamandridae > Pleurodeles > Pleurodeles waltl. Next base: position 1,161,845,887 of record NC_090445.1, on the reverse strand, counting down.
AAGGATGATTTTAGGGTTTGGGGTGGGTAAGAGTATTGGGTGGTTAGGGTGTTTTTAGGTTTTAGGTGTGCGTAAGGGTATTGGGAGATAAGGGTATTTCAAGGGTTCAGGGTCACTGAATTTAGGGGTTGGGTCTATAAGGGAATACTTATATTTATTTATATGTATATATGTTTGTATATATATGTGTGTGTGTGTGTATATATATATATATATATACATACATACATATATATATATGTATGCATGTCTGTATATATATTGAGCACGAATAGCTTTGGCTCTGCCATTTTGAGCTGCAGGAGTGACATTAAATGCAATCAACAACGTATGTTACATGTGCTCTAATCTATTGATCATAAGTGGTGCATCAAAATCACATTATTCAAGGTGCATTTAAAAGTCGAAACATAGAAATGTATATGTATGTTTGACAAAGACATTAATCAATTGAAATATAGTACATGTATGCATTTACATTCAATTTAGTTGAGTTACTGTATTACAGTTAAAAGTTGTATAATCACAGTTACTTGACATTTATTGTACCTATGAGGAGAAATGCACTTATAACTATGTATTTCGAATGTGTATTGAATCGTTTAAATTGACTCTAGTGCAGGCCTGAAATGTTTTTCTATGCTTCACTTTCAGCATGGAGTTTTGCTCATGGTGCATTATTCTTTATTTGCAGGTGCATCTGCACAAGTCTACAGTTAATGAAAGGCATGTTGTGTTTTTATGATAAAGGCGCATAGGAGGATATGTTTGCAAAGACAGAGAGCGCTAAGGAACAGAAGAAGAAAGAACTCCCTTGTGTGCCCCAGGATCTGGGAGATACCCAAGGTCGTCTTGATGTTTGGTTCGTGGATGAAAGTCTAATTGGAGTTGTAAATTCCAAACTGCGCACAGAAGATGGAAAACTACTGGTGATGATGATGTGGATTCTAGAAGGTTCTAAGAGTTCTAAAGTGGTGTTCATTTAGTTCGTTGAGGCAGACCCTTTCTACCCTTTGACTAGAATGGAGTACCTTGAGACTTAGGGCCAGATGTAGGAAGCAGTTTGCACTTCGCAAACAGCGAATTTCGCAGTTTGCGACGTGCAAAATACGCTTTGCAATGCACTAAACCCGTTTTGCATCTCGGTAACCTGGTTACTGAATCGCAAAACGGGTTTGCGAGTCGCAATTAGGAAGAGGTGCCGCTGTGCAATGCAGGATTGCTTTGTGACTGCGTACGTGGTCGCAAACCAATTGCAGTTTGCACCCTTTTGAAATGGGTGCTAACCCATTCACAAAAGGGAAGGGGTCCCTATGGGACCCCTTCCCCGTTGTGAATGGCACTGGAAACATTTTTTCCTATCGACCACTGGCTGCTCTGAAAAAATGAAACAAAACGTTTCATAGGACCACTGCCTGCTCTGAAAAACAGTCACAGACATGGTGGTCTTCTGTCCGCAGCAGGCCACCATCCCTGTGTATGCCGCCACTTGCAAGGGGGTTGTAAATTACGACCCACCTTTGCGACCCCCTTGCGAGTCGCAGATGGTGTCAGGGTCACCATCCAACATTCCGAATTGCGACTCGCAATTTTCAGGTCGCAATTCGGAATATTGCTATATCTGGCCCTTGGAGAGGTAAAGATTTCTCTATTCCTAAATTGACTGAGTGGCATCATGCTACTCACCTCTCTCTTGCAGAACTTCTATGAGGTTTCTGTTATGCTGACACTTTTGGACTATTGCCAGTTTCCTGAATGTCCTGCACTTACAGAGAAATACTTAGGTTTCCCCATAACTTAGGATTTTTAGATCTGACCATCAAATATTATTCCTCATCTTTTGTGTTGCTTCAACAGAAATAATTGTGTGCCATATACTTGTACAATTTCATTTGATTCAATGCTTTGCTTCAACTTTGGTGATTCTATACTTATATAGCATGTTTCTGAGACTCATTAATATAGATCTGGCCATGAGTTTATAATATCATTTTTTACTTGAATTTCCTTCTTTGCGATTTAATGCGTGATCAAATGGGTAGCATTGTCAACTGTTAAGAAAGTGTTGAATTTACTCTCCTAAGGAAAAGGGCCAGATGCAATATATATATATATATATATATATATATATATATATATATATATATATATATATATATATATATATTGGGTTATGGGTATGGGTATATGGGGTTTCACTTACCTGGTATATACTTATTGTGGTAAAGACATTTGTGGTAAGGGCACTCCGCGGGAAATGTTGCATCATGAAGGCATTTGTGATAAAGTCATTTGTTGTAATCTCATACAGCCCATAGTGGGTGTAGCCATCCATACACATCTAACATCAGGTGCATAATGATTGGTGTATCAAATCGTATCATCAGTCAATTTCAATTACTTATTCAAATTGCTATGATCATAAAACAAATGATATTTCTATCATTCACAATCGTTCATATATTTACAAAAAATGAGAGATAACAGATTAAAAAACATTAATATAGGGATAAAAAAATATTGCTGCAAAAGTGACAGTGCACCTCAATAGATCATTCCACACTTTTAAAAGATTCTTCATAGTCACAACAGAGACTAATGAGCAAATGATTAACAGTGCAGCACCTTGATCCTCATGATATGTTACTCTATGTTAGAGTTTGGAAACATGACTTACAGAACTCCTCTTTCCAACTGTTCTTAAACACTTGCAAAACAGCAAAGCTAATCAGACACTTAGCTTTAATGGAGTAACAAACTTTGGTCTGAAACCTTAGTGAATGAATATATCAGCACTGACAGCAAACATTTATTTCTTGGTGAATTAAAAAATATTCACAAAAAAAGGAAAACTATACCCAAGACGGAAGAGAGACTAAGGGGCTCGATGTATTTCGCATGGAAGAAACCACTGGAAAACTCCCAAAGTATGCCTCTGCGGACTCTACCAGTGGCACCTCTTCACTCAGCGGTCAGTCCACCACAGGACGGTGAGGTCACAGTGATAGCTACCCTCTCCTATTTAAAGCAGGATGGCAGTTCCTCATTTTCCCTGTCTGTGTTCTCCATGTGATGCATGGCAGACACGGGCAGGAAAAACGATTAATGGTCCCCATGCAAATTGAAAAAACACTGGGGGCTATTAGTTCTTTTGTTTTTAATAAGACACCTCCTGCTTTGTTTTTTTTGTCTGAAAACAAAAAAAGTTTGCTGAGTGGATGCTTTAAACATGGAGCCTACTCAGCAAATTTTGCTGCAGTGAAAGGAGTCATCACAGCAGTGATTTCCTTAGCAGTAGTGAGATGCCCCCACCAGGCAGGGATCTTCAAATATGGCAAGTAGAACTGATGACTGGATGATAGAGGTCATGACCTTCGCCCCCTGATGGGGAACCCGCCAATGGCTAAATAAGGGTCAAAGTCACATGGACACCAAGAAGCACTTCCCTCAGGGGCTTTAATCTTTGTTAAACATAACATTCAATCTATTTCTTCCATACTAAAGCAAGCTGGTACATGTATAACTGCTGGCTATTCAGCATAAATAGGGTTAAAAACCTAGTCAACATTTCACAACTGCATGTGCTTTTTCAGATTTCTTTGAAATCTCCTGCAATTCATGCTCTTAGGTCCTACGCACATAAAACATAAGAGAGCAATTATGCTTTTGCCCTGGTAAAATTCCACTAGGTGATGTAATAACTTCGCTGCCCCAGTTTTAATGTAACGGTAATTGTAGGGCAGGACTATTAGCAAAAAGGTGTCCAGGTGCTGATCGAAGTTATTTGGTTGGTTATCGAGATGCAGAAGAATTGGAAACAGATCACAGGATATAATTAATCAGAAAACAGCCAGGTATGTAAGACTGTGCGGACTGAAGTCGTGATTTAATGATCGGAGATGGAGAAATCCAAATTTTGGCTGACATCACAGAAAGCGCAGATCATCCTGCTCGCGGCCCACATAACCTTGCATGAAAGAAGAGACAGCCTTCGGATGAGAAGAGGGGGTGCAATTGAAAATAGTGCTGAAATCGCTCTTGCAGATAAATAGGAGCAAAGTGATAGAAAGCCTAATACGTAAGGCACATCGATTTGAAGATGATGCGCTTTGAAACAAAAAGTATATGTAAACTGGATCATGCGGGAGAAGCAGAGATTTGGTAGGAGACTGGTGAGGATAGTCGAGTAGAAGATTATGGATCACCTGGAATCTGAGAAGTATGTACGCTGAGAGGGAATTCACAAGACCAAGGACAGTGGGGACAATGGTATGACTGTGGGGGGAGTTCAGGTGATTGTAGAAAGCAATACGCTTCCTGCAGGTGGATGCCGGTGTAACTGCTATAATTAGAGGCAATACAGCAACTCCCTTTCATTGTTAGTTTCACAGTTGAAACTATTTCGTACTACCACAAATGGGTTCAGTTGCCCCTCTTTCGTTTTACTTGTAAAAAAATGTGATGACCTTTGTAATTAGCTATGTTTGCAAGGTTTTTAAAAATATGTTGCGATGTTTCAAGTTGGAGGACTTTGCAACTTCTCACACCCTTACACTATACCTCTTTACATGGGTAACATATGTTTCAGCCCTATTTGTTTATTCTATCGCTTGTCCTTGCAATTAAGACTACTAGCAAGTGAAAAAACAGTTTGAGATACACAGCCTCAACTGTTAAATACAGAAGAGGGCAGATGTGGTAACATTTTGCACTAATGCAAAAAAAGGACACAAACCAGCACATATTTCTGACTCAGGGGCAGATTAAGTAAGGACTTGCGTCTTCCTTGGATGATGCAAGTTATTGCTTATCTGGATTTAGTAACCCATGCAAAACTACTTGGTGTGGTGTAGTAAACATAAAGTACTACAGCACATAGTGCTGCCTTGGGTTACTTCGTGTTGGGTAGGATTTAATTAGCTGGAGCATTAGGCATTCCCATGAATCCACACTTTTATTTAGATAGAAACCCTGAATTACAAAGACTTGTAAACCTGGGTTTGCACCAAAATGGTGCACCAACCCAACAGGGGCATAACAATGAGAAATATCTTTATTTCTCCTTGTTAATTCTTCTTTCGATGTGGGCTGTACTCAGTTGCAATGGTACACAGGATGTTTTGCAGAAAATGATGTAGCTTCGATGCAGATGCTAACGAGAAAATTTATTTTTTTATCCTAACTTTTCTCACATTGAATATATACTACACTGCACAGCCAACATACAATGTGGGAAGCATTTTAAAGTATGTCCAAGCATAGTATTGTTTGAAAGGGTACCCTTCCAGTACGAAACTTATGCTAGACCTCACTCTCCCACCTTTGTGCAAAGGTATGTAAGTGGTGGTAGGTAGCCTGAATGAGCGCTATTGCACATCTTAGTATATATGGTGCTGTCATGTTTTTGACTCTTCGTGCAACACAGCACAGCAACTTTGGTTACTGTGCTGTGTTATTAATTAGGAAATCTCCCCAACATATCTTCATCCTCATCTGACTAAATCTATTTATTGAAATAAAAACAGATCTACTGTCTTTATGAAAGGCAGCTAAAAATAGCCTGTATACAGCCGACTTTACTCTATATCAGTTCAAACTAAGCATGTGTATTTTTCGTAAAAGAAAAGAGCGCCCAATTTAAAATAAACAAATATGATTAGAGGTTTGATTTGAGTTATTTATGCAGTGTATATGAACCATCAACTGAATGTTCATTGCTTTTTGGGGGGATAAAGAACTATTGTGAAACATTAAAAAAGGCTTGGAAGAGTTTGAGTTAAGAAGGGAAAGAGCTTAGGGCCACATGTACAAAGCACTTTTCTAGTCGCAAACGGGCCGATTTGCAGAATCAGGCCAATTAGCAGAATTGGCCTGTTTGCAACTAGGAAAATGCTTTTGGGATGTACAAAGCCCAAATTGCGAATCGGTAACTTGTTACCGAATTGCATTTTGGATTCCATGATTCAGTATTAGGAAGGGGCGTGTTCAGGGCGTCCCTTCCAAATACCGAATCTGAATGGTATGTTTGATTGTTTTGTGACTGTGAATGCAGTCACAAAACAATCTCAGTTAACACCAATTTCAAATTGGTGTAACCCATCTGCAAACATGAAGGGGTCCCCATAGGACCGCTTATCCTTTATGAATGGTAGTGAAAATATTTTTTCAGAGCAGACATTGGTCCCATAGACCACTGCCTGCTCAGATAAAAATGAAAAGAAAACTTTTCATTTTTCTTTTTGAAGTGCATCCCATTTTCTTTAAGGAAAATGCGCTACATTAAAAAAAACTGCTTTATTGAAAAGCAGTCACAGACATTGTGGTCTGCTGTCCCCAGCAGGCCACCATCCATGTGTGTTCTGGCCATTCACAATGCGGTCGCAAATTGCTACCTACCTCATGAATATTAATAAGGTAGGTAATTTGATATCCCATTGGGAATAGCTAAATGTATCTGAGAGAATTGCTAAATGTGTCTGAGACACATTTGTACATTTCGTTTTGCAAGTCTCTAATTGCTATTTGCAATGAATCACAATTAGAGACTGGCAAAATGAAACTGTCATACATCTGGCCCTTAGTTTAGAGGGCAGCTGTTTCTCTTTCGGCTTATGCCCTGCTGGACCAAATGCCGGTCCTGCATCCGATTAAACAGCCACTTTAGGTAGTGTACATACTTACTCCTGCTTAAGTATATATTTTGACAACGGAACACGTTCCTTACTTCCTTAGTTAGGCAGAGAAGATAAGCATACTTTTTTTATTCATAAGTGCTTAGCTCGAATGGTAAAATATATCCTTTCTCGTTTAATAGACATCAGGTAGTAAGCCTTCCTATTTGTGCTTGTCTAGATGCTACCGACTGAGCTTTTGATTCACTTCCCACTTAAAGGCTGGTTCTGTAGCATCCCACGACTGAGAGAATTCGAACGTCCTACAAAATCCTCACCAAACTACAACAGAAGTAAAAGTGAAGAGCCAAATAAAGCACTAAGGCAGAAATGAACAGAAAATCCAATGGCAAATTATAGCAATGACAATGGGAACAAACTGCTAACAAATTAGAGACGGAGCCACCTAGTGACCACATTTGACTGTAGACAAAATGCAGATCAGAGCTGGGAGAAAATCTGCAGCAAGGCGCAATGTTTCCACAGCAAACAGGTGTACAAGTCAAGACTGATTTTGAAAAGCGAGGAATTGGCAAACATCTAAAACTGAAGGGAGTGAGTGAGATATAGGCAGTTTCAAGTGCTGACCTCTGCAGGTCATGCTTCTGCTCAAAATAGATTAACAGCAAATGATGCACTCGTGATTCGAAAGGGCGCAGGAAAGGCACGTCAATCACTCTGTTTTCTAAGCACAGCACATTGCATAGCTTCCGAATGATTCACCCTATTGAACACACAATTCGAATGCTTATTTTTGGAAACTCCTTAGGGAGCAAAATAATAGGTGTCTCTGGGGACAATTTAAATTATGGACGTTCTGTGGGGAGAAATACACAATAGCACCGCAATCCTAATTTGGAATAAAGTCAGAAACATCTGTTACAGCTCCATTTCTTTGCCTTTGGGCAAGTCTGTACAGAGAACTGCACCCTGGAAATCTCTACAAGAGCTCATTCATGATCCGTTATGACTACTGTCTGAATGCCATATCAATATTGGCCACCTTTGAAAAATTACATTTACTTCCGTAAATAACTGGTGGAGTGGTGCAATGTCATATATTCACAAAGACACAACATTGATCATGAAATTCTACCCTTGCTGTTCCTAATCACTGGAGCTCCTCTTCTAGGACTTTTTAGGAATAGGAATTGTACACATCTGACACTAGCCTTAAACAGTCCAGTTATGTGACTCCATCCCAGGCTTGCTGCTGCGTGAGTCTCCTTATAAACTGCCGTGGTTGAAACCTTTATCGTATTCCAGTGCGGCTTGCTCCAGATTTTCTCTCAGCTCTGGCCTGCAATTCGCTTACTCCCGTTACTGACTTTTGTCTACAGTCAAATGTGGTCCCTGGATTGCTCCCTCTCTAATTTGTCCCCAGTTTGTTCCCTTTGTCATTGCTATAATTTTCCTTTGTGTATTCTGTTTTTTTCTGTCTAAGTGCTTTATTTGGTCCTCAGTTGCTTTGTTTTTGCTCCTAGTTTTATGTTCCTTTCTCTGCGTTTCTCATTGCAGTTTGTAGTTTACTTGCTGTTACAGTATGTTGGTTGCTACAATTCCTAGACTCCTTCTGCTTGCCAGTTTTACCCTGAAGCTTTGTCATTGAATATTTACTACAGTTCTTGTGATCTTTTCTTGAGCTTACTGAAAATAACTCAGGAGTCTGGAGGACGCTTTGAATGTACTTCTTAGCGATCTTGGCACAGATGGGCTACAGGCACGTCTTATCTGGACCCGTCTACTGCCATCTCTCCGTGCTAGCCTCCTCAACCCATTGCATGGCTATCGGTTCATATTCTAATTCTACTATGTGTACACATTCTAAACACTACACTTACCCTGTCCCAGACGTGGGGCCGGTGCACACTGTGCCACTAGAACCATGCTGTACCCGCCTGATGAGCCATGAGAAGGATACAACTGGTCTATGGTTGCTTGAGTTCTGGTTCCAGACATGGCCTGTTAGTTCAGACTGGACTAATCATATTGGAGCAGGGTCAAGTCTGATTTGCATATGGCTAGGTCAAAACTGATGTGGCAATGTGTGCAAAATCCCTATGGCTGGGATGAAGCTCTGAGTAATTAACAGTAGATGTGATTAATTCAAACATTACACTCATCACTTTTTTGTATACTTCAGAGATACAGCAAGCCACCAGTATGCTCACATGGGACAGGTTAGCCTCCAACTTTCACTCCACTACAGATCTCACAACCAAGATACAATAGAATCGTGGTGTTAATATTCAATACAGATCAGCAAGAATAAACATCACAGGGAGGATAATACTAAGGCCTAAGAAAAACATTTAGAGACATTACTACACAGTTATATTCTTCATAACATTACACATTTTACAATTTGAGGTCACTGGAGATACAGATAATTGCCCAAAATGTCACAGTTTCTGATTGTGTGCCAAAAAGGATCAGAATCTGTGTCTGCAGGTGCGTGGTCAAAATCAGTACACTGGAATATGGTAATAAATCTGATTATTAAGGTGTAAGGGCATAAGAACCTGTGATAATTTTCTGCTTCATTCTTCAATAATAGAAAAGGGTGCTCCCAACCTTGCTAGAATTGATTTCAATGAAGAAATGGAAAGGTAGAATACATGCACATTTGCCAAATATAGGTCAGATGGATGGAAATTTCATGTTACAGAAGTGCAATTGGGAAGTAAAAGTTTCTATACTAGGGGTTCTAAGCACATTCCTTATTTCTGCCCATAGAAAAATAACAATAATTGAGGGATGGTTTGTACTCGTTAATGCTCCTTGACTCATTTTACTGCAGCCCATGTAAGAAATGTGCATAAAAGGAGTCCATGAAATTTAAATTGTATTAATTTCATTTGGATGGGCTACAACCACCAAACATACACTTTACATCTGAAAGTGTTGACTGATGTAGTAAATCACTGTGCACGGTCCAATTGCAAGAACAAAAGGATGTGTTCAAAGTAAATATCGCCCACGACGTGCTGTGACCGGAAGAGGAAGACTACAATTCGGAGTAATGAAGATCTCTGGTAATTTGGGCCTTATCTTCTGTGTCTATCCTCCTCGTCCCTGTGCTCTTAAAATCTAAGCTAAGTAAAGATTTCCAAATAAATTCATCCACAAAGTTCTTACATTTGGTGAAGATTTCTGAAGATAACTAACACCTCTACAACACCAATGTACTGCAGCTAAAGCAGTTCTGCAAGAAGAATTGTAGTTACCTCATATGAGTTTTAAGTGCGAAATAAATGCATGGAGCAGGGCAATATGCAGCTGCACAAAAATCTTTCAAGGAGTTTCCCTGAAACGCCAACCCAGAGTAAATTATGCACCTGGTAGAACGATCTTAAATCATAGAAGAAAGAGGAGCTCCAGATTTCTGGTAGGCTCATGGAAGTCATTTAGGGGTTGCCTGGGGTCACAGCTGAGACCCCCAACTTGCCCCTTGCGACCCCTGGCACTGCCTCCACGACCCCTGACCTCAGACGAGGCAAAATCAGTGCCAGGAACATAGGAGCAGTTTGTCCTTATGGACCTTGCTTAGAGTTCCACTTCCTTGTTTTCAATCAGTTTCTTTAATTGCAATATTAGTGAATAATAATATATCATCCACTGTTAGTGTAATAAAAATGGATTACAGTTAGCTGGCATATGACTCTCTTTGGTAGCTGGGGTAAGTAAACACTTTTAAATGTATGTTGTGTGCATGCTAGGGAATGTGCTTATGTAAAAGAGAGTGTGTGTACGAGTGAATGTGTCTTTATGTAAGCTTGTGTGTGAGTGAACATAAAGATGAAATGGCCTGTGATGTCACTTCCGCTAACCCTGGCATTTTGGTGAATTGTTGTCCATGAGTAGGCTACCAAAATAATCATCCTTAGCCATCTACTTAAGGTGGAAGTGCAAGGCCAGTGATGATTATTGGCTAAACAAAATGTAACAAATAAAGAATAAAATGATAGTAAATATCACAGCAGACAGTGAGCATTGGGAGGGCACTGGGCAAGGGGACCCCTGCACTGGCTATTGTCAAATGCATGAACTGTGCAGGAGCCCCCCGTTTACACCTGCACCTGTTCTTTGCCAGCCTTTTAATAGCGGTGAAACCAGCGTGAAAAGACTTGCTGAGGGTCAGGTCATAATCAGCAGGGTGGCGCTGACTTCAGGGACACCCTGGCTGATTCCAACCTCCACCACTGTCTGCCTATCGGGATCTAAGATCCCGGTGGAGAAGGCGGTTTGTTGGCAGGGCTGCCCGCCAGCCTTATAATGTGATGGTCGGAAGACCACAACCGTGGTGGTCTGACAGCCACCGTGAATGTGGAGGTCTGAGGACAGCCACACTCATAATAAGGCCCCTAAGATTTTATTACACAGGAAAAACTGAACATTTCTCATCTGTGCCTCGTTTGGGATAGGCTCCCATTCCAATACGGCTAAGCATCACCCTCAAATCAGTGACAGTGCATTAGCACTGTGCATGCAGGATCAATGAAATGTTATTCCTTCTAAAACTACCTATAAAAACAAGCTGTACTCTGGGGTCCTTGGGGTTGTGAAACAGAGAAACAATGCTTTCCATTCCTGTATGCCGATTCATTCATTTTGATTAAAATAAAGAGGTCACTATGTCTTGCTTTCACAAAGGTGTAGTGCAACATTGTGCTTTGGGCACACTTATGCCACAGCATAGGCAGAATGGGTAGCTTGGACAATCTGCCCTACCAACTGTCTTTTGCATCATACATTTCATTGTGGTGATGCAAATGGTCGCTAAATCTAAACATCAGCTACTGGGCAAAATAAGGGCTTTTCTTTTAAAATCCACCTGGGTGGTCATCCCAGGCCTTAAATAATGGTGTCTAGTTGAGAAGGAAAAATCTAACAACAATAGGTTTGAAAAGCTATGGAAATAACTAGATATTTAAAGTGAGTTTAATCCAGAAACTTGTGTCGAGCACATGCACCAACAAACCAATGTTAATGTCTATCAGGTGTGTCACCTTTATTTAATAAAATTCTCTTTCTTTCTAGTCTCTCTTTGTGATCTGTTCTTGTTTATATCTGTCAGATACCACTTGCGGATTTGATAGCCCGTGATTTTGTGAGGTAATGCAATTTCGAAACTGTCACTGTTTCTCAAGCTCATTAGAGAAGGAGCATAGTAGAGTTTTCCAAGCAGTTAAATTTTCATATATCACATGTACCTGCCTATGAGTATGTGCTGCATGGTGACATCCTACTCTGGCAAGTACCCAGCTGCCCAAATTGTAATTGTAATTGTAATTGTATTTATATATTGCTTACTACCCCTCATGAGGCATTGAAGCACTTTTCGGTGAGCAGCACACTACTCCGGAACCCAAGAGGAATTAGTGATGGATTAGTATAGGATAATATGAGTACAGTATTAGTATTATTATGAGTTAATTTGAGCAGAGACTATGTGAGATTGTTATTTGGTTTGACTAGAGTAGTGGAGGGATAGAGAATGGAAGAAACCAGAAGGGTTAATTGGGAGTTGATAGTAAGAGGATGAGGCTTGGGATGAGTAAAGGAGAGATAGAGGAGGGAAGAGTCTGTGGAAAGGGTTAGGGAGATCATAGTAGCAGGAAGGGTTTAGGATGAGTCAAAGGTGAGTTAAATGAGGGAGAATTTAGTAGGGTTGTTTGGGAGATCATGGTAGTAAACGGAGGTTTAGGGTGAGCTAGATGCGGTAGAGGAGAGAAGAGCTTAGGCAGGGTTATTTTGGAGATGAAAGTAGTAGAATGGGTTTAGGATGACTCGGAGTGGTGATGGAGGATAGATTGATAAAGACATAGAGTGATGGGGAGACAGAGTAAAGCTTCCAAATGAATAAGTAACTTGTAACAGACTAGCACTGCAATTGTCCTCTACTCACTAGAATACTAAATATAAGGTACATTGAAACAAAGTTTGACGAAACGTTGCAAAATAATTAGCTAAAATTACTATAATGCTTGCACATGGGAGTCTAGTCAATTAAAACCTGCATTTGGTTGTATGAACAGAATACCAAGAACAACAATATCAAATGATAACAATATTATGTTAAAAATATTGGCCCCAATTACAACATTGGTGGTCCGAGGGCCGTCAATGCTGCAGTGGCCGTCAGACCGCTGCGGTTGGGGTCGTTCGACTGCCACATTACGAAGTGGCTGATAGTCCACCCAACCTAATGCTGTCTCTGCCAAGATCTTCGATCCCAAGGGGCTCACAGTGGGTGCAGGTTGTAATCAGCCAGGGCAGTGCTAAATGGCGTGCCGCCCTGCTGATTACAACCTTGTTCTCCACCTGCTTTTCATGGCAGTACCACCACCATGAAGGAACTGGCAGAGAACAGGTGCAGGGGGCCAAAGGTGTGCCCCTGCACTGCCCTTGCCTGTGGCATGGGCAGTGCATTGGTCCCCCTGCCCATCACTCTTGAAATGCACACTTTCTGCTGTGCATTTAGAGGGCGCTGGTGCCCCCTGCATGCGGCAATTATGAGCCGGCAACAATGCTGCTGCCACTTTCCCACTGAGCTGACCGGCAGAAACCTTGGTTTCCACTGGTCAGCTCACTGGGAAAGTCCTAATGGGATCTGCAGGGAGGTCGCCAGAACAGCGGTGACCACCCCAAAGGGAGTTTGGCAGACAGGTGTTCCCATCCGCCAACTTCATAATCGGGCGCCTTGTCTACATAAATATCAAGTTTATATGTTTTGCATGTAAGTTACCAAAATATGTCAAAAATATTGAGGGACATAATATCATAAAGAAAAGGTAAGAATATTGATTTATTAGAAATAATGTATTTAAAATATTAAAGTACTGAATAATTTAAAATAAATAGCTTAATTAAGTAACATTAAAACAATGTACATATATATATAAATAAATAAATATATATAAATATGTGTTCACTTTCCTTCATAGATACACAAGGATACGGCACTCCACAGTCGAAAAATAATTAAACATCCATTTACTCGACACGCAAAGGAACACATTTCAGCATTACTGCCTTTGTCAACCTGGTGGTCGCCATGTTGGAGCTACTATTTATGTCATATGATCAGGCTTAGGCATACATCGTAACAAACGATTCTTCTGTAATTCCAGATTAACTAAATTTAACATTGTTACTCAAAGCTTCCCAATCTCAGGATTATTCTCACAGTATGTGCACGATTTTTACATTGATTTCCCACATTAAACGTTTTGTTTGTAAAACGAATTCATCCAGAATAGCACATAATGACATGAATAGAGTTCTAATGTCAGTTCAATCATAACCACAATTTACAATTTACCTTCTAAGTTCAATTATTGCATGGAATTACCATGGTTTACATTTCATTATGACATCATCTCAACTCAAACAGAAACATGAACATAATAACCCGGGTAGTGCTCCAATAAACATATCGGTTCAATCATAACCTCAATTTAAATGACCATATTGTTTGCATAACATCTCATTTTCTTTGCTGAGGTTACTCATTTTTCACAATCTATATCCATTAATGGCTAATTGCTGTATTTACCTATTCATTTACATTGTGGCGTGGTAACAAATGTTAACATGAGCGTTGATGGTATACTGCCAATCACTGAACTATTATTACTTATTTTCACTCTAGCTTTATACTTATAAATGTATATACTGTTCTTCACAGCTATTTAAACCTGTAGGTTCCTTAGTGTCTAACTTGACTCCAAAATTCTTAATATTTTCTCTTTATTGCCTCCTCTTATGTCTTTATTAATTCCATCAATTGCACTATATTTTATTTCATCCATCTTTCCATTGTGTCTTTCATGTATATGTCGAGCAACAGGATAAGTTAACTCCATGTTTTGAAATGCTCTTAAATGTTGTAGAATCCTTTTATGTACTTGCAATTTGGTACTCTCCACATATATCTTAGGACAGCTGCATCTCAGAATATATATTACAAAATCACTTTTACAGGTGTAATGCCCCTTGATCTTATGAATTATCTTGCATTCTACCATCACTGACTTAATGTTCTCACCATTTTTGCATGCTTTACATTTAGAACATTTGTAAAAACCCATCCTGTTGTTTTAAGCAAGTATTCTTAGCTTTCTGTATCCTAATGTTACTCTTAAACAGTACATCTTTCATGGATCTACTTTTTCTGTATGTTATCTGGGGTTTGGTAGGTATGAGCGTTCCTATAACAGGGTCGCTTTTCAATATATGCTAGTGCATTTGTAATATTCTCCTAACTTGCATATGCGCCCTATTGTACGTGGTTATAAATCTGTATGATCCTGAAGTCTTCTTATCCTTTTTCTTTCTATTATCCTGTGTACTAAATACTAAATAAAAGGGAGTCTCTGGTACGTGATTCCTCTTTCTTTTTAGCACTTTCCAATGTTAACTCAGAGTAACCCTTCATTCTTAATCTCGTTAGTATGTCCTCTTGAGCTGACCCAAAATTACTTGTTGTGCTGTAGATTCTTTTGCCTCTTAATAATTCCCCTAACGGAATGCTTTCCTTCAATGGTTGCGGGTGAAAACTATTTGCATGCAATATACTGTTTCTTGCTGTGGGGTTCCTATATACTGAGGTTTCCATTTTAAAATTTTCTATCTTAATTTTGACATCTAGAAATTCTATTTCTTGAGTATGTATATTAGCTGTAAATTTCTAATTTAAATCATTCTCATTAATAGCATTAACAATGTATTTTGCACTTTCTTCGTCACCTTTCCATATGACAAAAATATCATCTATATATCTTACCCATATAACAATATTATTATTCCATGCATCTAATTGGGGACTATTGAGCACCTGTTCTTCCCACCAGCCCATATACAGATTCACGTAGCTTGGGGGCAAAGCAAGTTTCCATCGCCGTTCCACACTTTTGTTCAAAGATTTCATTATTAGAAAAGAAAATATTGTGTTTCAAACTCCAATTTATCATTGAAATCAACATTTTGCTATGTTTATAAAGTCCTATAGGTCTGGCTCTCAGAAAATGTTCTACGGCTCTCATTCCATTTTCATGTGGAATTGCTAAAGTATACTCAAATGGATAGTGACACTGCTATAGAACAGATTGAAACAGTCAGCAAACAAATAGATATGTTAACTGACAGGAAGTTAGTAGAAACTTTGATCAAACAATGGAAGACCGCTTAAGAAAAGTGGAAGAAGACATTGTACAGAAAAAAGCATGTACATTTAATAGAGATCAAATAGATTATGAAACAGGTCAGATTTATACATTTGCTAGGAAGTTTGATTACTGGAGAAGACAAAGGTTGAATGGATCTCACATTAAGGAAACAAATGTAACAATGGGAGAAAAAAATGTTGTGATTAGTGAAAGTTCAGATACAGATGTAGAAGACATGGGAAGAGTTCAATCTCATACCATCCTACAGGAAGAGTTTGATTTTTCAAGGCAAGATCATAGGCCCATTCATCGGCCATGGCGAGGAAGTGGCAAATTCAAAGGAAGAGGAGGAGGAAGAAGAGATGAGGCGGTAAGAGAGACAAGTATAGACGACCAAGAAAAGATGACTTGGAGCAACAAACGATATTAAAAGACAATAAGACAGTTTTGAATTTTTCTGACTGTTTATTAGATGAACAAGATGAAAAGAATTTGTCGCTCGGATTATCGTTTTGTGAAATAAACAAGATTGATTATGTACAATGCAGAATAGACCTTTTTCTCTTTGTGAGAAAATTTAAACTAATGAAAATTCATAAACTTAAAGGTGAAAAAGTAAAATTGGAATCTAGAGGAGATGTAACTCAGGAGCAACAACATTTATTAATAGAGGATATTTTTCTGATGAATGAATTATGGGAACTAGAAGAAAATGCCATGGAAAATATTGATGAGATTAGACTTCTAGAAAGATTAGAGTCTGAAGGTGTAAAACTTGATTTCGAGGGAAGAGCCTGTTTAAAATCGAAAACGTTTCCACCATATTGTGGAGATTTGTTGGATCAGTTTGTGGAAATAATACAAAAGAATTGAAAAGGTTAAGAAATAAAGAAATGGAGAACACCAAAAGGACACTAACAAGCTACAATAAAACATCAGATAAATTGTCTAAGAATTCACAAATTGTAATTAGAAGTTCTGATAAGGGAGGTAATGTTGTGATATGGCCCATCAAAGACTATATGGATGAAGCTTAAAAAAGAATAAATGATGAAACATGTTACAAGCGGGTAGATTTGAGATATGCTGATGATATAAAAAGAGAGTTTGATGCAAATTTGAGCTTGTGGAAAGAGCAAGGGTTAATCGCCAATGAGGAATATATTTTTTTGAAGGTTGATTATCCTAAACTTCCAGTATTCTACCTGATTCCTAAGATACATAAAAATGAGAGGAAACCTCCAGCTAGACCTATTGTAGCAATACGTAATAGCCTTTTTGAATTTGAGGGCCGGTAGCACTCATTGTGCAACCCACTTAAATAGCTCTTAATATATGTCTCAAGACTGTCATTGAAGCCTTTGCATGCAGTTTTAAACTGCAATATCAACTTGCCAAAACAAACCTTTTGCCAGGAGTAACCCTTTCTTTACCATACATTTAATAACCTCTGTCGTAGGCCCCAAATGTCCCATAGGTCAAGGTGTAGTGCATTTTAAAAGTTGGACATGTACTTTTGACTTTTACATGTTCCAACAGTGAAAACCTCTTAAATTCATTTTTTATTACAACAGGGCCTGGGTCTCCTATAGGCAGTGCTTTAAATGAGTAGGTACTGTCTGGTACTGAGTACCTGTACTTAAAGGGACTTCTAACCACTGCTGCAATACATTTTATTTGAGAGTACCAGCATCTCTCAGAAATAAACAGGTACGGTGGCCAAAGAGTACCAACTCGTCTGTGTTTCAAGTAAAAGCACTGCCATAGGATAACATTGGGTTAACTTATTACATTTAATATGTGATAACTTCGAATTGGGAGGAGGAAGGAATGTCAAGTTTGGTGTCTGAAGAATTGTAACTTAAAACCTTCTTTAATGGTGAAGTCAGATCTTAATACACAATTCTGAAAATGTCACTTTTAGGAAGTTGGCATTTTCTTGTCCTAACAATTTGGTACCTGCAGCATATATCCTGGGTCACAAGACTACATGCAGCTGGCAGTTGGACTTTGTGTTTTGCTCCCAGACAGTGAGTCAAAAGGGGAACAGATGTTGGCAGGCTGGGTTATCTGTTGCTTGATGAGAGGAAGGAGTTGTCACTTACAACAATTTCACATCACTAAGCTTCTGCCTGAGCACACCCACAAAGGGTTTGACATCAGTCTTTTATGACCCA
The DNA here is from genome assembly GCF_031143425.1 of Pleurodeles waltl. Taxonomy (NCBI): domain Eukaryota; kingdom Metazoa; phylum Chordata; class Amphibia; order Caudata; family Salamandridae; genus Pleurodeles; species Pleurodeles waltl. The sequence goes on along the minus strand of NC_090445.1, from coordinate 1,161,827,869 downwards.
GATAAGCTGGGGCCATGAAAGGGGATGGGCAAAAAATGTGTGACATCTCTGGAGGTGGAAACCCCAAAACCTTCTCTTACTTCAAAGATAGCACCAAGTATAAATAGTGGACCCTCAGGTTCAACTCTTTATACACTTCTGGACCTGTTGAAGACTCAGAAGTCCTCCTGTGCTACACTGTCAGAAGAAATGCTACTCTGCTGCCTGAGTGAAAAGGACTGGACATGTATTTTTAACCTAGGGCCACCAGAGTTCATCCAAACACTAGTTGGGTGGCTACCTGATCAGAGCCATAGAGACAGAAAAGGCTCCAACCACCTTAAACCCAGCACATGGACTCTGCCAGCTCTGAGATCTGCTCCCCCAAGTAGTGCCACCTCAGTCCTGCACCCTTGGAAGTAGGTCTGAAGGTGCTCTGCCAACCAGCTCTGGTTCCAGCAGAACTGACATGGTGCAATGCATCACCCCACAGTTCATAGTAACTACAACTGTGCACTGCATTTCGATGCAGGATCTTGCATCACAGGCCCACATCTCTTCTGAACCACCACTGCGCAATGCATCTTGGCACACTACTTCGCATTGCACCCATGCAGCTCATCGGAACCAACACTGTGCGACACATGCTGACTCAGGATCTCCATTGTGATTGGCCTGAACTTGCGACTTTGTCCCAGTTTGGCACGATCAGATAACCACAGTTGGTGCATTGTGCTTCCAAGCAATGTTTCCACTTAAATCTTTAAAAAATGTATGTCTCCAGTTCGACTAAATGGATTGTTGTTGTTTTGGACTCAAATAATTAATTAAATGTTACTCTTTTTTTCTAAATTGGTTTAGGAGTTTCCTGGAGTTGTGTTTTTACTTTATTACTGTTTGAAGTGCTACATAAAATACTTTATACATTGCCTCTAAGTTAAGTTTGACTACTTTCATTCAGAGCTACTAGAGGGTTAAGCACAGGTTAATTTGGGGTTTGCTTGTGACTTCACCCTGACTGGAATTTTGGTTTCTGCTTGAGTAAGGGTTTACCCCCGCCATCAAATCAGTAACCCAGTTTTCTACACTACTGCCAAACTAAAACTTTTTTTGAAAATCTGAAAAAGTGAAAAGCTAAATAATCTGTTGGGATTATATATATGTCTTGAGAAGGACTGAGTGAAATGCACCTGTAACTAGCCAGTGCCAATTTCCAATTAGACACCAGGGATTAGTGATGCTGGAGAACTCCATGGCTGGGTGAGGGATACTGAAGGATGTAGCACCTCAAGATCACCTGCAAATCACAAACAGGTATTTGATTCCTCTAACTCTTCTGTGTTGAATTAAGTAACAATACCTGATCAAAAGACAAGCACTGAGCTAGCTATAGATTGTTGATATTCCGCATTCAACATTTTTGTAGGTTGCATCTGACCTCAATATTTTGACATACAGCCACTGTGAGCTCCTGGTTGTACACCATCACCTCACTGGAGATGCTACCATTCCCCACTCACTCTTCTCTGTCATCAAATTGGCCAGGCCTAAATTATGGGACATTGTGGGATACCTATTTGCAGATTGTTTTCTTGCCAAGAAGTACCTCAGTCAACAGGTCCAAATAATTGTTGAGTGCAAAAGCACACAACTGTGTCAATTGTGTCTAAAAAAAAAGCCTGCAGTCAAGCTACAGCCACTCTAGCTCTACCTCGAGTCCAACAAATTCAGAAGTGTGGGTGATCCTTATTTAAATTGACTTCATATCTGTAGCAGCCAAGAGGGAACCATCAGGGAGAGTGAATGGGATGATCCATAACCAAGGGGAATCAGACTGGGAACACAATACTCACTGATTAAGATGTCACACTGCTGTTGCAGAGTCATAATACCCCACTGAGGAGAAAGATTCCCTTGCAAGTATCAATCGATGCTCAAATGTTAAAATGAAAGCTAGTTTGTGATAATGTATAAGAATCAAGAATGGGGAGGGTGGAAACCCACAGCACAAGGAGCAAGGGTCCACTGACGGGGGAGGGGGTATTGACTTGCAGCCCAAATACTCTAAAGAAGAAGCAACATATACAGGGAGTGCAGAATTATTAGGCAAGTTGTATTTTTGAGGATTAATTTTATTATTGAACAACAACCATGTTCTCAATGAACCCAAAAAACTCATTAATATCAAAGCTGAATATTTTTGGAAGTAGTTTTTAGTTTGTTTTTAGTTTTAGCTATGTTAGGGGGACATCTGTGTGTGCAGGTGACTATTACTGTGCATAATTATTAGGCAACTTAACAAAAAAAAATATATACCCATTTCAATTATTTATTATTACCAGTGAAACCAATATAACATCTCAACAGTCACAAATATACATTTCTGACATTCAAAAACAAAACAAAAACAAATCAGTGACCAATATAACCACCTTTCTTTGCAAGGACACTCAAAGCCTGCCATCCATGGATGCTGTCAGTGTTTTGATCTGTTCACCATCAACATTGCGTGCAGCAGCAACCACAGCCTCCTAGACACTGTTCAGAGAGGTGTACTGTTTTCCCTCCTTGTAAATCTCACATTTGATGATGGACCACAGGTTCTCAATGGGGTTCAGATCAGGTGAACAAGGAGGCCATGTCATTAGATTTCCTTCTTTTATACCCTTTCTTGCCAGCCACGCTGTGGAGTACTTGGACGCGTGTGATGGAGCATTGTCCTGCATGAAAATCATGTTTTTCTTGAAGGATGCAGACTTCTTCCTGTACCACTGCTTGAAGAAGGTGTCTTCCAGGAACTGGCAGTAGGACTGGGAGTTGAGCTTGACTCCATCCTCAACCCGAAAAGGCCCCACAAGCTCATCTTTGATGATACCCGCCCAAACCAGTACTCCACCTCCACCTTGCTGGCATCTGAGTCGGACTGGAGCTCTCTGCCCTTTACCAATCCAGCCACGGGCCCATCCATCTGGCCCATCAAGACTCACTCTCATTTCATCAGTCCATAAAACCTTAGAAAAATCAGTCTTGAGATATTTCTTGGCCCAGTCTTGACGTTTCAGCTTGTGTGTCTTGTTCAGTGGTGGTCGTCTTTCAGCCTTTCTTACCTTGGCCATGTCTCTGAGTATTGCACACCTTGTGCTTTTGGGCACTCCAGTGATGTTGCAGCTCTGAAATATGGCCAAACTGGTGGCAAGTGGCATCGTGGCAGCTGCACGCTTGACTTTTCTCAGTTCATGGGCAGTTATTTTGCGCCTTGGTTTTTCCACACGCTTCTTGCGACCCTGTTGACTATTTTGAATGAAACGCTTGATTGTTCGATGATCACGCTTCAGAAGCTTTGCAATTTTAAAAGTGCTGCATCCCTCTGCAAGATATCTCACTATTTTTGACTTTTCTGAGCCTGTCAAGTCCTTCTTTTGACCCATTTTGCCAAAGGAAAGGAAGTTGCCTAATAATTATGCACACCTGATATAGGGTGTTGATGTCATTAGACCACACCCCTTCTCATTACAGAGATGCACATCACCTAATATGCTTAATTGGTAGTAGGCTTTCGAGCCTATACAGCTTGGAGTAAGACAACATGCATAAAGAGGATGATGTGGTCAAAATACTCATTTGCCTAATAATTCTGCACTCCCTGTAAGAAGCCTACATTATATTAATGATACAGAGAAGCAAAGAAATCCATCTTGCTATCTGAAGTGCCAGAGGGTGATCCATGGGATAATGCCACTGCAAGACAGACAAAAGTGTGAAGGCAATACTGACATCATATGCCACCCCCGGGCAGTACCAGAACTATATTTTAACATACAGGGACCATTCCACTCAGGAATGCTTTGGCTGCATCATCAGACATAGGCCCAGTCAAACAGCTTTCAATGTGTATGGTACTAAGATGGGTTAAAACACACTCTTGAGCTGCACAAGGGCTGAGTGCCTGCAGCAAAATCCATTTGTAATGACTGTTAGACTGTGTGAAATAGAGAACTCCATGAAGGAATATGGCATCCATTTCCAGGGGCTTGCATGTCTATAAGTAAAGAAATACAGCCACAAACTGACCGCATGGCCAACTGGTAGCCCTGAGACACTGTCAGACACATTTCATATCTGCAAGTGAGGGGAAATGAAGCTGCTCAAGTTAGAAAAGGCAGTTATCTAATCTATGCAAAGATCAACCCCTTGGATGTCCTCCATTGCTGCCACCCGAAAGGGCAAATAACCATGGACTTTGAAGATATATGTGACCATGCACAGTTTCCAACTGAACCATCATTATAGCAAGACACATCTCCACCACAGTGGTAATGTTCTCTTTCATCCCTGTGCATGCCAAGAACACCACACACAATTTGACAGAAACACAGGCTTACACTCTATTGAGAGGAGTACAAGTTTCTGATTAATTAAGTGGAATTCATCAGAGACTTCTTTTCTCCTACTGGGGCTAGGGCAGACCCGAACAAAGTCTGGGCATCATCGACAACTATCAGAAATAGGCACTTTTCTAGTCAAAATCAATTACTAACTACAATTCATTCTTAACTTGGCCACGTTCACAGACCCTGTGCCCCCTTTGACGAATTATAAAGAAGAACCCTACGTGGAACTGGAACTCAAAGCAGACTGTCCAGAAAACAAATGAGAACTTCCAAAGAGAATACCAAATAGCCTATTTTTACCCCTGTCCCCGCACCTTAAAGAGATGCTCGGGACAGACTATATATAGTTATAAAACTGTTGAACTGAAAGTATACCTGTTCCTAGGGGAGTACAGGTGTTCTCCACATACCACCACCCAAGAAGTCCTCATCAATGTTATGATACACTGAAACAGCTGAACGTAACTTCTCACTGTACCTCTTTGGAACAAGTGGCCAGAGCACATATTGACAACAATGAACCTCTCTGATGAAAAGCCAAAGACCATATTAGTAAGAAGAGGCAAGCAAAGAAGCCACTAATTCAAGATGGTCATGGTATTCTGACAAAAGAGTGTCACCCATGTGGCAAATGCCCCCATATTTTTGAAAGTCAAACTACTGGTTGTCTCAGCATTAAAGAGCACCTTGGTCAGGCATGCTATAAGTGGTGATTTCTGCCCTGCAAGACCTCTTTGTTTAAGTGCTTTGCTGGCATCCTCTTGTCCTATTATGGAGGTCATTACACTGAAGATTTTGCAGTGAAGTTGGGCAATAATTCTTTCTCTGAAACTCCTGTGGTTTGCCTGAACACTACCTTTGCTTCTGGCACCAGAAAATAAAACTTCCACCTCTCCTGGTAATAGTTACAGAACAACCCTCAAATGGTTTTGGGGTTCACTGAGAAGAGAGGCAGCAATTTACCCAAGGCCAAAGGGACTTTGAGTATTCAGGGCCTCTATGAACAAAGGAGCAACCCAGCTCCCTCCACTCACCTCTGGGGCTAGTCTTTGCAAATTGAATCCACCTGATTCTTCACCCGTTCTAATGTCCACATTTGCAGTGATATACCCTTTTAGCATTTTTAGGTGCCAGTTGGACCTCCTGTAGTCTTGCTACAGACAGCGTTCACTGTCAAAGACAACATGGAAACCAATACTTTAACACACACACTTAGAATCAACTTTGGGTCTGCCCTTTGCTCATGACTGAATGGTCTCCTTGTCCATTTCAATTATTGTGGGAAAACCAGGCTGCTTGCAGAAGCCCCCTAACTTTTTGCCACCATTTTTCACTTATGCTGGTGTTTTTCTGACTCTGCTAACTAGTCCCAAGGCCTGTGCTCTGATTAAAATGATTATGCAAATTAGGCTAATTATAATTGGCTGTACCATCCTACCTATAAGTCCCTAGTATGTGGTGGGGCAGGTAGGTTTAGGGACCCCAGCATAGGTAGTGCACCCACAGGTGAACTGCTGTGGTGCCCAGGGTCATTTTAAAGGCAGGTCTACCTTGTTGGCTGCTTTTAAGTGAAAGTTAACCCCAAATTCGACATTGGAGCTAAAAGTATTTCCAAAGTATTAAGCTATGTTATTTTTACATATGTTACCCCTAAGGTGCTCCTTTGGTGCCCCCAGGGTTGGGTGCAGTGTAACTATGAACAAGGACCTTATATAAGATGTTTTATAAGCCCTGGTGAGAGGAAAAAAAGTTAAGTTTGTTTTCCCCCATTGCAGGGAATAGGCTCCCTAGGATAGCATGGAGAGACTTTATTTTTATTTAATAAAGTCAAAAGGAGCTACATATTTCAAATGTGGTATCAAACTTATTGTTATAATAAATCCAACAACTTGCCATTGTTGAATTTAGTATAACTAACTCAGAGAAATAGTTTTAGAACTCTCCTGAAAGTTACCAGTTTCAGCCCTGTAGTGCCCTTCCCTGATTGGCCAGCCTCTTGCAGTCTGACCAGGCTAACTTGATGAGGTGTGAAGTGGCCTGGGCTGAACACAAAAGAAGTGCCTGGGGGAGGAGAACTGCCTCAGAAAATGGTGAAACAGGATGGGGGAGAGCAGCCATCGTGAGTCAAGCTGGCTTACATTGACCGCGACATGGCCTGACTTGCAAGTTCGTCCCCCTGAAAAGTCACGGAGCTCCAGACTTCTAGGATTTCACCCGGGGCTTGTGGAAAGGCAATCTGACAATGTCATCTCGAAATCTGCTTGAGTGGAGGGTCATCCGACGTCAGAGAGTAAAAGCTCCAAAAATGTTTCTACGTCCGAATGTAAAAAGTTGAATGGGGCTTCCCATGCAGCATACCAGAAAGGGTCTCCAGGGAGGTCGGTTCAATTTCAAATTCATCCAGGACAAAGATTTCCGTCATGAAAAATTGTTTAAGTCTGAAGGTAGAATTCTTCACTGAGGTCTCCTGCGACACGTATCCAAAGAGGGCTCCTGGGAGGTCGGATCCGAGGTGCGACTTCATCCAGGTGAAGAAAATCTTCAGAAAAAGACTAAGGCCCATATCTATACTTTATTGCGCTGCATTTGCGTAAATTTTTTACGCAAAAGCAGCGCCAACTTACAAAATACAATTGTATTTTGTATGTTTGCGTCACTTTTGCATCAAAAAGTGACGCAAATGCAGCGCATAAAAAGTATAAATATGGGCCTAAGTCTGAAGGTGAAACTTTGACCGAGGCCTCCGGCTCACTGTAGCCAAGCAGGGCTCCATCGCAGTCAGCCTCAAATTTTGACTTTGCCCCTCTCGAGTGCAACCAGATGTTCAGATTGGAGCTTTTAGTTTCTATGAGCTAAAAAACATTTAGGCCCTCATTCCAACCCTGGCGGTCTCTGACCGCCAGGGCGGAGGGCAGCGGAAGCACCGCCAACAGGCAGGCGGGGCTTCCAGGGCTATTCTGACCGTGGCGGTAAAGCCGCGGTCAGAAAAGGGGAACCAGCAGTTTCCCGCCGGTTTTCCCCAGGCCCAGGGAATCCTCCATGGCGGCGCTGCTTGCAGCGCCGCCATGGGGATTCCGACCCCCTTCCCGCCAGCCTGTTTCTGGCGGTTTTCACCGCCAGAACCAGGATGGCGGGAACGGGTGTCGTGGGGCCCCTGGGGGCCCCTGCACTGCCCATGCCACTGGCATGGGCAGTGCAGGGGCCCCCTAACAGGGCCCCATACAGATTTTCACTGTCTGCTTTGCAGACAGTGACAATCGCGATGGGTGCCACTGCACCCGTCGCACCCCTGCAACTCCGCCGGCTCCATTCGGAGCCAGCTTCCTTGTTGCAGGGTCTTTCCTGCCTTAATCTTTAAAAGTGTATAACTCTGGTTCCCTTAAGTGGATTTTTGTTGTTTTGGTTTCATTTTAAAGATAAACATTTAATCTATTTTATAAATTGGTGTTGGATCTTTAATGTGTTTTATGTTTTACTTATTTACTGTTTGTTTGTTTTTAAATGCTTTACACACTTGTCTCTTAAGTTAAGCGTAACTGCTCGTTGTTAACCTACTAAGGGTTGAGCTGGGATTAATTTATTGAGACCTAACTGTACCTAGTGGTGGTTAGTGGCATACTGCTAAGTATAGGCACTTACCTGCCTTTGGTAATAATCCACTTTCCAACAATTACCTACTCCTGATTCAGTGACTTTTCTTTCTATTCTTATGTTTGGCCAGCAGTGGGAGCACTTTGATTTCACACATTTGTTGAGTGGGTGAAAGTATCCTTGCACTGCTAATGGGGGAACCACTCTTTAGGTCTCAGCTACAGGTAGCATTAGCTGTCTGATTTCGAAAGACCTATTGCGAGCAATGCGAGTGCTTAAATTGGACTGTGTGGCAGTACACTGCTTGGCTTGCTTGCACAGGTATGTGTCATCACGGCCAGTAACTTTGGTGGATTTTTTCGTTTTTTTCAATTTTGTCAACAACCAATATATTTGTTTACGATGCTGTTTAGCATCAGCATAACAATGTGAAAGCAGAAAAGTCGGCCAATGCCTCTTCAGGGCGAGACCTTTTAGCTTTGCAAATGTTTGTTTACCTTGACGGTTCTAAACAGCATTAAAGGGGAGCGCACGCCACATCTCCCCCCCCCAACCCCCCCCCCCCTTGTAACCGCAGCTTTTGCTCTCTCCGACGTCCTCCTTATTTCACCTGGTTATACCTTTCTCCGAAACCTTCCCTCTTTCTCTCATATTATCGCATTCATAATTCCCATGAGAGTTGCTCACCGACTCCCACCCTGTTCATACCCCTATCTCCTTACCCTTATACCACCCAGTCAGTTAATACTTGCACAGCTAATAGGAAACGGCAGATTTGCCTCCACTGTTCAGAAGACATTGGAGGGATCTGGTCTCAGCAGTCAGCAAAAGCTGAAGGCAATCTGTGGTGGTGTGTGATTAAAACATATCCAGATCAAGTAAGTCAGCGCCAGGACTGCCGTTTACTCTATTTCTGAGCATAGAAAAACCTATTTCTCTATATCAATCTGCGCTATTTCTGAAAGTAATGAAGGTGAGGTGGGAATTTGGCGGGGGCAGCTTGCACCCTCCTCTTATTGGTCACTGTAAAATTTCACAGCCCCTGTTTTGGCCGCTGCCACTGAGATGAACACTTTTTATTGTACACTCTAATCTTGTACACTTCAACATAGCTTTGTTTAAAATAGAAAGGGCCTTACCCTAAAGATGATGAAAATAGACGTTTTTCAAACTTGTTATTCCCGATCACACAAAGCTAATTAAGCAAGAATTAAATCAAAAACCGATTGACTGACTTAACTAACAGAATTAAATATGTTTTTCGATTTCTGTCCTTTTGAACTCAAACGCGCATGTAGGTTTGTATAAGATAGTTCTTGATAGATAAATAAGTCAAAAGTTCCAAGAGTGTAATGTAAAATGTAACATGCTCTGGAGCGTGTTTTTATTTGGCTGAAGTGATGAACTTAGGGTATGAAATGTTTCCTGTCGGATATATTGCACTTAGTCCAGGTTCCAGGAAGGCCTTTCTTCCCTACTGAAGTGGGAGGGCCCACACCAGACTTTCTCCCATACAGTTAGTGCCCCTACAAGCATCCTCCCTCAGACGAATCTTCATACAGAGGGATCTGCTGTGTATGTGGATTTATTGTATTTGCAAAATATTTCCCTGGTAAAAAATCCAAAGCTCAATGCTGTCCAAAATTATTGTGGCCATCCTAAGTCCTACCTTCCACTGGTTTAGTGTCAGGCCCTCCTTTTGGGGTTATTCAACCTCTTTAGTGCTAGGCCCTCATTGTGTTGTTATAGAGTTTAATAGCGCTAAGTTACACAGATCGGACACATTTTGGTGCTTTACGATCACAGTAATTTCTAAGGGAATCTTTGATTTTTCCCACTGGTGTAAATAACTGGACTCTTGGGCAACTAGTGAATAGTTTATAACTCTGCCAATTGGTTAATTCACTAAACCTTTCCTGTTCTTTCTTTACATTCCCATGTATACCAGGTCAAATGTGATCCTCACCTCCGCTGCACCATTTCACTTCCTCTTCCCTCTTTGCAAGACCGATTGGGTTTCCCAATGCTTGTTGATTCAGTTGGGGCCTGATGGCTGCACTACTACGTTACTATTTTATTCCAGTTACCCCACTCTTGCACACTCACATACACCACAGGCACAAGGGGCTGTATCATGATCCTAATCTTAGCACTAGACCGATGCAGAAGGGTCTGTGCATTTCTTTTTTCCACTGCACTGCATACATTCATTCAAACGACCTCCCGGTTTGTGTATGTGTTCTTGACTGCAGAGCTTACAGACATGAGCAATTAATTTTCTGTTTGCAGCCCATGCACTAAGATAGAGATTTTTGAGGAAATGTATGCGCTAAAGACAAGGAAAAATAAACGTGGAGACCCCTTCAGCACCAACCCAGTGCCGAGAATGGGACCATGGTATTATGAACATGTGAGTTGGCTCAGTGTATAGATCAGCATCTTTTTTTTTGTATGTGTTTTGCAGTGTCTGAAGTTCTTACATATAACTCAGAATTTCTCCAAGCTAATGCCTGGGGCCCAGTCATGATCCCATTCTTTGTGCTGCGCAAGCACATAACATGTCTGCACATTTATTTGTTTTATCTACAAAACACAGTTCAACTTACAAAATCTCCCAGTTAGTGCATGTGCTGCTAACAGCAGACCTTGGAAATATGAAGGGGCAGTTACTGCTCTGTATTTTTAGAATTATTATGATTACTGAATTTGGGGAAAAAACACAAACATACCTCTTCTGCAGAGCTGCAGCACAGAGATCGGGATCATGATACATACCATGAACTTCAAAGAGCACAAGTAGGAAACAGTTTTCTAGGTGTGCCAACTCACTAAGTGACACAGTGTGATACATGATATCAGTTCCCTTCATATGGTCGCTTGGTGAAGAGCCGATATTATAGAATAGCACAAAATATGAGCTGGAAAACCTCTTCACAGAGTCGGTTTCCAGTTGTATTTGGAGGCCCTGCACCCTGCATAGCCAATATTTATTGCAGGATGAACAACCTCCACAAGACAACTGTGGCAGGTTTAACACCTTTTTTCCTTCTTTAGTGGAAGTGTTGGGGTGCAGGAGAAGTTACCCAGGCTGTGTTCAGCAGTAAACATCGCTCACTGAAAGACCCCGTCCACTCCTTGCACATTGTAACTTCTTTTTTTAAATTGTCAGATGTGGTTTCCGGATTGCTTTCTGTTAGAAATGGGGTCTGTAGTTGGCAGTGGTTTGCACCTTTTCTAAGTAGGGACCCTCACTGTAGTCAGGGTAAGGGAGCCACACAGCTAAGAAAACTCCTGCTCACCCCCTTGGCAGCTTGGCACAAGCATTCAGGCTTATCTCAGAGGCAATATTTAAAGTATTTGTATATACACACACACGCACACACACAGTAACACCTTGAAAACACCATAAAAGTACTCCACACCAGTTTAGAAAAATAGCCAATATTTATCTGAATAAAACAAGACCAAAATGACAAGAATCCAACATACAGAAGCAAAGATACACATTTTCAACGATTACATTTTAGTATAGTGCTTATAAACACAATAGCTTCAACTGGGGCTATTACAACATTGTTGACAGAGTTGTTCCCAGCAGTCCGATGCCACTCGCAAGGGAGTGTGGGCTGGTCACAGAGTCACATAGACCTCCAGGTACAGTACCATTGAATACAAAGAAACAAATATGTTGAAGGCAGTCGGGGAGGTGATGCATCACTGGAGTCGGGGAGGTGAGGCATCACTGGAGCCGGTGTGACATTGGTTCCTTACTGCTACCAGGGAGGTGAGGCATTAGTTCCTTACTGCAAGGCAGGGGAAGGGATGCTTCAGCTCTGTATGGTTGCAGAGGAGGTGAAGCGGCGTCAGTGGCTAGACGTTGGTTCCTTATGACCCGGCGGGGTCAATGAATCCAGCAAGTCAAGATGGAAGGCGTTGACTTCGCTGTGTCATGATCACCCCATGGGGCCGATCTGCAGTGGAGTCAGAGTCGAGTGTCCCAGACGTCGAGGACACAGCACTCAGGACTCATGCTGTGGCAGGACTTTTGAGATGTTGCAGCAGCGCTGGGTCTGCAGCGTTGGTCGCAGTCATTGCACTCAGGGGAGACCAGGGATCCGGTGAAGGCAGTGGCGCAAAGTCAGACATAGGCGCTTGTTCTAATGTCGCTCTGTAGTCGATGTACTTGGTTTCTTCTTGATTTCACCAGAACTCACTTCCAAGGGCCCAGAGAGTGGATTTGGCACCACTTGGCAAGTCAGGTCTCTCAACAAGAAAGCCCAGGAGCTGTCAGATGAAGTATTTGATGTCCCTGAGACTTCACATCAGGAGACAAGCTCAGTCCAAGCTCTTGGAGAAGCTTGGAAAGCAGGATGTAGAAAGCAAAGTCAAGTCATTTTACTCCAAGGGAAGACATACCAGACCAGCATAGTAAAGCAACAGGCAGAATGGCAGGTCTACTCTTCTCCCTGGCAGAATGTCCTCCATCCCAAAGTATTCTGAAGTTGTGGGGTTAGCAGTCCAATACTTATACTCATTTCTGCCTTTGAAGTAGGAAAACTTAAAAGGAAAGTCTTTGTAATGCACAAGACCCTGTCCTTTCCTGTCCTGGTCCCAGACACTCTCCAGGGGGTTGTAGACTGCTTTATGTAAGGACAGGCACAGCCCTATACAGGTGCAAGTGTCAGCTCCTCCCACCACTCTAGTCTAGGAAGACCCATCTGGAAATGACATGATCAACCAATGGAGCATTGGCCACTTTGCAATGTAGCTGGCTCTGTGCTGGCAAATGCGTATGTGAATTTTTTGGATTGTTTTACCAATATAAATCAAATTACATGATCTATTGCTAATGCTGATGCCAATGCTCTATTGGTTGATAATTTCATCATAGCAGGGTATACGGAAGATGATCTTTGCTGCCAAGTCATTGAGGTGATCAAGCTACCACCAAGGGGAGCTGACATTGCAGCATTGCTTAACAAGGAAGAATTGTGTTGGATTCTATGTGTCAACAGCTTGCAAACTGGCCTTAATCGAATGGAAGACTGGACTGCTTTGGCAGAAATGCGTGCTGTATTGGACTGCATCAATGTAATCACATGCTTCCATTTTTATATACAATGTTCTCACATTCTGGGCAAGCACATTTTGTTGCGTAAGGGTTCTCCTTGACATAGGTCTTTTGTTGGTCACATATTGTGATCAGTACTAATTTTTGGTTGACGTTGAAGGAGACAGCGGTCCTATTTACATGATGTAAATACTCTTATGCAATTTCTCATAATTATGGAACTTGAGGGTTGGACATACTGCACTATGTGATTGGTATGTGTTCTCTCTGTTTCATCTTTCCTTTAATTCTATCTTATTATCTTACTCATGGTTTGATACTTTGCTATATTGATATGTACGTCTTTCTTCTATTTTTCTGGAATAGCATCAGTGATAGATATCCGGGCATTTTGTTTTCTACCTTTCTTTTGTGGTGTTAGATATTAGGGACACCTCTACCGTTGAGACTGGCTATATTACTTATACTCAGTGTGGTTTGCATTAGTCCCCGAGTACACATAACATGGCGCTTAGCTCTCTATTATCCATATTTTTTCTAGTTCTTCATTTATGTCTCTCATCTATGAGGTATGGAGTACACATTTATTTTAGCTGGGCTACACGAATAGGAACCATTGTAATTTCCTAGTAGATGTCTTTTTTACATTCGGTAGGCCATTACCATTGTGCCATTGATTGGCATTCTAGCCTAATTTAGCATGGTAATTACAGGTCGTTGAGTGCACGGAATTTGGCACATAGGTCCAAGACATGGATATGGCTGTCCGTCATTTATGTCCTTTATCCAATTGTTACCAATTGATACTGAGCATATTTAACATTGCGCCAGTTCCCTTTAGTTCCTTGTTTGTGTTACTCCACCTCTATTTTGGGTTTGCGTTCACTCATTTGAACATTCTTGTACATGCTTCCCTGCACTATAGCATACCATGCTTGACTGGTGAGTGCCTGGCACTGTGCAGATGCATACTGGTGAATGTGTCAGTTACCGATACTTAGCGTTTTTTTGTCCCTTTTTTAAGAACATTTATATTGACTGCTTCTATGGTGGTATCGACACCTGGCTGATGCTTACGGGGCAACTATTTTGTACTCCCACCATGTTTAGATTCTTTGTGCTTTATTGATCATGAGCAGATATGGATGTGCCCTTCGAATTTGAAACTAGTTATTGTTGAATGCGAAATATATTATCTTATTGCCGTTCCAAACACTGTGGTTTTCATCAGGGTTCTCTATTGTTTATGCAGATGACTGTTTCCTAAGTCTTACATTTAGGACATCACAACAAGGTAGGGTTTATGAATGTGTGACTAGTGACCCTTTCCTGACTGATGATCTTGGTTGAGGTGATTTATCTCATAATTTCACGGCTCTCACTTTGCATGGTCCTAGGTGTAACTGTGGTGTTGTTTTTAATTCTTTATTTGTGCACCCCAATGTATTTTGGATACTTACTGGTTGGTGCTGCTAATTCATTGGACACATGTTATCAGAAATGGCACTGACACTCTGTGGATGTCTCTCTTCTCATACCACTTTCATGTTGGCACTGCTTCTTGGTACCTTCTACTCCAGTATGTTCTCCCTTGTGCTTTTTGTGGGAACTAGACTTTTTTATAAAGCTTACCTTGCTTTACCAATTAATTTCTTGTTATCCTTCTCCTTCTCCTCTCAGTTTTTTTTCAGCAAATTCTCCGGCATTTATTTCCAGTCCTGATGATGGTCCCATGCAAATTTGGTTAAGGGACCGAAACGTCGACGAATAAATATACCTTAACTCCTTTACTTATTGATGATTGGTTCTTTGAGTAATGGTACATTACTGTATTGCCACAAAAATAGTACATTTCTTGTGTTGGCTTCAATTGCCTGGGACAAGTAATTGATGAATAACTGTCTTCAAATAATTGCATATTGATGATGGCTTCCTTGAATAAGTAATGTTGTTTCGGTGATTAGATACAGAAATATCACGTTCCTTTATGTTGTTTTTTTATTGCGTAAGACAAATAATTGCATTATAAAAGTGTGGTATTTTGTAAGAATTTTTGCTTCGTACTTATATATGGACATAACTATGTATTAGTTAAACAATTTGGGTCCAAAGTTGTACCAGTTCTCAGGAGTTGCTGAGAAGTACCCCCTTCACTTTACATTCCATTCCTGGTATGAAATGTGCCTGCATATTTTATCTACATCTTACTAGTCTCACAATAGATATGACACTCAAAGATAAACCAATCACCAATACAATTTAGACAGAGAGCATTTGCACTTTAGTACTTTGCCAGCAGTGGAAAAGTGCCCAGAGTCCAAAAAAACAAAATTCAGCACAGGATCAAAACAGGAGGTCAGAAGCCAAAAAGACAGGGGAAATATAGCAGAAAGGGCCATTTACAACACTTTTTAATGTGTGCTATCTGCATTTAATGCATTAACTCTGAGAAACTCAGAGTTAGTTGAATGACCTTTGGACACTATAAATTGCAGTATGACACATCCACACAGATTCCCACTCACAGGCATGAAGTTCATAGCTGACAAGCAAGTGCAGTCTTCCATTCCCCACAGAACAGATCCAGGAGGGCAGACAAGTACAAGTTTTCAATGAACACAGAACATGTACAGTTAGGCGTGAGTGGCATGTAGGTTACAGACAGTTGTCTGGAGCTAGTGCCTAAGTCAATGGGAGAAATGTATAGGTGGAGAAGTGAGTGAAATTCGAGTTCTTATACCATTCTCTTAGGTGATATTCTATGTTAACATCCTAAAAGTCTTACTTCGGTCACTCAGAGACCTGTTGCATCTTTTGTTTCTATTATTTTCTGTGTATTAAGGAGTGGGCATTACCTAGTAGTTGGAGTAGCCCAGCCACACCTTAAGTGACTTTGCTCCACACAGGCACACAGGCTCCAACCTCTTTCAAAAGGTTTGAATGTTCAAGCTTACCAGCGCTGTGCAAACCCAGCCTCAGGGCTGCCCCCCCCCCTTCGAAATGTTGAAGGCTGCTATTGATTTTAAACATTCCAAATGTTATTCAAAGAGCAGTAAATTCTGCCTAGGCTCAAACATGTGTAGTCAATTGAAGAAAGAGAATGGGAAAGAGAGATGAGACTGTTCGTTCTCTCTCTGACTTGACCCCAGAATAAAGAACCTAAGGAGGGCATGGTAGGTTGTCTTCAGAGAGACGAGCATACATTTCTTCCTCGGAAGAGATGCACGTAGACCCCCTATTGGCACATGAAAAAAGAACAAGCTGATTTAAAACGAGCAATCTCCTTCATCATAAAATATACTACTGACCTAGAACAGAAGTTCATTAAAATGTCCTGGACGAGTTTCAACTGTTTTTAAATGACAAAAGCGTTTCCACCTGGTCACGATGTACTTTACATTTCCAAAGAAGTCAACAGTTTTGACTTCGGCCTGTTTAATGTCAGTGTGATAACATCACCAAATTATTCATTTTAATAAGGTCACCCAATGTTTATGCTGATTTAGGTTAGCCTTCTGATGTCTGGCTTTGATTTGTATTACATGATATACTTTGTAAAGAAGACAACTCATTTGTGTTTTGCGTTGTAATAAAAAATAAATTTAAAAAAACACAACCACGCATTTCACCGTTGACATCTCCCAGTATTTATTGTATAGTGATAAAATAACAATGCTCGATGCCCTCCTAACCTCAAATCATCAGTGAACAAGGAACACTTCCTCAAACCTTTTAGTGTCGACAAATACTATGCTGATGAATGGATGCGTCAATGCATTGCAGTGTTATTTTGGAACTTGGATGGCTGGATGATGGAGCACGTGAGGGTGAGTGAAGAAGGTGTAGATGAATAGACTAAGGACTGTGAACATGAACATGGATGAAGAAGATATATAGAGTGGACGGAGAGATGGCGTTTGAGATGAATTAATAGGGGTTGGTTGAGTGAGTGGAGAGTATTGGTGTGAATGAAGGTATAGATGGTGGATGGTTGCACAGTGTTCAGATGACTGAAGAAGGTGTGGATGTTCAGATGGACTTAGAGTGCGGTGATGAACGAAAAACGTATATATGGTTAAATCGATAGATGGATGGGAAAAGAGGGTGTGGGTGGGTCTAAATAAGTGGATGGGTGATTGAATGGATCTGGGAGAGTGGATGGATGGATGGATGGATGGATGGATGGATTGACCTTGGTATGGACATGGATTGATGGAAAAATGGGTGACTGGATTAATGAATGGCTCTTAGTGATAGCACAGATGGATGGATGGATGGAGGGAAGGACGGACAGAAAGATATGAACAATCACTTGATTTTTACTGTTCACATTCTGAGCAATGTAGTGTTAATTTCTCTGCTGAGCATCAGGATTACATGAGCTAAGCTTGCTGTATTTGCCAGAAGTGAAGGGGAGCTTGCTTGGGCTTTGCTACTGGTGCTACCTGTATAGGTGCCATGAAGCCCAGGGAGAGACACTAAAGGTAGTTGGAACCTCTTAGAGGTATTCAGACACTCACTGTACCCCCTAGGCTTCCACTGGTACAATTCAAGCGACTGTCTGCCAAGCCCTGGATCCTGTCAGAGGTAAGGTAATACATAATATGCTACCACATCATTATAGAGGTTATTTTATGACACAAGACATGTAGACCACTTCCCGTCCTGTAAAAGGCTCCTATCCTCAGTTCAGCAGCCTTATCAAATGCATTAGATAAGAAGGTCGCATTAGTTAAGAGCCTGTCAGCGTGTTAAGGCCAGAAAACATGTTTAAAAAAATCTCAAACCGTCAAAGAGGAAGTGAAAGTCTATAACAGACTGCATTGTGCTAAAAATATTACTTATTGCACTGGCTTCGAGAATTATTTTCTGGTAGCCAGTCTAGCTCCCTTGAATGTCTTCCTGAGATAGGGTGACAACCTATCCGCTAATTACATGGACTGTCTGTAAATTGAGCCTAATGTCCACTATTTTGTGATAGTAGTGTACTCCGTTGTGTGTGTTGGTGCACTAGGCTATTTGTGGTCTACTTTACTCGATGGGTGATGGTGCACTCTGCCACAAGTCTCGGTGCATGATTTTGAGAGCGATGATGCAGTGTGCCTCAGGTTCTAGTTAAATGTGCTGTGGGTGATGGAGCGCTGCTCTGTGAGTGACTTGTGGAGTCCACGCTTTATGTGGGGCTGAACAATGTCGTTGCTAGAAGTATAAAATGCAATGGCTAATGGTACACCGACCAGAGCACATGGTGGTGCACTGTTTGGCATATCTCTGATATGATGATCAGGGATTGTATGTGTGGGACTTTTCAAATTGTTGTCTATGCTCCTTTACTCTCTCAATACTGTATTTAAGTTTGATAGTGTAATTTTTCAAGCATCGTTCTTGGCAAATCTACTATATTCTACACTTACGCAAAGGGTCCTTGGTATATTCATACAAACACACACACACAGTGGCGTAACTAAAGTTGGGAGGGGGGCTGCAAAGTACCAAGAGGAGGGGTTGGACCTAGTCAGGGGCCTACTGCCCCTGCACAGTATACTGTGCTGAGGGCCTCGTGGATAGGGTGAACAGACATAAAAGTAGGACTAAAGCCCTTAGTCTCACTTTTATATCTGACCTGTCCTGTAAATGTGTGTGTGTAAATATGTACACACAGAGGAGCAGGCAGCAGCAGACAGGCAGAAACCAATAAATTACTTTGTCAATTATTTAAAACTCAAGAGCTGCATGTGAAAGGAGAGCATGCCTTTCACTTCTGCATCGCAGGTTGACCTCACCTTTACCCCAAAAACCGGGACATTTATTTAAAATGAACAAAAGCGTCGGGACACCGGGACACTCCTCTGAAAACCGGGACTGCCCAGGGAAATCCAGGAGGTCTGGTCACCCTACCATGGACCTTGGGGGTCCACCCTCAACTGGGGCTACGGGGCCTCTTTTACGCCACTGCGCGCGGGCGCACACACACACACACACAAACACTCTCTGTAAGTGCTTTAACCACTTATTCTACATTTCTCTCCCTCTCTTAACTATTACTTCCTATTAGCTTCAAATCCTTGTTGATGAACAGAGCGCTGCCTCTAGTATTGTCGACTGCACAACAACTATCACTTATGCCGGACGTCAAATTGTACAAATACCCAGTAGTGTTTTTTTAATTTGTGAATAAGTCCAGTTACATATCATGCTCAATAGGGCGTGCACTATACACACAAAAGAACAAAAATCTACTTTGACTTGTACTTGTTTTCTGCACTCTGTTACTGTTATTTTATTGCCTGCCTTACACCCATGTGTCATAAAATTGACCTTATGCCAAGATTTTTTGTCCAAAATGTCAATCCTCTGTCTTGAATATTTACAGCCCCTGTCCGGAATTTGCCGCTGTGGCTGGTGACGACCCTAAGCGAAGCACCATCTACCCTGAGATGAATATAAATCATGGAGGGATTTAGCACAGAATACTGATGACTGACTTTCCCGATTGTATGCTCCCTCGCCCTTTATTAGTACTCCTGCTTAACGCCTATCAATTTCTCAGTTTACATTGCACATAGCCTCCCTTAGTCTCCAGATAGGTTCAGAGTCCGTTGAATAAGCGCTTTCCGTGTCGGCGGTGCACTCACCCTTCTTGCCCCAGAAGTGTTACCCAAAAACGCAAAGGAGACTGACGCTGGAAGGCGCGACACCCATGGCTGCTAACAGCTTGTTACGTTACGCTACGCTGCTTTGTTTTTATGTGGCACACTATTGCTATTACCATGTCCTCGTGGCGCTACCTATCGTATTAGCTTTTCAGCCATAGTACTTCCCAATCAGGTTCTCGCTGCCTTGGTGAACCACTGCGTCTAGCTGTAAACCTCAATCCCGGAGTGTTCAAGTTAATATTTTGCAATTACCAAGAAGGGTGACGAGGAAGAGGTGCGGGTGAGGGAGAAACAACACAAGGGAGAGACATGGTCCAGAGACTAAGGTACAATGAGAGAACAAGTAGGTTTGTGTTCAGTTCCCAAAGTCCACACGTTACCACTTTATGTGACTGCTCAAATTATGTTTGTCAATGTGCCTCGATTCCCTTGCCAGCCCAAAACGGAGCGCCTTGAAGCGATCGAATGGAGAGTTTATGGAGAGATTATGCTGTACTGGAACATCCACTCAAAAGTTCTTGATCTTAAAACTACCAGACGACTGAGATGACTTTATAAGTGAAACCCCTATGAAGCTGTTAATTTTCATAATTTTCCTTCATTTAACGCCCAAGTAATATGTAATAAAGTTTACATAGCGCTGCACTCGATCGCAGATATTAGATATGTTAAATTGAGGCAAGTCGGCTTTCAGCCAGCAGTGGCCAAAGCCAGAAGCGCGCAGTTGCTTTTAAAAGTTTCCTGCCCCAGGCATACTGCTTCGCCCACACTCGCTCCCTCGCCTCTGACAGACGGAATTTACCCCTAAAACGTGTTTCTTAGTGCTTAAATGTGTAGGTACTATTCAGTACTGAGTACCGGCGCCTTTTTAATTTGAAAGAGAGAGAACATGCGCTTCTTTGCAGGGATGGAATACTTTATTGGGAGAGTGCCGACACTTCTCAGGAGCAAAAAGGTATCCTGAAGCAGAGTGCATGCATTTTTTCCACATTTACATCCTAGCTTGATTGCATGACGCACCTTATGACCCTGTACAAGAGGAGAAGTGTGTACGAACTCAGTGATCTTCATTTCTCAAGTGTAAACTAAGGGGGCTCAGGTGTTTCCCTAGCAAGACATGACGCAATGTAAATAACCATGTACACGAAAAGGTAGCGCAGAGTTGATGAAGCATGTTTAGTAACTACACGTAATTTCCGTTCTCACCTTCCATGGTGCAGCTGAAGCTCAGCAGGGCTCCCTGCAGTCCACCCTTTAGTTTATGTAGCTCTCTGTGTCCAGCGCTCTCTCCTGCGATCTGTGTATCCGGGACAAAGGTGGATTGTGTGGCAGTTGCGTACACCACACCGTCACCAGAGTTTAAGGGACTTACTGCGGCTCTCGCACGTCCGACGGCCCATGTAGCCACGCAAGTTGTTCTGATCTATCATCTGACAATGTAACGGCGTCCCGGCATGGCACTGGAACATATTGCCCAAGCGGTTAAACGTGATGCAGGACCTTGTAAAGTATGCTTTGTTGCTATCACTGATAGAGAACTGCTGCGTGATGTAACCTCCATGGAAAACACCGGACTACATCCTGCAAGGGAGAGTGATCTGTTGTAACCTACAACTATTTTGGTAAATGGAGTTGCTGTCCCTCTGTTTTCATACCAGTAAACATATCTTGTCAGAAAACGGCTGTATTTCTTTCTGGTGGCTTCCTTTTTGTATTCACCGCTTCTAGAAATAAAATTAACGAGGCGTTGCAGCTGTTTGACTAAGACTTGTTCTTCATCTGGTCTTAAGTGGCCGTTGAAGAGTTTGGATAATAGGTTTCCTTAGACTGCGGCGCCCGGCAGGCAGCGTGGCTGAAGAGAGCCTCGCAGCTAGAATTCAAGTGATAGCTTCAGTCCAACCCTCCCGCGCGTTCTTTGAGAAAGAATCGTCTCAGTCTTCCTGCCTGCCTTGTTTTGTTTCCTCTAGCTTTTGAGTCAGAGCCTCCCCGTGACAGCTCCTGCTGCAGCTGCAACGCGAAAAGTATCCACTTTACTTCTGTCAGTGCAAGGGATTGCATCTCCCACCTCCGTCTTCTGTTGCCATGGTTACTGGTGATGCGCTGACTGGACCGCAATGAAGGGGCTGCAGAAATACATGCAGGGCATGTCGTTAATCAGTAAATGGGGAAAGGTCAGCCAGAGACAGTAAAAGTAATCTTAAAGTGTCACCATCGTCCGTAATAGATCCTATTCGTCAACATATGTGCACTTGTCACTTTACAATGCTGATTTAAAGGCGCTGCTGAGGACTGTTTTTGAAATATAACTTTTCAGGTAATCAATCTGGGTTCAACTTCACATTTTAAAGTGGGAAATGAAAACCTTCCCATTTGAAATGTGAACCTTTCCAGCAGGCAGACCTCGAAAAATTATTACAGAACATTAAACTTCTGAATATGCATATATGTGTTTCTCAAACAAGGCTCTCCTCTTCTCTTGGTGGCAACAGCCCAGCTTCCATTCTATAGAAGGTGGCTCTAACAGTAACATTACTTTATGTACTTCAAAATGCAATTCACAAACCTTCAGAAAGAGATTTCCTGTCTTTCTTCACAGAGATCTGAATCTATAGATATCGGATTTAGTAGTCAATGTGGGAGGGACAAGAGGCGGTGCTGGAAAAATGGGGAATAGTTAGTACAAAATGGGCTTTGGAATTTTTTTTTGGCCAGATTATGACAATTTTAGCATTAAGGCTGTACTATCTAAAGCTGGGTGACCATTTGGGGGCCGCCTAATCTGGGTTGAAAATATGCCCTATTTGTCTATAAAGGAACTAGAGAGAAAAAGCACCGTCATGTTTGGCCTGTCGATAAGGGGCAGGAATAGTAGCAGGTTTGATCTGTATAATGTTCACAATCGCTCAGTTCAGCGCAACAAGGAGTCTCCTACATTACAATTACTTGCAAAGCATCTTTCCATCAGACCAGCTAGTACTCCATTTATAATCTTCGGTGATTTTAATACTACCTGTGAGCCACTTGATGGCCTAGAGTCAGCAATTGTTCTTGAAGATAAGGCTAGCGGTATACCCTTGCTGGAATGTTAGCCCTTATCGTCATGGCCAGTCTCTGGTACTCAGCTATTATCAATAACTTTGAATCGTGGCATGAGGGCATGTAATGGGAAAGTCAAGTTATATACATTGTGCCCATACTTTTCACACGTGAGATATTATAAAAATAATTGACTGTGTAAATGTGAAATTGTAAACAGATCTGATAGTGATCATAATCCTTTTAGACTTAAAATGGATGGAAATCTGTTTGAAAATTTCATTTCACCAGGAGCCAGGTCACAGACCCTTATATCATTAAGCAACAATATTCATTTATTAAGTGGTCCAAACATTGTCTTAATACCAAAACCTTAATTGAAATCTTTGACACCTTAAGTGCTATTTTTAAACCATTATCCGAGCAACCGTTTGACAGATCTTTGATGTTTGGCCACCATGGGAAAGTTTCCAATTCCTTAGACCAGCTTTGCACTAAAGACCTAAGTTACAAAAAGGGCCCTCCCCAGCAGACATTGACATAGTTTAATAAGGAATGCCACCAGGAGTAAGGGAAATTAATCAAATTGGTTAAAATGGATTCCTGTGAGGCAATCTCTTTTCCCTGAGCACACTATAAATGCATTATTGCATCCACAAAACAGGATTGGATAGACTGTAACTGGTTAACACTAAGTGCTACTGCGGGAGAAAATGATTCTCAGACATTTTGGTACAGTTTCTTAGATGGCAATGCTAGTGCTTTTACCCCTCTAGAGATCATAAACCAACCACAACAATGGGTAAAGCACTTTGCTAATATTTATGCCCAAACTAATGCAGTGGCCATCAATAACAGGACTAATGCTGCCATGAGCCTGGCAGCCACTGCTGTAATTGCTCTATTTGCTTCACCCTCTCATAAACTCTTAGTGCTATCCAGACTATGAAACCTGGGAAATCTCTGGGTCCTGATAAAGTCCATGGTGATCTGTTTTGCTCTGAACCTCCTGTATGGGGACCATATATTAATGATTTGTCTAATGGGATATGCACAGGAGGGAAGATTCGTAGTCTTTGCGTGGTGCTTATTTCATACCAGTAAACAAAAGGAAGATAGGAGTGCTCCTAGCAATTATCATCCCATCAGCCTTATCAATAACCTTCAGAAGATCTTCTGTCACCAGGTTCTGGTTAGGCTTTTGGAATGGATAGATGAACCCTCCATTCTGTCCCCTTAACAGTCAGGGTTTTGTGCCAATGTGAGCATGTCAAATCAAACTTTTTGCTTTGACCTAATCATCTCAAAATGCTTTACCCTCTCCAACAGTAATCTTTATATGGCCTTTGTGGTGGACCTCAGGGCAGAACTTGTAGTCCACTTTAGCAACCTTGGGGATAGATCATGTGTTCTTAGACACCATGGTAAGATTACATGATAACACCTTTGCTCAAGTTATATGGGGATTGGATGGTGAACTGACCGACCATATATCAGTAGAGTGCAGGATGCGCGAAGGGCGTATGCTTGCACGATCAATATGTTCTTTGTATATAAAAATGTGGTGGAAGATTTATGTAACCCCCCACGCTTAGGAGGGGGCTCAATCCTGCACTGTATTTTGCGGATGACACCCTCCTGCTCACTCAAACCACATCTGGGCTACAAAAAATGTTGAACAAATGAATTGAATGCTGGACCATCATGGGTTGGAGGTGAATACCCCAAAGACCAAGATTATGGAATTCAGTCCCCATAAAGCCTGCAGAGGTGGGTTCTAAATGAAGGCTTCCACCCTCCAGGTGGCTGAGAAATATTTTTACTTTGGAATCAGAATTGATAAATCTAAGAAATGGAATTCCCAGTTACAAAAAAGCAAATGAATACTGATACATACTGCTTCTGCCATTGTTAAGAGGTTTAAGGCGTCCACCCCCAAATCTACCTCCCCAGTTACTGAAGTTTACAAGGCTAAAGTCCAGGCTGCTGCACCGTATGGGGCAGAAGTCTGGGGTTTGCAAATCCCCAAGGGATTTCATCAAAGGAAAATAGCTTCCTGAGAGCTTTATTAGCCTCCCTCAGGGTATCCCAATTGTCCTTTTATTGTTTGACACCGACCTAAAGAGGGTCAGTGACCTGACTGCGTTGAAACTCTTCTTATACTGGGCCAGACTGTGGTCTACTGTGGTCTGCTGCTACCTTTTATAGGGTAGGAGCAGAGGATGTGTTGAATTTGTCTAAGTCCAACTAACCACCATGGTTTCAACATGTTAAACTCTACCTTTATGACCTAGGTGTGCATTGGAATAATACTTCGCTAACTACCCCCAGCACTAGGACTATTATCAAAGATGCCTATTGGAATATTATTACCATTGTCCAACATGGTAAGGCCAAATGTGGGGGTAAGTTAGCTGATTTCATATTCTTCAAGCCCACGCCTGCTAAGGAACTGTACATGGACAAGATCCAACCTCCCCGGGATCACACATTGTTTTTTAGATTCAGATTGGGACCACTACTAATAAAAAAGGTTATATATAGATGGAAAGTCCATTGTATTAACTCACCAGTGTGTGTATTTTGTCATTGTAGGACTGAGGATGTTGAACATGTCCTATTTTTTATCTTGTGCATGACAGGTCAAGGCGGTTCTGGCTTAAATCACTCTGCATTTCTATAGGTGCCAGACAGAACAAGAAGGCCTATCATATTTTATGGTCTGACACTAGGCAGCTGCTGGTATTCAGCATAAGCTGATACTTTCACAGGATGTGGCTACTCACGAAGAGGGTGGGAGTATTGTTCTGAAAATGATTTTTGTTAATGTAAATGCTCTTTCTCTCTGTTTTATACCTATTTTTTGATTGACTGTGCAATAATGCAGGCGCTTTGTGTATTGTACTCTGCAACTTGCAACTTGCACTTATGTGTGCACTTCGGCTCATTTTATCAAACTATTTATTTTTGTCTAACTGTTCTTAGAATTTCCACTACTTTGTTAGATTTACCGCATGTTTTTAACTTTGATTGTTTCAAGGCAAAACTTTTATGTCACATATATTTATTAATTTGTTTGATGATTGATAACATTGTTTGCCTTGGCTAAACCAGAAACAAACAGTTTTGATGATGATACTACAAAATGGGAGAGGTTACGGGAAATTGAAAGAGGGGTTTAGGGAGGGACAACCTAATAAACACACACACACATATGAGTAAGCAATTCACAAACTACATTTTTAATCTACTACATAAATACTACTGACTAAAACAGGCTTATCTGTCTGCAGCCCAGCCTGGGAGAAAGTCAAGCACCACACATGGCCAAACGGTGTTACTGCAACATACTCCTATAGAAAATTAATGAAGGAATGTAATAACACTAACACATTAAGGGCCACATGTACATACTTTAGAAATTGTGATTTCCTAACTGCAACTCCATGCAAATTGCAATTAGGAAATCACAATTATAAATGTACTAAACTCCATTGAGTTTCTTTTGTGAATCCCAGTGGGTCACACATATACCTTCATCATGAATATTAATGAGATAGGCTGTAATTTGCACCTGATTGGGAATCGCAAAAATCACAGGGTTGGGTGCCTGCTGGGGTCAGCAGATCAGCATGTCTGTCATTGCTTTTAAATAAAACAATCTTTTTTTTTTTTTTTAAACAGCCTATTTTCCTTAAAGGGAAATGGGATGTGTTTTAAAAGAATAAAAATGAAATGTTTAAGTTTCATGTTTTAAGAGTAGGCAGTTTGCTCACAAAAAAATATTTTCTTAACCACTCACAAAGGGTAAGGTGTTCTCTGGGGACATCTTCCCATTTGCAAACGGGTTACCTCCAATTTTTCATTGGCAGTAAGCTGCAAATGTTTTGCAACTGCATTTTGGTCGCAAAACATTCATACATACCTTTCGGGTTCAGTATTAGGAAGGGATGCCCCCCTCAACAAGTCTCTTCCTAATACCAAATTGCAAACCTAAATTGCGATTCATTAACAAGTTACAGAATCGCAATTAGGGATGTATACATTTCAAATAGCACTTTTGCCAGTCGAAAATGGGGCGTATCTGCAACTCGCCCCGTTTGCGACTGTAAAAAAGTTTTGTACTTTTATTATTATTTTGTAATTAAAATAGTCAACATTTTAATTTTAAACAGATATAGAAATATTTAGTACAATATATGGTAAAAGATGATTTATTGTTTTTTTAATGCAATCACAAAAAAATTAATCTAAAACTTATATCCAAGATTGTAATACATTCAACACAAATCGTACTGTGATAGGTCAGGCAGGTACTCTCATTTACTTAATACATTTTTTAAATAAAGAAAGAAAATACAATACTTTAAAATGTTTTAATATGTTAGGTTTCAGTGCATGCGTTGTCCAGTGTTCCTGTGGATATCCTAGGTGAGTAGGAGTGAGGGAAATGTTTTTAATTAGTTTTAATGTAATAATATTTGTATTTACATTTATTTAAATCAATTTAAATGCTATAGGTTTTTTTAAATCTCTCTTTTACTTTCTATAGTTGGAGCTCTGATGCACTCGGGGAAATCCCCACAAACGGGCAGAAAGTTACTAACAGGTATACTCGAGGTATTGGAAACTCATAAGTCTACATCTAGATGTAAAACTGCACATGGAAATAGTGAACTCCACTTATGAGATTTGCATTTAGGTCTAGGTGTACATCTACATGTGGTCAGATTTATACATGCAAACGTATTATTGTGATTGTTGACTTTAGGTTGAACACACATATCTCCACATAATATTGCCTAAATGGGCTATTTCAACCCACTTGTTTCCATATCAGGGACTTTGAATCATCAACTTTGAGAGGCAAACAACCTTTACCACGGATCCTTTATCATTCATGCCTTTACAACATGGCTTTACCACTCAGGTAAGTATTTATTACCTTTACCATGCAGGTAAGTTTGTTTTAATAACAACACAGTTTTAATGTTACTTAACATATTGTATTAGGGTGCTGGTAGACAGAAGTAGGGGTAATTTTATGGCTTAGGGCGGAAAGAGGGAATAGGAGGTCTGAATGAGTTTAGGTTTTGGGGGTTGGTAAATACAAAGGGAGGTAAGAGGGATATATGGTTTAGAAGTGGGTAGAGGTAAATCAAGGTATGGGTATTCTTTTGTATTCAGGGTTGACATAAGTAAAAGGGGTAGGTGAATGTTTTGGGTATGGGGTGGTCACAGGTAACATGCGGTAAGGATAATTTTAGGGATTAGGGATGGGTATAGGTAAAGGCAGGTAAGGGTGATTTTAGGGTTCAGGGATGGGTAGAGGTAAATGGAGGTATGGGTGATTTTAGGGTTCAGGAGTGGGTAGAGATTAAGGGAGGTAGGGGTGGTTTTAGTGTTCTGAGGTGGGTAGGGGTGAAGAGAGCTAAATCTGTTTTTGGTTTAGGGGTGGGTAGAAGTAAATGGTAGTATGGGCTATTTTTTTGAGTTCAGAGATGGATGGATGTAGAGGAAGTAAGTGTCATTTTTGGAATTGGGTGGGTATAGGAAAAAGAGAGGGTACATTTAGGGTTTAGAGTGGGTAGAGGTAAATGGAGGTAATGAGAATCTCGGGCTTTAGGGAAGGTAGAGGTGAAGGTAGGTAATGGTGATTTTAGAGTTTACGAGTGGGCAGAGGAAAAGGGAGGAAAGTGTGATTTTTGGGGTTCAGGTGTGGGTAGAGATAAAGGGAGGTAAGGTTGATTTTAGGGTTCAGAAGTGGGTAGAGGTGATGGGATGAAGGTTTCTTGTTGGTTTTAGGGGTGGGTAGAGGTTAAGGAAGCTAGGGGCAATTTTTGTAATTCAGCGGTGGGTAGGGTAAAGGGAGAATAGGGGATATTTTAAGGCACAGGGGTGGGTAGAGGAAAAGGGAGATAAGCATGCTTTTTGTGTTTAGAGGTGGGTACAGAATGAAGGAGGCAAGGGTAAATTTAGGGTTTAGGAATGGGTAGTGGTAAAGGGAGGTAAGAATGGTTTTATGATTCAGGGGTAAAAAATGTAAAGGAAGGTTATTAGGATACAAAAGGGGCCACGGGAGTTCAAGTGTCAGAAATGAAATGTCTATGTGTGTATACACAAACACATACACGGACATTTAATACAAGTGTGTGCGTATGTTTGCACAATCACACAAACGTGTGACAACGGTGCACTATGTAATGCCATGCATTGTACAGATCAGCGAGTGCATTGAAGTGGCATGCATGACAAGTCATACAACCCCTTTGAGGTTTCTCTGTGCACACACTTCCTCAAGGCAGAGGGAGCTTCAAGGCGGTTCTGTTTTGACAGCTGCACTGGAGTTCGTACATTGATTCGTTCCCTGCTTTGGCTGTCAGCAAACAAGACCACATCCTTCTTCAAAAGCAAAAGTCCTCTTCCTCGCTGGGTTTCAATATACTTTACATTTTTTTCATTGAAATAAAAAAGAACAACCTATTTTACAAAGGCTCAGCAAGCTGAATTGTGTGTAGACATATTGTTATTAACTTGAATGTGGCGATATTTGATTAAACTATAGTCAGGACGCAATATTTATGCCAGTCAATATTCCAAACATGATATTCTGGTGCTATACTCCTTCTGGTCACTGGAACGCGTTCTCTAAATTGCTGTCTCAACGTTACAGCACCTTCAAGGAGCCTTACAACATTATGTGGAACGGGTTATTGAATGCTTGGAAATATCGCTATTGACAATTACACATATTGCTGACATAGTTATGTGTGTGTTCCATGCTCCCTTCAACGTATCGTCCAAGTTTTGAGTGTGGGAGCAATTTCAATTATATGAATTAAAGAGTACTCTAAGAAACATTAGCAGGGTGACCTTAATTACACATGTTGATGTGGGCGGGTTGTAACATTGCTGCAACTTCACATAATCAGGATTTTCCAACTCTACATCTCTACACAGGGCTCGTTGACTATGTATATTGGGGATTTCAGGGCAGGTCCTTGACAGAGTCGTCAACATTTTACTGCACTGTTTATCGAAAATGAAATGGTTTCTGAGGCTACTGGTCACCATCCTTTGGAACTGATGCTTCTCACAAACATAGTTGTACTGAAATAATGGCAGGCACCTAATGCTTGCGTTGTTCTTGCCCAGGCGGTCCTTTTCACCAGGAAACTCCTTGAACTCTAACAGTGTAAGCAATTGGAACGCCTGCATACTTGGCCCAAGTTTATTTTGGTGGTGCAGAGGCGTTTGCACAATACAAAGTGACGGTAGTAAGTCGGGAACCGTGCAAACATCACTCAGATTCTATGCAGTCACATTAACTAAAGTTAAGCATAGTAACATGACCGTGCTTTGTATACAATCCCAGTGCCAAATGAAAATCGGTGTAAACAACAGTCATGCGTGTGAATGGAAGGCATAGTATCAGTTTCCATGGATAAATGTTCATTCTTCTCAAAATCTACATGCATTACGCGAGTCGCTCTTGGGTGAAAGTATATGTAATGATTGCTTTTGATTGTTACCCTCAAATACAACTGCCATGCATTATAGCACTTGATCAGAATCTGTGAACCTTTGCATAATGCTGGACCAGGCTTAACACTGGCGAAATACCAACATTTTTAGGGTTGTACGCTGACGATGACATCAGAAATTCAATATCCGTTAACAATAATATTTCAACCTTTCTAAATCTGGACTTTGCGATCAGTGTGAATGAATCAATAAATCTATGTGGAACAGCAACTTAGAAAGGTTTGAACACTTCGATCCCGCATTTAATAACCTGTAAGAGTTTCAGACTTCCTGACTTCATCCTGGCTTGAACTCGAGCTTTGAACCACTGTCATCTTAAAAGATGGAGAGCCACATGTAATCCTATGGAATGTGCCAGGGTACCAGGCTGCAGCGTGAAGCATCTCTGCGAAGGATGTCGCAGATTGGATGAGGCTCAGCCGCCTAAAGCTGAACTCTGAAAAAACGGAAGTCCTCATCCTCGGCAACACCCCGTCCGCCTGGGACGACTCCTGGTGGCCCACGGCCCTCGGCACCGCACCGACCCCCACAGACCACACCCGCAACCTTGGCTTCATCTTGGACCCTCTTCTCACCATGACCAAGCAAGTCAACGCCGTGTCCTCCGCATGCTTCCTCACCCTCCGCATGCTCCGCAAGATCTTCCGCTGGATCCCCGCCGACACTAGAAAAACCGCGACCCACGCCCTCGTCATGAGCCGCCTGGACTACGGCAACACCCTCTACGCTGGGACCACAGCCAAACTCCCAAATCACCTGCAACGCATTCAAAACGCCTCGGCCCGCCTCATCCTCGACGTACACCGCAACAGCCACATCTCCGCACACCTGAGACACCTGCATTGGCTCCCAGTCAGCAAAAGGATCACCTTTCGACTTCTCACCCACGCACACAAAGCCCTCCACAACAAGGGACCGGAATACCTCAACCGACGCCTCAGCTTCTACGTCCCCACCTGCCTCCTCCGTTCCTCTGGCCTCGCTCTCGCTGCCGTCCCTCGCATCCACCGCTCCACGGCGGGTGGGAGATCTTTCTCCTTCCTGGCGGCCAAGACCTGGAACTCCCTCCCCACCAGCCTCAGGACCACCCAGGACCACTCCGCTTTCCGGAGACTCCTAAAAACCTGGCTTTTCGAGCAGCAGTAACCCCCTCTTTCCCCTAGCGCCTTGAGACCCGCATGGGTGAGTAGCGCGCTTTATAAATGTTAATGATTTGATTTGATTTGTTACAGTGTCTTAGCAAGGTGCCACGTGCCTTAGTGCAATCAAAGCAAATGGGTCCTGATACTGCTGGAAAGTTAGTAAAATAGAACAGTAAGCAGGTCTTAGTGGGTACCATAAGCCTCTGGATACCAGTGCCAACATGCAGGCTTTGTAAATGAAAACAGTGCATATCTGAGCTACTACCATAATAGAACCCCAACAACTTGTTATAGCTTTATTAAAAATATATAAATAAATTTGTATTAAGTTAATATAGTATGACAATGTTGAGTTCATTAAGCTTTCTTCCGTATTTTAATAGAAGTACCACATTGTTAAAAAAAAACCTTCAGGGCACAGTGGGGTGCTCCTTGCTTGGAGCAGCAAACAATAAATCAGTGGCTCCTGCTGCTCATTCATTATTGTTTTTCTTGTTTCTTTTTCGGTGCACCACTACCCACTTGGAACACCCACATCTTTATTTTTTGCTGAGGGTTTCCCAGGGCCCCAGGGGCCCAGACAGCGCCATGTAAGTGGCCCCATGGACCACCATACAGAAGTTGGTAACACATTTGTTTTGTTTTTATCAATCTGAGATGCCCTGGTGCCCACCTGGGGCATCCCACAGCATTATTCCTGTTGGGGGCTATAGGGTGAGGCCAAGGGCCCACGCAGCCCTTTCAGCTCCCTTTGGGCTGCACTGGAGCCAGCAATGTTTGCCTTCATTGCTTTATAATTAGCAGGTGCTTTTTGCCCACCAGCCGCAACCCACAGAATTATATCCATTGAGGGCTGCAGAGGGAGCCTAAGGCCCATGGAGTCCCGCCAGCTTCCCTTCCTGCACTTTTCACGGTTACTGCAGGAGACCATATTGTGGGAGCAGCTTATCTTTTACTATTTCCAAGCCATAGAAATTATGGGGCATATTTAAGAAAAATGGTGCCATAACCAACTACATATCATCTACACATACTTCACATACCTGTAGTGTGCACATACACCTGTCTGCTGCATTATGGTGCACACATACGAATATAAAATTATCTGCCAGAAAAGACCATGGTACAGAATCATGAGAAATGGGGCAGCACCTACTCCAGTGCCACATCACATGCGCCCCTAGTGCCCCCTAACACCACTATGTCTGTTCCGTTTACGAGAAATGGCCCACAATGGTGCAGAGTTTGTAAAAAAAACTGTAACAATCATGGATACCATAGTAGGACTCGGTAGGATTATAGAGGACAGACCTGACCTAAAATATACCATAGTAAGGGACTAAGGTGAAAACTAGCTGTGCCCCCTCCCAAGGCCTGCACTGTGCATGTATAGAAAGTGTCTGTGAGAAACCATGTATTGGAAGCTAGGTAATACTACTGCACCAAAATACATCCTACTAATGTGTGATACACACCCTCATACACTTGATGGCTGCCACAAGCATCATCTGTCACAAAGGGTCACAAAGTGTCACACTGCATGTGTAGTGCCACATGGTAACATGAACGGTACAGTCTGGCTTTGTAGGGCAACTATGGTATCTCAACATTTAACACCTTTGTGGTACAAGGAGGTGGTAGGCTCCATCTAACAATGGAACACTGCTTCAAATAAGGACTGCACCACACATGTTCCTAATTTATAACCATCATTTTGGGATCAATATTAAAATTCCCAGAACCTTGAGCCACTACCTAAGATTGTCATGTCCATCAAGACAATCCAATAAAACCATTGAACATACACTATACCACAAGCAAGTCTGTGTCACCACTCCAACCAAAACAAACAACTGCCATGGTATGTTCCAAACCACGATCAAGCTTCACCAACACATTCTATCACTTTCCTTTGCAGCTGATCAAGGTTATGGCATACAGCCATGGGTGATGACTCCATTTGCCAATTCCAAAATGGTAGAAGAGCGGGCCTACTACGAGGGGCACAGGAAAACTTACAATGTGGTGGAGAGGACCTTTGGGCTCCTGAGACAAAGGTTCAGGTGCCTGGCCCTGACTGAAGAAAGCCTCTTGTATGCTCCATCACTAGTTTTCCAAATAATTCTGGCATGTTCAATCCTCCACAACAGCTGTATTAGAACACATATCCCCTGGGATGACCAGGTTTATGTCCCCAAGTAGGAGGAGGATGATGATGGAGCAGATAATTTAGAGAGGGGACAGAACACTGCTACAGGAGTTCCCAGAAGACTCCACATTGTTGAGAACTTCTACACATAGTCACTATACTAAAAACATCACATTGTAAATAGCACAAATTCAATTCTTTTCACCTGATTCTCCTTGGTTTACTCATCCTTCACTACATATACGATTGGAATGGGGCTCAAACCTCAGTTAGCAGGTAAGAAACAAAAAGGTGACAAGCATGGTAGCAACAACATTTGTGATGTAAGAGGGTCTACTACCTCCATCTCACATGTCAGTAACACGCAATTCACGGGCATATGACTCCTGAAGGCCTAGACCCATGCACCATTACAACTACTGTTCCATCAAGTGGTCAAGGTGCTAATACCTAGCCCATTCACCACAACAACACCATGCCTAACAGGATGTATGCAAGGGGGGCACACATAAGGTAGAGGCTGTCAACAAATGGATATTATGTCCCTCATTACAACCCTGGTGGTCAGTGTTAAAGCGGCGGTAATACTGCCAACAGGCCGGCAGTAAAAAAATGGGATCATGACCATGGCAGATACCGCCAACACATACAGCCACTTTAACACTCCAATCGCCACGGCGGTAGCAACACAACTCGGCGGTAACCGCCAACAGACAGGCGGAAGACAATGTACCACCCACCCCATTACAACCCACCCATCCTCCAGCTTTTCCGGGCAGGACCAACGCCACCAAAAGCATGTGGGAAACAGTACTTGGAAGGGAAACCTCTCAACTCTCGACACTTAACGAAGGACCAGGATGCCATGGAGCCCGAGCTGCACGTTCTGCCCATGCTGGTGTATCTTCTCATATATCAGGAGCACCAACGGCGGCGACGACGACCACGGTGAGTTCAGCACCTAGTAGACAGGGGGACGCGGAGGAAAAAGAGTGACACACACACACGGAACATGCAACATCCCCATCCTCACCCCCAACACCTTACACACACAAGCATGCAACAACATTACAAATATACCCGGTAACCCTCAGGAATAACACAAAGGCAAAAGGAATTGAGTCAAATAAGTGTAATATTAGAAATCTAGAGAAATATGTTCATAAATAAATAAACAGTATGCTCAGCATAAACAATATATACAAATTGAGGGACAATGTCCACACAAAAATAGTCCGTGGCCCACTGGGCCATAACACATAGGCCAAGCCTACACTTGACTCCTGCCTCAAAACGGAGAGATCACTGCAGGGGCATCAGGTCGAAAACACTCAGGCGCCTCAGGGGGGTGGGGGTGCACCTCAGCCAGAAGATGGTACAACGCCACTGCTCCTGGAGGGGGCTCCATGCCCACAGCGATGTCCTAGGGAATGCAAGGCCACAGTCTCTAAAGTCTCTCCAGTGGGTGATTTGCCCACTGCTTGGTCCTGGGGAATGCAAAGCCACAGTCTCTCAAGTGGGTGGTTTGCCCACTACTTGGTCCTGGGGAGTGCAAAGCCACAGTTTCTCTAGTGGGTGGTTTGCCCACTACTTGGTCCTGGGGAGTGCAAGGCCACAGTCTCTCAAGTGGGTGGTTTGCCCTCTGCTTGGTCCCAAAAAGTGCAAGGACACAGTCTCTCAAGTGGGTGGTTTGCCCACTACTTGCTCCTGGGGAGTGCAGGGCCACAGCCCCTCAAGTGGGTGGTTTGCCCACTACTTGGTCCTGGGGAGTGCAAGGCCACAGTCTATCAAGTGGATGGCTTCTTCCACTGGTTCTGGAGGGGGCATTGTGCCCAGTGTGCTTCATCCTGCCAAGGATAGGGTTAGTGGATACCTTTCTCCACTGGTTCTGGAGGGGGCTTTGTGCCCAGTGTGCTTCATCCTGCCAAGGAGAGGGTGAGTGGATGCATTTCTCCACTGGTTCTGCAGGGGGCTTTGTGCCCAGTGAGCTTCATCCTGCCAAGGATAGGGTGAGTGGATGCATTTCTACACTGGTTCTGGAGGGGGCTTCGTGCCCAGTGATGCAGCATGTGGGGGTGCCAGGTCACAGTCCCTCACCTGGGTGTCAAAACCAGGAGATTTGCTGTGGTCAGGATGCATGATAGTCCATGGAGGCAGTGCTACAGTCCTTCCGCCGCCAGCTACGGCTGCACAGTGGTGGTAGTGCCGGTGCTGGTGGGGGTGCTGCCAGTGGTGGGGGGGAGGCTCCAGCCCTTCCCCTGCAGCCTCCGACAGCTGCCCACTGGGCAGTGGTACCACTTTCAGCGGTGCAGGTGGCGGCAGTGGCGGCGGTGGCAGCGCTTGCGGCGGTGCAGGGGGCGGGGCTGACCATGGGGGAGGTGCCGGTGCTGCCAGTGGTGGGGGCAGGCTTCAGCCCTTCTCCTGCAGCCTCAGACGGCTGCCCACTGGGGCTGTTGCTGCTGACAGTCGTGGTGCTTCTGGCGGTGAGGGTGGTGGTGCAGGTGGCGGTGCTGGCTGCAGTGCAGGTGGCGGTGCTGGCGGTTGTGCTGGTAGCCACTAGGCCTTCACCTGCAGGCTCGGACGGCTGAAGTGCCTTGGCTGGTGTTTTGTGCCCCTTCCTGCCCTTGGCAGATGGTGGTGTCACCTTGGGTCTGGCAGCTGGAGTCTTTGAGATGGCCTTGCTGGGTGACTGTGGCTCCTTCCCCTTACTTGATGCTGTCTCCTTCTTCACCTTGTCAGGTGGCAGAATGTTTTTTGCCTTGGCAGGGGTTGGTGGCACACTGGCTGGCCATCTTTGAGCCCCTGACAGCTGCAGGAACCACAGCGGACGTGGACTCGGAGGCTAAGGTGCAGGGCTGGGTTTTGGCCACCCTTGCCAGAGGGGAAGGATGGGGGAGAGGTAGGGAACAGGTCAATGTTGGCTAGGAAAAGCTCCTTAGGGACATTAGGGTGGGAAGAGGGTGAAGGTTTGGGAGTGGAGGAAGAGGGAGTGGTTGTAGGAGGTGTCAGTCTGCTGTGCTTGTGTGCAGGTGCATGAGCTAGATGCTGTTGTGAGGTGGATGGCTGTTGGGTGGGTGTGTGCTTGCGTTTGTGTACTTTGGAAGGAGGTTTCACAGACACAGTGGGAGAGGACACTGGATGAGTGCATGGATGGGGGGGTGGTGACTGCCAGTGAGGGGTGTGTAGTGATGGGCATGCTGGTGATGAAGATAGTGGATGAGGATGTAGTGCATGCAGGTGTGAGTGGAGATGCTACTGGGAAGGAGATGGACAAGGAGGAGGAGGGGGACACAGTGGAGGCAGTGGATGTTGGTTTGTTTGCATGGGGATGAGTGCCTGTGAGATGAAGTGTGGCGCTTGTGTTTGCCTGAGCCACTTTTGTGTGTTGATTTGGGTGAATGCTGGTCTGAAGGTGTGCTTGGGATAGGCTGGGGTTGAGGGGATTGGGACTGGGTAGAGGAAGTTGGAGGGGGAAGGCTAGAGACAGGGACAATGGCTGCCATCAGTGCAGAGGCCAGAGCCTGAAATGCTCTCTGTTGGGACACCACGCCAGAGTGAATGCCCTCCATGTATGCATTTGTTTGTTGCAAATGCCTCTCGACACCCTGGATGGCATTCAGAATGGTTGACTGCCCAACAGTGAGGGATTTCAGGAGGTCAATAGCCTCCTCACTGAGGGCAGCAGGGCTGACTGGGGCAGGGCCTGAGGTGCCTGGGGCGAAGGAGATGCCCACCCTCCTGGAGAAGTGGGCACAGGAAACACGCAGAGGGGCTGATGGGAGGGCGGTACTGGTAGAGGGGGTGGTGGCTGTACCTGTTGTTGGGGTGGGCACAGAGGTGTCCGCCAGGGAGCTTCCATCGGAGGAGGTGTCACTCTCTGTAGTGTCCCTTCCTGTCTCCGTCATGGTGCTCCCCTCGACCTCCATCCCACTGGTGCCCTCACCCTCGGTGGATTCGGCCTCCTGGCCCATGTGGGATGCAGCTCCCTCCGTCGCCGGTGCCTCTGCTCCTCTGCCAGATGATGCTAATGCACACAAGGACAGGGTGATGAAACAAAAAGGGGGGGGGAGAGACAGAGGATACACTTGGTCAATGCCAGCAGCAACACTACTGTTGGCGTACACAACACACAGGGAGCTGCCCTATGCACTAGGCCATGCACTACCAGTTACAATGCTAGTCACCAGCCCATGGGGGACATGGCATTACGCCAACAGCTGCACACCTGAAACCCACAGGAGCCTGCCCAGTAGTGGATGCCCATTAACACCATTGGGTTTGGAGTGCTTCAGAGCCTGCCCAATAAGGGACCTACCCTGCCATGTTCGCACTGGCCTAGGGGCACCCACAGTCCACACCCCCACCCTGTAAATCCTTAACGCGTGCCAACTCATGAATCTGAATTTGTACTCACCCCCTTGTGGCTGCAGTGATGCCCTCAAGCGCACATCCAACTCGGGATAGGCCACCGCCAGGATGCGGATCATCAGGGGGGTCAGGGTATGACAGGCACCCCTTCCTCGTTGGCAGGCCAGCCCCAGCTGGGCCTCTGCCATCTTCCTTGCCCAGAGGCACAGGTCCTCCCACCGTTTGCAGCAGTGGGTGCTCCGCCTGTCAAAGACCCCCAGGGTCCGCACCTCCTTGGCAATGGCACGCTAAATACCCTTTTTCTGATGGGCGCTGACTTGCAGGAAAAATACAGCAGAAAAGGGATTAGTAATACCGTCCAGACCATCACACTCATGGCCCATCATATCCCTCCCATCTACTAAGGCACATACATTGACCACCATACATGACGCGCTATGCCCAGGACACCTCAGCTCCCCCGCTACATGTGGCTTACACACACAGCACTCCATACATTCATGGCCCACGCATCATGCTCACAGGGTACTCACCTGTTTGCCTGGAGGACCATAGAGTAGAGTGTACTGGGGTAGGACCCCAACCACCAGTCTCTCCAACTCCTCCGCAGTGAAGGCAGGGGCCCTTTTCCTAGACACATGAGCCATTGTTGCTTCCAGACACAGTGCACAGCAGCACTTGCAGTGTAGGTCCTCTCCTGTTGAAGGTCAGGTAGCAAGTGAGTGAACAGATAGAAAATGGTTGTCACGTCCGCGGCAGTGCATACTGTCACTGCCGGCATACATCAACATTGGCTCCTGGAACCCATAGGGCCCAATGATAACCAATGCAAAGTAGTTGTGCGGCGGTCGTTGACCGCCAACCGCAACACCGCACTACGCCAGCGGAATTACCTCATTTTCACTTGTGTCTCATCACAGGTCAGGCAGCCGCCATTTCAGGGGGCACTGGCGATGGCACCTAACTGCGTCACAGCAGACATTGGCACATCAACTGACTCTCGGATTCACATACTGGTTCTGTAAATGAAGAGA
This sequence comes from Pleurodeles waltl, assembly GCF_031143425.1. Taxonomy (NCBI): domain Eukaryota; kingdom Metazoa; phylum Chordata; class Amphibia; order Caudata; family Salamandridae; genus Pleurodeles; species Pleurodeles waltl. Next base: position 1,161,788,907 of record NC_090445.1, on the reverse strand, counting down.
TGCATCATTTTTTCAATTGATGTGTGAATATGACCCTCTGCTCACCGTTTTCCTCCATAGGCTTCAACCACTGAGGATGAATATGAGATGGAGACATCCTCCACCCTACAGACCCCAGGTGGACCTTGCAACAATGGATGACAGACACACTATCCTAACATACATAGTTGATCGGGCCACAACCCAAGAACTGTGTACCCAATTGGAGCCAGACCTGATGTCAGCTATCCGCCACCCAACAGGTATCCCCCCTGTCAGTGCTCCATTTCCTGGCAAGGGGTTCCTTCCAAACAAAAGTGGCCAGGGCATCAGGTATGTCTCAGCCAATGTTCTCCAACGTGTTGACCAGAGTGTTGTCTTCCCTGCTGAAACACATGCACAGCTACATCGTATTCCCCCAGGTGAGGATTTAGCCACAGTGAAAGCTGACTTTTATGCCCTGGGACATATCCCCAACATCATTGGTGCCATTGATGGTACACATGTAGCATTTGTCCCCCCCGGAGAAATGAACAGGTGTTCAGGAATAGAAAAAGCTATCACTCTATGAATGTGCCGGTGGTGTGTTAGGTTGACCAGTACATCTCCCATGTGAATGCCAAGTATCCTGGCTCTGTGCATGACGTCTTTATCTTGAGGAATAGCAGCATCCCATATGTGATGGCTCAACTCCAGAGGCACCGGGTGTGGCTAATAGGTGAGCCCAATGTCCCCACCCAGCATATGTTGGTGTCTCGGTAAGGGGTTGTCCCTAAGGGTTAGTGTGTGTCTAACAGTTGTCCCACAATATTTGCAAGTGACTCTGGTTACCCCAAACTCTCATGGCTACTGACCCCAATGAGGAATCCCAGGACAAGGGCAGAGGAACGTTACAATGAGGCACATGGGTGAACAAAGATTATTATTAAGAGAACCTTCGGCCTCCTGAAGGCCAGGATCAGGTGCCTCTATCTGACTGATGGCTTCCTGTACTACTCACCCAAGAAGGTGTGCCAGATCATCGTTGAATGTTGCATGTTGCATAACCTGGCCTTGACACACCAGGTGCCTTTTCTGCAGGAGGATGAGCCTGGAGATGGTCTTGTGGCAGCGGTGGAGCCTGTGGACAGTGAGGAAGAGGAGGCACCGGAAGAAGATGTGGACAACAGAAGTAACATCATACAGCAGTACTTCCAGTGACACACTGGTAAGACACTATAACTTCACTTTTCTTTTCAGTTTTCTGTTGGACATTGTACATGGCAGCATGATTTCCCTATGTCTATGGCCACTTACTGTACCCTTTGGCATCTCTATTTTCAGATCTCTGTGCCCCACTCTGGCTCCTGGTATGTTTACTGCTGCCCACTACAGGTCATACCAATGTATAAATTACTGTACATATGATTTGCAATGTTTTAAGACTGTTGTACTAATACATTTTTCAATCAATTGACAGACTCCAGAATTGTATTTGTTCCAAGAGTGTTTATTTAAGTGCTAATAAGTAGAGGGGGATGTGCAATGGGCTGGGGTGATGAAAGTCCAGCATAGAGTTCAGTCTATTTGTATCACAGGTGCATTGTCCAAGGGGGCATAGAAAGTGGAGCAATGGCAGTTCAAGGTGGACAGGGTGACAGAGTGGGACAGAAGGTTGACTATCAGGAGAGTCTTATTTCCTGGCAAGGGTCTTGGCACTGTTTTGTGGCTGCTGCCTGGATCGCAGGGACCATTTGCTGGGTGGTTCACCTTCTGGAGGGGGTGGGGTGCTTGTGGCCTGTTGTTCCAGTGGTGGGCCCTCCTGTCCACTAGCGCCGGCGGAGGTGGAGGGCTGTTCATCGGTGTGGCTAGTGTCAGGGACCTGTTGTTGTGCCACTGCCTCCGTCATGGTGTTGGCCATGTCAGCCAGCACCCCTGCAATGGTGACCTGGATGGTGTGGATGTCTTTGAGGTCCTCCCTGATCCCCTGGTACTGTCCCTCCTGCAGTCGCTGGGTCTCCTGAAACTTGGCCAGTATCTGACCCATGGTCTCCTGGGAACAGTGGTATGCTCCCAGGATGTTGCTGAGTGCCTTGTCGAGAGTCATTTCCCTGGTCCTGTCCTAACCTTTGCACAGCAGTCCTCCCAGCTTCCCTGTTGTCCTGTGCCTCTGTCCCCTGAACCATGTGCCCACTGCCACTGACCCCAGGTCCCTGATTTTCTTGGGTTTGTGGGGTTGCCTGGGGTCCCTGTAGTGGTGAACACACTGGTGATTGACGTGTCCTGGGGACAGTGGTATGGGCCCGCTGGGTGGGTGCTGTTTTGGTGTTTCCTGAGGGGGGAGGTTCTGTGGTGGTATGGGACTGTGGCAAGGTAACCGACTGTCCAGAGGTCCCTGCTGGGTCAGGTTGGTCATCGTGATCCAGGCATGCAGAGTTGCTGTCATCATTGTGGGCCTCTCCTGGGGGGGGGGGACTGGATGTTGATGACACCTCCTCTCCGGTGACGTTAAGTGGGGGTCCTGTGGGGATGAAAATGCAGTGGTATTGTATCTGCATGTGCCATCTTGTGCATGGGTGTGTTTCCCTGTATGGTTGTGATTCCCTGTCAGCTTTGCCTTGTGTGCGTGGTGATTTTGTGGGCTAGGTGATTCTGTCTAATTGGCGTCCTTTAGTGATGGGTGTCCATGCAGGTCTGTGATCGGAGTCCATGTATAGGTGTTACGTGCAGGGCTTAGTATTGGGATGGGTGGGTTGTGATAGTTGGGTATTTGTGAGGTGGTGGAGTGATGGAGGTGAGGGTAGGGGTAGGAGTTCGTGATGGCATGCATGTAGGGTGGGCGATATAGTAGTAAAGATTTGACTTACCAGAGTCCAGTCCTCCTGCTATTCCTGCGAGGCCCTCATGATGCATTATTGCCAAAACTTGCTCCTCTCATGTTGTTAGTTGTGGGGGAGGAGGTGGGGGTCCACCTCCAGTCCTCTGAACAGCTACCTGGTATCTTGCAACCAAGGAACGCACCTTCCCCCGTAGGTCATTCCACCTCTCCCTGATGTCATCCCTTGTTTTTGAGTGCTGTCCCACGGCATTGACCCTGTCCACTATTCTCCACCAGAGCTCCATCTTCCTTGCAATGGACGTCTGCTGCACCTGTGATCCGAATAGCTGTGGCTCTACCCGGATGATTTCCTCCACCATGACCCTTAGCTCCTCCTCTGAAAACCTGGGGTGTCTTTGGGGTGTCTTTGGGGTGCCGTGGATGTGGTGTGAGTGGTATGTGTGAGGATGTGTGGGATGATGTGTTGTGGTGTTTGCTGTGAGGTGCGTGGATGGTGTATGGGTGATGGTGTTCTGTGGCTCAGATGGAGTGGGTGCTCCTGGCTTGTCTCTCTCTCTGTTCACAATCTTTTTTTCATTGAAAGGGTTGTGAGTAACATGGGTTTGTGTTTTTTAGTGGTCTGAGTGTGTGGGTGTGGTGGGTGTATGTGTGTCAGGTGTGTGTAGCTTGAATTGTCCAATGTGATGTAGTTTTGTAAGTGTGTGTGTATTGTGAGCGCAGCGGTGTGTACCGCCAATAGTTTACCGCGGTTGAAAGACCGCCGCAGTGATTCGTGGGTCCTGATACTGTGGGCGTATTCCTGTTGGCGTAACAGTGTGTGGGTTTTGGTACCACCATTTTATCACTGACCTTTGGTCTGGTGGACTTGTGTGGGTGTCTGTATAGTGGCAGATTTCTCTGCGTGGATCATAATACCCACAGCGGTATTCCGCCGCTGTCATGGTATGTTGGCGTCCGTCAGCAGGGTGGTAGGCAGCATTTACCTCCACGGTTGCAATGAGGGCCTAAGTAATATAGGAACATAATACTGGTATAACTCATGGTGATTGTAGCTTTACCTGCATGGTACGTGCGACAAGGATGGGACATCATTGGTAACTATGGACCTTCAGTAATTGTCCTATGATTCTAACTAATGTCTGATGGTGAGCCTGCACAGTGTATCCATGGGATAATCTCCTGGCACATGGTGTACTGTATCTCACGTGTGGCACACACACCTTGGCTGTGGAGTGCGCCATGGGTTGCCAGACAAAATAAGCAGCTATAGGTGCAGAATCACTATCCAAACACATGGCCCATTGTCAGGATCTAAGGATTTATTGGGGCAATGCACCACCAAATATTTCTCTGGGTCGAAAGTAGGCAGAGCGCCTTACGCTCACTATGTACATGAGGTGCACACTTGTCACACAAATCTGCTGTCTTGACACATGCTGAGAGCAAATCCATCTAAACATGTGAAGACTGATGTAGGGATGTCTATCCTAGGTAGCAACAGGTTTACCAGTATCAACAATGCTTGAAATGTGTCAGCATGTTTTCCTAGTATGCTCTGTATAACAACATTGCACAGCACATAGCAACACACATCACTCATTGACACTCACATAACAGAACAAGTGCATGATAGCAGCAGTCACAATTTATCCCATACATATTTTGGGCTCCAACATCACAATTAGGTGTGGGATGTGATACTATGTCCAGCATTGTTAAATAACTGAGACACAACATCAAACTGAGTGGGAGGAAAAGTACAGCACTGAGATGATTTCACACCTCAACATCATTCAGTCATGGCAAGAGTTACCTGGGTTGTGGCATGCTGAAAGAAATGCACACCCATGTTCAATAGAGGATGTGGATGGACAGCTTTGAGACACCCACAGATACTTGCAAATACAACACAAGAGGTCACTTGGAGACAACACAAGTGTTGTGGCAGGTGTAATGTCATGTGTGCATGGCACTCATTACATCTCATAAATACTGTCAATGGAACTGTAACTATTAAGTAGCCAGTAGTAGGAGATGTGTACATCTACAAAGTACATAAGTCACATGTTGCATCATGTCCATGTATGACCAGACAATGTTGCTGTAGGAGATGTGTACAAAGTGCAAGCAGCCTAAAGAAGGGGCGCAATATAGGAGAAAATACATACATTATCAGTAATGCAGGAAAAAGTGGAGAAGGGACACACATAGACCAATACTGACTGTACAACACATCAATGTCTACACGTCAACATTTAACATATGTACAGACAGGGTGGCCAGGTCAGTACATAACCCAGTCATGTGTGCCACTAGCATACCATGATATTCTCCCATCGCATGCCACCATGACAGGAGGCAGTGATAGACAACACCATCTGTACCCTGCCACATTTCCAATATTAAAGTCACAACAGATAAACAAGTCCTAAACAAGCTGCCTATGGAAACAACTAAGGACATCAAATAATGAGACATGTCCTACACGTGCAAGCACCTGAGCTCTGTACATGAGAGGGGAAGACTGACATCAAGTACTGCCAAGGAAAATGTGATCTCCTCATCTGTATGACTACAATTGTACATGTGTCCTTCTGCTGGGAAGTGTGCATATTTCAGGTGAGTAGCAATCATGAAGAGTCTAGATCTCTGCTCAATAAACCCACACACCACTGCTCTGGCTACATCAAGGTATGACATTGTCAGGGGCCTCGTGCATATGTACAGGGGGCTCAGTAAACTGGAGCACCATTAACCTGCCCCTGCCCCTTCACATGCAACCATGGGTTTATGTTGCCATACAAACTCACACAGTGATGACGATGAGTAGGCTGGCATCTATGCCAGACTGCAACACTGCTACACAGTGGTATGCCATTGTCTGTGACTGTCATAACAAACATGATGTCGACAAATGTCAATACCCAGTTGGAGGCATACACACATATATACCATATATCGCAGCACACATGTACCACTACAATGGCTCATGCATGGTAATGTGTATGGATTCTGAACGAAAGGCAACCGAGCACTAAAAAAAGGGCATAGGTATCACTAAATCAGTGACTGAAAGAAATTACCATCACATGTGATCCGACATACGGAAACATAGGAGGCACTGATGCGATTACACATGGATTTGTAAAATGCCAACATGTGTCTATACAGGAAGATAGTAATGTGAGGTTTCACACCCCATGAAAACACCACTGTCATCATATGTTACAAGAAATTATACAATACATGTCTTTACACACACACAGCGTATACCAACCTTCACTAACACATGTGTACATAACATCTCCTGCAACTAAAATGCATGGGCAACCAAATGGCACACCTGTAGCAGAGCAACATGAAGTAAACGCACCACAGAGTGGACACACATGCACACGCAAATTGCCAGGGGTTGTGTGATGTCAATGCAATCTAAGTCCACTGAATACTCTGAGTATAAATTGTCATGGTTCTCACATGCCTTACCATGCGTTGGACATAGTCCATCATATATACTGTGTTCTAGGTATGTGTACATTTGTATCTCAGACATAACAATGTAGTTCAGCCACAAATAAATATTCATAAACATGTGTACACACAAAGCACACATGTGCCAACATGTATGTGGACACAGTATAACTACACATGCACATATGCACAAGGTTTGAGTAATTGCATGCAGCAGACTCATAGAGAAACCTTTGGATTTGACATATAAATGTCACCCTGATGACATTACTGGATAGTCACGGACATGTAGCCATATCACATATACAATATTGTAGCACAGCCCGTGTGACATGTTAAGTGAATCAGAGTGCACTCAATGCCTACAATGCAAAGATCGACACAATTCCGTCATGTGTAAAAAAACTGACGCCACCGCATCAACTCCACACTACAGCGTAAGTAAAATGACACCTGGGCCCTGAGCTGCAACTACACGTTCACACGTCCCTTAATGCACCATGGTGAAACACCGACGCATGACTATCATGCATCAAAAGTTTTCACGCATACACTTATACCACACAATCCCCCTAACATAATGCCTACCCCTGAACTTCTATTGTACGTCCACAGGCAATTTCACACTAAAGGTGCCTCTCACTGTTGGCTCTAGGACTCTGAACACTTTGTCACTGCTGATCAGTGCTAAAGTGCAGGTGCTCTCCCTTCTAAAGTTGGTATGATTGGCTTATACCTAATTGGCATATTTAATTTACCTGTAAGTCCCTTGTACAGTGGTATTTCTATGCCCATGGCATGTAAATTGAATGCTACTCATGGGCCTGCAGCGCTGCTTGCACCACCCACTGAAGAAGCCTTTCAAACCTGTCTCAGGCCTGCTAACGCAGGGCCTGCATGCACAGTTTGCTGCCACAGGGACCTGACATCTAAATTTACTTGCCAGGCCCAGAACTCCCATGTTACTACTTGTAAGTCACCCCTAAGGTAGGCCATAGCTAGTCCTATGGGCGGGGTGCTATGTATGGAGGAGACAGGACATATGCCTAGTAGCGTGGCCTGCCGGGTAGTGACAAGTGGCCTGTTTGGTTTCTCATTGATGTAAGTGCTGCCTTGCTCATAGGATTGCATTGGGAATGCCCTGCCTTATGTCTACGGGGTATTGTCTGATTTATGAGGGGTAGCGTAGGCATGTTTGGTATGGTTATAATGGTAGTAACAAATACTGCTCACTGGTGTAGGTGGATTTTTTATTATGATTACAGAAATGTCACGTCTAGAAAGTGAGCATTTCTCTGTGCTTATGACGCTGGTGTTTTGCAGCTTGACTCCAATCCATGTCTGGGCAGAGTGACAGTTGGGCTTTGTGCATACTTTTCAGACAGCCTGTACACAGGGAGAGTGGTAGTGTTATAGAGGTTGGCATCTGTATTTTGAATAGTCTTCCTGGGCTGAGAGAAGGGGGAGGCGGGGCACACATGCATCTGTGAAGACTGTTGCCTGGCCTCACACAAATGAGTCAATTATCCCCAAACTGATGTTTGGAGCCTCTGCTGGATGAGAGAGGGGGCACTCCCAGAACCAGTTGTAACTGGTTGGGACCTCCTCTCCCCTTCTTTTTTACCACACTGCAAAACTGAGTATAAGGACAGGGGATTTTTCCCCACAATTTGGAAACATTTGGAGACACTCTGAACTTAACTTACCTGTAACGGAACACAGAATGCTGCTGAAGGGACTCACCTAGAACCGCCTTGGACTGCTGTGCTGTGCTGACCTGTGACCTGCTTGGTCACCTGGAGGAACTGCCAACTGCCTGCAAACCTTTTGTGCTGGCCTGCCTCTGGGCCCTGGGGCCCTGTCATCCATCTGCCATGTCATCAGGGGCTGAGTGCTGTGGCCCCTGACCCCTGAAACTGCCTGAAGTGCAGAAGGAGCACTTTCTTTCTCCTGATCTAGGGTCTGGAGAGTGCTCTGTTTAAGCACTGTGAGAGAGCCCCTTTTTCTTTGAGGTGCTGGATCTGAGCACCTTTGCTTCGTTGATGTTTTATCAAATTTCACACCCTGCGAGCACTCCTGCTGTTAAAAATCACTGCCACGACACGGGCAGCTTATGTGACTGAAGCGCGCTGCTCCCAATGCCCCCGGGGTAAAGCACGACCCGAAGAGAGCCCCCAGGGCACCTACCAGCTCAGACTCTTACCTGCTTCACCGCTGCGGCCCATTCAGACTTCTCTTCTTGTTGGAATAATACGTAACGTATGTGTTGTATGAGACTCCTGCTGGTTCCTGTAGGGTAATAGCATTATGTGACGTTCTGATTACTGCTTGGGTAGCAGAGTATTACTGTCATGTTGTGTTTGGAGTAATAATGTTTTGTACAGTGCAGTTTATTTTTATATAACTTGCTGTAGTGTTTCCTTTGTGGTGGGGATAGTGTGTCACATGTGTTGTGTGTGTTGTGCAAACACTTTACACATTGCCACTGGGATAGGCCTGACTGCTCGTGACAAGCTACCAAGGGGGTGAACAGGGGTTATCTTGGACTTTTAACTCCTTTGCCCTGACTAGAGTGGGTGGGTTTTGCTTGGATTAGGTGCATACCCTAGCCAACCAGAAACCCAATTTCTAACATTGGTTGTCAGTAGTGAGGATAGGACTTGCAGTGCACAACACCATTGTGACTCATTGTTAGTCCGGACAGCTTTAGGGTGGTAACCACTAACTTTTTGCCTGCCTCCCTCCACTTTTTGGACACTGTTTTTGCTGGTTTTAGGACTCTGCACACTTTACCACTGCTAACCGGTGCTAAAGTGCATACGCGCTCTCCCTTAAAACATGGTGACATTAGATCCTACCCAATTGGCTTATTTTCTTTACTTATAAGTCCCTAGTAAAGTGCACTATTTGTGCCCAGGGCCTGTAGATAAAATGCTATTAGTGGGCCTGCAGCACCGATAGTGCCACCCACTTAAGTACCCCTTGACCATGTCTCAGGCCTGCCATTGCAAGGCATGTGTGTGCAGTTTCACTGCCAATTCAACTTGGCATTTAAAAGTACTTGCCAAGCCTAAAACTCCCCTTCTTCTACATATGTCACCCTTAAGGTAGGCCCTAGGTAACCCATAGGGCAGGGTGCTGTGTAGACAAAAGGTAGGACATGTGCCTGTGTAGTTTACATGTCCTGTAGTGTAAAACTCCTAAATTCATTTTGCACTGCTGTGAGGCCTGCTCCCTTCATAGGCTAACATTAGGGCTACTCTCATATACTGTTTGAGTGGTAGCTTCTAATCTGAAAGGAGTAACAAGGTCATATTTAGTATGACCAGAGTGGTAATACAAAATCCTGCTGACTGGTGAAGTTGGATTTACTATTTTAGAAATGCCACTTTTAGAAAGTGAGCATTTCTCTGCACTTAAATCCTTCAGTGTCTTACAATCCACGTCTGGCTAGGTTTAGTTGACAGCTCCCTTGTGCATTCACTCAGGCAAACCCCAAACAGGATGCTCAGTCACACTTGCATACATCTGCATATTGAATGGGTCTTCCTGGGCTGGGAGGGTGGAGGGCCTGACACTTCCATGTCAAAGGACACTAGCCGGCCCTCACACAAAGGACTGCCACACCCCCCACTGGGGCCCTGGCAGACAAGATGGAACTGAAAAGGGGACCTTGTGCACTTCTAAGCCACTCTTTGAAGTCTCCCCCACTTCAAAGGCACATTTGGGTATTTAAACAAGGCCTCTGCCCCTACCAACTCAGACACTTCCTGGAGAAGAGAACCTGAACCAGAACCAGAACCTGCAACCTGCCAAGAAGAACTGCCTGGCTACTCAAAGGACTCACCTGACCGTTTTTCTGAGAAGGACTGCTGCCTTGATGTTGCCCTGCTGCCTTGCTGCTCTCTGGCTGTGCTGAGAAGTGCTCTCCAAGGGATTGGATAGAGCTTGCCTCCTGTTCCCTGAAGTCTCAGGACCAAAAAGACTTCACTACTGCAAGAGAACTCCCTGTGCGGTGGAAATCGATGCACAGCCTGCAGAAAATTACGCACAACCTGCATTGCAGTGAGAAAATCACTGCACGCCAAACCGGAACGACGCAGCCTGACTTCGCAAGGAAAGGATTGATGCAGCACCATTAAAGCAACTGGAAATTCGACGCACGCCCACTGGATCAAAACAAAGCCAAGCCAGAACGACGCACCCTGACTTCCTGAGAGGAATCGACATAGCGCCTGGCGTGCGGTAGAAATTTTCAGGCAAACGCACACCGGATCGATGCAGCTCTGTGACTTCATCCTGCAAGCAATGGATTTCAACGCATCGTCCCTGGGGCGTCTGAAAACCCTGCAACCCGAAGAGGATCCCAGTCCACGGGCTGGAAATCAATGCAAAGCCTGCCCTGCTTGAAAACTCCACTCTGCATCGTCTGTGTGTGCCCTAAAAATCGATGCACACCTCCCCGTTCTCCACACATCTCCTCCTCTGCGGTCCCTTGAGGAGAATTTGAACGCAAACCTGGTACTTTGTGCTTGAAAGAGACACTTGTTGCTTTTCAAGAGACTAAAGACACTTTATATCATTTTTACGGTTATATTTCAACATATACTTATTGCATCTTAATCGTTTTTACCTGCATTTATCCAGATAAATATTATATATTTTTCTAAGCACTGTGTAGTGTATTTTTGTGGTGTTCTACTGTGTTATTGCATGATTTATTGCACAAATACTTTACACATTGCCTTCCAAGGTAAGCCCGACTGCTCAGTGCCAAGCCATCAGAGGGTGGCCACAGGATAATTTGGATTGTGTGTGACTTACCCTGACTAGAGTGACGGTCCTTGCTTGGACAGGGGGTAACCTGACTGCCAACCAAAGATCCCATTTCTAACACTCATTATTGCACCACAAAAATTACGTTCAGGCTATCACATGTTTTACTTCTCCTAACTTTCTCTCATTGGTCATTTTTCCTGTTTTCAGTTCCTGTGCTTGGGTATTTGGGTTGTCACACTTGTGTTTACTTTACCTTTTCAAAATGGGACCAACCTTTAACTTAGAGGGACTGTCATTTTACACGCAGGAGGAATTCAAGGGGTTCTGTAGAGAAAGAAGACTGCCAGTGAGCGGGGACCTCACAAGATCTCTGAATTTCTTTGAAAGGTTTGTGACAAATACCTAGGGGAAGAGTTTTCTTAGAGGGTACTCAGAGGATCCTGATTGGAGTGAGGATTCAAAATGGGAGTGCTCTCAGACCTCATCCCTAGAGAGCGGTGGAGAAACTGAGCAGGAGGGTGAGAATGACCGGGCGTGGACACCAGTTGACAGGGAAGGCCCCAGTGATAGTGAATCCCTAGCTGGGTCCAGTGTAAGAAGCAGGGTTACCTCTCATTCTTTGAGGCCTGATAAACTAAGAGATAGGCGGGAAGAGAGGGTCCCGAAGTTACAGCTAGCACGTCTGGCTGTGGAGGACAGAAGGGCAGTGGTAGAAAAGACCTTAGTGCAGGAGAGGATGGGAGAGAGGGCCTTTGACAAAGAGAGACTCGCTGTTGAGCACAGTCTGAAGCGTCTGGACCCACCAACACTGTAGGTGGAGTCCAGTGGTGGCAGCCATTAGAAATGGGGTCTTTAGTTGGCGGTCAGGTTACCCTCTGTCCAAGCAAGGACCCTCACTCTAGTCAGGGTAAAGGAGAATCACCCTCAGCTAACCCACGCTCACCCCCTTGGTAGCTTGGCACAAGCAGGGAGGCTTAACTTCAGAGTTTAGGTGTAAAGTATTTGTACCAACACACACAGTAACTCAGTGAAAACACTACAAAATGACACAACAAAGGTTTAGAAAAATAGGAAATATGTATCTAAACAAAACAAGACCAGAACGACAAAAATACAACATACGAAAGTCAAGTTATTAATTACAAAGCAAGAAAGAGTCTTAAATTCTTGAGAAAACTGTAAAAACACTGATGGCGTTAAAAAGTATCTGAATAACTTCAAAATAACACGCACTGGCGATTTCCCGCAAGCGAGACCGTGCTTCGTTTCCCCTTCTCCGGTCGAGTCTGCGTGCGTCATTTTTCCTCTCTGTAGGAGAGTGATGCGTCGATCCAGGCAAGCACTCGAGTCTGGGCAGGCGTTTTTCCGCACCCAGCAAGGTTTGCGTCAAAAATCGTGCCGCATGGTATCAGCAAAACCAAGCAATATGGGTTGTGACATTCTCAGCCCCCATCAGTGGGTGTTGCACGTAATTTCTCCAGCTGCATGCATCGATCTTCCAGCCGCGATGCCGGTGAAGCATCGATTTCTGCTGCAAAGCTATTGGCTTGTCATTTTTCAGCTGCGTCTCAGAAGGTGCGTGGATTTTCTGTCTTGGTCTGCCAGCTTCACCAGTCAAGGCCCCAGGAACTGGATAGGGCTCCACTTGGCAGGGCAGGAGTCTCAGCAGAGAGTCCAAGTGCTGGCAGGAGAAGTCTTTGATGGCCCTGAGACTTCAACAACAGGAGGCAAGCTCAGGACAAGCCCTTGGAGATTTCTTCACAAGCAGGAATGCACAACAAAGTCCAGTCTTTGTCCCCTTGCACAGGCAGAAACAGCCACTGTAGGATAGCTCCACAGAGCACAGGCAGGGGAGCACTTCTCCTCAGCGCTTCAGCTCTTCTCCAGGCAGAGGTTCCTCTTGATTGCCAGAAGTGATCTACTTTTCAGGGGTTTGGGTGCACTTCTTATACCAAGTTCTGCCTGGACATCATGTATTTGCCACTGGAGGCTCAGCGACATGTCACTGACCCAAGGTTGTGGTTGTACTCATGTATAGCATCATGTATCACACATGGTTCAAGCTCACTCGTAACGCAAAATGATGGAGTGCAACACTGCACTAAAAGTGGCAGTGCCCCACTGTGTCATTTTCACATTGCAGGGATGCGCAGTATTTATTTGTAGATGGTGCACCCCTGTGTTGTCCCCTGAGCTGGTGCTAAGTTAAGTAGCCTAGCGCCAGCACAGGCATCCTTGGACCATCTTGCAAGTATTTCTGAGTTGAAAGGCTTGAATGTTAATGTGTGAAAAGGTGTCCATTCCTGCACATACTCAATCACTCAAGTGGATTTAGCACTCCTGTGAGTGGTGCAGAATGCAGCACACACAGGAGTGCCAACGCATAATTTTGAAATGATATTTTATTTGCAGGAAGGGACACCTTCCGCACATTGACAATCATGTTTGGCATTTTGCTCTTTCTATGCATGCTGCAGAATGCAGCACACACAGAAAAAGATAAACACAAGGAAGAATAAAGATATACCTCTTCATTACGCCTGGCTAACACCACCCCTGTGGTGGCACTTGATTTTGGCACTGCCTCAGATTTACTTTAACTCGTAAATCTGAGGCAGCATCAAAATGCAATGGTTGTTGCTTGGAACACTCACAGCAATACCCATTGTAACCCCCTTCCACGCAAAGGGCTGTGTGTGAAGGATCAATATTTACAGGGTGGCTTTAAGCCACAAAAAGTGGCTTAACACCACCTTGTACATAAGGCACAGGGCATTGCACTACTGGAGTGTTAGACCTGACAGCCTTAGGGTGGTCATCCCCCAACTTTTTGCCTGCCTCCCTCCTCTTTTCTGACACTGTTTCTGCTGGTTTTAGAACTCTGCACACTTTACCACTGCTAACCAGTGCTAAAATGCATATGCTCTCCCTTAAACATGGTAGCATTGGTTAATACCCAATTGGCATATTTGATCTACTTGTAAGTCCCTAGTAAAGAGCACAACATGTGCCCAGGGCCAGCAGATTGAATGCTACTAGTGGGCCTGCAGCACTGCCTGTGCCACCCACATAAGTAACTCCTTAACCATGTCTCAGGACTGCAATTGCAAGTCCTGTGTGTGCAGTTTCACTGACACTTCGACTTGGCATTTAAAAGTACTTACCAAGCCCTAAACACCCCTTTTTCTACAAATAAGTCACCCCTAAATTAGGCCCCAGGTAACCCACAGGGCAGGGTTCCATTTAGTTAAAAGGCAGGACATGTACATGTGTGGTTTATATGTCCTGGTAGTGGAAAACTCCTAAATCTTAAGGATAGCATTAGAGCTACCCTCATATACTGGCTGAGTGGTAGATTCTGATCAGGAAGGGGTAACCAGGTCATATTTAGTATAGCCAGAATGGTAATACAAAATCCTGTTTTTTGGTCAGGTTGGGTTTTATATTACTATTTTAGAAATGCCACTTTTCGAAAGTGAGAATTTCTATGCTCTTCTAATCCATCTGTGCCTTACAGCCTGTCTCTAGTCCACGTCTGGACAGGGCTGGTTGACAGCTTCCTTATGCATTTCACCTAGACAAACACAGGATACTCAGTCACAACTGCACTCTTTTGCATACTGAATGGGTCTTCCTGGGCTGGGAGAGTGGAGGGCCTGACACTTACATTTCAAAGGCTAGTGGCCTGCCCTCACACCATGGACTGCAGAACCCCCTACTAGGACCCTGGCAGACAGACCTGTACTGAAAGGGGACCTTGTGCACTTCAAAACCACTCTTTGAAGTCTCCCCCACTTCAGAGGCATTTTGGGGTATATAAACTGGGTCTCTGGCCCCACCAAGTCAGATACCTCTGGACTTGAACCTGCAAACTGTCAAGAGTAAGTGCCTGGCTGCCCAAAGGACTCATCTGGACTGCTTTGCTGTGAAGGACTGATGCCCTGCTGTTGCCCTCCTGCCCTCTGACTTTGCTGAGAAGTGCTCTCCAAGGACTTGGATTAAGCTTGCCTCCTGTTTTTTGAAGTCTCAGGGCCAAAACGACTTCACCTCTTCAAGGAACTCCTTGTGCCAAAAATTGACACGCAGCCTGCCTTGCAATGAGAAAATCAATGCACAGCAGACCCGGATCAACGAGCCTGACTTCTGAGTGAAGAATTGGCACAGCACCTGCCTTGCCGCTGGAACTTTTATGCACAGCCCTACTGGATCGATGCAAAGCCAAACCGGAACAACACAGTCTGACTTCCCGAAGGAATAATCAATGCAGCGCCTACCCTGCATCAGAAAATCCAACACATCACCTACTGGATTGATGCAACACCTGTGAGCACAGGATTTCCACGCATTGTCCCTGGGCTTCAAAAAGATCCCCTCATAGCAGTGAGGAACCAAGACTGTGTGCCGGAAATTGATGCAAAGTCCTTTGCAGCGTGGAAAGAAACGATGCAATGTCTTTGCAACACCAGAAATTCTGACGCACGCCCTATTTTTCCACGCATCTCCTACTCTGCGGTCTCCGTGCGTATATTTTGGTGGAAACCAGGTACTTTTTACAAACAAAAGACAATTGTTGATTTCTAAGATTTAAGACTCTTTTTAATCTTGCAAAAAAGTGATATCTCAACTTGTGCTCATTGCACCTTTATCATTTTGACCTTAATTTAACCAGATACATATAAAATATTTTTTTTAATCTGTGTGGTGTATTTATGTGGGGTTTTCACTGTGTTACTGCATGATTTATTGCACAAATACTTTACACATTGCCTTCTAAGTTAAGCCTGACTGCTCAGTGCCAAGCTACCAGTGGGTGGGCACAGGATAATTTGGATTGTGTGTGACTTAGGATTGTGGTCCCTATTTGGACAAGGGTGCATACCTATGCCAACTAGAGACCCCATTTCTAACATTGGTGATCATCGGTGAGGATAGGACTTGTGTTTGTGCAGTGACATGCAATAGCTACGTGTACACTACCTAAACACAGTTAAAGGTCAATTTGATTTGTTCCCTTTTTGCTGCAATTTTTCCTGCTTGATATTTTAACCTAATCATATACAACATGTCTCTGGCTGGGTGTCAAAGAGGAGCTGGAGAGTTTGACCTTACCAAGCTGGAGACATACACTGTCAGCCTGCTGAAAGGGTTCTGGAAGAGAATGGGAGTACCTAAACTGGGTGCCTCCAGGAAGGAGGAGTACCAAAAGGCGCTGAGAGCCTGATCAGAAGCCCATTCACAAGAGGATGTTGAGGTGAAAGGGCCAGAGGATGGCTCCCCAGAGGATTTTCCAGTAGCAGTGGGGGGTGACACCCCTCGATTTGTGCCCCCTGCTAAACCAGGGAGCAGTGTCTCAAGTCACTGCCTGACCACAAGGAGAGGAAGGAGGAGAGAGAGTTTCAACTGCTATTGGCAAGGTTAAACAGGGAGTCAGAGGAGAGAAATGCTGAGAGAGAAGCCAAACAAGCTGAGGCTCCAGCTGAAAAGTCTTGGGTGAAAAGAAACAACTTCTGGCTCATGAACGTAATCTAAAGGAGCTGGACCTCAAGTCTAGGCAGTCAGCTTTTAGCAGTGATGGTGGCAGCATACATACAGGACCTGCTGGAGACAAAAAGGTTTGTATGCTCAAAGATGTGGTGCCAAGTTATGTGGTTGACAAATGGTTTGATGCCTATGAAGTTGCACTAATGGCCCATGGGGTTTCTGGAGAGCAATATGGGCAGGATTGTAGAAACATTTACCAATAATTGAGAGGGACACACTTCTCACATTAGAACCAGAGGACTGTAACACATACCCGCTCACGAAGGCCATTTTAACAGCCAAGTTTGGACTGACCCCTGAAAAGTATCCCCAGAAATTCAAGGACAGTACCAAGCTCTCCACACAAACTTGGGTAGACTTTTTTGATGTTTCTAGCAAGGAACTGAATGGATAGCTGCGGGCAGTAAAGTAAATGATTATAAGGGGTTATATGATTTGATGCTGAGAAAGCATATGCTCAGTATTTGCTTTACAGAGTTGGGCAGCTCCTGATTGACAGTAAGCTGACTGATCCCAGGAAGCTTGCTGAGGAGGCGGACCTCTGGGTTAGCACCAGAGTGTCCAAAAAGGTATCCGGTGGTGCATCCACAAAGGTGGTCAGGGTTCCCAACAGAAGAAAGAGGAGGGAGAAAAACTTAAAAATAAGGAGTTCTCAAAAGCCCCCCAAAATAATTCCCAAGGGGATAGTGGTACCCAGTCCCAGCCTGATTCTGCATAGAAACCATGTTTCTTTGACCGTAAGAAAGTGAGGTTTGTACCCCAATGTGCAGAAAGCACTAAGTATGGTCACTCTAGGGGCGATTCCAAGTGTCCCCAGAGGGCACAGCCTCCCACTGGAGGGCAGACACCTGAGTTGGCTAGTGTAGCTCTTGGGGAGGAATTAGTCCCAGTTAGCTTTGGGGAAAAGGCAACAGTGACCCTAGTGTCCCTGGGAGATGAGGAAATGGTGCCAAAAGCCCACATGCCTGCTAATACTTCAAGTATAGGCAGTGAGTCATCATCAATGGGCAAAAGGTAGAGGCTCTGCGTGACACGGGAGCCAGCATGACTACTGACATTGCATTAGGTCATAGTCGCTGACAATCGTGAGAGCCATCTACCAGTAGCTCTGGTTCCCTTTGAGTGAGGGGGGGGTCTCTGGTACTCTGAAAGTAGCTGTGAGTCCTGCCTTGCCAGTAGATTGTCTATTAGGCAATGACCTTGAGCATAGTACCTGGAAGGAGGTAGAGCTAAGGTCTCACCTGGAGATATTTGGTTTGCCTGAGTGGATCTGCATGACCACAAGGTCCATGGCTGCCCGGGAAGGGAGGAAGCCCCAGACCCAACTGGGTAGGACATTGCTGCCCTGAGCAACCTAACTGACCTTGTCGGCTGGCAAGTTGAGGGTGGGCCAACCAGGGAGGAATTCTGCACGGCACAGAAGGAATGCCCCACTCTTGAGGTTCTGAGGCAACAGGCCTCAGCCCAAGCAGCAGGTGAAGCCTCTTATATTGGGAGAATAATCTCCTCTACAGTGAGCCTAAGTTGCGGGAGGCTGTGGCAGCATGTGTGCTGATGGTTCCCCATTGCCACCGGGCCTTCCTACTAGGTCTGGCTCACGACATCCCCCTGGTGGGACAAGACCTTTGCCACGCTGTCACCCACTTTTATTGGCCCCGAATGTGGGTGGCCTAAGATGCATTCAGTAGGTCCTGCCACACCTGTCAGGCTAGTGGGAAGACACGGAAAAGGCTCAAGGCCCCCCTGATTCCACTCCCCGTTGTTGGCACCCACCTTTGAAAGGGTGGCCATCAATGTCATTGGACCCTTGGACCCCAAGACTGCCTTAGGCAACAGGTTTATCCTGGTTTTGGTGGACCATGTCACCCAATACCCAGAGGCAATCCCTCTGAGGATAGTGACTGCACTGGTGGTGACCAGAGCTCTGATATGGATATTTACCCATGTGTGATTCCCAAAAGAGGTTGTTTCTGACAGAGGCACAAACTTCATGTCTGCATACATGAAGTCCATGTAGGATGCGTGTGGGGTGACCTACCGGTTGTCCCACCACCCTCACTGCCATGCCAAGAAGAGCCCTGCCTGCAAGTGATGACTAACAAATCAGCACAGCGGTCATTCAACAGCGGTAAGCCATTGTCAGTGTGGACTGCTGCTGTCCCAATACTGCCTTCCCAACAAAACCACCCCACATTTGTCATTTCAAATACACCACACCTAATACACATACAAACACCTCATACACCCACACATCCCACAATCCTCTGCAACGGAAAACAATTGCCACACATCTCACGGCCACTCACGACAAGGAACTGCGCATATACAACCCAGCCTCCTGTACACCCCAAACACACATCACACACCACACAACAGCATTGCACACAAACATGCACTGCACTATAGACCACTAGCACTCCCCACATAACCACACACCCGCCACCTCCCACAAAACACACCACTCTGTACAAACCATTCACCACACACACATCAACATCACCATGTTCCCGCAAAAGCACCCCCGTTTCACATGATGGGTTGCGTGCCATGGTGGATGAAATCGTGAGATAGAGCCACAGCTGTTCGGTGCAAGGGTGCAGCAGACATCCATATCCAGGAAAATTGAGTTATGCTGGAGGATCGTCCACAAGGTGAACTCAGCGGGAAACTATCCACACACAATGGATGACAAACGGAAGAGGTGGAATGATGCATGGGGGAAGGTGCAATTCATGGTATCACGACACCGGATTGCCATCCACAGGACTGGCGGTGATCCCTCACCTCCTCCCCCAGAGTTAACATCATGGAAGGAGAAGGTCTTGGCTATCCTACATCCAGAGCGCCTGACTGGAGTCACTGGAGGAATTGAAAGTGGTGAGTCACCTATACTCCCCTACCACTATGTACATCTGTATTACATGTGTCCCCATCACCCTATCACTCCCCAACCCACCCAAACTCACACTGAAACCCACCCCACTAACCACCCTAACCTATTTCCCCTGCATGTCCACACCACTTAACTAACACCTTTCCAACAGCTGCACTCACAACTATTGGTAAAGCATGTTCAGCATGAAGCGCTACCAATCCCAGAAGGCATCACCCTTCACTGACCTAATAATGCATAACATGCATCCCATAGGTACACCTACAAAGGAAAGGACGACACATACCACTGAATAAGCAGGTACCAAGAGCAAACCAAGAAATGGCACTGTCAGTAATGCAAAAATACTGATATGTCATCACATATCAGATGAAGACAAATAAATTAAACTCCATTTGCCACAAAGCAACCATCCAGCACCATGTCCCAGGTTAGGGCATGTGAAAATGTGAGGCAGATGTGAATGTCTCTTGTTCCTGTCCACAGGTACCACTGCTAATGTCAGCCGACAGCAGGTGCCACAAACACTCAGTCCACCACCAGAAGAAGGCCACGCTGATGACAGCAACTCTGGATGGTTGGATCTGGAAGATCTCCCTGGCCCATCTCGCACCTCTGGTCAGTCAGACTCCACAAGCCTGACCCAGGCCATGCCAGACCCCTCTACTACAGAGGCAGATACAACACCAGCCGCCCCCGAACCTGTTTTCCCAGGATACGTAAACCAACAGTGTGCCCACCTGTAAAGGGGCCGGAGTCAACGCCCACCAGGCAAGACGATGGAAGATCTTGTGCAAATAAGAGTGGGCACCCAGTTCCGGGATACATGCACAGGGGATGAGGGCCAGTGGGAGGTCATCTCTGGGCCAAGAGGTGAGGCAACCCAGGGAACCGATTGCCCAGGAGGCAGTATCACAAGTCCTGGGAGCCTACCAAAAAACCCAGGACAGGATGGGCTTGGTACTTACTACTTTACAGGAGAACCAGAGGCTGCAGAGGGAACACCACCAGGAGGCCATGCAGCAGTGGCAGGCCCACAATGCCACCATGGCCTCAATAGCAGGGGGGCTTAGGGATATAGCCACAAGTCTGCATGTGTCCTCTACCCATCAGCAGACCCCTTCCACTAGCCATAGTCATGGCCAGCCCTCTACATCTGGTGCAGAAATTGGATTGGAGGCCTGCCAGAGGACTCACAGGCCACCAGCACCCCTCCCTCTGTAGCTGAGGAACCCCCCACAATCGTGCCCTTCACGTCAGACATCCTACAGAGACTGAAGCCAAGACGAAAACCACTGTCATGAAGTGATCTTCTCCTAACATGTCTCCCTTGTCTGCCACTGACACCCCTTGTTGACTTTGGAATACTTTTGCTCCATTTTCCTATGGCCCCATGGCTACTGGGCCTGTGCAACCAACTGCTTGGGCCACTACACTGAAGACTTTGTCCACTATCAGCCCACTCTTTTGCACTATCCCTTCCTTTCTGTAATGAGAATAAACACATGTAAACACAGCTGATGTATTTCTGATTTTTTCAATCACTATGCAATGTCTGTACCACTATGTGACAGTCTAAATGTTACTGAACATCAGTTGCCATCCAAATCATTGACAGCTTGTTGTAATGTTTCTCAGTGTAAGTGCTTTTACCATTCACCATCCACCATTCTCAGTGATAGCAGTCAGCAGATATTCCATGGGTACACAATAGTGACCACTGCAAGATCTGTAAAAAAGGGTAAAACTTCCATGAGATACACATTGGAAATAGATGATGGTCAAACAACATGATCCAGTGTCAAATACCATACTAGATTCACAGGCCTCATTTCCTACAAATACAGACCTGTAAAGAACTATCAACATTAATACACACATGACACAACCTCAGTGATGGCCTTAGAACACACACCAAGAATCGAGCCATGCCATGTTGTCTAAATGGCACACTCTCCTGCATGGCATCCAGTGATGAGGAAACTGTCAGGTAGATCCAGTCACATAGGTGAAATGTGAGGTGATCAGTACAGCCATTACACTACCAACCTCACTTCCCAACTACAAAGGCACTCTGAGTCGAAAATGTGAGTTGGCCAAATCAATCTGAGAAAACATACAGTCGAAACATAGCAAAGGCAAGAGTAGAGTAACCCCATATCTCCCTCCTGTACCACTAACCACACTGAGATGACTCAGGCAGAGCAAACCACATACTACTGAAATGAATGTGAGAGCTGCCAAACTGCACTTCATGAGGTGAATGTAATCAACTCAACCACAAACCTCCCTGACTGACATTGAAAGTACTGCCAAATTAGCTGAGTCCCGGTGTCCACGTCATCCTCCCACCCATCTTCATCACTGTCTTCTGTTCCCTCTGCTGCCACTGGTGCATTGGAACCCTCTTTCACTTCCAGTAACGGCACATGCCTTCTGAGGGCCAAATTGTGCAGCGTGCAGCATGCCACAACTATCTGGCAGATCTTATCAGGGAAGTAGACCAGGGATCCATCGGACATGTGCAGACACCAAAATCGTGCTGCAAGAAGGCCGAAGGTCCATTCTATCACTCTTTTGGTCCTTCCATGTGCCTCATTGTAGTGACTGTCAGCCTCTATCCTCAGATTTCTCATGGATGCCAACAGCCAGGATAGGTGAGGGTAGCCTGAATCATCTGGGAATAGTGGAATGACACACAACAAGTGCAATAATAGAGAGAAGGGAAAGGATAGATGCTGAGATAGACAGTGAAAACAAACTTCAGACCCACGAATGAGCCAGCCCCTCTCTGTCTGTAGCTGTGCCATCAGGTGTGGGACAATGTTGTTGGGATCATGCACAGGTCCAGGAAACTTGGTAGTCACTTATGAGATATACAGATCAGTGAGGCACACCATCTGCACATTAATAGACTGATAGCTTTTTATGTTTCTGAATTCCTGCTCATTTATTCTGGGAGGCACCAAAGCTATATGAGTACCATCAATGGCCCAATCATATGTGGGATGTGCCCCATTGCATAAAAATAGTCAATCAGTCATTTGTTGGTGTGTATAACTGAGTGGTGAGAGGAACAATGGTATCTGCCTGCAATTCATGTCTCCTTGGCATAAGAAGAACAATAAAATGTCTCCATTCTCCATGCTTTGGTTACTTGCAATGCTGGGCTGCCAGTAAAGATTCACAAGACTACACTGATCATATGTATTGTGTGCCACTTCCCTGGAAAAGGGAGACACATAGGTAAATAAATACCATATATGTGAAGAGATAACTTGTAATTACTGCCCTGGTTCAAATGTACTATAACTTGTGCACTGCTATATACAGTGTTGTGAACTCACTAATCAAAATGCATTAAATGTAACTCGTCCTGCTAAAATGCACAGTGTTCTTATAAATTATGTCATTTGAGATTTCATGAATCTTGTTATGAATGCTATCATTTAACATTTAACACACTATACATTATATAATATAAAAGGGTATTTATTTATAAAGCTCTACACTTCATCATCAT
Organism: Pleurodeles waltl; assembly: GCF_031143425.1. NCBI lineage: Eukaryota > Metazoa > Chordata > Amphibia > Caudata > Salamandridae > Pleurodeles > Pleurodeles waltl. The sequence continues at coordinate 1,161,765,903 of NC_090445.1, read as the reverse complement.
CATCATCAAAAAAACTTTATTCAATTGTTTTTTTCAATCATAAAAGTCATTATACATAAAGGAAAAAGAAAACAGTTTTCGGTCAAAAAAGGAGAAATATACAAAGAATAAAATACGCACAAATATGAATATAAATGCAACAAATACAAATTTAAGAAAATGCTAAAGGTTAATAAATAATTTAATTAAAACAGATAAGATATTCTCAAAATGTGACACTTAAAAATCTCGCCCATTTGCCTCAAGGCATTGTCTGGCCTTAATCACTGAGCACATGAACAAGGCTAATCCATTGCAAACCATAATAGAGGGAAGGGATAAAAGATACAAAAAAGCTGGATGACATTGTTTAAAATACATTAGTTTTAAAAGTGGTATCACAAACATTTTCCTAGGAGATAAATAAAATTTACAGAAAAAAGTATGTGAATTGTATTTTGATCAGAGACATTATCGCAGGGGCATTTTTGTCGTTGTAGAGACCAATCATTAATCAGGGGAAAACTGACGAGGCGATGGAAAGACTCTAGTCTCAAGCGCGTAAGGACAAACCGATGTCTTGGGTTTGTGACTTTACTTAAGTATGGTTCCATACCATTCGTTTGCTGTATCATGTGGTTTCTCCTGACACTATGTGGGTCATTCCGCCAAAGTTACCCCATCGAAAGACCGCTGGGGTCATTTCGACTTTCCCACTGGGCCGGCGGGCGACCGCCAAAAGATCGCCCGCCGGCCCAGAGGGAAAGGCCCTGCAACAATGAAGCCGGCTCCGAATGGAGCCGGCGGAGTTGCAGGGGTGCGACGGGTGCAGTTGCACCCGTCGCGATTTTCACTGTCTGCAATGCAGACAGTGAAAATCCTTGTGGGGCCCCCAGGGGCCCCACGACACCTGTTCCCGCCATCCTGTTTCTGGTGGTGAAAACCACCAGAAACAGGCTGGCGGGAAAGGGGTCCGAATCCTGCAGCGCCGCCATGGAGGATTCCCCCAGCCGGGGGAAATCCGGCGGAAAAACGCCGGACCCGGCTTGGCGACCGCGGCCGGAATAAGAAATGAAGCACCGCCAGCCTGTTGGCGGTGCTTCAGCCGGCCTCCACCCTGGCAGGCCCTATGTTTCTTTGCCTCCGCATCCCATCTTAGCTCGGCCAGGTGGCTGAGGCACATATTTTTCAGGTCTTTCCTGGAAATTGTTTTCAATTCATCTGGAATAAAAAACAGCTCGGTGGCCTAGTTTAATATGAAAGTGCTTTATATAATTTAGCCATGGGATTTTGGACGAGTAGGTAAGTGCTAGCGCATCTGTTATGATAGCCCTGTTCAGCCTCGAGGGATCCGAGGTCCATACTTTATGCCAGAGTAGAATTGGCTGGACACAAATGAGATCTGTGAGGTATGTTACTCCCATTTCTGAATGGCATACTACTATTGACGTTGATTGCCGGGACACTTAGGACTGTTTTCAGGAGAGCGTTTTCAGTCAGCTGTAGGGTAGTGCAGTCTCGATGTCCCCAGAGTCCAGCCCCATACAGTGCTACTGAAACACATTTCGCATTGTAAAGAGTCATCATATCTTTAGGAGTTGCTCTCCCCACCCTTTTAGAAAACATTTTTATTACCATAACGGTTTTCGTGTATGATCTCTAGGTTTAGGGCCTGTTCCGTTGTCCCTATTCCGGCCCTAAACCCGTATTGTAGCTCAGAGAGGATGTGATTTTCCTCTATCCAGTCTTGTAGTCTGTTTAAAATAATATGTCCCGCAATCTTTGCAAGTGTGTCGAGCAATGAGATGGGACGATAACATGTGGGATTATGGCGATCTCCCTTTTTATATATTGGAATAATTATGGATTCAGCCCAGGTCGAGATGAAAGTAGTTGAGCAGCAGGCGCATAGCACCTGCGTCAATAATGCCCCCCAAAGAGGGACGTTAGATTTATAGATGTCAACTGGAACTCCATCTGGACCTGGGGCTTTTCCGCTTTTACTTGCATTGATAGCGTCAGTAACCTCGTTTAGAGTAAATGGTGAGATGGGTTCATGAGAGTCTAATTTAGGGAGATTTATTTCCAGTGCCAAATTTTCTGAGGAGTATATGGCAGAAAAGCAGGCAACCCACTCGTCTTCAGTGGTGGCAATTTCAATTTTTGGTATTTCTTCATCACATAGAAGCAGCGAGTTCACAATGTTCCAGAATTTAACATTATCGTTCCGGAGACTTGCATCGAGGAGGGATTGCCATGCCTCATTTTTTAAGTTCTGTTTTCTTTTCTTTATGGCATTTTTATACTCCTTCCTCTTTAGACTTAATTGCCGTTTATCCGGATTTTGTAAGTGTAAGTAGCTTTTTAGGTTCCTACGAGCTTGTGTGCATTCAGCATTGAACCAACCTTTATTCTTCGGTTTCAGTTTGCTGAAACATGCCTTGAGAAACTGTTTTACACCAGCCGTAATGACCATAAAGGCCTCGATGCAGTCTCGTGGGCTCATGTTATCTGCAAGGCAGATATTAAATTCATTAGCATAGTTGGTCACTAGTTGTTTCATAAACCCTGTAGGTTCAATGTCTGACCATCGGATGGTATAGCCATTTCATGCTCCCAGTTCAATATTTTCTACTATCTCCTCTATTTCCCTGTGTATAAGAAGGTGTTGGGGAAATGTAAGGCCTACAATTTGAGGGTAATGGTCGCTGAATATGGTATCTTGGATGTCATATTCAAGTACATAAGGGAGGAGGTTATTGGAGAGTAATATAAAATCAATTATCGTATTAGCTTGCCTACCGTTAAAAGTGGGATTCAATTGTGGTCTGCCCTGGCTCAGACAGTTACACAGAATGAGGTCAAGGCTAAACAGAGCTTCATTCAACATGTTGCCTGAGTTGTTATGTATGAAATGTAGTGCATTATCATCACCATCAGGGGCATAAGGGCAGTAGCCCTTGGTTGAACTAGGACACAAGTATATGTTAAAATCCCCTCCCCACACAATATAGGACTGTTTTTCTGAAGAGTCACATGTTTGGTCTATATCATCCTGGAGGAGGTTAAGTACAAGTCGGAGATCTTGAGAAGGTACATTATTGTAAAAATTAATGACCACCAGTTGTGCAATATTTTTTAGATGACAAGTAATCATTTGATAAAACGTATTAGATAATAAAGCAATGTCCTTGATTATATCGCACTTATTGGATATAAAGGTACACAAACCGCCCTTAGCCCTGCCATGTGCAGAAGGAACGGCAGGAGTATGTAATGTCCTATATCCATTTATGTGAATCGGGTTCACAGACCAGGTCTCTTGGAGGCACACCCAGGGAAAGCGCTGGATATATTCTAGCCAGGCCTCATTTTCCATCTTAGATCGAAGGCCAGCAACATTCCAAAATATAAATGAAAGATTGTCTTTACGCATTGTTTTTGTCTGACCCACAGAGGACTTATCAGTTATCTGAGTTTTGCCTTGGATAATATTGCTTTCTGTGCATACAAGAGAGGTCGGGGCACAGATGGAGGTTTTCATTGGCAGGGCTCTTGGAAACAGTTCATCATTGAGAGGTTGTCTGAAGGAAGGTTCCATATCCAATCGTTCTTCTCCAATAGCTCCTGCAGAGTTGACTGTGCCCAGATGAACGAAGTCCAATGTTTCTATAGGGTGCTTAAGCCTGCAGGATTCCTTGTCAGATGATAGTCAATCAGTATCTTTTATGCTAAGCCCCCAGAATCTATTCACAGTAGAAATCACATATTGCGACTCAGGCCTGGTACTATGGTCCTCAGACGAGTTGCAATCCAATTCAGGGCCTTGTTCCTCAGAGCTGCCCATGATTCCCCCGTGCTCCAGATAGAGTGGGAACATTGGCAAGGACTGCCACATATGGGGTTGCCGCAGGAGGGAGGTCAAGTATGTCTCTCCCAGTTAAAGGGGCACCCTGATAAACTTTAGGGATAGTTACGTGTTCCCCTCTTTTTGGCGACGTTTTGTGGAATTGGACATTGTCAGTTCTTTTGGGTGAGACACAAGGGTCAGCTTGTCTTTGGGTAATCTGAGAAGTGGGTGGTTGGGTCTGATGTGTTAGAGGTGGCCTGGGATTGGAATCTGTGTGACGGAGCTGTCGTACAGTTGAGGTTAAAGGGTTTGTTGATTGTGGATTCAATGTTTTAAGCAGACAGTCCATTTTTCCCTCCAGTTGGGTTAGGCGTTCCATTACTTGGTCAAGACGTGTACTAATTAATTTTTCGAAAGCAGTCAATGGTTCTGCAGGACTAGTTTTCCCTTTCACTGAATGGAGTTTACTCTTGTGATCAGATTTTTCATTTTGAGGGCGAGTTTGAACGTTTTGGGTGCATGCATTGGGTTGTGCTTTCGACGAGCCGTGTCTCACATTCGCAAGCGGCTCTTGATTGGATAGTATGTCCTTCCTCGCTAATTGGGGTTTACTCTTGCGTTTTGGTGAGGGAGGATGGTCATCACCATCTGAAAAAAAGTCAATTGTATTTTTGAATACAACCATTAATAGTTTTATTCTGGGTTTCGCTTTCAAAAGGCTTTGCCAGGTGCTCAGGAGTTGTTGTTGAAGGGGGGGGATTAAGGGGAACTGATGACCTGTTCTGGGTAAGTATTTTTCCCTCGACGTTAGTGATCTGTTTGTCGATTTCCCCCATAGCTCCTGAGATAAATTTTAAAATTGACGTATGTTTTTTTTGAAGCGAAGTGTCATTTACGCTGGGTTGTTTCCTTTTTCCCATTGTTACTAGCTGCCTTAAGCACAAGAGTTTTATAATATTTGACCGCTAGGTGGAAGTTCACTTAGGAGGAAAGATAACCAACAATAACTAACAATTGTTTATGGGAAGGAGGGAGCGAGGAATGGTAAATTATCGCAGTGTTTTTTTTTTAGGAAAGGAGAGGAGCAGGCTACAAAAGTATGATTGCGGGGGGACAAGGAGGAAGAACACAGTACCTGGTTTGATGAATTGCGAACCAAGTCCGGAGTTCGCGGAGAAGATCTCAGGAGGGTGGCCCAGCCCAGCCTCTGCCCACCGCAGGATGGGCGCAGGATGGGCCCGCCCTTGGCCCGGGCTTTGCCCGGGAGCCGCCCGCGCACGTCCAGCGATGCGGGAGCGCGAACACTGAATTAAAAGGCTCCTGCCCTTGTTTGCTGTCCCCAGCCGCCGCCTCCTCCTTCGAATCGTGCTTCCCGCGATGCGGGAGCTCATACGCTGAATTAAAGGGCTCCTGCCCTTGTTTGCTGTCCCCAGCCGCCGCCTCCTCCTTCGAATCGCGCTTCCCGCGATGCGGGAGTGCGAACGCTGGTTTAAAGGGCTCCTGCCCTTGTTTGCTGTCCCCAGCCGCCGCCTCCTCCTTCGAATCGCTCTACAGTTAACCTCACAGGGATATCACAATGCTAGATCTCTTGCACACACACATTTATAAAGGGACTAACCAGGTCTTTAAAGTCTTCTGGAACCTGGCATGGTCCAAAGTCAGATGAAAATAAGCAGGTAACAAATTACAATGAGTGGCAGCTACATGAGTGAAAGAAGCAAAATCATTCTGTTTTAAAAAAAAATAACTTTGTCCTTGACCAATTCTTATTTGGTGCAGAACTTGTGCAGGACTACAGAAATCCACTCAGCTACAGAAATTGGTTGGTCCAGTATCGTAAACTGCTTTGTGAATATGACATAATGGCCCTCATTACAACCCTGGCAGTTAAAGCGGCGGTAATACGGTCAAGAGGCCGGCGGCAAAAAAATTGAATCATGACCGTGGCGGAAACCACCAACATAGCCAGTTTAACACTCTGACCGCCAGGGCGGTACAAACAAACAGCGCGGCGGTCACCACCAACAGACAGGCGGAAGATAATGTACCATCCACCCTATCACAAGATGCCAAATCGCCACCTTTATGGGGCGGTACCAATGCAAACAAAAACACAGCGGAAACAGTGCTTTGTTAGGGAAAACACTCACCTCTCCACACCCCACGAGGAACCAGGACGTCATGGAGCCAGAACTCCAGATACTCCCTGCAATAGTCTTCCTGCTGCTCTATAAGGAGCAACAAAGACGGCGGCGATGACTACGGTGAGTACTGCACCTACAACACAGGGGAGGGGAGAGGGAAAAGAGAGTAACACACACATGCAACACGCAATACCCCCACCCCACCCTCACCCACAACAACATACACACAAATACATGGCGCAACATTACAGATACACCCCCCACCTCCCTGGAAGAACGCAAGGACAAAAGGAATTGATTTGAACGATTGTAATCAATAAAAATCCAATACTCAAAACTCCAAATACAATGTATACAATTATGTACACCAACTACACAAGTCCAGATAGTGCACCAATTATTGTCCGTGGACCACTGGGCCCAAAATGCATGGGCGAGGCCGACACATGACACCAGACTTCAAACGGAGAGAACACTGCAGGGGCATCAGATGGAAATGAAACAAGCACCTCAGGGGGAGGGAGGGGCACCTCAGCCTGATGAATACACAACGCCACTGCTCCACGAGGGCGCTCCATGCCCACTTCTGTATCCTGGGGAGTGCAAAGCCACAGTCTCTCAAGTCTCTCCAGTGGGTGGTTTGCCCACTGGTTTATCCTTGGGAGTGTAAAGCCACAGTCTCCCAAGTCTCTCCAGTGGGTGGTGTGCCCACTGCTGCATCCTGGGGAGTGCAAAGCCACAGTCTCTCAAGTCCCTCCAGTGGGTGGCTTGCCCACTGCTTTATCCTGGGGAGTGCAAAGCCACAGTCTCACAAGTCTCTCCAGTGGGTGGTTTGCCTACTGCTTTATCCTAGGGAGTGCAAAGCCACAGTCTCTCAAGTGGATGCCTTTCTCCACTGGTTCTGGAGGGGGCTTTGTGCCCAGAGTGCTTCATCCTGCCAAGGACTGAGGTAGTGGATGTGATTCTCCACTGGTTCTGGAGGGGGCTTTGTGCCAAGAGTGCTTCATCCTGCCAAAGACTGAGGTAGTGGATGCCTTTCTCCACTGGTTCTGGAGGGGGCTCTGTGCCCAGAGTGCTTCATCCTGCCAAGGACTGAGGTAGTGGATGTGATACTCCACTGGTTCAGGATGGGGCTTTGTGCCCAGAGTGCTTTATCCTGCCAAGGACTGATGTAGTGGATGTGATACTCCACTGGTTCGGGAGGAGGCTTTCTGCCCAGGGTGCTTCATTCTGCCAAGGACTGAGGTAGTAGATGCCTTTCTCCACTGAAAGTGGTGCATCATGGAAGCTTCCCAGGCTCCTGGAACTGACCACCAGCCTTGGACGACTAACCACTGGGGATGGCAGCCATGTCTGCGGTGGTGCCACTGGCTCAGGATTTCAAGGGGCCGCTGGCGGTGGCAGTGCTGTCGGTGGCCTCTGTGGCTGTGGTGCTGGTGGCGGGCTCTCTGGCATCGGTGCTTGCGGTGGGCTCTGTGGCATCGGTGCTTGCGTTGGGCTCTGTGGCATCGGTACTTGCGGCTGGCTCTGTGGCGGTGGTGCTAGCAGCGGGCTCTGTGGCGGCGGTGCTTTCAGCGGGCTCTGTGGCGGCGGTGCTGGTGGCGGGCTCAGTGACTGCGGTGCTGACGGTGGGCTCAGTGACTGTGGTGCTGGTGGCGGGCTCAGTGACTGCGGTGCTGGTGGCGGGCTCAGTGATAGCAGTGCAGGTGGCGGTGCAGGTGGCGGTCTTCTCCACCGTACAGGTTGGCATCGACATGGACAGAAGGTGTGACACTGGTCCCATTGTCGGTGCCACCATGCCCTCTCCTGACCTGCCCTTTATTTCCTGGCCCTTCCCCACCTTGGATGGTGGCGCTGCTGTCTTGCAACTATCCCCTTTCGTTTTCCCTGAGCCCTTGGTGGCAGGGGTTTTGTGCTTCTCCCTCTGGGATGTGGGCAACTTTTAAACTTTTGCAGGTGGCGGAATGTCCTTGCCCTCGCTCCGTGGCACACTGGCAGTCCTGATGGGTGGTGCACTCCAATAGCCCGCAGTTGCTGGCACCACTGTGCCTGGTGATGTGGTGGCTGAGGTGCTGGGTTGGGCCATGGAAAGCCTGGCCCTAGTGGACGGATGGGGGGGAGGTGTAGGGAAGAGGTCATTATTAGCCAGGAAATGTTTTTTAGACACACTGGGATGGGTAGATGGAGGGGGTTTGGGAGTGGAGGAAGAGGTACTGGTTGTAGGAGGTGTACGTTTGCTCAATTTGGGTGAAGGTGCATGAGCTGGAGGCTGTTGTGAGGTGGATGGCTATTGGGTGGGTGTGTGCCTGCGATTGTGTACTTTGGGAGGAGGGCTCACACAGGACACACTGGTAGAGGACACAGGGGATGTGTGAATGGTAGTGGGGGTGGTGAGTGCATGTGAGCGGTGTTTGGTGATGGGCGTGCTGGTGATGGAGGTAGTGGCTGAAGATGTAGTGCAAGCAGGTGTGAGTGGAGACGAGACAGGGAGGTAGGAGGACAACGTGGAGGAGGGGGACACATTGGAGGCAGTGGATGTTGGCATGTGTGCATGGGTATGATGCTTGTGTGAGTGCCTGTGGGATGTGTGGTGCTTATGTTTGCCTGAGCCACCCTTGTGTGTTGAGGTGTGTGCATACTGGTCTGAGGGTGTGCTTGGGATAGGCTGACATACAGGGGATTGGGTCTGGGTGGAGGAAGTTGGAGTGGGGAGGCTGGACACAGGGACAATGGCTGCCATCAGTGCTGAGGCCAGAGCCTGAAATGCTTCCTGTTGGGCTGCCTGGCCAGAACGAATGCCCTCCAGGTATGCATTTGTTTGTTGCAAATGCCTCTCGACACCCTGGATGGTAATCACAATGGTAGATTGCCCAACAGTGAGGGATCTTAGGAGGTCAATAGCCTCCTCACTGAGGGCAGCAGGGCTGACTGGGGCAGGGCCTGAGGTGCCTGGGGCAAAGGAGATGCCCACCCTCCTGGGTGAGCGGCCACGGGGACACACGCTGAAGGGCTGCTGGGAGGGAGATGCTGGTAGGGGGGTGGCGGCTGTACCTGTTGATGTGGGGGGCACAGAGGGGCCCGTCACCGCAAGGGAGCTCCCATCAGAGGAGGAGTCGCTGGCGCTGCTGTCACCTCCTGTCCCCGCCATGGAGCTCCCTTTGCCCTCTAGTCCATTGGTGGCTTCAGACTCCGTTGTTTCACCCTCCAGGGCCAAGTGGGATGCAGCTCAATCCTGCTCCGGTGCCACTGCTCCTCCACTTGATGATGCTATTGCACACAAGAACAGAGAGACCACAAAAAGGGGGGGAGACAGAAGAAAGACATGTTCAGTGCATGCAATACCACTTCCGTTGGTGGACACTACAGACACAGCAGCCCTCTGCACTACGCCATGCTACTATTGTTCCTAGATTATTCAGAGGGCCATGGGGTACAAGGCCTATGCCCGATTGCTGCACACATGGAAGTCACAGGAGCCTGACTAGGTGTAGTTGGCTCTTACCACTGGTGGGGTTGGGGTGCCACATAGCCTGCCTCACAAAGGGACCTTGCCTACAAAGCTCACCCTGGCCTACGGGAACCGACTGCCCACCTCCCCCACCCAGACACCTCGTAATGCGCGCAGAGTCAGATGGATGTGACTGTACTCACCCCCTTGTGGCTGCTGTGATGCCCTCAAGCACCCATCCAACTCCGGATACGCCACCCGCCAGGATCCAGAACATCAGGGGGGTCGTGGTGCAACGGGCCCCACTCCTACGTTGGGAGGCCATCCCCACCTAGGCCTCCGCTTTCTTCTTGCTCCAGCGGCGAACGTCCTCCCATCTTTTACGGCAGTGGGTGCTCCATCTGTGGTGGACCCCCAGGGTCCGGATGTCCTTGGTGATGGCATGCCAAATATCCTTCTTCTGGTGGGCGCTGACCTACAGGAATAGTACAGGGGAAAAGGAAAAACTTTAACCGCCCGGACCGTCACAGTCATTGGCCCAAGTTCCCACACTTGCCCTGATGCACATACAGTCACCGTCCGCTCATGCAGGGCTCAGTTCCCCCCCCTTGTATCTTCCATCCACACCACTCCAAACAGGCATTGCCCATGCAGCATGCTCACAGTGTACTCACTTGTTTGTCTGGAGGACCCCATCCACTAACTTCTCCAACTCCTCCGAAGTGAAGGCAGGGGCCCTTTCCCCAGACACATGAGCCATTGTCGCTTCCACACTGAGGTCACAGCAGCACTTGCAGTGTAGGTCCTCTCCTGTCGAAGGTCAGGTATCAAGTGGGTGAACAGACAAAAAATGGCGGTCACGACCACGGCGCTGCATACCGTCACCGCCGGCGTACATCGTCATTGGCTCCTGGGACCCGTAGGGTCCAATGTTAACCAATGCAGTATTGCGCCGCAGTCTTCGACCGCCTACCGCAACGGTGTTGAACGCCAGTGCAGTTACCTCATATCCCCTTGTCCCATCTTACACAGGTCAGGCAGCCGCCATTTCAGGGGGCCGCATGGCATTAATAATAACTGTGTCACACCTATCTAAGCCTTGCATACACACAGTAACAGGCACATTGCGGATTAACAAATGTGTGCAAATGACATTTTGTAATACCTCTTTGTTGGCTGACTCTCTGATCGCTGTTCTCGTCCATAGGGCACGTCCGCTGGGGCAGGTGATGAGATGGCGACATCCTCCGGTGTACAGACCGCTGGTGGATCTGTCGACAATGGAAAAGAGACACGTAATAGTCACCTACAGACTTGATTGTGCACCAATCCATGAACTGTGTGCCCAGTTGGAGCCAGACCTGATGTCAGCAATCCGCCATCCCACAGGGATCCCCCCTCTAGTGCAGGTCCTATCAGTACTCCATTTCATGGCAAGTGGGTCTTTTCAAACTACAGTGGCCATTACATCAGGGATGTCCCAGCCAATGTTCTCAAACGTGTTGACCAGAGTGTTGTCTGCCCTGCTGTAACACATGCGCAGCTACATCATTTTCCCTTAAGTGGAGGATTTGCCTACAATGAAAGGTGACTTCTATGCTCTGGGACATATCCCCAACATCATAGGTTCCATTGATGGGACACATGTGGCCTTGGTACCCCCCCCCCCCAAGGAGTGAACAGGTGTACAGAAACCGGAAGAGCTACCATTCTATGAATGTGCAGATGGTGTATTTGGCCGACCAGTACATCTCCATATGAATGCCAAGTTTCCTGGCTCAGTGCATGATGCTTACATTCTGAGGAATAGCAGCATCCCTTATGTGATGGGGCAACTCCAGAGGCACTGTGTGTGACTAATAGGCGAGGACAAGGGCCCTATACCCTGTGAATAGTTGTCTGAGTCTGGGGTTGTCCTTACGGGTTAGTGTGTGTCTAACAGTTGTCACTTGACATTTGCAGGTGACTCTGGGTACCCCAACCTGTCATGGCTACTGACTCCAGTGAGAAATCCCAGGACAAGGGCAGAGGAACGCTACAATGAGGAACATGGGTGAACTATGATGGTGATCGAAAGGACCTTCGGCCTCCTGAAGGCCAGGTTCCGGTGCCTCCACATGACAGGTGGTTCTCTCTACTACTCACCAAAGAAGGTGTGCCAGATCATCGTGGCCTGCTGTATGCTGCACAACCTGGCTTTGTGACAACAGGTGCCTTTTCTGCAGGAGGATGGTCCAGCTGGAGGTCTTGTGGCAGCTGTGGAGCCTGTGGACAGTAAAGAAGAGGAGGCAGAAGAAGAGGATATTGACAACAGAAACAACGTTATCCAGCAATACTTCCAGTGAGACACAGGCAAGAAGATATCACTGACTCACACATTTCATACTATTGCTTGACCTATCAGAAGTCTCTCCCTTTCACCCAGTGTATGGACCCTGACTTGTCAATTGCCTTTCCATTTCACAGATGTGGGTCCCACTGTGTGACCTCTGCTATATTACCTCATGGACTAGAGCTGTGTTACATCGGTATGTTGACAATAAAATTGACATTGCTATATTCCATATTTATTGCAAATACACATTTGTGAAAGCACAGACAGACCTCAGATTGTTTTGTGATGCAAGGGTGTTTATTTATGTGCAAATAAAGTGTGGGGATTGTAAAATGGTCAGGGGTGATGGTGGAGGAATGTCCATGGCAGAGTCCAGTCTATTTGTTTCTCAGGTGCATTGTCCAAAGGGGCATAGGAAGTGGAGCTACGGCAGTTTAAGGATGGACAGGGTGACAAAGTGGGACAGAAGGATGACATTCAGGGGGGTCTCATTTCCTGGCGGCGGTCTTGGCATTGTTCTCTGTCTTGTTCCTGGATCTCAGGGACCGTTTTCAGGGTGGTTCTCCATCTGCAGGAGGTGGGGTGCTGGCGTCGTGGTTCTGTGGCGGTGCCTCCTGTCTACTAGCGCCGGCGGAGGTGGTGGGCTGTTCATCATCCAGGCTAGTGTCAGGGGCCCCTTGTTGTGCCACAGTGTCCCTCCTGATGTTGACAAGGTCCTTCAGCACCCCTACTATGGTGACCAGGGTGGTGTTGATGGACTTGAGCTCCTCCCTGATCCCCAGATAGTATTCCTCCTGCAGCCGCAGGGTCTCCTGAAAGTTGGCCAGTACCGTTGCCATCATCTCCTGGGAATGATGGTACACTCCCATGATGTTAGAGAGGGCCTCATGGAGAGTGGGTTCATTGGGCCTGTCCTCCCCCTGTCGCACAGCAGTCCTCCCAGTTCCATTGTTTTCCTGTGCCTATGTCCACTGAACCGTGTGCCCACTGCCACTGCCCCCAGGTACCTGATTTTCTTGGGGTGGTGGGTTTGCCTGGGTTCCCTGTAGTGGTGGACACACCGCTGTTTGACGTGTTCTCTGGACAGAGGGATGGGCCCGCTCGGTGGGTTCTGTGCTGGTGTTTCCTGAGGGGGGAGGCTCTGTGGTGGCATGCGCCAGTGTGAGGGGAACCGACTGTCCCGAGGTCCCTGATGGGCCCGGCTGGACATCTTGATCCAGTTGGACAGAGCTGCTGTCATCACTGTGGGCCTCCTCTGTGGGGGGAGTGGACATGTCTGGAACCTCCTGTCCGGTGACATTGGGTAGGGGTCCTGCAGGGGTGTAAAGGCATTATTATTGTATCTGTGTGTGCCATGGCGTGCAATGGGTGAGTGACCATGTACTCCAGTGCTTGCATTCTTGTCTAGGACCTTGTGTGATAATTGGTTTGGGGTCGGTGTGGGTATCGGTTGTGGCCATGCTTTAGTGATGGGTGTCCGTGCTTTGGTGTTGCATGCAGGGCTTGGTGTTGGGATGGGTGGGTTGTGATAGTGGTACATTTGTGACGTGTTGGAGTGATGGTGAGGGTGGGGGTATGTGATAGCATGCAGGTAGGGTGGGGGATGTAATAGTTAAGATTTGACTTACCAGAGTCCATTTCTCCTGCTACTCCTGTGAGGCCCTCAAGATGCAGTATAGCCTAGTCTTGCTCCTCCCATGTTGTTAGTTGTGGGGGAGGAAGGTGGGGGTCCGCCGCCAGTCCTCTGTACTGCAATCTGGTGTTTTGAGACCACGGAACGCACCTTCCCCGTAGGTCGTCCCACCTCTTCCTGATGTCATCCCGTGTTCTTGGATGCTGTCCCACTGTGTTTACCCTGTCGACAATTCTGCGCCATAGCTCCATCTTCCTAGCAATGGTGGTGTGCTGCACCTGTGATCCGAATAGCTGTGGCTCTACCCGGACGATTTCCTCCACCATGACCCTGGGCTCCTTCTCAGAGAACCTGGGGTGTCTTTGAGGTGCCATGATGTGGTGTGGGTGATGTGTGAGGTGGTGTGTGTTGTGATGTGTGAGGGGATATGTTTGTGTGTGTTGTCTGAGGTGTGTGGATGTTGTGTGAGTGATGGTGTTGTGTGCCTGTGGATGGTAGTGTTGTTTCTGGTGGTGTCTCTCTCTTACCTTCTGTTGAAATTTTGGTAGTAAGGGTTTGTGAGTTATGTGGGTGTGTGTTTTAAATTGGATTGGGTGTGTGGTGTGTGTATGTGTATCAGGTGTGTGTACTTCGATTTGTCCAATGTGGTTGTGTTTTGTAAATGTGTGTGTATTTTGAGCGCGGCAGTGTGTACCGCCAATGGAATACCGCGGTTGAAAGACCGCCGCGTGGATTCGTGGGTCGTGATAGTGTGAGCGTATTCCTGTTGGCGTGATGGTGGAGGTTTTGTTATTGCCAGTTTATCACTGACCTTTGGTGTGGCAGACTTGTGTGGGTGTCTGGATTTTGGCGGATTCCGACCTGTGGGTCGTAATATCCGTAGCGGAATTCCGTCGCCGCAGCGGTGTGTTGGCGGTCTTCTGCACGTGCACGGCGGTAAGCGGGATTTACCACCAATGTTGTAATGAGGGCCAATACCTTAAATGTAGCTCTCTTTTTAACTGGCAGCCAATGAAGAGTGTTTGAGCAAATTGATGCTAGGCTGTTTCAGACACTATTGCAGATGAGTTTAGCCCCAGCGTTTTGGATGGACTGTAAACAAGTGAATAAGAAATCTTATTGCACCTTATTGAAACTGTGCTTCAAGATGACACGACTTATAGTTAATTTAGTGTGGCTAGTGAGTTGACAACTCTCTGTACGGAGTGACGATGTATAGTACATTTTAACATGGCCAGAAATTATAACAATATCTAATTTTTGGGTAGTTCAAGTTGGTTTCATACAGAACAAAATCATTTTGTTTTCCTAACTATACCTTAGCCTCCACTTAGTTTTTTCATTGACTTTCAGTGCTTTTTAAAAATAAAAATATGTTTCAAATCATAGAGTGGAGTGTTATTGAGTGGAGTGCCCTTGCCTGTAGTGTTGTTGAGTGAAGTGACATTGAGTAGAGTGTTGTAGAGTGGCATTCGAGGGGAGTAGAGTGTTGTAGAATTGAGTAGCATAGAGGGGAGTAGAGTGTCGCAGAGTGGAGTGTCATAGAGTAATGTGGAGGAGAGTTTCATGGAGTGTAGTGTCATAGAGTGGAGTATCATGGTGTGGCGTGTCATAAAGTCAAGTATTGTTGAGTGTGATATGGTGTATTGTCATTGAGTGAAGTGTTGTCAATTGAAGTGCCGTATAATGGAGTGTCCTTCAGTAGAGTGTCATAGAGTGGCATAGATTGGGGTGTTGTTGGGGCGGGAGTGGCATAGAGTGGAGTAGAGTGTCATAAAATGTAGTGTCATTTAGTGGAGTGTCATAGAGTGGTATGTTGTTAAGTGTAGCATAGTAGAGTGGGTATAGAGAGAGGAGTAGAGTGTCATAGAGTGGAGTGGCAGAGAGTGCAGCAGAGTATTGCAGAGTGGAGCAGCGGAGATTGGTGTGCCATAGAGTGGCATAAAGTGGAATAAAGTCTCATGCAATATAGTGGAGTGGAGTAGAGTGGAGTGACATAGCATAGAGTAGAGTGGTGTGTCATGAAGTGGAGTGGCATGTTAGATAGTGAAATGGCATGTCATGAAGTGGAATGGCATAGAGTGGAGGGGAACGGAGTGGAGTGGTGCACGGTGGAGTGAAGTCACTAGTCAAAGAGTGGAGTGGCATACAGTGATGGTGCATAGACTGAAGTAGTGTGTTGTACAGTAAAGTGACATATAGTGGAGTGGTGTGTCGTAGAGTAGAGTGGAGTGATGTGTCATAGAGTGGCATGTCATAGTGTGTCTTAGAGTAGAGGGGCTTGTCCTAGAGCAGAATGGCCCATCATACAGTGTAGAGACAGTTCATAGAGTAGAGTGACATATAGTAAAGTGGAGTGGCGTAGAGTGGAGTGGCGTGTCCTACAGTGGAATGGAGTTGCATACATGAAGTGGTATGTCCTAGGGTAAAGAGGAGTAACTCGTCATAGAGTGGTGAGTCATAGAGTGTCTTAGAGTTAAGGGGCATAGAGTGGAGTTGCGTAGACTGTAGTGGCATGTCATAGAGTGCAGTAGAGTGTCTTAGAGTGCAGTGGTGTGTTATAGAGTGGAATGAGGTACCATAGAGAGCAGTGGCATAGAGTGTCTTATAGTGGTGTGGAGTGGCATAGCGTGGAGTGGCATAGAGTAGTGTCCCAGAGGTAAGGCTGACATGTAGAATGAAGTGGTGTGTAATAGAGTGGAGTGGCATGTGGGTGAGTAGAATGAAGTGGTGTGTCATACAGTGTCATAACTGGAGTAGAGTGTTGTAGAGTAGAGGGACATATAGTGGAGTAGAGTGTTGTAGAGTATTGTGTTGTTGAGTGGAGTGGCGTGTCATAGAATAGAGTTGAGTGGCATGCTGTACTCTGTAACCTTTAAAAACAACAAAAATAATTTGCCCTACCTATGTATACTTTACTAAAATGCCATTGTTATTCGATCTGACCTATATCACAGGTACAAACCCAGAACACAGCCATAATGTGGTCTAAATATATAGCTTCCTTTCTATTTTGTAAAGACTGTTATTAGCCAATAATATTGTGCTTTGTCATCGGTATGTACTGCAGTATACGCGAAAGTACCACAGTTTACCACGATCTAATATATCCTAAAATATTATATCACTAAGTTTATGTCCCTCATTACTAAAAAACAAGTGGACTGATTTTTGTGAAGATTCATCAAACAGTGTCTGGACACAAGTGATGGCAAGAGCAAAACTTGTGTCAGGGGTTGCTTTTATTTATTCCAGGATGGCTTGAATGGTATTTTACCAATCGAAAGCTGTTATATTATGTCCACAGTGGTAAAAGGTGTTTCATCATTTTTCAGCACTGGCTAATCCTATGCTTAACGACTTTGCTGTAAAAATGGCAAGAGATTTTGTTATTTTATAGTTCAGCGTGGATGGAACTATGCTAATACTGTGCCTAACACTTTGCTAGAAAAACAGCCATTTGAGGTGAGCAGATTCAGAGTGTAGCTGGGGTTGTAAAGTACTCTATATAAGATCTGCTCATCTAGTTACTTTATATATATATATATATATATATATATATATATATATATATATATATTACATATGTGGATATTTTGTGTACACCACAGATAGTAAATGAGAAGTGAGGCATCATTTTTTTGCTGGATAGAACTGTCAGGTGAGAGGAACAGTGGTATTAGCCTGCAGCATAAGCCTCCATTTCATAAAAAGAACTAGGAGATGTCTCCCATCTCATTGCTTTGTTTTTTTCCCATTCCCATACTGGGATTCCAGGGAATATTCAAAAGACTGCGCTGATTATATTTATTGTATTTTGCTTCACTGGAAAAGAGAGACACATAGGTAAATAAACACCAGATTTGGAAGGGATAACTTGCACCAGTGTAATGGCTGAAAGGGTATTTACAGTTAACATAACTTGAATGTCAAATCATTCCAGATCATCAATGCTTCCATGTGTCACTGGGATGTTTACTCTACTTGATTATCCTTTTGTTAACTTAAGTTCATCATCTCTGTGTTCTTCTGAGACCACTCAGATTGCTTAGATTTGAATAAGACTGAATTTCTTTTCATTTCTTTGTTGAAACGGTCAGTCTCTTTTTGGACGAAATATAATCTGCAAGTAATATTGACAACAGACAGATGATGGACCAATGTGTATCTTCTTCTATGGACTGAAGAGTGGTATGTTGGCTAGGATACTGCAGACTTGTGGCTCTAGTGGCAAACTCTAATTAAGTGGATATGGTCTGGACATGGCATATGATGGGCACATTTTTTATTTTTTTAGCGTGTTGGCGATCAGGTGGGTACATGCAGCTAGTTGTTTGAGATTGGCACAAAATTAGCTCTCAGGTAATATCATGTAACTGCACCAGCCTGTGGTTTACACTCATCATGCACTGTGATTAACTTGACTCTTGATATTGTTATTCATTTCACATTCCAAAGGCCTTTGCTTCTGCAAGGAACCTGCATGGCACTCCTATTCTACAGTTCAGCCCTGCTCCTAAGATCGAAATGCCAAAGGAATCTATGATAAAAAAAAAAAGAGAGGGAGAGATAAACCAGCACGCGTCCTTCCAGAGCTTCAAAGAAAAACATAATAGGTGTGGTGGCTACTAAAGGATATTATCCACTGGTATTTTGGTTGGCTTTTCCTGATGAGAGAGTTAGTTTTCTTAGGGATGAAACTCACCAGAAATCAATCATTTTGGAAGAGGAATTCTCACACACATTATGGTGGTTATTATGACACTGGCAGTCACCTGACTGCCATGGCGGTGGTGGCAGTCTGTCCACCACCAGGCTGGCGATAAAGACTGCCATATTAGCACCGCAGTGGTGAACTGACCCAAACATAGCCACTACACCGCCAGAACCGCCAGTCCGGTTCCACCACTGACGATGGCAGTTGTCATCCTCAGGCCAGTGGAAGGCATATCCCCGCCCACCATATTACGAGTCTGCAGACCGCTACGATTTACGGGGCAGACCAACCGCCATGAGAAGCCTGACGTAAATGAGCATTGTATAAGGTGACGCTCACCTAGAGGGACACAGACAAGACCTTGACCGACATGAATGCAGAACTGGAAGTCTTTCCAATGCTCTACCAAGCAATCCAAATACAGGAACAGTGATGAAGGCGACAACCATGAGTACAGCCATCTAGCACACAAGGAAGGGAAGGGGAGAGTTACACACCCACGTGCAACACACACACACCATGGTCTGCCACGCACATATAAACACATACACAAACATCCGTCCCAATACACACACACAGCTGAAAACACACAAGCCCACACAAATCACAACCAAAACTCACATACCACTCCGACACACACGGCACACATATAGCATACACAGGGATTAAACACGGCTCCAAAAATACAGAAATAACATAAGCTCACAAAATGAAAGGCCAGACAATTCACTGAAATTGACACCAACGTCATCTGTTGGGCAGATCTATTTGAAGGAGAAAAGGATATGTATGCACAAAAAAACTATTTACAAGAATGGGCCACTGTCCAGTCCAGCAAGTGCAGTATGCACACAATGGCATGATGTCACCCCAACTTGACTCCTGACAGCCTCATGGCTTCCTCCACGCAGGGACATCATGGGGCAGGCAGGCACCTCAGGGATCAGGGAATGGGGGTTTATGTTTGGAAGGGAGGGTCCTTGGGCTTTGGTTTGGGAGGGGGTGGGGGTTTGGCCTCAGTTTTAGATGGTGGGGGAGTGGCTACAGTCATTGCCTTAGAGAGAGGCTTTTTGGCTGGGGAGGGACATGGGAAATACTAGGGAGGCCATGGGAGGACTGGGAGTTGGAGGGACTGCGCTGGGGAGGGGAACGTGAAGCTTAGGGGGCTGGAGGAAGGAACAGGTCAAAGAGGGCAAGGAAACTTTTTGGGGGAACAGTAAGGCGGATTGTGGGAACAGGATTGGGAGTGGAGGTAGAGGGAGTGGTTGTAGGACATGTAGGTGTGCTGGACTTGAATGTAAGTGCATGCAGAGTGTTCATGTGTGAGGTGGATGACTGTTAGGTGGGTGAGTGGGGGCTTTTATGTGTTTTGGGAGGAGGTGGAAGAGAGGCTGGAAGAAGGTAGGCAGGTAGTGTAAATGTATGTTGAGGTGGTGTCTGCAAGTAAGGTGGTGTGCTGCATGTCGGTGTGATGGTGGTGGTGGTCAGTGCAGATGTGCTGTATGTGGTGCAAGTCTGCAGTGGTGAAGACTGTTGGCAAGGTTGAACTTGTGGCAGGATATGGGAGTGAGGATGCAGTGCTGGCAGGTGTGAAGAGTGATGTGACTGTGAGGGATGAGGTGGTGGGGGAAACAGTGGAGGCAGCAGCTGTTGTTGTGTTTGCTGGTGTGTGTTGGGTGTGTGCATGCTTGTGATGTGACCTGTGGTGATTGTGTTTGTCTTTGCTCGTCTTGTCTGTTGTCTTGGGTGCATGCAAGTCTGATGGTGTGCTTGGAATGGGTGGGGGAAGAGGGCTCTGGGACTTGGCACAGGTAGCTGGTGGATGGGCGGAAGAAGTAAGGACTCTGGCTACCATCAAAGTTGAGGCCAAAGCCTAAAACGATCTCTGTAGGCCAGTCAATGCACAGTGAATGCCTTCCAGGTAGGCATTGCTTTGCTGCATCAGGGATGCCAGCCCCTGGATGACTGACCCACAGAGATGGATCTCAGGAGGTCAATAGCCTCCTCATTGAGGGAATCAGTGTTGACTGGGGCAGGTACAGAGGTGCCTGCGGTGAAGGAGATGCCCACCCTCCTAGGTGAGAGGGCATGGGCAATTAGGTGAGGAGCTATTGGGAGGCGGTAGTTACTGGGGCAGTCTCAGAGGGGTCCGCCACCACCAGAGAGCTTCCATCGGAGGAGGAATCAGAGTCAGTTGTAGCAGTTCCTATCGCCCTCGTGGTGCTCAGCTCGCTGCCCAACCTACTGCTTCCTTCAGTGTCCGTGGACTCTGCCTCCTGGGTCCCGTGGCCTGCAGCCTCCCCACTTGCCGGTGCCCCTACTCTTTTGCCAGATGCCAGATGATGCTAATGCACACAAGGACAGAAGAAGACATGGAGGGATGGTGGGGGAGAAAAAAAGGGCGCAAAGGGTCAATAACACACTGATGCCACTTAAGAGCCACACTTTACAACAATACACAAGCAAAATTCAGCATGCTATGCCAAACACCAGACCAAACGAGTGGCTCCTGACAACAAGAGACCTTGCAATTTGAAGCCCCTACAATCCTCTATCGACAACACTACACTGATACAGCAGCAGACTGTGACTACTCACTAAAACATGTGTGGGAGTTACCTGAGGGACATTTACACTTACCCCATGACAGTGTGTGAACAACTTGCATTTGCACGGACATACCACATAGCTTGTTCAAACAGCACTACATGAGAGGCACCAGTCTCCAGTTTAGTCCCAGGATGTAGCCCTCTACATATGAAGCCATGTCTGTAACTTACAACTACCAATCAGACAGACCAATTAGCATTATAAGAGGACCTCAGCTACAAACCTGACCTTAGGTGACTTGGGTATCCACTAACTATTAGTTAACCATGCAATCACTATGCAACTCAATACTAACATGAACAACACTCTGAGTACTCACCCCCTTGTGGCTGCTGTGCTGGCCTCAAGCGCCCATCGGACTCTGGGTAGGCCACCACCAGAATGCGGGCCATTAGGGGGGTCAGGGTCTGACAGGCACCCCTCCCTCATTGGGAGGACATCCCCAGCTGGGCCTCTGCGGTCTTCAGGGCCCAGCATCTCAAGTCCTACCACTGCTTTCTGCAGTGGGTGCACCGCCGGCTATGGACCCCCAGGGTCCGCACTTCCTTGGCAATGGTTCGCCACAATCCCTTCTTTTGATGGATGCTGACCTGCATGAGATACGCAGAGATAAGGACACATTTATGTAGACTTCTCAACCAGTTACAGCATTGGACTACATAATGTATACATGTAACAGTCATGCTACACATGACACATACTTATGTGTACATTAAGGTTGCACACACAACACTCTCAAAAGGACATACTGCATGAACAGACATGCAACTACATACAACCATGTTGCATCTACTAAAGGAAAAGGTGCTTTCCTGCTTATTTGGAGCCCCATACAACTGTCCATATGGGGTAAGACCCCATCCACAAGCTTCCAAAGTTCTTCCTGTGTAAAGGTTGGGGCACTATCCCCTGTAGAACGTGCCATTGTGGCTGTCAAAAACAGGACACAGCAGCACATCCGGTGAGGTCTTGATAGCTGGGCAGTCAGGAGTCAAGTAAAATGGCATCTAGAAAATGGTGGTCATGGCCACGGCGGTTTTTACCGTCACCGCCTGTGGTGATCTTCATTGGCCCCTGCTCCCCATAGACATCAATGTTATTGTCAGAGTCACCAGATTCTCGGAGTCTGTGCACATTCCCAACACTTCCACCACAAGACAGCTCCAATACTCTGATTAGATTTGTCACAGAGTCTAAGAGAGTCCAAGCGGGGAAAAGGGGATTAGGAAGGGAACAGCTGGAAAGGAGACCTGTAGGAAGCAAAAGGTTAACAACATCAAAATTGCATCTCATGAAATCAATACCATGCTACAACTCTAAGCTTTGTCATTTCTGAAAACATGAACAACCCTAGAATAGTCCTAAAACTGACTAGGCTTTAAATGACCCAATACCTGAGGAGGAAACAAGAAAAGTTAAATAGAACTTTCAGATTCAAGCACTTTCTTTAACATGAGAATCAGGAAACACTCTGAGCAATTTCTAAACAAGCACATGAATCTCCATTTAAGAATACATATCAGGAACACACAGCATTACATCTAGAACTCTGGTCTTGTTGTGTTCTTCTAAAAAAACATTAGAAAGTGAATTGCGCACATTGCAGGTTATTATATGTGTATTAAACACCATAAAAGATTGTGCACAATGAAATCACACAATGTAGATTCAAGGAATAAATCACGCAACTTGTCAACTCGAAATGCTACCAAGGAAATGTCTTAGAATGGTAGCGCACAGTAATTTACATTATTTATACACGAGGAAAGAATCGCGCGTCTTGCCGATTCGAACACCACCATGACACTGGCAAGAAATGGTAGCGCGCAATGAATATCATGAATTAACCACAAAGAAAGAATCGCGCATCTTGCCGATTCGAATGTCACCATGAAAATACCTCGGAAATGGTAGCGTATAATGAATATCAAGAATCACACACAAGGAAAGAATTGCGCGTGATGCCGATTCGAATGCCACCATGAAAATGGCCAAAAATGGTTGCCCACAATGAATAACATGAAAAGCACTCAAGGAAAGAATCACGCGTCTTGCCAATTCAAATGCCGCCATTAAAATGTCTCGGAAAATTGCAGCGTACAATGAATATCAAGAATCACACACAAGGAAAGAATCGCATGTGTTGCCGATTCGAATGCCACCATGAAACTGCCAAGAAAAGGCAGCGCACAATGAATAACATGAAAAGCAGTCAAGGAAAGAATCGTGCATCTTGCTGATTCAAATGCCACCATGAAAATGCTTCGGAAATGGTAGCATACAATGAATACCAAGAATTTCACACAAGGATAGAATCGCGCATGTTGCCGATTCGAATGTCACCATGAAACTGCCAAGAAAATGGTAGCGTACAGTGAATATCAAGAATTACACACCAGGAAAGAATTGCACGCGTTGCCGATTCGAATGCTACCATGAAACTGTCAATGAATGGTAGCGCACAATGAATAACATGAATTAATCTCAAGGAAGGAATCGCACGTCTTGCTGATTCAAATGCGTGCATACAAATGCCATGAAAAGTCCAAATGCACAATTACACGCGCATGAGCAAAATGGTATTAACATCAGGAATTAGGCCCAAGAATTAGAGCTTCATCGAATACGGGGTCAGGGGCCCAGCCCAACCTCCGCCTGACCGCCCTGACTAAGAATCACCACTGAAGGATAAAGCACAGAGGCCTGGAAGGTCAAGGTAGGCCACCGAAACAGGAGCTCAGGAAGTTGCTTCTGCTCTGCACTGGGACCTCTGAATAGTGAGCACATGGAGCTGGGCTGACTCCCTTTTATAGAGTCTTGGCCCAGCCCACAACCACACCCAGGCATGCTGCAGGGAAAGCTTCTAGAAGGCCCTGGAAAGGGACCACACCTTGACTCACTCTGAAAGCCTCCAGCAATACATTGCAAATGGACAGTATTTATAAGCACCTTAAGAATGAATCTTCTGGATTGAATTCTGCAATGCAAAAGGTTAAACAATAACATATCATCACAATGCATCAATTACATTATCTTGAGATTGTTGGGTTTTTGCATTCTAGACGCCCGTAGAGCTCGTGGTGTTGACAGTACTCCCCTCTCCCAGGTGCACTCTAGGGGCTGGCTTGTCTGGATTGAGACGATGAAAGCATCTCACAAGTACTGGAGCATGAACATCAGATGCGGAAACCCATGAATTACTTTCAGGGCCATAAACTTTCCATGAGATTAAGAACCATAGGTTACGCCCTCTTATTCTTCCCCCTGTACTAGAACAGGAGCTGGATGAGGGCGGATCTTCTGGACAGCCTTTTTTAAGAGGGAAGTATGGAACACTGGATCAATCCGTAATGATTTTGGCAATTGCAGTTTATAGGTCACAGGATTGATTTGCTGAAGAACAGTGTAAGAACCTATAAATTTGGGGTTGAACATGGGCTTCCTCTTGAAGTCTATTTGTTTTGTGGAAAGCCACACTTTGTCACCTGGTTGATACTGCGGTCCCTCACAATGTTTCTTGTCATAATGATTTTTGTATTTTTGTTTGGCTTTTTCTAAATGCTGCTGAATCGATTTCTGAGTTTGATGCAAATGTTGAATGGTTTCTGACACAGCTGGAATGAGAGAACTTTCTGAAGAATTGTGATGGGCAAGGTGTGAGGTTGATAGCCAAACAACCCAAAGAAGGGTGTAACGCCAGTAGAAGTGTGGAAGGAGTTGTTGTAGGCTAACTCACCTAACCAGAGCATTGATGTCCAAGAATTTAGTGCTTTTTTCAGGGTAAGTATGTAGGTATTGCTTCAAAGTCTGATTTAGTCTCTCCGTTTGACCATCTGTTTGAGGATGGTGGCTCATAGATAGGGTAGATGTCACTTGGAGTATTATACACCATGTCTTCCAGACGTTGGAGGCAAATTGCGACCCCCGATTGGAGAGGATCACTTTTGGCAGTCCATGATAACAAACCACTCTATTCAGCAAGATAATTGCCAGTTCACTAGAGGTAGGTAATTTCTTACAGGCAATTAAATGTCCATATTTCGTGAGACTATCTACTACCACCAGAATTACTGAATGCTGTTGAACCACTGGCAGACCTGTAATAAGGTCTAAAGAGATGTGCTCCCACGGACGACTTGGGGTTGGGAGTGGGTGTAGCAACCCTTTCGGTTTTGAATGACTTGTTTTAGTGCGAGCACAGAGTTCGCAGTTGTTTACCATCGTTTTTACATCCTTGGTTAAGGTAGGCCACCAAAAATAGCGCTGTATTAATTCAAGAGTTTTAGGAGCACCTGGCTGACCTGCCGTAGGTATAACATGCAACCAATGAAACACTAACTTGCGAAGTTTGGTAGTGGGCACGAACAAACGGGCGTCATGAAAAGGTAATCTTTGCTTGATTGACCTTTTTAGATCTGCTTGGGCCCACGTCTGCCATTTTTCAACAGATGTCTTCAAAGAAATCTTCTGTTTTTATGATACATAGGACCTTTTCAGGAGCAATGATTGCCCTGGCTGGTTGAAGTGCAGGTAATGTGGTAGACTCTTGGCGGGACAAGGCGTCAGCTTTGCGATTATCTTTACCAGGCCGGAAAGTTACCACAAAACCAAACTCAGCAAAAAACAGCATCCAGCGTAATCGCCAAGGAGTCAAAAGTCTGGCGGAACTCATGAATTGAAGATTACAGAGATCAGTATATACTGTGACAGTATATTTGGCTCCCAAAAAATGATGCCTCCATTCTTTAAAGGCATCACGAATCGCCAGAAGCTCTTTTTTCAGCAATGACATAGGGGGTCATTCTGACCCTGGCGGTAAATACCGCCATGGCGGAGGTTGGCGGTGCTCCGCCGGGCATTCTGACCGCGGCGGTACAGCCGCGGCCAGAAGCGGAAAGCCGGCGGTGTACCGCCGACTTTCCGCTGCCCATGGGAATCCGCCATGGCGGCGCAGCTTGCTGCACCGCCATGGAGATTCTGACACCCCATACCGCGATCCTGTTCCTGGCGGTTCTCCCGCCAGGAACAGGATGGCGGTATGGGGTGTCGTGGGGCCCCTGGGGGCCCCTGCAGTGCCCATGCCAATGGCATGGGCACTGCAGGGGCCCCCGTAAGAGGGCCCCACAAAGAATTTCAGTGTCTGCTTTGCAGACACTGAAATTCGCGACGGGTGCAACTGCACCCGTCGCACCTTCCCACTCCGCCGGCTCCATTCTGAGCCGGCTTCCTCGTGGGAAGGGTGTTTCCCGCTGGGCTGGCGGGCGGACTTTCGGCGGTCGCCCGCCAGCCAGTGGGAAACCCAGAATGACCGCCGCGGTCTTTTGCCGCCGCCCGCCAAGCTTAGAATCAGGGCCATAGTTCTGTTCGGCTTCGTTCACCTTCCAAGACATGTAAGCTACAGGATGAAGCTGACCAGTATCTTTGTTTCGTTGTGACAAAACGGCTCCTATTGCCACATCTGAAGCATCAGCTTCCACTATGAAAGGTCGATCCGCATCTGGATGAGTCAAAACTGGGGCAGTGGAAAAAGCTTCATTCAAAGTTGAAAATGCTTGATCGGCTTCTGGGGACCATACAAATTGTTCTTTCTTTCTTAATAGCTTAGTAATTGGAGCCACTGTCTGGGAGAAATGGTTGATGAACCTCCGGTAAAAATTTGCAAAGCCCAGGAAACATTGTACATCATGAACAGTCTTTGGGGTGGGCCAATCAGATACGGCTTTCACTTTCTTTTCTGCCATCACCATACCTTGAGGGGTAGGGATAACCCCTAAAAACTCAACTGTGGTACCATGAAATTCACTTTTGGTTAGTTTGCAATATAAATGATGTTTGTGAAGTGCTGCCAAAATTTTCTTGACATGTTGAACATGTTCATTTTCATTGTCTGATTAGATCAAAATGGCATCAATGTAGACTATGGCAAAGATATTGAGGTACTCTCTAAGAACGTCATTTAAGAAAAATTGAAATGCTTGCACAGACCAAAAGGCATGACGGTGTATTAAAAAAGGCCATATCTCGTTTTGAATGGCATTTTCCATTTGTCACCATCTCTCATTCTGACCACATGATAAGCACCTCGAAGATCAAGCTTCGTGTAGATTTTTGCTTTCTTTACTTGTTCCAGTAAGACCGGAATTAGAGGCAAAGGATATTTGTTCTTGATGGTGATTTTGTTCAAAGCCCTATAGTCAATACAAGCTCGAAGCTCTCCATTCACTTTTGAAACAAAAACAAAGGAGAAGCTGTGGGAGACTTAGAGGGGCGGATGAAACCATTCGCTAAGAAGTGATCCAAGTATTTTCGTAAATGTTGATTTTCATGTTCTGACAGGGCATACACACAACAGTTGGGAAGTATAGCACCTGGGACTAGATACATTTTACAGTCATAAGATCTATGAGGAGGTAAGTTCTCTGCTTCCTTCTCATCAAATACATCTTCATAAGATGAATACTGTTTGGGCAACTGAACTTCTTTCTCTGCGGCGGTAGCTATGTAAGAATTGCGAACTTCCGATTCTTGAATCTTTTGGAGACATTGGGGGTCATTCTGACCTCGGCGGTAAAAGGCGCTTACCGCCGGTCAGAAGACCGCCATAACACCGCCGCGGCCGCGGTAAACCGCCACGGTCATTCCGACCCGCAACTGGCAAACCGCCAAAAACCCGACATCCACAAAAGTCCGCCACACCAAAGGGCAGCGAAAAAAAGGCGATGACCAAACCTCCACCGTCACACCAACAGAAATACGCCCATACCATTCCGACCCACAAATCCACGCGGCGGTCTTTCAATCGCGGTATTCCATTGGCGGTACACCCCGCTGCGGTCAAAATACACACACACATATTGAAAACTCAGCCACATTGGTCAGTTTGAAATACACACACCTGATACACATACAAACACCACTCCCACACACCCAACACAATATAAAACAAACACCCATATCACCCACAAGCCCCTATGACCTGAAATCATTACCGAAGGCTAGAGAGAGCACAGATTAGACAATCCCACAACACCATCACCCACACAGAATCCACGCACCAAACACCACACACCACCATACGCATCACACTCATCACCACAAACGCTCCCCCACACCTCAACCACACCACCCCATGGCACCCCAAAGACACCCCAGGTTCAGTGACGCCGAACTCAGGGTAATGGTGGAGGAAATAGTCCGTGTCGAGCCCCAGCTCTTCGGGGCACAGGTGCAGCACACCACAATTGCCAGGAAGATGGAGCTATGGCAAAGGATAGTGGACAGGGTCAACGCGGTGGGACAGCATCCACGCAATCGGGAGGACATCAGGAAGAGATGGAACGACCTACGGGGGAAGGTGCGTTCCATGGTATCAAGGCACAACATTGCGGTGCAGAAGACTGGCGGCGGACCCCCACGTACTCCCCCAGAATTTACCGCATGGGAGGAGGAAGTCTTGCACATCCTGCATCCTGAGGGCCTCGCAGGAGTAGGCGGAGGAATGGACTCTGGTAAGCCAAATCTTCACTACTGCTTCCCACCCCCACCCCACCTGCATGCCAGCACATACCCCCACCCTCACCCCCACCCCCACCCCCATCACCACAACTCCTTGCAAATGGCTCACCATCACAACCCACCCATCCCAACACCAAGCCCTGCATGCGACCACAAAGCATGGACACCCATCACCAAAGCATGCCCACTGCACACACACATCACCCCCACAAGCCATCCTCACAAAAGCCACCACAAGGGAATGCCTGCACTTGGGTACACGGACACCCACCCATCACACGAAATGCCACACACAGAAGCAATAACCATACCTTTATACCCCTGCAGGACCCGAACGCCACTACACCGCCACGGAGGGTCCAGAGATGTCCATCCCACCCCCAGAAGAGGCCCCCAGCGATGACAGCAGCTCTGTCTCCCTGGAGCCAGACGACCAGCCCGGCCTATCGGGCACCTCTGGACAGTCGGTTCCCCACAGACAGCCACAGGCTACAGCAGACCCAACCCCCTCTGGGAACACCAGCACAGCTCCCACCCAGCGGGCCCATGCCTCTGTCTCCAGGACACGTCAATCAGCGGTGTGTCCACCACTACAGGGCACCCAGGTTGAGCCACCACCCCAACAACAACAGGGACCTGGGGCCAGTGGTAGTGGGCACACCGTCCAGGGGACAGAGGCCCAGGGACACAGGGGAACTGGGAGGGCTGCTGTGCGACAGGGGGGGGGCAGGCCCGGGGAACCCACTCTCCAAGAGGCCCTCTCCTCCATCATGGGAGCATACCACCGCTCCCAGGAGACGATGGCGACGGTACTGGCCCGGTTCCAGGAGATCCAGGAACTGCAGGAGGAACGGTACATGGGGTTCAGGGAGGAACTGAGGAACATCGGTTCCGCAATGGGGACCATTGTCGTGGCCCTTACCCAGATCGTCACCACATTGCGGGACCATGTGGCACCCCAAAGGGCCCCTGTCACTAGCCCAGGCCAGGAACAACCTACCACCTCCGCCGGCGCTAGTGGACAGGAGGCCCCCACACAACGACAGTCCACCAGAACCCCACCTCCTGCAGAAGAAGAACCACCCCGCAAGCGGAACCTGAGATCTCACAAGAAGACAGAGTAGGATTGCAAGACCCCCGCCAGCCAAAGATACCCCCTGATGTCATCCCACTGTCCCACATTGTCACCCTGTCCAACCTTGAACTGCCCCTGCTCCATCCTTCCCCAGGCATATGGACAATGCACCTGTGCGACTGAGAACTGGACTCTGCCATGGACATTACTCCACCCCCACCCATCACCGTTTCACAATCATGTACCTATATGTAGCACTTAAAATAAATCACTTATTCCACTTAAAAAAACAGGAGTCTGCTTGTATTCTTAACAAATGTATTACACATAATGGTGCTATAATGTCCAGTGACTTTGTGATGACAACATACCAATTTCAATAAGCTTTAGTCCATGGGCAAACAAAGCTGAAGTCAGGCAGTGGGTCATACAGCTCTGGAAAGGGAAGGGAAAGTCACAAATCAGTTAACAGGAACTGGGGGGAAACACAGACAGTGGAGACGCAATGAGGCCTTAAGTAAATGTAAAATGGGGTGGCTGATTCCTACCTGTGTGCTACTGAAAGTATTGTTGTATGACTGTCTCCCTGTTGTCCGTGTCGTCCCCGTCGTCTTCCTCCTCTTCACTCTCCACAGGCTCCACAGCTGCTACAACACCACCATCTGGACCATCCTCCTGCAGAAAAGGCACCTGGTGTCGCAATGCAAGATTGTGAAGCATACAGCAGGCCACGATGATATGGCACACCTACTTTGGTGAGTACATGAGGGATCCCCCTGTCATATGCAGGCACCTAAACCTGGCCTTCAGGAGGCCGAAGGTCCTTTCTATGATCCTCCTAGTGCGCCCATGGGCCTCATTGTACCGTTCCTCTGCCCTGGTCCGGGGATTCCTCACTGGGGTCAGTAGCCACGACAGGTTGGGGTAACCAGAGTCACCAATTAGCCACACACGGTGTCTCTGTAGCTGTTCCATCACATAAGGGATGCTGCTATTTCTCATGACATACGCGTCATGCACTGACCCAGGGAACTTGGCATTTACATGGGAGATGTACTGGTCAGCCAAACAGACCACCTGAACATTCATCGAATGTTAAATTTTTCTGTTTCTGTACAACTGCTCACTTTCTTTGGGAGGAACCAAAGCCACATGGGTCCCATCAATGGCACCAATGATGTTGGGGATGTGTCCAAGGGCATAGAAATCACCCTTCACTGTAGCCAATTCGCCCACCTCAGGGAAAATAATGTAGCTCCGCATGTATTTCATCAGGGCAGACAACACTCTGGACAAAACCTTAGAAAACATAGGCTGAGACATCCCAGATGATATGGCCACTGTTGTCTGAAAAGACCCACTTGCCAAAAAATGGAGTACTGACAGAACCTGCACCAGAGGGGGAATCCCTGTGGGTTGGCGGATGGGGGACATCAGGTCTGGCTCCAGCTGGGCACACAGTTCATGTATAGTTGCTCTGTCAAGCCGGTATGTAAGTATGATATGTCGTTCTTCCATTGTCGACAGGTCCACCAGCGGTCGGTACACGGGAGGATTCATCCTTCTCCTCGCAAGTCCCAGCGGACGGTGCCTAGGAAGGACAACATGGAGCATACAGTCAAGCAACCCACAGGTTCGTACACACAGCTTGCACAGTACACGAATTGCTATGCATTGAAAGGCTTGTATGAGTGGCAATGCAAGGCCTAGGCCTGTGTGACGCAGTAGAAATCATGCCATGTGGGCCCTTGAAATGGCGGCTGCCTGACCTGTGAAGTGTGACAGTGGGATGTGAGGTCACTGCGCTGGCGTGGCACACTGTGGCGGTAGGTGGTCGAAGACCGCGGCGCAAAGCAGCATTGGTTGCCATTGAACCCTATGGGTCTCAGGAGCCAATGACGATGTGCGCTGGCGGTCGCGGCATGCACCGCCGTGGTACGCAGTGCCGCGGAACGCACCGCCGCGGTACGCACCGCCGCGGGCGTGACCGCCATTTTCTATCAGCTTATTCACTCGAGACCTGATCATCCACAGGAGAGGACCTATACTGCAAGTGCTGCTGTGACCTCGGTCTGGGAGATACAATGGCTGCTGCGACTGGGGAAAGGGCCCCTGCCTTCACTTCCGGAGAATTGGAGAAACTTGTTGATGGGGTCCTCCCCCAGTATGCGCTACTCTACGGTCCTCCAGACCAACAGGTTAGTACACACGGTGCACGTAGAATGGGCTATGCCTGTGTTGAGTGGGGTGTATGTAAGATGGTGGGGAGGGGAGCGAATGAGGAGTGCAACGCACGAAAGATGAGAGCATGTGCCACATGGCAAGGTTGGGGGGGGGGGCCACTCACATTGTCCAGGCAGAAAACTGATGCGATTTCCTTTACCACCTTGTACATGTCACATAGGTCAGCGCCCATCAGAAGATCGACATTTGGCGTGCCATCGCCAAGGACGTCCGGGCCCTGGGGGTCCACAACAGATGGGGCACCCACTGCCGAAAGAGGTGGGAGGACATCCGCCGCGGGACAAGAAAGACCGCCGAGTCTCTGCTGGGGATGGCCTCTCAACGTAGGAGGTGTGCCAGCCGCCAATTGACCCCCCTGATGTCCCGGATCCTGGCGGTGGCCTACCCCGATTTGGATGGGCGTGTGAGGACATCACAGCAGACACAAGGGGGTGAGTATCAGCACATTTCTGCTATCTTTGCGCGCAGTGAAGGTGTCTGGATGGGGGAGGAGGGCTGTGGCTATCTCTAGGCCAGGGCGGTTTCTGTAGGCTAGGCCCCTCCGTTAGGCATGGCCCTGTGCCCCTGCCCCCCACCTCTGTAGGGTGCTATGTACAGCTATCCATGGTCCGGCCTCACCCATGTGTGCATTTGTCGGCCAAAAACCTGTAGGCCTAGTCACAATAACTGAGTAGTGTACCCCGATTGCGCGGCCTAGTTCAGGGGGCTTCTGCGTCTGTCCTCTCCGACAACGGTGTTGCCAATGCATGCACTCAACCTGTCTTCATTTCTTCCCCCCCCCATTTTCTTTGTCTTCCTGTTTATGTGTGCATTAGCATCATCAGGCGGAGGAGAAGTGGCATCGGCGCACGAGGGAGCTGCATCTCACAAGGCCCCGGAGGCCCATACAACAGTCTCCGAGTACACCAGTGAGACGGAGGGCGAGGGGAGCTCCACAACGGGGACCCGTGGAGACGTCAGCGACACCGACACGTCCTCGGAAGGGAGCTCCCTAGCGGTGGCGGCAACATCCGTGCCCACCGCCACAACAGGTACAGCCGCCACCCAGCGCACCAGCCCCGTCCTCCCAGCAGCTCCTCAGCCTTCGCTCCGTGCCCGCTCGCCCAGGAAGGCGGGCATCTCCTTCGCCCCAGGCACCTCAGGCCCTGCCCCAGTTACCCCTGCTGCCCTCAGGAGAAGGTCATTGACCTCCTCAGGACACTCATTGTTGGGCAGTCTACCCTTTTGAATGCCATCCAGGGTGTAGAAAGGGAGGTGCATTGGAGCAATGCATACCTGGAGGGCATTCATTCGGGTCAGGCTGCCCATCAGCGATCGTTCAACGCTCTGGCCTCAGCACTGACGGCAGCCATTGTCCCTGTCTCCAGCCTCCCTCTTCTGACTCCCTCCACCCAGTCCCAGTCTCCTGTTCCTCTGCCTATCCCATCCACACCATCAGACCTGCACACACCTCAACACCCAAGGGCAGCTCATCCAGACATAAGCACCACAGATCCCACAAGCATTCACCCAAGCAACATCCAGATGCAGACATGCCAACAGTCACTACCACCTCTGTGTCCCCCACCTCCTCATCTCCCTCCTCCCTCCTTGTGACGTCTCCACTCACACCTGCATGCACACCACCATCAGCCAGTACTTCCTTCACCAGCACACCCTCCATTACAGTCCGCACACGTGCAGTCACCACCCCCACTGCCATTTACACGTCCCCTGTGTCCTCTCCCAGTGTGTCTGTCACCCTCTCTTCCAAACCACACAAACGCGAGCAGCCACCAGCCCTACAGCCATCCACCTCACGACAGCCTCCGTCACAGGCACCTGCACCCAAAGACAGCACACTTGACTCTCCTACAACCATATCCTCTTCCTCCACTCCAAAACCCACTACACCTACCCGTCCCTGTCCTTCCCAAATCCTTTTCCTTTCCAACCTTGAGCTCCTTCCAATCACTGACCCACCCCCTCCATCTGGTAAGAGTAAAAAAAGCACCTCAGCCACCACCAGCCCTGCATCTACTGTCACCAAAGTGCAGGGCTATTGGAGTCCACCAGATCCTAGGGCAGGAACATCGGCCAGCAGCAAGGGGACAGCCAGCCCACCCCCTGGGAAGAGGACAAAAAAGAAAAAGGCCCGGCGCGACAAGAGTGAGACGGCTGCCACCAAGGACAGTAGCCTTGCCCCGTCACCTGCCACATCATCCAAGGGAGGCAAGGGCCACAGAGCTTCAGCGAAGGAGGGCAAGGGCAGCAGGGCGGAGATGTCAGGCAGGAGGCGAGCTGCCCAGGAGTGCCCCACCAGCCCCATTCCGGGTGTGACGGACGACACCCACGGGCCCAGGACTCCATCACAGGAGGGCGCCGCGACCGCAAGTTCGGATGGTGAATGAGCAGGAAGTCTTGCCCAGGTCTGGCTCCCTAGACACACAGGACATGCACCGCTGAACAGGGCCCCGCCAGGAGGAGCACCGCTGAACAGGGCCCTGCCAGGAGGAGCACCGCTGAACAGGGCCCCGCCGGGAGGAGCACCGCTGAACAGGGGCCCGCCGGGACAAGAACTGCTGAACAGGGGCCCGCCGGGAGGAGCACCGCTGAACAGGGGCCCGCCGGGAGGAGCACCGCTGAACAGCGGCCTGCCGGGACAAGACCCGCTAAACAGGGGCCCGCCGGGACAAGAACCGCTGAACAGCGGCCCGCCGGGAGGAGCACCGCTGAACAGGGGCCCGCCCGGAAAAGACCCGCTGAACAGGGGTCCGCCGGGACAAGAACCGCTGAACAGGGGCCCGCCGGGAGGAGCACCACTGAACAGGGGCCCGCCGGGACAAGACCCGCTGAACAGGGGCCCGCCGGGACAAGAACCGCTGAACAGGGGCCTGCCGGGACAAAAACCGCTGAACAGGGGCCCGCCGGAAGGAGCACCGATGAACAGGGGCCCGCCGGGACAAGACCCGCTGAACAGGGGCCCGCCGGGACAAGAACCGCTGAACAGGGGCCCGCCGGGACAAGAACCGCTGAACAGGGGCCCGCTGGGAGAAGCACCGCTGAACAGGGGCCCGCCGGGACAAGAACCGCTGAACAGGGGCCCGCCGGGAGGAGCACCGCTGAACAGGGGCCCGCCGGGACAAGAACCGCTGAACAGGGTCCCGCCGGGAGGAGCACCGCTGAACAGGGGCCCACCGGGACAAGAACCGCTCCGCTGGGCCCTTCATCTCAAGCACTGCTCCGCTGGGCCCTTCATCTCAAGCACCGCTCCGCTGGGCCCTTCATCTCAAGCACAGCTCCGCTGGGCCCGCCGTCTCAAGCACCGCTCCGCTGGGCCCTTCGTCTCAAGCACCGCTCCGCTGGGCCCTTCGTGTTAAGCACAGCTCCGCTGGGCCCGCCGTCTCAAGCACCGCTCCGCTGGGCCCTTCATCTCAAGCACCGCTCCGCTGGGCCCTTCATCTCAAGCACCGCTCCGCTGGGCCCTTCATCTCAAGCACCGCTCCGCTGGGGCCCGCCGTCTCAAGCACCGCTCCGCTGGGGCCCGCCGTCTCAAGCACCGCTCCGCTGGGCCCTTCATCTCAAGCACCGCTCCGCTGGGCCCTTCATCTCAAGCACCGCTCCGCTGGGCACCGCCGTCTCTGCACCGCTCCGCTGGGCCCTTCATCTCAAGCACCGCTCCGCTGGGCCCTTCATCTCAAGCACCGCTCCGCTGGGCCCTTCATCTCAAGCACCGCTCCGCTGGGGCCCGCCGTCTCAAGCACCGCTCCGCTGGGCCCTTCATCTCAAGCACCGCTCCGCTGGGCCTTTCATGTCAAGCACCGCTCCGCTGGGCCCTTCATCTCAAGCACTGCTCCGCTGGGGCCCGCCGTCTCAAGCACCGCTCCGCTGGGGCCTGCCGTCTCAAGCACCGCTCCGCTGGGCCCTTCATCTCAAGCACCGCTCCGCTGGGCCCTTCATCTCAAGCACCGCTCCGCTGGGCCCTTCATCTCAAGCACCGCTCCGCTGGGCCCTTCCTGCCAAGCACCGCTCCGCTTGGCCCTTCATCTCAAGCACCACTCCGCTGGGGCCCGCCGTCTCAAGCACCGCTCCGCTGGGGCCCGCCGTCTCAAGCACCGCTCCGCTGGGCCCTTCATTTCAAGCACCGCTCCGCTGGGCCCTTCATCTCAAGCACCGCTCCGCTAGGGCCCTTCATCTCAAGCACCGCTCCGCTGGGGCCCGTCGTCTCAAGCACCGCTCCGCTGGGCCCTTCGTGTTAAGCACAGCTCCGCTGGGCCCGCCGTCTCAAGCACCGCTCCGCTGGGCCCTTCGTCTCAAGCACCGCTCCGCTGGGCCCTTCGTCTCAAGCACCGCTCCGCTGGGCCCTTCGTCTCAAGCACCGCTCCGCTGGGCCCTTCGTCTCAAGCACCGCTCCGCTGGGCCCTTCATCTCAAGCACCGCTCCGCTGGGCCCTTCATCTCAAGCACCGCTCTGCTGGGCCCACCGTCTCAAGCACCGCTCCGCTGGGCCCTTCATCTCAAGCACCGCTCTGCTGGGCCCGCCGTCTCAAGCACCGCTCCGCTGGGCCCTTCATCTCAAGCACCGCTCTGCTGGGCCCTTCATCTCAAGCACCGCTCCGCTGGGCCCTTCATCTCAAGCACCGCTCCGCTGGGCCCTTCATCTCAAGCACCGCTCCGCTGGGGCCCGCCGTCTCAAGCACCGCTCCGCTGGGGCCCGCCGTCTCAAGCACCGCTCCGCTGGGCCCTTCATCTCAAGCACCGCTCCGCTGGGCCCTTCATCTCAAGCACCGCTCCGCTGGGCACCGCCGTCTCTGCACCGCTCCGCTGGGCCCTTCATCTCAAGCACCGCTCCGCTGGGCCCTTCATCTCAAGCACCGCTCCGCTGGGCCCTTCATCTCAAGCACCGCTCCGCTGGGGCCCGCCGTCTCAAGCACCGCTCCGCTGGGCCCTTCATCTCAAGCACCGCTCCGCTGGGCCTTTCATGTCAAGCACCGCTCCGCTGGGCCCTTCATCTCAAGCACTGCTCCGCTGGGGCCCGCCGTCTCAAGCACCGCTCCGCTGGGGCCTGCCGTCTCAAGCACCGCTCCGCTGGGCCCGCCGTCTCAAGCACCGCTCCGCTGGGCCCTTCGTCTCAAGCACCGCTCCGCTGGGCCCTTCGTGTTAAGCACAGCTCCGCTGGGCCCGCCGTCTCAAGCACCGCTCCGCTGGGCCCTTCATCTCAAGCACCGCTCCGCTGGGCCCTTCATCTCAAGCACCGCTCCGCTGGGCCCTTCATCTCAAGCACCGCTCCGCTGGGGCCCGCCGTCTCAAGCACCGCTCCGCTGGGGCCCGCCGTCTCAAGCACCGCTCCGCTGGGCCCTTCATCTCAAGCACCGCTCCGCTGGGCCCTTCATCTCAAGCACCGCTCCGCTGGGCACTGCCGTCTCTGCACCGCTCCGCTGGGCCCTTCATCTCAAGCACCGCTCCGCTGGGCCCTTCATCTCAAGCACCGCTCCGCTGGGCCCTTCATCTCAAGCACCGCTCCGCTGGGCCCTTCATCTCAAGCACTGCTCCGCTGGGGCCCGCCGTCTCAAGCACCGCTCCGCTGGGCCCTTCATCTCAAGCACCGCTCCGCTGGGCCTTTCATCTCAAGCACCGCTCCGCTGGGCCCTTCATCTCAAGCACTGCTCCGCTGGGGCCCGCCGTCTCAAGCACCGCTCCGCTGGGGCCTGCCGTCTCAAGCACCGCTCCGCTGGGCCCTTCATCTCAAGCACCGCTCCGCTGGGCCCTTCATCTCAAGCACCGCTCCGCTGGGCCCTTCATCTCAAGCACCGCTCCGCTGGGCCCTTCCTGCCAAGCACCGCTCCGCTTGGCCCTTCATCTCAAGCACCACTCCGCTGGGGCCCGCCGTCTCAAGCACCGCTCCGCTGGGGCCCGCCGTCTCAAGCACCGCTCCGCTGGGCCCTTCATTTCAAGCACCGCTCCGCTGGGCCCTTCATCTCAAGCACCGCTCCGCTAGGGCCCTTCATCTCAAGCACCGCTCCGCTGGGGCCCGTCGTCTCAAGCACCGCTCCGCTGGGCCCTTCGTGTTAAGCACAGCTCCGCTGGGCCCGCCGTCTCAAGCACCGCTCCGCTGGGCCCTTCGTCTCAAGCACCGCTCCGCTGGGCCCTTCGTCTCAAGCACCGCTCCGCTGGGCCCTTCGTCTCAAGCACCGCTCCGCTGGGCCCTTCATCTCAAGCACCGCTCCGCTGGGCCCTTCATCTCAAGCACCGCTCCGCTGGGCCCTTCATCTCAAGCACCGCTCTGCTGGGCCCACCGTCTCAAGCACCGCTCCGCTGGGCCCTTCATCTCAAGCACCGCTCTGCTGGGCCCGCCGTCTCAAGCACCGCTCCGCTGGGCCCTTCATCTCAAGCACCGCTCTGCTGGGCCCTTCATCTCAAGCACCGCTCCGCTGGGCCCTTCATCTCAAGCACCGCTCCGCTGGGCCCTTCATCTCAAGCACCGCTCCGCTGGGGCCCGCCGTCTCAAGCACCGCTCCGCTGGGGCCCGCCGTCTCAAGCACCGCTCCGCTGGGCCCTTCATCTCAAGCACCGCTCCGCTGGGCCCTTCATCTCAAGCACCGCTCCGCTGGGCACCGCCGTCTCTGCACCGCTCCGCTGGGCCCTTCATCTCAAGCACCGCTCCGCTGGGCCCTTCATCTCAAGCACCGCTCCGCTGGGCCCTTCATCTCAAGCACCGCTCCGCTGGGGCCCGCCGTCTCAAGCACCGCTCCGCTGGGCCCTTCATCTCAAGCACCGCTCCGCTGGGCCTTTCATGTCAAGCACCGCTCCGCTGGGCCCTTCATCTCAAGCACTGCTCCGCTGGGGCCCGCCGTCTCAAGCACCGCTCCGCTGGGGCCTGCCGTCTCAAGCACCGCTCCGCTGGGCCCTTCATCTCAAGCACCGCTCCGCTGGGCCCTTCATCTCAAGCACCGCTCCGCTGGGCCCTTCATCTCAAGCACCGCTCCGCTGGGCCCTTCCTGCCAAGCACCGCTCCGCTTGGCCCTTCATCTCAAGCACCACTCCGCTGGGGCCCGCCGTCTCAAGCACCGCTCCGCTGGGGCCCGCCGTCTCAAGCACCGCTCCGCTGGGCCCTTCATCTCAAGCACCGCTCCGCTGGGCCCTTCATCTCAAGCACCGCTCCGCTGGGGCCCGCCGTCTCAAGCACCGCTCCGCTGGGCCCTTCATCTCAAGCACCGCTCCGCTGGGGCCCGCCGTCTCAAGCACCGCTCCGCTGGGGCCCGCCGTCTCAAGCACCGCTCTGCTGGGCCCTTCATCTCAAGCACCGCTCCGCTGGGCCCTTCATCTCAAGCACTGCTCCGCTGGGCCCTTCATCTCAAGCACCGCTCCGCTGGGGCCCGCCGTCTCAAGCACCGCTCCGCTGGGGCCTTCATCTCACGCACCGCTCCGCTGGGCCCCGCCGTCTCTGCACCGCTCCGCTGGGGCCTTCTTCTCAAGCACCGGTGGCCCATTGACAGTGCCGGTTCTGTGTCGACCAGGGCTTCAGGAAGCACTCTGGGCACCATGCCTCCTCCATTAACAGTGGAGTCGGTAATCCATCTGATGGACTGTGGCATTTCATTCCCCAGGATGGAACAGTGGGCAAGCCACCCACTGTAGAGACTTGTGAGACTGTGGCTTTGCACTCCCCAGGATGGAACAGTGGGCAAGCCACCCACTGTAGAGACTTGTGAGACTGTGGCTTTGCACTCCCCAGGATGGAACAGTGGGCAAGCCACCCACTGTAGAGACTTGTGAAACTGTGGCTTTGCACTCCCCAGGATACATCAATGGGCATGGAGGCCCCTCGTGAATCTGGCGTCGTGGACTCATGTGGCTGAGGTGCCCCCCCTTCCCTTCCCCCTGAGGTGCCTGTAGTTTTATCATCTGATGCCCCAGCAGTGTTCTCTCCAATAGTATCAGGTCTCCTGTGTGGGCTTTGCCCATGTGTTTGTGCACATTGGCCCACGGACTATGGAACTTTGAGGGTATGTGCAGGACTTATTGCCTATGTATATATTGTTGACTCTGTTCATTCCTTATTTTTGTATCTTTTATATGGCATATTTCACATACCTTTAATGGAGCTATTTCTACATATATTTTATCGATCATTTTAATTGTGTCTTTGCATTATTCCGGTGGGATTGGGGGGTGTCACTCTGACTTGTTGCTCGGCATTGGGGTGTAGGTATTTGGGGGGGGGGGGTGGGTGTATGGCGCATGTGTGTGCGCATAAGCTTTCCTCCTCCCCCCTCGCCTGTGTCGTAGGTGCAGTACTCACCGTTGTCGTCTGCGCTGGCGTTCGTACTCCTGGTAGATGAGCAGGTAGACAATAGCTGGTAGGATGTGTAGTTCGGGTTCCATGCTGTCCTCCTTCCTCGTGGAGTGTGTATAGGTGAGCGTTTTCCCGTTCGTAGTCTGTTTCCGCCGTGTTTTTATCTGCGGGGCTCCCGCCCCGGAAAAGGTGGCGGATTGGTGAGTTGTGATAGGGTGGGCGGTACATTGTCTGCCGCCTGCCTGTTGGCGGTGACCGCTGCGCTGTTTGTCTGTCCCGCCATGGCGGTCGGAGTGTTAAAGTGGCGGCCTGAGTCAGAATTCCTTTTTTTGGACCGCCTGCCTGTTGGCGGATTGGCCGCCGCTTTATCACCGACCGCCAGGGTCAGAATGAC
This sequence comes from Pleurodeles waltl, assembly GCF_031143425.1. Lineage (NCBI taxonomy): Eukaryota > Metazoa > Chordata > Amphibia > Caudata > Salamandridae > Pleurodeles > Pleurodeles waltl. The sequence continues at coordinate 1,161,725,685 of NC_090445.1, read as the reverse complement.
CCCCATTGTTCTTTACATAGCACTGATGAGAACACAACCTTTCGTTCTGCCCAATTTATCTCTGGATTGTGATGAGTTAACCATGGCAAGCCAAGGATGATCCCATACTGGGGAGCATAGATCACGTCAAGGATAAGTTTCTCTTTTTGTTTCTTTCTTTCGGATTTCTTGAGTCTCTGTTATTGTGAAGATGCCAGGAATATTTTTCAGTCTTTTTACGTGTTCCTCTTCGTTCAGTTAAACGATGGTCAAGCCCCAGCGGGAAGGCCCCAGCAACAATGAAGCCGGCTCCGAATGGAGTCAGCGGGGTTGCTGGTGTGCGACGGATGCAGTGGCACCCGTCGCGATTTTCAGTGTCTGCTAGGCAGACACTGAAAATCATTATGGGGCCCTGTTAGGGGGCCCCTGCATTGCCCATGCCTGTGGCATGGGCAGTGCAGGGGCCCCCAGGGGCCCCACGACACCAGTTCCTGCCATCCTGTTCCTGGCGGTTTTTACCGCCAGGACCAGGATGGCGGGAAGGGGGTCGGAATCCCTATGGCGGTGCTGCGAGCAGCGCCGCCATGGAGGATTCTTTGGGGCAGGGGTAAACCGGCGGGAAACCGCCGGTTGCCCTTTTCTGACCGCGGCTTTACCGCCGCGGTCAGAATTGCCCATGAAGCACCGCCAGCCTGTTGGCGGTGCTTCCGCAGCACTCTGCCCTGGCGGTTTTCAACCGCCAGGGTCAGAATGACCACCTAAGTCCTGATTCCCCTGACGTAAGTCTAATAGTTCACGATCTGCTGACAGTGTTACAGTTCTACGATCAAAAACTCGCTCAAACTCACAAACAAAATTTCTCCAGTTGTACAACAGGGGACTATCTTTGCGCACAAGAAGAATAGCCCAAGTAGCTGCATCTCCAGACAGATATGACAACAAGAAAGCCACTTTGGACTGGGCATCGGGAAAAGTATGTGGTCTGCAGGTGAAGTGTAATTCCACTTGAACCAGGAAAGATTGCGCTTTCAAGGGGTCACCTAAGAAACGTTCTGGGGGAGCTAAAAGAAAGGCTGAAGGAACATTGAGGGAATTGTTAGTCGGATTACCTCCAGAAGTCTGAGAAGAAGTATACCTGGCCAAGACACACCTGTGGGACTTTGGTCTTTCTTCTCTACCTTATCCTGTAACTGACTCACTCTCTCAGCTAGACTATTTGTTAAATCTTTTGATGATACCACTTCTGACTGAAGCTGGGTGATCGCCTTGACTAGCTCATCCAGTGTGGCCATGCTGAGAACAAGGAGGATAATAATTTGTGGGCTCACTATTCTGTCAGAGTCACCAGATCCTCGGGGTCTGTGCACGTTCCCAACACTTCCACCACAAGACAGCTCCAATACTCTGATTAGATTTGTCACAGAATCTAAGAGGGTCCAAGTGGGGAAAAGGGAATTAGGAAGGGAACAGCTGGGAAGGAGACTTGTAGGAAGCAAAAGGTTAAAACACAACATCAAAATTACATCTCATGAAATCAGTACTATGCTACAACTCTAAGCTTTGTCATTTCTGAAAACATAAACAACCCTAGAATAGACCTAAACTGACTAGGCTTTAAATGACAGACTACCTGAGGAGGAAACAAGAAAAGTTAAATAGAACGTTCAGATTCAAGTACTTTCTTTAGCATGAGAATCAGGAAACACTCTGAGCAATTTCTAAACAAGCATATGAATCTCCATTTAAGAATACACATCAGGAACACACAGCATTACATCTAGAACTCTGGTCTTGTTGTGTTCTTCTAAAAAAACATTAGAAAGTGAATTGCGCACATTGCAGGTTATTATATGTGTATTAAACACCATAAAAGATTGTGAACCATGAAATCACACAATATAGATTCAAGGAATAAATCACGCAACTTGTCAACTCGAAATGCTACCAAGGAAATGTCTTAGAATGGTAGCACACAGCCCCCTAAGTCTACCTATTGAGCAGAGGAGGTGGTGGTCTATGAGGCGCAGGGGGGCCATGGTGTCCCCCTGCATATTGGTACAAAGATTTGTACCAGGATGTGGTGATCCCCAGGGTTTGGGGGGCTACATGGCTCCCCATACATTATAATAATTGGCCCAGGGCTGTGGCACCTGGGACTATGGGGAGGGAGGCACACACTTTCCCACATACATAATACTTAATTGCCCAGGGATGTTGTGGTCCCCGGGGCTTGGGGCGGGCCACACAGACCCCCCTGCAGATTGTTACAAAGATTTGCCCTAGAGAGGTGGCAGTCCCTGGGTAGTAGGAGGCCACTCACCCCCATACATTATTCTCATTTTCCCAGGGATGTGGCATCCCAAGGACTGTATGGGGCCTGCAAGCATACATATTACTTCGTTGCCCCAGGGAAGTGGTGGTCCCCAGGGTGCAGATTGAGCCGCGCAGGCCTCCCTCATATTGTTTCAAAGATTTGCCCGGGGAGATCGTGGCCCTGGGGCACTGGAGTGCAGTGCAGCTCCCCATACATTATACTCATTGCCCCAGGTAAGTGGTAATCCCTAGGTTGTGTGGGGGGGTGGCACAAGGCCTCCCTGCATATTATAATACACTTGCCCTAGGGAGGTGGCCTTTTGGTTAAAATGTTGGCAGCCAGTCATATCTCTACGCAAGATTTTCAGTATTCATGATTCTGTTGCAACCCTAGATATACAACTTTGGATTTCCTTTACTTTCTCAAAAACTACTGAATGGATTTACACCAAATGTAACCTATCTGTGGACCAAAAGCTACCTTTCTGACAAATTCGGTGTCATTTCGTTCAGTTGCTCGGGTCTGCAGGTGTGTCTAAAACGTCTGTGGGAATTAACATGGGAAATACACTTTTATTGACCCCACCTTTTTCTCGACCCCCGCTTGATGGGCCACCCTGAAACTTTCCATGCATAACAAGATTCTCTGGAGCACTTTTTTTGTCAAACTTCATGAAGATTCTTCAAATGGTGAAAAAACAAAAAAAAAATGTTTCTATGGAAACTAGGTTCTAACTGTAACTACCTTCTGACATTATTGTTAGGCTCACATTTCACATGTACACAACCAGTGAAATTCAGCAGTTATAGTTACCTCAGTTAACTATAACTTGCGCCCCTGTAATGCACTGCTTATGACCTCACATATTACATCACTCATGACATGGCCAGTGCCATCAATAATGACATGACTGATGAATCTCAAATGACATTAATGATGACATCATCCAGTGAGTATAAGTGTTGTATAGTTGCATGAGTGGGAGTGGGAGTTGCTGTATAGGTGAGTGGATGTGTGTGTGCTTGTATGGGTGAGTGACAGAGTGTGTTTGTGACTGTATCAGTGAGTGAGCGGATTAGTAAGTGACTGTATGAGTGACTGAGTGGATGTATGAATGATTGTATGCATAACTGACTGGCTGTATCAGTGATTGTAAGGGAGAGTAAGTGGATGTGCGAGTAGTGATATCAGTGAGTGAGTTGGTGTGTTAGTGCCTGCATGGGTGAGTGGCTGGGTGTGTCAGTGATTGTACAGGTAAGTGATGGTGTGGTAGTTGTCAGACAGGTGAGTTGCTTTGTGTGTAAATGTCTGTATCAAGGAGTGAATGGCTGTGTCTGTGACTAGATAGCTGAGCGTGTGAGTGTGTGACTGCTTTTGTAAGTGAGTGGGTAGTTTAGTGGCTTTGTAGGAAGTTATTTGTACTGTGAGTGATTGTACAATTGTATGAGTTGGTGTTCGAGTGAATATATGAGTGTGTGAGTGGGTGTGTGAGTAGCTGTGATAGCTGATTTAGTAATGTATGGGTGAGTGAGATGTGTTAGTGGCCTTGTGTGTGTCAGTAGGCTTGTGGGTCTATGAATTAGTATGTGAGTATTTGTGTATGTGGTTGTACAATTGTTTGTATGGGGGTATGAGTGGGTGTCTGAGCTTTTTTACGGAGTATGTCTGTCACTGACCATGTCACAAGTGATGTAATGTGAGATCAGAAAGCAGTGTATTACAGGGGTGCAAGTTACAGTTAGCTGAGGTGACTATAACTGCTGAATTTCACTGGATTTGTACATGTGAAATGTGAGCCTAACTATAACGTCCCTGTAACCTTTGTTTTTTCAGGGAATTTTTATGTATTTTTATATCAATTTCCAAACTATAACATACCTGTAACCTTTGTTTTTTTCAGGGAATTTCAATGTTTTTTTTAATGTAAAGTAATTTTTATTAGTATATGTAAAATCCAAAGACCGCCACCCATGCCTTTCGGGAAAGAAACATGAATGCTTCAGCACTAGGAAGGTTTAAATGTCAAAACACTAGTAAAGAAACACGCTGCCAAGCAATATTAGGATTTGACCCTTCAGCCTACTGAGTGGCAGCACAAGACATTGGCCATTAGGCCAGACGTGACTCTGATCCATTCTGCATTCAAATGTAACTATAACATCCGTCCCAAACATCTTGTTAGTCTTCTTTGAAGTCATTGTATGGAGAGACAAATGCAATAACAATCTCTCTCTCTCTTCCATCCCTTCAAGGAATGGAAGAGAGAGAGATAGAGAGAGTAAGTGAGAGAGAGATAGGACCATGGGGGAGCCTGAAGGCCCCGCAGCCAACTCCCAACATTCTGCGGGAGCTGGCATGGTTCCAACAAGCAGGGAGCTGCTTTAAAAAGGAGCTCCCTGTTTGCGGTAGAAGTCTTTTTACCTGTTTCCCTGCAGGCAAATATGCTTGAAAGCTCTCACTTGCAGAAAATGAAGTATTTGCTTGGAGCTGTCAAAGCTCCCGCCAAGTCAGAGCAAACAGCTATGTCCCGGGTTGGGCACTCCAGGAGATAGCAGGAGCTGGCCCTGATGATCCTGCCCCCCCCCCCCCAAAGTAATCTAGTCCCGGGGAGGTGGTGTTCCCCAGGGCTATGGTGGCCACAGGGCCACCGCATCAATATTCTTTGAAGACCTGGGGAGCTGGCTGTCACCGGGGCTGTGAGGGGGCCGGGTGGCCCCCCCAGCATTCATTTACTTAAATGCACTGAGGAGGTGGTGGACTCTTGGACTGCAGGGGGAAGCTGGGTGGCTGCCCCACTATTATTTACTTAGATACCCCAGGGATGTGGTAGTTCCCATGGCTGTGGGGGGAGCAGGCAGCCCCCCCCAAGTACATAATGAGTTTATCCCCAGAGACGTGGTGACCCCCAGGGCTGCAGGGGTGCTGGGCAGCCCCCTTCACTCAAAATTTGGTGGTATTCACTACCAACCCATTGGCAGTGACACTGCCACAGCGTCCCTAGCAGTCTTTGGACCACCAGGGTTGTGATGAGGGCCATCATACTAACTGTAACTAGTGGTATATATTCACTTTAAAAAACACAGGTTAGAGGGGTGTTATAGTTAGGCTCACATTTTAAATGTACCAAACCACAGAAATTCACCTGACATAGTAAGAGTTATCTCAAGTCACTATACCTTGTGCCCTAAGGAAATTATAACTTGTGAGAGAGAAAGAGAGTGAGAGGGAGAGAGATACAGAGTTTTGTAGGGTTTGGTCAATAATATACTTAGAATAAAGTGCATTTGTCAATTAAAAACAGTGAGATCACCTTTCAGTACAAACCTTAAACTTTTGAAGTTGAAAATAAATAACACTAGGGAAATGACCACAGACACACCTGGACTAGAGCCCTCAACTTTCATTGTGGGGGTCTGTGACCTTAAGCATTATGCCACAGGTGACTCTTTCCTGCCCTGAAAGTCATTGCATGGAGAGACCATTGTAATGACAACTGCTCTCTCTCTTCCATCCCATTATGGGATGAAAGAGAGAGAGTGTGACAGGACCATGGGGAGAGCCACATCGCTCCTATAAGGAGGGAGTACAAGGAAAACATACAAGGAAAACTGGGACCCCGGGACATAGCATGAGCCGACCCTAGGAGGGTGGGGGGTGTTTCAGTACCCAGGGCCATAATTGGCCCCACCATTAATTCAAATAGATCCAGGGAGGTGATGGTCGCCAGGGCTGTGGAGGTCCGCAATGGACCCCTTCACTTTTGTTATTGAAGCGCCGAGGAGGTGGTGGTCCCTGGGGCTGCAGGGGGTGCACATGGCCTCCCTCTTCAAATTAGTTTAAAGCCCCACCCGCATAATTATATACAGTACCCTGGGGAGGTGGTGGACCCTCAGGCTGCAGGTGGGGGGGTCGTGTTCGCCACCCCTGCATTTACATATAAATATTTGGCCGAGGAAGGCGGGGTCCCTCAGATGTGGGTGTGTTCTGTGGGCACCTCCTGCATAATTAAAAAGCAGTGCCCCGGGGAGGTGGCAGTCCCCTGGGCTTTCATAAGGCCTAGAATGGGGGACATGTGTGCCCCCTTCTATTTTTGTGCTATATCCCTGGGATCTGATACATCCGACGGCCCAAAAAACACGCTTGCTTTTTTTTCAAATCATGGCGGATTTGCTGTGATTTGAAAACAATACTTTTAAACCTTCTCACCTCCCTCTCTCTCTCTCTCTCTCTCTCTCTGTATATATATATATATATATATATATATATATATATATATGGAGCCTGGAGCAGGAAGCTGACCTCACACGGCAGGTGGGAGGGACTGTTGCAGCACAGAAGACCATGCATGGCAAGTGGGAGGGCTAGATCCAGCACAATGGCCATGGTGGGCAAGAGGGAGGGGCAGAGGCAGGCAAAAAGGACCATGGAGGACAGAAGGGATGGATTAGTGGCTAGATACAGACAAGAAAGGGTATGGGAAGGGGCTTCACAATAGACCACAGAGGCAGGCAGGAGGAGCCGTTGCCGCACAATGGAGCATAGAGGGCAGAAGGTAGTGGCAGCAAAATGGACCATGGAGGATAAGAGGGAGAGGATAGGAGCATGGAACTCGAACCAGCACGGTGGAGGTGGCAAGGACATGAGGCAGCTATCTGACCATGCTAAGCAGGGGGGATGGGAAGTGGCAGCTCAACAGAACACTCAAAGTGAATAGGAGAGGCAGGTCCACAGAACATGGTGGTCAAAAAGGAGGGAGCAGGGGCATGCACATGGACATCAGAGGGCCGGGGGAAGGAGGGTAGGGGCAGAAAGTTAAGCACAGAGGCTAAGCAGGAAGCCAAAGATGGAGCATAGAATTGGGCCAGAGAGGGTAGGAGGAGAGTGTAGGGATGTCGAGCTAAATGGAGGGCAGTGGCAGCCCATTGGATCACGCAGGGCAGGACAAAGGGTGGGTGGTGCATGGACTCAGACAACAGATGGTAGGGAGGAGGTGGATGGGGCAGCAATCTAACTATTCAGGGCAGACAGGAAGGACAGTGGTAGAACAACAGCCACACAGGAATGTAATGAGGGAGCAGGGGCATGGACTTGGACAATGGATGGCAAGGAGCCAGGGAGGCAGGAGCTGCATTATTGGGGAGGCAGCACAATGCCAGGGCATACCCCGCATCCAACCCACTACCCAACTGTTCATTGCGATCAGCATCTTACTTAATGTTAAATGAACCCTAGAAATTCACTGAAGGAACCAAAGGTTACAGGGTCATTTTAATTAGGAAATAGAATGAAAAAAACATACAAGTTCACTAAAAAAACAAAGTTATCGGCAAAACAAAAAATGCTCCGTCTATGGAAAAAAATGGTCTTGCTTGGCATGGGGTACCTTAGGGTATGAGTTATAGTTACTTGAGATGACTCTCACTATAACAGGTGAATCTCTATGATTTTGTATGTTTAAACTATAAGCCTAACTATAACATTTCTGTAACCTGTATCTATTAAGGTGAACATTGGGTCTAAACCTCCACAACTTCCCAGATTGACGACATGCACTCCAGTCGGTGGTGCACACTAAATCATGTTTATAGTAGCTTCAGAGTGACAGCAACTAGGGACACCCAATGCATTTTGGTGCAACAGCACCTTGATCACAGGTGAAATGACATAAAAGTGTGAAAATGTAAAACTGACACAAGAGCACACTAGACAAAGGACTAGTGTGTCTTTACTTTCAACAGAAAACCATGGAAGCTTTCCAAAAATATCCATATTAAATATCTTATTATTATCTGGAATTGCACAAAAATGTTAACAACCCACAAGGGCGGCCTATAGTGTCCTGCATTAACACTTCTAGGTACGTTGACTACTTTCTATGCCCATTTGTTCAGGGTCCACCTTCCTATATGCAGGATGGTAGGGACTTCCTTAATAGAACTGAAAGCATTGTCTGAGAGGATGAATTCCTATTGAGAACTCTTGATGTGACCAGTCTATACATGAGTATTAATTTTTAAACACTCTAGAAATTGAGGCATGTAGACACTTTTTGAGAGCTAGAACCCTCTCATTGTTCCATCACACAGAAATGTTGATTGAAATGATCTGGCTTTCTCTTAATCACAACTATTTCATCCTTGAGAATAGTCTCTTTCACCAGAAGCATGGACAGCCATGGGAACTTATTTTGCTCCAAGTTATGCCGGCCTTTTTATGGGATAATGGGCGCAGGAGAATGTTGACACCAAAATTGCTTTCAATTCTAATGTAATCATGTGGCTGAAATTTATCAATGATGGATTCGTGATTTGAAAGGCGAGTAAGAATGAGGGTAAAAATTTTGTAGACCAACTGAACAATAATCCCTATAACATCAATTCAATATCTCGGGTTAGTGAAAAGAGTACTGAATTCTTGGATGTTACAGTGGAGGTCAGAAACAATAAGATTTTTTGAGATTTCACAGCACATTGACAGCAGGTAATACTTAGCTACCTGCCTCCAGCAGCCACCCACAAATCTCATTGAAAGCATCCCATATGGTGGCGTAAATACAGAGGAAAGTACGGCCACCAGGCTGGCAGTACTTTTGTCCATATTATGACATTGGCGGTTTGGCTAAAGCCAAACTGCCAATGTACCACACTGACTACCACAGCGGTAATGACCGCCAAGCTGGAAACTTCACTCTCCAGCCCGGTGGCCATCAGTTGTCCGCCTGCGGGATTATGACCCGCCTACCGCCATGGTTTTCGTGGCATCCTTACCACCATGAAAACCATGTGGGCAGGCACTATCAGTGACAGGGAATCCTTTCCCTGTCACTGATAGGGGTCTTCCCCACCCCCTCCCCTTCACAGGTTTCCTCCCCACCCCCTTCCTCTCCAGCCCCCCGACACATCCCTCCCTTCACACACGCACACACCCATTCCAACTTTCATCCATGCATGCATACATCCATTCACACACACACCCGCATACACTTACATACATACTGCATACACGCATTCACAAAACTCAACATACACGCACTCACACATCCGTACATGCGCACACACACAACACGCAACACACACCCACAGACATGCACACACAGACATACACCCCCCCACACACACACAAGACCCCCATCCCCTCTCCCCTGTCAGAGCACCCTCCTTCCCGGTTGTCAGGGGGTCCTCCGGCAGGAGACGGGACGGGGTGCTGCTGCCAGCAGCAGCATCCGCCAGCAGAACACCACCAGGCCATATTATTGTCATAATATATCCGGTGGCGGTCTACTGGTGTGGCGCCATTGCTGGCATCAGCGCCACCTTACCGCCATCTGCAGGCATGGCCACAGCTGGATTTCCTCCATCCTTCTGGCGGAAATCCAGCTGTGGTCATAACCCGGCAGACGGCTGGTAGCCATGGCGATGGGCTTTTGGCAGCTGTTGCGGGGCAGTAGGTGTTTTTTACCAACAATGTTAGAATGAGGGCCTTTGTTTATTAATTAGTGTACCATCATCTTCCAGAGATATGTTGAAAGAGGCTATAAACCAGGGATTCTAAAGGCTGCCCTGAAAAAAGCAAAGATGAAGAGTAGGGAGGAAGTCCTTGTCCCTAAACTCCCTCAAATGAATCAATCAAGCACACACACTAGGTTAAACAGGACACACAATAGCAGGGCAGGTGAGATAAAGAAAATAGTAAACAAACATTGGTCTATTCTACTTGTAGAACATAGGCTTACTGACAAAGTTGATGAGAATCCTAAAGTGACCTTTAGGAAGGCAGTCTCATTAACGGACAGGCTAAGTAAGAGCAATGGTAGGAAAAACCAATGACACTGGAAGAGCAATTCATTGTTTCTGCTGCCTGAATTCTTAATACAAAACCATAGAAATTCAGCCATCATAGTTACCTCAGCTAACTATGACTTGTGCCACCGTAATGCACTGCTTATGACTTCATATATTACATAACTGATGACATTACAACTAATGAAAATGGGTGTGTGAGTGGCTGTAAAGGTTGGTTGGAGTATATGAGTAACTGAATGGGTTTCTGTGTGGGTGAGTGATTGGATTTGTTTGTGTTTAAGTGGCTGTATGGGTCTGTAAGTGGGTGTGCAAGTCACTGTGTTAGTATGTGTATGGTTGTGTAGGTGAATTTAGGAGTTACATGTATGGATTTGTGAGTGGGTGGGTGACTGGCTGACTGGGTATGTGAGTGGGTGTATTAGTGTTTGAGTTGATCTGTGGCTATGTGTATAAGTGTGTGATTGGGTCTGTAAATGTGTGTGTAAGTCTCTCAATGGGAGTGTGAGTGCCTGAGTATTTGAGTCAGTCTGTGAGTGAGAGCAACTGTCTCCTAATGGGTTAGTGAATAGGTGCATGAGTCTGAGTGGGTCTATGAGAGAAATAGCCTCTCTTGGAAAATGATTGGTTTAAAATTGTAGGTGCCCTGGGCTCCTGCTAACCAGGTTCCCAGTGCCAGACATCGTTCCCTAAAACTGTACAATGTTTGGCACTTGAGCCCCCTTTGCATGTTCATAGTAAATGGTCCCCCTGGTACCTAGGGCATGGGTACTGAAGAGGGTCATTCAGAGCTGCAGCACCAATTGTGCCACTCTGAGAGGCCCCACACCAGCTTCCTGCAGACACCAACTGCCTGCAAAATGCCATTTCAAGTGCATGACAAGGTGAATTTAAAAGTTGCAAACTCAACATCACCCTCACTCAGAGTGCCATGCCCACTTGCACTGCATCCAATATAGGTAAGACACCTCTCTGGCAGGCCTTACAGTCCTAAGGCAGGGTGCACTATAACGCTTGTGAGGAAATAGGTGTGCATGAGCAGATATGCCCCTACTGTGTCTTTGCTATTCTTTAAGACATATTAAGTGTACAGAGGAGCCATAGCAAATGCATGTGCTGGCACTAGTCATTATGAGTTCCCCAGCTACATGATGGTCTCTCTGAACCATGGGTTGTTTGGTATTAAACGACTCAGAATAATAATCCCACATTTATGGCAGTGTTGGATTGATTGTAAAATGTACCCAGAGGGCACCGTAGACATCCCCCTGAAATACCTGACAGCCTAGGTATGGTTGGTGACTGGTCTTAGCCAGCCTACCCCCACTAGACACAATTATGGACTCATCCAAGAGGGTGAGAACCTTTTGCTGTCAGGAGCCAGTACACAAAGCCTTTCCTGGGTGGAGGTGTTACACCTCCTCCCCCAGGCAGAAACCCTGCCCCAGCAGTCAGCTTCGAAGGCTCTACTGCCTTTGAAATCTGACCCCTGCCTCTGCTGCTAGCAGCAGATGACAGCCCATTGGGTTTGCCCTCTCTTTTGGCAGGAAAAACAGTGGGAAAACTGACAAGGACAGATAGAGTGGCCATCCCCAGCCTGCACCACCCCTTAAGGTGTGGCAGGTGAGGTGACCACTCCATTTAATTTGCCTCCATCTTGGATGGCAGAAAAATAGCCAATCAGGGATAGAGATGTGACCCCTTCCCACAGGCGTCCACTAAATGCAATATTTAGTGGGCATCCCTGGAGCAACAGAGATGATTCAATGGACACAGGAAGACCAGGAACAAAGAAGACCTGAGGCACAAGAACAGAATTCCTGCTGCACAAAGAAAAAGTGCCAAACTCTTCCGGGTGCTCCAAGCCATCACCTTTGAGGTGTCAACTGGAAACCTGAAGGACTCTACAAAACCCCAGAGCACCTCCAGTCTTCTGAAAATCACAAACAACCACCCTCAGAGTAAAGGTATCACTCTCCTGCACCCTTCAAGCAAGGAACCAGTGACGTCCAATTCACTAATTGGCTGCTGACCAATGAACTGGACCCAGCAGCTTGACCAAAATCCACACAACAGACACAAAGGACAAATGCTACCAGTGTGCTATGTTTGGTGGAACTGGGTCTCTCAGGGCCTGAGACATACCATTACCCTGGGTACTGGGCCCCTAACATTGGACACCCAGAAGCAAAGTCTACTCCTGGAAGCTCAGAAGCAAGTACCAGTTGAGTGACTTCAGAACACTGTATATCCACTCTGCAGAGTGGCCCTGCTGACCTGCAATCTACCCTTCAAGTGATCTGCTCGTGGCTCCAATGACTCCAAGACGCCCAACTCCTGGCTGACCAATCTGTGTGGCACCCGGCCTCCTTGGCCCCTGCATCGACAAACAACTTACCTTTCAGTTCAACTGTGCAGTGCGTTTCCAAGTAGTCCCCCTCTCTGACGTGCATCAGCTCTAAGACTTTCAGCTACTGCTTCTGCTCGAACCGGGAACCACCCAAACCTCTTTGGCTGGTCCACAGGACCTCAACCTAAAAATAGAAGGTGGCACTTGTGAGAGCATTACCTAATTTTATATGCTTTTATAAAGATTTTCCCATTCATATGGTGTGTAATTACACACACAACAGAACATTTTCGAAACTTTGAAAAATCATAGCTAAAAGTTACTCACCATAAATTGATGATCTTATTCTCAAAAATGTTGTAAAAATCTGAAGTATTTGGTCCTGAGTTATTCCTGTGAGTGTGTGTATTGATACATTTATTGATACTGTGAGTACAACAAATGGTTGGCAAATCTCCAAGGTAACTGCTCCCACACATTACCAAACAAACCAGAGTATTAGGTAGTCTGCTTTTTACCTCTGGACATCAAGGTAGGCTCGCTTGGACTCTCTTCACAGTGCATGCCTCTTTCGTACACTATATAGAGAGGTAGCCACCTACAGTCTGTGACTTGGTGCATTAATTTCTAAGTAGGACTCTGGCTGCATGAGTGTTTGAATGGGACTGTCAGTGGGTGTGTGAGATGCTGAGTCAGTGTGTGAGTGGGTGTGGGAGACTTTAAATAGGTCTGTGAATGGGTGTATGAGTGTCTGAGTGGGTCAATGAGTGGGGGTGTGAAGGTGTGAGTGGATCTGTAAGTTGGTTTGTGACTAAGTGATTTACTTCATGATTGCGTATTTACACAAGTGAGTGCATGAGTAGTGAACTGGTAATTGACTGAGTTTATTAGTGGTGTATGGGCAATTCAGTGAGTGGATGTGTACTTGTATGGGTTAGTGAATAAGTGTATGAGAGTTGAATAGATGATTGACTGAGTGCATAAATGTATATATGGATCTGTGTATGCATGTGTAATATATAGGTGAATTACTGAGTGTATGAGTGTATGCATGGGAAGTAAATGAGTGTGTGAGTTGTGCATGATTGACTGAAAGACTATAGGAGTGCATGTACGGGTAAGGAGTTACTTCATGACTGCTGTATAGGTAATTGACTGAGTGCATAAGTGCATGTACAGACAAGTGAGTGGATCACTGCTGCATAGGTGATTGAGTGAGTGTATGAGTGAATTTATGAGTGAGTGAGTGAGAGTAAGAGTGTATTTATGTGTGTGTAAGTGTAAGAGATGTACAGTATATTGTGTGAGTGCATGAATGCATTTATGGGTAATAGACTTAGGCGGTCATTACAACATTGGCGGTAAAAGCCGCTTACCGCCGTGCAGAAGGCCGCCAACACACCGCCGCGGCAGTGGAATTCCGCCACAGCTATTATGACCCACATCTCGGAATCTGCCAAAATCTAGACACCCACACAAGTCCGCCACACCAAAGGTCAGTGATAAACTGGCGAAAACAAAACCTCCACCATCACGCTAAGAGAAATACGCCCACACTATCACGACACACGAATCCACGCAGCGGTCTTTCAACCGTTGTATTCCATTGGCGGTACACACCGCTGCACTCAAAATACACACACACTTACAAAACACATCCACATTGGACAATTCGAAATACACACACCTGATACACATGCACACACCACTCCCACACATCCAATACTGAATAAAACACACACCCACATCACCCACAAACCCTCACAACAAATCACGAACGAAGGCCAGAGAGGGACACCACCATCAACAATACAAGCATCTACAGGCACACAACACCATCACCCACAAATCTTCCATGCACCGCACACTACACACCACTACATATCAGCACACTTATCACCCGACACACCACCCCACACATCACCCACACCACCCCATGGCATGGCAACGACACCCCAGGTTCTCGGAGGAGGACCTCAGGGTCATGGTGGAAAATTGTCCGGGTAGAGCCACAGCTATTCGGAGCACAGGTGCAGCACACCTCAATTGCAAGGAAGATGGAGCTATGGCGAAGAATAGTGGACAGGGTCAACGCAGTGGGACAGCACCCAAGAAATCATGAGGAAATCAGGAAGAGGTGGAACGACCTACGGGGGAAGGTGCGTTCTGTGGTCTCAAGACACCACCTGGCGGTTCAGCGGACTGGCGGCGGACCCTCACCTCCTCCCCCACAACTAACAACATGGGAGGAGCAGGTCTTGCTGATTCTGCATCCTGAGGGCCTCGCAGGAGTAGGTGGAGGAATGGACTCTGGTAAGTCAAATCCTAACTATTACATCCCCCACCCTACCTACATTCTAGCACATACGCCCACCCTCACCCTCACCCCCATCACTCTAACTCCTCACAAATGTCCCAACATCACAAACCACACATCCCAACACCAAGCCCTGCATGCAACAACAAAGCATGGACACCCATCACTAAAGCATGCATGCACATACCCATACAGCCCCCTAAACCATCATCACACAAGGTCCCACACAGGAATGCAAGCACTGGGGTACCCGGTCACCCACCCATTGCACACCATGCCACAGACAGATGTAATAAACATCCTTTTGTACCCCTGCAGGACCCCTACCCAACTTCACTGAACAGGAGGGTCCACACATGTCCACACCACCAACCGAAGAGGCCCACAGTGATGACAGCACCTCTGTCCAACTGGATCTAGATGACCAGCCTGGCCCATAGGGGACCTCGGGACAGTCGGTTCCCCTCGCCCTGTCACAGGCCACTACAGACCTTCCCCCCTCTGGAAACACCAGCACAGCACCCACCCAGCAGGCCCATACCTCTGTCCCCAGGACACGTCAATCAGCAGTGTGTCCACCACTACAGGGAACCCAGGCTAACCCACCACCCCAACAACAACAGGGACCTGGGGGCAATGGTAGTGGGCACACGGTCCAGGGGACGGAGGCCCAGGAACACAGGGGAACTGGGAGGGTTACTGTGCGACAGGGGGCGGACAGGCCCAGTGAACCCACTCTCCACGAGGCCCTCTCCTCCATCATGGGAGCCTACCACCACTCCCAGGAGACAATGGCAACGGTACTGGCCAAGTTTCAGGAGACCCAGCGCCTGCAGGAAGAACAATATACGGGCTTCAGGGAGGAACTCAGAAACATCAATTCCACCTTGGGCACCATCGTAGGGGTGCTGAAGGAAGTACTCAACACCAGGAGGGACACTGTAGCACTACAAGGGGCCCCTGACACTAGCATGGACGATGAACTGCCCACCACATCCGCCGGCGCTAGTGGACAGGAGGCATCGCCACAGGTCCACCACACCAGCACCCTACCCCCTGCAGAGGGAGAACCACCTCACAAACTGTCCCTGAGATCCAGGAACAAGACAGAGAATGATGCCAAGACCCCGCCAAGAAATTAGACCACCCTTATTGTCATCCTACTGTCCCACTTTGTCACCGAGTCCATCCTTAAACTGCCCCAGTTCAACTTCCTATGCCCATTTGGCCAATTCACCTGTGAGACTAATAGACTGGACTCTGCCATGGACATTCCTCCACCATCAACCGTCACCATTTTACAACCCCCTCCAATATTGAGCACTTAAATAAACACCCTTAAAGCACTAAACAATCTGGAGTTAGTCTGTGATTTCGGAATACTGTATTAGCAATGACTATGGCAAAAAGCTTTCATTTGTAATGTCAACATACCTATGTCACACAGCTCTAGTCCATGAGGAATCAAAGCAGATGTCACACTGTGGGACCCAGATCTGTGAAATCGGACAGGAAAGTGTCAACTCAGTGACCATACACTGGGTGAAAACGACAGACAGTAGAGAGGCAGTAGTGTTTAAGTACATGTAGTAGGCAGGTCTGTATTCTTACCTGTGTTTCACTGGAAATATTGCTGGATCACTGAGTCCCTGTTGTCCATGTCTTCTTCCTCTGCTTCCTCGTCTTCACTGTCCACAGGCTCCACAGCTGCAACAACACCGCCATCTGGACCATCCTCCTGCAGAAAAGGCACCTGTCATCACAAAGCCAAGTTGTGAAGCATATATCAGGCCACGATGATCTGGCAAACCTTTTTGGTGAGTAGAATAGGGATCCACCTGTCACATGGAGGCACCTGAACCTGGCCTTCAGGAGGCCGAAGGTTCGCTCGATCACCCTCCTAGTTCACCCATGGGCCTCATTCTAGCGTTCCTCTGCCCTTGTCCTGGGATTCCTCACTGGGGTCAGAAGCCATGACAGGTTGGGGTAACCAGAGTCACCTGCAAATGGCGAGGGCTTTTGTTAGACACACACTAACCTAGAGGCATATCCCTAGACCCAGGCAACCATTCCCACTGACTTGCTTCCAGGTGCTCACCTTATAGCCAAACACAGTGCCTCTCGAGTTGACCCATCACATAATGGATGCTGCTACTCCGCAGGATGTAAGCGTCATGCACTGAGCCAGAGAACACGGCATTCACATGGGAGATGTACAGGTCTGCCAAACATACCATCTGTACATTCATGGAATGATAACTCTTCCGGTTTCTGTACACCTATCACTCCTGCGGGGGGTACCAAAGCCACATGTGTCCCATCAATGGCACCTATGATGTTGGGGCTATGTCCCAGGGCATAGAAATCACCTTTCACTGTAGGCAAATCCTCCACCTGAGGGAAAACGATGTAGCTCTGCATGTGTTTCAGCAGGGCAGACAACACTTTGGACAACACGTTGGAAAACATAGGCTGGGACATGGCCACTGTTGTTTGAAATGACCCACTTGCAAGGAAATGGAGCACTGACAGCACCTGCACTAGAGGGGGGATTCCTGTGGGATGGCGGATAGATGACAACTGATCTGGATCCAACTGGGTACACAGTTCCTGGATTGTGGCATGGTCAAGCCTGTATGTGATAATCACATGTCTTTCCTACATTGTCGACAGGTCCTATACGGTCGGTACACCGGAGGATGCCGCCATCTCCTCACATGTCCCAGCAGACGGTGCCTACGAAGTACAACAGCGAGCACAGAGTCAAACAACTCAGAAGTACGTAAATACAGCTTCCACAGAACACCATTCATAACCTAAAAAGTGGCCTGTATGTGTGTTGAGCCTAGGCCTAGGTATGTGTGGCGCAGTTGAAAATGAAGCCATGTGGGCCCCTGAAATGGCGCCTGCCTGACCTGTAAAGTGGGACAATGGGATGTGAGGCAACTGCGCTGGCATTGTACACCGTCGCTGTAGGCGGTTGAAGACTGCGGCGCAATGCTGCATTGGTTAACATTGGACCCTATGGGTCCCAGGAGCCAATGACGATGTATGCTGGCGGTGACGGTACGCACCGCCGCGGACGTGACCGCCATTTTCTATCTGTTCATTCACTCGATGCCTGATCTTCGACAGGAGAGGACCTACACTGCAAGTGCTGCTGTGACCTCGGTCTGGAAGCGACTATGGCTCGAGTGTCTGGGGAAAGGGCCCCGCTTTCACATCGGAGGAGTTGGAGAAACTCTTGTATAGGGTCCTCCCCCAGTGCACGCTACTCTACGGTCCTCCAGACAAACAGGTAAGTACACTGGGAGCATGCTGTATGGGCTATGCCTGTGTGGAGAGGGGTGGATGTAAGAAGGAAGGGGGAGAGTGCGGCGTTCATGAAACGACGGTGAGTGCATGTGCCACATTGCAAGGGTAGAGATGGGGGCCAATCACTTTGACGGTGCAGTTGGTAATAAGTTTCTCTTCCTCCTGTAAAAATCATGTAGGTCAGCGTCCACCAGAAAAAATATATTTGGTGTGCCATCACCAAAGACGTCCGGACTCTGGGGGTCTACCACAGACGGAGCACCCACTGCCGGAAAAGATGGGAGGACATTCGCCGCTGGAGCAAGAAGACGGCAGAGGCTCAGCTGGGGATGGCCTCTCAAAGTGGGAGGGGTGCCCGTTGCACCATGACCCCCTGATGTTCAGGATCCTGGCGGTGGCTTACCTGGAGTTGGATGGGCGCTTGAGGGCATCACAGCAGCCACAAGGGGGTGAGTACACTCGCATTCTGCTGATTTTGCGCGCAGTGGAGGTGTCTGGGTGGGGGAGGTGGGCTGTGGGTTTCCTTAGGCCAGGGCGAGTTCCGTAGGCAAGGCCCCTCCATAAGGCAGGCCATGTGGCACCCCACCGCACCTCTGTAGAGTGCCAAGTACACCTAGTCATGGCCCTCTGTCATCCATGTGTGCAGATGTCATCCATAGCCTAGTAGGCCATTTCCCAGGAATTGAACAGTGGAGCCCAAGAGTGCGGCGTAGTGCAGGGGGCTTCTGTGTCTGTCGTGTCCGCCAATGGTAGCGGTTATGCATGCACTCAACATGTCTTTCTTCTGTCGTCCCCCCTTTTTTGTGGTCTCCCTGTTCTTCTGTGCATTAGCATCATCAGGCGGAGGAGCAGTGGCACCGGAGCACGAGGGGGCTGCATCCCACATGGCCATGGAGGGCCACACTACGGAATCGGACTTCACCAGTGGGACGGGGGCGAGGGGAGCTCCACGGCGGGAACAGGAGCTGACACCAGTGACACGGACTCGTCCTCTGATGGGAGCTCCCTTGTGGTGGCGGCAACATCTGTGCCCCCCCATCTACAGGTACAGCCGCCACCCCCCCTTCCAGCACCACCCTCCCAACAGCCCCTCAGCCTGTTTCCCGTGCCCACTCACCCGGGAGGGTGGGCATCACCTTCGCCCCAGGCACCTCAGGCCCTGCCCCAGTCATCCCTGCTGCCCTCAGTGAGGAGGCCATTGACCTCCTCAGGTCCCTCACTGTTGGGCAGTCTACCATTTTGAATGCCATCCAGGGTGTAGAAAGGCAGTTGCAACAAACAAATGCATTCCTGGGGGGCATTCATTCTGGTCAGGCGGCCCTTCAGCGAGCTTTTCAGACTCTGACCTCAGCACCAATGGCAGCCATTGTCCCTGTGTCTAGCCTCCCCCCTCCACCTTCCTCCACCCAGACCCAATCCCCTGTACTCCAGCCTATCCCAAGCACACCTACAGACCAGCATGCACACACGTCAACACCCAAGGGAAGCTGAGGCAAACATAAGCACCACATATACCACAGGCACTCACGCAAGCATCACACACATGCAGACACACCAACATTCACTGCCTCCACTGTGTCCCCCTCCTTGTCGCCTCCCTCTCAGTCTCGTCTACACTCACACCTGCATGCACTACTTCTAAAGCCACTACTACCATCACCAGCACACCCACCACCACACCCCGTTTACGTGCAGTCACCACCCCCACTACCATTCACATATCCCCTGTGTCCTCTCCCAGTGTGTCTGTGACGCCCCCTCCCAAGATACACAAACGCAGGCACACACCCACCCAACAGCCATCCACCTCACGACAGCCTCCAGCGAATGCACCTTCACCCAAAGTCAGCAAACAAACACCTCCTACAACCACAACCTCTTCCTCCACTCCCAAACCCCCTCAAGCTACCCGTCCCAATGTCTCCAAAAAACTTTTCCTGTCCAACCTTGACCTCTTTCCCACACCTCCCTAACCTCGTCCGTCTCCTAGGTACCGAACTAGCACCTCAGCCACATCATTTCCAGGACCAGTGGTGCCTGCAGTCACTGGAATCTGGAGTGCACCGGCTATTGCCATGGGAGCTAAGTTCTCTCCTTCATATGCCAATCTTTACATGGGCCAATTTGAGAAAATACACTTGTGGTCCAACTGCCCGCCACATCTCACCGAACATATCTTGTATTGGGGTAGGTATATTGATGATATTCTTGCTATTTGGACTGGCAATATCTCGGATCTCAATATACTTATTGAATACCTCAACACTAATGAGTTCAACTTAGTGTTCACTCACAAGGTGGACACTAATCGTATTGAGTTCCTGGACTTACTCTTGTACATCACTAACAACAAGATCATGTCAAGACTGTACAGGAAACCTACTGCCTGCAATGCTGTTCTGCATGCGCGCAGCGCTCACCCCTTCTCACAGATTAGGGCCATCCCATACGGAGAAATGGTCAGAATTCGACGCAACTGCACTGATACTCAGGTGTTCAAACAGGAACTTAAGAACCTGACTCATCGCTTCCGAGCTAGGGGCTATACCAACAAACTCATCTCGGCGGCTAGCAAACGCATCCTGAACAAAGACCAACACGACTTATTGATCAAGAGCTCCAAAAAACCTGTTGCCAAGGGTCCCTCTAACAGAAGACCGGTCTTTTTCATTACACAATACAGCCCTGCAAGCAACGCTGTGCTACACATTCTCAAGAAACACTGGCACCTGTTAATGTTGGACACTTGTCTCAAAGACTCACTGGGCGGGTCACCCTCTATTGTACACAGCAGAGGTCGGGCCCTTAGGAACATTCTGTGTCCCAGTTTTCTCTGTCGCTCCCCTCAGTCACGACCCTCAGGGTGGATGCCAGAGAGACCGAATGGTTTTTACAAATGTGGCTGCTGCATATCTTGCCAACTAGCCCTCAACAAAACTACTTCCTTTTCTTACAATACCGCGACCACGCACCACATCAAGACCTTTATGAATTGCAACACCAAGTATACTGTCTATTGCCTGATTTGTGTATGTGGTCTGATTTACATTGGAAGTTCCATACGCCCAATGAAAGAACGTATTCAGGAACATGTCAGAGCCATCAGAAATGTCAACACTAACTATCCTCTTGCTGTTCATTTCAACACCGTACACGGGGAAAAAGACCTCTTGGACATTAGATTCCATGGCATCACTCAGATCTCCAACTCATCGAGATGGGGAGACAGAACCAGGGACCTGCGTAGATGCGAGTCCAAATGGATCATAAAACTCCGCGCAGTTGAATTAGGCCTGAACACGGATAGTGAACTACATTTTTTTCTTACATGATTGTATTGTTCCTTTACCTTATGTCTGTATTTCCCATGTTGCATCCTTTTTGTTGAATATTCATGTACATAACTATGCCTTAGCTCTACATTGTACACAACACGCTATCCTGATTCTCACAATGTTGTGGCCTACTGTGTATTCCACTATTGTACCTATACATCTATTTAACGTTCAGACTGTTGCACCCAAGTATTGCACTTCATGGCTTTGGCTCACATGTTCCAGTTATTGTCTACTGGCGTCCATGACACAACGATGTTTCTTCACACTCTTTGTACAACTCACATAACTGTTGTTGTCCCTTAGCTATTCACAATACCTCAATGCTCACCCCATTTCACACTCATCCATGGTTCATCTCACATTCTCCACTGCTCGATAACTGGACTGGGTTCCTCTATGTGTGTTTTTGCTTTTACCTTACTTTAGGCACTTATCCTCTGCCTAGCATCTATCCAAATATGGCCACTTCTTAACCAGCACTTGATTAGTCTTTGTTCGTATCTACCATTGAATAGCTTTACCGCTCTTTCCTTTGTACACCTAAGATGGCCGCTGTTTTAGCTACTATACCACTGTTTCAAGTCCCTCTTCTCTTTCTGTTACACTCCCACCCTCTATTTCAACGAGAGAGCGCAGGTCTCCACAGACCGTTATACGCTCTCGAGATCACAGGAAGCCCGACGCTGCTCCTATCTCCAGGTATGTCACCGACTCGCCTACTCTACTCACGCTTTAGCTTCTACTTTGCTGATATTGCCACCTTGTTGTTGTAGCTCTCTTTACTCTCTTTCCACTGCCCTATGACGCACGCTATCTGTAGCAAACCGCGATCGTATTTTGCAACTGCCATGCGCCTCGACTCTTTTTCATTTTCATTTTTTAGACCTATCTCGGATTTATTTTAGTTACAGCACCTCATAGCCAGCGCTCATTACACGACCGGCATGGTTATTGCTACACTCGTTTTCCGACCGCGCCTTTTTTTATAACTGTCCATATCATCTTCCCATATACCTTGTTCACAGCACTTTCCTACAAACTGCACCACGCTCGTGCGGTTTGATGCTTCTAACCTTATTGATCGCTACTTTTGGAAGCCACGCATATATTATGTAATTGCCATACGCTTCGATACCTTTGCACCTTTGACTTGCCTCGATTTTACTGCCTAACACCACCTCACAGTATTACTTAACTTTGGCCTTTATCACATTAACTTCACCATACCACCCGTAACTGGGATTTGCCCCATCACCAAAAAAATATCTTTTACTGCTTTTCTGTTCTTCTCGTCCATTTTGAACACAATTCTCTTACCCCATTTTATCTAATACCCTCTTAGGATACGACTACGGGCTTATCAGGGCCCACTATACCGGTTTTACTAGACTTACTCTCTTACTACACGCACCTGCAGCTGCTTGCAGATTTACTACTTTCTAATAGGTATGTACTAATCGATCTACTTCTGCCTTTACAGTCTACTTTAGTCTCACAAATTTGCTCTAGTCCGTCCTCTCTCACTTGTTTCTATATTTGCTGCTCACTTTCTCTCCCTGGCCTCTCTCAGTCCTGCACTACTCTCTCATCCAGCCTATTTCACTTCACCTTCTCTATATACCAGGCGTGAGACAACGCGGTCTCTAGCTACACAGTACTCTATACTCAATCTTTCTGAGTTTTCTGTTCGCAGTATAAATTACATGACCACTGTGCTTCACTGGTTACCTTCATGTTTTATAGTTTGGGTCCCGATCACTTTACACCTATCTTGTATGCCGTGTTCACTCCATGCTCACTCACACGAGTTCTTACTACTGGTCACTGGTCTCTGGATTTGGAATCTTCCTCACACGGTCACCTGACTAGCGCACACTAGATTCCATACACACATATATGCCCAATTTTGCTTTCATTACTGTTTTGAAGCCTTGATGAAGTCACCTGTGTGACGAAACACGTGTTGGCTGTATCTCCATGATGACACAATCATCTCTAAACCACTACTAATAAAGACATCATCTGCAAAAAAGACTTGAGACTCTCTTCAACTTCATATTTCCTGTTACCTGCAATACGACACCAGGAATACGTATTCTTGCTATATTGTTGGACATTACATTCTGTGTGCTGTGGCCTTCTTGTCCCCACCTTCCAAGGTGGGGAAGGGGCACAAGAAATTCAGCAAGTCTGGGAAGAGCAGCACAGCGGAGAAGACCGCCATCATCCCTGCTGCCCAGGAGGCCACTGCCAGCACCAGCCCAGCTGCCCAGGAGGCCACCGCCAGCACCAGCCCAGCTGCCCATGAGGCTACTGCCAGCACAAGCCCAGCTGCCCAGGAGGCCACCGCCAGCACCAGCCCAGCTGCCCAGGAGGCCACCGCCAGCACAAGCACCGCTGGGCCATGAAGGACCGCCAGCAAAAGCCCCGGTGGGCCATCAAGGACCACCAGCACAAGCCCCGCTGGGACAGAGAGGACCGCCAGCACAAGCCCCGCTGGGACAGAGAGGACCGCCAGCACAAGCCCAGCTGGGACAGAGAGGACCACCAGCACAAGCCCCGCTGGGCCAAGAAGGACCGCCAGCAGCTGAGTCACTGCAAAGGAGACCACCTTATCAAGCACCGCTGAACAGGGCACCGCCGCCTCAAGCACCGCTGAACAGGGCACCGCTGCATCAAGCACCGCTGAACAGGGCCCCGCCGCCTCAAGCACCGCTGAACAGGGCACCGCCGCATCAAGCACCGCTGAACAGGGCACCGCCGGATCAAGCACCGCTGAACAGGGCACCGCCGCCTCAAGCACCACTGAACAGGGCACCGCCGCATCAAGCACCGCTGAACAGGGCACCGCCGACTCAAGCACCGTTGGCCCATGAGCGCCAAGGGCACTGACGCTACTGAGTCCGTCACGGGCAGAATGAAGCACTCTGGGCACCATGCCCCCTCCAGAACCAGTGGAGAGATACATCCACTACCTCTGTCCTTAGCAGGATGAAGCACTCTGGGCATTATGCCCCCTCCAGAACCAGTGGAGACTGTCATCCACTACCTCTGTCCTTAGCAGGACAGAGCACTCTGGGCAACATGCCCCCTCCAGAACCAGTGGAGAGATACATCCACTACCTCTGTCCTTAGCAGGATGAAGCACTCTGGGCACCATGCCCCCTCCAGAACCAGTGAAGAGATACACCCACTACCTCTGTCCTTAGCAGGATGAAGCACTCTGGGCACCATGCCCCCTCCAGAACCACTGGAGAGATCCATCCACTACCTCTGTCCTTAACAGGATGAAGCACTCTGGGCACCATCCCCCCTCCAGAACCAGTGGAGAAATCCATCCACTACCTCTGTCCTTAGCAGGATGAAGCACTCTGGGCACCATGCCCCCTCCAGAGCCAGTGGAGACTGTTATCCACTTGAGAGACTGTGGCTTTGCACTCCCCAGGATTGCACAGTGGGCAACCCACCCACTGTAGAGACTTGAGAGACTGTGGCTTTGCACTCCCCAGGATTGAACAGTGGGCAACCCACCCACTGTAGAGACTTGAAAGACTGTGGCTTTGCACTCAACAGGATGGAACAGTGGGCAACCAACCCACTGTAGAGACTTGAGAGACTGTGGCTTTGGACTCCCCAGGATGGAACAGTAGGCATGTGGCCCTCTCGTGGATTTGGCGTTGTGCACTCAACCAGCTGAGGGGCCCACCCTTTCCCTCCCCCTGAGGTGCCTGTTTTATTGGTATCTGATGCCCCTGCAGTGTTCTCTCCGTCATGGTCGGGGATTTTGTGTGGGCCTCGCCCATACCGTGTAGGCCCAGTGTTCCACGGACTTAATTGGAGCACTACCTGGACTACTATGCTTGGTATATATTTTGTACACGGTGTATATATATATTTTTTCCTACTTGCTTTTAATATATTACAATGGTTACAGTCATTTTCTTTTGTCTTTGCATTCTTCCGGGAGGATTGGGGGGTGTAACCATAATGTATTGTGATGTATTATTAGTGTGTGTGTGTTGTAGTGGGTGAGGGTGGGGGTGGAGGTGTTGCGTGTGTGTGTCTCTGTTTTTTCCCTCCCCCCTCCCCTGTGTCGTAGGTGCAGTACTCACCATGGTCTTCGCCGCTGGCGTTCGTGCTCCTGGTAGAGGAGCAGGAAGACAATCGCAGTGAGAATTTTGAGTTCTGGGTCCATGGTGTCCTCGTTCCTCATGGTGTGTGTAGAGGTGAGCGTTTTCCCTTCTAAATCCTGGTTCCGCTGTGTTTTTGTTCGCGGTGAATCCGCCCCGGAAAAGGTGGCGGATTGGCCTGTTGTGATACTGTGGGGAGTACTTTGTCCTCCGCCTGTCTGTTGGCGGTGACCGCCGCGCTGTTTGTTTGTACCGCCGTGGCGGTCGGAGTGTTAAAGTGGCTGTCTTTGTTGCCGGTTTCCACCACGGTCATAATTGCAAAAAGTTTACCGCCGGCCTGTTGGCGGTCTTACCGCCGCTTTAACACCGACCGCCAGGGTTGTAATGACCACCTTAGTCTATGAGTGTTTGCATATGAAAGTAAGTGAATGCATAAGTGATGTACAGGTTGAGTAACTGTATGACTTTATAGATGGGTGAATGAGTGAGTGAGTGCATGAGTGGTGTATGTGTAATTGGGTGTATAAGTGCATCTATCGATGGTAACATTATTGCAAGAATTAAGCAGCATTTTGGCAATGAGAACAACAAGATTGTAAGATTATCCTCATGTCTTTATGGTTTATTATGGGAGAACAGGAAAAGTCGTCTGAAAACATCAACAATTAAAAAGGGGTAAATACAGCTAGCATTGTAAATTCACCCCAGTAAATGAGAAATTTACA
Organism: Pleurodeles waltl; assembly: GCF_031143425.1. NCBI lineage: Eukaryota > Metazoa > Chordata > Amphibia > Caudata > Salamandridae > Pleurodeles > Pleurodeles waltl. The sequence goes on along the minus strand of NC_090445.1, from coordinate 1,161,699,418 downwards.
GCTGTTTGTGTGTCATTGCTCTTATTTTGTATATGTTGATAACTGTGTAATTTTGTTTTCCAAATGTATTTTTCTTGGCGAATTCTCAGCGAAATATTGCAGGACATATATTCCTGTTTCACAGAAAAGTTGCGAACATAACATTTCTTTTTTTAAGTGCAAACACATATATACATACTGTAAGTAATGTTTGACAACAGTTGTTTGCTAATATAGTTTTTAAGCTTGTATGCTTGAAAGAAAAGTCAATGTTTAGTATTTTTTCATTGTGTTCAAGTCATCAGTATCTTGCCATAGGTGGGAGAACGCCGTGATGATTTCTGCGACGCTTGTCATCGTGAACTTCATGCGACCTAGAAACAAAGAGATGATTGTGGAAATAGTTTCCATTAGTTTTCAAAGGAAGTTCCCACCCACGTTTTCCATCTTGAATCTTCCATCACAGTATTGGCTCATTCATTGAAGGTGTACTGTGCAGCTGCGTGGGTAAACTTTCAGACCTTTTTTTGTCATTTTTCTATATTCAAAATGGCAACAAGAGGCAGTCAGTAGGAAGAGGTCCCTCAGCAAGCAGAGCAGGTGCAACATCAGGCGGACTCCAGTGGTGAGGAACAAGCCTCTAAAAGGTATAGTATTGCACGGCATTATTTTAAAATTCCTTCAGGGGAATCTAAAACAGTGGCCTAGCTTGATAAATGCAGCTTGTGCGAAACCACCCTTTCAAAGGGCACAAACAAAAATTACTCTTGTGGTACAACAAGTATGGTGTACCTTCTCAGAACGAACCACAAGAGGGACCTCAGGAGAGCACAAAAGAAGAGAGAGGGAGAGGGACCATCCACTTCCAGGGGTGCACCAACTGCCCCTGGAGAGCGAGTTCTAGCAAAAGTTGTCAACAAACGGACAGAAATTTGCCCTGAGTTAAGAGATATTGGAACATACTGCCTAGACTGCAATTATAGTCTGACAGCCAGTGAGCAGTCATTTGATGTTATTTTGGAGGCGGCAATGAAACTTACCTGCAATTTTTTTTTATTATGTTGTGCAGTTTTCCTGCTAATTTTCTGTTCGTTATTAAAAAAAAAAATTCCCCTAGTTGCCATTTTGTTTGAAAAAAATACAAAAAGAATACAAAATGTTGGAAAATCAAAAAAAATTACAAAACACATTTTCAGAAAAAAGAAAAAGAAGAAAAAAAAGATTATTGTCAGAACCGCATTTCGTGATTGGAAAAAGATAAACTGTATGCGTGTGTATATAGAAGAAAGAGTCTCTGCATTGGTGACTAAATACCTATGCCAGTCATTATGGCACAGGCAGTCTACAGACTGCAAGGGTCATTGTGGCGGTAGGACCGGAGACAATGTGGTGGTCCGGCACCACATTCAGACCGTGGTGGTTGCGCCACGGTCAAACAGCCAACACCACCACTTTTTGCCCATCTGACGGCCTGGCGGGCTGGCAGTCCCTATCCGCCAGGGCAGCAGTGCAAGCAGCGCTGCCCTGGGGATTACAACCCACCACTTCTCTGGCATTTACATGGCGGTTGCCCCACCATGTAAAGGCTGGCAGAGACATGGTGTGGGGGGCACCATGGGGGCCCCTGCTCTGCCCATGCACTTGGCATGGGCAGTGAGGGGTGCTCATGGCCAGCCGCATTGCTCTTTTGACTGTCTGCTTTCAGACAGTGAAAAGCCCAAGGGGTGCTGGTGGACCCTACGCACCACCACATTGCCACCGACTCAATTATGAGCCGGCGTCAATGTTGTGGGCTGTTTCCTGTCGTGCCAGTGGGCAGAAACCCTGTTTCCGCCACTAACTCAGTGGGAAACTTGTAATGGGACCAGCGGAATGTGCATGAGTGCATGCCTGGGTGAGTGAGCATTGGTGAGTGAGTGAGTGCATGAGTGCATGTATGAGTAAGTGAGTAAGTGTGAGAGTGGTGCATGGGTGAGTGAGTGAGTGAGTGAGTGTGTCTTTGAGTGCAGCATGGGTGACTAAATGAGTGTATGAGCGATGTATGGGTGAATGACTTAGTGGAAGAGTACATGTATGGGTGAGTAAGTGAGCGTGTGAGTTGCACATGGGTGACCTAGTCAGCCTATGAGTGTCTGTATCGATAAGTGATTGTGTGCAAGAATGGTGTATGGGAGATTGACATAGTGTATGAGTGCATGTATGAGTAAGTGACTGAGTATATGAGTGTCTGTGTGGGTGAGTGAGAGAATGCATGAGTACTTGCATGAGTGAGTGTGCGAGTAGTGTATGGGTGAGTGAGTGAGGGTATGAGTGGTGTATGGGTGAATGAATTCTTGTATAAGTGATGTATGAGTGATTGACAGTGCTCAAGTGCATGTATAAGTCAGTGAGTGTGCCAGTGGTGCATGGGTGACTGAAAGAGTGTATCAGTGTGTATATGGATGAGTGAGTGACTGCATGAGTTCATGTATGGGTGAGTGAGTAAATGCATGAGTGCTTGTATGAGTAAATGTGTGAGTGGTGTGTGGGTGAGTGAGTGTATTAATGGTGTATGAGTTAGTGGGTGAATGTATGAGTGATGTATGGGTGATTGATGGAGTGCATGAGTGTGTCTATCAGTGAGTGAGTGTATGAGTGGTGTATGGGTGATTCAATGATTGTGTGAGTGTATGTATGTGTGAGTAAGTGCATGAGTTGTGTGTGGGTGATTGAGTGCATGAATGTACGTATGAGTGACTCAGTGAGCACATGAGTGCATGTACAAGGAAGTGAGTGCATTGGCAGTGTAAAGGTGACTGAACAAGTGTATGAATGTGTGCATGGGTGAGTGATTAAGTGCATAAGTGGTGTATGGGTGATTAACTAAGTGTATGAGTGCATGTGCGAGTGAGTGAGTGAGGCAATGAGTGCTGTATGGGTGATCGACTGAGTACATGAATGCATGCCTGGGTGAGTGAGTGAGTGCATGTATGAGTGAGAGAATACAAGAGTGGATGTATGTGTGAGTGACTGTATGAGTGCATGTATGGATAAGTGAATGTATCAATGGTGTATAGGTAATTGACTGAGTGCATGAATTCATACATCAGTGAGTTAATATGTGAGTGGTGTATGACTGACTGACTGATTGGATGACGGGTCTATGGGTGAATGTGTGAGTGACGTATGTGTGAGAGAGTGCTAATAAGAGTGGCTCTATGGATCAGTGACTACTACTGTCAGGGATTGTATGGTTGAGTTTGTGGCTTTGTAAGCAGCTGTATGGCAAAGTGAGTGTATACATCTATGGGTGAGTGAGTGGCTGTGTCAATGGTTCTACGAATGAGTGACTGTTGTGTAAGTAGCTGTATGGGTGAGAGAGTGGGTGTGTGACTGGCTCTATCAGTGACTGAGATGGTGGGTGGTGGTGTATTGGTTAGTGATCGTGTTTAACTGGCTGTATGGGTAAGTGTGTGCATGAGTTGTGTATAGGTGAGTGAATTCAGTGTGTGAGTAGCTAAGTTGGTGAGTGACAGGGTTTGTCAATACTGTATGGGTGGGTGATCAGTTGTGTGAGTGAGTGTATGTGTGTGTGAGAGGGTCATTAGTGCCTGAATGGGTGAACGAATGGTTGTGTGAGTGCTGGTATGAGAGAGCAAGTGTGTATTGCGCTGGCTCTATGGGTGAGTGAACGCTAGTGTCAGTGGCTCAATAAGTGAGTCATTGGTAGTGTTAGTAACTTTATGAGTGGGCGGGTGTGTGAATGACTGTATGAGTGAGTGAGCAACGGTATGAGTGCTTGTATGAGTGAGAGAGAGAGAGAGCATGAGTAGCTGTATAGGTGACATAGTGCCTGAGTGAGTAGGTGTTTGAGTGGCTGTATGAGTGGATGTATGGCAGAGTGTGTGGTTGTGTGAGTGGCTATATAGTTGAGTGAGTTCTAGTGTGAGTTGCTGTGTGGGTGGGTTAGTGTGTGATTGGCTGTATTAGAACTGAGAGAGTGTGTGAGTAATTTATGAGTGTGTGTATGTATCTGAGTGGCACTGGCATTAGTTATGTGAAGAGCTGTGTAGGTAAATGAAACCAGAAATTTATGGCAGCCATCTTTTGACCAATAAACATGATAACACCAATTAAAGTGCATTGTAATGAACAACAATGTTTGAAGGTTACAAGAAGGAGAATGCATAAATGGTGATAACAAATTTTAGTTACAATACAAATGACTTGTTGATGGTACTTTATCTCATTTTAGGAATGGTGGTGTGTTTTAAGACGATTTTACCCTGCTAGTATTTCATGAATCATGTTTGAGAGAAAACTATTTTCTCATTATTTTCCCATAGAGGTTATGGAAGGTGCTCCAAAAGCTAAATGAGAGCATATTTTCTGTAAATTCACACTATCTTTCTCATCCATACGAGAATGAGGTCTGACATTCTCAGTAAAACATTAACTTCCAACAGGAGAAGCCTGTCAGTTGATTCTTTTGTGTTCTATTGCAGCCTCCCAGAGTGTTATAAAGAAAAAACTAGAGCACTAAGGGGCATATTTCAGAGACGTGGCACTGCACAATGCAGCACCACTTTACTTGTGCCCCTTAGCGCCCCCCTGAAACCACTGTGTGTGCATTATATTTAAAATACGGTGCACCATAGCGGTAGTTAGAGGACTAGCATGATAATTTTTTATGCTAGTCCGGAGCTTTGCAGGATTAGCGTAAATAATTTTTACGCTAATCAGGCAAAGCATCCAGAAGTAACCAAAGGAAGCCTCCTTTTAACTCCTGCTCAAAGCATGCAATAAAAGTGCTGGAAAAAATGATGCAAAGTAATCTCTGAGATTTCTTTGCACCATTTGTTTTGGCCTCCTAAAGGGGGAACACACCCTTTGCATACATTATGCCTGTCTTAGGCAGTGTGCTGCATCCTGGCAAGGAGGGGTTGAGTGGATGGCTTCTTCCACTGGTTCTGGAGGGGGCTTTGTGCCCAGTGTGCTTCATCCTGGCAAGGAGGGGCTGAGTGGATGGCTTCTTCCACTGGTTCTGGAGGGGGCTTTGTGCCCAGTGTGCTTCATCCTGGATGATGCAAGGTCACAGTCTCTCACCTGTGTGTCACACTGACAGGTGTTGCAGGGTCAAGGACACACTGCATCTCATGTAGTCACCAATACACACTTCTCTCCAGCGGTGACGGCTGCTCAGTGGATGCCACTTGCGTTGCAGGTGGTGGTGCAGGCAGTGGTGGTGGGGTAGTCTCCAGGTCATCACCTGCAGCCTCGGACGGCTGCCCACTGGGGCTGCTGCTGATGGCTGTTGTGCTGCTGGTGGCGGTGCTGGCTGCGGTGCAGGTGGCGGTGCGGGCCGCTGTGCAGGTGGCAGTGCAGGCAGTGGTGGTGGTAGCCTCCAGGCCTTCACCTGCAGCCTCGGATGGCTGCCCACTGGGGCTGCTGCTGCTGGCATTGGTGTTGCTGGCGGCAGGGCAGGTGGCGATGTTGGCCATGGTGCAGGTGGCCGTGCAGGCAGTGGTGGTGGTAGCCTCCAGGCCTTCGCCTGCAGCCTCGGACAGCTGAAGTGCCATGGCTGGTGTTCTGTGCCCATTCCTGCCCTTGGCAGATGGTGGTGCCTCCTTGCTTCTGCCAGCTGGAGTCTTTGTTTTGCCCTTGCTGGCTGGTTGTGCCTCCTTCCCCTTACTGGCTGGTGTCCCCTTCTTACCCTTGCCAGGTGGCGAACCCTTCTTGCTGCTGGCACACTTGCTGGGCTGACGGGTGCCTCCTTGGAGCCTCTCACAGCTGCAGAAACCACAGTGACTGTGGACCTGGTGGCTGAGGTGCTGGGCTGGGTTCTGGCCACCCTGGCCCGAGGTGAAAGATGGGGGGAGGGGGGGGAGGTGGTGGAGGCATAGGGAATAGGTCAATGGTGGCGAGGAAAAGCTTCTTAGGGACATTGGGGCGGGAAGAGGGTGAAGGTTTGGGAGTGGAGGAAGAGGGAGTGGTTGTAGGAGGTGTCAGTCTGCTGTGTTTGGCTTCAGGTGCATGGGCCTGATGCTGTTGTGAGGTGGATGGCTGTTGGTGTGTGTGTGCTTGCGTTTGTGTACTTTAGGAGGAGGGGTCACAGACACAGTGGGAGAGGACACAGAGGACGTGTGCATGGATGTGGGGGTGGTGAGTGCCAGTGAGGGGCGTGTAGTGATAGGCGTGCTGGTGATGGAGGTAGTGGATGAGGATGTAGTGCATGCAAGTGTGAGTGGAGATGCTACTTGGAGGGAGGTGGACGACAAGGAGGAGGGGGCACAGTGGAGGCAGTGGATGTTGGTGTGTCTGAATGGGGATGGTGGTTGTGTGAGTGCCTGTGAGAGGAAGTGTGGTGCTTGTGTTTGCCTGAGCCACTTCTGTGTGTTGATTTGGGTGATTGGTGGTCTGAAGGTGTGCCTGGGATAGGCTGGGGTTGAGGGGATTGGGACTGGGTAGAGGAAGTTGGAGGGGGGAGGCTGGAGACAGGGACAATGGCTGCCATCAGTGCGGAGGCCAGAGCCTGGAATGCTCTCTGTTGGTCCGCCACGTCAGAGTAAATGCCCTCCAGGTATGCATTTGTTTGTTGCAAATGCCCTGCTACACCCTGGATAGCATTCAGTATGGTGGACTGCCCAACAGTGAGGGATCTCAGGAGGTCAATAGCCTCCTCACTGAGGGCAGCAGGGCTGGCTGGGACAGGGCTTGAGGTGCCTGGGGCAAAGGAGATGCACACCCTCCTGGGTGAGCAGGCACGGGAAACACGCTGAGGGGCTGCTAGGAGGGTGGTGCTGGGACTGGGGTGGTGGCTGTACCTGTTGTTGGGGTGGAGACAGAGGTGTCCGCCACTGCTAGGGAGCTTCCATCAGAGGAGGAGTCGCTGTCGGTAGTGTCCCCTCCTGTCTCCGCCGTGGTGCTCCCTTCGCCCTCCGTCCCACTGGTGCCCTCACTGTTGGTGGATTCGGCCTCCAGGCCCATGTGGGATGCAGCTCCCTCCGTTGCCGGTGCCTCTGCTCCTCCGCCAGATTATGCTAATAGACACATGGACAGGGTGACAAAACAAAAAGGGGGGGGGCAGAGGACACACTTGGTCAATGCCAGCAACAACACTACCGTTAGCATACACAACACACAGGGATCAGCCCCATGTACTAGGTCATGCACTACCAGTTACAATGCTAGTCACAAGCCCATGGGGTACAATGATAAACGCCATTAGCTGCACACCTGAAACCCACAGGACACTGCCCAGTATTAGATGCCCACTAACACTATTGGGGTTGGAGTGCATCTGAGCTTGCCCATCATTAAACCTTCCTTGCCATGTCCGCCCTGGCCTAGGTGCAGCCACAGACCACATCCCCCACCCAGGTAAAACCTTAACACGCTCAAAGTCATGATTCTGATTCTGTATTCACCCCCTTGTGGCTGCTGTGATGCCTTAAAGTGCCCATCCAACTCTGGATAGGCCACCACCAGGATGCAGAACATCAGGGGGGTCAGGGTACCATGGGTACCCCTTCCTCGTTGGGAGGCCAGCCCCAGCTTGGCCTCCACCATCTTCCTTGCCCAGCGGTGCAGGTCCTCCCACCGTTTGCGGCAGTGGGTGCTTCGCCTGCAAAAGACCCCCAGGGTCCGCACCTCCTTCGCGATGGCACGCCGAATACCTTTTTTCTGTTGGGCGCTGACCAGCAGATAAAATACAGCAGAAAAGGGATTAGTCATACCATCCGGACTGTAATACTCATGGCCCACCATATCCCTCCCATCCCCTCACACACACACATTGACCACCATAAATGCAGCACTCTGCCCAGGACCCCTCAGACCCCACCCTACACGGGGCTTACACACACAGCACTCCATACATTCATGGCCCATGCATCATGCACACAGTGTACTCACCTGTTTGTCTGGAGGACCATAGAGTAAAGTGTACTGGGGTAGGACACCATCCACTAGTCTCACCAACTCCTCGGAAGTGAAGGCAGGGGCCCTTTCTCCAGACAGTCGAGCCATTGTCGCTTCCATACAAAGGTCCCAGCAGAACTTGCAGTGTAGGTCCTCTCCTGTTGAAGGTCGGGTGTCAACACCAGAGTATTACGCGCTCTATTGGTGACTAGGATGCAAAAACCCAGCACTCTCAAAACACCGTAATTTATGCATTTTGCTGTTATGTTGTGGTTTAACCTTTTGCATTGCAGAGTTCAATCCTGAAGACTGATTTTGAATATGCTTACAAATACTGTTCCTTTGCAATGTATTGTTGCAGGTTTTCAAAGTGTGTTAGGGTGTGGCCCTTTCCAGGGTCTTCCAGAGACTTTCCCTGCAGCATGCCTGGGCGTGGTTGTGGGCTGGGCCAAGACTCTATAAAAGAAGAGCCAGCCCAAATCCCAGTGCTCACTATTCAGAGGTCCTGGTGCAGAACAGCAGCTATTTCCAGAGTTCCTGTCCCGGTGGCCTATTTGATTTTCCAGTCCTCTTCTTTTCATGCTTCATTGGTGAATCTTGTTCTTGGGCGGTAAGACGGTAGTTGGGTTTATTCCCAACACCGTTTATTTTCAGAACTATCGTATTCTAGGGTCTAATTATTTATTTGATTAACATATTGCTTTGAGCTCAGAAAAAGTGCACTTGAGTGTTTTGTAGTGTTTGCATGGGAGTTTGTGAATCGGCAAGACGTGCGATTCGTTTTGTGGAAGTTTGGAACTTGTGTTTCATTGCGCGCTGTCATTTTTTAGCATATACATGGACGCTTATGAATCGGCAAGAGGCGCGATTCGTTTTATGAAAATTTAGAACTTGTGTTTCATTACGCGCTACTATTTTTTAACATGTACATGGACGTTTACGAATCGGCAAGACGCGCGATTCGTTTTATGAAGCTTTAAAACTTGTATTTCATTACGCGCTACCATTTATTGACATTTTGCATGGAGGCTACGAATCGGCAAGATGTGCGATTCTATTCAAGATAATTTTAAAGCTTGTTGTTTATTGTGCGCAACCATTTCTTGACATTTACATGAAGGTTTACGAATCGGAAAAACACACGATTCGTTTCATGATGATTTAAACCTTGTTGTTTATCACGTGCTACCATTTCTTGACATTTTGCATGGTGGCATTCGAGTCAGTAGGACGTGCGATTTTCTCCTCGAGTTTATTTTATGTTGTTCATTGTATACTACCATTCTAGGACATTTGTTTGATGGTATTCGAGTTGACAAGTGTGTGATTTATTTCTTGAACTCATATAGTATTAAGTAATTGAAACACAATTCTTCCATAGTGTTTACTATATATAAATATATATATATATATATATATACAGTATATCTGTAAAGAGTGTAATCTGTGTTGAAAATATTTCAAGAAAACTTTTCAAGAAAACACAAAAGCTCACAGTTTCTAAATGTAATATTGTATGCTTCTATTATGCATGTTTTTTCTTCTGATTCATGCTTGAATAAGAACGTTTTCATTTAATTCATCTTGATTCCATTACAGGTATTCGACCATCTTGAAACCAAGTCATTTTAAACTTCATTCTTAGATTGCTCATGTTTTCAGAATGACTATGCTTAAAACCTTAGTCTAGTAATGATTTCAGGTCATATTGTGTGTTCTAACCTTTTTTCTTCCTATAGTTCTCCTTCCCAGCTGTTCCCTTCCTAACCCCCTCTTCCCCTCTTGAACTCTCTCATCCTCTGTGATTTATCTATCAGAGTCTTGGAGCTGTTCAGTGGTGGACGTATTGGAAACGTGCGCAGACCCCGAGGATCTGGTGACTCTGACATCAGGTAGCAAATGACTGTACAGATAGAAAATGGTGATCATGTCCGTGGTGGTGAGTACCGTCACCGCCGGCGTACTTCGCCATTGGCTCCTGGAACCCACAGGGCCCAATGATAACCAATGCGATCTTGCACGGCACAACACCAGCGGAATTACCTCATTTCCACTTGTCCCTCCTCACAGGTCAGGCAGCCGCCATTTCCGGGGGGCACAGGCCATGGCACCTAACTGCGTCACAGCAGAAATTGGCACATCAACTGAGTCACGAGTTCACATACTATTTCTGTAAAGGAAGAAATGCATATTAATCTTGACATATGAGTGAATATGACCTTATGCTCACTGTTTTTCACCCTAGAGTTCAACCACTGAGGATGAATAGGAGATGGAGACATCCCCCTGTGTACAGACCCCTGGTGGACCTGGCACCGTGGAGGACAGGCACATTATCCTGACCTACAGACTTTATAGGGCCACAATCCAAGAACTGTGTGCCCAATTCGAGCCTAAACTGATTTCAGCTATCCGCCACCTCACAGGTATCCCCCCTCTAGTGCAGGGCCTGTCAGTGCTCCATTTCTTGGCAAGTGGTTCCTTCCAAGCGACAGTGGCCATGGCATCAGGGATGTCTCAGCCAATGTTCTCAAACAAGCTGACTAGAGTGTTGTCTGCCCTGCTGAAACACATGCACAGCTACATCGTGTTCCCCCAGGTGGAGGATTTGGCCACAGTGAAGACTGACATTTCCCCAACATCATTGGTGCCATTGATTGTACACATATTGCATTTGTCAGCCCGGGAGAAATGAACATGTGTTCAGAAATAGACAAAGCTTTCAATCTGAATGTGCAGATGGTGTGTTTGGCGGACCAGTACATCTCCCATGTCAATGGCAAGTTTCCTGGCTCTGTGCATGATGCCTTTATCTTGAGGAATAGCAGCATTCCATATGTCATGTCTCAACTCCAGAGGCACAGGGTGGGGCTAATAGGTGAGCCCATGTTCCCCACCCAGTTGATGTAGGTATATGGGTGTGGGTTCGGCTCTAAGGGTGAGCGTGTGGCTAACAGGTATCCCTCAAATATTTGCAGATGACTCTGGTTACCCCAATCTCTCATGGCTACTGACCCCAGTGAGGAATGCCAGGACAAGGGCAGAGGAACGTTACAATGAGGCACATGGGTGAACAAGGAGGATCATTGAGAGAACCTTTGGCCTCCTGAAGGCCAGATTCCTGTGTCTCTGTCTGACAGGTGGATCCCTGTACTACTCATCCAAGAAGGTGTGCCAGATCATCGTTGCATGTTGCACGTTACACAACCTGGCCTTGTGACGCCAGGTGCCTTTTCTGCAGGAGGATGAGCCTGCGGATGGTCGTGTGGCAGAGGTGGAGCCTGTGGACAGTGACAAAGAGGAGGCGTGGACGAAGATGTGGACAACAGAAGTACACTCATTCAACAGTACTTCGAGTGACACACAGGTAAGACACTGTAACTTCACCTTTCATTGCAGTTTTGTGTTTGACATTAAACATGGCAGCCTGATTTCCCTATTTCTCTGGCCACTTACTCTACCCTTTGGCATCTCTATTGTCAGATCTCTGTGCCCCACTCTGGCTCCTGGTGTGTTTACTGCTTCCCACTACAGGCCATACCTACGTAAATATTACAGTACATTTCAATTGCAATGTTTTCAGTTTGTTAAACTAATACATCTGTTAAACAATTGACAGACTCCATAGTTGAGTTTGTTCCAAGGGTGTTTATTTATGTGCTAATAAGTGGAGGGGGTATTGCAATGGGCTGGGTTGCTGATGGAGGAAAGTCCAAGGTAGAGTCCAGTCTATTTGTATCACAGGTGCATTGTCCAAGGGGGCATAGGAAGGGGAGCAATGGCAGTTCAAGCTGTACAGGGTGACAGAGTGGGACGCAAGGCTGACAATCAGGAGAGTCTTATTTTCTGGCGGGGGCCTTGGCAATGTTCCCTGGCTTCTGCCTGGATCGCGGGGACCATTTGCTGGGTGGCTCTCCTTCTGCAAGGGATGGAGTGCTGGTGGTCTGTTGTTCCTGTGGTGGGGCCTCCTGTCCACTAGCACTAGCGGAGGTGGAGGGCTGTTCTTCGGTTTGGCTAGTGTCTGGGGCCCGTTGGTGTGCCACTGCCTCCCTCATGGTGTTGCCCATGTCTGCCAGCACCCCTGCAATGGTGACCCGGGTGGTGTGGTTGTTCCTCAGGTCCTCCCTGATCTCCAGGTACTGTCCCTCCTGCAGCCGCTGGATCTCCTGTAGCTTGGCCAGTATCTGGCCCATCATCTCCTGGGAATGGTGGTATGCTCCTAGGATGTTGGTGAGTGCCTCATGGAGAGTTGGATCCCTGGGCCTGTCCTCTCCCTGTCGCATAGCAGTCCTCCCAGCTTCCCTGTTGTCCTGTGCCTCTGTCCCCTGAACCATGTGCCCACTGCCCCCAGGTCCCTGATTGTTCTGTGTTTGTGGGGTTGCCTGGGGTCCCTGTAGTGGTGGACACACTGCTGATTGACGTGTCCTGGGGACAGAGGTATGGGCCCGCTGGATGGGTGCTGTGCTGGTAATTCTTGAGGGGGAGGGTCTGTGGTGGGTTGGGACTGTGGCTGGGTCATCGACTGTCCGGAGGTCCCTGATGGGGCAGGTTGGTCATCGTGATCCAGGCGTGCAGAGCTGCTGTCATCACTGTGGACCTCTTCACGGGGGGACTGGATGTGGCTGGCACCTCCTCTCCGGTGACGTTGAGTGGGTCTCCTGTGTCTCCTGTGTGGATGTTAATACAGTGTTTTTACATCTGCGTGTGCCATCTTGTGCATGGATATGTTTCCCGTATGGTTGTTATTAGCAAGGCACTTTTGGGTTGTGTGAGATGTCAGTGGTTTGGCTAAGTGATTGTCACTATTGTGCATGCTGTGGTGATGGGTGTCTATGCAGGTCTGTTATGGGGGTCCATGCATTGTTGTTGTATGCTGGCCTTAATTTTGGGATGTGTGGGTTGTGACGGTGGGGTATATGTGAGGTGGTGGGATGATGGGGTGAGGGTAGGGGTTGATGTTTGTGATGGCATGCATGTAGGGTGGGGGATAAAGTAGAAAAGATCTGACTTACCAGTGTCCAGTCCTCCTGCTACTCCTGCCAGGCCCTCAGGATGCATGATAACCAAGACTTGCTCCTCCCATGTTGTTATTTGTGGGGTAGGGGTCCATCGCCAGTCCTCTGTACAGCTACCTGGTGTCTTGCAACCACAGAATGCAACTTCCCCTGTAGGTCATTCCACCTCTTCCTGATGTCATCCCTTGTTCTTGGGTGCTGCCCCATGGTGTTGACCCTGTTCACGACTCTGCCATAGCTCCATCTTCCTTGCAATGGATGTCTGCCGCACCTGTGATCCAAATAGCTGTGGCTCTACCCGGATGGTTTCCTCCACCATGACCCTTAGCTCCTCCTCTGAAAACCTGGGGTGTCTTTGTGGTGCCATGGGTGTAGTGTGAGTGGTATATGTGAGGTTGTGTGGGGTAATGTGTTGGGGTGTGTGCTGTGAGGTGTGTGGATGGTGTATTGGTGATGGTGTGCTGTGGCTCTGGTTGTGTGGGTGCTCTTGCTGTATCTCTTTCTAGTGGCAATCTTTGTTAGTCGTAAAGGGATGTGGGTAATATGGGTGTGTGTTTTATAGTGGTGTGGGTGTGTGAGTGTGCTATGTGTATGTGTGTCAGGTGTGTGTAGTTTGAATTGTCCAATGTGGTGCTGTTTTGTTAGTGTGTGTGTATTTTGAGCGAACGGTCTGTACCGCCAATGGTTTAGCGTGGTTGAATGTCCGCTGCGGGAATTCGTGGGTCATGATGCTGTGGGCGTATTTCTGTTGGAGTAACGGTGGGGGTTTTGGTACTGCCAGTTTATCACTGACCTTTATGCTGGTGGACTTGTGGCGGGTGTCTGTGTAGTGATGGATATCTATGTGTGGGTCATAATACCCGTTGCGGTATACCGCTGCGGTCACGGTATTTTGGCGGCAGTCAGCATGGCGGTAAGCAGCACTTACCACCAATGTTGTAATGAGGGCCTTAATTTAGAAAGACACAAAATGAGGGGGTTAATGTTTAGTGCCATACATAGAAAAATAAGGGCACATTTTGAGTGAGTTCTAAAATATTTTCCTGTTGTACTTCCAAGAAGAACAGCCTATTAGTTGTGTTCCTTGTGTTCTACTGAAGCGTCCCAGTGTGTTCCTAAAAAACAACTAGAGTGCTAACAGTCTTACTTATAAAAGTGTGGCACGCCTGAAGCGATCTTGATTTAATCAAACTGTTCAAACTTAAAAAATTTAATTTAGAAAGGAACAAAATGAGGTGGTTCATTTTGTAAAAGAACTGGCACCCCATTTACTTACGCATAATTCACTAACAAACTCCCTCAGTCACTGATACAGCCCCTCACCTATCTACTCACTAACATATTCACTCACTCTCAATACCCACTCACTCACCCATAGAGACAATGACACACTCCATTATTCAACAATGCAGGCACTCACACAACTAGTTATTGACTGATTCAGCTACTGATACATTTACTTACAAACCCATACAGCCACTTATACAGTTTAACTATATTTTTCCATAGAAATTTGGCTGAAGAAAGAGAAGATATGAGTTTGGTAAATTGAACAGATGTTTTTGTTTGTATTTTAGGTTGATGTTATTGCATTCTATCCATCCACTTTTGCTTTTTAGATACACAGTGTAGTGTCCAAAGCCTCATTAAGTCCTTCATGACAGATGCTAGCCGAAGTAGTAAAAGTTCTTCCTGAAAGTGAAATTTATCCAGCTTTGAAGTTTGTAATTTGAGTTTCCAATTTGGAACCATTTGCTTTGCACCGTTGCAGCATTGCTATAAGGTATTTTCCTAATCTTTGTAGAAAGAGTGCAGAGAAAAGGTCAGATGTGAAGTTTGAAAAGGTCATATCTTGGTTACCAATACTGCACAATGTGTCAAAAGGTACACTTTTACAGAAATATTTGAGAAATAGTCCAGAGTTAATTTTTAGTGCTAGATGTAAATAAACAGTCTTCACAGTCATGGGTGCATTTGTAACTGAGTCCAAAAGGATCATCAATATTTATGACAAGCACGACCATAACAAATTTCTGTGCGTCTTGCTGATTGTTGAGAGTTAACATTCTAGATCCAATACATATGTCTAAAATATTTTGGATCCCTGAAGCTGAATGATTGCACACTTGTCAGTCATTAAACATGTAGAAGACATTGGTGGCCATTACAACCCTGGGGGACGGTGTTAAAGCGGCAGTAAGACCGCCAACAGGCCGGCGGTAAAACAATAGCAATTACGACCGTGGCGGAAACCGCCAACAAAGACAGCCACTTTAACACTCCGACCACCACAGCGGTACAAACAAACATCGCGGCGGTCACTGCCAACAGACAGGCGGGAGACAATGTACCGCCCACACTATTATGACAGGCCAATCCGCCACCTTTTCCGGGGCGGATACACCACGGATAAAAACACAGCAGAAACAGGAATTTTGAAGGGAAATAGCTCACCTCTACACACTCCACGACGAACGAGGACACCATGGAACCAGAACTCCAAATCCTACCTGCGATAGTCTTCCTGCTCCTCTACCAGGAGCATGAACGCCAGCGGCGAAGACCACGGTGAGTACTGCACCTACGACACAGGGGAGGCAAAAAACAGGGACACACACATGCAACACCCCCACCCCCACCCTCACCCACTACAACACACACACTAATGCATATCAATACATCACAGTTACACCCCCCAAATCCCCCCCGGAAGAATGCAAAGACCAAAGAAAATGAGTGTAACCATCGGAATATATTACAAACAAGTAGGCAGAAATTTATATATATACACCATGTACAAAATATATACCAGGCATAGTAGTCCAGGTACTGCACAAAGAAAGTCCGTGGAACACTGGGACCACACGGTATGGGCGAGGCCCACACAAGATCCCCGACCATGACGGAGAGAACACTGCAGGGGCATCAGACAGCTAGAAAACAGGCACCTCAGGGGGAGGTAAAGGGGGGGCACCTCAGTCGCTTGAGTGCATGACGCCAAATCCACGAGGGGGCCACATGCCCACTGTTCAATCCTGGGGAGTGCAAGCCACAGTCTCTCAAGTCTATACAGTGGGTGGCTTGCCCACTGTTCAATCCTGGGGAGTGCAAAGCCACAGTCTCTCAAGTCTCTACAGTGGGTGGTTTGCCCACTGTTCAGTCCTGGGTAGTGCAAAGCCACAGTCTCTCAAGTCTCTACAGTGGGTGGTTTGCCCACTGTTCAATTCTGGGGAGTGCAAAGCCACAGTCTCTCAAGTCTCTACAGTGGGTGGGTTGCCCACTGTTCAATCCTGGGGGGTGCAAAGCCACAGTCTCTCAAGTCTATACAGTGGGTGGGTTGCCCACTGTTCAATCCTGGGGAGTGCAAAGCCACAGTCTCTCAAATCTCTACAGTGGGTGGGTTGCCCACTGCCATATCCTGGGGAGTGCAAAGCCACAGTCTCTCAAGTGGATAACAGTCTCCACTGGTTCTGGAGGGGGACTGGTGCCCAGTGTGCTTCATCCTGTGAAGGACAGAGGTAGTAGATGGATGTCTCCACTGGTTCTGGAGGGGGACTGGTACCCAGAGTGCTTCATCCTGTGAAGGACAGAGGTAGTGGATGGATGTCTCCACTGGTTCTGGAGGGGGACTGGTGCCCAGAGTGCATCACTCACCCCGTGACGGACCCAGTTGCGTCAGTGCCCCTGCCGCTCATGGGCTAGCGGTGCTTGAGTTGGCGGTGCCCTGTTCAGCGGTGCTTGAGTTGGCAGTGCCCTGTCCAGTGGTGCTTGAGTTGGCTGTGCCCTGTTCAGCTGTGCTTGAGTTGGCGGTGCCCTGTTCAGCGGTGCTTGAGTTGGCGGTGCCCTGTTCAGCGGTGCCTGAGTTGGCGGTGCCCTGTGCAGCGGTGCTTGAGTTGGCGGCGTCCTGTTCAACGGTGCTTGCACTGGTGGTCCTTCATGGCCCAGCGGGGCTGGTGCTGGAGATGGCCTCCTGGGCAGCTGTGCTGGGGCTGGCGGTGGCCTCCTGGGCAGCTGGGCTGGGGCTGGCGGTGGCCTCCTGGGCAGCTGTGCTGGGGCTGGCGGTGGCCTCCTGGGCAGCTGGGCTGGGGCTGGCGGTGGCCTCCTGGGCAGCTGTGCTGGGGCTGGCGGTGGCCTCCTGGGCAGCTGGGCTGGGGCTGGCGGTGGCCTCCTGGGCAGCTGGGCTGGGGCTGGCGGTGGCCTCCTGGGCTGCGGGGATCCCAGGCTTGCCGGGTTTCTTGTGGCCCTTCCCCACCTTGGAAGGTGTCACAGCTTACTCCACACTCCCAAAAGGACCCCTGGGAGCGGCTTTGGTGGCTGGAGTCTTCCCCCTCTCCTGCCGGGCACTGGCCAACTTCTGATGCTTCACAGATGGGGGGCTGTCTGTGCTGTGGCTCCGTGCCACACTGGCTGTCCTGGTGGCCGGTGCACTCCACATACCGGTGACTAAAGACACCACTGGTCCCGGAGATGTTGTGGCTGAGGTGCTACTTCGGGACCTATGAGATGGACGGGGTGGGGTAGGTGTGGGAAAAAGGTCAAGGGTGGACAGGAAAAGTTTTTTGGACACACTGGGATGGGTAGCTGGAGGGGGTTTGGGAGTGGAGGAAGAGGTGGTGGTAGTAGGAGGTGTACGTTTGGTGACTTTGGGTGCAGGTGCATGCGCTGGATGCTGTTGTGAGGTGGATGGCTGTTGGGTGTGTGTGTGTCTGCGTTTGTGTATCTTGGGAGGGGGCGTCACAGACACACTGGGAGAGGACACAGGGGACGTGTGAATGGTAGTAGGGTGGTGACTGCACATGAGCGGGCGTGCTGGTGGGTGTGCTGGTGAGAGACGTAGTGACTGTAGAGGTAGTGCATGCAGGTGTGAGTGTAGAAGAGACTGTGAGTGAGGAGGGAGACGACGAGGAGGAGGACACAGTGGAGGCAGTGGATGTTGGTGTGTCTGCATGTCTGTGTTGCTTGCATGAGTGCCTGTGGGATGTGTGGTGCTTACGTTTGCCTGAGCTTCCCTTGTGTGTTGAGGTGTGTGCAGGCTGGTCTGATGGTGTGCTTGGGATAGGCAGAGGTATAGGGGATTGGGTCTGGGTGGAGGAAGTTGGAGGGGGGAGGCTAGAGACGGGGACAATGGCTGCCATCAGTGCTGAGGCCAGAGTTTGAAAAGCTCGGTGAAGGGCCGCCTGACCAGAATGAATGCCCTCCAGGAATGCATTAGTTTGTTGCAACTGCCTTTCTTCACCCTGGATGGCATTCAAAAGGGTAGACTGCCCAACAGTGAGGGACCTGAGGAGGTCAATGGCCTCCTCACTAAGGGCAGCAGGGGTGACTGGGGCAGGGCCTGAGGTGCTTGGGGCGAAGGTGATGCCCACCCTCCTGGGTGAGCAGGCACGGGGTGAAGGCTGAGGGGCTGCTGGGAGGGCGGTGCTGGTGGGGGGGTGGCGGCTGTACCTGTAGATGCAGGGGGCACAGGTGTTGCCGCCACCACAAGGGAGCTCCCATCAGAGGACGAGTCCGTGTCGCTGGTGTCAGCTCCTGTCTCCGCCGTAGAGCTCCCCTCGCCCTCCGTCCCACTGGTGAATTCCAAGTCTGTAGTCTCGCCCTCCAGGGACATGTGGGATGCAGCTCCCTCGTGCTCCTGTGCCACTGCTCCTCTGCCTGATGATGCTAATGCACACAAGAACAGGGAGACCACAAAAAGGGGGGGGGGACGACAGAAGAAAGACATGTTGAGTGCATGGATTACCGCTACCGGACAAGACAGACACAGAAGCCCCCTGCACTACGCCGCGCTCCTGGGCTCCACTGTTCAATTCCTGGGAAATGGCCTACAAGGCTATGGACGACACCTGCACACATAGATGACACAGGGACATGAATAGCTGTACTTGGCACTCTACAGAGGTGGGATGGGGTGCCACATGGCCTGCCTTACGGAGGGGCCTTGCCTACGGAACTCGCCCTGGCCTAGGGAAGCCCATAGCCCTCCTCCCCCACCCAGACAACTCCACTGTGCGCAAAGTCAGCAGAGTGAGATTTGTACTCATCCCCTTGTGTCTGCTGTGATGCCCTCAAGCACCCATCCAACTCCGGGTAGGCCACCACCAGGATCCTGAACATCAGGAGGGTCATGGTGCGACGGGCACCCCTCCCACGTTGGGAGGCCATCCCCAGCTGAGCCTCCGCCGTCTTCTTGCTCCAGTGGCGAATGTCCTCCCATCTTTTCTGGCAGTGGGTGCTCCGTCTGTGGTAGACCCCCAGGGTCCGGAAGTCCTTGGTGATGGCACGCCAAATATCTTTCTTCTGGTGAGTGCTGACCTACATGAAATGTACAGGGGAAGAAGAGAAGTCATTACCAACTGCACCGTCAAACTGATTGGCCCCCATCCCTGCCCTTGCCATGTGGCACATGCATTCATCATCTTTCATGCATGCAGCACTCTGTCCCCTTCCTTCTTACATCCAGCCCTGTCCACACAGGCATAGCCCATACAACATGCTCCCTGTGTACTTACCTGTTTGTCTGGAGGACCGTAGAGTAGCGTGTACTGGGGGAGGACCCCATCAACGAGCTTCTCCAACTCCTCCGATGTGAAGGCAGCGGCCCTTTCCCCAGACGCACGAGCCATTCTCTCTTCCAGACCGAGGTCACAGCAGCACTTGCAGTGTAGGTCTTCTCCTGTCGAAGATCAGGTATCGAGTGATTGAACAGATAGAAAATGGCGGTCATGTCCGCGGCGGTGCGTACCGTCACCGCCGGCGTACTTCGTCATTGGCTCCTGGGACCCATAGGGTCCAATGTTAACGAATGCAGCATTGCGCCGCGGTCTTCGACCGCCTACCGCAACGGTATACAACGCCAGAGCAGTTACCTCACATCCCACTGTCCCACTTTAAAGGTCAGGCAGCCGCCATTTCAGGGGCCCACATGGCTTCATTTTCAACTGCGTCACACATACCTAGGCCTAGACTCAACACTCATACAGGCCACCTTTTGTGTATGATTGGTGTTCTGGGTAAACTGTGGGTACGTACCTCTGAGTTGTTTGACTCTGTGCTTGCTGTTGTCCTTCATAGGCACCGTCCGCTGGGACATGTGAGGCGATGGCGGCATCCTCCGGTGTACCGACCGTTGGTGGTCCTGTCAACAATGGAGGAGTGACATTTGATAATCACCTACAGGCTTGACTGTGCCTCAATCCAGGAACTGTGTATCCACCATCCCACAGGAATCCCTCCTCAAGTGCAGGTGCTGTCAGTGCTCCATTTCCTTGCAAGTGGCTCTTTTCAAACAACTGTGGCCATGGCATCAGGGATGTCCCAGCCTATGTTTTCCAACGTATTGTCCAGAGTGTTGTCTGCCCTTCTGAAACACATGCGGAGCTACATCGTTTTCCATCAGTTGGAGGATTAGCCTACAGTGAAAGTTGATTTCTCTGTCCAGGGACATATCTCCAACATCCTAGGTGCCATTGATGGGACCCATGTGGCTTTGGTCCCCCCCCCCCACAGGAGTGAACAGGTGTACAGAAACCGGAAGAGTTATCATTCTATGAATGTACAGATGGTATGTTTGGCAGACAAGTACATCTCCCATGTGAATGTCATGTTCCCTGGCTCAGTGCATGACGCCTACATCCTGCGGAATAGCAGCATCCCTTATGTGATGGGTCAACTCCAGAGGCACCGTGTGTGGCTATTAGGTGAGCACCTGGAAGCAAGTCAGTGGGAATGGTTGTCTGGGTCTGGAGTTATCCCTCCAGGTTAGTGTGTGTCTAACAGTTGCCCCTCACCATTTGCAGGTGACTCTTGTTACCCCAACCTGTCATGGCTACTGACCACAGTGAGGAATCCCAGGACCAGGGCAGAGGAAAGCAACAATGAGGCCCATGGGTAACTAGGAGGGTGATCGAGCGGACCTTCGGCCTCCTGAAGGCCAGGTTCAGGTGCCTCCATATGACAGGTGGATCCCTATTCTACTCACCAAAGAAGGTGTGCCAGATCATCGTGGCCTGCTGTATGCTTCACAACTTGGCTTTGCGACGCCAGGTTCCTTTTCTGCAGGAGGATGGTCCAGATGGCGGTGTTGTTGCAGCTGTGGGGCCTGTGGACAGTGATGAGTAGGAAGCAGAGGAAGAAGTCATGCACAACAGGGACTCAGTGATCCTGCAATATTTCCAGTGAGACACAGGTAGAAATCCAAACCTGCCTACTACATGTACTTTGACATTACTACCTCTCTCCTGTCTGTCGTTTTCACCCAGTGTATGGTCACTGAGTTGTCACTTTCCCTTACGGTTTCACAGATGTGGGTCCCACTGTTTGACATCTGCTTAGATTCCTCATGGACTAGAGCTGTGTGACATAGGTATGTTGACATTACTATTTAAAAAACATTTTGTCACTGTAATTGCTAATACACTATTTCGAAATCACAGACAGACTCCATATAATTTTGTGCTTTAGGTGTGTTTATTTAAATGCTCAAAATTGGAGGGGGTAGTGAAATGGTGAGGGGTGATGGCGGAGGAGTGTCCATGGCAGAGTCCAGTCTATTAGGCTCACAGGTGCATTGCCCATATGGGCATAGGAAGTGGAGCTGGGGCAGTTTAATTATGGACAGGGTGACAAAGTGGGACAGTAGGATGACAATCAGGGTGGTCTCATTTCTTGGCGGGGGTCTTGGCATCGTTCTCTGTCTTGTTCTGGATCTCAGGGACCATTTGCGGGGTGGTTCTCCATCTGCAGGGGGTAGGGTGCTGGTGTGGTGGTCCTGTGGCGGGCATCCTGTCCACTAGCACCGGCGGAGGTGGTGGGCAGTTCATCATCCATGCTAGTGTCAGGGGCCCCTTGTAGTGCCACAGTGTCCCTCCTCGTGTTGACTAGTTCTATCAGCACCCCTACTATGGTGCCCAGGGTGGAGCTGATGGTTCTGAGTTCCTCCCTGAAGCCCATATACTGTTCCTCCTGAATGCTCTGGGTCTCCTGAAACTTGGCCAGTACCGTTGCCATTGTCTCCTGGGATTGGTGGTAGGCTCCCATGATGGAGGAGAGGGCCTCGTGGAGAGTGGGTTCCCTTGGCCTGTCTGCCCCGTCACACGGCAGTCCTCCCAGTTCCCCTGTATTCCTCTGCCTCCATCCCCTGGACCGTGTGCCCACTACCACTACCCCCAGGTCCCTGTTGTTGGGGTGATGGGTTATCCTGGGTTCCCTGTAGTGGTGGACACACAGCTGATTGACGTGTCCTGGAGACTGAGGTATGGGCCCGCTGGGTGGGTGCTGTGCTGGTGTTTCCAGAGGGGGGAAGGTCTGTGGTGGCCTGTGCCTGTGTGAGGGGAACTGACTGTCCAGAGGTCCCCGTTGGTCCGGGCTGGTCATCTAGATCCAGTTGGACAGAGGTGCTGTCATCACTTTGGGCCTCTTCTGTTGGTGGTGTGGACATGTGTGGACCCTCCTGTCCGGTGACATTGGGTAGGGGTCCTGCAGGGGTATAAAAGGATGTTTATTAAATCTGTGTGTGTCATGGTGTGCAATGAGTGGGTGACCGTGTACCCCAGTGCTAGCATTCCTGTGTGGGAGCTTGTGTGATGATGGTTTAGGGGGGTGTATGGGTATGTGCAGTGGGCATGCTTTGGTGATGGGTGTCCATGCTTTGTTGTTGCATGCAGGGCTTGGTGTTGGGATGTGTGGTTTGTGATGTTGGGACATTTGTGAGGAGTTGGGGTGCTGTGGGTGAGGGTGGGGGTATGTGATAGCATGCAGGTAGGGTGGGGGATGTAATAGTAAAGCTTTGTCTTACCAGCGTCCATTCCTCCAGCTACTCCTGCGAGGCCCTCAGAATGCAGAATCGCCAAGACCTGCTCCTCCCATGTTGTTAGTTGTGGGGGAGGAGGTGGGAGTCCGCCGCCAGTCTGCTGAACCGCCAGGTGGTGTCTTGACACCACGGAACGCACCTTCCCCCGTAGGTCGTTCCACCTCTTCCTGATGTCCTCCCGATTTCTTGGGTGTTGTCCCACTGCGTTGACCCTGTCCACTATTCTTCACCATAGCTCCATCTTCCTAGCTATGGAGGTGTGCTGCACTTGTGATCCGAATAGCTGTGGCTCTACCCAGACGATTTCCTCCACCATGACCCTGAGCTCCTCCTCCGAGACCCTGGGGTGTCTTTGCCGTGCCATGGGGTGTTGTAGGTGATGTGTGGGGTGGAGTGTGTGGTGATAAGTGTGGTGACATGTAGTGGTGTCTTGTATGAGGTGCGTGGAAGTTGTGTGGGTGATGGTGTTGTGTGCCTGTGGATGCTGTTGTTCTTGCTGGTGGTGTCTCTCTGTGGCCTTCTTTCAGAATTTTTTGTCGTGGGAGTTTGTGGGTGATGTGGGTGTGTGTCTTATATTGTAATGGGTGTGTGGGAGTGGTGTGTGTATGTGTATCAGGTGTGTGTATTTTGAATTGTCCAATGTGGCTGTGTTTTGTAAGAGTGTGTGTATTTTGAGCGCGGTGGTGTGTACCGCCAATGGAATACCGCGGTTGAAAGATCACCGTGTGGATTCGTGTGTCGTTATAGTGTGGGCGTATTTCTGTTGGTGTGACGGTGGAGGTTTTGTTTTCGCCAATTTATCATTGACCTTTGGTGTGGCTGACTTGTGTGGGTGTCTGACTTTTGGCGGATTATGAGATGTGGGTCATAATAGCTGTGGCGGAATTCCGCAGCCGCGGCGGTGTGTTGGCGGTCTTCTGCTCGGCGGTAAGCGCCTTTTACCGCCAATGTTGTACTGACCCCCATTGTCTTATTTGACTTTTGTTCAATTCGGTTTACTACATGGGGTAAATGGAATAGTATATTGAGAACACCATTCAAATAGCAGTTGACACCTGAACTGTTGTCTAACTGTAACCTACAATTTCACTGTAATTTTCCAGTTTTCTCTTCTTAGCACTCTCTTTGTTGTCCTTTTGTTTTTTATCTTTTCTTGAGGGTCCATAGAATGTTTTGTAATTTTCCAGTTTGGGCACAGTATCTGTTTCTCATAAACAGTATACTGGCCTCAATGAGGAGTGTATAGACTTCTTAATCAATTGTACTCTCTTACACAGTTTACATCAGCACTAACTTTGCTCTAATCAAAGTCAATCAAAAACAAGCTGGACAAGGTTCTAATTTGTGACTATGCTACATATGACATTTAGGGGGTCATTCTGACCCCCGCCGGCGGCGGAAGCCGCCGGCCTGGCGGGAACCGGCAGAAGACCGTACTGTGGTCAAAAGACCGCGGCGGTCATTCTGACTTTCCTGCTGGGCTGGCGGGCGACCGCAAAAAGGCCGCCCGCCCGCCCAGCGGGAAAGCACCAGCAACGAGGATGCCGGCTCCGAATGGAGCCGGCGGAGTTGCTGGTGTGCGACGGGTGCAGTTGCACTCGTCGTGATTTTCAGTGTCTGCCAAGCAGACACTGAAAATCTCAATGGGGCCCTGTTAGGGGGCCCCTGCAGTGCCCATGCCAGTGGCATGGGCACTGCAGGGGCCCCCAGGGGCCCCACGACACCCGTTCCCGCCATCCTGTTTCTGGCGGTGAAAACCGCCAGAAACAGGATGGCGGGAAGGGGGTCGGAATCCCCATGGCGGCGCTGCTTGCAGCGCCGCCGTGGAGGATTCCCTGGGGCAGCGGGAAACCGGCGGGAAACCGCCGGTTTCCCTTTTCTGACCGCGGCCTTACCGCCGCGGTCAGAATTGCCCCAGAAGCACCGCCAGCCTGTTGGCGGTGCCTCTGCGGCACTCTGCCCTGGCGGTTTTCAAACGCCAGGGTCAGAATGACCGCCTTAATCTTTGAATACAGAACTTCCAACGTTAGCCCAAGCTACATCTACATTTAAAGCTTGTGATTTATGGATGGTTATGGCATATGCTAAAGAGAGCGGAAACTGTTGTCTTTGGGTATATGAGTCTTTTACAAGCAAAAACTGTACAACACAGCAGCCAATCTTCTTGACATCATCTAGCTAATCACATTTTATAGCCAAATGTTCTACCTCGTCTCTATTTGGAAAAATAATGAAATCAATAACTTTACCTATTGCACCATGTACTAAGCCTTCCTCGACATTTAAAGTTTTAATTTGTGTTGTGAAGTAACTCAACAGTTTTTGCAGACACGGAAACTGTTTTCTAATCCTTCTGTTTTGAATACTGATTCCTACAAATAGTTCAATGTCTCTTGTAGTTTATATGTCAGTAGTATTGTGACTCCCTGATGTTCCATTTTATTGATAGCTGTAATTTCCAAAATATCTTCATTCTCCAATTGTAGTAATTCTTTAGTAACGTTTGAGCACTCTTGAAGTGTTAGCATTAAACAAACTATAGATTTCTCTTCTTTAATGAAATTGAACATTAGTTCTAGTGCAGTTATGTCAGATAGGAATAGGCTCTTCATTAGGTGACTTTCCATAGCATGTTTCCCCTGTTTTGTGAGAACTCCTACTCTAATCTCTTTCAGTATCTCTCTATATTTAATATCAGAGGCTTGGTACATGTTTTTTTCTAATTCTTTGTACTCACGTTTAACCAAATGTTCATGTTGCAAATACTTCCTAGAGAATTCCTTATTTTATTATTCAAAAAAGTTATGAAAGTTGGAGTAGGTCTCCAAAGACAAATGCTTTCCTCCAAATAGTGCATCATTGTTCTCAAAATCTGCTGCATCCTTATGTGAATGAAAACAAGCATTATGTTTGATACCATGCTCACTTCATTAATAATAAGAAGCGTCATTTTTTTCAATACTCTTGATACTTCATGGAAAGCGTCACCAAATAGCTTCTGATATTCATGTTCAATGGGTAGCATTAGTAGTCAATGTAGAGTCATTCTTTAATTTCATGCACAGCTAATCCTGTTGGTGCTGTAACTATACATGACAAACATGAACCTGTACTCTTCTGTAGATAACTGTTGAAAACTTCAGTTAAGAAGCTTTTGCCAGTGCTTGCTTGTCCACTGATGTATAATAATATTGGTTTATCTGTAGAAAATTGACATCTTTTTGTTTGGGAGAAATCGGCGCTCTATTTTAGTTTTAACTTTGCTGTAAATTTCTCTTTGTTCTAAATCCACAGTATCCTATTTTGCCTGCTGCATGGCAATCTCCACCTCATTCATAGTTATAGCTGTTTCATTTTGAATTACTAGTTCTCCGAGAGGACCCTGAGTTGCTCGTCTGCAAGCTCTACCCGGCTAAAACAGCAGCAATAGTTTCTTCCTGTTCAATCTAATCTTTCAACATCTGAAAGTATGTTGGAAAGACAGAACACTGAATACTGTCTTTAACATCATTGAATGAATCTTCATAAAATCATAGGGCCTGATTACAACTTTGGAGGAGGTGTTAATCCGTCCCAAAAGTGACGGTAAAGTGACGGATATACCACCAGCCGTATTACGAGTCCATTATATCCTATGGAACTCGTAATACAGCTGGTGGTATATCCGTCACTTTACCGTCACTTTTGGGACGGATTAACACCTCCTCCAAAGTTGTAATCAGGCCCATAGTGTCCAAGTAGTTGTGATTCAGTTTGCCATGGTTTGAACAGTTGCAAAAAGTCCACGTAGAAAATAATCTTCTGCGTGAAATTTGGCAACTATGTTTCCTGTGATTAATTAGATTTCCCTTGTTGTTTCTCACCAGACATCCATCACATCCAATGACTGCAAATCTTCCTTCTTCTATGTTTTCAGTTACATGAGTTCTATATGTGTAAGGCTGAAGTACTTTACACAGACAGATGTTTTCAAGATGAGAACTCCATCATGAGTAATATGTATCCAGTATATTACTCTTTAGACTGTTTGTACTCTCAGGATCACATTCTACAATGTACTGTATTTCTGGAAAAAGCCTTCAATACTCTGTTGCAAGTGTTTGTAAGCCTAGGCTTACCCACACAATTCTTCTAGACTGGGAGAACAAGCTTGCTGAGCTCAACACATTTGTTCATTCATAAGATCCAATTTCCCTGTGCAAACACATTTTCAAACTAAAACTGTACAATTTTTTGGTAAGACTTTTTTTCTGCTGAAATTTCCTCTCACATCGTTTGCACCTCTGTCTTTGTTATATCAGCAGTCATCTAGCGAGCTACAGTGATAGAATTATCTGCAACAAATTGTATATCCATATTTTCATTCTACATCTTTAGACTAACAGGGTTATAGTCATTTATATATTTTGAATCTTCTATTCTTATGAGGTTGTACATATTTGTTCAGTGGTGTCCGTGTCAAGGTGTGTTTCACTGCAGACAAAAAGCTTTTCACTCTTCCTTCTGAGATCACAGGATGTGGAAATCCAAAATGATGTCTTGTTTAAAATGTTGCTTTTGATATGTATTTTCGAAATCAGTATTTACCATACCCGTGAGTTTGAAATCTAAGAACTTCTCAATCCCTTCTCAGAAGATTCTTTTGGTATGGTACATGTCAAATACTTGTCCATTAAAGACAGGGCAGACTCATTAGTGTCTGTTCTAAACTTTGGGTCATCTTTAAACCCAAAATAGCATGTGGAGCACCTCTAGCTTGGTACTCTTTGCGCCAAAAGAAATCAGTCACTTCACCAAGTGGAGGATTCATTTTGTTGCAGATAAAAGCCATCATACCTCGAAATCAGTGGTTAAAATGCCTGCAAACATGTGTAGGATCCCATGAACAGAGTTTTCCTGGTGTTTTTAGATTTATATCTTTTATATTAGACTTTGCTTCTCATGAGGATTCAAGGAGGTCATTCCATGCATACTCAGCAGAACTGAGTGTCTCAAACCCAGTAGGTGTTCCTAGATTTCTCAACATGGCGACAATACCAATACTCGTTTGTACCACGTTGGCATGCCATCAAATTGATTAAGTTGTATTCAAGGTTTTTATCTTTCCCATGTACTTTATCAACAAATTGCCCCACAGACAGATTTTTCAGATTTACTTATGTTTTGAGCATGTGATTTACTGCATAGGATAAGCCAGACAAGTCGCTCTCAAATAGTTGCTGAAATGTATAAGGAATGCACTGGTGAAATCTAGGGTCCTCTGAATATAGTCTAGTTGATCTGTATTCAGCTACTGGTATTTGTACAGGCCTGCCATCGTACCTCTCGCCTACTCCATTAGGAAAGAGATGTGGAAAGCATCAAGCTTTGAAGTTTTTCTCCTTCTCAATTAATGAAGGTCCTTTTGTTTCTTTCTTTGAAATAGTTCTATAACATTTCCAATGATCTCTTGGTCAAAGTAGAGGATAAATACAACAGTGTTCATAAATGTCTTCCATTCTTGTTCAATCCACCTTTTCAATTTGACCTCTTGATGGTAGTGTATCATCCTCCAAATGTGAAATACCTAGAAGAACATCCACATTGCATAGTAAATGTTATTTTGTACCAGATATAGGCCCTCATTTTGAACATGGTGGTCTGGACCGCCACACTGGCGGTCCTTACCGCCAATGGCATGGCGGTCCAGACCGCCATATTCTGAACGTGGCTGAAACGCCACGGTGGAAACGCCATTCCTGCCAGGCTCCCGCCACCAGGCAGCTTTGGAGCCAGCGTCAATATTCAGGCCCTGTTTCCCACTGGGCCACCAGGCGGAAACACTGTTTCCACCAGCCGGCCCAGCAGGAAGATCATTATGTGGCCGTCACGGGGTCCGTCACGCTGGCAGTCGTCTGTCGATCGTCAGCGTAGATCTCGGCGGCTTACATCATAATAAGGGCCTTGATGTTGTTGTTTTTTTTTCTTTTCTAATAACTCTTGCTATATCTTTTTACTTCTGGTAGGTAGACCCTTGACTAGAAATAAAAGTCCTTCTTCCAAATTTCTTTGCACACCTACAGTTTCAACATTTTGCTTAAAATCTAATGACAAGTAAACAACTTTACCTTTTAGATCCTTCTGGAGCTCAGTTGGTGGTAATTTTCCTGCCTTTGGCTCCATACGTATGATCGCTTGAAGACCATGTATACATTGTATAACTATAAACTCATAAACATTTAAGTCTTTTAGTTCTTGTGGAATGTAGACTTGTTCTAACTTGTTATACACTGCTCTAGCAGGCAATTTATTGTCATTTAAGTTATTATAATAAATACTTCCATATAATTTGTTGTGTGCTGCAATCAAACAGTTCCTCAAAAGTTATACCTATATCCTGTTCTGCTACACTCCCAGATTCAAAGTGCTAATTTTATTTGCACTCCTGTGCAAGTCCAAAGAAACAAAACTGCACATCATCACAAACCTTTTCTAGCTCTGCCACTGTCCCATTTAAAAAACTCTATTCATTTCTCCTAACCATAGTGCAGGACTCTTAACTTGGTAAATCCTCCTAACTAAAGTTGGCATTTGTGAGTGGTGCACAGCTAACATTCTAAAATGATGAAAGGTGCTTTGGTGCACTTTCTTTGATAAGCATGCTAGTGAATGTCCCTGTAGATTTGTATATGTTCTTACTCTGCATGGATCTAATCCTTGTAAAATGGCAATTTCCTGTTTAAAACTTTTCTGTGGAAAGATACGTAGGAAATATCTGACTGTGTCAATTGATTGCTGATGAACACTAAAAATACTGCTACAATTCCACTTGTATACAGTGTCCAGCCTTCGCCTTCCCTGAGCCTCTTCAGCTATGACTTCCTCTATATTTCTAGATACTATTGCTATGGTGAGAGCCACACACTTGAATTTCAGGCGTTCCGATGGGGCAATGACAATTCCCCAATCACGGTGAGGACTAACAGGACCACAATGAAGATCACACTGCCCTCTCGCAAGTCCTCAGGGGGAAGGGTGTTAGGGAAGTAAAAAATAGAGAATACTGGCTTCCACTTTGTGGACTGCAGAATTGGACTGCCAGACCCTGGGCTGTGTGTCGTGTCTGGCATCAGGACTTCTGATTTCCCAAATACTGGATTTCTGATTTTAAGATTCTGGTCTGTAAAAGAATTGCCTCATTAATATAATGAGCCAGCGTAGAATGTTGCTAATTTGTATTAATGTCTCATTATATTAATGAGGCAATTCTTTTACAGACCAGAATCTTAAAAACAGAAATCCAGTATTTGGGGAACAAAATTGTTAATGCCAGCTCGCCCTGCTATGGGCCCCCGGGGAGAGCATTAGCGCTCCCCCAGATGGCCAAGCACCACCTTCTCCTGAGCAGGAATGGAAGAGGAATCGCTTCCCCTTCCACCCCCGCGCCCCGCTGACTCCCCCGTGGCGCCTGATGACATCAGTGTGCTCTCGTGTGCGGACATCATCAGAGGCCTTCCCCACCGCGCTGGAAGCTCAGCTTCAAGCGCCGATCGTGGGGAGAAATGCAAAAGAATTTCTCCTCCGATCACGTGGAGGCCAGAAAGGAGAGGAAAGGCCTTTCCTCTCCTTTCATGTCTCTCTGAGCATTTCTGCTGCCCAATCGTGATGAAATCGGGCAGCAGAACTTCCCACTAGACACCAGGGAATTTTTTTTCGTGTGTCTTTATGATATAAGGGGAGCGGCCCCTTGGACAAGGGCCGCTCCACAGGGGGGCAATTGATTTCTAGGCTATTTCTGCCCCCCCGTGGGGGCAGATCGGCCTATTATATTTAGGTCGATCTGCCCCCGGGGGGCAGAAACCCCTAGACACCAGGGTTTTTTTGTTTGTTCGTTTTTATTTGTATATGGGGAGCGACCCCTTAGGCAAGGGTCGCTCCCCTGGCGGCAAAATCAATTCTAGGCCTTTTCTGCCCCCCTTGTGGGCAGATCGGCCTATTTGTATTAGGCCAATATGCCCCCAAGGGGGGCAGAAACCACTAGACACCAGGGATTTTTTTTGGTGGTTTGTTTTATTTTTTTATATTTGGGGAGCAACCCCTTCGGCAAGGGTCGCTCCCCTGCGGGGGGAATTTGTTTTATACCATTTCTGCCCCCCTTGGGGGCAGATAGGCCTACTGTAATTATGCCGATTTGCCCCCGGGGGGAGCAGAAACCTCTAGGCACCAGGGATTTTTTTAATTTTTCTTTTATATGTGGGGAACGACCACTTAGGAAAGAGTTGCTCCCCTGGGGGCAAAATTATCATTAGGATAGGCCAATCTGCCCCCAAGGGGGGCAGAAACCACTAGACACCAGTTTCACATGAGGGGAGCGACCCCTTAGGCAAGGGTCACTCCTCTGGGGGGGCAAATTTGTTTTAGGCCATTTCTACCCCCCTTGGAGGCAGATCAACCTATTGTAATTATACCCATCTGCCCCCGGGGGGCAGAAACCTCTAGGCAGCAGGGATGTTTTTTTTTTTTTTTTTTTAAATTATACATGCGGAGTGACCCCTTAGCCAAGGGTTGTTCCCCTGAGGGCAAAATTATCTTTAGGGCATTTTGGCCTATTTTTATTAGGCCAATCTGCCCTCCAAGGGGGGGTAAAAACCACTAGACACCAGGGATTTTTATTTTTTTGCATCAATTTCACGCAAGGGGAGCGACCCCTTAGGCAAGGGTCATTCCTATGGGCGGAAAATTAATTTTAGGCCATTTCTGTCCCCGTTGGGGGCAGGTTGGCCTATTTTTATTAGGCTGATCTGCCCCCAAGGGGGTAGAAACTACTAGACACCAGGGATGTTTTTTGCACCAAATTCACGCAAGGGGAGTGACCCCTTAGGCAAGGGTCTCTCTCCTTGGAGGGAAAATTTATTTTAGACCATTTGTGCTCCCCTTGGGGGCTGATCAGCCTATTTCAATTAGACCGATCTGCCCCCGGGGGGCAGAAACCACTTAGGCACCAGGAAATGGTGTGTGTGCATTTTGTTTGGGGGGGACAGCCCCTTGGACAAGGGTCACTCCTCATGGGGGCACATTACTGTAGGTCATATCTGCCCCCCTTGGGGGCAGATCGGTCTATTTTTGGAAGGCCCATCTGCCCCCAAGGGGGGCAGAAAGCTCACCAAAGACCAGGTAAGATTTTTTTTCAAAATAAGAGGGTTGGGGTATGTCCATTCTCCCATCCCAAATAAATGGGGCCAAAGTTGTTCTGCCCAACAGTGGGCAGATGGGGCAATTACCCCCAATCCACACCCGGGGGGCAGAAAGTCTACTAAATTCCAGGGAATTAAAAAAAAATAGTGTGGTGGTGGCTACCAACCGGTATGGGCATGGTTATGCCCCCACCCCAAGTGAGGGGGTAACAGTCTTTTAGCTCCCCCTGCACCCTAAAACATCTTATCCCACGGCAAGCAAGTGAACATTTGATTATTTAGGGTTTTGGTTTTACATTTGGGCCACAAGAGCTTGGCTAACTCTCAAAATTGTCCCACTTGGAATGATGAGTGCTGCACTTTTTGGATTTTGGGACGCTGCCATGTAGAAAATTCCACAAGACCTAGACACTTCTGATAACTAAACATCTGAGTGAGTCCAAGGTGGCGTGCTTCACATGCAGCCCGCACCATTTTCTTACTCCCAATGCCCTGCAAGGCTCCAAATTTGCTAGAAATCACACACTTTTTCCCCATTTTTATGATGGAGCCTTCCGGAATCTGCAGGAATCCACAAAATTCCTAACACCCGGCTTTGTCTCATCCATACCGATAAAAATTCTGCTGCACTTGTCAGCATAAAAATGTTTTTTTTCAAACTGCCCTTTTGGACCCACTTTGGTTCCCCCTCAATTTCGACATGTTTTTGGCTCTTCCCTGTTACAAGCACTTGCCCACCTACACAAGTGAGGTACCATTTTTACCGGGTGACTGAGGCGAACGTTGGGTGGCAGGAAATTTGCCCCGGTGCGATGATCCCACACAGAAATGTGGGAAAAATGTGATTTTAATGGCTAAATTTGAGGTTTGCCGAGGATGCTGGGTAAGAAAACCTTTGGGGATCCACGCAAGTCACACCTACCTGGACTCCCTCGGGTGTCTAGTTTTCAGAAATGTCTAGGTTTGGTAGGTTTCCCTAGATGGCTGCTGAGCCCAGGACCAAAAATGCAGGTGCCCCCCATGCAAAAACAGGTAGTTTTGCATTTGATAATTTTGATGTGTCAAGATAGTGTTTTGGGGCATTTCCTGTTGCGAGCACAAGGCCTTCCCACACAAGTGAGGTACCATTTTTACCAGGAGACTTGAGGAAACGCTGGGTGGAAGGAAATTTGTGGCTCCTCTCAGATTCAAGACCTTTCTGTCACCGAAATGTGAGGAAAAAGTGTTTTTTTACCCAAATTTTGATGTTTGCAAAGGATTCTGAGTAACAGAACCTGGCGAGAACCCCACAAGTCACCCCATCTTGGATTCCCCTAGGTCTGAAGTTTTCAAAAATGCATACGTTTGTTAGGTTTCGCTAGGTGCCGGCTGAGCTAGAGGTCAAAATTCACAGGTAGGCACTTTGTAAAAAACACCTGTTTTCTTTGGGAAAATGTGATGTGTCCACTTTGTGTTTTGGGGCATATCCTGTCGTGGACAGTAGGCCTACCCACACAAGTGAGGTATCATTTTTATCGGGATACTTGGGGGAACGCTGGGTGAAAGGAAATTTGTGGCTACTCTCTGAGTCCAGAACTTTCTGTCACCAAAATGTGAGGAAAATGTGTTCTTTTAGCCAAATTGTGAGGTTTGCAAGGGATTCTGGGTAATACAATCTGGTGAAAGCCCCACAAGTCACCCCATCTTATATTCCCCTAGGTCTCTAGTTCTCAAAAATGCACAGGTTTGGTAGGTTTCCCAAGGTGCCAACTGAGCTAGAGGCCAAATCCACAGTCAGGCACTTTACAAAAAAACCCACTGTTTTCTTTGGAAAAATGTGATGTGTCCATGTTGTGTTTTGGGACATTTCCTGTCGAGGTCCCTAGGCCTAACCACACAAGTGAAGTATCATTTTTATCGGGAGACTTGGGGGAACACTGGGCAAAAGGAAATTTGTGGCTCCTCTCAGATTCCAGAACTTTCTGTCACCGAAATCTGAGGAAAAAGTGTTTTTTTAGCCAAATTTTGACATTTGCAAAGGATTCTGGGTAACAGAACCTGGTGAGAGCCTCACAAGTCATCCCATCGTGGATTCCCCTAGGTCTCTAGTTTTCAAAATGAATACGTTTGGTACGTTTCGCTAGGTGCCGGCTGAGCTAAAGGGCAAAATTCACAGGTAGGTACTTTGCAAAAAACACCTGTTTTCTTTGGGAAAATATGATGTGTCCACTTTGTGTTTTGGGGCATTTCCTGTCGTGGGCACTAGGTCTACCCACACAAGTGAGGTATCATTTTTATCGAGAGACTTGGGAGAATGCTGGGTGGAATATAATTTGTGACTCCTCTCATATTCCATAACTTTCTGTCACCGAAATGTGAGGAAAAAGTGTTTTTTTAACCAAAGTTTGGGGTTTGCAAATGGATTGTGGGTAACAGAACCTGGTGAGAGCCCCACAAGTCACACCATCTTGGATTCCTCTATGTCTCTAGTTTTCAAAAACTGCACAGGTTTGGTAGGTTTCCCTGGGTGCCAACTGAGATAGAAACCAAAATCCACAGGTAGGCACTTTACAAAAAACTTCTCTGTTTTCTTTGGAAAAATGTGATGTGTCCACGTTGTGTTTTGAAGCATTTCCTATCGTGGGCACGAGGCCCACCCACACAAGTGAGGTCTGATTTTTATCGGGAGACTTGTTGGAACTCTGAGTGGAAGGAAATTTGTGGCTCTTCTCAGATTCCAGAACTTTCTGTCACCGAAATGTGAGGAAAAAGTGAAAAGTGTTTTTTTAGCCAAATTTTGAGGTTTGCAAAGGATTCTGGGTAATAGAACCTGGTGAGAGCCCCACAACACCGCATCTTGGATTACCCTAGGTCTCTAGTTTTCAAAAATGCATATGTTTGGTAGGTTTCCCTAGGTTCCGACTCCGCTAGAGGCCAAAATCCACAGGCAGGCAGTTTACAAAAAACACCACTGTTTTCTTTGGAAAAACGTGATGTTTCCACGTTGTGTTGTGGGGCATTTCCTGTCGCGGTCACTAGGCCTAACCACACAAGTGAGGTATCATTTTTATCGGGAGACTTGGGGGAACACGGGGTGAAAGGAAACTTGTGGCTCCTCTCAGATTCCAGAACTTTCTGTCACAGAAATATGAGGAACAAGTGTTTTTTTAGCCACATTTTGAGGTTTTCAAGGGATTCTGGGTAATAGAACCTGGTGAAAGCCGCACATGTCACCTCATCTTGGAATCCCCTAGGTCTCTAGATCTCAAACATGCACAGGTTTGGTAGGTTTCTCGAGGTGCCGACTGAGCTAGAGGCCAAAATCCACAGGCAGGCACTTTACAAAAAACACCACTGCCTTCTTTGGAAAAATGTGATGTGTCCACGTTGTGTTTTGGGGCATTTCCTGTCGCGGGCAGTAGGCCTACCCACAAAAGTGAGGTATCATTTTTATCGGGAAACTTGGGGAACGCTGGGTGGAAGGACATTTTTGGCTCCTCTCAGATTCCAGAACTTTCTGTCACCGAAATGTGAGGAAAAAGTGTTTTTTTAGCCAAATTTGGATGTTTGCAAAGGATTCTGGGTAATAGACCCTGGTGAGAGCCCCACAAGTCACCCCATCTTGGGTTACCCTAGGTCTCTAGTTTTCAAAAATAAATACGTTTGGTAGGTTTCGCTATGTACCGGCTGAGCTAGAGGCCAAAATTCACAAGTAGGCACTTTGTAAAAAACACCTGTTTTCTTTGGGAAAATGTGATGTGTCCACTTTGTGTTTTGGGACATTTCCTGTCGTGGGCAGTAGGCCTCCCCACACAAGTGAGGTATAATTTTTATTGGGATACTTAGGGGAATGCTGGGTGAAAGGAAACTTGTGGCTCCTCTCAGATTCCAGAACTTTCTGTCACAGAAATGTGAGGAAAAAGTGTTTTTTTAGCCACATTTTGAGGTTTCCAAGGGATTCTGGGTAATAGAACCTGGTGAAAGCCCCACAAGTCTCCTCATCTTGGATTCCCCTAGGTCTCTAGTTCTCAAACATGCACGGGTTTGGTAGGTTTCCCAAGGTGCCGACTGAGCTAGAGGCCAAAATCCACAGGAAGGCACTTTACAAAAAACACCTGTTTTCTGTGGGAAAATGTGACGTGTCCACTTTGTGTTTTGGGACATTTCCTGTTGTGGGCAGTAGGCCTACCCACACAAGTGAGGTATTGTTTTTTTTGGGAGATTTGGGGGAACGCTGGATGAAAGGAAATTTGTGGCTCCTCTCAGATTCCAGAACTTTCTGTCACCGAAATGTGAGGAAAAAGTGTTTTTTTAGGCAAATGTTGATGTTTGCAAGGGATTCTGGGAAACAGAACCTGGGGAGAGCCCCACAAGTCACCTCATCTTGGATTCCCCTAGGTCCGTAGTTCTAAAAAATGCACAGGTTTGGTAGGTTTGCCTAGGTGCCGACTGAGCTAGAGGCCAAATTCCACAGGTAGGCACTTTGCAAAAAACACATCTGTTTTCTTTGGAAAAATGTGATGTATCCACGTTGTGTTTTGGGGCATTTCCGGTTGCAGGCACTAGGCCTACCCACACAAGTGAGGTATAAGTTTTATCAGGAGTCTTGGGAGAATGCTGGGTGGAAGGAAATTTGTGGCTCCTTTCAGATTCCAGATCTTTCTGTCACTGAAATGTGAGGAAAAACTGTTTTTTAAACCACATTTTAAGGTTTGTATAGCATTATGGGTAACAGAACGTGGTGAGTGCCACACACGTCACTCCATCCTGGATTCCCCTAGGTCTCTTGTTTTAAAAAATGCACAGGTTTGGTATGTTTCCCTAGGTGCCGACTGAGCTAGAGGCCAAAATCCACAGGTAGGCACTTTGCAAAAAACACCTATGTTTTCTTTGGAAAAATGTGATCTGTCCATTTTGTGTTTTGGGGCATTTCCTGTCGTGGGCACTAGGTCTACCCACACAAGTGAGGTATCATTTTTATCGAGAGACGTGGAAGAATGCTGGGTGGAATAAAATTTGTTGCTCCCCTCAGATTCCAGAACTTTCTGTCACCGAAATGTGAGGAAAAAGTGTTTTTTTTGCCACAGTTAGAGGTTTGCAAAGGATTCTGGGTAATAGAACCTGGTGAGAGCCCCACAAGTCACCCCATCTTGGATTACCCTAGGATTCTAGTTTTCAAAAATAAATACGTTTGGTAGGTTTCACTAGGTACCGGCTGAGCTAGAGGCCAAAATGCACGAGTAGGCACTTTGTAAAAAACACCTGTTTTCTTTGGGAAAATGTGATGTGTCCACTTTGCGTTTTGGGGCATTTCCTGTCGTGGGCACTAGGTCTACCCACACAAGTGAGGTATCATTTTTATTGAGAGACTTGGAAGAATGCTGGGTGGAATAAAATTTGTGGCTCCCCTTAGATTCCAGAACTTTCTGTCACCGAAATGTGAGGAAAAAGTGTTTTTTTAGCCAAAGTTTCAGGTTTGCAAAGGATTCTGGGTAATAGAACCTGGTGAGGGCCCCAGAAGTCACCCCATCTTGGATTACCCTAGGATTCTAGTTTTCAAAAATGAATACGTTTGGTAGGTTTCGCCAGGTACCGGCTGAGCTAGAGGCCAAAATTCACATTTAGGCACTCTGCAAAAAACACCTTTCTTCTTTGGGAAAATGTGATGTGTCCACTTTGCGTTTTGGGGCATTTCCTGTCGTGGGCAGTAGGCCTACCCACAAAAGTGATTTATAATTTTTATTGGGATACTTGGGGGAATGCTGGGTGAAAGGAAACTTGTGGCTCCTCTCAGATTCCAGAACTTTCTGTCACAGAAATGTGAGGAAAAAGTGTTTTTTTAGCCACATTTTGAGGATTCAAAGGGATTCTGGGTAATAGAACCTGGTGAAAGCCCCACAAGTCTCCTCATCTTGGATTCCCCTAGGTCTCTAGTTCTCAAACATGCACGGGTTTGGTAGGTTTCCCGAGGTGCCGAATGAGCTAGAGGCCAAAATCCACAGGCAGGCACTTTACAAAAAACACCTGTTTTCTGTGGGAAAATGTGATGTGTCCACTTTGCGTTTTGGGACATTTCCTGTTGTGGGTAGTAGGCCTACCCACACAAGTGAGGTATCGTTTTTTTGGGAGATTTGGGGGAACGCTGGATGAAAGGAAATTTGTGGCTCATCTTAGATTCCAGAATTTACTGTCACCGAAATGTGAGGAAAAAGTGTTTTTTTAGGCAAATGTTGATGTTTGCAAGGGATTCTGGGAAATAGAACCTGGTGAGAGCCCCACAAGTCACCTCATCTTGGATTCCCCTAGGTCCATAGTTTTAAAAAATGCACAGGTTTGGTAGGTTTGCCTAGGTGCCGACTGAGCTAGAGGCCAAATTCCACAGGTAGGCACTTTGCAAAAAACACCTCTGTTTTCTTTGGAAAAATGTGATGTATCCACGTTGTGTTTTGGGGCATTTCCTGTTGCGGACACTAGGCCTACCCACACAAGTGAGGTATAAGTTTTATCAGGAGTCTTGGGAGAATGCTGGGTGGAAGGAAATTTGTGGCTCCTTTCAGATTCCAGATCTTTCTGTCACTGAAATGTGAGGAAAAACTGTTTTTTTAACCACATTTTAAGGTTTGTGTAGGATTCTGGGTAACAGAACCTGGTGAGTGCCACACATGTCACTCCATCCTGGATCCCCCTAGGTCTCTTGTTTTAAAAAATGCACAGGTTTGGTATGTTTCCCTAGGTGCCGACTGAACTAGAGGCCAAAATCGACAGGTAGGCACTTTGCAAAAAACACCTCTGTTTTCTTTGGAAAAATGTGATGTGTCCACGTTGTGTTTTGGGACATTTCCTGCCGTTGGCACTAGGTCTACCCACACCAATGAGGTATCATTTTTATCGAGAGACTTGGGAGAATGCTAGGTGGAATAAAATTTGGGGCTCCTCTCAGATTCCAGAAGTTTCTGACACCGAAATGTGAGGGAAAAGTGTTTTTTTAGCCAAAGTTTGCAAATGGATTCTGGGTAACAGAACCTGGTGAGAGCCCCACAAGTCACCCCATCTTGGATTCCCCTATGTCTCTAGTTTTAAAAACTGCACAGGTTTGGTAGGTTTCCCTGGGTGCCAACTGAGCTAGAAGCCAAAATACACAGGTAGGCACTTTGCAAAAAACACCTCTGTTTTCTTTGGAAAAATTTGATGTGTCCACGTTGTGTTTTGGAGCATTTCATGTCGCGGGCACTAGGCCTACCCACACAAGTGAGGTCTGATTTTTATCGGGTGACTTGGGGGAACACTGAATGGAAGGAAATTTGTGGCCTTTCTCAGATTCCAGAGCTTTCTGTCACCGAAATGTGAGGAAAAAGTTTTTTTTTAGCCAAATGTTGAGGTTTGCAAAGGATTCTGGGTAATATAACCTGGTGAGAGCCCCAGAAGTCACCCCATCTTGGATTACCCTGGGTCTGTAGTTCTCAAAAATGCACAGGTTTGGTAGGTTTCCCTAAGTGCCGACTGAGCTAGAGGCCAAATTCCACAGGTAGGCATTTTGCAAAAAACACCTCTGTTTTCTT
The DNA here is from genome assembly GCF_031143425.1 of Pleurodeles waltl. Lineage (NCBI taxonomy): Eukaryota > Metazoa > Chordata > Amphibia > Caudata > Salamandridae > Pleurodeles > Pleurodeles waltl. The sequence continues at coordinate 1,161,660,006 of NC_090445.1, read as the reverse complement.
TGGAAAAATGTGATGTATCCACGTTGTGCTTTGGGGCATTTCCTGTTGTGGGCACTAGGCCTACCCTCACAAGTGAGGCATAATTTTTATCAGGAGTCTTGGGTGAATGCTGGGTGGAAGGAAATTTGTGGCTCCTTTCAGATTCCAGAACTTTCTGTCACCGAAATTTGAGGGAAAACAGTTTTTTTAGCCAAATTGTAAGGTTTGTAAAGGATTCTGGGTAACAGAACATGGTGAGAGCCTGACAAGTCACCTCATCCTGGATTCCCATAGGTCTCTAGTTTTAAAAAATGTACAGGTTTAGTAGGTTTTGCTAGGTACCGGCTGAGCTAGAGGCCAAAATTCACAAGTAGGCACTTTGTAAAAAACACCTGTTTTCTTTGGGAAAATGTGATGTGTCCATGTTGTGTTTTGGGGCATTTCCTGTCGCGGGCAGTAGGCATACCCACAAAAGTGAGGTATCATTTTTATCGGGAAACTTGGGGAACGCTGGGTGGAAGGACATTTTTGGCTCCTCTCAGATTCCAGAACTTTCTGTCACCGAAATGTGAGGAAAAACTGTTTTTTTAGCCAAATTTGGACGTTTGCAAAGGATTCTGGGTAAGAGACCCTGGTGAGAGCCCCACAAGTCACCCCATCTTGGATTACCCTACGTCTCTAGTTTTCAAAAATGAATACGTTTGGTAGGTTTCGCTAGGTACCGGCTGAGCTAGAGGCCAAAATTCACAAGTAGGCACTTTGTAAAAAACACCTGTTTTCTTTGGGAAAATGTGATGTGTCCACTTTGTGTTTTGGGACATTTCCTGTCGTGGGCAGTAGGCCTACCCACACAAGTGAGGTATAATTTTTATTGGGATACTTAGGGGAATGCTGGGTGAAAGGAAACTTGTGGCTCCCCTCAGATTCCAGAACTTTCTGTCACCGAAATGTGAGGAAAAAGTGTTTTTTTTGCCACAGTTTGAGGTTTGCAAAGGATTCTTGGTAATAGAACCTGGTGAGAGCCCCACAAGTCACCCCATCTTGGATTACCCTAGGATTCTATTTTTCAAAAATAAATACGTTTGGTAGGTTTCACTAGGTACCGGCTGAGCTAGAGGCCAAAATTCACAAGTAGGCACTTTGTAAAAAACACCTGTTTTCTTTGGGAAAATGTGATGTGTCCACTTTGTGTTTTGGGGCATTTCCTGTCGTGGGCACTAGGTCTACCCACACAAGTGAGGTATCATTTTTATCGAGAGACTTGGAAGAATGCTGGGTGGAATAAAATTTGTGGCTCCCCTTAGATTCCAGAACTTTCTGTCACCGAAATGTGAGGAAAAAGTGTTTTTTTAGCCAAAGTTTTAGGTTTGAAAGGGATTCTGGGTAATAGAACCTGGTGAGAGCCAAACAAGTCACCCCATCTTGGATTACCCTAGGATTCTAGTTTTCAACAATGAATACGTTTGGTAGGTTTCGCCAGGTACCGATTGAGCTAGAGGCCAAAATCCACAGGAAGGCACTTTACAAAAAACACCTGTTTTCTGTGGGAAAATGTGATGTGTCCACTTTGTGTTTTGGGACATTTCCTGTTGTGGGCAGTAGGCCTACCCACACAAGTGAGGTATCGTTTTTTTTGGGAGATTTGGGGGAACGCTGGATGAAAGGAAATTTGTGGCTCCTCTCAGATTCCAGAACTTTCTGTCACCGAAATGTGAGGAAAACGTGTTTTTTTAGGCAAATGTTGATGTTTGCAAGGGATTCTGGGAAATAGAACCTGGTGAGAGCCCCACAAGTCACCTCATCTTGGATTCCCCTAGGTCCGTAGTTCTAAAAAATGCACAGGTTTGGTAGGTTTGCCTAGGTGCGGACTGAGCTAGAGGCCAAATTCCACAGGTAGGCACTTTACAAAAAAACACCTCTGTTTTCTTTGGAAAAATTTGATGTATCCACGTTGTGTTTTGGGGCATTTCCTGTTGCGGGCACTAGGCCTGCCCACACAAGTGAGGTATAAGTTTTATCAGGAGTCTTGGGAGAATGCTGGGTGGAAGGAAATTTGTGGCTCCTTTCAGATTCCAGATCTTTCTGTCACCGAAATGTGAGGAAAAACTGTTTTTTAACCACATTTTACTGTTTGTAAAGGATTCTGGGTAACAGAACCTGGTGAGTGCCACGCAAGTCACTCCATCCTGGATTCCCCTAGGTCTCTTGTTTTAAAAAATGCACAGGTTTGGTATGTTTCCCTGGGTGCCGACTGAGCTAGAGGCCAAAATCCACAGGTAGGCACTTTGCAAAAAACACCTCTGTTTTCTTTAGAAAAATGTGATGTGTCCACGTTGTGTTTTGGGACATTTCCTGCCGTGGGCACTAGGTCTACCCACACAAATGAGGTATCATTTTTATTGAGAGACTTGGGAGAATGCTAGGTGGAATAAAATTTGGGGCTCCTCTCAGATTCCAGAAGTTTCTGACACCGAAATGTGAGGGAAAAGTGTTTTTTTAGCCAAAGTTTGGGGTTTGCAAATGGATTCTGGGTAACATTACCTGGTGAGAGCCCCACAAGTCACCTCATCTTGGATTTCCCTATGTCTCTAGTTTTAAAAACTGCACAGGTTTGGTAGGTTTCCCTAGGTGCCAACTGAGCTAGAAGCCAAAATCCACAGGTAGGCACTTTGCAAAAAACACCTCTGTTTTCTTTGGAAAAATGTGATGTGTCCATGTTGTGTTTTGGAACATTCCCTGTTGCAGGCACTAGGCCTACCCACACAAGTGAGGGCTGATTTTTATCGGGTGACTTGGGGGAACGCTGAGTGGAATAAAATTTGTTGATTCTTCTCAGATTCCAGAACTTTCTATCACCGAAATATGAGGAAAAAGTGTTTTTTTTAGCCAAATTTTGAGGTTTGCAAAGGATTCTGGGTAATATAACCTGGTGAGAGCCCCAGAAGTCACCCCATCTTGGATTACCCTAGGTCTGTAGTTCTGAAAAATGCACAGGTTTGGTAGGTTTCCCTAAGTGCCGACTGATCTAGAGGCCAAATTCCACAGGTAGGCACTTTGCAAAAAACACCTCTGTTTTCTTTGGAAAAATGTGATGTATCCACGTTGTGTTTTGGGGCATTTCCTGTTGCGGGCACTAGACCTATCCTCACAAGTGAGGCATAATTTTTACCAGGAGTCTTGGGTGAATGCTGGGTGGAAAGAAATTTGTGGCTCCTTTCAGATTCCAGAACTTTCTGTCACCGAAATTTGAGGAAAAACTGTTTTTTTTAGCCAAATTGTAATGTTTGTAAAGGATTCTGGGTAACAGAACATGGTGAGAGCCCGACAAGTCACTCCATCCTGGATTCCCGTAGGTCTCTAGTTTTGAAAATGTTATTTTGTACCAGATATAGGCCCTCATTTTGAACATGGTGGTCTGACCGCCACACTGGCGGTCCTTACCGCCAATGGCATGGCGGTCCAGACCGCCATATTCTGAACGTGGCTGAAACGCCACGGTGGAAACGCCATTCCTGCCAGGCTCCCGCCACCAGGCAGCTTTGGAGCCAGCGTCAATATTCAGGCCCTGTTTCCCACTGGGCCACCAGGCGGAAACACTGTTTCCACCAGCCGGCCCAGCAGGAAGATCATTATGTGGCCGTCACGGGGTCCGTCACGCTGGCAGTCGTCTGTCGATCGTCAGCGTAGATCTCGGCGGGTTACATCATAATAAGGGCCTTGATGTTGTTTTTTTTTTTTTCTTTTCTAATAACTCTTGCTATATCTTTTTACTTCTGGTAGGTAGACCCTTGACTAGAAATAAAAGTCCTTCTTCCAAATTTCTTTGCACACCTACAGTTTCAACATTTTGCTTAAAATCTAATGACAAGTAAACAACTTTACCTTTTAGATCCTTCTGGAGCTCAGTTGGTGGTAATTTTCCTGCCTTTGGCTCCATACGTATGATCGCTTGAAGACCATGTATACATTGTATAACTATAAACTCATAAACATTTAAGTCTTTTAGTTCTTGTGGAATGTAGACTTGTTCTAACTTGTTATACACTGCTCTAGCAGGCAATTTATTGTCATTTAAGTTATTATAATAAATACTTCCATATAATTTGTTGTGTGCTGCAATCAAACAGTTCCTCAAAAGTTATACCTATATCCTGTTCTGCTACACTCCCAGATTCAAAGTGCTAATTTTATTTGCACTCCTGTGCAAGTCCAAAGAAACAAAACTGCACATCATCACAAACCTTTTCTAGCTCTGCCACTGTCCCATTTAAAAAACTCTATTCATTTCTCCTAACCATAGTGCAGGACTCTTAACTTGGTAAAGCCTCCTAACTAAAGTTGGCATTTGTGAGTGGTGCACAGCTAACATTCTAAAATGATGAAAGGTGCTTTGGTGCACTTTCTTTGATAAGCATGCTAGTGAATGTCCCTGTAGATTTGTATATGTTCTTACTCTGCATGAATCTAATCCTTGTAAAATGGCAATTTCCTGTTTAAAACTTTTCTGTGGAAAGATACGTAGGAAATATCTGACTGTGTCAATTGATTGCTGATGAACACTAAAAATACTGCTACAATTCCACTTGTATACAGTGTCCAGCCTTCGCCTTCCCTGAGCCTCTTCAGCTATGACTTCCTCTATATTTCTAGATACTATTGCTATGGTGAGAGCCACACACTTGAATTTCAGGGGTTCCGATGGGGCAATGACAATTCCCCAATCACGGTGAGGACTAACAGGACCACAATGAAGATCACACTGCCCTCTCGCAAGTCCTCAGGGGGAAGGGTGTTAGGGAAGTAAAAAATAGAGAATACTGGCTTCCACTTTGTGGACTGCAGAATTGGACTGCCAGACCCTGGGCTGTGTGTCGTGTCTGGCATCAGGACTTCTGATTTCCCAAATACTGGATTTCTGATTTTAAGATTCTGGTCTGTAAAAGAATTGCCTCATTAATATAATGAGCCAGCGTAGAATGTTGCTAATTTGTATTAATGTCTCATTATATTAATGAGGCAATTCTTTTACAGACCAGAATCTTAAAAACAGAAATCCAGTATTTGGGGAACAAAATTGTTAATGCCAGCTCGCCCTGCTATGGGCCCCCGGGGAGAGCATTAGCGCTCCCCCAGATGGCCAAGCACCACCTTCCCCTGAGCAGGAATGGAAGAGGAATCGCTTCCCCTTCCACCCCCGCGCCCGCTGACTCCCCCGTGGCGCCTGATGACATCAGTGTGCTCTCGTGTGCAGACCTCATCAGAGGCCTTCCCCACCGCGCTGGAAGCTCAGCTTCAAGCGCCGATCTGAGGAGAAATGCAAAAGAATTTCTCCTCCGATCACGTGGAGGCCAGAAAGGAGAGGAAAGGCCTTTCCTCTCCTTTCATGTCTCTCTGAGCATTTCTGCTGCCCAATCGTGATGAAATCGGGCAGCAGAACTTCCCACTAGACACCAGGGAATTTTTTTTCGTGTGTCTTTATGATATAAGGGGAGCGGCCCCTTGGACAAGGGCCGCTCCACAGGGGGGCAATTGATTTCTAGGCTATTTCTGCCCCCCCGTGGGGGCAGATCGGCCTATTATATTTAGGTCGATCTGCCCCCTGGGGGCAGAAACCCCTAGACACCAGGGTTTTTTTTGTTTGTTCGTTTTTATTTGTATATGGGGAGCGACCCCTTAGGCAAGGGTCGCTCCCCTGGCGGCAAAATCAATTCTAGGCCTTTTCTGCCCCCCTTGTGGGCAGATCGGCCTATTTGTATTAGGCCAATATGCCCCCAAGGGGGGCAGAAACCACTAGACACCAGGGATTTTTTTGGGTGGTTTGTTTTATTTTTTTATATTTGGGGAGCAACCCCTTCGGCAAGGGTCGCTCCCCTGCGGGGGGAATTTGTTTTATACCATTTCTGCCCCCCTTGGGGGCAGATAGGCCTACTGTAATTATGCCGATTTGCCCCCGGGGGGAGCAGAAACCTCTAGGCACCAGGGATTTTTTTAATTTTTCTTTTATATGTGGGGAACGACCACTTAGGAAAGAGTTGCTCCCCTGGGGGCAAAATTATCATTAGGATAGGCCAATCTGCCCCCAAGGGGGGCAGAAACCACTAGACACCAGTTTCACATGAGGGGAGCGACCCCTTAGGCAAGGGTCACTCCTCTGGGGGGGTAAATTTGTTTTAGGCCATTTCTACCCCCCTTGGAGGCAGATCAACCTATTGTAATTATACCCATCTGCCCCCGGGGGGCAGAAACCTCTAGGCAGCAGGGATGTTTTTTTTTTTTTTTTTTTTTAATTATACATGGGGAGTGACCCCTTAGCCAAGGGTTGTTCCCCTGAGGGCAAAATTATCTTTAGGGCATTTTGGCATATTTTTATTAGGCCAATCTGCCCTCCAAGGGGGGGTAAAAACCACTAGACACCAGGGATTTTTATTTTTTTGCATCAATTTCACGCAAGGGGAGCGACCCCTTAGGCAAGGGTCATTCCTATGGGTGGAAAATTAATTTTAGGCCATTCTGTTCCCCCTTGGGGGCAGGTTGGCCTATTTTTATTAGGCTGATCTGCCCCCAAGGGGGTAGAAACTACTAGACACCAGGGATGTTTTTTGCACCAAATTCACGCAAGGGGAGTGACCCCTTAGGCAAGGGTCTCTCTCCTTGGAGGGAAAATTTATTTTAGACCATTTGTGCTCCCCTTGGGGGCTGATCAGCCTATTTCAATTAGACCGATCTGCCCCCGGGGGGCAGAAACCACTTAGGCACCAGGAAATGGTGTGTGTGCATTTTGTTTGGGGGGGGACAGCCCCTTGGACAAGGGTCACTCCTCATGGGGGCACATTACTGTAGGTCATATCTGCCCCCCTTGGGGGCAGATCGGTCTATTTTTGGAAGGCCCATCTGCCCCCAAGGGGGGCAGAAAGCTCACCAAAGACCAGGTAAGATTTTTTTTCAAAATAAGAGGGTTGGGGTATGTCCATTCTCCCATCCCAAATAAATGGGGCCAAAGTTGTTCTGCCCAACAGTGGGCAGATGGGGCAATTACCCCCAATCCACACCCGGGGGGCAGAAAGTCTACTAAATTCCAGGGAATTAAAAAAAAATAGTGTGGTGGTGGCTACCAACCGGTATGGGCATGGTTATGCCCCCACCCCAAGTGAGGGGGTAACAGTCTTTTAGCTCCCCCTGCACACTAAAACATCTTATCCCACGGCAAGCAAGTGAACATTTGATTATTTAGGGTTTTGGTTTTACATTTGGGCCACAAGAGCTTGGCTAACTCTCAAAATTGTCCCACTTGGAATGATGAGTGCTGCACTTTTTGGATTTTGGGACGCTGCCATGTAGAAAATTCCACAAGACCTAGACACTTCTGATAACTAAACATCTGAGTGAGTCCAAGGTGGCGTGCTTCACATGCAGCCCGCACCATTTTCTTACTCCCAATGCCCTGCAAGGCTCCAAATTTGCTAGAAATCACACACTTTTTCCCCATTTTTATGATGGAGCCTTCCGGAATCTGCAGGAATCCACAAAATTCCTAACACCCGGCTTTGTCTCATCCATACCGATAAAAATTCTGCTGCACTTGTCAGCATAAAAATGTTTTTTTTCAAACTGCCCTTTTGGACCCACTTTGGTTCCCCCTCAATTTCGACATGTTTTTGGCTCTTCCCTGTTACAAGCACTTGCCCACCTACACAAGTGAGGTACCATTTTTACCGGGTGACTGAGGCGAACGTTGGGTGGCAGGAAATTTGCCCCGGTGCGATGATCCCACACAGAAATGTGGGAAAAATGTGATTTTAATGGCTAAATTTGAGGTTTGCCGAGGATGCTGGGTAAGAAAACCTTTGGGGATCCATGCAAGTCACACCTACCTGGACTCCCTCGGGTGTCTAGTTTTCAGAAATGTCTGGGTTTGGTAGGTTTCCCTAGATGGCTGCTGAGCCCAGGACCAAAAACGCAGGTGCCCCCCATGAAAAAACAGGTAGTTTTGCATTTGATAATTTTGATGTGTCAAGATAGTGTTTTGGGGCATTTCCTGTTGCGAGCACAAGGCCTACCCACACAAGTGAGGTACCATTTTTACCAGGAGACTTGAGGAAACGCTGGGTGGAAGGAAATTTGTGGCTCCTCTCAGATTCAAGACCTTTCTGTCACTGAAATGTGAGGAAAAAGTGTTTTTTTACCCAAATTTTGATGTTTGCAAAGGATTCTGAGTAACAGAACCTGGCGAGAACCCCACAAGTCACCGCATCTTGGATTCCCCTAAGTCTGAAGTTTTCAAAAATGCATACGTTTGTTAGGTTTCGCTAGGTGCCGGCTGAGCTAGAGGTCAAAATTCACAGGTAGGCACTTTGTAAAAAACACCTGTTTTCTTTGGGAAAATGTGATGTGTCCACTTTGTGTTTTGGGGCATATCCTGTTGTGGACAGTAGGCCTACCCACACAAGTGAGGTATCATTTTTATCGGGATACTTGGGGGGAACGCTGGGTGAAAGGAAATTTGTGGCTACTCTCTGAGTCCAGAACTTTCTGTCACCAAAATGTGAGGAAAATGTGTTCTTTTAGCCAAATTTTGAGGTTTGCAAATGGATTGTGGGTAACAGAACCTGGTGAGAGCCCCACAAGTCACACCATCTTGGATTCCTCTATGTCTCTAGTTTTCAAAAACTGCACAGGTTTGGTAGGTTTCCCTAGGTGCCAACTGAGCTAGAAACCAAAATCCACAGGTAGGCACTTTACAAAAAACACCTCTGTTTTCTTTGGAAAAATGTGATGTGTCCACGTTGTGTTTTGAAGCATTTCCTATCGTGGGCACGAGGCCCACCCACACAAGTGAGGTCTGATTTTTATCGGGAGACTTGTTGGAACTCTGAGTGGAAGGAAATTTGTGGCTCTTCCAGAACTTTCTGTCACCGAAATGTGAGGAAAAAGTGAAAAGTGTTTTTTTAGCCAAATTTTGAGGTTTGCAAAGGATTCTGGGTAATAGAACCTGGTGAGAGCCCCACAACACCGCATCTTGGATTACCCTAGGTCTCTAGTTTTCAAAAATGCATATGTTTGGTAGGTTTCCCTAGGTTCCGACTCCGCTAGAGGCCAAAATCCACAGGCAGGCAGTTTACAAAAAACACCACTGTTTTCTTTGGAAAAACGTGATGTTTCCACGTTGTGTTGTGGGGCATTTCCTGTCGCGGTCACTAGGCCTAACCACACAAGTGAGGTATCATTTTTATCGGGAGACTTGGGGGAACACGGGGTGAAAGGAAACTTGTGGCTCCTCTCAGATTCCAGAACTTTCTGTCACAGAAATATGAGGAACAAGTGTTTTTTTAGCCACATTTTGAGGTTTTCAAGGGATTCTGGGTAATAGAACCTGGTGAAAGCCGCACAAGTCACCTCATCTTGGAATCCCCTAGGTCTCTAGATCTCAAACATGCACAGGTTTGGTAGGTTTCTCGAGGTGCCGACTGAGCTAGAGGCCAAAATCCACAGGCAGGCACTTTACAAAAAACACCACTGCCTTCTTTGGAAAAATGTGATGTGTCCACGTTGTGTTTTGGGGCATTTCCTGTCGCGGGCAGTAGGCCTACCCACAAAAGTGAGGTATCATTTTTATCGGGAAACTTGGGGAACGCTGGGTGGAAGGACATTTTTGGCTCCTCTCAGATTCCAGAACTTTCTGTCACCGAAATGTGAGGAAAAAGTGTTTTTTTAGCCAAATTTGGATGTTTGCAAAGGATTCTGGGTAATAGACCCTGGTGAGAGCCCCACAAGTCACCCCATCTTGGGTTACCCTAGGTCTCTAGTTTTCAAAAATAAATACGTTTGGTAGGTTTCGCTATGTACCGGCTGAGCTAGAGGCCAAAATTCACAAGTAGGCACTTTGTAAAAAACACCTGTTTTCTTTGGGAAAATGTGATGTGTCCACTTTGTGTTTTGGGACATTTCCTGTCGTGGGCAGTAGGCCTCCCCACACAAGTGAGGTATAATTTTTATTGGGATACTTAGGGGAATGCTGGGTGAAAGGAAACTTGTGGCTCCTCTCAGATTCCAGAACTTTCTGTCACAGAAATGTGAGGAAAAAGTGTTTTTTTAGCCACATTTTGAGGTTTCCAAGGGATTCTGGGTAATAGAACCTGGTGAAAGCCCCACAAGTCTCCTCATCTTGGATTCCCCTAGGTCTCTAGTTCTCAAACATGCACGGGTTTGGTAGGTTTCCCAAGGTGCCGACTGAGCTAGAGGCCAAAATCCACAGGAAGGCACTTTACAAAAAACACCTGTTTTCTGTGGGAAAATGTGATGTGTCCACTTTGTGTTTTGGGACATTTCCTGTTGTGGGCAGTAGGCCTACCCACACAAGTGAGGTATCGTTTTTTTTGGGAGATTTGGGGGAACGCTGGATGAAAGGAAATTTGTGGCTCCTCTCAGATTCCAGAACTTTCTGTCACCGAAATGTGAGGAAAAAGTGTTTTTTTAGGCAAATGTTGATGTTTGCAAGGGATTCTGGGAAACAGAACCTGGGGAGAGCCCCACAAGTCACCTCATCTTGGATTCCCCTAGGTCCGTAGTTCTAAAAAATGCACAGGTTTGGTAGGTTTGCCTAGGTGCCGACTGAGCTAGAGGCCAAATTCCACAGGTAGGCACTTTGCAAAAAACACCTCTGTTATCTTTGGAAAAATGTGATGTATCCACGTTGTGTTTTGGGGCATTTCCGGTTGCAGGCACTAGGCCTACCCACACAAGTGAGGTATAAGTTTTATCAGGAGTCTTGGGAGAATGCTGGGTGGAAGGAAATTTGTGGCTCCTTTCAGATTCCAGATCTTTCTGTCACTGAAATGTGAGGAAAAACTGTTTTTTAAACCACATTTTAAGGTTTGTATAGCATTATGGGTAACAGAAAGTGGTGAGTGACACACACGTCACTCCATCCTGGATTCCCCTAGGTCTCTTGTTTTAAAAAATGCACAGGTTTGGTATGTTTCCCTGGGTGCCGACTGAGCTAGAGGCCAAAATCCACAGGTAGGCACTTTGCAAAAAACACCTATGTTTTCTTTGGAAAAATGTGATCTGTCCATTTTGTGTTTTGGGGCATTTCCTGTCGTGGGCACTAGGTCTACACACACAAGTGAGGTATAATTTTTATCGAGAGACGTGGAAGAATGCTGGGTGGAATAAAATGTGTTGCTCCCCTCAGATTCCAGAACTTTCTGTCACCGAAATGTGAGGAAAAAGTGTTTTTTTTGCCACAGTTAGAGGTTTGCAAAGGATTCTGGGTAATAGAACCTGGTGAGAGCCCCACAAGTCACCCCATCTTGGATTACCCTAGGATTCTAGTTTTCAAAAATAAATACGTTTGGTAGGTTTCACTAGGTACCCGGCTGAGCTAGAGGCCAAAATGCACGAGTAGGCACTTTGTAAAAAACACCTGTTTTCTTTGGGAAAATGTGATGTGTCCCACTTTGCGTTTTGGGGCATTTCCTGTCGTGGGCACTAGGTCTACCCACACAAGTGAGGTATCATTTTTATCGAGAGACTTGGAAGAATGCTGGGTGGAATAAAATTTGTGGCTCCCCTTAGATTCCAGAACTTTCTGTCACCGAAATGTGAGGAAAAAGTGTTTTTTTAGCCAAAGTTTCAGGTTTGCAAAGGATTCTGGGTAATAGAACCTGGTGAGGGCCCCAGAAGTCACCCCATCTTGGATTACCCTAGGATTCTAGTTTTAAAAAATGAATACGTTTGGTAGGTTTCGCCAGGTACCGGCTGAGCTAGAGGCCAAAATTCACATTTAGGCACTCTGCAAAAAACACCTTTCTTCTTTGGGAAAATGTGATGTGTCCACTTTGTGTTTTGGGGCATTTCCTGTCGTGGGCAGTAGGCCTACCCACACAAGTGATTTATAATTTTTATTGGGATACTTGGGGGAATGCTGGGTGAAAGGAAACTTGTGGCTCCTCTCAGATTCCAGAACTTTCTGTCACAGAAATATGAGGAAAAAGTGTTTTTTTAGCCACATTTTGAGGATTCAAAGGGATTCTGGGTAATAGAACCTGGTGAAAGCCCCACAAGTCTCCTCATCTTGGATTCCCCTAGGTCTCTAGTTCTCAAACATGCACGGGTTTGGTAGGTTTCCTGAGGTGCCGAATGAGCTAGAGGCCAAAATCCACAGGCAGGCACTTTACAAAAAACACCTGTTTTCTGTGGGAAAATGTGATGTGTCCACTTTGTGTTTTGGGACATTTCCTGTTGTGGGCAGTAGGCCTACCCACACAAGGGAGGTATCGTTTTTTTGGGGGAGATTTGGGGGAACGCTGGATGAAAGGAAAATGTGTGGCTCATCTCAGATTCCAGAATTTACTGTCACCGAAATGTGAGGAAAAAGTGTTTTTTTTAGGCAAATGTTGATGTTTGCAAGGGATTCTGGGAAATAGAACCTGGTGAGAGCCCCACAAGTCACCTCATCTTGGATTCCCCTAGGTCCGTAGTTTAAAAAAATGCACAGGTTTGGTAGGTTTGCCTAGGTGCCGACTGAGCTAGAGGCCAAATTCCACAGGTAGGCACTTTGCAAAAAACACCTCTGTTTTCTTTGGAAAAATGTGATGTATCCACGTTGTGTTTTTGGGGCATTTCCTGTTGCGGGCACTAGGCCTACCCACACAAGTGAGGTATAAGTTTTATCAGGAGTCTTGGGAGAATGCTGGGTGGAAGGAAATTTGTGGCTCCTTTCAGATTCCAGATCTTTCTGTCACTGAAATGTGAGGAAAAACTGTTTTTTTAACCACATTTTAAGGTTTGTATAGGATTCTGGGTAACAGAACCTGGTGAGTGCCACACATGTCACTCCATCCTGGATCCCCCTAGGTCTCTTGTTTTAAAAAATGCACAGGTTTGGTATGTTTCCCTGGGTGCCGACTGAACTAGAGGCCAAAATCGACAGGTAGGCACTTTGCAAAAAACACCTCTGTTTTCTTTGGAAAAATGTGATGTGTCCACGTTGTGTTTTGGGACATTTCCTGCCGTGGGCACTAGGTCTACCCACACCAATGAGGTATCATTTTTATCGAGAGACTTGGGAGAATGCTAGGTGGAATAAAATTTGGGGCTCCTCTCAGATTCCAGAAGTTTCTGACAGCGAAATGTGAGGGAAAAGTGTTTTTTTAGCCAAAGTTTGCAAATGGATTCTGGGTAACAGAACCTGGTGAGAGCCCCACAAGTCACCCCATCTTGGATTCCCCTATGTCTCTAGTTTTAAAAACTGCACAGGTTTGGTAGGTTTCCCTAGGTGCCAACTGAGCTAGAAGCCAAAATACACAGGTAGGCACTTTGCAAAAAACACCTCTGTTTTCTTTGGAAAAATTTGATGTGTCCACGTTGTGTTTTGGAGCATTTCATGTCACGGGCACTAGGCCTACCCACACAAGTGAGGTCTGATTTTTATCGGGTGACTTGGGGGAACACTGAATGGAAGGAAATTTGTGGCCTTTCTCAGATTCCAGAGCTTTCTGTCACCGAAATGTGAGGAAAAAGGTTTTTTTTTAGCCAAATGTTGAGGTTTGCAAAGGATTCTGGGTAATATAACCTGGTGAGAGCCCCAGAAGTCACCCCATCTTGGATTACCCTGGGTCTGTAGTTCTCAAAAATGCACAGGTTTGGTAGGTTTCCCTAAGTGCCGACTGAGCTAGAGGCCAAATTCCACAGGTAGGCACTTTGCAAAAAACACCTCTGTTTTCTTTGGAAAAATGTGATGTATCCACGTTGTGCTTTGGGGCATTTCCTGTTGTGGGCACTAGGCCTACCCTCACAAGTGAGGCATAATTTTTATCAGGAGTCTTGGGTGAATGCTGGGTGGAAGGAAATTTGTGGCTCCTTTCAGATTCCAGAACTTTCTGTCACCGAAATTTGAGGAAAAACTGTTTTTTTAGCCAAATTGTAAGGTTTGTAAAGGATTCTGGGTAACAGAACATGGTGAGAGCCTGACAAGTCACCTCATCCTGGATTCCCATAGGTCTCTAGTTTTAAAAAATGTACAGGTTTAGTAGGTTTTGCTAGGTACCGGCTGAGCTAGAGGCCAAAATTCACAAGTAGGCACTTTGTAAAAAACACCTGTTTTCTTTGGGAAAATGTGATGTGTCCATGTTGTGTTTTGGGGCATTTCCTGTCGCGGGCAGTAGGCATACCCACAAAAGTGAGGTATCATTTTTATCGGGAAACTTGGGGAACGCTGGGTGGAAGGACATTTTTGGCTCCTCTCAGATTCCAGAACTTTCTGTCACCGAAATGTGAGGAAAAACTGTTTTTTTAGCCAAATTTGGACGTTTGCAAAGGATTCTGGGTAAGAGACCCTGGTGAGAGCCCCACAAGTCACCCCATCTTGGATTACCCTACGTCTCTAGTTTTCAAAAATGAATACGTTTGGTAGGTTTCGCTAGGTACCGGCTGAGCTAGAGGCCAAAATTCACAAGTAGGCACTTTGTAAAAAACACCTGTTTTCTTTGGGAAAATGTGATGTGTCCACTTTGTGTTTTGGGACATTTCCTGCTGTGGGCAGTAGGCCTACCCACACAAGTGAGGTATAATTTTTATTGGGATACTTAGGGGAATGCTGGGTGAAAGGAAACTTGTGGCTCCCCTCAGATTCCAGAACTTTCTGTCACCGAAATGTGAGGAAAAAGTGTTTTTTTTGCCACAGTTTGAGGTTTGCAAAGGATTCTTGGTAATAGAACCTGGTGAGAGCCCCACAAGTCACCACATCTTGGATTACCCTAGGATTCTATTTTTCAAAAATAAATACGTTTGGTAGGTTTCACTAGGTACCGGCTGAGCTAGAGGCCAAAATTCACAAGTAGGCACTTTGTAAAAAACACCTGTTTTCTTTGGGAAAATGTGATGTGTCCACTTTGTGTTTTGGGGCATTTCCTGTCGTGGGCACTAGGTCTACCCACACAAGTGAGGTATCATTTTTATCGAGAGACTTGGAAGAATGCTGGGTGGAATAAAATTTGTGGCTCCCCTTAGATTCCAGAACTTTCTGTCACCGAAATGTGAGGAAAAAGTGTTTTTTTAGCCAAAGTTTTAGGTTTGAAAGGGATTCTGGGTAATAGAACCTGGTGACAGCCAAACAAGTCACCCCATCTTGGATTACACTAGGATTCTAGTTTTCAACAATGAATACGTTTGGTAGGTTTCGCCAGGTACCGACTGAGCTAGAGGCCAAAATCCACAGGAAGGCACTTTACAAAAAACACCTGTTTTCTGTGGGAAAATGTGATGTGTCCACTTTGTGTTTTGGGACATTTCCTGTTGTGGGCAGTAGGCCTACCCACACAAGTGAGGTATCGTTTTTTTTTGGGAGGTTTGGGGGAACGCTGGATGAAAGGAAATTTGTGGCTCCTCTCAGATTCCAGAACTTTCTGTCACCGAAATGTGAGGAAAACGTGTTTTTTTAGGCAAATGTTGATGTTTGCAAGGGATTCTGGGAAATAGAACCTGGTGAGAGCCCCACAAGTCACCTCATCTTGGATTCCCCTAGGTCCGTAGTTCTCAAAAATGCACAGGTTTGGTAGGTTTTCCTAGGTGCGGACTGAGCTAGAGGCCAAATTCCACAGGTAGGCACTTTACAAAAAAACACCTCTGTTTTCTTTGGAAAAAATTGATGTATCCACGTTGTGTTTTGGGGCATTTCCTGTTGCGGGCACTAGGCCTACCCACACAAGTGAGGTATAAGTTTTATCAGGAGTCTTGGGAGAATGCTGGGTGGAAGGAAATTTGTGGCTCCTTTCAGATTCCAGATCTTTCTGTCACCGAAATGTGAGGAAAAACTGTTTTTTAACCACATTTTACTGTTTGTAAAGGATTCTGGGTAACAGAACCTGGTGAGTGCCACGCAAGTCACTCCATCCTGGATTCCCCTAGGTCTCTTGTTTTCAAAAATGCACAGGTTTGGTATGTTTCCCTGGGTGCCGACTGAGCTAGAGGCCAAAATCCACAGGTAGGCACTTTGCAAAAAACACCTCTGTTTTCTTTAGAAAAATGTGATGTGTCCATGTTGTGTTTTGGGACATTTCCTGCCGTGGGCACTAGGTCTACCCACACAAATGAGGTATCATTTTTATTGAGAGACTTGGGAGAATGCTAGGTGGAATAAAATTTGGGGCTCCTCTCAGATTCCAGAAGTTTCTGACACCGAAATGTGAGGGAAAAGTGTTTTTTTAGCCAAAGTTTGGGGTTTGCAAATGGATTCTGGGTAACATTACCTGGTGAGAGCCCCACAAGTCACCTCATCTTGGATTTCCCTATGTCTCTAGTTTTAAAAACTGCACAGGTTTGATAGGTTTCCCTAGGTGCCAACTGAGCTAGAAGCCAAAATCCACAGGTAGGCACTTTGCAAAAAACACCTCTGTTTTCTTTGGAAAAATGTGATGTGTCCATGTTGTGTTTTGGAACATTCCCTGTTGCAGGCACTAGGCCTACCCACACAAGTGAGGGCTGATTTTTATCGGGTGACTTGGGGGAACGCTGAGTGGAATAAAATTTGTTGATTCTTCTCAGATTCCAGAACTTTCTATCACCGAAATATGTGGAAAAAGTGTTTTTTTTTGCCAAATTTTGAGGTTTGCAAAGGATTCTGGGTAATATAACCTGGTGAGAGCCCCAGAAGTCACCCCATCTTGGATTACCCTAGGTCTGTAGTTCTGAAAAATGCACAGGTTTGGTAGGTTTCCCTAAGTGCCGACTGATCTAGAGGCCAAATTCCACAGGTAGGCACTTTGCAAAAAACACCTCTGTTTTCTTTGGAAAAATGTGATGTATCCACGTTGTGTTTTGGGGCATTTCCTGTTGCGGGCACTAGACCTATCCTCACAAGTGAGGCATAATTTTTACCAGGAGTCTTGGGTGAATGCTGGGTGGAAAGAAATTTGTGGCTCCTTTCAGATTCCAGAACTTTCTGTCACCGAAATTTGAGGAAAAACTGTTTTTTTAGCCAAATTGTAAGGTTTGTAAAGGATTCTGGGTAACAGAACATGGTGAGAGCCCGACAAGTCACTCCATCCTGGATTCCCGTAGGTCTCTAGTTTTGAAAAATGTACAGGTTTAGTAAGTTTCCCTAGGTACCAACTGAGCTAGAGGCCAACATCCAGAGGTAGGCACTTTGCAAAAAACACCTCTGTTTTCTTTAGAAGAATGTGATGTGTCCATGTTGTGTTTTGGGGCATTTCCTGTCGTGGGCACTAGGTCTAACCACACAAGTGAGGTATCATTTGTTTTATCGAGACACTTGGGAGAATGCTAGGTGGAAGGAAATTTGTGTCTCTTCTCAGAATCCAGAACTTTCTGTTACCGAACTGTGAGGAAAAAGTTTGTTTTTAGCCAAATTTTGACGTTTGCAAAGGATTCTGGGTAACAGAACCTGGTGAGAGCCCCACAAGTCATCCCCATCTTGGATTCCCCTATGTCTCCAGTTTTCAAAAATGGACAGGTTTGGCAGGTTTCCCTAGGTGCCAACTGAGATAGAAGCCAAAATCCACAGGTAGGCACTTTACAAAAAACACATCTGTTTTCTTTGGAAAAACGTTATGTGTCCACGTTTGATTTTGGAGCATTTCATGTCGCGGGCACTAGGACTACCCACACAAGTGAGGTCTGATTTTTATCGGGAGACTTGGGGGAACGCTGAGTGGAATAACATTTGTGGCTCTTCTCAGATTCCAGAACTTTCTGTCACCGAAATATGAGGAAAAAGTGCTTTTTTAGCCAAATTTTGAGGTTTACAAAGGATTCTGGGTAATAGAACCTGGTGAGAGCCCCACAAGTCACCCCATCTTGAATTACCCTACGTTTCTATTTTTTAAAAATGCATACGTTTGGTAGGTTTCGCTAGGTACCGGCTGAGCTAGAGTCCAAAATTCACAAGTAGGCACTTTGTAAAAAACACCTGTTTTCTTTGGGAAAATGTGATGTGTCCACTTTGTGTTTTGGGGCATATCCTGTCGTGGGCACTAGGTCTACCCACACAAGTGAGGCATCATTTTTATCGAGAGACTTGGAAGAATGCTGGGTGGAATAAAATTTGTGGCTCCTCTCAGATTCCAGAATTTTCTGTCTACGAAATGTGAGGAAAAAGTTATTTTTTAGCCAAAATTTGAGGATTGTATTCTGGGTAATAGAACCTGGTGAAAGCCCCACAAGTCACCTCATCTTGGATTCCCCTAGGTCTCTAGTTCTCAAAAATGCACAGGTTTGGTAGGTTTCCCTAGGTGCCGACTGAGCTAGAGGTTAAATCCACAGGCAGGCACTTTACAAAAAACACCACTGTTTTCTTTGGAAAAATGTGATGTGTCCATGTTGTGTTTTGGGGCATTTCCTGTCACAGTCCCTAGGCCTAACCACACAAGTGAAGTATCATTTTTATCGGGAGACTTGGGGGAACACTGGGCGGAAGGAAATTTGTTGCTCCTCTCAGATTCCAGAACTTTCTGTCACCGAAATCTGAGAAAAAAATTGTTTTTTTAGCCAAATGTTGACGTTCGCAAAGGATTCTGTGTAACAGAACCTGGTGAGAGCCTCACAAGTCATCCCATCTTGGATTCCCCTAGGTCTCTAGTTTTCAAAATGAATACGTTTGGTAGGTTTCGTTAGTTGCTGGCTGAGCTAAAGGCCAAAATTCACAGGTAGGCACTTTACAAAAAACTCCACTGTTTTCTTTGTAAAAATGTGATGTGTCCATGTTGTGTTTTGGGGCATTTCCTGTCGCGGTCCCTAGGCCTAACCACACAACTGAAGTATCATTTTTATCGGGAGACTTGGGGGAACACTGGGCGGAAGTAAATTTGTGGCTCCTCTCAGATTCCAGAACTTTCTGTCACCGAAATCTGAGGAAAAGTGTTTTTTTTAGCCAAATTTTGACGTTTGCAAAGGATTCTGGGTAACAGAACCTGGTGAGAGTCCCACAAGTCACCCCATCTTGAATTACCCTACATTTCTATTTTTTTAAAATGCGTACGTTTGGTAGGTTTCGCTAGGTACCGGCTGAGCTAGAGGCCAAAATTCTGAAGTAGGCACTTTGTAAAAAACACCTGTTTTCTTTGGGAAAATGTGATGTGGCCACTTTGTGTTTTGAAGCATTTCCTGTTGTGGGCACGAGGCCTACCCACACAAGTGAGGTCTGATTTTTATCGGGAGACTTGTTGGAACTCTGAGTGGAAGGAAATTTGTGGCTCTTCTCAGATTCCAGAACTTTCTGTCACCGAAATGTGAGGAAAAAGTGCAAAGTGTTTTTTTACCCAAATTTTGAGGTTTGCAAAGGATTCTGGGTAATAGAACCTGGTGAGAGCCCCATAACACCCCATCTTGGATTACCCTAGGTCTCTAGTTTTCGAAAATGGATATGTTTGGTAGGTTTCCCTAGGTTCCAACCCCGCTAGAGGCCAAAATCCACAGGCAGGCAGTTTACAAAAAACACCACTGTTTTCTTTGGAAAAATGTGATGTGTCCACGTTGTGTTGTGGGGCATTTCCTGTCGCGGTCACTAGGCCTAACCACACAAGTGAGGTATCATTTTTATCGGTAGACTTGGGGGAACACTGGGTGAAAGGAAACTTGTGGCTCCTCTCAGATTCCAGAACTTTCTGTCACAGAAATATGAGGAAAATGTGTTTTTTTAGCCACATTTTGAGGTTTTCAAGGGATTCTGGGTAATAGAACCTGGTGAAAGCCGCACAAGTCACCTCATCTTGGAATCCCCTAGGTCTCTAGTTCTCAAACATGCACAGGTTTGGTAGGTTTCCCGAGGTGCCGACTGAGCTAGAGGACAAAATCCACAGGCAGGCACTTTACAAAAAACACCACTGATTTCTTTGGAAAAAAGTGATGTGTCCACGTTGTGTTTTGGGGCATTTCCTGTCGTGGGCAGTAGGCCTACCCACAAAATTGAGGTATCATTTTTATCGGGAGACATGGGGAACGCTGGGTGGAAGGACATTTTTGGCTCCTCTCAGATTCCAGAACTTTCTGTCACCGAAATGTGAGGAAAAAGTGATTTTTTAGCCAAATTTGGACGTTTGCAAAGGATTCTGGGTAATAGACCCTGGTGAGAGCCCCACAAGTCACCCCATCTTGGATTACCCTAGGTATCTAGTTTAAAAAAAAAAAATACGTTTGGTAAGTTTCGCTAGGTACCGGCTGAGCTAGAGGCCAAATATTCACAAGTAGGCACTTTGTAAAAAACACCTGTTTTCTTTGGGAAAATGTGATGTGTCCACTTTATGTTTTGGGGCATTTCCTGTCGTGGGCACTAGGTCTACCCACACAAGTGAGGTATCATTTTTATCGAGAGACTTGGAAGAATGCTGGGTGTAATAAAATTTGTGGCTCCCCTCAGATTCCAGAACTTTCTGTCACCGAAATGTGAGGAAAAAGTTTTTTTTTTGCCACAGTTTGAGGTTTGCAAAGGATTCTTGGTAATAGAACCTGGTGAGAGCCCCACAAGTCACCCCATCTTGGATTACCCTAGGATTCTATTTTTCAAAAATAAATACGTTTGGTAGGTTTCACTAGGTACCGGCTGAGCTAGAGGCCAAAATTCACAAGTAGGCACTTTGTAAAAAACACCTGTTTTCTTTGGGAAAATGTGATGTGTCCACTTTGTGTTTTGGGGCATTTCCTGTCGTGGGCACTAGGTCTACCCACACAAGTGAGGTATCATTTTTATCGAGAGACTTGGAAGAATGCTGGGTGGAATACAATTTGTGGCTCCCCTTAGATTCCAGAACTTTCTGTCACCGAAATGTGAGGAAAAAGTGTTTTTTTAGCCAAAGTTTTAGGTTTGAAAGGGATTCTGGGTAATAGAACCTGGTGACAGCCAAACAAGTCACCCCATCTTGGATTACCCTAGGATTCTAGTTTTCAACAATGAATACGTTTGGTAGGTTTCGCCAGGTACCGGCTGAGCTAGAGGCCAAAATTCACATTTAGGCACTCTGCAAAAAACACCTGTCTTCTTTGGGAAAATGTGATGTGTCCACTTTGTGTTTTGGGGCATTTCCTGTCGTGGGCAGTAGGCCTACCCACACAAGTGAGGTATAATTTTTATTGGGATACTTGGGGGAATGCTGGGTGAAAGGAAACTTGTGGCTCCTCTCAGATTCCAGAACTTTCTGTCACAGAAATGTGAGGAAAAAGTGTTTTTTTAGCCACATTTTGAGGTTTCCCAGGGATTCTGGGTAATAGAACCTGGTGAAAGCCCCACAAGTCTCCTCATCTTGGATTCCCCTAGGTCTCTAGTTCTCAAACATGCACAGGTTTGGTAGGTTTCCTGAGGTGCCGACTGAGCTGGAGGCCAAAATCCACAGGCAGTCACTTTACAAAAAACACCTGTTTTCTGTGGGAAAATGTGATGTGTCCACTTTGTGTTTTGGGACATTTCCTGTTGTGGGCAGTAGGCCTACCCACACAAGTGAGGTATCGTTTTTTTTGGGAGATTTGGGGGAACGCTGGATGAAAGGAAATTTGTGGCTCCTCTCAGATTCCAGAACTTTCTGTCACCGAAATGTGAGGAAAACGTGTTTTTTTAGGCAAATGTTGATGTTTGCAAGGGATTCTGGGAAATAGAACCTGGTGAGAGCCCCACAAGTCACCTCATCTTGGATTCCCCTAGGTCCGTAGTTCTCAAAAATGCACAGGTTTGGTAGGTTTGCCTAGGTGCGGACTGAGCTAGAGGCCAAATTCCACAGGTAGGCACTTTACAAAAAAACACCTCTGTTTTCTTTTGAAAAATTTGATGTATCCACGTTGTGTTTTGGGGCATTTCCTGTTGCGGGCACTAGGCCTACCCACACAAGTGAGGTATAAGTTTTATCAGGAGTCTTGGGAGAATGCTGGGTGGAAGGAAATTTGTGGCTCCTTTCAGATTCCAGATCTTTCTGTCACCGAAATGTGAGGAAAAACTGTTTTTTAACCACATTTTAAGGTTTGTAAAGGATTCTGGGTAACAGAACCTGGTGAGTGCCACGCAAGTCACTCCATCCTGGATTCCCCTAGGTCTCTTGTTTTCAAAAATGCACAGGTTTGGTATGTTTCCCTGGGTGCCGACTGAGCTAGAGGCCAAAATCCACAGGTAGGCACTTTGCAAAAAACACCTCTGTTTTCTTTAGAAAAATGTGATGTGTCCACGTTGTGTTTTGGGACATTTCCTGCCGTGGGCACTAGGTCTACCCACACAAATGAGGTATCATTTTTATTGAGAGACTTGGGAGAATGCTAGGTGGAATAAAATTTGGGGCTCCTCTCAGATTCCAGAAGTTTCTGACACCGAAATGTGAGGGAAAAGTGTTTTTTTAGCCAAAGTTTGGGGTTTGCAAATGGATTCTGGGTAACATTACCTGGTGAGAGCCCCACAAGTCACCTCATCTTGGATTTCCCTATGTCTCTAGTTTTAAAAACTGCACAGGTTTGGTAGGTTTCCCTAGGTGCCAACTGAGCTAGAAGCCAAAATCCACAGGTAGGCACTTTGCAAAAAACACCTCTGTTTTCTTTGGAAAAATGTGATGTGTCCATGTTGTGTTTTGGAACATTCCCTGTTGCAGGCACTAGGCCTATCCACACAAGTGAGGGCTGATTTTTATCGGGTGACTTGGGGGAACGCTGAGTGGAATAAAATTTGTTGATTCTTCTCAGATTCCAGAACTTTCTATCACCGAAATATGAGGAAAAAGTGTTTTTTTAGCCAAATTTTGAGGTTTGCAAAGGATTCTGGGTAATATAACCTGGTGAGAGCCCCAGAAGTCACCCCATCTTGGATTACCCTAGGTCTGTAGTTCTGAAAAATGCACAGGTTTGGTAGGTTTCCCTAAGTGCCGACTGATCTAGAGGCCAAATTCCACAGGTAGGCACTTTGCAAAAAACACCTCTGTTTTCTTTGGAAAAATGTGATGTATCCACGTTGTGTTTTGGGGCATTTCCTGTTGCGGGCACTAGACCTATCCTCACAAGTGAGGCATAATTTTTACCAGGAGTCTTGGGTGAATGCTGGGTGGAAAGAAATTTGTGGCTCCTTTCAGATTCCAGAACTTTCTGTCACCGAAATTTGAGGAAAAACTGTTTTTTTAGCCAAATTGTAAGGTTTGTAAAGGATTCTGGGTAACAGAACATGGTGAGAGCCCGACAAGTCACTCCATCCTGGATTCCCGTAGGTCTCTAGTTTTGAAAAATGAACAGGTTTAGTAAGTTTCCCTAGGTACCAACTGAGCTAGAGGCCAACATCCAGAGGTAGGCACTTTGCAAAAAACACCTCTGTTTTCTTTAGAAAAATGTGATGTGTCCATGTTGTGTTTTGGGGCATTTCCTGTCGTGGGCACTAGGTCTAACCACACACGTGAGGTATCATTTGTTTTATCGAGACACTTGGGAGAATGCTAGGTGGAAGGAAATTTGTGTCTCTTCTCAGAATCCAGAACTTTCTGTTACCGAACTGTGAGGAAAAAGTTTGTTTTTAGCCAAATTTTGACGTTTGTAAAGGATTCTGGGTAACAGAACCTGGTGAGAGCCCCACAAGTCATCCCCATCTTGGATTCCCCTATGTCTCCAGTTTTCAAAAATGGACAGGTTTGGCAGGTTTCCCTAGGTGCCAACTGAGCTAGAAGCCAAAATCCACAGGTAGGCACTTTACAAAAAACACATCTGTTTTCTTTGGAAAAACGTTATGTGTCCACGTTTGATTTTGGAGCATTTCATGTTGCGGGCACTAGGACTACCCACACAAGTGAGGTCTGATTTTTATCGGGAGACTTGGGGGAACGCTGAGTGGAATAAAATTTGTGGCTCTTCTCAGATTCCAGAACTTTCTGTCACCGAAATATGAGGAAAAAGTGCTTTTTTAGCCAAATTTTGAGGTTTACAAAGGATTCTGGGTAATAGAACCTGGTGAGAGCCCCACAAGTCACCCCATCTTGAATTACCCTATGTTTCTATTTTTTTAAAATGCATACGTTTGGTAGGTTTCGCTAGGTACCGGCTGAGCTAGAGTCCAAAATTCACAAGTAGGCACTTTGTAAAAAACACCTGTTTTCTTTGGGAAAATGTGATGTGTCCACTTTGTGTTTTAGGGCATATCCTGTCGTGGGCACTAGGTCTACCCACACAAGTGAGGTATCATTTTTATCGAGAGACTTGGAAGAATGCTGGGTGGAATAAAATTTGTGGCTCCTCTCAGATTCCAGAATTTTCTGTCTCCGAAATGTGAGGAAAAAGTTATTTTTTAGCCAAAATTTGAGGATTGCAAGGTATTCTGGGTAATAGAACCTGGTGAAAGCCCCACAAGTCACCTCATCTTGGATTCCCCTAGGTCTCTAGTTCTAAAAAATGCACAGGTTTGGTAGGTTTCCCTAGGTGCCGACTGAGCTAGAGGTTAAATCCACAGGCAGGCACTTTACAAAAAACACCACTGTTTTCTTTGGAAAAATGTGATGTGTCCATGTTGTGTTTTGGGGCATTTCCTGTCGCGGTCCCTAGGCCTAACCACACAAGTGAAGTATAATTTTTATCGGGAGACTTGGGGGAACACTGGGCGGAAGGAAATTTGTGGCTCCTCTCAGATTCCAGAACGTTCTGTCACCGAAATCTGAGGAAAAGTGTTTTTTTTAGCCAAATTTTGACGTTTGCAAAGGATTCTGGGTAACAGAACCTGGTGAGAGTCCCACAAGTCACCCCATCTTGAATTACCCTACATTTCTATTTTTTTTAAATGCATACGTTTGGTAGGTTTCGCTAGGTACCGGCTGAGCTAGAGGCCAAAATTCAGAAGTAGGCACTTTGTAAAAAACACCTGTTTTCTTTGGGAAAATGTGATGTGGCCACTTTGTGTTTTGTAGCATTTCCTGTTGTGGGCACGAGGCCTACCCACACAAGTGAGGTCTGATTTTTATCGGGAGACTTGTTGGAACTCTGAGTGGAAGGAAATTTGTGGCTCTTCTCAGATTCCAGAACTTTCTGTCACCGAAATGTGAGGAAAAAGTGCAAAGTGTTTTTTTACCCAAATTTTGAGGCTTGCAAAGGATTCTGGGTAATAGAACCTGGTGAGAGCCCCATAACACCCCATCTTGGATTACCCTAGGTCTCTAGTTTTCGAAAATGGATATGTTTGGTAGGTTTCCCTAGGTTCCAACTCCGCTAGAGGCCAAAATCCACAGGCAGGCAGTTTACAAAAAACACCACTGTTTTCTTTGGAAAAATGTGATGTGTCCATGTTGTGTTGTGGGGCATTTCCTGTCGCGGTCACTAGGCCTAACCAAACAAGTGAGGTATCATTTTTATCGGGAGACTTGGGGGAACACTGGGTGAAAGGAAACTTGTGGCTCCTCTCAGATTCCAGAACTTTCTGTCACAGAAATATGAGGAAAAGGTGTTTTTTTAGCCACATTTTGAGGTTTTCAAGGGATTCTGGGTAATAGAACCTGGTGAAAGCCGCACAAGTCACCTCATCTTGGAATCCCCTAGGTCTCTAGTTCTCAAACATGCACAGGTTTGGTAGGTTTCCCGAGGTGCCGACTGAGCTAGAGGACAAAATCCACAGGCAGGCACTTTACAAAAAACACCACTGATTTCTTTGGAAAAAAGTGATGTTTCCACGTTGTGTTTTGGGGCATTTCCTGTCATGGGCAGTAGGCCTACCCACAAAATTGAGGTATCATTTTTATCGGGAGACATGGGGAACGCTGGGTGGAAGGACATTTTTGTCTCCCCTCAGATTCCAGAACTTTCTGTCACCGAAATGTGAGGAAAAAGTGATTTTTTAGCCAAATTTGGACGTTTGCAAAGGATTCTGGGTAATAGACCCTGGTGAGAGCCCCACAAGTCACCCCATCTTGGATTACCCTAGGTATCTAGTTTAAAAAAAATAAATACGTTTGGTAGGTTTCGCTAGGTACCGGCTGAGCTAGAGGCCAAATATTCACAAGTAGGCACTTTGTAAAAAACACCTGTTTTCTTTGGGAAAATGTGATGTGTCCACTTTATGTTTTGGGGCATTTCCTGTCGTGGGCACTAGGTCTACCCACACAAGTGAGGTATCATTTTTATCGAGAGACTTGGAAGAATGCTGGGTGGAATAAAATTTGTGGCTCCCCT
Source organism: Pleurodeles waltl (assembly GCF_031143425.1). Taxonomy (NCBI): domain Eukaryota; kingdom Metazoa; phylum Chordata; class Amphibia; order Caudata; family Salamandridae; genus Pleurodeles; species Pleurodeles waltl. The sequence continues at coordinate 1,161,633,915 of NC_090445.1, read as the reverse complement.
CAGATTCCAGAACTTTCTGTCACCGAAATGTGAGGAAAAAGTGTTTTTTTGCCACAGTTTGAGGTTTGCAAAGGATTCTTGGTAATAGAACCTGGTGAGAGCCACACAAGTCACCCCATCTTGGATTACCCTAGGATTCTAGTTTTCAAAAATAAATACGTTTGGTAGGTTTCACTAGGTACCGGCTGAGCTAGAGGCTAAAATTCACAAGTAGGCACTTTGTAAAAAACACCTGTTTTCTTTGGGAAAATGTGATGTGTCCACTTTGTGTTTTGGGGCATTTCCTGTCGTGGGCACTAGGTCTACCCACACAAGTGAGGTATCATTTTTATCGAGAGACTTGGAAGAATGCTGGGTGGAATAAAATTTGTGGCTCCCCTTAGATTCCAGAACTTTCTGTCACCGAAATGTGAGGAAAAAGTGTTTTTTTAGCCAAAGTTTTAGGTTTGAAAGGGATTCTGGGTAATAGAACCTGGTGAGAGCCAAACAAGTCACCCCATCTTGGATTACCCTAGGATTCTAGTTTTCAACAATGAATATGTTTGGTAGGTTTCGCCAGGTACCGGCTGAGCTAGAGGCCAAAATTCACATTTAGGCACTCTGCAAAAAACACCTGTCTTCTTTGGGAAAATGTGATGTGTCCACTTTGTGTTTTGGGGCATTTCCTGTCGTGGGCAGTAGGCCTACCCACACAAGTGAGGTATAATTTTTATTGGGATACTTGGGGGAATGCTGGGTGAAAGGAAACTTGTGGCTCCTCTCAGATTCCAGAACTTTCTGTCACAGAAATGTGAGGAAAAAGTGTTTTTTTAGCCACATTTTCAGGTTTCCCAGGGATTCTGGGTAATAGAACCTGGTGAAAGCCCCACAAGTCTCCTCATCTTGGATTCCCCTAGGTCTCTAGTTCTCAAACATGCACGGGTTTGGTAGGTTTCCTGAGGTGCCGACTGAGCTAGAGGCCAAAATCCACAGGCAGTCACTTTACAAAAAGCACCTGTTTTCTGTGGGAAAATGTGATGTGTCCACTTTGTGTTTTGGGACATTTCCTGTTGTGGGCAGTAGGCCTACCCACACAAGTGAGGTATCGTTTTTTTTGGGAGATTTGGGGGAACGCTGGATGAAAGGAAATTTGTGGCTCCTCTCAGATTCCAGAACTTTCTGTCACCGAAATGTGAGGAAAAAGTGTTTTTTTAGGCAAATGTTGATGTTTGCAAGGGATTCTGGGAAATAGAACCTGGTGAGAGCCCCACAAGTCACCTCATCTTGGATTCCCCTAGGTCCGTAGTTCTAAAAAATGCACAGGTTTGGTAGGTTTGCCTAGGTGCCGACTGAGCTAGAGGCCAAATTCCACAGGTAGGCACTTTGCAAAAAACACCTCTGTTTTCTTTGGAAAAATGTGATGTATCCACGTTGTGTTTTGGGGCATTTCCTGTTGCGGGCACTAGGCCTACCCACACAAGTGAGGTATAAGTTTTATCAGGAGTCTTGGGAGAATGCTGGGTGGAAGGAAATTTGTGGCTCCTTTCAGATTCCAGATCTTTCTCTCACTGAAATGTGAGGAAAAACTGTTTTTTAAACCACATTTTAAGGTTTGTATAGCATTCTGGGTAACAGAACCTGGTGAGTGCCACACACGTCACTCCATCCTGGATTCCCCTAGGTCTCTTGTTTTAAAAAATGCACAGGTTTGGTATGTTTCCCTAGGTGCCGACTGAGCTAGAGGCCAAAATCCACAGGTAGGCACTTTACAAAAAACACCTCTGTTTTCTTTGGAAAAATGTGATGTGTCCACGTTGTGTTTTGGGACATTTCCTGCTGTGGGCACTAGGTCTACCCACACAAATGAGGTATCATTTTTATCGAGAGACTTGGGAGAATGCTAGGTGGAATAAAATTTGGGGCTCTTCTCAGATTCCAGAAGTTTCTGACACCGAAATGTGAGGGAAAAGTGTTTTTTTAACCAAAGTTTGGGGTTTGCAAATGGATTCTGGGTAACAGAACCTGGTGAGAGCCCCACAAGTCACCCCATCTTGGATTCCCCTGTGGCTCTAGTTTTAAAAACTGCACAGGTTTGGTAGGTTTCCCTAGGTGCCAACTGAGCTAGAAGCCAAAATACACAGGTAGGCACTTTGCAAAAAACACCTCTATTTTCTTTGGAAAAATGTGATGTGTCCACGTTGTGTTTTGGAGCATTTCCTGTCGCGGGCACTAGGCCTACCCACACAAGTGAGGTCTGATTTTTATCGGGTGACTTGGGGGAACGCTGAATGGAAGGAAATTTGTGGCCTTTCTCAGATTCCAGAGCTTTCTGTCACCGAAATGTGAGGAAAAAGGTTTTTTTTTAGCCAAATGTTGAGGTTTGCAAAGGATTCTGGGTAATATAACCTGGTGAGAGCCCCAGAAGTCACCCCATCTTGGATTACCCTGGGTCTGTAGTTCTCAAAAATGCACAGGTTTGGTAGGTTTCCCTAAGTGCCGACTGAGCTAGAGGCCAAATTCCACAGGTAGGCACTTTGCAAAAAACACCTCTGTTTTCTTTGGAAAAATGTGATGTGTCCACGTTGTGTTTTGGGACATTTCCTGCTGTGGGCACTAGGTCTACCCACACAAATGAGGTATCATTTTTATCGAGAGACTTGGGAGAATGCTAGGTGGAATAAAATTTGGGGCTCTTCTCAGATTCCAGAAGTTTCTGACACCGAAATGTGAGGGAAAAGTGTTTTTTTAACCAAAGTTTGGGGTTTGCAAATGGATTCTGGGTAACAGAACCTGGTGAGAGCCCCACAAGTCACCCCATCTTGGATTCCCCTGTGGCTCTAGTTTTAAAAACTGCACAGGTTTGGTAGGTTTCCCTAGGTGCCAACTGAGCTAGAAGCCAAAATACACAGGTAGGCACTTTGCAAAAAACACCTCTATTTTCTTTGGAAAAATGTGATGTGTCCACGTTGTGTTTTGGAGCATTTCCTGTCGCGGGCACTAGGCCTACCCACACAAGTGAGGTCTGATTTTTATCGGGTGACTTGGGGGAACGCTGAATGGAAGGAAATTTGTGGCCTTTCTCAGATTCCAGAGCTTTCTGTCACCGAAATGTGAGGAAAAAGGTTTTTTTTAGCCAAATGTTGAGGTTTGCAAAGGATTCTGGGTAATATAACCTGGTGAGAGCCCCAGAAGTCACCCCATCTTGGATTACCCTGGGTCTGTAGTTCTCAAAAATGCACAGGTTTGGTAGGTTTCCCTAAGTGCCGACTGAGCTAGAGGCCAAATTCCACAGGTAGGCACTTTGCAAAAAACACCTCTGTTTTCTTTGGAAAAATGTGATGTATCCACGTTGTGTTTTGGGGCATTTCCTGTTGTGGGCACTAGGCCTACCCTCACAAGTGAGGCATAATTTTTATCAGGAGTCTTGGGTAAATGCTAGGTGGAAGGAAATTTGTGTCTCCTTTCAGATTCCAGAACTTTCTGTCTCCGAAATTTGAGGAAAAACTGTTTTTTTAGCCAAATTGTAAGGTTTGTAAAGGATTCTGGGTAACAGAACATGGTGAGAGCCCGACAAGTCACCTCATCCTGGATTCCCATAGGTCTCTAGTTTTAAAAAATGTACAGGTTTGGTAGGTTTCGCTAGGTACCGGCTGAGCTAGAGGCCAAAATTCACAAGTAGGCACTTTGTAAAAAACACCTGTTTTCTTTGGGAAAATGTGATGTGTCCATGTTGTGTTTTCGGGCATTTCCTGTCATGGGCACTAGGTCTACCCACACAAGTGAGGTATCATCTTTATCGAGAGACTTGGAAGAATGCTGGGTGGAAAAGAATTTGTAGTTCCTCTCAGATTCCAGAACTTTCTGTCACAGAAATGTGAGGAAAAAGTTATTTTTTAGCCAAAATTTGAGGATTGCAAGGTATTCTGGGTAATAGTATCTGGTGAAAGCCCCACAAGTCACCTCATCTTGGATTCCCCTAGGTCTCTAGCTCTCAAAAATCCACAGGTTTGGTAGGTTTCCCTAGGTGCCGACTGAGCTAGAGGCCAAATCCACATACAGGCACTTTACAAAAAACACCACTGTTTTCTTTGGAAAAATTTCATGTGTCCATGTTGTGTTTTAGGGCCTTTCCTGTCGCGGTCCCTAGGCCTAACCACACAAGTGAAGGATAATTTTTATCGGGATACTTGGGGGAACACTGGTCGGAAGGAAATTTGTGGCTCCTCTCAGATTCCAGAACTTTCTGTCAACGAAATCTGAGGAAAAAGTGTTTTTTTTAGCCAAATTTTGACATTTGCAAAGGATTCTGGGTAACAGAACCTGGTGAGAGCCTCACAAGTCATCCCATCTTGGATTCCCCTAGGTCTCTAGTTTTCAAAAATGCATATGTTTGGTAGGTTTTGCTAGGTACCGTCTAAGCTAGAGGCCAAAATTCACACGTAGGCACTTTGCAAAAAACACCTGTTTTCTTTGGGAAAATGTGATGTGTTCACTTTGTGTTTTGGGGCATTTCCCGTCACGGGCAGTAGGCCTACCCACACAAGTGAGGTATCATTCTTATCTGGATATTTGGGGGAACGCTGGGTGAAAGGAAACTTGTGGCTCCTCTCAGATTCCAGAACTTTCTGTCACAGAAATGTGAGGAAAAAGTGTTTTTTTAGCCACATTTTGAGGTTTTCAAGGGATTCTGGGTAATAGAACCTGGTGAAAGCCCCACAAGTCACCTCATCTTGGAATCCCCTAAGTCTCTAGTTCTCAAACATGCACAGGTTTGGTAGGTTTCCCTAGGTTCCGACTGAGCTCTAGGCCAAAATCCACAGGCAGGCAGTTTACAAAAACACCACTGTTTTCTTTGGAAAAATGTGATGTGTCCACGTTGTGTTGTGGGGCATTTCCTGTCGCGGTCACTAGGCCTAACCACACAAGTGAGGTATAATTTTTATCGGGAGACTTGGGGGAACACTGGGTGAAAGGACACTTGTGGCTCCTCTCAGATTCCAGAACTTTCTGTCATAGAAATGTGAGGAAAAAGTGATTTGTTAGCCAAATTTGGATGTTTGCAAAGGATTCTGGGTAATAGACCCTGGTGAGAGCCCCACAAGTCACCCCATCTTGGATCACCCTAGGTCTCTAGTTTTCAAAAATAAATACGTTTGGTAGGTTTCGCTAGGTACCGGTTGAGCTAGATGCCAAATATTCACAAGTAGGCACTTTGCAAAAAACACCTGTTTTCTTTAGGAAAATGTGATGTGTCCACTTTGTGTTTTGGGGCATTTCCTGTCGTGGGCACTAGGTCTACCCACACATGTGAGGTATCATTTTTATCAAGAGACTTCGAAGAATGCTTGGTGGAATCAAATTTGTGGCTCCCCTCAGATTCCAGAACTTTCTGTCACCGAAATGTGAGGAAAAAGTGTTTTTTTGCCACAGTTTGAGGTTTGCAAAGGATTCTTGGTAATAGAACCTGGTGAGAGCCACACAAGTCACCCCATCTTGGATTACCCTAGGATTCTAGTTTTCAAAAATAAATACGTTTGGTAGGTTTCACTAGGTACCGGCTGAGCTAGAGGCTAAAATTCGCAAGTAGGCACTTTGTAAAAACCACCTGCTTTCTTTGGGAAAATGTGATGTGTCCACTTTGTGTTTTGGGGCATTTCCTGTCGTGGGCACTAGGTCTACCCACACAAGTGAGGTATCATTTTTATTGAGAGACTTGGAAGAATGCTGGGTGGAATAAAATTTGTGGCTCCCCTCAGATTCCAGAACTTTCTGTCACCGAAATGTGAGGAAAAAGTGTTTTTTTTGCCACAGTTTGAGGTTTGCAAAGGATTCTTGGTAATAGAACCTGGTGAGAGTCCCACAACTCACCCCATCTTGGATTAACCTAGGATTCTAGTTTTCAAAAATAAATACATTTGGTAGGTTTCACTAGGTACCGGTTGAGCTAGAGGCCAAAATTCACAAGTAGGCACTTTGTAAAAAACACCTGTTTTCTTTGGGAAAATGTGATGTGTCCACTTTGTGTTTTGGGGCATTTCCTGTCATGGGCACTAGGTCTACCCACACAAGTGAGGTATCATTTTTATCGAGAGACTTGGAAGAATGCTGGGTGGAATAAAATTTGTGGCTCCCCTTAGATTCCAGAACTTTCTGTCACCGAAATGTGAGGAAAAAGTGTTTTTTTAGCCAAAGTTTTAGGTTTGCAAAGGATTCTGGGTAATAGAACCTGGTGAGAGCCCCACAAGTCACCCCATCTTGGATTACCCTAGGATTCTAGTTTTCAAGAATGAATACGTTTGGTAGGTTTCGCCAGGTACCGGCTGAGCAAGAGGCCAAAATTCACATTTAGGCACTCTGCAAAAAACACCTGTCTTCTTTGGGAAAATGTGATGTGTCCACTTTGTGTTTTGGGGCATTTCCTGTCGTGGGCAGTAGGCCTACCCACACAAGTGAGGTATAATTTTTATTGGGATACTTGGGGGAAAGCTGTGTGAAAGGAAACTTGTGGCTCCTCTCAGATTCCAGAACTTTCTGTCACAGAAATGTGAGGAAAAGGTGTTTTTTTAGCCACATTTTGAGGTTTCCAAGGGATTCTGGGTAATAGAACCTGGTGAAAGCCCCACAAGTCTCCTCATCTTGGATTCCCCTAGGTCTCTAGTTCTCAAACATGCACGGGTTTGGTAGGTGTCCCGAGGTGCCGACTGAGCTAGAGGCCAAAATCCACAGGCAGGCACTTTACAAAAAACACCTGTTTTCTGTGGGAAAATGTGATTTGTCCACTTTGTGTTTTGGGACATTTCCTGTTGTGGGCAGTAGGCCTACCCACACAAGTGAGGTATAGTTTTTTTTGGGAGATTTGGGGGAACGCTGGATAAAAGGAAATTTGTGGCTCCTCTCAGATTCCAGAACTTTCTGTCACCGAAATGTGAGGAAAAAGTGTTTTTTTAGGCAAATGTTGATGTTTGCAAGGGATTCTGGGAAATAGAACCTGGTGAGAGCCCCACAAGTCACCTCATCTTGGATTCCCCTAGGTCCGTAGTTCTCAAAAATGCACAGGTTTGGTAGGTTTGCCTAGGTGCCGACTGAGCTAGAGGCCAAATTCCACAGGTAGGCACTTGGCAAAAAACACCTCTGTTTTCTTTGGAAAAATGTGATGTATCCACGTTGTGTTTTGGGGCATTTCCTGTTGCGGGCACTAGGCCTACCCACACAAGTGAGGTATAAGTTTTATCAGGAGTCTTGGGAGAATGCTGGGTGGATGGAAATTTGTGGCTCCTTTCAGATTCCAGATCTTTCTGTCACTGAAATGTGAGGAAAAACAGTTTTTTTTAACCACATTTTAAGGTTTGTATAGCATTCTGGGTAACAGAACCTGGTGAGTGCCACACACGTCACTCCATCCTGGATTCCCCTAGGTCTCTTGTTTTAAAAAATGCACAGGTTTGATATGTTTCCCTAGGTGCCGACTGAGCTAGAGGCCAAAATCCACAGGTAGGCACTTTGCAAAAAACACCTCTGTTTTCTTTGGAAAAATGTGATGTGTCCACGTTGTGTTTTGGAGCATTTCCTGTCGTGGGCAGTAGGCCTACCCACAAAATTGAGGTATAATTTTTATCGGGTGACTTGGGGGAATGCTGAATGGAAGGAAATTTGTGGCCTTTCTCAGATTCCAGAGCTTTCTGTCACCGAAATGTGAGGAAAAAGTTTTTTTTTAGCCAAATTGTAAGGTTTGTAAAGGATTCTGGGTAACAGAACATGGTGAGAGCCCGACAAGTCACCTCATCCTGGATTCCCATAGGTCTCTAGTTTTAAAAAATGTACAGGTTTAGTAGGTTTCGCTAGGTACCGGCTGAGCTAGAGGCCAAAATTCAGAAGTAGGCACTTTGTAAAAAACACCTGTTTTCTTTGGGAAAATGTGATGTGTTCATGTTGTGTTTTGGGGCATTTCCTGTCATGGGCACTAGGTCTACCCACACAAGTGAGGTATAATTTTTATCGAGAGACTTGGAAGAATGCTGGGTGGAAAAAATGTTGTGGTTCCTCTCAGATTCCAGAACTTTCTGTCACCGAAATGTGAGGAAAAAGTTATTTTTTAGCCAAAATTTGAAGATTGCAAGGTATTCTGGGTAATAGTATCTAGTGAAAGCCCCACAAGTCACCTCATCTTGGATTCCCCTAGGTCTCTAGTTCTCAAAAATGCACAGGTTTGGTAGGTTTCCCTAGGTGCCGACTGAGCTAGAGGCCAAATCCACAGGCAGGCACTTTACAAAAAACACCACTGTTTTCTTTGGAAAAATGTGATGTGTCCATGTTGTGTTTTGGGGCATTTCCTGTCGCGGTCCCTAGGCCTAACCACACAAGTGAAGTATAATTTTTATCGGGAGACTTGGGGGAACACTGGTCGGAAGGAAATTTGTGGCTCCTCTCAGATTCCAGAACTTTCTGTCACCGAAATCTGAGGAAAAAGTGTTTTTTTTTAGCCAAATTTTGACATTTGCAAAGGATTCTGGGTAACAGAACCTGGTGAGAGCCTCACAAGTCATCCCATCTTGGATTCCCCTAGGTCTCTAGTTTTCAAAAATGCATATGTTTGGTAGGTTTTGCTAGGTACCGTCTAAGCTAGAGGCCAAAATTCACACGTAGGCACTTTGCAAAAAACACCTGTTTTCTTTGGGAAAATGTGATGTGTTCACTTTGTGTTTTGGGGCATTTCCCGTCACGGGCAGTAGGCCTACCCACACAAGTGAGGTATCATTTTTATCTGGATATTTGGTGGAACGCTGGGTGAAAGGAAACTTGTGGCTCCTCTCAGATTCCAGAACTTTCTGTCACAGAAATGTGAGGAAAAAGTGTTTTTTTACCCACATTTTGAGGTTTTCAAGGGATTCTGGGTAATAGAACCTGGCGAAAGCCCCACAAGTCACCTCATCTTGGAATCCCCTAGGTCTCTAGTTCTCAAACATGCACAGGTTTGGTAGGTTTCCATAGGTTCCGACTGAGCTCTAGGCCAAAATCCACAGGCAGGCAGTTTACAAAAAACACCACTGTTTTCTTTGGAAAAATGTGATGTGTCCACGTTGTGTTGTGGTGCATTTCCTGTCGCGGTCACTAGGCCTAACCACACAAGTGAGGTATCATTTTTATCGGGAGACTTGGGGGAACACTGGATGAAAGGAAACTTGTGGCTCTTCTCAGATTCCAGAACTTTCTGTCAAAGAAATATGAGGAAAAGGTGTTTTTTTAGCCACATTTTGAGGTTTTCAAGGGATTCTGGGTAATAGAACCTGGTGAAAGCCGCACAAGTCACCTCATCTTGGAATCCCCTAGGTCTCTAGTTCTCCAACATGCACAGGTTTGGTAGGTTTCCATAGGTTCCGACTGAGCTCTAGGCCAAAATCCACAGGCAGGCAGTTTACAAAAAACACCACTGTTTTCTTTGGAAAAATGTGATGTGTCCACGTTGTGTTGTGGTGCATTTCCTGTCGCGGTCACTAGGCCTAACCACACAAGTGAGGTATCATTTTTATCGGGAGACTTGGGGGAACACTGGATGAAAGGAAACTTGTGGCTCCTCTCAGATTCCAGAACTTTCTGTCACAGAAATATGAGGAAAAAAGGCTTTTTTTAGCCACAGTTTGAGGTTTTCAAGGGATTCTGGGTAATAGAACCTGGTGAAAGCCGCACAAGTCACCTCATCTTGGAATCCCCTAGGTCTCTAGTTCTCAAACATGCACAGGTTTGGTAGGTTTCCATAGGTTCCGACTGAGCTCTAGGCCAAAATCCACAGGCAGGCAGTTTACAAAAAACACCACTGTTTTCTTTGGAAAAATGTGATGTGTCCACGTTGTGTTGTGGTGCATTTCCTGTCGCGGTCACTAGGCCTAACCACACAAGTGAGGTATCATTGTTATCGGGAGACTTGGGGGAACACTGGATGAAAGGAAACTTGTGGCTCCTCTCAGATTCCAGAACTTTCTGTCACAGAAATATGAGGAAAAAGTGTTTTTTTAGCCACATTTTGAGGTTTTCAAGGGATTCTGGGTAATAGAACCTGGTGAAAGCCGCACAAGTCACCTCATCTTGGAATACCCTAGCTCTCTAGTTCTCAAACATGCACAGGTTTGGTAGGTTTCCCGAGGTGCCGACTGAGCTAGAGGCCAAAAACCACAGGCAGGCACTTTACAAAAAACACCACTGTTTTCTTTGGAAAAATGTGATGTGTCCACATTGTGTTTTGGGGCATTTCCTGTCGTGGGCAGTAGGCCTACCCACAAAATTGAGGTATCATTTTTATCGGGAGACATGGGGAACGCTGGGTGGAAGGACATTTATGGCTCCTCTCAGATTCCAGAACTTTCTGTCACCGAAATGTGAGGAAAAAGTGATTTTTTAGCCAAATTGGGAAGTTTGCAAAGGATTCTTGGTAATAGACCCTGGTGAGAGCCCCACAAGTCACCCCATCTTGGATTACCCTAGGTCTCTAGTTTTCAAAAATAAATACGTTTGGTAGGTTTCGCTAGGTACCGGCTGAGCTAGAGGCCAAATATTCACAAGTAGGCACTTTTTTAAAAAACACTTGTTTTATTTGAGAAAATGTGATGTGTCCACTTTGTGTTTTGGGGCATTTCTTGTCGTGGGCACTAGGTCTACCCACACAAGTGAGGTATCATTTTTATCGAGAGACTTGTAAGAATGCTGGATGGAATAAAATTTGTGGCTCTCCTCAGATTCCAGAACTTTCTGTCACCGAAATGTGAGGAAAAAGTGTTTTTTTTGCCACAGTTTGAGGTTTGCAAAGGATTCTGTGTAATAGAACCTGGTGAGAGCCCCACAAGTCACCCCATCTTGGATTACCCTAGGATTCTAGTTTTCAAAAATAAATATGTTAGGTAGGTTTCACTATGTACCGGCTGAGCTAGAGGCCAAAATTCACAAGTAGGCACTTTGTAAAAAACACCTGTTTTCTTTGGGAAAATGTGATGTGTCCACTTTGTGTTTTGGGGCATTTCCTGTCGTGTGCACTAGGTCTACCCACACAAGTGAGGAATCATTTTTATCGAGAGACTTGGAAGAATGCTGGGTGGAATAAAATTTGTGGCTCCCCTTAGATTCCAGAACTTTCTATCACCGAAATGTGAGGAAAAATAATTTTTTTAGTCAAAGTTTCAGGTTTGCAAAGGATTCTAGGTAATAGAACCTGGTGAGAGCCCCACAACTCACCCCATCTTGGATTACCCTAGGATTCTAGTTTTCAAAAATGAATACGTTTTGTAGGTTTCGCCAGGTACCGGCTGAGCAAGAGGCAAAAATTCACATTTAGGCACTCTGTAAAAAACACCTGTCTTCTTTGGGAAAATGTGATGTGTCCACTTTGTGTTTTGGGGCATTTCCTGTCGTGGGCAGTAGGCCTACCCACACAAGTGAGGTATCATTTTTATTGGGATACTTGGGGGAATGCTGGGTGAAAGGAAACTTGTGGCTCCTCTCAGATTCCAGAACTTTCTGTCACAGAAATGTGAGGAAAAAGTGTTTTTTTAGCCACATTTTGAGGTTTCCAAGGGATTCTGGGTAATAGAACCTGGTGAAAGCCCCACAAGTCTCCTCATCTTGGATTCCCCTAGGTCTCTAGTTCTCAAACATGCACGGGTTTGGTAGGTTTCCCGAGGTGCCGACTGAGCTAGAGGCCAAAATCCACAGGCAGGCACTTTACAAAAAACACCTGTTTTCTGTGGGAAAATGTGATGTGTCCACTTTGTGTTTTGGGACATTTCCTGTTGTGGGCAGTAGGCCTACCCACACAAGTGAGGTATCGTTTTTTTGGGGAGATTTGGGGGAACGCTGGATGAAAGGAAATTTGTGGCTCCTCTCAGATTCCAGAACTTTCTGTCACCGAAATGTGAGGAAAAAGTGTTTTTTTAGGCAAATGTTGATGTTTGCAAGGGATTCTGGGAAATAGAACCTGGTGAGAGCCCCACAAGTCACCTCATCTTTGATTCCCCTAGGTCCGTAGTTCTCAAAAATGCACAGGTTTGGTAGGTTTGCCTAGGTGCCGACTGAGCTAGAGGCCAAATTCCACAGTTAGGCACTTTGCAAAAAACACCTCTGTTTTCTTTGGAAAAATGTGATGTATCCACGTTGTGTTTTGGGGCATTTCCTGTTGCGGGCACTAGGCCTACCCACACAAGTGAGGTATAAGTTTTATAAGGAGTCTTGGGAGAATGCTGGGTGGAAGGAAATTTGTGGCTCCTTTCAGATTCCAGATCTTTCTGTCACTGAAATGTGAGGAAAAACTGTTTTTTTAACCACATTTTAAGGTTTGTATAGGATTCTGGGTAACAGAACCTGGTGAGTGCCACACGCGTCACTCCATCCTGGATTCCCCTAGGTCTCTTGTTTTAAAAAATGCACAGGTTTGATATGTTTCCCTAGGTGCCGACTGAGCTAGAGGCCAAAATCCAAAGGTAGGCACTTTGCAAAAAACACCTCTGTTTTCTTTGGAAAAATGTGATGTGTCCACGTTGTGTTTTGGGACATTTCCTGCTGTGGGCACTAGGTCTACCCACACAAATGAGGTATCATTTTTATCAAGAGACTTGGGAGAATGCTAGGTGGAATACAATTTGGGGCTCCTCTCAGATTCCAGAAGTTTCTGACACCGAAATGTGAGGGAAAAGTGTTTTTTTAGCCAAAGTTTGGGGTTTGCAAATGGATTCTGGGTAACAGAACCTGGTGAGAGCCCCACAAGTCACTCCATCTTGGATTCCCCTATGTCTCTAGTTTTAAAAAATGCACAGGTTTGGTAGGTTTACCTAGGTGCCAACTGAGCTAGAAGCCAAAATCCACAGGTAGGCACTTTGCAAAAAACACCTCTGTTTTCTTTGTAAAAATGTGAAGTGTCCACGTTGTGTTTTGGAGCATTTTCTGTCGCGGGCACTAGGCCTACCCACACAAGTGAGGTCTGATTTTTATCGGGTGACTTGGGGGAACGCTGAATGGAAGGAAATTTGTGGCCTTTCTCAGATTCCAGAGCTTTCTGTCACCGAAATGTGAGGAAAAAGTTTTTTTTTAGCCAAATGTTGAGGTTTGCAAAGGATTCTGGGTAATATAACCTGGTGAGAGCCCCAGAAGTCACCCCATCTTGGATTACCCTGGGTCTGTAGTTCTCAAAAATGCACAGGTTTGGTAGGTTTCCCTAAGTGCCGACTGAGCTAGAGGCCAAATTCCACAAGTAGGCACTTTGCAAAAAACACCTCTGTTTTCTTTGGAAAAATGTGATGTATCCACGTTGTGTTTTGGGGCATTTCCTGTTGTGGGCACTAGGCCTACCCTCACAAGTGAGGCATAATTTTTATCAGGAGTCTTGGGTGAATGCTGGGTGGAAGGAAATTTGTGGCTCCTTTCAGATTCCAGAACTTTCTATCACCGAAATGTGAGGAAAAAGTGTTTTTTTAGGCAAATGTTGGTGTTTGCAAGGGATTCTGGGAAATAGAACCTGGTGAGAGCCCCACAAGTCACCCCATCTTGGATTACCCTGGGTCTGTAGTTCTCAAAAATGCACAGGTTTGGTAGGTTTCCCTAAGTGCCGACTGAGCTAGAGGCCAAATTCCACCGGTAGGCACTTTGCAAAAAACACCTCTGTTTTCTTTGGAAAAATGTGATGTATCCACGTTGTGTTTTGGGGCATTTCCTGTTGTGGGCAGTAGGCCTACCCAAAAAATTGAGGTACCATTTTTATCGGGAGACATGGGGAACGCTGGGTGGAAGGACATTTTTGGCTCCTCTCAGATTCCAGAACTTTCTGTCACAGAAATGTGAGGAAAAAATGATTTTTTAGCCAAATTTGGACGTTTGCAAAGGATTCTGGGTAATAGACCCAATTGAGAGCCCCACAGGTCACCCCATCTTGGATTACTCTAGGTCTCTAGTTTTCAAAAATAAATAAGTTTGGTAGGTTTCGTTAGGTACCGGCTGAGCTAGAGGCCAAATATTCACAAGTAGGCACTTTGTAAAAAAACACCTGTTTTCTTTGGGAAAATGTGATGTGTCCACTTTGTGTTTTGGGGCATTTCCTGTTGTGGGCAGTAGGCCTACCCACACAAGTGAGGTATAATTTTTATTGGGATACTTGGGGGAATGCTGGGTGAAATGAAACTTGTGGCTCCTCTCAGATTCCAGAACTTTCTGTCACAGAAATGTGAGGAAAAAGTGTTTTTTTAGCCACATTTTGAGGTTTCCAAGGGATTCTGGGTAATAGAACCTGGTGAAAGCCCCACAAGTCTCCTCATCTTGGATTCCCCTAGGTCTCTAGTTCTCAAACATGCACAGGTTTGGTAGGTTTCCCGATGTGCCGACTGAGCTAGATGCCAAAATCCACAGGCAGGCACTTTACAAAAAACACCTGTTTTCTGGGGGAAAATGTGATGTGTCCACTTTGTGTTTTGGGACATTTCATGTTGTGGGCAGTAGGCCTACCCACACAAGTGAGGTATCGTTTTTTTTTAGAGATTTGGGGAAACGCTGGATGAAAGGAAATTTGTGGCTCCTCTCAGATTCCAGAATTTTCTGTCACCGAAATGTGAGGAAAAAGTGTTTTTTTAGGCAAATGTTGATGTTTGCAAGGAATTCTGGGAAATAGAACCTGGTGAGAGCCCCACAAGTCACCTCATCTTGGATTCCCCTAGGTCCGTAGTTCTCAAAAATGCACAGGTTTGGTAGGTTTGCCTAGGTGCCGACTGAGCTAGAGGCCAAATTCCACAGGTAGGCACTTTGCAAAAAACACCTCTGTTTTCTTTGGAAAAATTTGATGTATCCACGTTGTGTTTTGGGGCATTTCCTGTTGCGGGCACTAGGCCTACCCACACAAGTGAGGTATAAGTTTTATCAGGAGTCTTGGGAGAATGCTGGGTGGAAGGAAATTTGTGGCTCCTTTCAGATTCCAGATCTTTCTGTCACTGAAATGTGAGGAAAAACTGTTTTTTTAACCACATTTTAAGGTTTGTATAGGATTCTGGGTAACAGAACCTGGTGAGTGCCACACACGTCACTCCATCCTGGATTTCCCTAGGTCTCTTGTTTAAAAAAATGCACAGGTTTGGTATGTTTCCCTAGGTGCCGACTGAGCTAGAGCCCAAAATCCACAGATAGGCACTTTGCAAAAAACACTTTGGTTTTCTTTGGAAAAATGTGATGTGTCCACGTTGTGTTTTGGGACATTTCCTGCCGTGGACACTAGGTCTACCCACACAAATGAGGTATCATTTTTATCGAGAGACTTGGGAGAATGCTAGGTGGAATAAAATTTGGGGCTCCTCTCAGATTCCAGAAGTTTCTGACACCGAAATGTTAGGGAAAAGTGTTTTTATAGCCAAATTTTGGGGTTTGCGAATGGATTCTGGGTAACAGAACCTGGTGAGAGCCCCACAAGTCACTCCATCTTGGATTCCCCTATGTCTCTAGTTTTAAAAACTGCACAGGTTTGGTAGCTTTCCCTAGGTGCCAACTGAGCTAGAAGCCAAAATCCACAGGTAGGCACTTTGCAAAAAACACCTCTGTTTTCTTTGGAAAATTGTGATGTGTCCACGTTTTGTTTTGGGGCATTTCCTGTCGTGGGCACTAGGTCTACCCACTCAAGTGAGGTATCATTTTTATCGAGAGACTTGGGAGAGTACTAGGTGGAAGAAAATTTGTGGCTCCTCTCAGATTCCAGAACTTTCTGTCACCAAAATGTGAGGAAAAAGTGATTTTTTTGCCAAATTTTGACGTTTGCAAAGGATTCTAGAGGCCAGAAATTGGAGAGAGCCACACATGTCACCCGATCTTGGATTCCCCTAGGTCTGTAGTTCTCAAAAATGCACAGGTTTCCCTAGGTGCCAAATGAGCTAGAGGACAAAATCCACATGTAGGCACTTTGCAAAAACACCTCTGTTTTCATTAGGAAAATGTGATGTATCCACGTTGTTTTTTGGGGCATTTCCTCTAGCGGGCACTAGGCCTACCCACACAAGTGAGGTATAATTGTTATCAGGAGTGTTGGGTGAATGCTGTGTGGAAGGAAATTTGTGGCTCCTTTCAGATTCTAGAACTTTCTGTCACCGAAATGTGAGGAAAAAGTGTTTTTTTAGCCAAATTTTAGGTTTGCAGGTGATTCTGGGTAATAGAACCTGGTGAGACCCCACAAGTCACCTCATCTTGGATTCCCCTAGGTCCGTAGTTCTAAAAAATGCACAGGTTTGGTAGGTTTCCCTAGGTGCCAACTGAGCTAGAAGCCAAAATCCACAGGTAGGCACTATGCAAAAATCCTCTGTTTTCTTTGGAAAAATGTGATGTGTCCACGTTGTGTTTTGGAGCATTTCCTGTTGTGGGAACTAGGCCTACCCACACAAGTGAGGTCTGATTTTTATTGGAAGACTTGGGGGAACGCTGTGTGGAAGGCAATTTGTGGCTCCTCTCAGATTCCAGAACTTTCTGTCAGCGAAATGTGAGGAAAAAGTATTTTTTTAACCACATTTTGACGTTTGCAAAGGATTCTGGGTAACAGAACCTGGTGAGACCCCACAGGTCACCCCATCCTGGATTCCGGTAGGTCTCTAGCTCTAAAAAATGCACGGGTTTGTAGGTTTCCCTAGACGTCGACTGAGCTAGAGGTCAAAATCCAGAGGTAGGCACTTTGCAAAAAACACCTCTGTTTTCTTTGGGAAAATGTGATGTGTCCACGTTGTGTTTTGGGGCATTTCCTGTCGCGTGCGCTAGGCCTACCCACACAAGTGAAGTACCATTTTTATCAGGAGACTTGGGGGACCTTAGAATAGCAAAACAAGTGTTATTGCCCCTTGTATTTCTCTTCATTTTTTCCTTCCAAATATAAGACAGTGTGTAAAAAAGATGTCTATTTGAGAAATGCCCTGTAATTCACATGCTAGTATGGGCACCCCAGAATTCAGAGGTGTAAAAAATAACCACTGCTCCTAAACACCTTATCTTGTGCCCATTTTGGAAATACAATGGTTTTCTTTATACCTATTTTTCACTCTTTATATTTCAGCAAATTAATTGCTGTATACCCGGTATAGAATGAAAACCCATTGCAAGGTGCAGCTCATTTATTGGCTGTGGGTACCTAGGGTTCTTGACGATCCTACAAGCCATATATATCACCGCAACTAGAACAGTCCAGCAGACGTAACTGTATATTGCTTTCAAAAATCTGACATCGCAGGAAGAAGTTACATAGTAAAACATAGAGAAAAATTGCTGTTTTTTACCTTAATTTCAATATTTTTTTTATTTCAGTTGTTATTTTCTGTAGGAAACCCTTGTAGGATCTATACAAATTACGCATTGCTGAATTTAGAATTTTTCCTACTTTACAGAACTGTTTAGGTTTCTGGGATCCAGCATTGGTTTTACACCCATTTCTGTCACCCACTGGAAGGACGCTAAAAGCACAAAAAAACGTAAAAATTGGGTATGTCCCAGTAAAATGCCAAAATTGTGTTGAAAAAATTGGTTTTCTGATTCAAGTCTGCCTGTTCCTGAAAGCTGGGAAGCTGGTGATTTTAGCACAACAAACCCTTTGTTGATGCCATTTTGCAGGGATAAAAACACTAACCTTCTTCTGCAACCCTTTTTTTCCAATTTCTTTGAAATAAATGAAATTTTCATTGTATTTTGTCTAATTTCTTAGTTTCCTTCAGGGGAACCCACAAAGTCTGGGTACCTCTAGAATCCCTGGGATGTTGGAAAAAAAGGACACAAATTTGGCGTGGGTAGCTTATGTAGACAAAAGGTTAAGAGGGCCTAAGCGCGCCCTGCCCCAAATAGTCCAAAAAGGCCTGGCACCTGAGGGGGAAAGGCCTGGCAGCGAAGGGGTTAAATGTCCTGGCGTAATCTTGTGCCAATGATAGTTTTAATAAACTAGATCTATTTCCAATCTTTTAATTCTCAGGGGAAATACTTTTTTCCTCAATATCTCTTTTACTGTATCTTGAAATCCTACCCAAACGATAAATGACACTAGTTCTTACAGTCGCAGAAATTATTTGAAAGACAGAGCTGTGTTTTCTTTCATTGATTAGTGCAGCGAGCATTATGCGATTAATGTCTCTATTACTTGTAACTGAGTTAATTGCTTGAAAACTTCAGAAGTACCCAAATTGGATTTTTTCACCTTTCTTGTTTGCTCTCTATTACAGGAAATATGGGATCATTGGCAAGAGATGAAAGAGGAACACCAGGACTCTTCAGAGGCTACCCAGAGGATGAGGATTGCTGAAATTCGACTGAGGCTGCCCGGAGGACGAGAAATGCTGGAACTCTGCTGGAAGCTGATCAGAGGATGTGGAACGCTAAATCTCGACTGGAGGCAGGCTAAAGGACAAGAAGCAATGGAACTCGACTGGAGGCAGACTGGAGGACAATGAACACTGGAACACAACTGGAGACTTGACTGGAAACAGGTGAGCGAAGCACTAGTTTTGAAGCCAAGAAACACCTCAGACTCACAGGCATCCTTAAATAACCAAGTGTGCACTTGTGCTTGTAGCAGTTTGTTTAATGATTAGGGAAATGAGCAATTATCCTTTTGATCGTGGCACATGTTCAATGCAAATCACGTTGTGAAGAGCACACGTTTTGGCAATAACAGTTGGCCCGAGCTTAGCAGTTCGGATACAACATATTGTAACATTTAACAAGATTTAGTTTATGCAAACTTGACATTCAATGATGTAATGGGTATACCCAAATAAGCCTGAACGTTGCAAGAAACAGCACCTTACCGCTAAAGAGCCATTGGACTTGTTAGTTTACCCACCACAATTATAACCTCTTTTTCAATAGGAGGACGATCTTTTATCTCATAACACCTTCCACATTTATCAACAGCATGCACTAGTCTGTTCTCTTGCAAATAGCTTTCTTCATTTAAGAAAGGCTCTGTAGTAGAATTATGTCTCCATTCCCCACTAAAAGCTTTGCAAAAGTTAACTCTGTTTATAGATCTTTTCTTTTGGCTTTTTCTCCTCATGCTCAACACTATTTCATCTAGTGTTTTCATTCTACTTACAATCAAAATAAGCAGCTTTCTCTTCAGAGCAAAGGCCTTTTCAACTATACTCTCAACATGTTCTTTTTGTCTGGCAGCTTCTCAACTTCATTTATACATCTTCATACTTCTCATTAGATTCTGAATTACTCTGCTTTGGAACATTCTAACTTTAATTTCCTTGAACAGGCGCTGCCTTCTAGTTAAACTATGTGCTCCATTGAAGGACTTTTTCATTTGTTATATCATGTACTTTTCCTCCTTTCTTAGTTGATGTCAAACTCTGTTTCTTATATACTTCATTTTGATTACTTTCAAGTTGACCATATACTATTTTAAGGAATGTCTTTGTTTTCCTACCACCAGCTCTTGTTTTCTTTTACTGCCTTTTTTGCATTTTGCCCCTTTCCTTTTGATTCTCAGTTGTGAAGAAGTAGTATTGTTGTCTTTGTTTGGTTCTTCTCTGACTTTTTAACAGCATTGTAAGTGTGTGTAGTTAAGAAGAAATTGATAAAAAAGTAACTTTTTAATGTTAATAATATATTTTCACATTGAACATTCTAAACAGATAAGTATTAGAGTAAACAGCTGTCTTGATACAATAGCAAAAATAATGTTATATTACTTATGAAGTTTATATTTTAGTCTGTTTATCTTGACAAAGGACTTTCAGATACCAACTTGAGTAAAGCAGTGACAGACTACACACAGGGTCTACACTAGTAGGGCTCACCCAGCATTAAAGAAGTATTTCTCTGCATACAAGAGTAAATCGTGTCACTAATTGCCTAAATACCCAACTAAATCTAGATGTCCACCTGTAGTTGCGCCTGGAGATAAATGAACAAATACCCCAGTGCCTCTATTGGGGAACACCGGGGTATGTGAGTGTGTCTGCAATTGCCTTTGATAGTGCTGCGTATATAAGTACTTTCTGCGTATGTAAGTGAATGTAGGAGCCTGTTTGTGGCTCTTGCACTGGCTTAGACAAAAGAGCCATGCTATAGAAACATGGATGTCAGTCTCTCAGTGAGTGGTATACCCAATGTAGTACTTGGCTTAGGGGTCTGAAAGTGCATGAGTAAGTTTCTAAAACTGAAAATTACATTTCTTAAACACTTAAGCACAATGCATCATGCTTGATGTCATACATACCGCATATCACCAAGGTCACCTATTTCCAATGAAACACGCTTTAAGACTTGACACATTTGTTCTACAGGGCAATGTCAGTGGTAAGTGACAGAGCACACACAGATTCTGCACTAGTAGGTCTCACCCATGATTAATGCAGTATTTCTCTGCATAGATGACTAAATTCTGTTCCCTACTAGCCTGCATATCTCTGTGCCTCTGTTAGGTAATACAGGGGTATGGAGTGTATCTACAATTACCTTAGATAATGCTGCATATATGAGTGATTTCTGAGTATGTCACTGAATGTAGAAGTATCTCTGACTCTCTGTCGGTGCTGAAACAGAGGATCCATCCTGTGCAAACAATAATGTCAGTTCCTTGGTCAGCACTACATTCTATGAAGTGCTTGCATTAGAAGTCTGGAAGTGAATGAGTAGGTTTGTAAGACTGAAAAGTATTTTTCTTAATCACTTAAACACATTGCACCATGCTTGATAAAATACCTACAAAATATCTCACAGGTGACATATTTGCATTAAACCATGGGTTTCAGAGTTCACCATGGGATTTTACAACCCAGTTTCGGTCGCCACTGACAGAGCACAGACAAACTGTGCACCACCAGGCCTCAAATATGAATAAATCAGTATTTTTATACATACATGAGTAGATTGCGTCACTAATTGCCTAAATATGTAAGAGAATCTTGGTGTCCATCTGTAGTAGATTCAGGAGATGTTTTAATTCATCAGTTCATAAGTGCCTGTTTAGTACCTGCATGATTCTAACAATGTGTATGTAAGTGTCAATCCCAAATGCCTCTGTTAGGAAACACAGGGGTATGTGAGTGTGTCTGCAATTGCTATTGATAGCGCTGCATCTATACGCACTTTCTGAGCATGTCGGTGAATGTAGGTGCCTCACTGTGGTTCTGTCAGTAGCTGAGACACAGGATACATGCTTTGTAAACATTAATTTAAGTCCCTTGGTGAATGGTATAGCCTATTTAGTGCTTGACTTAGGGATCTGAAAGTGCATAAGTAAGTTTCTAAAATTGAAAAGTGCAAGTGAGTGAAAGAGTATACACAGGCTCTGCACTACTAGGCCTCACCTATGATTAAAGCAGTATGTGTCTGCATAAATTACATAATTATTCCCATACAAGTCTATATATGTCATTAAATGTACATGCTCATCTGTAGTAGTGTCATGAGTTATTTTAGTACATGTGCCTGTGTTAGGTAATACAAGTGTATGCCAGTATGTCTGCATTTGACTTTGATCGTGCTGCAAATGTAACTAGTTTCTGAGTTCATGCAGGAATGTATTAATCTTTCTTTAGCTGTCTGACTGCCTCTGACTGACTCTATCTCTTTTTATGAACATGTAGCTCACTTATACAATAGGTGGCATACTCTGCATAATACTTAACATAGGGTCATATAAGTGCATGAGTAGCATATTCATCTCAAAAACATATCTCTCATGTTTTTAGCACAAAGCACCGTTCTTTAACACATACCTACAGCATATCTCAGAGATAAGTAATATGCATTAAAACATGCTTTTGATACTTGAAAAACAGGTTGTATATAGGCATGGATGGAGTTTGCGGATTTCTGGAGCGCAGAACTCCACGAAGTGCTGAAAAACTCCACTACGCTAGGAGGAGTTACATGAGCGTTGGAGTTTGGGTAAGTTGCACTGTTTGCATTGATTTTCAGTGTGAATGGCATCATGTGGAGCTCGAGAGGGCACTAACTCGTTTCTGCCGCTCTAGTAGATTTTCTACTTGAGCGGCAGCTTCCTCAACGCAAGCAGCAGCTTTCTAAAAGTATGCGGTAGTGACCTGCTAGCATTGCCCATGTTCAGAAATCTCAGTCGCTCTTGCCAACATAGCGATTTCTCTCACTTGCTTGCCAACCTAATGTTGGTGAGCTGCGCAAGTGAAAAAACTCTGCTCTGTGTCGCTTCAAAGAGTTTTTTGTAACTGCGCAAAGTGGGCAAAACTCCACAAACTCTACCGGTGGAGTGAAATTCTTCACCTACCCCTAGTTGGATATCCCATGAGAAGCTGGCAGTGTAACACTGTAGGCACCGTCTGCACTAGGAGACCTGACACATAGCTATGTGTAGTAATCTTGTACTACACATCTGCCCCACTATTACTTTTAACATTATATATTACCATCTAAATATATAGGAACCTTTCTTTTAATTTACCAACACATATTTTAACTGACACCTAATACATTCCTGTGAACTTTCACACAATAACACTTCACATACATCTGTACTAGCTTGTTCCCTTTCTGGGTGTTGTAGTCCTCATTTAAAACAGAATAAATAGGACAAAAGGTCCCTGAATTCTAACAAATATATTCCTTCTGTGCCACACATTGTGTATGACATGTAAAACTTTCATTTATTCTAATATATTGTGAACTTTAATTTTAACATTTTGGATGTATAGCATGTAGAATATGCATTAAAAAGCACATTTACAATATACAGTTTCATGGCAAGACATTGTAAACCAATCTGTCACAGTTACTCTATAACTCAGGTAAAGTTCATGTTACTTTCCTATTAATAAATAAACACTATCACTCATATATAATCTCAACTACTTTAAGCGTGATACTAAGGGGGTCGTTGCAAAATTGGCGGTAAAAGCCGCTTACCGCCGTGCAGAAGACCGCCAATACACCGCCGGCGCCGCGGAACTCCGCCACAGCTATTATGACCCACATCTCGGAATCCGCCGAAATTCAGACACCCACACAAGTCCACTACACCAAAGGTCACTGTTAAAGTGGCGAAAACAAAACCTCCACGCCAACAGAAACACGCCCATGCTATTACGACCCACGAATCCACGCAGCGGTCTTTCAACCACAGTATTCCATTGGCGGTACACACCGCCGCGCTCAAAATACACACACATCTCCAAAACACCGCCACATTGGACAATTCCAAATACACACACCTGATACACATACAAACACCACTCCCACACACCCAACACTATATAAAACACACACCCACATCACCCACAAACACCTACGACCAAAAATTAGTCACAAAGGCCAGAGAGACAGCACAGAATAGACAACCTCACCACACAGAGGCACACAACACCATCACTCACACAACATCCACGCACAAAACACCACATACCACTACACATCACCACACACATCAACACTGACACCGCCCCACACATCACACACACCACCCCATGTCACGCCAAAGACACCCCCGTTTTTCCAAGGAGGAGCTCCGGGTCATGGTGGAGGAAATCCTACGGGTAGAGCCACAGCTATTTGGCTCACAGGTGCAGCTCACATCCATAGCCAGGAAGATGGAGCTATGGCGCAGAATAGTCGACAGGGTCAACGCTGTGGGACAGCATCCAAGAAATCGGGAGGACATCAGGAAGAGGTGGAACGACCTACGGGGGAAGGTGCGTTCAGCGGTCTCCAGGCACAACATTGGGGTTCAGCAGACTGGCGGCAGACCCCCACCTCCTCCCCCACAACTAACAACATGGGAGGGAGCAAGTCTTGAACATCATGCATCCAGAGGGCCTCGGAGGAGTCGGTGGAGGAATGGACACTGGTAAGTCAATTCTTAACTTTCATATTCCCCACCCTACCTGCATGCTATCACACACCCCCACCCTCACTCCCTCCCCTATCACTCCAACTCCTCACGAATGTACTCATAGCACAAACCACCCATCCCAACACCAAGCCCTGCATGACACAACTAAGCATGGACACCCATCACTAAAGCACGCTCACTGCACATACCCAGAACACCCCCCCAACCATCATCAAACAACCCCCACACAGGAATGCTTGCACTGGGGTACACGGTGAGCCACCAATTGCACACCATGACACACACACATGCAATAATCATGCACTTATGCCCCTGCAGGAACACGAAGGACCGTCACCACCCCGGAGAGTCCAGACAACTCCACTCCACCCACAGAAGAGGCCCACAGTGACGCTAGCAGCTCTGCCCTACTGGATCCTGATGACCAGCCCGGACCATCGTGGGCCTCGGGACAGTCGGTTCCCCTTGCACAGGCACAGCCCAACACTGACCTTCCACCCTCTGGTAACACCAGCACAGCACCCACCCAGCGGGCCCAAACCTCCATACCCAGGACAGGTCAATCAGCGGTGTGTCCACCACTACAGGGAACCCAGGATAACCCACCACCCCAACAACAACAGGGACCTGGGGGCAGTGTTAGTGGACACACGGTCCAGGGGACGGAGGCACAGGAACACAGGGGAACTGGGAGGGCTGCTGTGCGACAGGGGGCGGACAGGCCAAGGGAACCCACTCTCCACAAGGCCCTATCCTCCATCATGGGAGCATACCACCACTCCCAGGAGACGATGGCGACGGTCCTGGTCAAGTTTCAGGACACCCAGCACCTGCAGGAGGACCAGTATTTGGGGTTCAGGGAGGAGCTCAGGACCATCAGCTCCGCCTTGGGCACCATCGTAGGGGTGCTGAAGGACATACAGCAGACCTTGAGGGACACCGTGGTAGTCCAAGGGGCCCCTGACACTAGCCAGGACGATGAACTGCCCACCACCTCCGCCGGCACTAGTGGACAGGACGCCCCGCCACAGGACCAACACACCAGCACCCCACCCCCTGCAGACGGACAACCACCATGCAAGCGGGCCCTGAGATCCAGGAACAGGACAGAGCAAGATGGCAAGACCCCCGCCAGGAAATGAGACCACCCTGATTGTCCTCCCACCGTCCCACTTTGTTACCCTGTCCATACTTAAACTGCCCCAGCTCCACTTCCTATGCCCATATGGGCAGTGCACCTGTGTGACCAATAAAGTGGACTTTGCCATGGACATTCCTCCACCGTCCCCCATCACCATTTAACAAGCCCCATCCATTTTTGAACACTTAAATAAACACCCTTGAACCACAAAACAATCTAAAGTCAGTCTATGATTTGGTAAAATGTATTATCAATGACAGTGTCAAAATGCGTTTCTAGTTGTAAAGGCAACATACCTATGTCACACATCACAAGTCCTTGAAAGATGCAGGCAGATGACACACGTTGGTAACCACACCTGTGAAACCGTAATGGAAAGGTACAACTCAGTTACCAAATAATGCTATGAAATTACACACAGGATAGAGGAAGATGTGTGACAATGAATGTAATGGTAAAAATGAAAATGTTCTCACCTGTGTGTCTCTGGAAATATTGCTGTATGACTGACTCCCTGTTGTCGTTGTCTTCTTCCTCAGCTTCCTCCTCATCACTGTCCACAGTCTCCACAGGCTCCTCAGCTGCCACAACACCGTCATCTGGACCATCCTCCTGCAGAAAAGGCACCTGGCGTCGCAATGCAAGATTGTGAAGCATCGAGCAGGCGATGATGATCTGGCACACCTTCTTCGGTGAGTAGAATAGGGAACCACCTGTCATATGGAGGCACCTGAACCTGGCATTCAGGAGGCCGAAGGTGCGTTCGATCACCCTCCTAGTCCGCCCAAGGGCCTCATTGTAGCGTTCCTCTGCCCTGGTCCTGGGATTCCTCACTGGTGTCAATAGCTAGGACAGGCTGGGGTAACCAGAGTCTCCAAATAGCCACACACGGTGCCTCTGGAGTTGACCCATCATATTAGGGATGCTGCTATTCCGCAGGATGTAGGCGTCATGCACTGAGCCAGGAAACATAGCATTTACCTGAGAGATGTACTGGTCTGCCAAACATACCATCTGTACATTCATAGAAGGATAACTCTTCCGGTTCCTGTACACCTGTTCACTCCTGTGGGGGGGGACCAGAGCTACATGGGTCCCATCAATAGCACCTATGATGTTGGGGATATGTCCAAGGGCATAGAAGTCACCTTTAACTGTTGCCAAATCTTCCACCTCTGGGAAAATGATGTATCTCCTTACGTGTTTTAGCAGGGCAGCCAACACTCTGGACAGCAAGTTGGAAAACATAGGCTGGGACATCCCTGATGCCATGGCCACTGTTGTCTGAAAAGAGCTACTTGCAAGGAAATGGAGCACTGACAGCACCTGCATGTCAGGGGGGATTCCAGTGGGATGGCAGATTGGTGACATCAGGTCTGGCTCCAACTGGGTACATAGTTCCTGGATAGTGGCACGGTCAAACCTGTAGTTGTCACTGGTCAGGAGACCACCGCCACCGCCGGAGTCATTGCCCAGGAGGGCCCAAGTATCGTCACTGGTCAGGAGTCCACCGCCGGAGTCAGTGCCCAGGAGGGCCCAAGTATCGTCACTGGTCAGGAGACCACTGCCCCCGCCGGAGTCAGTGCCCAGGAGGGCCCAAGTATCATCACTGGTCAGGAGACCACCGCCGGAGTCAGAGCCCAGGAGGGCCCAAGTATTGTCACTGGTCAGGAGACCACCGCCACCGCCGGAGTCAGTGCACAGGAGACCACCGCCGGAGTCAGTGCCCAGGAGGGCCCAAGTATCGTCACTGGTCAGGAGACCACCGCCAGAGTCATTGCCAAGGAGGTCCCCGGCAGCCACAGCCCCGCTGGGTAATGAGGGAACGTCATGCCACACACCAATGCCCAGTCCAGAGTACGTCATGCCACACACCAATGCCCAGTCAGAGAACGTCATGCCACACACCAAAGCACAGTCCAGAGAACGTCATGCCACACACCAAAGCACAGTCCAGAGAACGTCATGCCACACACCAGTGCCCAGTCCAGAGACCGCCATGGCAAAGCACTGCTGAACAGTCCAGAGACCGCCATGGCAAAGCACCGCTGAACAGGGCAAGCACCGCTGAACAGTCCAGAGACCGCCATGGCAAAGCACCGCTGAACAGAGCAAGAGACCGCCATGGCAAAGCACCGCTGAACAGGGCAAGCACCACTGAACAGTCCAGAGACCACCATGGCAAAGCACCGCTGAACAGGGCAAGCACCGCTGAACAGGGCATGCACCGCTGCAGAAGGAAAAGACCGCCACATCAAGCATCGTTGTCCCATGTGCAGCTGGGACAGTGACGGGACAGGAACTGTCACGGGGGAGACTAATACAGTCTGGGCACCAGTCCCTCTCCAGAACCAGTGGAGAGATCCATCCACTCTGTCTGTCCTTCACAGGATGAAGCACTCTGGGCACCAGTCCCCCTCCAGAACCAGTGGAGGCTGTTATCTACTTGAGAGACTGTGGCTTTGCCCTCCCCAGGATGGAACAGTGGGCAAGCCACCCACTGTTATCCACTTGAGAGACTGTGGCTTTGCACTCCCCAGGATGGAACAGTGGGCAATCCACCCACTGTAGAGACTTGAGAGACTGTGGCTTTGCACTCCCCAGGATGGAACAGTGGGCAAGCCACCCACTGTAGAAACTTGAGAGACCGTGGCTTTGCACTCCCCAGGATGGAACAGTGGGCAAGCCACCCACTGTAGAGACTTGAGAGACTGTGGCTTTGCACTCCCCAGGATACATCAATGGGCATGGAGCCCCGTCGTGGATCTGGCTTGGCATTCATCCGGCTGAGGTGCCCCCCCTTCCTTTCCCCCTGAGGTGCCTGTTGTATTTCTCTCTGATGCCCCGGCAGTGTTCTCTCCGTTTGTAGACAGGTATCTTGAGTGGGCCTCGCCCATGCATTTTTGGACTAGTGGTGTACGGACATTGATATGTGCATATCTGCCCTACTTCTCGTAATGTATATACTTTTGACTGATTTTATAATATATCTGTATATATTTGAGACATGTATATTGATACATTACAATGTTTGAACTGATTTCGTTTTGCCTTTGCATTCTTCTGGGGGGGTTGTGGGTTGTTACTGTGATGTTTCTAAATGCATTGGTGTGTGTGTTGTAATATGCAAGGGTGGGGGTGGGGGTGTTGCGTGTGTGTCCCCCTGACTTTTGCCTCCCCTATGTCGTGGGTGCAGTACTCACTGTTGTCTTCGCCGGCGCAGGCGTTGGTCTTCGTAGATGAGTAGGAATACAAGGGCCGGTAGGATTTGTAATTCCGGCTCCATGGTGTCCTCCTTCCTCGTGGGATGTGTTCAGGTGAGCGTTTTCCCATTGCAGACACTGTTTCCACCTTGTTTTTATCCACGGTGAAACCGCCCCGGAAAAGGTGGCGGATTGGCAGGTTGTGATACTATGGGCGGTACATTGTCTCCCGCCTGTCTGTTGGCGGTGACCGCCGCGCTGCTTGTCTTTACTGCCGTGGCGGGCGGTGTGTTAAAGTGGCTGTCTTTGTTGGCGGTTTCCACCAGGGTCATGATTCCCTTTTTTTGTCTGCTGGCCTGTTTGCGGTCTTCCGCTTTAACACCGTCCGCCAGGGTTGTAATGACCCCCTATATATTTTATAATCTCTTTTAAAAATCTCACATGCAAATATAGCTTGCATTTTTTTCACCCAATTAAATGTAATTCACATCCCTGAAAATTGAGATTGTTGGTGTTAATCATAATCTTTTCAACAAAATTACGAAAAAAACGGGTGTCCAAAAACGTATTTAGCTTTGTAATTTTATCATTTGGAGAGTATAATGCACTTTATTAGCAATCCGTCTCTAAGAAATTAAACCCTTTTTACACAATAATGAGTACAAAGTGTTTTAATTTTTAGAAAAACATAACTCTCCCTTTAACATCCTTCCCCAAATACACTCTTATCACAGGCTCTACAGCCACCCCCTAGAACCAGTAGGTCATAAGTTCACAGCACATTCCAGAAGGGGGATACTAGTTACAAAATAAGATGCAGCAGGTGGGGTTTACTGTACAAAATCAAAACTGTATCTAACTCTGCAGTACAAATTTGACCACAGCCAGTCAAAGAAGTACTTACTAATCCTTTCAGTATACTACCTAATGTCAGTCACCTCCAAATTCAGAGTAGCCAATCAAACGAATATTTGTTTTTAAACCAGGAGCATACCTCCATTTTAACTGCATCCATTTTGAAAACTGCCTTACTAAGGTCCAGCGTTCTCCTGTGTGCTACTACTTCTTCCTTTCAAAATGCTTTAAGTATAGATTGTGGGCCACAGCTATCTGAAAGAGTGGTGTTGACAGGGACTTGGGTTTTGCTAGTGTGGACATTAATTGGATTGGCCAGAGAAGGTTAAAGTGGTATCAATTGCTGTCTTTGGCTGAAAGCACTAGAGATTGTCAACCCCCTGACCTCATGATTGTGCACTGTGGTGGTAATGACTTAGGCACAGTGAGTGGGGTAGGACTGGAAATCCTAATGAATGATAACTTTGCACAATTGATTACACTTTTTCAGCGCACTGTCTTGGTGACTCCAGTATATGCCAAAGGCTGAAATGGAAGTGGTCTAATCAATTTAGTCCACAGGTTGACAAAGCCAGGAAACGTGAATAAAACTGTTTCTGCATTCCTGAGAAACCATAACAAGGGATGTATCTACAACAACAATCTGCGCTTTGACATTGATGGTATATTGAGAAGTGACGGTGTCCAATTCTCAAAAGAAGACAGAGTTTTTCTTTCCAACCTGAAACTCTGCATCCAGTCTCACATGTAGCCGTCACATACCTATAATGAACATACAGGCTCTTCTCAGTGCCATCCTATTACCCAATCATCTTCTGCATTTTCTGTTTAACTGTTTTTAATGATTTTTAAAAATATTTGTTACAACATTGTGATATTCGCCACTATGCAGTGAAAACGCAAAACAAAAGCAGGCTTTCAATAGACAGCAGACCATTTACAATTATTAACTACATTTATAAGGAATTTACTAAATTAGACACTAAAGATTACTTTATAAACAACTCCACAAACATATATAGGAGTCTGTCTGTGACTGCATTTATCCGAGTTTGAATAAGTCTGTCACTGGTGCAAACTCTTTCAAAACCTTTTTCAGTGTGTGTGTCAATGCTATTTCCAAATGGAACTGGAAATGAGTATTTAAGGGGCAGATTTAAGAAAAGTGGCACTGCATCTAATGCAGCAACACTTTACTTGCACCCCTTACTGCCTCCCTTATGCCACCATGTGTGCACCGTATTTAAAATACAGCGAACCATGGTGGCAGTTAAAGAAATAGCGTGAGCATTTTGCATGCTAGTTTAGTGCTTTAGAGAATTAGCGTAAAAAATGTTGATGCTAATCCTGCAAAGCACATTGAGACCCATTATAAATAATGGTGTGCCTCCTTTTAATGCCTGTTCTGTGTGGGTGTTAAAAGTGCCACAAAAGTTGGTACAAAGAAATCTTTTAGATTTCTTTGCAGCATATTTTCGTCCCCCCAATGGGAGAACGCCCTCCTTGCATACAAAATGCCTGATGCAGGCATAATTTGGTGCAAGAATTTAAAAAGTGGCACAATGCATGCAGGGTGCCACTTTGAAAATCTGGTGTGATGATTTTTTAAACATAGTTCCTCATTAGCACCACAAAATTACACTAATGTGGCACTAGAGCTTCCTAAATCTGGACCTAAGTGCCTCAGAGAGTCAGTTATAGGAGTTTTCAGGGTCTCAGTGGGTCTGTGAATGAGTGCATCAGTTTCTGTCTGGGTCTGTGAGTGGGTGTGTGACAGTCTCAGGAGGTCTCTGATAGGGTGTGTCAGTGTCTGAATAGGTCTGTGAGTGGCTACATGAGGAACTGTGTGGGTTTGTAAGTATGTACATAAGTGTCTCAGTAGGTCTGTGAATGGATGTGTGAGAGTCTGAAAGGGTCTGTAAGTGAGTATGTCAGTGTCTGAGTGGCTCTGTGAAAGGCTGTATGAGGGTCCGACTGGATCTGTAAGTGGATGCATCACTATCTGATTGGGTCTGTGAGTGGATGAATAAGTGTCTGAGTGGGTCTGTGAGTGGGTGTATGGGGGTCTGAGTGAGTCTCTGAATAAGTGCATCAGTATCTGACTAGATCTGTCAATGGGTGCGTCAGTATAAGAGTGGGTCTGTCAATGGGTGCATGACATTCTGAGTGGGTCTGTGAGTGAGTGCATCGGTGTCTGAGTTGGTATGTGATTTGGTGCATGGGAGACTGATTGGATCTCTGAGTGGGTCCGTGAGTGTCTGACTGGGTATGTAAGTGGATGTCTCACAGTCTGAGTGGGTCTGTCAGTGGGTGTGTCATTGTCTGAGTGAGTATGCAAGAGTCTGAGGGGGTTTGTTAGTGGGTGCATAACAGTTTGAGTGGATGTGTGAATAGATGTATTACTCTCTGAGTGGATCTGAGAGTTGGTGCATGAGTCTCTGAGTCACTGCATCACTGTCTGAGTCGGTCTGTGAGTGGGTGCATTAGTGTGCCAGTGGGTCTGTGAGTGGGTGCATGAGAGTCTGAATGTGTCTGTGAGTGGCTGCATGGGGGCATGAGTGGGTCTGTAAGTGGGTGCATGAGTGTACCAATGGGTCTGTGAATGGGTGCATGAGGGTCTAAAAGAGTCTGTGAGTGGGTGTGTGATCGTCTCAGTGGGTCTGTGAGTGGGTGTGTAAGGGTCTAAGTGGGTATATGGGTATATGAGTGGGTGCATGAGGACATGAGTAGGTCTGTGAGTGGGTGCATCAGTGTTTGAGTGGATTTGTGAGTAGGTGTGTGAGAGTCTGAGTGGGTCTGTGAGTAAGTGTGTGAGGGTCTCAGTAGCTCTGTGAGTGGGTGCCTGAGAGTCTGTGGGGCTCTCTGAATAGATGAATTAGGGTCTGAGTGGTCTGTGACTAGGTGCTTTAGGAACGCAGCAGTCTGTCAGTGTGTGCTTGAGGGTCTGATTGGGACCCTAAGTGAATGTCTGGCTGTGTTACTGGGTCTGAGAGTGGATGTTTGAGGGTCTGAGTGGGTCTGTAAGTGGGTGTATCAGTTGGTCTCTGAATGGGTACATAACAGTCTGAGTGGGTCAGTGAGTGGGTACGTGAGGGTCTAAGTGGGTCTATGAGTGGGTGCATGAGGATCTCAGTAGGTTTGTGAGTGGGTGCATCAGGGTCTGAGTGGGTCTGTGATTGGCTGTATGGTAGTCTGAGTGGGTCTGTGAGTAGGTGTGTGAGGGAATGAGTCGGTCAGTGAGTGGGTGCATGAGGATGTGACTGGGTCTGAGAGTGAGTGCATCAGTGTCTGAGTGGGTCTGTAAGTACGTGCATGAGTTACTGAGTGCATCTATGACTGAATGAATTAGTGCAGTGGTTCCCAACCTGTGGTCCGGGGACCCCTGGGGGTCCGCAAAGCCTTCTTAGGAGGTCCGCGAGAGCCTAGAAAATTAAAAATTATTAACACATATTGACAAATTAGGTCCCCAGCTTCCAGTAATGACTCAGGCGGGGGTCCCCGGATTCCCATGATGATTCAGTGGAGGTCCCTGGGTTCCATTAATGTTAAAGTGGGGGTCCACAGAAATCAAAAGGTTGGGAACCACTGAATTAGTGTATGACTAACTCTGTCAATGATTTTTATGTTGACTCTGATATTCTTAATTTAGTTGCAATGGTACATGGGGGCTGCGCTGAGTGTCGCAACGTATTCGCAAATATCCTGCAGTGTGAAAAAAAATTGTAAGATCATAATTGCACCCTTAAAGACCCCTATATGACATTCCTGAGGTCAGGGTAACTCCACCCTGACCCCTCATACCACCTTTCACTTCAGTTTTCATCCCTGGGATTGTGGCCCCTTCCATAAGATAACCATTAATTTCTCAAAAACTGCTGAACAGAATTCTACCAAATAACCAAAAGCACAACCTGTGTGCCAAAGTCTAACTTTCTACCAAATGTGGTCTATTTCTGTCCAGCGGTTCAGGCTGAAGTTGTATTCAAAGGTCCTGTGGGAATTAACTTAAGTATATTGCAGTATCTAGGAACACAGATGAGGCTTACCCTAAAGCCAGACATTTTGAAAAAAAACCAGAGCACATCCAAGGAAATTTGCATATAATGTGTTGGACTGCATTAAAAAATCCTTTAGCAGAGGGGATAGGCAGTTGCAGCTAAGGATACTTGTGTCAAAAAGGTGCATTTCCCATTTAAAATTTTAAAGGGATTTTGAATACAACTACAGCCCGAACTGCTGGACAGAATTGCACCAAATTTGGTAGAAAGGCAACTTTTGGTCTAGAAAGAAGCATTTTTGTTATTTGGGGCACAGGGATCCCCCTCCTCGGTCTTATAAGAGCCCTGGGGACTGCCAACTCTGCCACCTCCCCTGGGCACTGATTATGTTTGTGGGGGGTGCCCATGCTGAACCCCCCCAGCCCTGAGGACTACCACCTTCCTGGGGCAGTGTAAATTATGTTTGCAGGTGGGTTTGCTGGCCTGCCTGTGCCCAAGGGACCTCACCTCCCTGGGGCAATGAAAGTGATCTATGTGGTTGGGCCGGCTAGGCTCATCCGTGCCATGGGTAGCCCATGTGGATCTCATTCCCTCAGCCCCAGGGACAGCCACAACCTTGGGACAGTCAGTATAATATATTGGGTGGGATGAGAGGCCCCCCCACAGACCAGGGGACCACCACCTCCCCGGTTCTGAAATAAATTAATGTAGGGGATCTATTGTGGACCCCAGTTCTGAGGGGCACCACCTCCCTGGTGCTAAATTCAACACTCAAAGGGGTCCACGCAGGCCCACTTGTGGAGCTATAGATGGCCTTGGGGACTGCTACCCCCGGGCTCCTGCTATGACCCTAAGGTTCCCACTCTCTAGTGGTAGCTGTTTGTCATTGCTCGGTGGGAGCTGACACTTTCAACCAAGCAAAAGCAAACACAACTCTGCTTTCTGCAAGTGGGAGCTGTCAAACAGCTCCCACTTGCAGAAAGCTGAGTTTTCATCTGTTTCCCTGCATGCAAATAGACGTGCAGGGGAACAAATGAAAACATTGCTCCCGCAAAAAGGAAGCAGCTATTTAAAGCAGCTTCCTGCTTGTGGAGGCAATGTTGGCTCCCGCAGGACACAGGAGCCTACTAGGACTGTGTGGCCTTCCGACTCCTCCCGCGGACCTGTAACTCACTCTTTCTCTTCTATCCTATAATGAGAGAGAAGAGAGAGAGAGAGACACACATTGTAACTGAAAAGGCTCTCTAGACTAGGCCTAGGCAGAGTTCACAAAGTTCAAATCCACAGAATTCCACAGAGTGGAAAAAACAAAACGCTGGAATTCTGCGGAGCCCTGAATGCGCCCTATCTCGGAGGCGCTAAGCAGGGTCAAGCCTGGTCAGGGAGCCCAACCCTGCTTAGTGCTTCTGAGATTGGGCGCATTTAGGAGGGCCGTAGGCAATGAAAGCCGTCGTTTCGGGCCTCTTGTGCCCTGGCCTGTCAAATGTGCTCTGCACGAGGGGTAGGCCAATGCACTATGGCCCTGGCCTGAATTCAGGCCAGGACCTTAGGCAGCGAAAGCTGCCAGGCCTGTTGTGCACTGGCCTGCCCTGTGTGCAGTGCACAAAGAACAGGCTGGTGCACAAGAGGCCTGAAGCAGCAGCTTTCACTGCCTACGGCCCTGGCCTGAATACAGGGTAGGGCAGTAGGCAACAAAAGCTGCAGTTTCTGTCCTTGTTTGTGCACCAGTGTACACAAACAATGATAAAAGAGACAAGGACTCACCTTGGTCTTCCCTGGGTCCTCCTCTTCGCGTTGGCCGACAGCGACGAGTCTCTCCCTGCAGCGACTGCCTCCCTCTGTGCTCCGGTGCATGCTGCAACCCATTTATGGGCTGCACAGCGCAGGCGCAGACCCTCTGTGTTTGTGCTGGGCTGCAGTGTGCACCAGGTGAGTTTCACTCCTCTGGCGGGGCTAGCAGAGTTTTTGGACTTACTTCATGCTCCAAGCGGAGTGCGGAGTTCTGAAAACTCTGTTAGCTCCACCAGCGGGGCATTATTCCCCACACACACCTCTACTCTAAACAATGACTTCAAACTATCACACCAGCCATAGAAATTCAGCAGTTATAGTAAGAATTCTTTCACGTATATATAACGTAACTATAACTTGTGCCCTTGCTATGCACTGTTAATTACCCCACTGTTGGAAAGTGGATTATTGGTAACGGCAGGTAAGTACCTACACCTAGCACTACGCCACTAACCCATACTTAGGTCCATTTAGGTCTCAATAAATTAAACCCAGCTAAACCCTTGGTAGCTTGTCAATGAGCGACAAGGCTTAACTTAGGAGACAGGTGTGTAAAGCATTTAAAAATCACAAAATAGTAAATAAGTAAAACACAAAACACAATAAAAATCCAACACCAATTAAAAACATTGAGGATATTTTTATCTATAAAATGACACCCAAACGAAAAATCGGATAAGGGAAACCGGAGATATGAATTTTTAAAGAATTACATTTTCTAGCACTAGAAGCTAAACGTGCCAATCTGGTCATCTAGTTTCACTAGACTGGCGCAAAGTCAAAGTTTGAGGCCGACCGCGATGGAGCCCTTATCTGCTACAGCAAGCATGAGGCCTCATTCAAAAGTTTAACTTCGGACTTCGGGGGTCATTCTGACACCCGCCGGCGGAGGAAGCCGCCTGCCTGGCGGGAACCGCCAGAAGACCGTACCGCGGTCAAAAGACCGCGGGGGTCATTCTGAC
This sequence comes from Pleurodeles waltl, assembly GCF_031143425.1. Classification (NCBI taxonomy): domain Eukaryota; kingdom Metazoa; phylum Chordata; class Amphibia; order Caudata; family Salamandridae; genus Pleurodeles; species Pleurodeles waltl. Next base: position 1,161,598,180 of record NC_090445.1, on the reverse strand, counting down.
TTTCCCGCTGGGCTGGCGGGTGACTGCCAAAAGGCCGCCCGCCCGCCCAGCGGGAAAGCACCAGCAACGAGGAAGCCGGCTCCGAATGGAGCCGGCGGAGTTGCTGGTGTGCGACGGGTGCAGTTGCACCCGTCGCGATTTTCAGTGTCTGCTAGGCAGACACTGAAAATCAATGTGGGGCCCTGTTAGGGGGGCCCTGCAGTGCCCATGCCATTGGCATGGGCACCGCAGGGGCCCCCAGGGGCCCCACAACACCCGTTCCCGCCAGCCTTTCACCGCCAGAACCAGGCTGGCGGGAAGGGGGTCGGAATCCCCATGGTGAGGAGGCTTCACAGGGGCACACGGAAAACCGCCGGTTTCCCTTTTCTGACCGCGGCTTTACCGCCGCGGTCAGAATTGCCCTTGATGCACCGCCAGCCTGTTGGCGGTGCATCCTCCAACCCTGGCCCTGGCGGTCCCTGACCGCCAGGGTCGGAATGACCCCCTTAGTCTTTCTCTTGAAGATTTACTTCAGCATGACAAAGTCACCAATCTGATCGGTCCTTCCTGGAGCCCTCTTCGAATACGCATCGCAGGAGACCTGAGTGAAGAAATCTACCTTCAAACGTAGAGGATTTTTGAGGACAGAAATCTTCTTCCATGCCAAAGCAGAATCTTGATTCAATGTCCTTGAAGCCCTCCTCAGATATGCCACGTGGCAAGTCCGGTCAACTTTTAACATTCAGACTTTTTGGGAACTTTTACCTTCCGATGGGGGTCGACCCTCCACAGCAAGCTGATTTCAATGCAAGGTCATAGGATCACCTTTCCAGGAGCCCCCAGTGAAATCTTTGAAGTCTGGGGCTCTGGAACTTTTCAGCGGGACAAACCTGCAAGTCAGGACGGGTACGGTTGAGGTAAGCCGGCTTGACTCACTGCAGTGGGTCGGTCCCTTTATGGTGATTTCTTCTAAAAGTTCTACAAACGTCTCCAGACTTTTGGATCTTTTTCCCGGAGTACAAAGCTCACCCCAAGACTCCAGAAGCTCTGGGTTACTCTTTGAGGGCTAGGACTCCAACTCCCAGAATGCACCTAGTTCAAATCCAAAATGACCTCTACCCACTAGTCAGCTGGTCAGTTTCATCAGGTTTTGATGCAGGGGACTCTGGTTAACTATTTCCAACCTGTAGCAAACAGGGAGTTCCTTCTTGAACCAGTTGAAGACAGGCATAGTCCTTTTAGTGGTGAAGCCCAAGTGTGTAGCTGGTGCAGTCCTTCAGAATGCAGTGTCCAGGTGCAGATCTGGGGTCCAGCAGGGCAGTCCTTCTTCTTCTGATGTTTTTCCTTTTAGGGATCTGAGGTGTGGGTGCAGCTCTGGCAAAATTATTCTTGCTCCTGGGGTAAAAAGCAGGGAAGCCAACTGTCCAATCACAGGCAGACCATTACCCTCTTGGATGACCACTTTCTGGGAAGTGTGGCAAAAATCGATCCCAGAGAGCAACATTCCTTCAAAATCCAAAATAGCAGAAACTGAATTTTGGAGGTTAGGTCTGGCTGAACTCACCCACTGGTGTGGCTAGAAATCCTCAACACACCCCTATCCTGTCCTCTTCTTATCTAATCAAGAGGGCACCTGGTTGTCTGCGTTTGTAGGAAATGGGGGAGGTCCTGAGCTGCTCCAATTGACCTTTCGTCCTATGAAGACCAGTTTGGCTGCTCTCCCTTCATCCTGTTTCACAGGCACTTCCTTTGTGTTCTGCCCAGGCCACTTCATACCTCATCAAGGCAGCCTGGCCAGTTCTGCCGCCTCCAGCCTGCTGCCTGCAAAGGGGCTCCGTGCCCCAGAACACCGTCAACCCAGGGTGCGGGGCCAGCAATCCCGGCACGCTCAAAGCACCTTAGGATTTCCCACGTTGCAAGACTGAAGTTCTGCCGCCTCCAGCCTGCTGCCTGCAAGGGGACTCCGTGCCCCAGAACACCGTCAACCCAGGGGGCAGGGCGAGGACAGCAATCCCGGCGTGCTCAAAGCGCCTTAGGAGTTCCCGCGTCACGAGACTGAAGTTCAGCCACCTCCAGCCTGCTGCCTACAAGGGGATTCTGAGACCCAGAACACCGTCAACGCAGGGGCCGGGGCCAGCAATCCCGGTGTACTCAGAGCACCTTAGGAGTTCCCGCGTCATGGGACGCACGCGGGACGTGCCTGGTCGGCCCCGTCCTTCGTCCGTCAGCGACCGAAGGAGGATGGGCCACCCCCCTGAAGTTTGCTATTTGCCATTTTGGAGGGCCGAGAGCCGAATAACTGAACAGCAGGAGCAGGGTATGCCTCAAAAGTTCCTGATAAACGTAAATGTGAAAAGGTCAGTGCTTGGCAGATCCAGGTCAGCGTTATTGTGTCCCTTTTGTCTGATTAGCATTTGGGAGGCCTGCCTTCTATCTTGAGATAGGAGGTTCTGCCCCGCTTTATCTCTATCTCATCTGAGTCTGGCTCCCTAGGGCCTGTGGTCCTTTTTTTTTCAATGGGTAAAAGGAAGGCAAGTATGCCAAAGGGGGAAGGTGCCCAGGGCCCTCAAATTCAACCATCCATCTCTTGTTATTTATCATCTGTTATTGGGGCCATTGAAACTGAACTATTGCAGGTTGAAGAAAAAATCGGGGCAGTTCACAAGTCCACTCAGAGACCACCTCTTGAGCCTACTGTGCTTGTTAAATCTAATCAAGGGGTACAGGGCCCTTTGTTAGCTACTACTATCAATACTCCCCAGCCTGGCATGGAATTTTCCTGTATATAAGCCCTAAATACTTCTAAAGAGCCTAACACTGACTGTCCTTCTGCGGCACCCCCACCATTGAAAAAGAGAAAAGCGGGAGACCGTTCTAAAAATACTAAAGATGATGCAGGGGCCAGGAGGAAATCTCATTCACTTTTGAAAGCCTCTATCTGTCATTTGGTTGCCCCTGATATGCCACTGGATATCCCCATAACCAATACTGGAGAAAAGGACGTCCCACAGGATGATATTACTCATATAATTGATTCTATACTTAAACCATTCTGTGCAGCTTTGGAGGAGAAACGTGCTACCCTGATAACTAAAAAACTGGATTATCTTCATTCTAGTATGATTAGGATGATGTCTCAATCAGTTTTAAGACCAATTAATACAGATAATCCTCACATGGAGGAAGCCGTGCCGGAAAGGAGAGAAGTCTCACACAATCCTCCTCCAAATGACCAGGTTTTACCCCAGACCCAACCATTTACCAGACACGGACCCCCACTTGCGAAACCTTTGGAGCTCAGCCCTTCTCTGGAGCCTGGAAAGGGATTTTACCCAGGCCTTCCATCTGCTCCTCATTCTAATTCTATTTCCATCAGAGAAGAACCATTGCAACTTCCACCTGTCTGTATGCCATATGTTTTGGTTTTACCAAATGTGCGCCACATAGATCCTTGTCATAAAGAAGACACCCAGGCACTAATGAGAAAGTGTGCTCATTGGTTAGGGTCAAAAGCTAGACATCAAAGAGATCTGAATGGTAAGATTCTTATGGCACGTAGAGTAAACTGGATTGGTCCCTCAAGAAAAGCATACGAGGGTGACTGCCTTGCGATTAATTTTGCCAACCTCTGTTTAGTAAAATGCCTGTTGGCTAACTTGTTTTATTGTTCTAGGAAGGAAGAAGGGATTCCTATTTGCCCTCTTAGTTACTTTTATGATCCATCCCTCACACGTGTTAGCCCTAAATTAGTACAACGCCATTGCAATTCAGGTTCGGCCAAATTTCAACTGCGGTCAAATAACTCTTTTCTTAGAAGCCAACAGACCCGACCCCTCTAGATGAGAATGATTGACATGTGGTTAAGGGTGTAGGGGGCATCTTGGAGGGTTTTGTGGAAGGTATTGGGCCTGATATTCCATCACCACAGTACGGGCTTGATGAGATTGATTTTGTCCCTTATGTCCGGTTAACAACTAGTACTAGTGAGGTAATGGTGGTAGGGGATGGGACCAATTCACTTACTCTACTCTGCTGGAATATTGCGGGCCTTTGATCAAAGGCAAAAAATTCAGAGTGGTTAGAATTCATATCTGCATATGAAGTAATTTGCTTCCAGGAGACCTGGTCAATGGACCCCTTTTATTTGGATGGTTATTACTCTGTTCATCAGCCTGCAATCCCCTCCCTAGCGGGTATGGCAAGTGGGGGTCTTTTGGATCTCGTCTCCTTACAGCTCCCCAAAATGGCGGCATCTTTAACATGGTTGTCACCATATTTTATGGTTGTTTCACTGCTGACTGAGGGAAGTAAAGGTATATTGCTAATACATTTTTATAACAACATCCCACATGAGTGCCTGATAGGAAGTTTTGAGGAGAGAACAGATCTTCTGGACTCCTGTGATAAGTTCCAGGATAATAAGTTTATTATTATATGGGCAGGAGATTTCAATATGCCATTATGTAACCCAGAAGCTTTACCTGGGTGCTGAACTCCCATTGAGGATAGAGAGACGTCATTTCATTTTATTCACACAAAACAAGGTGACATTTTAAATTCTTTTATCTATAAATTTGATCTTGTATACGCAAGGGAAAAGGCTGCCACAGTTACTCAAAAAATACCTACATTCAAGGGGAATTCCAAAGGGAGTTTTATCGATTATATTCTTATTAGCTCCCTTGATTTTGATTTAATTTCTGATTTTAAGATAATACCGCGCTGTGCCAGCGATCATAATCCTCTATGTATTAAACTTGCTTGTAATTCAAAATCAGCAACTATTAATAGAGAATTGAGAAGGAATTTAGCTTTTGACAAAAATTCTGGTCTACGTATGAAATGGGAAAAGGATGATCCTAACACCTTCAATCAGAAAATCATTGAACGAAAATTGGTTTCCATTAACATGTGCTTGTCGCAACATAAACATCATGACCGATTAGTATTAGAATTTGAGCGCCTAAGCTATGCTATTTCAGTGGCTCTGGTGACTGTCAGAACCTCTTGGGCCCCAGTAGTTTGCCGATAGTTTAATTCTGCTTGAACTACTGCAAATAGAGATCTAAAAACAGCCCTCAGATCGGTCCCTTTTCCCTGGGATTTAGTTAGAAGGGCAAGGGGCCATTATAAGGCAGTCTTGTTAGAGAGGAAAAATGAAATTAGAAACACAGCATGGGACGAGCTTTTGGTAGCCACCGAATTTTTGGAGGGTGATAAACCATCCTTATTTTATGGATCTGGATAATAAAGAGGATGATTGTTTGATACCCGAAGTGGTTTGGGTGATTCATTTCACAAGATTCTTTTAACCTGATAGTGACACTTTTTCGAAGGGGGATGAAAGCAGTGACAAGAGACCTGTGGAATCCAACTTGAATAAAACAGACTTGTCTTTTGAGTTGCATAAGGTGATTACAGCAATTAATCGACCGAGACCTGGGAAATCACAGGGCCCGAATGGGGTCCCTGTTGACCTCTTTAAGTCTATGCCGGATTTATGGGGCCCTTTAATTACAAATGTACTGAGAAGTGCAGTAAAGAGCAACATTCCCCCATCCTGGAAATTGGCCATTATTATCTCAATTTTTAAAAAGGGCAACAGGAAAGAGCCAACCTGTTATAGCCCAATTTTTCTTATTGATTCCACTGCTAAGATATTGGGGAGTGTGATTTTGACCTGGCTGGAAGAATGGGCAGCTGAGGCAAAGATCCTCTCCCCAATCCAATATGGTTTTAGACCTGGTTTAGGTACAGTGGAACAAGCGTTAAACCTGTACCTTACCCTCAGTAAATATGTTATTGCTAGAAAAAAATCTATTCATTTGGCGTATATTGAGTTATCAAGTGCCTTTGACTTGGTAAATAGAGTGAAGCTCTGGTCAATTATGGAATCCCTGGGGGTTGACCTGAATCTTCTAGAATGAATTAGACTATCATATACTGATTTAATGGTTACAGTGCAGTATGGATTGCCTGGTGAGAGATCTTCCTCTTTTCCCTCAAGGAGAGGTGTTAGACAGGGCTGTATTTTAGCACCGTTTCTATTCTTGTTATATATTAATGGACTTTACGATTTTTTAGTAAAAAATTGAAAGGATTTCCCTAGAATGGGACTAAGACAGCTTCCTGCCCTTTTGTATGCAGATGATGACGTTTTAATTGCCCGTACAGCTAATGAACTTCAAAGTCTATTGGATCTCTTTCTAATTTTTATGCAAGACTTAGATCTAAAAGTAAATTTTACGAAAACACTTGCCATGACTGTTGGCCCCCGAAATACTAGATCTAAACAATACACTATGGGTGGAAACATCATAAACAAAGTTAAAGATTTTTTGTATTTAGGTTTGCACGTAAGCTCCTCCATGTTATGGAATTCCCATCTCACTATTAAGGCCCATCAAATGGTGAGAAATTCGGAAGCAATTTTTCGCTTTGTTCACAAACTAGGGCATAGACCAGTTCATCAAATTGTTAGGCTTTATAATGTGAAATGTGTGTCAGCAACTATTTATGGGGCGGGCCTGGGGGGGCCAGACCGAAGTAGATTCCCTTCAACGCATAGAGAATAAATTTGTTCATAGATTATTGCTGGTACCAAAGAATGTAGCAAATATTTTTTGTTTTAAAGAACTTGGTTTACGGCATATTGAAGATTTGATTGGTGTTGCTCCTCTTTTACTGTGGTTGAAATCTTGGCCTAATCCCACGGCTAGTCTGGTACAAGATTGTATGACCAACTGCATTCAACTAGACAATTTTAATAGAATCCCATGGTTTACCTATCTGCAAACTACATTTCGGAATATAGGCATGGAGAGTATGTTCACTTATCCTGTGTCCCTGCCTTCAAATGCTAAAGTTTTGGTAAAAACACAGTATTATGAGTATATTATGAGTTTGAGATTACAGAGACCTCTGAATTTGAAAACTTTTGATTCATCAGTTCAGATCTCAACTACTTTTTTGATGGAACCTTATTTAACTTGGTTACCAAGCTCCTCATCATACTCCCTTCTTGTTTTATTTAGACTAAATTTGATACACTTTAGAGTGGCTTTTCCAAAGCAATGTACCTGGCAAAAAGAACTTCTGTATTGTCCTTGCAATACTATTTCTAAGCAAAGCACGTGTCACTTTCTTTTGTTCTGTTCACTTTATCCGGCTCCTAGACATACTTTTATACTGCCTTTTTTACGAAAATTATGTATTTTCTCCTATAAAGATGCACTGATGTGCATTCAAAAACTGCCATCAATTCAAATTTGCTATTCTGTTGTAAATTTTTTTAGATCAGCCTTTGCAATCAGAAAACGATATGAACTGGTGGAAGCAGATGTTTATTAATCAAAACTGTAATTGTATTAGATTTTATTTGACCATGATGTCGCTACTGTATTCTAGGTATTATCTTTTATAGGAATTTTGACACACCTACTTGTAAATAGTTTTTTCCTGTATTCTGGAAATGTGAGTTATGTCTGTCGAATATTGCTTCATATTTAATGTAACTGTGTTTTAATTTTTGTACTTTTATAGCATTCTGCTGAATAAAGAAATTTGACTGACTGACTGACTGACTGCCAGAGGCTGGCCAATCAGAGAAGGGCACTAAAGAACTGAAACTGGTAACTTTTAGGAAGAGTTCTAAAACTCTTTCACTGAACTAGTTATGTTATGTTATGTTGCTGCATTTATTATAACAATTAGTTTGAGACCAAACTTGCCATAACTAGGTCATTTGGAGACTTTATTAATTAAAATAAAGTTTCCCCATTTTAGTCTATGGAGCCTATTCACTACAATGAGGGAAAAATGAATGTGACTTTTTTCCTCACCAGGACTTCTAAAACATATTTTATAAGGTCCCTGCTTACAGTTACACTACACCCAACGCTGAGGGCATCTAGGGCACACCTTAGCAGTAACCTAAATGTAACAATAAAGTAGTTTAAGATTTTAGAAGTACTTTTACTCCCAAAGTCCAATTTTCATGTAACTTTAGTTTAAAAGCAGCCCGTAAGACAGGCCGGCTTTTAACATGACCCTGGGCACCTCAGCAGTACACCTATGGAGGCTCTACCTATGTTGGGGGTCCTTAAACCTACATGCCCTACCGTATACTAGGGACTCATAGGTAGGTTGATACTGCCAATTATAATTAGCTTAATTTGCATACTCATTTTAATCAGAGCACAGGCCCTGGAACACTACCCAGAGAACCACAAGAGTCAGGAAAACACGTTCAAAAAGTCAGAAATGGGGGAAAAAGGTTAGGGGTCTTATGCAATTAGCCCAGTTTTCTCACAGCCACATTTCATTTCATTACAAATTCTGCCCTGGAGAGGTGGCAGTCCCTGGGCCCGGCCATCCTGGGGGCTTGATTAAAACAAACACTTTTTTTTTTTTTTTTTGGTGGATCCATGATTCAGCCCTAACTTCAGCTAAAAATGTAAAAAAGAAATGCTTTTTTGCTGCTCCTTGGAGGTGGTGGGGGATCCCTCTTGGACTCCAGCACCAGAGCTAAGGGTCAGGGTGTCCCTACCTGGGCCCCTTTTATTTTTTTTCTGGGACTCGTTGAAGCTGAGTCCCAACATGGCTGCCAACCCTTCCTTGTTGAAGTGTTGGTAACCAGTCGGATATCAGCATGAGAGTGGAAGGGTTTACAGAGGTTTTGTGTCAGTATATATACAAATTTGAATTTTCTTTAATTTCTCAAAAACTACTGAACAGATTTACAGCAAATAAATAACACAAAAATGCTTTCTGGACCTAGAGCTACCTTTCTGTCCAGTGGTTCGGGAACTATTCCTGTTCCAAAAATGCATGGGGCAAAAAGCAGCACCCACCTGTCCTGGCAAAGTCTTCTGATTCCACGGTCCAATGTTTGTGCTTGTGAAGGGTCAGTAGGGGACAGGCCTCTTGCAAGGTTGTGCTGGGTAATTGCCTACTGTGTCCATTTCTTAAAATGGTTTTGCAATTGGGCCAAGGCCAATCCAATGATCCCTAAGTGTCAAAGTACACATAGAATCTTCAAAATACTTGGGATGTAAATTGCACTAACAAAATGTCAGAAAATGAGAAATATTTTAAAATGTAATTCATTTTTCTTTAACATATGGTAGTGTTTCCCCCTGTATATACAATTATGCCTCAGATTGAACTGGGAACTACTTACCTTTGGATACCTGGGATTATTATCTACCATTTCCCCACTGATCTGCACAATGGATATCAGGCAGAGCAACATGATCCCTCTGAGCCCAGTTTGCTTTTTGGTCTTCTCCTCCGCTTTAGGTAATGGACTACGTGACACTAGTGTAGATGGTGTACTACCCTGATTATTGTATAATTCTTCAAACCTTCCCCTGCTCATCCTTCATTCCTTTTCAGATAAGCCTCACATCTGATTTGGTCACTGGGGCACCGTCAATTAGCTCTTTCCACTCTGAATCTACCCGTGACTGTGGGTGGATTAGCCCTTCTGACTTAGAATCTCTATTACTAGGAAATGTCAGAGCACGGCGCTGCACCAAATTAGACAGCATCGCTTGCTGACATTTGCAAAATGCAGGGATGCATTTACAACAATATGGTGCATTCCGGTGTTTCCCTCTGCGCCAGCACTAAATTAACTGCCTAGCACCAACGCAGCCACCCTTGCAGAAAAGCGAGGATAAATAAAAGTATTTCTCCTCATTGCACCATGCTAACGCCATGCCTGGGTTGGTGTTAGTTTTTGGCGCTGCCTTAGGTTCACGATTTCTTGTAAATCGGAGGCAGCATCAAAAGCAATGGATGTTGCTGTGGAATTCCCACAGCAACATCCATTGCATGCCCATCTGCTACAGGCCCATATTTACAAGGAGGCCTTAAGTTACGAAAAGTGGCTCAGCACCGCCTTGTAATTAGAAGAGATGCAATAATATTGAAACACGTGTCAGGGGTTACTTTTGCTTATTCCAGAATGGCAACAGTGGTATTTTAACAGTCCAAAGCTGCAATATTGTGCCTGGAGAGATGTAATGCTTTTGTTATTTTTCTAGCTCCGGAAGGATGGCACTGGGCCAATCCTATGTTTAAAGATTTTGCTGTACAAGTGGCAGAAGACTTTGTCACTTTCTAACTCGGTGTGGATGGCACTGTGCGAATCCTATACTTAAAAACTTTGCTAGAAAAACAGACATTTGAGGTGAGCACATCTAGAGTGTTGCTGGTGTTGCAGGGTGCTCCTTACTGGAGCTGTTCTTCACCTAAATGTGGCAACTACCCAGTGTTCTCATTTCTATTTTGTATAATTTTTGCGTCACTCTATCCCTAAAAGGGGGTGCTGTTTTGACTTATACTGGGTGCTCCCTTATGTCTGGACAAAGCTAAACCTCTCTGAAGAGGTGTAATGAGATTGAAATATGTGTCAGGGAATGCTTTTGCTCCTTCCAGGTTGACTTGGATGGTATTTTAACAGTCCACTGGCCAAACCTAGGCTTAAAGGTTTTGCTGTAAAAATGGTAGAAACCTTTATTGATTTCAAACTAGGTGTAGTTGGCACTGTGCCAATCCTATGCTTAAAAACATAGCTAGAAAAAGAGTCAGGTGAGCAAATCTAGGATGTCGTTGGTGTTGCAGGGTGCTCCTTACTGGAGTTGCTCTATACTGTCGCGTAGGCTCTCATTATTCTAATCGTGGTCACTCAGATCTCATCCCTTTCCCTCAGTTACCTTAGTCTCACATATACAAGGACCATCAGAGGCAGAATATATTTCAATAAGGTTTTATTGAAGTAACTGCATCTTAGATAATAAAGCGTGTACTAGAATAACTAGGACGATGAAGCATGACAGGATTAAAATTGTGACAAGGAGAGTGAAGCATAAAATAACGCTACCATATTGTCACTAGAGTTGTTAAAATAGCTCCTACCTAGGCTATATTAGAGCACAGCATGTTAAGTTTTAGTTCTGCCCTTCAGGTTCCCCTGGGAAGACATCATCCCTCATACCTGAGCAAGAGGCCTGTAGTCTACACAAGCAACTGCAACAAAGCACTCAGCAATCAGCATACAGTCGTGGTCATCTGGCTGGAATCCCCCTCTAACGTACATGGGTCAAATTAATGTTTTTATAATAAAACAGATGATGCTCCAAGAAAGGATCCATACATAAGAGATTGTATGTTTCTATGAACACTAGAGACAAAGCGTTACCACATTCGCTACAATCCATCTTACTGCAGCCTTGAGAAAAGCACAGAGTGAAATAAATGTCTTGTTTAAGAATTCAGTGCTGGCCGAGGCAAAGAACAGCTAGATAGAGAAAATAAAACAAGACCGCAAATGTGGCTATTGTTAAAATAATAAAACAAAGCTGAATAAAATATGTCTAGGTTAAAGTCCACAACAGTAGGCCTAGTTTGCTAAAATAATGTGTACAGCTAAAATGGCTACACAACACCCTTCCCTTGCTGGTTCAAAGGTGGTTCAAAGCCTAATTATGTATAAAAGCTGCTAAAACTCAACCTAAGACATATATGTAAGAATGTCAATAACGAAAAGTTAAAACGACACTTGAGCATATGTGAAAAGGACAATTTAAAATGGTAACTGTGGCGTAAAAAAGGCTGAATTTCAAGAGTCAGAGTCATTTAGCAAGTTCCTAATCAAATCCGGGATAATTGAAGACAGGAAATCTTCCACTTCGGCAGGTGGCAATGTAGGAAGTTCATTGCCAAGGAAAACCAAGGAGCATTCGTGTTCCAAAGCCTGAGCTCCAGCCAAGGCAGCAGCATTCCGTGTTTTGCCCAACAATGAGTTTAGAGCTGTGTAATCCACAAAGGGCAACTCATAAGCATCTTCCCGTAGCAAACGCACCCTGAACGCACATGTCTGGTAATGAGCCCTCAGCGAGAACATCAACAGATCAGCATCCAATGAAAGCAAGCGCTGTGTAGAAAGACAAACTTTCAGTGCATGTTCGAAAGAGCACCAGAGTCACCGAAACATTGGCTGCACACAATGGAAAACTAGTCACACTCCAATTGCCCCAGGAGTGATGCTCCAAAGTACTGCATCATGGGTTCACGACACAGCTGCACTGGTGGGAGCGCTTTCAGTCCTCCTTGTTGCGGTGGGACAGCCATTGCACAGAAAGATTAGCAATAGCAAGATGTCACCTATTATAGCCAAAGTTATTGGAAATCCCCCCAAAATGCTAGAGAATATTGAGTGGATGGCTGATGGTACTAAGCTGACTATAGGAGAGAAGGTGTGAATGAAACCAGAGCCAACAGCCTTAAAGACATTTGCAATTCCAGTAGTACTGGATACATTAAATATTCGTCCCACGGGCTCACCAAAGCGTCTCGGAAAGTTAGTACTTAAAATGAACTGTATCTCTGCTGATAACCTTACAACCTAAAGTGTATAGGTCTTGCATGCAGATGTGAGTGCCACATGTTTTTGAAACACTAAAGCCCTGAGTCTGGTCACCTTGTCAAAATTCAAATTTGAAGTAGCGATATGGGGCCAAATCTCAGCTACTTTCCTCTGTCTTGAAGGAGGAAAAAGTACGTTCCTGCATCATGTAACAATCTTAAAGACTGAGACAACCTAAACTATTCCGGCTCGCATCCCACAACAGTTTTCACTAATGAGGAGGACATACCTGCCATTTGAGAGTACCTGGAGCGCAGGTCTAATCAAGGGGACTGGGACTCCCTTCAGATAACAAGCCAAGTTTGCTGCCAAAGTGCCCCGTGCAAAGACAGCTGCTTACAAACCATTGAATGGCTGACAGAAATCTTGCATTCACTACCACCAAGAAAGACCTTTTTCAGACATTTGTACGAGAAGGGTAGCTGCCACACATCATGGATGTAACTGTCTCCTAGCCTTTCATATCTGCCTACTGGAATGTGTTTTAAGCAGGACGTGAACTGAAGTGTTGAAATAGGCAGATTAATAACCCTGTGTATTAACCACTCAGCAGATGATATTTCAGCCACAGTAAAAGGCAACTTTTTGTAAATTTTCAATATTTAACATGACATAAGTTGCTTCTTTCTTAGCCATTAATTGTTGCTGTTGCGTTAAATTAAATGTGGAAAATATGTCCCTTGTGTTAACGTGTTGCCAGGGAACGCAACCTGCTTTCATTGTTTGTAGCGTCCAACCCAATTGCATAATGGACCTTAGTTACTCTGTCCATGATGTAAAGAGGACATATCACTTTATATTATGTCTATTGCAGAAAAAACAATGTTGTTTAAGGTACATATCCGGTCGCACAGGGTATTAATCCCATTATCTACAACAGCTAATGCCTTCTGTGAGTTTTCCTGATCTATATGCCTAAACCGGGCAGCAGCTTCTTGTTGAGAAAGCTTCCAAATTTTATTATGAACTGCATCTAAGAAGTGCTTTCTGCAGTGTTTTCTGGGGCCTAACAGGAAATCCTATAAGTCAGTGCTATTAAACAGGAGACTGAGGTGTTCTCTAACAGCATCTAGTGAGGAACTCTTCAACATTGCTGGCATAGTTTCCCTACACTGTATGTTGTCACTATATCCACATGTTCAAGTGACACATAGCAAGGGTTGGGCCTACGTGTTCTAAAACCACTGTGGAGTTTATAAAAACGTTTATGACACGCATTGGTATCTATTGGCCACAATAACCACCCTCCAGGACATGAAAGTGAAGCATTAAATGTGCCGTTCTGGACCCATTCATTGAGCTGATCCTCAGTTGAATTTATATACTTTTGCCACTTGTAAAATTTAGCAGGGACAGGAATACTGGGTGCATTCAAATTCTCAATTTTTGCTAAGCGTAAACAACTTGTCTGTTGTAGTTTCATTTAAAAATATCATTTGAACAGGTATCAGGCATGCTCTAAATAACGCGCACATTCCCCTTATTTGTCAATTGTTTGTTCCCCACACACTTTTTAAGTCAATTGACTTCAACCAATATTCATAGGCTTTTATAGCCAACAGGGAAACAAAGGAATCTGAATAAATGAATTTTGTATCTGTCAATACTATATGTACATTTTCCATCAATGGCAATTTGAAATAATATGACTCAGCATTTTTAACATTGTGCCCAGAGAAATATGCACATTTTTCAGAATGTGTTTTAGAACTCCCTTGTGGTGGAGTTGGACAATGTTACCATTGTGTGTAATTAAAAATAGTTTTTGGGATACTTGCTCTATGAATGAAATGGTGTCCATAATAATTATAGCAAAACATGTCACCATAATTCTCTATAGATTGATAAACTTCCTCACTTTCAAATACAGTAAAATACTGCAATTAAGTCATCATAGAATCAACTGTTTTCACATCCCAGTCATCAGAAACAACTCCGGGTATTATTATGTCGTTCTTAGAAAGTTTAAATACATATGGTATTTGAATGACCTCTGTGGGGCAGTATATATCAAATGTGACTTTGTCCCAAACAATCCCATCAGGAATTGGTATAGTGGAAATGTTCACGAAAGACGTCTCTGCAGACCTTGTGAGAAGAAAGATGGAGTTTTAGGACCTCATCCACCAGTTCAACTGTTGATCTTTCAGGAAGGTAATGACTATGTATTAATAGAAAGAATGTTATGACAAAGCCAATCCAAAGGAGGAAAGCTAATACAGTCAAGGAAAGCAACAGATTGTTCCAGGGAAAATAAAGTGATTTAGTTTAAGCCAGTTTATCAGCTTACGTGCTTTTGGCAATTCAGGTGTAGAAGAGACAAATTAATCCAAACAAGTGTCGTTGATTTTGGCAAAGTACCCAGAAGCAGTTTGTGCAAAAGCTGGAGCCGTATTAGTAGGAAGAGAACTGGTAGGGGTCTCCCGGGGTGGTGATTCACAGTAAATGATGCCATCCGTCTGTGTAGAATTTGTGTCAAATCGATCAGTAATTTCTATATCGTTTGTTGTAACAGATGTTAGTGGAACTAATGCAAGATCATTTCCCACCCTCCCCAAGCTTGGAGAGGTGTCAGCGTTGCTGCTCAAAACTTGTAGAGGGACATTTTGACCAGCAGTGAGAGGGATTCTGGAACTACTGGTTGCTCCTCTTGGTCTGCTGTGCAGGATCGGCCACATGGTGTAACGACATTGTCGATAGATACAAAGCGGTTTTCTTTATCACCAGGCAACGGTGGTAGAATGACAATTCTGGTACCGTGTATTCCCAGGACTGGGACCTGGGCACGACTCCTTTTTCACAGCAACTTTTTTACATACTAGATCCCCATGCTTTGGAATCCAGCAGGGAGATGCTATTGGTACATCCTTAATTCCTGCGGAGGCAGCACTGGCAGAAGCGTTGTCATCACAGAACTTTTGTAATTCCTGCAAGACAGTGACATGTTCATTTATGTCAAAAGGTATTTCTGCCGCCTCCACGCCAGGACCATCAAGATCTGGAACATACATTTGAGTTTCAAACAGGCTCTCGTATGAAGTACGACCCCCCGGGACCTGCTAGGCAGATTATTAAGTGCTGTCTCGACTCCATACAGATGTTTAAGTCAACTACGACCCGTGCCCAATACTCTGGCTGTTAAGGACTGCTTTAAATCACAGTTTTGTCACTCCACGACACTATTGCCCTCGGGATGAAATGGAGACAAGTAATGGAGTTGGACCTATAACAAAGCCATGGCGTCCCTGAATGCCCTTGAGGCAAGGGCAGGGCCCTGGTCCGAGTGGAAAGCTGCAACTGCGTATGTGCTGAAAAAAACTTGCAAATCTTTAATAACACTCCAAGCGTCAGCCAAACGTTGTGGCCACACCCATAGAAACCTGGAGCAAGAGTCGACAGCGACTAAGATGTATTAGTATGCACTGTCTGGTGTTAGGGGACCATAATGGTCCAAGTACACACAATGTAAAGGTTTGTTGGAAATTAGAAAGGGTGTCTGCGGTGGGCGAATGACGATGGAGCCCTTAATTTGTTGGCAGATGTCACAACAAGGACATACTGCTTGGTCTGTTTGTAGAGACCTGGCCACCTATAATAAGCTTGCAATAATGATATTGCAGCCACCACACCAGCATGGGAAGATGCAACCCCCTCATGCGCTGCTTTAATCAACTCTGGTCTCATGTCTTTAATGGCAATTACTCAAACTCCCACGCCTGGTATTTTTACTTCTGCATCAAGGAAGCCTCCCATTCAGTAGGAATATTTAGCGGGAAATGCTTCTGGATAGGGTGTGCCTTCAGCCTTAGCTTTCACAGCAGCCCATGTGTCATCTTCCGGTTTAGTTCTAGAACGAGTTACTGCAGCAACAGCAGCCATGGCTACTTCTAATTTGGCTGCTTCATCAGCCAGTGTACTTCCAGCAACATGTATTCCAACGCGCTGGTGTCCAAGTGTATGTACAACATGGATGTTCGGTAGTGTTTCCTTCAGGTCCACTACTTTCCCCCACAGAAGCCTGTGTTTGATGGTGTTGCCTTTGGAATCTCTGAACCCATTCTGGTGCCAGTAATGCAGGTATTCATTGAAGGACTGGACACAATAGTATGAATCACAGACAATCAGTGTTAGCTGTGCAGGATCTGTGTGTTCCAGTCTCTTCACAAGAGCCTTTGAGCTCTGCTAGCGGTGCTGTCCAATCCCCTAGGGTTTGTGTGATTGTATGTTGTGGACAAAATTTATTATCCTCCATGTAGCCACTTAAGACTGCGCAACCAGCGGAGTATTGATGCTTTGTGCCTATTGCAGGTTGTGCAGAGCCATCAGTGTACATGACTCTTTAATATTGATCAATAGGCAATGTATTTGCTGGAACTGGGTATTCTAGTTCAGATTGCAAAAATTATTAAATCTGTAATTTTGGGTCAAAGATATAGTCAACATCAGTGGCTGTCAAAGACCTTGCCCATTGAATCCAACGTGGATGTAATGTTTTGCGTTTGGAACGCTGGCTTTGGTAATTGCCTCAAGGGCTGGAATTGGAGTTATGACAATAATGCTTTTCTCCTGGCCAGTGGTCTTTCTTTAATGACAACCATCTGAACAGCAGTGAGAATTTTCTCAGTGGGAGCAAAGCGTTGTTCTACTGCTGAATACAAATGTGATTTGTATTGCTATTGGGACTGTCTCACCCTCATTGAAAGTTACATAGGTGAAACCAATGCCACCAGCAATTACTCTGATGACCAGATGTTTTTATTGTCCTTGTGTGTAAGAGTTGTGCTTCAAGCATGTCTGTTTGCAAAGCTCTGAGAATGCGTGTGTTAGACTCTCTAGAATATACTGGAAAAGTCAGGACGTATTAAGTCATATCAAGGTTTCATACGTGATGCATAATATGGAATGTAAGTGCTGCCAAAAGTTAGGAAACCCAATAGGGATTGGAGTTTTTTAATTGTATTTGGAGGTTGGAACTGCGTGCATTTTTCTAGGAATTGAGGTGCTGGGCTCTTTCCTTCACTTGATAATTCATTTCCCAGAAACAGGATGCTAAGGAAGGCTATTTTTGTTTTTTTTAAATTGAATTTATAGCCAAATTCGGCAAATCCCACAACAATGAGGGTTACCCATCATAGATGTTGCAGTAATTCATCATCCATGAGATATATATCATCTACATAGGACAATGCTTCACGGTCGATGTTGTGCAATATTGAAGTCACACGAGCCGCGAACAGTCCTGGACTGTTTGTGTACCCCTAGGGTAAACAACAGAATTTTTTCTGGGAGCCTAGTGCGTTGAAACTTGTTAGGTCTCTACTCTTAGGTGCTATATTTTGACAGAAGAAATCATTGCAAATATCCAGTGTTGTTTTGTATTTTTTGCGCACTATGTTGTTCCTGAGTGCTGTGCTATGAGAGGTTTGTATAGCATATGTGCGTGTATGACTGTTTAAATGTCTGTAGTCTAAAACTATTCTGTACGAGTGGTCCGTTGAAGCTACTGGAAACAAGGGATTATTCAATGGTGAGACACAGGGTTTGATTATGCCTTGTTAATCCAGTTGTGTGAGGATTTCCCTCACAGGTGCTTTTGCATCATGCTTTATTGTATACGGTGGTTGAGGTTGGGGTTTATTTTTTGATAGGAATTACATGATAGAGGGAATCTTTATCCCACCCTACGTGTTTGTGATATAACACGGATGCCTGTGTCAATGCCCAATTGATGGCATAGGATTCTGTGAGTTCATCGAGAACAAGGGGCGAGAAAGAAGGTTTGATAACATCTTCCTCATATGGTCAAGTACAGACATTATAAAGTGTGTACTGCAATAACTAGGACGATGAAGCATGACAGGATTAAAATTATGACAAGGAGAGTGACGCATAAAAATAACGCTACCATATTGTCACTGGAGTCGTTAAACTAGCTCCTACCTAGGCTATTTTAGAGCACAGTATGTTAAGCTCTAGTTCTACCCTTCAGGTTCCCCTGGGAAGACATCATCCCTCATACCTGAGCAAGAGGCCTGTAGTCTACATAAGCAGCTGCAGCAAAGCACTCAGCATACAGTCGTGGTCATCTGGCTGGAAGTTCCCTCTAACGAACATGGGTCAAAGCAGTGTTTTTATAATAAAACAGCTGATGCTCCAAGAAAGGATCCCTATGTAAGATTTCTATGAACACTAGAGACAAAGCGTTACTGTGATTGACGGCAACCAATCTTACTTCAGCCTTGAGAAAAGCACGGAGTGAAAGAAATGTCTTGTTTAAGAACGCAGTGCTGGCCTAGGCAAAGAACAGCTAGAAAGAGAAAATAAAACAAGACTGCAAATGTGGCTATTGTTAAAATAATAAAACGATGCTGAATAAAATGACCAGGTTAAAGGGCACAATGGCAGGCCTAGTTTGCTAAAATAACATGTATGAAGCTATAACTAAAATGGCTACACAACACTTCCTAAATGTGGGAATTACCCAGAGTTATCTCTTCTGCTTTGCATAATTTATGCGTCACTCTAACCCTAAAAGGGTGTTGCTTTGAGTTATACAGAGTGCTCCCTTGTAAAAAAATTGAATTATGACCACAGCGGAAACCGCTCAGACAGACAGCCACTTTAACACACCAAACGCCACGGCGGTAGCAACAGCACCACCTCGGTAACAGCCAACAGCCAGGCGGAAGACAAGGGTCCGCCCACTGTATTAAAAGACACCAATCTGCCACCTTTTCCAGGGCGGTACCAACGCCATCAAAAGCACAGCGGAAACAGTACACAGAAGGGAAACGATTCACATCTGGAGACTCAAGGAAGAACCACGACGCCATGGAGCCCGAACTACCGGTGTTACCCATGCTAGTCTACCTCTTCCTACACCAGGAATACCAACGGCAGCGAAGATGACCATGGTGAGAACCGCCCCTAGCACACCCGGGAGGGAAGAGAGTGACACACACACGCAACACCCCCACACCCAACAACATACACACAAACAGGTGCAGTAACATTACATGTCCACCCCATACCCTCAGGAATAATGCAACGACAAAAGGAAGTGATTGAAGTAAGTGTAATAAGATAAAAAAAACTAGAAATACATCCTCAAAAAACAAAACAGTATTTACAGATATACAAATGGTGGGACACTGCCCAGTCCATAATGTCCGTGGGCCACAGGGCCGTATCACATAGGCCAAGGCCCCACTTGACTCCTGCCTGAATACGGATAGAACACTACAGGGGCGTCAGCTCGTAAATACACAGGCACCTCAGGGAGAAGGGGGGAGTACCTCAGCCGGAAGATGGTACAACGCCACTGCTACTGGATGGGGCAAAATACCCATTACTCTGTCCTGAGGAGTACAAAGCTACAGTCTCTCTAGTGGGTGGTTTTCCCACTGCTTGGTCCTGGGGAGTGCAAAGCCACTGTCTATCTAATGGGTGGTTTGTCCACTGATTGGTCCTGGGGAGTGCAAAGCCGCAGTCTCTCTAGTGGGTGGTTTGCCCACTGCTTGGTCCTGGGGAGTGCAAGGCCACAGTCTCTCTAGTGGGTGGTTTGCCCACTGCTTGGTCCTAGGGAGTGCAAGGCCACAGTCTGTCTAGTGGATGGCTTCTTCCACTGGTTCTGGAGGGGGCTTTGTGCCCAGTGTGCTTCATCCTGGCACAGATTTGAAGTGGGCAGGATGCCTGACACTCCATGGAGGGAGGACTACAGTCCATCCGCCGGCCGCAATGGTTGCACAGTGGTGTTAGTGCTGGTGCTGACAGCGGTGCTGCCAGTGGTGGGGGGAGGCTCCGGCCCTTCCCCTGCAGCCTCCGATGGCTGAAGTGCCATGGTTGGTGTTGTGTGCTCAGATTCAGCTCCAGCACCAGGCCTCCTATCCATCCTGCCTGTAGTGGCCGGGCCTTTGTCTTTGCCCTTGGCAGCAGGTGGTCCCTTCTTGCCTTTGGCAGCTTGTGGTCCCTTCTTGCCCTTGGCAGCTGGTGGTGCCTTCTTGCCCTTGGATAGCTGGTGGTGCCTCCTTGCCCTGGGTAGCTGGTGGTCCCTTCTTGCCCTTGGCAGCTGGTGTTGCCCTCTTGCCCTTGGTAGCTGGTAGTCCCTTTTTGCCTTTGGCAGCTGGTGCAGGCACACTGGCAGTGCTAACGGGTGTCTCCTTGGAGCCTCTCACACCTCCAGTAGCTGTCAAAACTATAGTGGCCATGGACTGGGTGGCTAAGGTGCTGGCCTGGGTTCTGACTACCCTGGCCCGAAGCGAAGGACTGGGGAAGGGGCATGGAAGAGTTCAAGGGTGGAGAGGAAAAGCTTCTTAGGGACACTGGGGCGGGAAGAGGGTGAAGGTTTGGGAGTGGAGGAAGAGGGAGTGGTGGTCGGAGGTGTCTGTCTGCTGTGCTTGGGTGCAGGTGCATGGGCTGGATGCTGTTGTGAGGTGGATGGCTGTTGGGTGTCTGAGATCTTGTGTTTGGGTACTTTGGGAGCAGAGGGCACAGACACAGTGGAAGAGGACACAGGGGACATGCGCATGGATGTGGGGGTGGTGACTGCCAGTGAGGGACGTGTAGTGATAGGCGTGATGGTTATGGAGGCAGTGGATGCGGATGTAGTGCATGCAGGTGTGAGTGTAGATGCTACTGGGAGGGAGGTGGACGAGGAGGGGGACACAGTGGAGGCAGTGGATGTTGGTGCGTCTGCATCTGGATGGTGTTTGTGTAAGTGCCTGTGGGATGAAGTGTGGTGCTTGTGTTTGCCTGAGCTACTCCTGTGTGTTGCTTTGGTACATGCTGGTCTGATGGTGTGCTTGGGATAGGCTGGGGTTGAGGGGAATGCGACTGGGTAGAGGAAGTTGGAGGGGGAGGCTAGAGACAGGAACAATAGCTGCCATCAGGGAGGAGGCCAGAGCCTGGAATGATCTCTGTTGGGCCACCACGCCAGAGTGAATGCCCTCCAGGAATGCATTTGTTTGTTGCAAATGCCCTGCAAGCCCCTGGATGGCATTCACTTTGGTTGTCCAACAGAGATGGATCACAGGAGGTCAATAGACTCCTCATTCACGGCAGCAGGGATGACTGGGTCAGGGCCTGAGGTGTCTGGGGCAAAGGCGATGCCCACCCTCCTGGGTGAGCAGGCACGGGAAACACACTGAGGGGCTGCTGGGAGGGTGGTGCTGGTATGGGGGTGGCGGCTGTGCCTGTAGTTGGGTAGCCACAGAGCAGTCCACCACCACCAGGGAGCTTCCATCAGAGGTGGTGTCACTGTCAGAACTGTACCCTCCGGACTCTGCAGTGGTGCTCCCCTCACCGTCGGTCCCACTGGTGCCCTCAGGGTCGGTGGATTCGGCCTCATGGGCCATTTGGGATGCAGCTCCCTTCGTCGCCGGTGCCTCTGATCCTCCGCCAGATGATGCTAATGCACAGAAGGACAGGGTGACAAAACAAAAAGGTGGGGGAGTGACAGAGGATACCCTTGGTCAATGCCAGCAACAACACCACCATTGGTATGCAGAACACACAGGGAACAGACCTATGCACTAGGCGATGCACTACCAGTTACAATGCTAGTCACCAGGCCATGGAGAATAATGCCTAACACCAATAGCAGCATACCTGAGACCCACAGAACCCTGCCCAGTAGTAGATGCCAACTAGCATGTTTGGGGGTGGAGCGCATCACATCTGCCAAACATGAACCCTATCCTGCAATTTTCGACCTGGCCTAGGGGCACCCAGAGGCCACATCCCCCACCCAGATAACAATCCAGTACGTGCAATTCGCTGAATTAGAAACTGTGCTCACCCCCTTGTGGCTGCTGTGATACCCTCAAGAGCCCATCCAACTCCGGATAGGCCACCGCCAGTATGTGGAACATCAGGGGGTTCAGGGTTCAAAGGGCACCCCTTCCTCATTGGGAGGCCATCCCCAGCTGGGCCTCCGCCCTCTTCCTTGCCCAGCATTGCAGGTCCTCCCATTGTTTGCGACAGTGGGTGCTCTGCCTGCCGTAGACCCCCAGGGTCCGCACATCCTTGGCAATGGCACGTCATATACCCTTTTTCTGATGGGCACTGACAAATAAACATAGAAATAGGTATCAGTCATACCTTCCGGCTTGTTACACTCATGGCCCACCATTGCCCTCACATCCCTTTACACACAGACATTGCCCACCATACATGCAGCACTCTGCCTAGGACCCCTCAACCACCCCCCTCTTACACGAGGCCTACACACACAGCACTCCATGCATTCAGGCCTCATGCATTGTGCTCACAGTGTACTCACCTGTTGGTCTGGAGACCTATAAAGCAATTGGTACTGGGGTAGGACCCCATCCACCAGTCTCCCCAGCTCCTCCGAAGTAAAGGCTGGGGCCCTTTCCCCAGAGACTCGAGCCATGGTCGGTTCCAGACACAGGTCGCAGCAGCACTTGCAGTGTAGGTCCTCTCCTGTTGAAGGTCAGGTAGCAAGTGAGTGAACAGATAGAAAATGGCAGTCACGTCCGCGGCGGTGCATCCCTTCACCGCCAGCGTACATCACTATTGCCTACTGCCCCATAGGGCCCAATGATAACCAATGAGGAGTTGCACGGCGGTCCTCGACCGCCTCCCGCAATGGCACACTGTCCACCAGGACAGGAGTCCGACATTTCACGGGGGCAGACCATGGCACCTAACTGCGTCACAGCAGACATAAGCTCATTTACGGGACTACACTTAAACATACTGTTTCTGTCACAACATGCAATGCATTTTACTCTAAGGATATGTTTGAATATGACCAGCTGCTCACCGTTTTGCTCTCTAAATTACAACCGCTGAGGATGATTAGGAGATGGAGACATACGCCCGTGTACAGACCCCTGGTGGACTTGGCAACAATGGAGCACAGGCACATTATCCCAACCTACAGACATGATCGGGCACCAATCCAAGAGCTGTGTGCCCAATTGGAGCCAGACCTGACCTCAGCTATCATTTCTTGGCAAGTGGCTCCTTCCAAGTGACAGTGGCCATGGCAGCAAGGATGTCACAGCCTATGTTCTCAATAGTGCTGACCAGAGTGTTGTCTGCCCTGATGAAACACATGCACAGCTACATCGATTTCCCCCAGGTGGAGGATTTTGGCCACAGTGAAGGTTGACTTCTATAAAATAGGACATATCCCCAACATCATTGGTGCAATTGAAGGTACACATATTACCTTTGTCCCTACCCAGAGAAATGAACAGGTGTTCAAAAAATCGAAAGAGCTTTCACTCGATGATAGTGTGCCTGGCGGACCAGTACATCTCCTATGAGAATGCAAAGTATCCTAGGTCTGTGCATGATGCCTATATCCTGAGGAATAGCAGCATCCCATATGTGATGGCTCAACTCGAGAGCACCGGGTGTGGCTAATAGGTGAGCCCATGGTCCCCACCCAGTGTATGTTGGTATATGGGTGTGGGGTTGGGCCTAAGGGTGAGTGTGTGGCTAACAGGTATCCCTCGATATTTGCAGGTGACTCTGGTTACCCCAACCTCTCATGGCTCCTGATCCCAGTGAGGAATGCCAGGACAAGGGCAGGGGAATGTTACAATGAGGCACATGGGCGAACAAGGAGAATTATTGAGCACACCTTTGGCCTCCTGAAGTCCAGGTTCAGGTGCCTCCATCTGACAGGTGGATCCCTGTGCTCTCACCAAAGAAGGTGTGCCAGATCATCATGGCATGTTGCATGTTGCACAACCTTGCCTTGAGATGTCAGGTGCCTTTTCTGCAGGAGGATGAGGCTGGAGATGGGTGTGTGGCAGCGGTGAGCCTGTGGACAGTGACGAAGAGGAGGCAGAGTATGGGGATGTGGACAATAGGACAACTATCATACAACAGTATTTCCAGTGACACACAGGTAAGACACCTTAACTTCACCTTCCATTACTGTTTTGTGTAGTGAATTTTCTCTGGCAGGCTGCTGTTCTCACTACTATGGCCACTTACTGTACCCTTTGACTTGTCTATTTACAGAGATTTGTGCCCTACTCTGGATCCTGGTGTGTTGACTGCAGCACATTACAGGTCATACCTATGTATACAAAACTGTACAGTCTAATTGCAATGTCTACATATTGTTAAACTAATACATCCTAAAATCATCTGACATACTCCATACTTGTATTTTTCAAAGGGTGTTTATTTGAGTGCTGAGAAGTAAATAGGGATGTGCAATGGGCTTGGGTGATGGTAGAGGAAAGTCCAGGATAGAGTCCAGTCTATTGGTATCACAGGTGCATTGTCCAATGGGGCATAGGAAGGGGAGCTATGGCAGTTCAAGGTGGACAGGGTAACAGAGTAGGACACAAGGGTGACAATCAGGAGTGCCTTATTTCCTGGCGGGGGTCTTGGCAATGTTCTCTGGCTTCTGCCTGGATCTCAGGGACCATGTGCGCGGTGGTTCTCCTTCTGCAGGGGGTGGGTGCTGGTGGCCTGTTGTTCCTGTGGCGGGCCTCCTGTCTACTAGCATTGGCGGAGGTGGATGGCTGTTCATCGGTGTGGCTAGTGTCAGGGGCCCGTTAGTGTGCCACTGCCTCCCTAATGGTGTTGGCCATGTCTGCCAGCACCCCTGCAATGGTGACCAGGGTGGAGTTTATGTCCTTCAAGTCCTCCCTGATCCCCAGGTACTGTCCCTCCTGCAGCCACATGTTCTCCTGCAACTTGTCCAGTATCTGGCCCATCGTATCCTGGGAATGGTGGTATGCTCTCAGGATCCCTGCAAGTGCCTCGTGGAGAGTCGGTTTCCTGGGCCTGTCCTTCCCCTGTCGCACAGCAGTCCTCCCAGTTTCCCTGTTGTCCTGTGCCTCTGTCCCCTGAACTGTGTGCCCACTGCCACTGACCCCAGGTCCCTGATCGTCCTGTGTTTGTGGGGTTGACTGGGGTCCCTGCAGTGGTGGACACACTGCTGATTGATGTGTCCTGGGGACAGTGGTATGGGCACGCTGGGTGGGTGCTGCGCTGGTGTTTCCTGAGGGGGGAGGGTTGGTGGTGGTATGTGCCTGTGGCTGGGTAACCAACTGTCCGACGGTCCCTGATGGGCCAGGTTGGTCATCCTGATCCAGGTGTGCAGAGCTGTTGTCATCACTGTGGGCCTCTTCTGAGGGGGACTGGATGTTGCTGGCACCTAATCTCCGGTGACGTTGTAGTGAATCCTAGTTTGTTTTAATGGCATAACGGGAGTTAGCTTAGCCTTTGGCTTGCAGGCTCATGCCCCCGTCACCTAGTGACTTTTAACCTACTTAGCTTGCTCTGTCTTAGACCATTTATTTAATTAAATCTTCTAAGATGGCTGCCTTGTTTATAGTTAGGCCTTTTTGTTTAGAGTGATGTTATCAGTGTCACCCAGCTAAGGCGTCAACTCATGCAACAAAGACAAACAAACTGTATGTACTATTAGAAATTACAGTCCCAAGCATGCAGCATTATCTATTGTTTTGGAACAACCTACGTGAGGGGTCCAAGTAGATCTGTATAAATACATCAGACTTTAGACAGATAATCAGAGGGATTCCGACCAGATACAATTGTTGCTATTGATGCTGCACGTCGCCTTGAAGCTGACCCGGACTTTGTGTTCTTCTGAAAGTCTGAGCTCGAGACCTCATTCAAGGTAACCAGGGTTGGGGGCTCCTTCCAGGGACATGGCATTGGCAGATTAGGTTTAACATACCCAGCTCTACTCTGGGTAGAAGGTTAGGCCTATTATGATAGGGTACACAGACATATGATACACTTCATGCCTTTTTATGCTAATACAAGATGGTGGGGGTCTTCATAATCATGGCCCTCATCTTTACAATTCTATCTCTTCTACTGTTCATTATCTTAATCATTGCAGCCAATACAATGTACCGCATTCTATTAAATAAAAACTATTGAAACATTACTTCATCTTCGTTATTGCCTGTGTTTGGTTGGGACATAATATATCTGTGAGAAAGGGGTAATCTCCGTTTAATCACGACACTCCCTGAGATGTCATACTTCTGAGTCCATGCGTAAAGGCTGCCACAAATCATCTTTAACTGTTTGGTTTGTTGGTGAGGTACTGCTAGTGAGCCGGAAGGGTTGGGACTACAGTTGCAACTTGTTGTAGAACAGGCACAGTCACCTACAAACATAAGTACTGTCATCCTCACACCAGCAGTCTTGCCCAGAGCAAGAGTCCAAACTACAACAACGTTGTGTGGGGGAACCGTGGGGATGCAAATACAGTGTTATTGTTTCTGCATGTGACATCTTGTGCATGGGTATGTTGCCCTGTATGGTTGATATTGCCATGGAAGATTGGCCTTAGTGTGAGTTGTTATTTGGTGGGCTAGGTGATTGTCTCTAGTGTGCTTGCAGTGGTGATAGTTGTCCATGCAGGTCTGTGATGGGTGTCCATGCATTGGTGGTGCATGCAGGGCTTGGTATTGGGCTGAGTGAGTTGTGATGGTAGGTACTGCTAGTGAGCCGGAAGGGTTGGGACTACAGTTGCAACTTGTTGTAGGACAGGCACAGTCACCTACAAACATAAGTACTGTCATCCTTACACCAGCAGTCTTGCCCAGAGCAAGAGTCCAAACTACGACAACGTTGTGTGGGGGACCTGTGGGGATGCAAATACAGTGTTATTGTTTCTGCATGTGACATCTTGTGCATGGGTATGTTGCCCTATATGGTTGATATTGCCATGGCAGATTGGCCTTAGTGTGAGTTGTTATTTGGTGGGCTAGGTGATTGTCTCTAGTGTGCATGCAGTGGTGACAGTTGTCCATGCAGGTCTGTGATGGGTGTCCATGCAGGTTTGTGATGGGTGTCCATGCAGGTCTGTGATGGGTGTCCATGCATTGGTGGTGCATGCAGGGCTTGGTATTGGGCTGAGTGGGTTGTGATGGTGGGATGTATGTGAGGTGGTGGAGTTATGGTGGTGAGGGTAGGGGTAGGGATATGTGATGGCATGCAGGTAGGGGGGGTGAAAGTAATAGAGATTTGACTTATCAGAATCCAGTCCTCCTGCTACTCCTGCCAGTCCCTCAGGATGCAGTAATGCCAAGACTTGCTCCTCCCATGTTGTTAGTTGTGTGGGAGGAGGTGGGAGTCCACCACCAGTCCTCTGTACAGCTATCTGGTGTCTTGCTACCACGGAATGCACCTTCCCCTGTAGGTCATTCCACCTCTTCCTGATGTCATCCCTTGTTCTGGGGTGCTGTCCCACGGCGTTGACCCTGTCCACAATCCTTCGGATAGCTCCATCTTCCTAGCAATGGATGTCTGCTGCACCTGTGATCTGAATAGCTGTGGCATCACCCTGATGCTTTCCTCCACCATGACCCTTAGCTCCTCCTCAGAGAATCTGGGGTGTCGTTGTGCTGCCATGGGTGTAGTGTGAGTGGTGTGTGTGAGGGTGTGTGGGGTGATGTGTTGGGGCGCCTGCTGGGAGGTGCGTGGATGGTGTACGGGTGATGGTGTCATATGGCTCTGGTTCTGTGGGTGCTCTTGGTGTCTCTCTCTCTCAGTTGTAAATTATTTTGAATCGTAAAGGGTTGTAGGTAATGTGGGTGTGTGTTTTATAGTGGTATGGATGTAATGTGTGTATGTGTGTCAGGTGTGTGTAGTTTGAATTGTCCAATGTGGTGTTGTTTTGTATGTGTGTGTGTATTTTGAGTGCTGCAGTATGTACCGCCAATGGTTTACCGAGGTTGAATCTCCACTGTGATTCGTGGGTCATAATACTGTGGGCGTAGTTCTGTTGGCGTAATGGTGTGGGTTTTGGTACCGCCAGTTTCTCACTTACCTTTGGGCTGGCGGACTTGTGTGTGTGTCTATATAGTGACGGATTTCTATGTGTGGGTCATAATACGGGTAGCGCAGTTAGCATGGCGGTAAGCGCACTTACCACTAATGTCATAATGAGGGCCATAGTTCGCTTATGATACAGTGGATGTTTCTGATTTCACATTGGTGAGTTGGTATAATGGCCAAACAATATTGAGCATCTGATTCAAAAAGACTAGGAACATTGAAACAATGTAAACAGTTCCTAGAAAAAAAACATTTCATATATATGTTTACACTGCAACATTCAAGTCAGTTCATGTTGACAGCTGCAGATTGGCATGAAGCCTTACTTCTTCAGAAATGTGAATGTAAGCCAGTCTGTTTCAACAAACTTGAATTAAGAAGCAAAACATTATTAATTAAAAGAGACAGGAATGCGTGCACATTGGTGACAAAGTAAAACATACCCAAAACAACATTGTCATGCCCTTTGTTACATCAAATGATAAATCAATGTTGAAGTAAAGGAGTTACTGAAAGGTACTTTTGCAGATGGACAATGAACATGGTACACAAGTTCCTTGCTAGAGATTTGTTTTTGTGACGTGAGTTCACTATTAAAAACAACCAATCTGTACAATTCAGAGGTGTTAACAATTACATGAGATATTTGAGGTCCTTTTTGAGCATTTATCTAAAATGAAATTGGACTAATGATGGTCATTTCCAAAACTGGGTCCATAATATGTTCCTTACGTGCATGGGCTAATGCTAAAGTATATCTAAGTTTTATAGCCTTGAAGAAGGTTGAAAAATGAAATTATAAAAAGTTTTGTTAAATAACTTTGTGATCATTTTGATTTCCACAAATATGATAAAATGTTATATACAACTTTTCAGAATCTTCAGGAACAGACGAAGGAGTAATTGGGCATGAAGGCTGGTAAGCAGCTGGCCACTGTGTGCCGAGTGGAAAAACAATGGACACCGATGAACACAGTGGCATACAGAATCAGGAGACTGGCACAGAGGCCATCAGCTCAGTATAGTTAGAGGCTTCCACCAGCGACCAGTCCCTTATGGTTGCAGAACCTAGAGGACCTGTTTCATCGACATCCTCGTTCTTAACCCAGATTCCTATCTCCACCCCCCCCCTCCTGCATCCCCAGTTGGCCAAACTCACCCCCCAAAAGGTCTCAGTTTTTTTTTTTCTGCAAGCACCTCCCCTGCTTCCCCTGTCCCCCCACTTCGCTCACTAAATAAGCTATTTACTACTTATGCAGCATCTCTGCAAGCTGGAAAGTGATCATGAATGGCATCCAGGAGCTTAGTTCCAAAATGCAATAGATAGTTGCATTCCTGGTTGTCATTCATAGGTCAATGTCTGTCATGTAGGGATCACTAGCATAAATAGCCTCTGCACTGACTGCAGCCCCTCAATCGGCCCAACCATCTGCCCATACTCTGGTCCCTTCCTCATCCCAACTCCCACCCCAATCCCAAGTACACTAATTTTTTTGCACTCACCGCCTCCAACAGGCAAAAGCAGCATACCCACACCCACACATAAACACAAACACATCAAGAAAGAACAACATACTCCCATACAAGATACACACACTACTGACACTACACCCACAGGCCAGCACACCCACCATCACACCCACAACCACCACACCCACAACCACCACATTCCAACCACAACACCTACCACCACAAACATATGCATCACTACCACACCCGCAACCACCAGCCACCAACAACCACCAGCACACCCACAAGTACCACAGCCACAGCATCCACCTCAACATTACTCTCATACAAACACACACACCTACACGCAAAACAACACCCATCAATTCTACATGCTCACAATCACCTGAATACAAAACACCTACAAAACCACACAGATCCAAACACACACTAGACACACATGGATCTACAACACATGATGACACGTGCACCACAACTGCAGGAACCACCTCAACAGCACACTCAACCAAACACACTCACAGAAAAACACACACACACACACTTCAACACCCACCAAACGCAAACACACACACTCACCTGAACACTACACATCTTAAAAGAAACACACACCTAAACATACACCACACTCACCAGACCCATGATCACCTGCAAAACAATCAGGCACACACATCAACCACTTCAGCTATCTCTACCTCCCAATCCTCTTCCACCCCTTATATTCCTTATCCACCACCCACTTTTACTGCATATCTTATTCCTGACCCGTAAGAAACTAAAATCCACCTCTCCCAAGAAAGATAATTGAGGTGCCTGCTCTGCCCAATAGATGCCATTTACGGGTGAGGTTGTCCCTTGGCAGTGTCATTAGGAGGCAAGTCCTAGGTCAGAAACCAAACTTGTGCATCCTTAGCTATCTTATGGACATTTATTATATTATGTTAAACAAATTGATTAGAAGAGAAGTATCTCATTTGTTATTGAAAGTTCCTTTCTTTTCAAAAAGTCTGTTCTGACTTATTATTTTTTTAATTATTCATTGATGACAATATTATTTATGCAAATGTGAGTAACATGAACTTAATATCATTTCTGACAGTGACCAAAACAGGTCTTATTTTTTACTTATTTGTATAGTGCATAAATTAGTGATGAACATTTTGTAATGGGCATGTTAATTTTGGTGCAAGCATTAGTCATGACAATGGACCCTTGCACCAAAAGTTATCATGTTTATATTTTTGTAACTTGTGAATGCAGGTGTGCTTATTTAAAAATGGCACGTTTTAATTTTAAACAAATATGCATTACTCATCAAAACACTTTTGATTTAAAGGAAATGTAATGATTGACAGAAAATCCAATAGATAAGGAAACATGTTACATTTATACTTTGAATTTAGAGGTGACATTGACTGCACATTTCTTGTAAACTCACTTGTTGCATTGTGTAGTGTAATTACTACATTTTATTGCATTTATGTAGTTCAAATAGTGTCTAGTGAATATGTATCTGATTTGGTAGTTTAGGGAAAATGATTAAACACACTTCTATCAACACATTTAAATTTTTGGATTAATGTGACATTCTGTAAAGGTGTCCATAAGCATGAGGGCATCTTGCACCAAACTGGTAAATGTAAATGAAATATACAGGTGTGTTTCTTAAAATTCCTTCAAATAACACATTACACACATATACCCTGGACATTACTGTTCTATTGCTTGCAAGTATTTTTTTTTAAATGCACAAATCAGGTGCTAAAGTAAACAGACAATTTTCATGTTAACAAGCAAAACAGTCACTTACCTTTGTTTCTGGTGATGACGGCATTGATTTCAGCAGCAAAGATAGGACATGTACAATTGGGTTAATTGCAGCAATGGAAGTGGAAGTGAAAAGTAGAAAAATGCTAAGTTTCGACTTTATATGCCTTTGATTCTGCCAAATCAGGTGTGGAGGTTTAGCTGCCACAGTTACATCTGTGGGAAGGCACAACTTGATTAACCCGGTGGTAATACTAGTGTTAGCGGTGACATTTTACTAATGAATATTCATGTATTCTGAATGTTAAATCTGCATAGAAAATGAGTTAATATAGAAAAATAATACACAAGTTTGCAAATGTGCCTATTTGAATGATCCCCAATATTTGCAAAGTGTACTTATTAACATCTTATTGATGTAAAATGTCGAGCTCATGTTTGGATTAATGTAGTAGTATGTCATATTAATGGTCATGTATTATGTATTTGCTTTAATAATCATAGGCCTCAATTAAGCGAGGTCTTGGGCCTAGCTGCGCAGCTTTATGTTAAGTTGCATTGCTTAGACGAATCTTAAAATGGAATTAGATTGTAATTTTCCACTGTGATGACCTAGTTGCTGAAATTCTTTCCCATGAGAACTGCTTGCTAGAAAATGTAGTACTAGCTACTGATACTTTGTAAAACTTAGGGGCAGATTTATGGAAAGTGGAGCTGACCTGAGTGCAGTACCACTTTTCCTGTGCCCCTTAGCACCCTCATACAGCCACCATGTGTGCGCCATGTTTAAAATATGGTGCCCCCCAGCGCAGGGTAGGGGGCAATAGTGTAATGTTCTATGACGCTATTGATCTATTGATGTACTCTGCAGGAATAGCACCAAAATATTGGCGCTACTCCTGCTGAGTACATAGGGGCCCATTCTAAAGAATGGAAGCCCCCTTTTAACGCCTGCTCTCATGGAGTTCCTTATGCTATTTTTCTGGCTGCCCTAATGGGGGAACGCACCCTTTGCATACATTATGCCTGGTGCAGGCATAATATAGTGCAAATGGTTATGGAGTGGCACAATGCATCCATTGAGCCACTCTGTAAATACGGCTCAGGGATTTTGGCCTCGTTGGGCATTATTAACGTCAAAATAAATGACATTAATGTGGTGCTAGGTGGTACAAGGGGCCTATAAATAAGCCCCTAAGTGTGTTGTAGGCGATCTTCTCAGGAACTAACAATGGATACACTGACTGGGTATAAGCTGATACAAATTTGTTACCTGACGAGCCCAACGACGGGAGACAAGGAGCCAATCATTGACATGTAACCAACGGTTTAGTAATATATAAGATTTAAGGTTCTACTTTCATTCAACTAAATGTAAACATATGATTCTTTGGCAAATAGCAACGAGGGAAGTAGTTTTAGGGAATCTAACTTAGCCAGACTGCACTGAGAGGAGACAGCCCAAATTCTTTCAAAAGTGCACAGACATGCTCACTGTTTCTAATCTTTACCAGGAAGTACTTTTCCTATTATGTCAGTTCCTGAGACACTTCTATCTTGAACTTTATTGCTGAATTCTGATGCTTTGCTGACTGAACAGATGTCCAATTGACAAAGACAGTCGCAGCTTGCTGAACGAAACTGAGGCAAGGTGTAAGGTGATGTTACTGATTGCTATGTCTACTTGCTTTTGTCCTTAGGTACCAACCAATAATTTTGATAGAGCCATAGTTAGGTGTTTCCCAAATTTGTGTTGATTAAATTGTTTTGCTTGAAGCCCAAACATGCCATTCTAATCCAAAGGTTAGTTAGGATACTCACTGATGACGCTTGCTAAATATTATCAGCATTTGATGTCTTTTCTTTGCTGAATCTAAATGTATGCCATTTCTATTGCTCAGGTATTCTTGCTATTGATTTGTACTATAACTTTAGAATGTGTAGTGATCTAAGCTTTGATTAAATTGAGATTCTTTAGAAGATTCGATCAAACGGTACTGTTTCTGTATGCCTATCATTTGATTTTGAGACTAATTTATGTGATACTAGCATTGTTAATACAGGGAGATAAACATTCTAACTTTTACATAAAGGTGTGGTTATTCATGACCAAAGGGGTCATGGTGCGTGAAAATTATTGACTCCCAAGATTATTGAGCTAATTCATTGGTATTGCTATTGCTTTACATTGGAACTGAGTCTTATAGAGGGAACCACTCTAAGAGCAGTCAAAAGGTCCATTGAACCTCCAACACGTCCCCTTATAATCTACGATAAGAAACCAAATAAGGTCAGACGCGCTAACAGTGATGGTAGCAGAGCATGATGGTTTGTTTCCTTAAGATCCCATCATAAAGCATTTTGTCCCCAGAGAAAGTAAATGAGAAATAACAGGTACTCAGAGGTTATAGTGGGGTACATGGTTAGTCTCCTAAAGAGAAAATAATTTGCAGAAAGTTTGAATTTTCAGATTCAAGGATAGGAAGTGGAGAGAAATTGTATCCCTAATTACTTTCCCAGAACCTTGGAGCTTCCAATTATTGTTTGAAGATGTTCTTGGTGTTCTAGTGACAGTGTGAATAGAATAGGTTTTGCGCTTGCACAGCTTATGCAAATCGCAGGTGAATTGTGATCTTTGTGAGGTTTTAGGGAGGTTGCGTACTCCACATGAAGTTGTTGAAGGAGTTTGAGAGTAGAGAAGTCGTTGAATTTCACATGTGTGTGGTGCTTTGTGCTCACAAATTATCCACATGGTTGTTTGTATATGGACCCTGTGAGGTCTAAGACTCTGGAGTATGGGGGGTGGTCTGGCCACAAGAGCTGGTGGCCGTTTGAGGGAAGGGCTCTGCAAGGCGGCGGGCCTCGGGCCGGGTGGTGGGGATGCTGTGGGGGCAAGGAGCCTCCCTGATGGGGCAGGTTGGTCATCGTGATCCAGGCGTGCAGAGCTGCTGTCATCACTGTGGACCTCTTCACGGGGGGACTGGATTTGGCTGGCACCTCCTCTCCGGTGACGTTGAGTGGGTCTCCTGTGTGGATGTTAATACAGTGTTTTTACATCTCCGTGTGCCATCTTGTGCATGGATATGTTTCCCGTATGGTTGTTATTAGCAAGGCACTTTTGGGTTGTGTGAGATATCAGTGGTTTGGCTAAGTGATTGTCACTATTGTGCATGCTGTGGTGATGGGTGTCTACGCAGGTCTGTTATGGGGGTCCATGCATTGTTGTTGTATGCTGGCCTTAATTTTGGGATGTGTGGGTTGTGACGGTGGGGTATATGTGAGGTGGTGGGATGATGGGGTGAGGGTAGGGGTTGATGTTTGTGATGGCATGCATGTAGGGTGGGGGATAAAGTAGAAAAGATCTGACTTACCAGTGTCCAGTCCTCCTGCTACTCCTGCCAGGCCCTCAGGATGCATGATAACCAAGACTTGCTCCTCCCATGTTGTTATTTGTGGGGTAGGGGTCCATCGCCAGTCCTCTGTACAGCTACCTGGTGTCTTGCAACCACAGAATGCAACTTCCCCTGTAGGTCATTCCACCTCTTCCTGATGTCATCCCTTGTTCTTGGGTGCTGCCCCATGGCGTTGACCCTGTTCACGACTCTCTGCCATAGCTCCATCTTCCTTGCAATGGATGTCTGCCGCACCTGTGATCCGAATAGCTGTGGCTCTACCCGGATGGTTTCCACCACCATGACCCTTAGCTCCTCCTCTGAAAACCTGGGGTGTCTTTGTGGTGCCATGGGTGTAGTGTGAGTGGTATATGTGAGGTTGTGTGGGGTAATGTGTTGGGGTGTGTGCTGTGAGGTGTGTGGATGGTGTATTGGTGATGGTGTGCTGTGGCTCTGGTTGTGTGGGTGCTCTTGCTGTATCTCTTTCTAGTGGCAATCTTTGTTAGTCGTAAAGGGATGTGGGTAATATGGGTGTGTGTTTTATAGTGGTGTGGGTGTGTGAGTGTGCTATGTGTATGTGTGTCAGGTGTGTGTAGTTTGAATTGTCCAATGTGGTGCTGTTTTGTTAGTGTGTGTGTATTTTGAGCGAACGGTCTGTACCGCCAATGGTTTAGCGTGGTTGAATGTCCGCTGCGGGAATTCGTGGGTCATGATGCTGTGGGCATATTTCTGTTGGAGTAACGGTGGGGGTTTTGGTACTGCCAGTTTATCACTGACCTTTATGCTGGTGGACTTGTGGCGGGTGTCTGTGTAGTGATGGATATCTATGTGTGGGTCATAATACCCGTTGTGGTATACCGCTGCGGTCACGGTATTTTGGCGCAGTCAGCATGGCGGTAAGCAGCACTTATCACCAATGTTGTAATGAGGGCCTTAATTTAGAAAGACACAAAATGAGGGGGTTAATGTTTAGTGCATACATAGAAAAATAAGGGCACATTTTGAGTGAGTTCCAAAATATTTTCCTGTTGTACTTCCAAGAAGAACAGCCTATTAGTTGTGTTCCTTGTGTTCTACTGAAGCGTCCCAGTGTGTTCCTAAAAAACAACTAGAGTGCTAACAGTCTTACTTATAAAAGTGTGGCACGCCTGAAGCGATCTTGATTTAATCAAACTGTTCAAACTTAAAAAATTTAATTTAGAAAGGAACAAAATGAGGTGGTTCATTTTGTAAAAGAACTGGCACCCCATTTACTCACGCATAATTCACTAACAAACTCCCTCAGTCACTGATACAGCCCCTCACCTATCTACTCACTAACATATTCACTCACTCTCAATACCCACTCACTCACCCATAGAGACAATGACACACTCCATTATTCAACAATGCAGGCACTCACACAACTAGTTATTGACTGATTCAGCTACTGATACATTTACTTACAAACCCATACAGCCACTTATACAGTTTAACTATATTTTTCCATAGAAATTTGGCTGAAGAAAGAGAAGATATGAGTTTGGTAAATTGAACAGATGTTTTTGTTTGTATTTTAGGTTGATGTTATTGCATTCTATCCATCCACTTTTGCTTTTTAGATACACAGTGTAGTGTCCAAAGCCTCATTAAGTCCTTCATGACAGATGCTAGCGAAGTAGTAAAAGTTCTTCCTGAAAGTGAAATTTGTCCAGCTTTGAAGTTTGTAATTTGAGTTTCCAATTTGGAACCATTTGCTTTGCACCGTTGCAGCATTGCTATAAGGTATTTTCCTAATCTTTGTAGAAAGAGTGCAGAGAAAAGGTCAGATGTGAAGTTTGAAAAGGTCATATCTTGGTTACCAATACTGCACAATGTGTCAAAAGGTACACTTTTACAGTCTGGTAATGTTAATTTGAGAAATAGTCCAGAGTTAATTTTTAGTGCTAGATGTAAATAAACAGTCTTCACAGTCATGGGTCCATTTGTAACTGAGTCCAAAAGGATCATCAATATTTATTACAAGCACGACCATAACAAATTTCTGTGCGTCTTGCTGATTGTTGAGAGTAAACATTCTAGATCCAATACATATGTCTAAAATATTTTGGATCCCTGAAGCTGAATGATTGCACACTTGTCAGTCATTAAACATGTAGAAGACATTGGTGGTCATTACAACCCTGGGGGACGGTGTTAAAGCGGCAGTAAGACCGCCAACAGGCCGGCGGTAAAACAATAGCAATTACGACCGTGGCGGAAACCGCCAACAAAGACAGCCACTTTAACACTCCGACCACCACAGCGGTACAAACAAACAGCGCGGCGGTCACTGCCAACAGACAGGCGGGAGACAATGTACCGCCCACACTATTATGACAGGCCAATCCGCCACCTTTTCCGGGGCGGATACACCGCGGATAAAAACACAGCGGAAACAGGAATTTTGAAGGGAAATAGCTCACCTCTACACACTCCACGACGAACGAGGACACCATGGAACCAGAACTCCAAATCCTACCTGCAATAGTCTTCCTGCTCCAGGAGCATGAACGCCAGCGGCGAAGACCACGGTGAGTACTGCACCTACGACACAGGGGAGGCAAAAAACAGGGAGACACACATGCAACACCCCCACCCCCACCCTCACCCACTACAACACACACACTAATGCATATCAATACATCACAGTTACACCCCCCAAATCCCCCCCGGAAGATTGCAAAGACCAAAGAAAATGAGTGTAACCATCGGAATATATTACAAACAAGTAGGCAGAAATTTATATATATACACCATGTACAAAATATATACCAGGCATAGTAGTCCAGGTACTGCACAAAGAAAGTCCGTGGAACACTGGGACCACACGGTATGGGCGAGGCCCACACAAGATCCCCGACCATGACGGAGAGAACACTGCAGGGGCATCAGACAGCAAGAAAACAGGCACCTCAGGGGGAGGTAAAGGGGGGGCACCTCAGCCGCTTGAGTGCATGACGCCAAATCCACGAGGGGGCCACATGCCCACTGTTCAATCCTGGGGAGTGCAAGCCACAGTCTTTCAAGTCTATACAGTGGGTGGCTTGCCCACTGTTCAATCCTGGGGAGTGCAAAGCCACAGTCTCTCAAGTCTCTACAGTGGGTGGTTTGCCCACTGTTCAGTCCTGGGTAGTGCAAAGCCACAGTCTCTCAAGTCTCTACAGTGGGTGGTTTGCCCACTGTTCAATTCTGGGGAGTGCAAAGCCACAGTCTCTCAAGTCTCTACAGTGGGTGGGTTGCCCACTGTTCAATCCTGGGGAGTGCAAAGCCACAGTCTCTCAAGTCTCTACAGTGGGTGGTTTGCCCACTGTTCAATTCTGGGGAGTGCAAAGCCACAGTCTCTCAAGTCTCTACAGTGGGTGAGTTGACCACTGTTCAATCCTGGGGAGTGCAAATCCACAGTCTCTCAAATCTCTACAGTGGGTGGGTTGCCCACTGCCATATCCTGGGGAGTGCAAAGCCACAGTCTCTCAAGTGGATAACAGTCTCCACTGGTTCTGGAGGGGGACTGGTGCCCAGTGTGCTTCATCCTGTGAAGGACAGAGGTAGTAGATGGATGTCTCCACTGGTTCTGGAGGGGGACTGGTACCCAGAGTGCTTCATCCTGTGAAGGACAGAGGTAGTGGATGGATGTCTCCACTGGTTCTGGAGGGGGACTGGTGCCCAGAGTGCATCACTCACCCCGTGACGGACCCAGTTGCGTCAGTGCCCCTGCCGCTCATGGGCTAGCGGTGCTTGAGTTGGCGGTGCAATGTTCAGCGGTGCTTGAGTTGGCGGTGCCCTGTCCAGTGGTGCTTGAGTTGGCTGTGCCCTGTTCAGCTGTGCTTGAGTTGGCGGTGCCCTGTTCAGCGGTGCTTGAGTTGGCGGTGCCCTGTTCAGCGGTGCCTGAGTTGGCGGTGCCCTGTGCAGCGGTGCTTGAGTTGGCGGCGCCCTGTTCAGCGGTGCTTGCACTGGTGGTCCTTCATGGCCCAGCGGGGCTGGTGCTGGAGATGGCCTCCTGGGCAGCTGTGCTGGGGCTGGCGGTGGCCTCCTGGGCAGCTGGGCTGGGGCTGGCGGTGGCCTCCTGGGCAGCTGTGCTGGGGCTGGCGGTGGCCTCCTGGGCAGCTGGGCTGGGGCTGGCGGTGGCCTCCTGGGCAGCTGGGCTGGGGCTGGCGGTGGCCTCCTGGGCTGCGGGGGTCCCAGGCTTGCCGGGTTTCTTGTGGGCCTTCCCCACCTTGGAAGGTGTCACAGCTTACTCCACACTCCCAACAGGACCCCTGGGAGCGGCTTTGGTGGCTGGAGTCTTCCCCCTCTCCTGCCGGGCACTGGCCAACTTCTGATGCTTCACAGATGGGGGGCTGTCTGTGCTGTGGCTCCGTGCCACACTGGCTGTCCTGGTGGCCGGTGCACTCCACATACCAGTGACTAAAGACACCACTGGTCCCGGAGATGTTGTGGCTGAGGTGCTACTTCGGGACCTATGAGATGGACGGGGTGGGGTAGGTGTGGGAAAAAGGTCAAGGGTGGACAGGAAAAGTTTTTTGGACACACTGGGATGGGTAGCTGGAGGGGGTTTGGGAGTGGAGGAAGAGGTGGTGGTAGTAGGAGGTGTACGTTTGGTGACTTTGGGTGCAGGTGCATGCGCTGGATGCTGTTGTGAGGTGGATGGCTGTTGGGTGTGTGTGTGTGTCTGCGTTTGTGTATCTTGGGAGGGGGCGTCACAGACACACTGGGAGAGGACACAGGGGACGTGTGAATGGTAGTGGGGTGGTGACTGCACGTGAGCGGGGCGTGCTGGTGGGTGTGCTGGTGAGAGACGTAGTGACTGTAGAGGTAGTGCATGCATGTGTGAGTGTAGAAGAGACTGTGAGTGAGGAGGGAGACGACGAGGAGGGGGACACAGTGGAGGCAGTGGATGTTGGTGTGTCTGCATGTGTGTGTTGCTTGCGTGAGTGCCTGTGGGATGTGTGGTGCTTACGTTTGCCTGAGCTTCCCTTGTGTGTTGAGGTGAGTGCAGGCTGGTCTGATGGTGTGCTTGGGATAGGCAGAGGTACAGGGGATTGGGTCTGGGTGGAGGAAGTTGAAGGGGGGAGGCTAGAGACGGGGACAA
Source organism: Pleurodeles waltl (assembly GCF_031143425.1). Taxonomy (NCBI): domain Eukaryota; kingdom Metazoa; phylum Chordata; class Amphibia; order Caudata; family Salamandridae; genus Pleurodeles; species Pleurodeles waltl. The sequence continues at coordinate 1,161,558,219 of NC_090445.1, read as the reverse complement.
TGGCTGCCATCAGTGCTGAGGCCAGAGTTTGAAAAGCTCGGTGAAGGGCCGCCTGACCAGAATGAATGCCCTCCAGGAATGCATTAGTTTGTTGCAACTGCCTTTCTTCACCCTGGATGGCATTCAAAAGGGTAGACTGCCCAACAGTGAGGGACCTGCAGAGGTCAATGGCCTCCTCACTAAGGGCAGCAGGGGTGACTGGGGCAGGGCCTGAGGTGCTTGGGGCGAAGGTGATGCACACCCTCCTGGGTGAGCAGGCACGGGGTGAAGGCTGAGGGGCTGCTGGGAGGGCGGTGCTGGTGGGGGGGTGGCGGCTGTACCTGTTGATGCAGGGGGCACAGGTGTTGCCGCCACCACAAGGGAGCTCCCATCAGAGGACGAGTCCGTGTCGCTGGTGTCAGCTCCTGTCCCCGCCGTAGAGCTCCCCTCGCCCTCCGTCCCACTGGTGAATTCCAAGTCCGTAGTCTCGCCCTCCAGGGACATGTGGGATGCAGCTCCCTCGTGCTCCTGTGCCACTGCTCCTCTGCCTGATGATGCTAATGCACACAAGAACAGGGAGACCACAAAAAGGGGGGGGGGGACGACAGAAGAAAGACATGTTGAGTGCATGGATTACCGCTACCGGACAAGACAGACACAGAAGCCCCCTGCACTACGCCGCGCTCCTGGGCTCCACTGTTCAATTCCTGGGAAATGGCCTACAAGGCTATGGATGACACCTGCACACATAGATGACACAGGGACATGAATAGCTGTACTTGGCACTCTACAGAGGTGGGATGGGGTGCCACATGGCCTGCCTTACGGAGGGGCCTTGCCTACGGAACTCGCCCTGGTCTAGGGAAGCCCATAGCCCTCCTCCCCCACCCAGACAACTCCACTGTGCGCAAAGTCAGCAGAGTGAGATTTGTACTCATCCCCTTGTGTCTGCTGTGATGCCCTCAAGCACCCATCCAACTCCGGGTAGGCCACCACCAGGATCCTGAACATCAGGAGGGTGATGGTGCGACGGGCACCCCTCCCACGTTGGGAGGCCATCCCCAGCTGAGCCTCCGCCGTCTTCTTGCTCCAGTGGCGAATGTCCTCCCATCTTTTCTGGCAGTGGGTGCTCCGTCTGTGGTAGACCCCCAGGGTCCGGAAGTCCTTGGTGATAGCACGCCAAATATCTTTCTTCTGGTGAGTGCTGACCTACATGAAATGTACAGGGGAAGAAGAGAAGTCATTACCAACTGCACCGTCAAACTGATTGGCCCCCATCCCTGCCCTTGCCATGTGGCACATGCATTCATCATCTTTCATGCATGCAGCACTCTGTCCCCTTCCTTCTTACATCCAGCCCTGTCCACACAGGCATAGCCCATACAACATGCTCCCTGTGTACTTACCTGTTTGTCTGGAGGACCGTAGAGTAGCGTGTACTGGGGGAGGACCCCATCAACGAGCTTCTCCAACTCCTCCGATGTGAAGGCAGGGGCCCTTTCCCCAGACGCACGAGCCATTCTCTCTTCCAGACCGAGGTCACAGCAGCACTTGCAGTGTAGGTCTTCTCCTGTCGAAGATCAGGTATCGAGTGATTGAACAGATAGAAAATGGCGGTCACGTCCGCGGCGGTGCGTACCGTCACCGCCGGCGTACTTCGTCATTGGCTCCTGGGACCCATAGGGTCCAATGTTAACGAATGCAGCATTGCGCCGCGGTCTTCGACCGCCTACCGCGACGGTATACAACGCCAGAGCAGTTACCTCACATCCCACTGTCCCACTTTAAAGGTCAGGCAGCCGCCATTTCAGGGGCCCACATGGCTTCATTTTCAACTGCGTCACACATACCTAGGCCTAGACTCAACACTCATACAGGCCACCTTTTGTGTATGATTGGTGTTCTGGGTAAACTGTGGGTACGTACCTCTGAGTTGTTTGACTCTGTGCTTGCTGTTGTCCTTCATAGGCACCGTCCGCTGGGACATGTGAGGCGATGGCGGCATCCTCCGGTGTACCGACTGTTGGTGGTCCTGTCAACAATGGAGGAGTGACATTTGATAATCACCTACAGGCTTGACTGTGCCTCAATCCAGGAACTGTGTATCCACCATCCCACAGGAATCCCTCCTCAAGTGCAGGTGCTGTAAGTGCTCCATTTCCTTGCAAGTGGCTCTTTTCAAACAACTGTGGCCATGGCATCAGGGATGTCCCAGCCTATGTTTTCCAACGTATTGTCCAGAGTGTTGTCTGCCCTTCTGAAACACATGCGGAGCTACATCGTTTTCCATCAGTTGGAGGATTAGCCTACAGTGAAAGTTGATTTCTCTGTCCAGGGACATATCTCCAACATCCTAGGTGCCATTGATGGGACCCATGTGGCTTTGGTCCCCCCCCCCACAGGAATGAACAGGTGTACAGAAACCGGAAGAGTTATCATTCTATGAATGTACAGATGGTATGTTTGGCAGACAAGTACATCTCCCATGTGAATGTCATGTTCCCTGGCTCAGTGCATGACGCCTACATCCTGCGGAATAGCAGCATCCCTTATGTGATGGGTCAACTCCAGAGGCACCGTGTGTGGCTATTAGGTGAGCACCTGGAAGCAAGTCAGTGGGAATGGTTGTCTGGGTCTGGAGTTATCCCTCCAGGTTAGTGTGTGTCTAACAGTTGCCCCTCACCATTTGCAAGTGACTCTTGTTACCCCAACCTGTCATGGCTACTGACCACAGTGAGGAATCCCAGGACCAGGGCAGAGGAAAGCAACAATGAGGCCGATGGGCAACTAGGAGGGTGATCGAGCGGACCTTCGGCCTCCTGAAGGCCAGGTTCAGGTGCCTCCATATGACAGGTGGATCCCTATCCTACTCACCAAAGAAGGTGTGCCAGATCATCGTGGCCTGCTGTATGCTTCACAACTTGGCTTTGCGACGCCAGGTTCCTTTTCTGCAGGAGGATGGTCCAGATGGCGGTGTTGTTGCAGCTGTGGGGCCTGTGGACAGTGATGAGTAGGAAGCAGAGGAAGAAGTCATGCACAACAGGGACTCAGTGATCCTGCAATATTTCCAGTGAGACACAGGTAGAAATCCAAACCTGCCTACTACATGTACTTTGACATTACTACCTCTCTCCTGTCTGTCGTTTTCACCCAGTGTATGGTCACTGAGTTGTCACTTTCCCTTACGGTTTCACAGATGTGGGTCCCACTGTGTGACATCTGCTTAGATTCCTCATGGACTAGAGCTGTGTGACATAGGTATGTTGACATTACTATTTAAAAAACATTTTGTCACTGTAATTGCTAATACACTATTTCGAAATCACAGACAGACTCCAGATCATTTTGTGCTTTAGGTGTGTTTATTTAAATGCTCAAAATTGGAGGGGGTAGTGAAATGGTGAGGGGTGATGGTGGAGGAGTGTCCATGGCAGAGTCCAGTCTATTAGTCTCACAGGTGCATTGCCCATATGGGCATAGGAAGTGGAGCTGGGGCAGTTTAATTATGGACAGGGTGACAAAGTGGGACAGTAGGATGACAATCAGGGTGGTCTCATTTCTTGGCGGGGGTCTTGGCATCGTTCTCTGTCTTGTTCTGGATCTCAGGGACCATTTGCGGGGTGGTTCTCCATCTGCAGGGGGTAGGGTGCTGGTGTGGTGGTCCTGTGGCGGGTATCCTGTCCACTAGCACCGGCGGAGGTGGTGGGCAGTTCATCATCCATGCTAGTGTCAGGGGCCCCTTATAGTGCCACAGTGTTCCTCCTCGTGTTGACTAGTTCTATCAGCACCCCTACAATGGTGCCCAGGGTGGAGCTGATGGTTCTGAGTTCCTCCCTGAAGCCCATATACTGTTCCTCCTGAATGCTCTGGGTCGCCTGAAACTTGGCCAGTACCGTTGCCATTGTCTCCTGGGATTGGTGGTAGGCTCCCATGATGGAGGAGAGGGCCTCGTGGAGAGTGGGTTCCCTTGGCCTGTCTGCCCCCGTCACACGGCAGCCCTCCCAGTTCCCCTGTATTCCTCTGCCTCCATCCCCTGGACCGTGTGCCCACTACCACTACCCCCAGGTCCCTGTTGTTGTTGGGGTGATGGGTTAGCCTGGGTTCCCTGTACTAGTGGACACACAGCTGATTGACGTGTCCTGGAGACTGAGGTATGGGCCCGCTGGGTGGGTGCTGTGCTGGTGTTTCCAGAGGGGGGAAGGTCTGTGGTGGCCTGTGCCTGTGTGAGGGGAACTGACTGTCCAGAGGTCCCCGATGGTCCGGGCTGGTCATCTAGATCCAGTTGGACAGTGGTGCTGTCATCACTTTGGGCCTCTTCTGTTGGTGGTGTGGACATGTGTGGACCCTCCTGTCCGGTGACATTGGGTAGGGGTCCTGCAGGGGTATAAAAGGATGTTTATTAAATCTGTGTGTGTCATGGTGTGCAATGAGTGGGTGACCGTGTACCCCAGTGCTAGCATTCCTGTGTGGGAGCTTGTGTGATGATGGTTTAGGGGGGTGTATGGGTATGTGCAGTGGGCATGCTTTGGTGATGGGTGTCCATGCTTTGTTGTTGCATGCAGGGCTTGGTGTTGGGATGTGTGGTTTGTGATGTTGGGACATTTGTGAGGAGTTGGGGTGCTGGGGGTGAGGGTGAGGGTGGGGGTATGTGATAGCATGCAGGTAGGGTGGGGGATGTAATAGTAAAGCTTTGTCTTACCAGCGTCCATTCCTCCAGCTACTCCTGCGAGGCCCTCACAATGCAGAATCGCCAAGACCTGCTCCTCCCATGTTGTTAGTTGTGGGGTAGGAGGTGGGAGTCCGCCGCCAGTCCGCTGAACCGCCAGGTGGTGTCTTGACAGCACGGAACGCACCTTCCCCCGTAGTCGTTCCACCTCTTCCTGATGTCCTCCCGATTTCTTGGGTGTTGTCCCACTGCGTTGACCCTGTCCACTATTCTTCGCCATAGCTCCATCTTCCTAGCTATGGAGGTGTGCTGCACTTGTGATCCGAATAGCTGTGGCTCTACCCAGACGATTTCCTCCACCATGACCCTGAGCTCCTCCTCCGAGACCCTGGGGTGTCTTTGCCGTGCCATGGGGTGTTGTAGGTGATGTGTGGGGTGGAGTGTGTGGTGATAAGTGTGGTGACATGTAGTGGTGTGTTGTATGAGGTGCGTGGAAGTTGTGTGGGTGATGGTGTTGTGTGCCTGTGGATGCTGTTGTTCTTGCTGGTGGTGTCTCTCTGTGGCCTTCTTTCAGAATTTTTTGTCGTGGGAGTTTGTGGGTGATGTGGGTGTGTGTCTTATATTGTAATGGGTGTGTGGGAGTGGTGTGTGTATGTGTATCAGGTGTGTGTATTTTGAATTGTCCAATGTGGCTGTGTTTTGTAAGAGTGTGTGTATTTTGAGCGCGGTGGTGTGTACCGCCAATGGAATACCCCGGTTGAAAGATCGCCGTGTGGATTCGTGTGTCGTTATAGTGTGGGCGTATTTCTGTTGGTGTGACAGTGGAGGTTTTGTTTTCGCCAGTTTACCACTGACCTTTGGTGTGGCTGACTTGTGTGGGTGTCTGACTTTTGGCGGATTATGAGATGTGGGTCATAATAGCTGTGGCGGAATTCCGCAGCCGCGGCGGTGTGTTGGCGGTCTTCTGCTCGGCGGTAAGCGCCTTTTACCGCCAATGTTGTACTGACCCCCATTGTCTTATTTGACTTTTGTTCAATTCGGTTTACTACATGGGGTAAATGGAATAGTATATTGAGAACACCATTCAAATAGCAGTTGACACCTGAACTGTTGTCTAACTGTAACCTACAATTTCACTGTAATTTTCCAGTTTTCTCTTCTTAGCACTCTCTTTGTTGTCCTTTTGTTTTTTATCTTTTCTTGAGGGTCCATAGAATGTTTTGTAATTTTCCAGTTTGGGCACAGTATCTGTTTCTCATAAACAGTATACTGGCCTCAATGAGGAGTGTATAGACTTCTTAATCAATTGTACTCTCTTACACAGTTTACATCAGCACTAACTTTGCTCTAATCAAAGTCAATCAAAAACAAGCTGGACAAGGTTCTAATTTGTGACTATGCTACATATGACATTTAGGGGGTCATTCTGACCCCCGCCGGCGGCGGAAGCCGCCGGCCTGGCGGGAACCGGCAGAAGACCGTACCGTGGTCAAAAGACCGCGGCGGTCATTCTGACTTTCCCGCTGGGCTGGCGGGCGACCGCCAAAAGGCCGCCCGCCCGCCCAGCGGGAAAGCACCAGCAACGAGGATGCCGGCTCCGAATGGAGCCGGCGGAGTTGCTGGTGTGCGACGGGTGCAGTTGCACTCGTCGTGATTTTCAGTGTCTGCCAAGCAGACACTGAAAATCTCAATGGGGCCCTGTTAGGGGGCCCCCTGCAGTGCCCATGCCAGTGGCATGGGCACTGCAGGGGCCCCCAGGGGCCCCATGACACCCGTTCCCGCCATCCTGTTTCTGGCGGTGAAAACCGCCAGAAACAGGATGGCGGGAAGGGGGTCGGAATCCCCATGGCGGCGCTGCTTGCTGCGCCGCCGTGGAGGATTCCCTGGGGCAGCGGGAAACCGGCGGGAAACCGCCGGTTTCCCTTTTCTGACCGCGGCCTTACCGCCGCGGTCAGAATTGCCCCAGAAGCACCGCCAGCCTGTTGGCGGTGCTTCCGCGGCACTCTGCCCTGGCGGTTTTCAAACGCCAGGGTCAGAATGACCGCCTTAATCTTTGAATACAGAACTTCCAACGTTAGCCCAAGCTACATCTACATTTAAAGCTTGTGATTTATGGATGGTTATGGCATATGCTAAAGAGAGCGGAAACTGTTGTCTTTGGGTATATGAGTCTTTTACAAGCAAAAACTGTACAACACAGCAGCCAATCTTCTTGACATCATCTAGCTAATCACATTTTATAGCCAAATGTTCTACCTCATCTCTATTTGGAAAAATAATGAAATCAATAACTTTACCTATTGCACCATGTACTAAGCCTTCCTCGACATTTAAAGTTTTAATTTGTGTTGTGAAGTAACTCAACAGTTTTTGCAGACACGGAAACTGTTTTCTAATCCTTCTGTTTTGAATACTGATTCCTACAAATAGTTCAATGTCTCTTGTAGTTTATATTTCAGTAGTATTGTGACTCCCTGATGTTCCATTTTATTGATAGCTGTAATTTCCAAAATATCTTCATTCTCCAATTGTAGTAATTCTTTAGTAACGTTTGAGCACTCTTGAAGTGTTAGCATTAAACAAACTATAGATTTCTCTTCTTTAATGAAATTGAACATTAGTTCTAGTGCAGTTATGTCAGATAGGAATAGGCTCTTCATTAGGTGACTTTCCATAGCATGTTTCCCCTGTTTTGTGAGAACTCCTACTCTAATCTCTTTCAGTATCTCTCTATATTTAATATCAGAGGCTTGGTACATGTTTTTTTCTAATTCTTTGTACTCACGTTTAACCAAATGTTCATGTTGCAAATACTTCCTAGAGAATTCCTTATTTTATTATTCAAAAAAGTTATGAAAGTTGGAGTAGGTCTCCAAAGACAAATGCTTTCCTCCAAATAGTGCATCATTGTTCTCAAAATCTGCTGCATCCTTATGTGAATGAAAACAAGCATTATGTTTGATACCATGCTCACTTCATTAATAATAAGAAGCGTCATTTTTTTCAATACTCTTGATACTTCATAGAAAGCGTCACCAAATAGCTTCTGATATTCATGTTCAATGGGTAGCATTAGTAGTCAATGTAGAGTCATTCTTTAATTTCATGCACAGCTAATCCTGTTGGTGCTGTAACTATACATGACAAACATGAACCTGTACTCTTCTGTAGATAACTGTTGAAAACTTCAGTTAAGAAGCTTTTGCCAGTGCTTGCTTGTCCACTGATGTATAATAATATTGGTTTATCTGTAGAAAATTGACATCTTTTTGTTTGGGAGAAATCGGCGCTCTATTTTAGTTTTAACTTTGCTGTAAATTTCTCTTTGTTCTAAATCCACAGTATCCTCTTTTGCCTGCTGCATGGCAATCTCCACCTCATTCATAGTTATAGCTGTTTCATTTTGAATTACTAGTTCTCCGAGAGGACCCTGAGTTGCTCGTCTGCAAGCTCTACCCGGCTAAAACAGCAGCAATGGTTTCTTCCTGTTCAATCTAATCTTTCAACATCTGAAAGTATGTTGGAAAGACAGAACACTGAATACTGTCTTTAACATCATTGAATGAATCTTCATAAAATCATAGGGCCTGATTACAACTTTGGAGGAGGTGTTAATCCGTCCCAAAAGTGATGGTAAAGTGACGGATATACCACCAGCCGTATTACGAGTCCATTATATCCTATGGAACTCGTAATACAGCTGGTGGTATATCCATCACTTTACCTTTACTTTTGGGACGGATTAACAATTCCTCCAAAGTTGTAATCAGGCCCATAGTGTCCAAGTAGTTGTGATTCAGTTTGCCATGGTTTGAACAGTTGCAAAAAGTCCACGTAGAAAATAATCTTCTGCGTGAAATTTGGCAACTATGTTTCCTGTGATTAATTAGATTTCCCTTGTTGTTTCTCACCAGACATCCATCACATCCAATGACTGCAAATCTTCCTTCTTCTATGTTTTCAGTTACATGAGTTCTATATGTGTAAGGCTGAAGTACTTTACACAGACAGATGTTTTCAAGATGAGAACTCCATCATGAGTAATATGTATCCAGTATATTACTCTTTAGACTGTTTGTACTCTCAGGATCACATTCTACAATGTACTGTATTTCTGGAAAAAGCCTTCAATACTCTGTTGCAAGTGTTTGTAAGCCTAGGCTTACCCACACAATTCTTCTAGACTGGGAGAACAAGCTTGCTGAGCTCAACACATTTGTTCATTCATAAGATCCAATTTCCCTGTGCAAACACATTTTCAAACTAAAACTGTACAATTTTTTGGTAAGACTTTTTTTCTGCTGAAATTTCCTCTCACATCGTTTGCACCTCTGTCTTTGTTATATCAGCAGTCATCTAGCGAGCTACAGTGATAGAATTATCTGCAACAAATTGTATATCCATATTTTCATTCTACATCTTTAGACTAACAGGGTTATAGTCATTTATATATTTTGAATCTTCTATTCTTATGAGGTTGTACATATTTGTTAAGTAGTGTCCGTGTCAAGGTGTGTCTCACTGCAGACAAAAAGCTTTTCACTCTTCCTTCTGAGATCACAGGATGTGGAAATCCAAAATGATGTCTTGTTTAAAATGTTGCTTTTGATATGTATTTTTGAAATCAGTATTTACCATACCCGTGAGTTTGAAATCTAAGAACTTCTCAATCCCTTCTCAGAAGATTCTTTTGGTATGGTACATGTCAAATACTTGTCCATTAAAGACAGGGCAGACTCCTTAGTGTCTGTTCTAAACTTTGGGTCATCTTTAAACCCAAAATAGCATGTGGAGCACCTCTAGCTTGGTACTCTTTGCGCCAAAAGAAATCAGTCACTTCACCAAGTGGAGGATTCATTTTGTTGCAGATAAAAGCCATCATACCTCGAAATCAGTGGTTAAAATGCCTGCAAACATTTGTAGGATCCCATGAACAGAGTTTTCCTGGTGTTTTTAGATTTATATCTTTTATATTAGACTTTGCTTCTCATGAGGATTCAAGGAGGTCATTCCATGCATACTCAGCAGAACTGAGTGTCTCAAACCCAGTAGGTGTTCCTAGATTTCTCAACATGGCGACAATACCAATACTCGTTTGTACCACGTTGGCATGCCATCAAATTGATTAAGTTGTATTCAAGGTTTTTATCTTTCCCATGTACTTTATCAACAAATTGCCCCACAGACAGATTTTTCAGATTTACTTATGTTTTGAGCATGTGATTTACTGCATAGGATAAGCCAGACAAGTCGCTCTCAAATAGTTGCTGAAATGTATAAGGAATGCACTGGTGAAATCTAGGGTCCTCTGAATATAGTCTAGTTGATCTGTATTCAGCTACTGGTATTTGTACAGGCCTGCCATCGTACCTCTCGCCTACTCCATTAGGAAAGAGATGTGGAAAGCATCAAGCTTTGAAGTTTTTCTCCTTCACAATTAATGAAGGTCCTTTTGTTTCTTTCTTTGAAATAGTTCTATAACATTTCCAATGATCTCTTGGTCAAAGTAGAGGATAAATACAACAGTGTTCATAAATGTCTTCCATTCTTCTTCAATCCACCTTTTCAATTTGACCTCTTGATGGTAGTGTATCATCCTCCAAATGTGAAATACCTAGAAGAACATCCACATTGCATAGTAAATGTTATTTTGTATCAGATATAGGCCCTCATTTTGAACATGGTGGTCTGGACCGCCACACTGGCGGTCCTTACCGCCAATGGCATGGCGGTCCAGACCGCCATATTCTGAACGTGGCTGAAACGCCACGGTGGAAACGCCATTCCTGCCAGGCTCCCGCCACCAGGCAGCTTTGGAGCCAGCGTCAATATTCAGGCCCTGTTTCCCACTGGGCCACCAGGCGGAAACACTGTTTCCACCAGCCGGCCCAGCAGGAAGATCATTATGTGGCCGTCACGGGGTCCGTCACGCTGGCAGTCGTCTGTCGATCGTCAGCGTAGATCTCGGCGGGTTACATCATAATAAGGGCCTTGATGTTGTTTTTTTTTTTTTCTTTTCTAATAACTCTTGCTATATCTTTTTACTTCTGGTAGGTAGACCCTTGACTAGAAATAAAAGTCCTTCTTCCAAATTTCTTTGCACACCTACAGTTTCAACATTTTGCTTAAAATCTAATGACAAGTAAACAACTTTACCTTTTAGATCCTTCTGGAGCTCAGGTGGTGGTAATTTTCCTGCCTTTGGCTCCATACGTATGATCGCTTGAAGACCATGAATACATTGTATAACTATAAACTCATAAACATTTAAGTCTTTTAGTTCTTGTGGAATGTAGACTTGTTCTAACTTGTTATACACTGCTCTAGCAGGCAATTTATTGTCCTTTAAGTTATTATAATAAATACTTCCATATAATTTGTTGTGTGCTGCAATCAAACAGTTCCTCAAAAGTTATACCTATATCCTGTTCTGCTACACTCCCAGATTCAAAGTGCTAATTTTATTTGCACTCCTGTGCAAGTCCAAAGAAACAAAACTGCACATCATCACAAACCTTTTCTAGCTCTGCCACTGTCCCATTTAAAAAACTCTATTCATTTCTCCTAACCATAGTGCAGGACTCTTAACTTGGTAAAGCCTCCTAACTAAAGTTGGCATATGTGAGTGGTGCACAGCTAACATTCTAAAATGATGAAAGGTGCTTTGGTGCACTTTCTTTGATAAGCATGCTAGTGAATGTCCCTGTAGATTTGTATATTTTCTTACTCTAATCCTTGTAAAATGGCAATTTCCTGTTTAAAACTTTTCTGTGGAAAGATACGTAGGAAATATCTGACTGTGTCAATTGATTGCTGATGAACACTAAAAATACTGCTACAATTCCACTTGTATACAGTGTCCAGCCTTCGCCTTCCCTGAGCCTCTTCAGCTATGACTTCCTCTATATTTCTAGATACTATTGCTATGGTGAGAGCCACACACTTGAATTTCAGGCGTTCCGATGGGGCAATGACAATTCCCCAATCACGGTGAGGACTAACAGGACCATAATGAAGATCACACTGCCCTCTCGCAAGTCCTCAGGGGGAAGGGTGTTAGGGAAGTAAAAAATAGAGAATACTGGCTTCCACTTTGTGGACTGCAGAATTGGACTGCCAGACCCTGGGCTGTGTGTCGTGTCTGGCATCAGGACTTCTGATTTCCCAAATACTGGATTTCTGATTTTAAGATTCTGGTCTGTAAAAGAATTGCCTCATTAATATAATGAGCCAGCGTAGAATGTTGCTAATTTGTATTAATGTCTCATTATATTAATGAGGCAATTCTTTTACAGACCAGAATCTTAAAAACAGAAATCCAGTATTTGGGGAACAAAATTGTTAATGCCAGCTCGCCCTGCTATGGGCCCCCGGGGAGAGCATTAGCGCTCCCCCAGATGGCCAAGCACCACCTTCCCCTGAGCAGGAATGGAAGAGGAATCGCTTCCCGTTCCACCCCCGCGCCCCGCTGACTCCCCCGTGGCGCCTGATGACATCAGTGTGCTCTCGTGTGCGGACCTCATCAGAGACCTTCCCCACCGCGCTGGAAGCTCAGCTTCAAGCGCCGATCTGAGGAGAAATGCAAAATAATTTCTCCTCCGATCACGTGGAGGCCAGAAAGGAGAGGAAAGGCCTTTCCTCTCCTTTCATGTCTCTCTGAGCATTTCTTCTGCCCAATCGTGATGAAATCGGGCAGCAGAACTTCCCACTAGACACCAGGGAATTTTTTTTTGTGTGTCTTTATGATATAAGGGGAGCGGCCCCTTGGACAAGGGCCGCTCCACAGGGGGGCAATTGATTTCTAGGCTATTTCTGCCCCCCCGTGGGGGCAGATCGGCCTATTATATTTAGGTCGATCTGCCCCCGGGGGGCAGAAACCCCTAGACACCAGGTTTTTTTTGTTTGTTCGTTTTTATTTGTATATGGGGAGCGACCCCTTAGGCAAGGGTCGCTCCCCTGGCGGCAAAATCAATTCTAGGCCTTTTCTGCCCCCCTTGTGGGCAGATCAGCCTATTTGTATTAGGCCAATATGCCCCCAAGGGGGGCAGAAACCACTAGACACCAGGGATTTTTTTTGGTGGTTTGTTTTATTTTTTTATATTTGGGGAGCAACCCCTTCGGCAAGGGTCGCTCCCCTGCGGGGGGAATTTGTTTTATACCATTTCTGCCCCCCTTGGGGGCAGATAGGCCTACTGTAATTATGCCGATTTGCCCCCGGGGGGAGCAGAAACCTCTAGGCACCAGGGATTTTTTTAATTTTTCTTTTATATGTGGGGAACGACCACTTAGGCAAGGGTTGCTCCCCTGGGGGCAAAATTATCATTAGTATAGGCCAATCTGCCCCCAGGGGGGGCAGAAATCACTAGACACCAGTTTCACATGAGGGGAGCGACCCCTTAGGCAAGGGTCACTCCTCTGGGGGGGCAAATTTGTTTTAGACCATTTCTACCCCCCTTGGAGGCAGATCAACCTATTGTAATTATACCAATCTGCCCCCGGGGGGCAGAAACCTCTAGGCAGCAGGGATGTTTTTTTTTTTTTTTTTTTTTAATTATACATGGGGAGTGACCCCTTAGCCAAGGGTTGTTCCCCTGAGGGCAAAATTATCTTTAGGGCATTTTGGCCTATTTTTATTAGGCCAATCTGCCCTCCAAGGGGGGGTAAAAACCACTAGACACCAGGGATTTTTATTTTTTTGCATCAATTTCACGCAAGGGGAACGACCCCTTAGGCAAGGGTCATTCCTATGGGCGGAAAATTAATTTTAGGCCATTTCTGTCCCCCTTGGGGGCAGGTTGGCCTATTTTTATTAGGCTGATCTGCCCCCAAGGGGGTAGAAACTACTAGACACCAGGGATGTTTTTTGCGCCAAATTCACGCAAGGGGAGTGACCCCTTAGGCAAGGGTCTCTCTCCTTGGAGGGAAATTTTTTTTTAGACCATTTGTGCTCCCCTTGGGGGCTGATCAGCCTATTTCAATTAGACCGATCTGCCCCCGGGGGGCAGAAACCACTTAGGCACCAGGATATGGTGTGTGTGCATTTTGTTTGGGGGGGACAGCCCCTTGGACAAGGGTCACTCCTCATGGGGGCACATTACTGTAGGTCATATCTGCCCCCCTTGGGGGCAGATCTGTCTATTTTTGGAAGGCCCATCTGCCCCCAAGGGGGGCAGAAAGCTCACCAAAGACCAGGTAAGATTTTTTTTCAAAATAAGAGGGTTGGGGTATGTCCATTCTCCCATCCCAAATAAATGGGGCCAAAGTTGTCCTGCCCAACAGTGGGCAGATGGGGCAATTACCCCCAATCCACACCCGGGGGGCAGAAAGTCTACTAAATTCCAGGGAATTAAAAAAAAATAGGGTGGTGGTGGCTACCAACCGGTATGGGCATGGTTATGCCCCCACCCCAAGTGAGGGGGTAACAGTCTTTTAGCTCCCCCTGCACACTAAAACATCTTATCCCACGGCAAGCAAGTGAACATTTGATTATTTAGGGTTTTGGTTTTACATTTGGGCCACAAGAGCTTGGCTAACTCTCAAAATTGTCCCACTTGGAATGATGAGTGCTGCACTTTTTGGATTTTGGGACGCTGCCATGTAGAAAATTCCACAAGACCTAGACACTTCTGCTATCTAAACATCTGAGTGAGTCCAAGGTGGCGTGCTTCACATGCAGCCCGCACCATTTTCTTACTCCCAATGCCCTGCAAGGCTCCAAATTTGCTGGAAATCACACATTTTTTCCCCATTTTTATGATGGAGCCTTCCGGAATCTGCAGGAATCCACAAAATTCCTAACACCCAGCTTTGTCTCATCCATACCGATAAAAATTCTGCTGCACTTGTCAGCATAAAAATGATTTTTTTCAAACTGCCCTTTTGGACCCACTTTGGTTCCCCCTCAATTTCGACATGTTTTTGGTTCTTCCCTGTTACAAGCACTTGCCCACCTACACAAGTGAGGTACCATTTTTACCGGGTGACTGAGGCGAACGTTGGGTGGCAGGAAATTTGCCCCGGTGCGATGATCCCACACAGAAATGTGGGAAAAATGTGATTTTAATGGCTAAATTTGAGGTTTGCAGAGGATGCTGGGTAAGAAAACATTTGGGGATCCACGCAAGTCACACCTACCTGGACTCCCTCAGGTGTCTAGTTTTCAGAAATGTCTGGGTTTGGTAGGTTTCCCTAGATGAATGCTGAGCCCAGGACCAAGAACGCAGGTGCCCCCCATGCAAAAACAGGTAGTTTTGCATTTGATAATTTTGATGTGTCAAGATAGTGTTTTGGGGCATTTCCTGTTGCGAGCACAAGGCCTACCCACACAAGTGAGGTACCATTTTTACCAGGAGACTTGAGGAAACGCTGGGTGTAAGGAAATTTGTGGCTCCTCTCAGATTCAAGACCTTTCTGTTACCGAAATGTGAGGAAAAAGTGTTTTTTTACCCAAATTTTGATGTTTGCAAAGGATTCTGAGTAACAGAACCTGGCGAGAACCCCACAAGTCACCCCATCTTGGATTCCCCTAGGTCTGAAGTTTTCAAAAATGCATACGTTTGTTAGGTTTCGCTAGGTGCCGGCTGAGCTAGAGGTCAAAATTCACAGGTAGGCACTTTGTAAAAAACACCTGTTTTCTTTGGGAAAATGTGATGTGTCCACTTTGTGTTTTGGGGCATATCCTGTCGTGGACAGTAGGCCTACCCACACAAGTGAGGTATCATTTTTATCGGGATACTTGGGGGAACGCTGGGTGAAAGGAAATTTGTGGCTACTCTCTGAGTCCAGAACTTTCTGTCACCAAAATGTGAGGAAAATGTGTTCTTTTAGCCAAATTTTGAGGTTTGCAAGGGATTCTGGGTAATACAATCTGGTGAAAGCCCCACAAGTCACCCCATCTTATATTCCCCTAGGTCTCTAGTTCTAAAAAATGCACAGGTTTGGTAGGTTTCCCAGGGTGCCGACTGAGCTAGAGGCCAAATCCACAGTCAGGCACTTTACAAAAAACACCACTGTTTTCTTTGGAAAAATGTGATGTGTCCATGTTGTGTTTTGGGGCATTTCCTGTCGAGGTCCCTAGGCCTAACCACACAAGTGAAGTATAATTTTTATCGGGAGACTTGGGGGAACACTGGGCGAAAGGAAATTTGTGGCTCCTCTCAGATTCCAGAACGTTCTGTCACCGAAATCTGAGGAAAAAGTGTTTTTTAGCCAAATTTTGACGTTTGCAAAGGATTCTGGGTAACAGAACCTGGTGAGAGCCTCACAAGTCATCCCATCGTGGATTCCCCTAGGTCTCTAGTTTTCAAAATGAATACGTTTGGTACGTTTCGCTAGGTGCCGGCTGAGCTAAAGGGCAAAATTCACAGGTAGGTACTTTGCAAAAAACACCTGTTTTCTTTGGGAAAATATGATGTGTCCACTTTGTGTTTTGGGGCATTTCCTGTCGTGGGCACTAGGTCTACCCACACAAGTGAGGTATCATTTTTATCGAGAGACTTGGGAGAATGCTGGGTGGAATATAATTTGTGACTCCTCTCATATTCCATAACTTTCTGTCACCGAAATGTGAGGAAAAAGTGTTTTTTAACCAAAGTTTGGGGTTTGCAAATGGATTGTGGGTAACAGAACCTGGTGAGAGCCCCACAAGTCACACCATCTTGGATTCCTCTATGTCTCTAGTTTTCAAAAACTGCACAGGTTTGGTAGGTTTCCCTAGGTGCCAACTGAGCTAGAAACCAAAATCCACAGGTAGGCACTTTACAAAAAACACCTCTGTTTTCTTTGGAAAAATGTGATGTGTCCACGTTGTGTTTTGAAGCATTTCCTATCGTGGGCACGAGGCCCACCCACAAAAGTGAGGTATCATTTTTATCGGGAAACTTGGGGAACGCTGGGTGGAAGGACATTTTTGGCTCCTCTCAGATTCCAGAACTTTCTGTCACCGAAATGTGAGGAAAAAGTGTTTTTTTAGCCAAATTTGGATGTTTGCAAAGGATTCTGGGTAATAGACCCTGGTGAGAGCCCCACAAGTCACCCCATTTGGGTTACCCTAGGTCTCTAGTTTTCAAAAATAAATACGTTTGGTAAGTTTCGCTATGTACCGGCTGAGCTAGAGGCCAAAATTCACAAGTAGGCACTTTGTAAAAAACACCTGTTTTCTTTGGGAAAATGTGATGTGTCCACTTTGTGTTTTGGGACATTTCCTGTCGTGGGCAGTAGGCCTCCCCACACAAGTGAGGTATAATTTTTATTGGGATACTTAGGGGAATGCTGGGTGAAAGGAAACTTGTGGCTCCTCTCAGATTCCAGAACTTTCTGTCACAGAAATGTGAGGAAAAAGTGTTTTTTTAACCACATTTTGAGGTTTCCAAGGGATTCTGGGTAATAGAACCTGGTGAAAGCCCCACAAGTCTCCTCATCTTGGATTCCCCTAGGTCTCTAGTTCTCTAACATGCACGGGTTTGGTAGGTTTCCCAAGGTGCCGACTGAGCTAGAGGCCAAAATCCACAGGAAGGCACTTTACAAAAAACACCTATTTTCTGTGGGAAAATGTGATGTGTCCACTTTGTGTTTTGGGACATTTCCTGTTGAGGGCAGTAGGCCTACCCACACAAGTGAGATATCGTTTTTTTTGGGAGATTTGGGGGAACGCTGGATGAAAGGAAATTTGTCGCTCCTCTCAGATTCCAGAACTTTCTGTCACCGAAATGTGAGGAAAAAGGTTTTTTTTAGGCAAATGTTGATGTTTGCAAGGGATTCTGGGAAATAGAACTTGTGGAGAGCCCCACAAGTCACCTCTTCTTGGATTCCCCTAGGTCCGTAGTTCTAAAAAATGCACAGGTTTGGTAGGTTTGCCTAGGTGCCGACTGAGCTAGAGGCCAAATTCCACAGGTAGGCACTTTGCAAAAAACACCTCTGTTTTCTTTGGAAAAATGTGATGTATCCACGTTGTGTTTTGTGGCATTTCCGGTTGCAGGCACTAGGCCTACCCACACAAGTGAGGTATAAGTTTTATCAGGAGTCTTGGGAGAATGCTGGGTGGAAGGAAATTTGTGGCTCCTTTCAGATTCCAGATCTTTCTGTCACTGAAATGTGAGGAAAAACTGTTTTTTAAACCACATTTTAAGGTTTGTATAGCATTCTGGGTAACAGAACGTGGTGAGTGCCACACATGTCACTCCATCCTGGATTCCCCTACGTCTCTTGTTTTAAAAAATGCACAGGTTTGGTATGTTTCCCTAGGTGCCGACTGAGCTAGAGGCCAAAATCCACAGGTAGGCACTTTGCAAAAAACACCTATGTTTTCTTTGGAAAAATGTGATCTGTCCATTTTGTGTTTTGGGGCATTTCCTGCCGTGGGCACTAGGTCTACCCACACAAGTGAGGTATCATTTTTATCGAGAGACGTGGAAGAATGCTGGGTGGAATAAAATGTGTTGCTCCCCTCAGATTCCAGAACTTTCTGTCACCGAAATGTGAGGAAAAAGTGTTTTTTTTGCCACAGTTAGAGGTTTGCAAAGGACTCTGGGTAATAGAACCTGGTGAGAGCCCCACAAGTCACCCCATCTTGGATTACCCTAGGATTCTAGTTTTCAAAAATAAATACGTTTGGTAGGTTTCACTAGGTACCGGCTGAGCTAGAGGCCAAAATGCACGAGTAGGCACTTTGTAAAAAACACCTGTTTTCTTTGGGAAAATGTGATGTGTCCACTTTGCGTTTTGGGGCATTTCCTGTCGTGGGCACTAGGTCTACCCACACAAGTGAGGTATCATTTTTATCGAGAGACTTGGAAGAATGCTGGGTGGAATAAAATTTGTGGCTCCCCTTAGATTCCAGAACTTTCTGTCACCGAAATGTGAGGAAAAAGTGTTTTTTTAGCCAAAGTTTCAGGTTTGCAAAGGATTCTGGGTAATAGAACCTGGTGAGGGCCCCAGAAGTCACCCCATCTTGGATTACCCTAGGATTCTAGTTTTCAAAAATGAATACGTTTGGTAGGTTTCGCCAGGTACCGGCTGAGCTAGAGGCCAAAATTCACATTTAGGCACTCTGCAAAAAACACCTGTCTTCTTTGGGAAAATGTGATGTGTCCACTTTGTGTTTTGGGGCATTTCCTGTCGTGGGCAGTAGGCCTACCCACACAAGTGAGGTATACTTTTTATTGGGATACTTGGGGGAATGCTGGGTGAAAGGAAACTTGTGGCTCCTCTCAGATTCCAGAACTTTCTATCACAGAAATGTGAGGAAAAAGTGTTTTTTTAGCCACATTTTGAGGTTTCCAAGGGATTCTGGGTAATAGAACCTGGTGAAAGCCCCACAAGTCTCCTCATCTTGGATTCCCCTAGGTCTCTAGTTCTCAAACATGCACGGGTTTGGTAGGTTTCCTGAGGTGCCGACTGAGCTAGAGGCCAAAATCCACAGGCAGGCACTTTACAAAAAACACCTGTTTTCTGTGGGAAAATGTGATGTCTCCACTTTGTGTTTTGGGACATTTCCTGTTGTGGGCAGTAGGCCTACCCACACAAGTGAGGTATTGTTTTTTTGGGGAGATTTGGGGGAACGCTGGATGAAAGGAAATTTGTGGCTCATCTCAGATTCCAGAATTTCCTGTCACCGAAATGTGAGGAAAAAGTGTTTTTTTAGGCAAATGTTGATGTTTGCAAGGGATTCTGGGAAATAGAACCTGCTGAGAGCCCCACAAGTCATCTCATCTTGGATTCCCCTAGGTCCGTAGTTCTCAAAAATGCACAGGTTTGGTAGGTTTGCCTAGGTGCCGACTGAGCTAGAGGCCAAATTCCACAGGTAGGCACTTTGCAAAAAACACCTCTGTTTTCTTTGGAAAAATGTGATGTATCCACGTTGTGTTTTGGGGCATTTGATATTGCGGGCACTAGGTCTACCCACACAAGTGAGGTATAAGTTTTATCAGGAGTCTTGGGAGAATGCTGGGTGGAAGGAAATTTGTGGCTCCTTTCAGATTCCAGATCTTTCTGTCACTGAAATGTGAGGAAAAGCTGTTTTTTTAACCACATTTTAAGGTTTGTATAGGATTCTGGGTAACAGAACCTGGTGAGTGCCACACATGTCACTCCATCCTGGATTCCCCTAGGTCTCTTGTTTTAAAAACTGCACAGGTTTGGTAGGTTTCCCTAGGTGCCAACTGAGCTAGAAGCCAAAATACACAGGTAGGCACTTTGCAAAAAACACCTCTGTTTTCTTTGGAAAAATTTGATGTGTCCACGTTGTGTTTTGGAGCATTTCATGTCGCGGGCACTAGGCCTACCCACACAAGTGAGGTCTGATTTTTATCGGGTGACTTGGGGGAATGCTGAATGGAAGGAAATTTGTGGCCTTTCTTAGATTCCAGAGCTTTCTGTCACCGAAATGTGAGGAAAAAGGTTTTTTTTAGCCAAATGTTGAGGTTTGCAAAGGATTCTGGGTAATATAACCTGGTGAGAGCCCCAGAAGTCACCCCATCTTGGATTACCCTGGGTCTGTAGTTCTCAAAAATGCACAGGTTTGGTAGGTTTCCCTAAGTGCCGACTGAGCTAGAGGCCAAATTCCACAGGTAGGCACTTTGCAAAAAACACCTCTGTTTTCTTTGGAAAAATGTGATGTATCCACGTTGTGTTTTGGGGCATTTCCTGTTGTGGGCACTAGGCCTACCCTCACAAGTGAGGCATAATTTTTATCAGGAGTCTTGGGTGAATGCTGGGTGGAAGGAAATTTGTGGCTCCTTTCAGATTCCAGAACTTTCTGTCACCGAAATTTGAGGAAAAACTGTTTTTTTAGCCAAATTGTAAGGTTTGAAAAGGATTCTGGGTAACAGAACATGGTGAGAGCCTGACAAGTCACCTCATCCTGGATTCCCATAGGTCTCTAGTTTTAAAAAATGTACAGGTTTAGTAGGTTTTGCTAGGTACCGGCTGAGCTAGAGGCCACAATTCACAAGTAGGCACTTTGTAAAAAACACCTGTTTTCTTTGGGAAAATGTGATGTGTCCATGTTGTGTTTTGGGGCATTTCCTGTTGCGGGCAGTAGGCATACCCACAAAAGTGAGGTATCATTTTTATCTGGAAACTTGGGGAACGCTGGGTGGAAGGACATTTTTGGCTCCTCTCAGATTCCAGAACTTTCTGTCACCGAAATGTGAGGAAAAACTATTTTTTTGGCCAAATTTGGACGTTTGCAAAGGATTCTGGGTAAGAGACCCTGGTGAGAGCCCCACAAGTCACCCCATCTTGGATTACCCTACGTCTCTAGTTTTAAAAAATGAATAAGTTTGGTAGGTTTCGCTAGGTACCGGCTGAGCTAGAGGCCAAAATTCACAAGTAGGCACTTTGTAAAAAACACCTGTTTTCTTTGGGAAAATGTGATGTGTCCACTTTGTGTTTTGGGACATTTCCTGTCGTGGGCAGTAGGCCTACCCACACAAGTGAGGTATCATTTTTATTGGGATACTTGGGGGAATGCTGGGTGAAAGGAAACTTGTGGCTGCTCTCAGATTCCAGAACTCTCTGTCACAGAAATGTGAGGAAAAAGTGTTTTTTTAGCCACATTTTGAGGTTTCCAAGGGATTCTGGGTAATAGAACCTGGTGATAGCCCCACAAGTCTCCTCATCTTGGATTCCCCTAGGTCTCTAGTTCTCAAACATGCACGGGTTTGGTAGGTTTCCCGAGGTGCCGAATAAGCTAAAGGCCAAAATGAACAGGCAGGCACTTTACAAAAAACACCTGTTTTCTGTGGGAAAATGTGATGTCTCCACTTTGTGTTTTGGGACATTTCCTGTTGTGGCAGTAGGCCTACCCACACAAGTGAGATATCGTTTTTTTGGGGAGATTTGGGGGAACGCTGGATGAAAGGAAATTTGTGGCTCATCTCAGATTCCAGAATTTCCTGTCACCGAAATGTGAGGAAAAAGTGTTTTTTTAGGCAAATGTTGATGTTTGCAAGGGATTCTGGGAAATAGAACCTGGTGAGAGCCCCACAAGTCACCTCATCTTGGATTCCCCTAGGTCCGTAGTTCTCAAAAATGCACAGGTTTGGTAGGTTTGCCTAGGTGCCGACTGAGCTAGAGGCCAAATTCCACAGGTGGGCACTTTGCAAAAAACACCTCTGTTTTCTTTGGAAAAATGTGATGTATCCACGTTGTGTTTTGGGGCATTTCCTGTTGCGGGCACTAGGCCTACCCACACAAGTGAGGTATAAGTTTTATTAGGAGTCTTGGGAGAATGCTGGGTGGAAGGAAATTTGTGGCTCCTTTCAGATTCCAGATCTTTCTGTCACTGAAATGTGAGGAAAAACTGCTTTTTTAACCACATTTTAAGGTTTGTATAGGATTCTGGGTAACAGAACCTGGTGAGTGCCACACATGTCACTCCATCCTGGATTCCCCTAGGTCTCTTGTTTTAAAAAATGCACAGGTTTGGTATGTTTCCTAGGTGCCGACTGAACTAGAGGCCAAAATCCACAGGTAGGCACTTTGCAAAAAACACCTCTGTTTTCTTTGGAAAAATGTGATGTGTCCACGTTGTGTTTTGGGACATTTCCTGCCGTGGGCACTAGGTCTACCCACACCAATGAGGTATCATTTTTATCGAGAGACTTGGGAGAATGCTAGGTGGAATAAAATTTGGGGCTCCTCTCAGATTCCAGAAGTTTCTGACACCGAAATGTGAGGGAAAAGTGTATTTTTAGCCAAAGTTTGCAAATGGATTCTGGGTAACAGAACCTGGTGAGAGCCCCACAAGTCACCCCATCTTGGATTACCCTGGGTCTGTAGTTCTCAAAAATGCACAGGTTTGGTAGGTTTCCCTAAGTGCCGACTGAGCTAGAGGCCAAATTCCACAGGTAGGCACTTTGCAAAAAACACCTCTGTTTTCTTTGGAAAAATGTGATGTATCCACGTTGTGTTTTGGGGCATTTCCTGTTGTGGGCACTAGGCCTACCCTCACAAGTGAGGCATAATTTTTATCAGGAGTCTTGGGTGAATGCTGGGTGGAAGGAAATTTGTGGCTCCTTTCAGATTCCAGAACTTTCTGTCACGAAATTTGAGGAAAAACTGTTTTTTTAGCCAAATTGTAAGGTTTGAAAAGGATTCTGGGTAACAGAACATGGTGAGAGCCTGACAAGTCACCTCATCCTGGATTCCCATAGGTCTCTAGTTTTAAAAAATGTACAGGTTTAGTAGGTTTTGCTAGGTACCGGCTGAGCTAGAGGCCAAAATTCACAAGTAGGCACTTTGTAAAAAACACCTGTTTTCTTTGGGAAAATGTGATGTGTCCATGTTGTGTTTTGGGGCATTTCCTGTTGCGGGCAGTAGGCATACCCACAAAAGTGAGGTATCATTTTTATCTGGAAACTTGGGGAACGCTGGGTGGAAGGACATTTTTGGCTCCTCTCAGATTCCAGAACTTTCTGTCACCGAAATGTGAGGAAAAACTATTTTTTTTGCCAAATTTGGACGTTTGCAAAGGATTCTGGGTAAGAGACCCTGGTGAGAGCCCCACAAGTCACCCCATCTTGGATTACCCTACGTCTCTAGTTTTAAAAAATGAATAAGTTTGGTAGGTTTCGCTAGGTACCCGGCTGAGCTAGAGGCCAAAATTCACAACTAGGCACTTTGTAAAAAACACCTGTTTTCTTTGGGAAAATGTGATGTGTCCACTTTGTGTTTTGGGACATTTCCTGTCGTGGGCAGTAGGCCTACCCACACAAGTGAGGTATCATTTTTATTGGGATACTTGGGGGAATGCTAGGTGGAATAAAATTTGGGGCTCCTCTCAGATTCCAGAAGTTTCTGTCACTGAAATGTGAGGAAAAACTGCTTTTTTAACCACATTTTAAGGTTTGTATAGGATTCTGGGTAACAGAACCTGGTGAGTGCCACACATGTCACTCCATCCTGGATTCCCCTAGGTCTCTTGTTTTAAAAAATGCACAGGTTTGGTATGTTTCCCTAGGTGCCGACTGAACTAGAGGCCAAAATCCACAGGTAGGCACTTTGCAAAAAACACCTCTGTTTTCTTTGGAAAAATGTGATGTGTCCACGTTGTGTTTTGGGACATTTCCTGCCGTGGGCACTAGGTCTACCCACACCAATGAGGTATCATTTTTATCGAGAGACTTGGGAGAATGCTAGGTGGAATAAAATTTGGGGCTCCTCTCAGATTCCAGAAGTTTCTGACACCGAAATGTGAGGGAAAAGTGTATTTTTAGCCAAAGTTTGCAAATGGATTCTGGGTAACAGAACCTGGTGAGAGCCCCACAAGTCACCCCATCTTGGATTCCCCTATGTCTCTAGTTTTAAAAACTGCACAGGTTTGGTAGGTTTCCCTAGGTGCCAACTGAGCTAGAAGCCAAAATACACAGGTAGGCACTTTGCAAAAAACACCTCTGTTTTCTTTGGAAAAATTTGATGTGTCCACGTTGTGTTTTGGAGCATTTCATGTCGCGGGCACTAGGCCTACCCACACAAGTGAGGTCTGATTTTTATCGGGTGACTTGGGGGAACGCTGAATGGAAGGAAATTTGTGGCCTTTCTCAGATTCCAGAGCTTTCTGTCACCGAAATGTGAGGAAAAAGGTTTTTTTTAGCCAAATGTTGAGGTTTGCAAAGGATTCTGGGTAATATAACCTGGTGAGAGCCCCAGAAGTCACCCCATCTTGGATTACCCTGGGTCTGTAGTTCTCAAAAATGCACAGGTTTGGTAGGTTTCCCTAAGTGCCGACTGAGCTAGAGGCCAAATTCCACAGGTAGGCACTTTGCAAAAAACACCTCTGTTTTCTTTGGAAAAATGTGATGTATCCACGTTGTGTTTTGGGGCATTTCCTGTTGTGGGCACTAGGCCTACCCTCACAAGTGAGGCATAATTTTTATCAGGAGTCTTGGGTGAATGCTGGGTGGAAGGAAATTTGTGGCTCCTTTCAGATTCCAGAACTTTCTGTCACCGAAATTTGAGGAAAAACTGTTTTTTTAGCCAAATTGTAAGGTTTGTAAAGGATTCTGGGTAACAGAACGTGGTGAGAGCCTGACAAGTCACCTCATCCTGGATTCCCATAGGTCTCTAGTTTTAAAAAATGTACAGGTTTAGTAGGTTTTGCTAGGTACCGGCTGAGCTAGAGGCCAAAATTCACAAGTAGGCACTTTGTAAAAAACACCTGTTTTCTTTGGGAAAATGTGATGTGTCCATGTTGTGTTTTGGGGCATTTCCTGTCGTGGGCAGTAGGCATACCCACAAAAGTGAGGTATCATTTTTATCGGGAAACTTGGGGAACGCTGGGTGGAAGGACATTTTTGGCTCCTCTCAGATTCCAGAACTTTCTGTCACCGAAATGTGAGGAAAAACTGTTTTTTTAGCCAAATTTGGACGTTTGCAAAGGATTCTGGGTAGGAGACCCTGGTGAGAGCCCCACAAGTCACCCATCTTGGATTACCCTACGTCTCTAGTTTTAAGAAATGAATACGTTTGGTAGGTTTCGCTAGGTACCGGCTGAGCTAGAGGCCAAAATTCACAAGTAGGCACTTTGTAAAAAACACCTGTTTTCTTTGGGAAAATGTGATGTGTCCATGTTGTGTTTTGGGGCATTTCCTGTCGTGGGCAGTAGGCATACCCACAAAAGTGAGGTATCAGTTTTATCGGGAAACTTGGGGAACGCTGGGTGGAAGGACATTTTTGGCTCCTCTCAGATTCCAGAACTTTCTGTCACCGAAATGTGAGGAAAAACTATTTTTTTTGCCAAATTTGGACGTTTGCAAAGGATTCTGGGTAAGAGACCCTGGTGAGAGCCCCACAAGTCACCCCATCTTGGATTACCCTACGTCTCTAGTTTTAAAAAATGAATAAGTTTGGTAGGTTTCGCTAGGTACCGGCTGAGCTAGAGGCCAAAATTCACAAGTAGGCACTTTGTAAAAAACACCTGTTTTCTTTGGGAAAATGTGATGTGTCCACTTTGTGTTTTGGGACATTTCCTGTCGTGGGCAGTAGGCCTACCCACACAAGTGAGGTATCATTTTTATTGGGATACTTGGGGGAATGCTGGGTGAAAGGAAACTTGTGGCTGCTCTCAGATTCCAGAACTCTCTGTCACAGAACTGTGAGGAAAAAGTGTTTTTTTAGCCACATTTTGAGGTTTCCAAGGGATTCTGGGTAATAGAACCTGGTGAAAGCCCCACAAGTCTCCTCATCTTGGATTCCCCTAGGTCTCTAGTTCTCAAACATGCATGGGTTTGGTAGGTTTCCCGAGGTGCCGAATAAGCTAGAGGCCAAAATGAACAGGCAGGCACTTTACAAAAAATACCTGTTTTCTGTGGGAAAATGTGATGTCTCCACTTTGTGTTTTGGGACATTTCCTGTTGTGGGCAGTAGGCCTACCCACACAAGTGAGGTATCGTTTTTTTGGGGAGATTTGGGGGAACGCTGGATGAAAGGAAATTTGTGGCTCATCTCAGATTCCAGAATTTCCTGTCACCGAAATGTGAGGAAAAAGTGTTTTTTTAGGCAAATGTTGATGTTTGCAAGGGATTCTGGGAAATAGAACCTGGTGAGAGCCCCACAAGTCACCTCATCTTGGATTCCCCTAGGTCCGTAGTTCTCAAAAATGCACAGGTTTGGTAGGTTTGCCTAGGTGCCGACTGAGCTAGAGGCCAAATTCCACAGGTAGGCACTTTGCAAAAAACACCTCTGTTTTCTTTGGAAAAATGTGATGTATCCACGTTGTGTTTTGGGGCATTTCCTGTTGTGGGCACTAGGCCTACCCACACAAGTGAGGTATAAGTTTTATCAGGAGTCTTGGGAGAATGCTGGGTGGAAGGAAATTTGTGGCTCCTTTCAGATTCCTGATCTTTCTGTCACTGAAATGTGAGGAAAAACTGCTTTTTTAACCACATTTTAAGGTTTGTATAGGATTCTGGGTAACAGAACCTGGTGAGTGCCACACATGTCACTCCATCCTGGATTCCCCTAGGTCTCTTGTTTTAAAAAATGCACAGGTTTGGTATGTTTCCCTAGGTGCCGACTGAACTAGAGGCCGAAATCCACAGGTAGGCACTTTGCAAAAAACACCTCTGTTTTCTTTGGAAAAATGTGATGTGTCCACGTTGTGTTTTGGGACATTTCCTGCCGTGGGCACTAGGTCTACCCACACCAATGAGGTATCATTTTTATCGAGAGACTTGGGAGAATGCTAGGTGGAATACAATTTGGGGCTCCTCTCAGATTCCAGAAGTTTCTGACACCGAAATGTGAGGGAAAAGTGTATTTTTAGCCAAAGTTTGCAAATGGATTCTGGGTAACAGAACCTGGTGAGAGCCCCACAAGTCACCCCATCTTGGATTCCCCTATGTCTCTAGTTTTAAAAACTGCACAGGTTTGGTAGGTTTCCCTAGGTGCCAACTGAGCTAGAAGCCAAAATACACAGGTAGGCACTTTGCAAAAAACACCTCTGTTTTCTTTGGAAAAATTTGATGTGTCCACGTTGTGTTTTGGAGCATTTCATGTCGCGGGCACTAGGCCTACCCACACAAGTGAGGTCTGATTTTTATCGGGTGACTTGGGGGAACGCTGAATGGAAGCAAATTTGTGGCCTTTCTCAGATTCCAGAGCTTTCTGTCACCGAAATGTGAGGAAAAAGGTTTTTTTTAGCCAAATGTTGAGGTTTGCAAAGGATTCTGGGTAATATAACCTGGTGAGAGCCCCAGAAGTCACCCCATCTTGGATTACCCTGGGTCTGTAGTTCTCAAAAATGCACAGGTTTGGTAGGTTTCCCTAAGTGCCGACTGAGCTAGAGGCCAAATTCCACAGGTAGGCACTTTGCAAAAAACACCTCTGTTTTCTTTGGAAAAATGTGATGTATCCACGTTGTGTTTTGGGGCATTTCCTGTTGTGGGCACTAGGCCTACCCTCACAAGTGAGGCATAATTTTTATCAGGAGTCTTGGGTGAATGCTGGGTGGAAGGAAATTTGTGGCTCCTTTCAGATTCCAGAACTTTCTGTCACCGAAATTTGAGGAAAAACAGTTTTTTTAGCCAAATTGTAAGGTTTGTAAAGGATTCTGGGTAACAGAACATGGTGAGAGCCTGACAAGTCACCTCATCCTGGATTCCCATAGGTCTCTAGTTTTAAAAAATGTACAGGTTTAGTAGGTTTTGCTAGGTACCGGCTGAGCTAGAGGCCAAAATTCACAAGTAGGCACTTTGTAAAAAACACCTGTTTTCTTTGGGAAAATGTGATGTGTCCATGTTGAGTTTTGGGGCATTTCCTGTCGTGGGCAGTAGGCATACCCACAAAAGTGAGGTATCATTTTTATCGGGAAACTTGGGGAACGCTGGGTGGAAGGACATTTTTGGCTCCTCTCAGATTCCAGAACTTTCTGTCACCGAAATGTGAGGAAAAACAGTTTTTTTAGCCAAATTTGGACGTTTGCAAAGGATTCTGGGTAAGAGACCCTGGTGAGAGCCCCACAAGTCACCCCATCTTGGATTACCCTACGTCTCTAGTTTAAAAAAATGAATACGTTTGGTAGGTTTCGCTAGGTACCGGCTGAGCTAGAGGCCAAAATTCACAAGTAGGCACTTTGTAAAAAACACCTGTTTTCTTTGGGAAAATGTGATGTGTCCATGTTGTGTTTTGGGGCATTTCCTGTCGTGGGCAGTAGGCATACCCACAAAAGTGAGGTATCATTTTTATCTTGAAACTTGGGGAACGCTGGGTGGAAGGACATTTTTGGCTCCTCTCAGATTCCAGAACTTTCTGTCACCGAAATGTGAGGAAAAACTATTTTTTTTGCCAAATTTGGACGTTTGCAAAGGATTCTGGGTAAGTGACCCTGGTGAGAGCCCCACAAGTCACCCCATCTTTTATTACCCTACGTCTCTAGTTTTCAAAAATGAATAAGTTTGGTAGGTTTCGCTAGGTACCGGTTGAGCTAGAGGCCAAAATTCACAAGTAGGCACTTTGTAAAAAACACCTGTTTTCTTTGGGAAAATGTGATGTGTCCACTTTGTGTTTTGGGACATTTCCTGTCGTGGGCAGTAGGCCTACCCACACAAGTGAGGTATCATTTTTATTGGGATACTTGGGGGAATGCTGGGTGAAAGGAAACTTGTGGCTGCTCTCAGATTCCAGAACTCTCTGTCACAGAACTGTGAGGAAAAAGTGTTTTTTTAGCCACATTTTGAGGTTTCCAAGGGATTCTGGGTAATAGAACCTGGTGAAAGCCCCACAAGTCTCCTCATCTTGGATTCCCCTAGGTCTCTAGTTCTCAAACATGCACGGGTTTGGTAGGTTTCCCGAGGTGCCGAATAAGCTAGAGGCCAAAATCAACAGGCAGGCACTTTACAAAAAACACCTGTTTTCTGTGGGAAAATGTGATGTCTCCACTTTGTGTTTTGGGACTTTTCCTGTTGTGGGCAGTAGGCCTACCCACACAAGTGAGGTATCGTTTTTTTGGGGAGATTTGGGGGAACGCTGGATGAAAGGAAATTTGTGGCTCATCTCAGATTCCAGAATTTCCTGTCACCGAAATGTGAGGAAAAAGTGTTTTTTTAGGCAAATGTTGATGTTTGCAATGGATTCTGGGAAATAGAACCTGGTGAGAGCCCCACAAGTCACCTCATCTTGGATTCCCCTAGGTCCATAGTTCTCAAAAATGCACAGGTTTGGTAGGTTTGCCTAGGTGCCGAATGAGCTAGAGGCCAAATTCCACAGGTAGGCACTTTGCAAAAAACACCTCTGTTTTCTTTGGAAAAATGTGATGTATCCACGTTGTGTTTTGGGGCATTTCCTGTTGCGGGCACTAGGCCTACCCACACAAGTGAGGTATAAGTTTTATCAGGAGTCTTGGGAGAATGCTGGGTGGAAGGAAATGTGTGGCTCCTTTCAGATTCCAGATCTTTCTGTCACTGAAATGTGAGGAAAAACTGCTTTTTTAACCACATTTTAAGGTTTGTATAGGATTCTGGGTAACAGAACCTGGTGAGTGCCACACATGTCACTCCATCCTGGATTCCCCTAGGTCTCTTGTTTTAAAAAATGCACAGGTTTGGTATGTTTCCCTAGGTGCCGACTGAAGTAGAGGCCGAAATCCACAGGTAGGCACTTTGCAAAAAACACCTCTGTTTTCTTTGGAAAAATGTGATGTGTCCACGTTGTGTTTTGGGACATTTCCTGCCGTGGGCACTAGGTCTACCCACACCAATGAGGTATCATTTTTATCGAGAGACTTGGGAGAATGCTAGGTGGAATAAAATTTGGGGCTCCTCTCAGATTCCAGAAGTTTCTGACACCGAAATGTGAGGGAAAAGTGTATTTTTAGCCAAAGTTTGCAAATGGATTCTGGGTAACAGAACCTGGTGAGAGCCCCACAAGTCACCCCATCTTGGATTCCCCTATGTCTCTAGTTTTAAAAACTGCACAGGTTTGGTAGGTTTCCCTAGGTGCCAACTGAGCTAGAAGCCAAAATACACAGGTAGGCACTTTGCAAAAAACACCTCTGTTTTCTTTGGAAAAATTTGATGTGTCCACGTTGTGTTTTGGAGCATTTCATGTCGCGGGCACTAGGCCTACCCACACAAGTGAGGTCTGATTTTTATCGGGTGACTTGGGGGAACGCTGAATGGAAGCAAATTTGTGGCCTTTCTCAGATTCCAGAGCTTTCTGTCACCGAAATGTGAGGAAAAAGGTTTATTTTAGCCAAATGTTGAGGTTTGCAAAGGATTCTGGGTAATATAACCTGGTGAGAGCCCCAGAAATCACCCCATCTTGGATTACCCTGGGTCTGTAGTTCTCAAAAATGCACAGGTTTGGTAGGTTTCCCTAAGTGCCGACTGAGCTAGAGGCCAAATTCCACAGGTAGACACTTTGCAAAAAACACCTCTGTTTTCTTTGGAAAAATGTGATGTATCCACGTTGTGTTTTGGGGCATTTCCTGTTGTGGGCACTAGGCCTACCCTCACAAGTGAGGCATAATTTTTATCAGGAGTCTTGGGTGAATGCTGGGTGGAAGGAAATTTGTGGCTCCTTTCAGATTCCAGAACTTTCTGTCACCGAAATTTGAGGAAAAACTGTTTTTTTAGCCAAATTGTAAGGTTTGTAAAGGATTCTGGGTAACAGAACATGGTGAGAGCCTGACAAGTCACCTCATCCTGGATTCCCATAGGTCTCTAGTTTTAAAAAATGTACAGGTTTAGTAGGTTTTGCTAGGTACCGGCTGAGCTAGAGGCCAAAATTCACAAGTAGGCACTTTGTAAAAAACACCTGTTTTCTTTGGGAAAATGTGATGTGTCCATGTTGTGTTTTGGGGCATTTCCTGTCGTGGGCAGTAGGCATACCCACAAAAGTGAGGTATCATTTTTATCGGGAAACTTGGGCAACGCTGGGTGGAAGGACATTTTTGGCTCCTCTCAGATTCCAGAACTTTCTGTCACCGAAATGTGAGGAAAAACAGTTTTTTTAGCCAAATTTGGACGTTTGCAAAGGATTCTGGTGTAAGAGACCCTGGTGAGAGCCCCACAAGTCACCCCATCTTGGATTACCCTACGTCTCTAGTTTTAAAAAATGAATACGTTTGGTAGGTTTCGCTAGGTACCGGCTGAGCTAGAGGCCAAAATTCACAAGTAGGCACTTTGTAAAAAACACCTGTTTTCTTTGGGAAAATGTGATGTGTCCACTTTGTGTTTTGGGACACTTCCTGTCGTGGGCAGTAGGCCTACCCACACAAGTGAGGTATAATTTTTATTGGGATACTTAGGGGAATGCTGGGTGAAAGGAAACTTGTGGCTCCTCTCCGATTCCAGAACATTCTGTCACAGAAATGTGAGGAAAAAGTGTTTTTTTAGGCACATTTTGAGGTTTCCAAGGGATTCTGGGTAGTAGAACCTGGTGAAAGCCCCACAAGTCTCCTGATCTTGGATTCCCCTAGGTCTATAGTTCTCAAACATGCACGAGTTTGGTAGGTTTCCCAAGGTGCCGACTGAGCTAGAGGCCAAAATCCACAGGAAGGCACTTTACAAAAAACACCTGTTTTCTGTGGGAAAATGTGATGTGTCCACTTTGTGTTTTGGGACGTTTCCTGTTGAGGGCAGTAGGCCTACCCACACAAGTGAGATATTGTTTTTTTTGGGAGATTTGGGGGAACGCTGGATGAAAGGAAATTTGTCGCTCCTCTCAGATTCCAGAACTTTCTGTCACCGAAATGTGAGGAAAAAGGTTTTTTTTAGGCAAATGTTGATGTTTGCAAGGGATTCTGGGTAATAGAACCTGGTGAAAGCCGCACAAGTCACCTCATCTTGGAATCCCCTAGGACTCTAGTTCTCAAACATGCACAGGTTTGGTAGGTTTCCCGAGGTGCCGACTGAGCTAGAGGACAAAATCCACAGGCAGGCACTTTACAAAAAACTCGACAAAGTATACACACAGTTCCAAAATCAGAGAAAAAAGATCGAGGGTTATAATAGTAAAGCCAGGTTTCCAGAGACAAAAAAAGGGGGAGCAATATGCTCGAAGCAAGAGCCCTCACTCACCGTCCGGTGACATGCTTCATCATAGGGCTATGCTCCTCGTCAGGCCGGCACTGCAATGCCTGACGGGCCCCACAAAGGGGCTCTTTGCCGGAGATCTTTAGGCAGTTGGTGTAAAGCCGGTCAGATGATGAAAAAAGAGGATTGGTATGGAAAAGATTAAAAATGACTAGGGGTAAAAAAAATTATTTATTCAGATATTTAAACCCCTGGCATGGTTAAAAACATCGTTTTAGGGATATGGTAAATTAATGTATACAATCCCTAGACTCAAAAATGTAAACAATTTTCACTAGAAATTCAAGTAAAAAAAGGGTACAAAAAATCAGAGTACACAGAATCACCGTGATACTCAATCAAGGGGTCAACATGTTTCTCGCTATATTGAGTTGAAATTGATCTCATGCGATTCTTCAGGACCTATTTACGTACCTAATCCTTTATGAAAACTGCTTTGTGCATTAATTAATCACTGTACCTGATAGGTTGTTATATGTTATGTTCTGCCCCTCCTTTT
Organism: Pleurodeles waltl; assembly: GCF_031143425.1. Lineage (NCBI taxonomy): Eukaryota > Metazoa > Chordata > Amphibia > Caudata > Salamandridae > Pleurodeles > Pleurodeles waltl. Next base: position 1,161,525,542 of record NC_090445.1, on the reverse strand, counting down.
TTGAAATTGATGATTTAGAGTAGCCTTTTGGCTACGGGGCTTTTCATATAAGACTACCCTGGTTGACTATACCTGGTAGTAAATATGTCTGACCTACAAGGTCTCAGCTTTGATGATAGTGTGGTGCAGGAGATCCTGCAGACTCCTTCCATACTAGGGGACGAGAATAGCGGTCCCTCTAGCGGCACAAGAGAAGATTGGACGAAACTATCTGCCTTGAAAAAAGAGCTCCTTAAGACCGTCTTACACGGCACTATCATGACCGAATACCTAAGGGCCAATATTTCACCAAACGGTCTCATTGTTACCAATGTTCCTAGGATTTTCTTACAAGACCTACAATTCAGAATAGACTGGTCACAGATATCATGGAAATGCACTCGTGATTGGTTGATCTTGATCATCAATACATCTAAACGCCTAGCAGACTCGATCACGGGACAGATCTCCATCACCGAGGCAGCCATTAGAACCACAGTTCAACTCGCTCAGTTCAAGTCCCGCTTGGCAGAAATCAATCTGGAACTTAATGAGACCAAGGAATATCTCACCAGACAGAAGATTAACAAACTTCAAAAAGATATTAAACGTTTCAGCAAAGAGAAGATTTACCCCTACACAAAAGACGATTACCATTGTGAGGTCAATTCTGAGACCTCAGATGATTCAGAGGCTCCACAACGCAAGATCTCTGTACCTAACTACAGCTCGAGCTCTGATGGTTGGAGTAGTGATGAGGGACAGAGGATAAACCGCAATCGTTACACCCCTCCTCCGCACTACAATCCTCCTTTTCCATATCAGCAGATTCCTCCTTGGCATCCACAACCTATGCCTATGCCTTTTTTCCAGCCCCAACCCCAATATAATTTTAACCCTTTTTTAGGAAGAGGCCGGGGCAGAGGCAGAGGCAGAAACAGAAGGAGAGGAAGAAATGTGCACTGGGCACAAGAAGAGCCCCAGATGATGACCAGGAGCCGGAGTGTGATAGCACAAAAGAAAAACTAGTGGTCAACCTTTCCTGCTCAACCCTCACCCCTACCGAAATGATGGTCTTAGAGAAAGGTTTGGGTTTTGTTCCCACCCCTAGAGAAGATCAATTTAGACTGAATTGTGAAATGTCAGCACTATTCCGTAAGATTAGACTGCACTTCTTTTTTAAAGATCAACCACCTAAGGTCTCTAGAGGTGACACGGATTTAAGGAACCCCTCTACTTTTACTCCTCCTGTTACCTCAATTCCAATAGAGGTACTGACTTTCGAGAAGGCGGTCCGTCATGAGATTCAACAACTAGAACCCCTCCGTACCTTTCAAAATGTGTCCAACTTGGAGCGTATGGCTATTCAATCTCTAGCGCATAACCCTGAAATCACTATAAAACCTGCAGATAAAGGGGGTGCAATCGTAGTTATGGATACTATCTTCTATAGACAGGAATGTCTTAGACTTTTGAGTGACGATACTCACTATAGACACATACAGACAGACCCTACTCCCCGGCTACAACGTACGATCCGCGGGATGATAATGGAAGCAGAAATAGCAGGATGGATTACACGACAGGAAGCAGAGTTCCTGGACACAAAAAATCCCAAAATACCTTACTTTTACTGTCTTCCTAAGATTCACAAGGGCACCCCACCTCCTGGCCGCCCTATAGTGTCTGGTATAGGCTCTCTTTTAGAACCTTTATCTAAATTTTGTAATTTCTTTTTACAACCAATGGTTCGTAACACGTCTACCTTCCTTAGAGATACTAAAGACACCTTGATCCTACTTAATGATGTTAACGATGCAGGCCCCACAGATATACTGATATGCCTGGATGTGGAAGCCCTTTAGACTAATATTCCACAAGAAGCAACCTTAACAGCAGTAGAAGACTTGCTGATGGCAGAAACGTGGACCTACAATACGCCAGTCAGTTTCATCATGCAATGCGCAAGTGTGGCACTGAAAGAGAATTTTTTCCAGTTCGAGACACGTCTCTTCCACCAGATACAAGGTACTTCCATGGGAAGTACCTTCGCACCAAGCCTGGCATGCCTGTATATGTTTGCATTTGAACAACGCCACATTCTAACTCCTGAGCAACCATTTTTCAACAACATAAGACTATGGCGTCGCTACATTGACGACATTCTAGTTATTTGGAAGGGTAGTTATGAATTGGCATTAGATTTCACAAATTGGGTTAACACCCTTGACACCAATCTCCGTTTCAGTGCTAACATTTCGGATCAAGAGGTGGCTTTTCTTGATTTACGGATAACACTCAGAGATGGTTATTTGCATTCCTCTGTATACCATAAACCCACAGATAGAAACAGTTTATTACTCTACAATATCCACCACCCAAAATCATTAAGGGACAATCTTCCTTTTGGGCAATTCCTTAGGATACGACGGAATTGTTCAGACACAGACGACTTTCATCTCCAAGCTAAAACTCTCTTCAGTAAACTGGGTGCACGTAATTATCCTGCTAGATGTGTGAGACAAGCGAAGAAAAGAGCCAGCAATATTCCAAGAGAGACTCCTCTGGCTAACAATATCCGCACTCCTCAATCTAGACTTACTTGTGTGACTACCTACACGCCTTTGAGTAATCAGATTAAGAAGATCATTCGGAGACAGTGGCCTATCCTCAACAGTGTAGGAGAGTCCTTGGACTGCCCTTTGTTTGCCTTTAAGAGGACCCACAACATTAAAGATATGGTGGTTCACACCAGACCTGTACATAAAAAAACCACGGATGATGTCCACCAAGATCAGTGGTTGAAAGTCAAAGGCCATCACCCATGTGGGGGTTGTAACGTATGCTCAATGACTAGAAGCACCTATGAAGTAGATCTCGGTGAACCTAGGAAATGGCAACTGAAATCACACACCAATTGTCGCACTAAGAACTGCGTCTATATGATCACTTGTCCTTGTGACTTGAGGTACATAGGAATGACAACAAGAATGGTGAAAACACGCATCAATGAACACCGAAGCACTATCAGGTGTAAGAGGTCTGCAACAAAATTAACGAATCACTATTTGGAAAAACAACATACTGCAGACAACATCAGATGGCTAATATTGGAGACTATTAAAGACAACAATGAGTGTACAAGAAGACTCTTTGAAAAAGAACAACGATGGGTCTTTAGGCTAAGGACCCATGAGATTGGGCTCAACGATGAGATCCCTTGGGCCTGTCTTACCCGTTGAACGTCGGGTCCCTTCAGACCACCTATTAACCTTTTGCATTACTATGTGAATCACTTTCCATATGATTTTTCTATAAAAACACCTTTTTTTTACATTTGTAACTTTTGCATAATTCATGTTGTGCGCACAGTGAGCGTACTTTATCTTGTATAGTTGGCAATTTTTGCATCAACTATGATACCGAGATATCTCCATTTTTCCTATTCATCTAGATCCTATGACAATTCCCGACTTGGTTTTAGTCCTTCTTTTGTTTTTGTTTTTGTCTTTGTACCTGTCTTGGCTTGCAGTCCCCTTTCACTCTTTATTATCTCCGGGCATTTAAAACGAACCCCATTCGAACACAACTTTGTATTCCGGGGAACGAGACGGCTCACAGGTGAACCAACGCTTGTGGTTCGATGTCAAGTAAGTGCTGTTTCGGCGTTTTACGATCGCCGTTATTGACACACGCTTTCATGCCTCTGTCTTGAGCTTCATGTACATAATTGTTTACGAAGCTTCATTATTTTGGTTCGAGCGCTAGCCGGTATACGCGAGCTCCGCGCCTTCACAGACACGGGCAGGACGCGTTCCTGATTTGATACGCCCCGCCCAGCAGGCTTTTCCTCTCAGTGGGGCTATCTACTGACTACCTGTGTTGAAATATACACACAATAGGGACAAGACTGTAAGCGTCTCTCCTATTCTTTCTTACTCCGAACCCCTTGACATTTGTTTTCACTAATTAAGTGATATGACGGATATCGGCTACGAATGATCTGGCGACTGGCCGACACTGCTGTTGTAGTTTGTTGTTTTTTGTTTTTTCGACTAGAGGGTACCCTGTAACTTAAGAACTTCCCTTCACTGAATATTATTTGTAGCTACCCTCGGTTTTGCAATCGTGCGTTTTCTCTATCTTGTGTTTTTTCTAGCGGTTTGAATACAATTCACCAACTATATTTTGCATGAGAGGCAAGTAGTGACATATCCATGATGAGGTAATAATCCTATCAATTATCATACGGTTTTTTAAACTGTTCTTTCTCTCTTTGTGTATGCATATATTCAGTTCATAATGGAATTTAGAGCCTGCTACCTCCCTGAGGGAGCCCACCAGTAATACTTGGAGGGTGAGCAAAATATTTAAGTTTTCTATCAGCACTCTAGATGTTTTTGTGTGTATTCACTAAGGCACATTTGGGCACTAGTCACAATCGTTCTTGTATGGCGTTCTCACGAGGTTATATAACAACCTATCAGGTACAGTGATTAATATAACTGTTGCTGAATAGGTTATCCTTTGACGTTGGTTTCCTTTGTTTTACCTTTTAGGTTTTGAATAAATTAATGCACAAAGCAGTTTTCATAAAGGATTAGGTACGTAAATAGGTCCTGAAGAATCGCATGAGATCAATTTCAACTCAATATAGCGAGAAACATGTTGACCCCTTGATTGAGTATCACAGTGATTCTGTGTACTCTGATTTTTTGTACCCTTTTTTTACTTGAATTTCTAGTGAAAATTGTTTAAATTTTTGAGTCTAGGGATTGTATACATTAATTTACCATATCCCTAAAACAATGTTTTTAACCATGCCAGGGGTTTAAATATCTGAATAAATATATTTTTTTACCCCTAGTCATTTTTAATCTTTTCCATACCAATCCTCTTTTTTCATCATCTGACCGGCTTTACACCAACTGCCTAAAGATCTCTGGCAAAGAGCCCCTTTGTGGGGCCCGTCAGGCATTGCAGTGCCGGCCTGACGAGGAGCATAGCCCTATGATGAAGCATGTCACCGGACGGTGAGTGAGGGCTCTTGCTTCGAGCATATTGCTCCCCCTTTTTTTGTCTCTGGAAACCTGGCTTTACTACTATAACCCTCGATCTTTTTTCTCTGATTTTGGAACTGTGTGTATACTTTGTCGAGTATATAATTGGGAGACATACACACTGGACCAGGAATTATTCGTTTTTTCTCCAAATCTCCCGTTCTGCCCCTCCTTTTTTGAAATTGATACTTTACAAAAAACACCACTGATTTCTTTGGAAAAAAGTGATGTATCCACGTTGTGTTTTGGGGCATTTCCTGTCGTGGGCAGTAGGCCTACCCACAAAATTGAGGTATCATTTTTATCGGGAGACATGGGGAACGCTGGGTGGAAGGACATTTTTGGCTCCTCTCAGATTTCAGAACTTTCTGTCACCGAAATGTGAGGGAAAAGTGATTTTTGAGCCAAATTTGGACGTTTGCAAAGGATTCTGGGTAATAGACCCTGGTGAGAGCCCCACAAGTCACCCCATCTTGGATTACCCTAGGTATCTAGTTTTAAAAAAATAAATACGTTTGGTAGGTTTCGCTAGGTACCGGCTGAGCTAGAGGCCAAATATTCACAAGTAGGCACTTTGTAAAAAAACACCTGTTTTCTTTGGGAAAATGTGATGTGTCCACTTTATGTTTTGGGGCATTTCCTGTCGTGGGCACTAGGTCTACCCACACAAGTGAGGTATCATTTTTATCGAGAGACTTGGAAGAATGCTGGGTGGAATAAAATTTGTGGCTCCCCTCAGATTCCAGAACTTTCTGTCACCGAAATGTGAGGAAAAAGTGTTTTTTTTGCCACAGTTTGAGGTTTGCAAAGGATTCTTGGTAATAGAACCTGGTGAGAGCCCCACAAGTCACCCCATCTTGGATTACCCTAGGATTCTAGTTTTGAAAAATAAATACGTTTGGTAGGTTTCACTAGGTACCGGCTGAGCTAGAGGCCAAAATTCAGAAGTAGGCAATTTGTAAAAAAACACCTGTTTTCTTTGGGAAAATGTGATGTGTCCACTTTGTGTTTTGGGGCATTTCCTGTCGTGGGCACTAGGTCTACCCACACAAGTGAGGTATCATTTTTATTGAGAGACTTGGAAGAATGCTGGGTAGAATAAAATTTGTGGCTCCCATTAGATTCCAGAACTTTCTGTCACCGAAATGTGAGGAAAAAGTGTTTTTTTAGCCAAAGTTTTAGGTTTGCAAGGGATTCTGGGTAATAGAACCTGGTGAGAGCCAAACAAGTCACCCCATCTTGGATTACCCTAGGATTCTAGTTTTCAACAATGAATACGTTTGGTAGGTTTCGCCAGGTACCGGCTGAGCTAGAGGCCAAAATTCACATTTAGGCACT